>NC_141168.1:92500-1292500 GCF_055505025.1 Bos grunniens | reverse complement strand
TGTTCACATGCAAATCAATGATCACACGCAAATCTTCACTATTAGCTTCTACACTCGGCGTGCCCTCAGGCCCTGGAGAACTGGAGGGGGTGGTGAGCCCCTCTTCCTGATTTGGAAGGTGGAGATGAGACCCCCGGCTCTGGCTCCTGTTTGGCAGCCTGGTTTCACCCCCAGCCCCTCTGCTCTGAGGTCGCCCACAGGCGTGTTCAGGGCGAGGCTGGGCTCTGAGGTCCTGGATGCGGGGTGGGTCCGGGCCCGGCCCTTTCCACCCTCAGGCCGCGGTTCTCCTGGCCCATCACCCGCTGTGACCTGGGCAGGGACGTGAGCTCTGTCTGTGGAAATCGAAGGGCGCAGCCCGATGGCGCCATTGCTGTCTTAGTGTTCGTGGAACAACCTGGAGAAAACCTGTCAGCAGGGTGCAAAGGCATCACCAGTGGGTGTCGTGGGTTCAACCGTGTCCCTTCGAGAGACGCGGCTGTTGTAATCCGCAGTGACCGTGACCTCAGTGACTGTGGGAAGGGGGGCCTCTGCAGACGATGGGGTCACGACGGGCTCGCCTGGGGGGCCCCCATCCAGTGTCACGAGAGTCCTTGTTACGAGAGAGTCTGGAGAGAGACGGCCACGCCAGGGGACACGGTGTGACACACGGGGGGCGGCATCGCCAACGTGCACATGTATGACACACACGTGTTCTTTCACAACCCTGCTCACCGTGAGGCTCCCCCACCCACCATGCGCTTCTGGGGGCCAGCTGCCCACACAGCGGCCACCTCCTTCCGGGGCTGCAGCTGCCAGGGTAGATTCCAGCCCCTGGCTGGTCAGCCCCTGACGCCCCTCCTCCGCTGCATACCTCGCCCCTTCCCGCTTGTCCTTCTGTCCTTTCTTTCTACTTGGGAAAGCCATACCAGGGACCCTCATCCCCTCCATTTCATGCACCCACCAACCTAGTTATCCATGGACCTCTTCATCCGTCCATCTGCCCATCTCCACCCAGCATCCATCTGTCCTTCCATCCGTCCTTCCCATGCATGCACACCTCTGAACTGCTATGAACACATGTTGCACAAAAGAGAGCTAGTATCTGTATCAGTTCAGTCAGTTCAGTCACTCAGTCGTGTCTGACTCTTTGCGATTCCATGACCGCAGCACGCCAGCCTTTCTGGTCCATCATCAACTCCCGGAGCTTATTCAGATTCATGTTCATCGAGTTGGTGATGCCATCCAACCATCTCATCCTCTGTCATCCCCTTTTCCTCCCGCCTTCAATCTTTCCCAGCATCAGGGTCTTTTCAAATGAGTCGGCTCTTCACATCAGGTGGCCAAAGGATTGGAGCTTCAGCTTCAGCATCAGTCCTTCCAATGAATATTTAGGACTAATTTCTTTTAGGATGGACTGGTTGGATCTCCTTGCTGTCCACGGGACTCTCAAGAACCTTCTCCAGCACCACAGTTCAAAAGTATCAATTCTTCAGCACTCAGCTTTCTTTATAGTCCAACTCTCACATCCATACATGACTACTGGAAAAATCATAGCTTTGACTACATGATCAGCAAAGTAATGTCACTGCTTTTTAATATTTTATATAAAATACTTAATAAAACCTAAAATATTATGACTACTTAGAATATAAAAGCCTGGAAAAATAAATTATTAGCAGAATGAAATGGAAAACTCTTAATTAACATTCACAAGGTTACTGTCGGCCTTGAGAGACCCCCGTCTCAGGCGTAGAGTCCGGGCTCCTGACATGGAGCGCGGTTCCGGTGCCGGGCCCGCCAGCCCCTGCTACGGGTCAGGGGCTCCCTTGTGCCGGGGCTGCACCCACCTTCGCTCCTGACAGGAGACCCGTCTGGAGCTGGACCCCCGGCAGCCTGGTGTCTCCATCGCCCGGGACACCGTCTCCGAGGCGCCATCATCCAAGGTCAGGGAGGGTGGTCAGGTTTCCTTTCACTCACTGGCGGGCTTCCTGTGAACTGTTCAGGGCCCTGCTGTCCAGCCCCCTTAAACGGCCGAGCTCAGGTCCTGCGGCTTGATTCCCATCATGTCAAGCTCTTCCTTGAGGATGAAGATGCCCCAAGAACTCAGAAACCTGGTGGGCGTGGCTCCCAGTGGGTTTGGGCGCCCGCTGTGCGCCTCAGCTCCTCCAGGGCGGGGCCTGGAGGTAGATATGGGCGGGGGCTTCGCAGAGCCCGGGGCCTGGAGGGGGCCTGGGCGGGGCCTCGGCAGAGCCTGGGGCATGCAGGGGGCCTGGGCAGTCTGGGCAGGGCCTGGAGGTGGGCCTGGGCGGAGCCTGGCGGGGGTGGGGCCGGGCGGGCGGGGATGGGCGGGGCCTCAGCAGAACCTGGGTGGGGCCTGGAGCCTGGAGGAGGCGCTGGGTGGGCAGCTCGCTGGCCCTATGGAGAAACCAGTGCATTTCCTGTCTCCCCAGGGATGGGAGGGTGGACTGGCTGAAAAGTTTTCTCCTGAGTGAGCAGATTCCAGGCCTCAGAAAAGCAGCAGGTGACCGGCCATAGGTAACATGGCCCGGGACCACGAGGGGCCTGGGCAGGGTCACCGGAGCACCACTGAAGCCGGATTCTCATGCCTGCTGCTCCTCCTTGATTTCCTGGAACCCCCGGCCTTTAAAGCTGGACCACAACTGCCAGCATACAGCTTCTGCCTGCCGGCCACTCCCGCGGTGAGGCCAGTGCTTCCTCCCTGTGGTGCCCCTGGTGTGTGCTTCCCGCAGTCCCTGATGCTGGGATGTGGGCTGATGGTAGGAACTGGGCAGCCACCTTGGGCCGTGAGGAGGGAGCCCTGTGCTGAGGGTGTGGGAGCCACACAGGGGAAGGGCCTCTGCCACCTCAGATGTCAGGTGGTTCCTGGATTGCCTGACTCTGGACTTTTTCTTCTCCAAGAAATGAAAATAAATTTCTAGTTGTTTAAGCTGCTATTATTTTGGATTTTCTGTCACAGTCAGTCACACTAATCCTGAGTAATGCACATGCGTTTGCCAGTAAACGGATTATCCCCTCAAACGTGTGAGAACACCAAGTCAGCCTCTGAATCACACTTCTGGATGAGGGAGGCTTCACATCCAGCCTGGGAGGCCAAGGGAAGGCTGCAAGGGCAGGCAGACAGCACCCTGGGCCCCCATGTGCCCCCACAGCTCAGTGTACAGCTGGGGCCCAGGCCGTGGGGAAGACCCCAGGGCAGGGCCTGGGGAGGCAAAGCTGTGCCCTGGTCCTTCTGCCCCTCCTGCTCCCTGAGTGCAGAAGGGGCTTCCCGGCAGAGCTCCTGGCCGAGCGCTGGGCAGGAGCGGACACCAGGCGCTGGGGGCTCGTCTGGGCACTCGGCCCACAGCCTCCTCTGGAGGAGCTCAGGGCCCCTTGTTGTCCATTTTCCACTTCCTCGCCTGTGTGTTCGAGGGTGAGTGTGGTCCTGCCTCGGGGGCACAGGGTAGAGGCGAAGACACCCTGGCAGGTGAGTGTGATGAGTCTGGAGCCGGGCACCTTCCACACGGGGAGGCCTTTCTTGTCCCCTTTTCCAAGTGAGGACCCCAGGCGGAAGGCCCTGCGGGGAGCCAGGAGCCGTGGGGACGGAGCCTGATCTCGGCCAGGCAGTGATGGGGTATCCAGCCCGGTGGGAGCACCCCTGGGTGTGGTGGGACCACGGAGCAAAGGCCAGTGTTTAGGGAGCCTGGCAGCCCTGACGCCCTGCAGACAGGTCACTGCACCTGTTCTAGAACCTGCGTTACCCCCAGGCAGCTCTGCGCATGGGACCCGCGAGTGTCTGAGAGAGACATGCATGTCTCAGTGATTCTGCCAACGGGCATCTCCCCAGATGGACGGCACAGTCTGTAAGTGGCGCTGCCCTCAGTCTGAGGGTGCCGTCTAAGCAGGCAGGCTGGCTGTGAGTTTTCATCTGTAAACAACAACCCTGTACCAACGTTTCTAAAACATAAAACCCCCCTGCCCTCAGCAGCGCTCAGGGAGCCCACGGGTTTCTGGAATCACCTTTCCCAGGAGACTGTCAGGAATGCCCTCGTGTGCTTGCCTAAACCTGATTCTGCCTTCCAGTGTCGAGGGACTGGGCCTCCCCACAGATGAAGTAGGAGAAACCGGGCTCACTTTCCACACGACCAGGAAGGAGCTCAGATCTGGGCCGAGCACAGGCGGGGCCTGGGGCTCCGACGAGGCCTGGGGTCGAGTCCTTCCCCACAGAGGTCAGGTTGTCCTTGGGACTCATAGGGTGGGAATGATGCTGCATCCCAGGGCAACTTTCCCAAGGACTCCCCCCTGACATGGGGGCTCAGCTGGTAAAGAATCTGCCTGCAATGCAGGAGATGTGGGTTCAATCCCTGGGTCAGGGAGATTGCCCTGGAGGAGGGCAAGGCAACCCACTCCAGTATTCTTGCCTGGAGAATTCCACGCACAGAGGAGCCTGGCGGGCTACAGTCCATGGGACAGCAAAGCGTCTCACTTTCACTGGTCTTCCTCCTGACACGTGGGACCCAGGCCACGGCCACACATCCTGCCACTGTGGTCTGGGTAACTGCTTCCTCAGGATGACTCCAGAAGAACATCATGTTCAGACGGCCCTGGGGGAGACACCCCATGCTCAGATGGCTCAGGAACCCACTTAGCGTGATGCCAACAGCCCCAGGGATAAGAAGGGATAAGACACTCTGGGAGAAACCCAGCGGAGACCGTCTGGGTTGAGCTGACAGTCGCTCTTTGGGCCAGGAAGCATCTAGAAGCTGGTTCCGTGCTCCTCGGGTGTTTCCCGCCACCTTGCTTCTTCTCCTGCTGAGCCCGTTTCAGGTAAGACTTGGGACCATGTCGGGACCCTACTCGCATTATTCAAAGAGAAAGCGAGAAAAGAAACCGCCAGGGAAGTAAAATCAGATTGGGCGATTCCTCGCAGCCAGGCGCCCCCTCCAAGGACATGGGGCTGGTGTTCCCCCTCCCTGGGTTAATTTCCCCAGATTCAGACAAGAGCTGGGACCAGCCTGGTTTTCGGAGTCAGAAAAAAACTTAGCAACTAACCACAGAGCCTCACACAGGCCGAGGTGACGGCCATCCTTCCCGGTGTGGTGCTGTTCAGCGCCAGCCCCAGCGCTGGGGGCGGAGGAGAGAAGGGGCCGCCTGTCCTGGGCGCGGTCCTGCAGCCTCACTCGGAGCTGATGGCAGAGACGGCCAGACTCACAGGGGTGTAATCCAGCCGAAGGAAACCAGATCCGGTCGGCTCCTGCCACTAGGAACCCCTGGGTGAAGGTGGCGGAAGCGTTCCCCTACTGAGGGACCTGGAGCGGCAGCCGGCTTCTCTAAGCCAGGACTCCATGTCCGAGAGACGGGCACAGGCTCAGGGACCTCACTGTCTACTCCAGCACCGCCAAGGGTCCCCCCGGGGCGAGCTCCTCTGAGAGCAGCAGCAGCTGGTCGGAGCCAGAGACCTTGGTGTCAGAGACGGAGGTGGAGGATCAGGGGTCAGCTGCCTCATCCAGAGGATTTTGGCGAGTTTCCTGACGCCCGGATCAGCCAGACGCCTGGATCTTAGCGATGCCAACGGCCGGCTCTGCGGGGGAGAGTCGTGGAGAATCCCAGCAGAGGGAGGGCAGGACGAGGACCCGGAAGGCGTGCTGCTCCCCACCGTGTCGGGGCCGACGTGCACCTTTGGACGAGTCGATAACCTGTTTATGGCTTCCCCGCACACAAAGCCGTCATGAAGGGCCACTGCATCCGCCCTCCTCGCTCTCCTTCCTCAGCCGCACTTCAAGCTCTGATCTCAGGGCCCCCTGTGCAGACCAGGCGGCCGGGCCCTGACCCGGGCAGCTGCCATCTAGGGGACACGCTGTGAACCCTGGACAGACCGTGGGCACCACCGCGGCTTCCCTGGACCCCAGTGCTGACTCCCCCAGGCTGAGGCCTCTTAACAGACCCCTCTCCACGCCAGCCTCCCTTCCCGACCTGTCTGGATCCTGGGGGTCTTCTCTCTGCCTTGGACTGTGTCTGCATGTGGACACGATCCGTGTTTCAGTGCTGCACATCAGAGGTCGAGCCGATCAAGGAGCTGGTGTGTGAAGCGAGGGAGCCATTGGGTAGGAGATGTCTATGCCCTTTGCCCCCAAGCTGGCAGCCCCGGCAGCGCCCAGAGGGTGGAGGGGAGGGAAGTGGGCAGACACGGGCCAGTCGGGGGAGGCTGGACGGGGCCTCTGGTCATTGCAGACGTGAAACCTAAGTCAACAGTGTGCCGACGAGAACTCAAAGAAAACCAGGCAAACTCCAATCGATGGCCAGTGCTGCTTCCTGCAGAACAGCCGGCAGGGGTGGGGGACGCTCCCGGGTCTCTGATGCGGCCGAAGGGCGGATGGCAGCTGGAAGAGCACCCGCGGCTGGACGTGGCTCCCGCGGCCGCTGTGAACATTATTTCTGGGGCAGGCGTCCGGACTCGTGAATCCAGACAAGACGGTGTCACCGTTTCTTCAAACCACGCTTCTCTCTGCATCTCAGTTTCTGTAATTTTCTAAGGAAAACTGATTATGTCCCCACCTTAAAAGTAAACACTATTTTAATTTCGCACGTGTTCGGAGCACTTCCTCTCACGCTCTGCTGATGTGTGAGGCGCAACCACGCCCGGCATCCCAGGGAGCTGCTTAGTTTTGAAATAACGCAATACATTTTTAGAGAGGACGGCTAAATCCGTCACCTTCCAAGTGCATTTTAAACTGCCATCTCTAAAGACAAACTATTTAAAGTCAAAGGCAGACATCCAAAGCCTTGTTCCCAAAGCAACTGTCCGGAGAGGTGCTGCCCACAAGCCAAACTTGTCGGCACACTACAGAGACACCAGATTCTACGGCGATTTGCAAAGTCGGTTGGTTAGCAGACGTCTGTAAAAATGACAGAGCTCTTCCGCATCAACCAGGCCACGATCTGGGGCCCTTCTGGGGTCGCCCTGCTCTAAGGCCACACGTGACCACGAGTACCTGTGTAGACCTCGTGTGACCCAGGCCTGAGGGCCCCTGCTGGTGGGGCTGTGCCCCCCCGGGGCGTCCCCACAGGAGGTCTGTCAAATGGCAGGGGAGCTCCACTGTTCCGAGGCTCCTGCAGGACTGAGGGGAGCTCGGCTGGGACGTGTGCAGAGGCCGCATTCAAAACCGCGAGAAGGACCGCAGCTCTGAGCCGAGCCGTGTCTAGATGGCCACCGCTCCAGGGAGGCTGTGCGGCTCTGCCCAGGCCCCGAGGGACGGTGTGGGGACTGTCCATCTCGAGGGTTCCCCTGGGGGGCGTGGTCCTCCCCGAGTGCCTGGCCATAGATACAGACTCAGGGGCCCACACCCAGCCCTGGGCGGACAGCATCCCCTTCCGCAGCAAGACCGTCCCCTCTGCCCCTCAGAGTTGCCCCCTCTCCCGAGACACCAGCGGGCTCTCACTCTGGGGGGACAGCCTGTCTTGGGGACACTCTCCGTCCTCCGGCTCCAAACCTCGGGCCTCCCGACCCCCAGAGCCCCACCTGCATAGCATGCTCCCCTCTTCCCCGTCTCCCGAGCTGGTCCCGCACCGTCCTGCTTACTGGCCCCAGGATAAGCTCCCACCTTGATGAGACAGGACGAGGTGCTGTATCACTGTCTGCATGGCTGTGGGGCACCGCTGAGAGCCTTGGGGCCACGCAGGTGGGCAAGAGGCTCCTCCCCGGGTAAAGACCCACCCGGCTCCCCCACTCAGCCTGAAACAAGGGGCGCCTGGGGAAGGTAGCTCTTCAGGGGATCAGGGCATCTAACCATCTCAAAGTATGTCCCAGATTATTGGTTAACCACCTAGGAGAGATAGATGAAGGTGAAAAAGAAGAGTGGAAAAATTGGCTTAAAACTCAACATTAAAAAACTAAGATCATGGCATCTGGTCCCATCACTTCATGGCAAATAGATGGGGAAACAGTGGAAACAGTGACAGACTTTATTTTCTTGGGCTCCAAAATTGTTGCAGAGGGTGACTGCAGCCATGAAATTAAAAGACACTTGCTCCTTGGAAGAAAAGCTATGACCAACCTAGACAACATATTAAAAAGCAGAGACATTACTTTGCTGACAAAGGTCCATCTAGTCAAAGCTATGGTTTTTCCAGTAGTCATGGATGGATGTGAGTTGGACCATAAAGAAGGCTGAGTGCTGAAGAACTGATGCTTTTGAACTGTGGTGTTGAAGACTGTTGAGAGTTCCCTGGACTGCAAGGAGATCAAACCTGTCCATCCTAAAGGAAATCAGTCCTGAATATTCATTGGAAGGACTAATGCTGAAGCTCCAATACTTTGGCCAGCTGATGCGAAGAGCACACTCGTTGGAAAGACCCTGGGAAAGGTTGAAGGCAAGAGGAGAAGAGGGAGACAGAGGATGAGATGGTTGGAGGACATCACCGGCTCGATGGCCATGAGTTTGAGCAAACTCTGGGAGATGGTGATGGACAGGGAGGCCTGGCATGCTGCAGTCCATGGGGTCACAAAGAGTCAGACACGACTGAGTGACTGAACAACAGCCAGGAGAGAGGGTCCCTTCCTAGAGGAGTCACTAGCTGGGCCCCATTCTCAGCAGGGGCCTCACCCTCAGCAGGTGGCCGTCCAGCTCCTGACATGACGCCCAGGAGGTGCACGCAGACCCACATGTGCGGCATCCCTCGCCAAACCTTTCGTCTGAACCCGACCTCGTGGGAACAACAGACAAACCTAGATCGAGACGTACTCCACGGGACGAGTGGCCCAGTGTCTGTAGAAACTGCGATATTAGGAAAGGCCAATAATAAAACAGAGTCAAAAGACAGGAAGAGTGTTCCAGCATAAAGACAGTTAAGGAGACGTGACCACAAGAGCAGAAGTGCTCCCTGACTGCAGTCTGGATCAAAAATGAAATAGCAGCTGTGAAGAGCGTCACTGGGACGAGGGGGGAAATCTGAGCACAAGTTGTGATAAATGACGTCCAAGCTGTGCTCGGGGGATGGTGTCAGAGAACACACACGTTTAAAAACACACTTCACGTGGAGTTTCACGTCTGCAGCTTACTTTCAACAGCTTCATCAGGCGGTGGATGAGTGGCAGGGGCCACTGCTGACCGTTGCTGAATCCAGATGAAAGGCTGTGGGTGTTGACTTGACTGTTCTTCCAGCTTACTTGCAAGTTTGAAATTTGCAAAAGAAAATAAGAAGAGAAACATGAAGAAAGTCTCCTTTCTGCCATGAGCTCGGCTGTGGGGAGAGGAGGTGCTGGGCACGGACTTGCATCCTATGACCACGGGGACAAGCTTGGGACCGAAGCCACCACGGGGAGGACAGCTGGATTCCCCCGCCTCGGAACCCCTGCTTCCTCATCTGGCCTCCTCTGCAGGCCCAGCCCTCTTCCTGGGGCCCCGAGGGTCAGAGCCGCCATCACCAGCCAAGCGTGGGAGGACACTTGGCCCCCCGGAAGCCACTGCACAGACGTGCTCTCCTGAGTTCCTCTGGGCTTCGGGGCTGGGACTGAGGCTGGGAAGGCTCGCGGGCGGCCCCTGGGCTACTGTTCCCACACAGGTGTCCCACGAGGCAGCTGCTGACGCTCCTTGAAGGGAGCCCTTTGCAGAGTGGGCATTGAACCTGAAATATAGCACGGGTCGGAGGTTCGAAGCCACGGAGCCCTGAAGGGGTGTGGATGTGTGCCCTCTGGATGGCTGGGCCTGCTGACAAGGGGCAGCAGTTCCCCATCCTGCTCCCGTCTGTGGGGGCCTCGTGGGCCAGCAGGACGTCAGTGGCGCACGGTGGCTGGTGCTGCAGTTAATTCCTGAGCATGGAAACCGCTCCCACTGCTACGGGATTAACACTCCAGTCACCCCAGAAAGGGAACAGCCTAGGCTGCCAGGAGACACGGTGCCTAGCCAGCCCACAGGCGCCCCGGCTCGGGCGCCACTTGAAAACCGCATTTCCAGTGTAATTGGCGTCGGGCTCAGTGCCGCATCCTATGTTCTGTTTTATAAACAGGAGGATTATTTCAGATTGATCAGAGGCGACTGCCTTTTGCAAATTACCTTGTGCGGTGACTGTCTCACACTTTGCTAAGTGGGCTCCGCAGAGGCAGCGGCTCTAATCCATTTGGGCTGTTAAGGATGGCTGCGTTTGTGTAAACTGGAGACGGGAGACTGTTGCTTTTGTTTTAAATATGAGTCTGAGGAGCAGGTGGGAGGCAGGACAGTTCAGCGGCTCAGCTGGGGGGACAGACGTGCCCCGATCAGTCTGATCCTGAACTGTGCCCGGCGGGTGGATGCAACCAAGCTCCCCCAAGACCCAGAGATCCCTGTGCTTGTCTCCCGACGGCACAAGTCATCACTGAAAAAGGAACAAAGCAGCCTCCAAACACGAAGGAGAGGAACAGCGTGGAGGACGGAGCGGGGAGAAGGGAGCGCGCGCTGTCTCCGGCAGTTTTCAGAGGCGTGTCCTGAGCAGGGATCTGGGCTGTTCAGGAGGCGTGTCCTGAGCAGGGATCTGGGCTGTTCAGGAGGAGGCCCGGCCCAGTATTTCTGCTCCTCCAGCCTCCCCCCTCCTTCTTCTGGTGAAAGCAACCAAGGAGAGCAGGCTTGAATCCAGAGGTGGCAGCGAGCAAATTTACCGCAGTGCTCCCAGAGTCCCGAGGAGGAAGGCGGACGGAGACGCTGTCCTGAGGCCTGGACGTGGCGGCGCTCGGGATCTGGGTGAGGGCTGAAGCCCGCCAGCCGCGGGCACTCTCAGCTGACCCACCTGGGCCTCCTTCCAGAGAGAAACCAGCACTTTGCATTTTCCCAAATTCTTCCTTAAGGAAATGGCAGGACTAAGGAGTCGCCAGCCCCATCAAGCAGTGGGCCATCACGAGCCATGTTGGGGCGGAGGCAGGTGGACAGCGGGTCCCCCTGTCGCTGTCCCTGGGACGCCTGGGGCCGTGATGTGGACGCGGCCGCCCCGCCCGGAGCCCTAGTGGCAGAGGTCCGCTCCCGCCCAGGGCCTCGGCCTCCCGGTCCTCCACGCGCACGCCGGTCAGTTGCTGGGCTGACGGTGGGCTGGGCCCGCACTGAGCCCCTGCGGGCAGGCAGGTGTGGAGGGACGGGGTTGAGGAGGTAGATGCCCCGGAGGACGTGCGGGGAAGCTGCAGACGAGACCCTCGCTGAGGGCGAGGACCGGTCTGGGAGGAAAGAGCCGCTGAGACGAGCCCGGCCGGTCCTCCTGTTCCAGGGCGACTTGTAAACACGTCACGAACCTGGCTAACAGCCCAGGAGGGGCGTGAACACTGAGTCCTGTGTAGATGTGACCTCGTGACCTCGCTGGCTGCCCCCAGCCAAGGGCTGGCTGGCCCCTGGGGATTCAGGGTCGCGTCTCCCTGGGCTGGGGGAGCTGGGGCCTTGGGCTGTTGTGTGGAAGCCGGGCTGGAGAGAGGTTCCTGCATGTTCCTCTGGCCTAGACTCGGAAGCCCAGCCCGGGAGCAGGTCAGTTGGCCCCACGGGGAGAGGGGCCTGCTCTCGGAGGACCCGGGTGGGTGGCCCTGCCCCCTCACCTCCTCCTCCCTGCCGGAAGAGCATGGAGGGGAGGGCCCGGGCCTCCCCTCTGCGCCAATGCCTCTGTCATAGGAGAGCGGCTAGCACCTGCCCCGTGCAAAACTCGAGAAACAAAGATAGGATCCACACTCTCCTGTCTTTACGAAATTCCAGAACAGGCGGGGACAGAGTGAAAGAAAGCAAATGGGTGTTGGCCAGAGTCAGGGTGAGGGGGGTAGGGCGGGATGGGCCTAGGCTTATGGGGAGGCTGGGGAGAGCCTGGGGAGTGGGGGACAGGGTGAGGGGTGAGGAGGGCCTGGGGGTGGAGGAGAGAGTCTGGAGGGGCTGGGGGAGGTTCTGCTGTACAGCTGCCAGAACTCATCAGGCTGGTGGGTTTTATCGTAAGTAAATCACACCCAGGAAAGCTGACCAGACCTGCCTTGGAAGCGGGGGACTTCTGCCTGGACGTGACCAGAGGGGCGGCCAGGGTCGCCGGTGGGAACAAGAGCAGACTCGCACTTGAGGAAGAGCCCGCGGGACTGGGAGGACGCTGGGGTGAGGATCAGGACTCTCAGGGGGAGTCGACGCAGGTCTGTCCACGTGCAGCCTCGGGGCTGAGGGAGCCACTGCCCACGCCAGCCAACAAACGAGGGCGCTGCCTGGGGCGAGCCCACGCTCTGCCTCGCTGCACAGCACGGGACGACAGTAGCCCAGAATGATCCGGATAAACTCAAAGAGTAAGTCGGACAACACGAACCAAAGAAAAGCTAAAGAGGAAAGCTGCTACTGAACTGGCCACAGAATGATCAGGGGTCCTCTGAGTGCGAGAGCAGCTGGTGAAATCGGAAGGGCCGTGACAGTGTGCTTGACGCACCACATACACCCTGGAGTTCAAACTCCTCCAGCAGAGACACAGGCGCAGAAGCTGCAGGACGGGAGACGAGAGGCCGGGAGAGAGACGCAAAGGTTCCTGAGCAGGGCGCACCCAGAAGCGGAGCGACTCACGACCACGCCTCAGAGACTACCTCCGCTTTACGAGACTTCAAACCCACAGAGTGACGCGATGAAAAGATGCCATAATTTGCCTTAAAGAATGCCCCAAACAGGGCTTCCCTAGTGGCTCAGGGGTAAAGAACTTGCCTGCCAAAGAGGGGACATGGGTTCAATCCCTGGCCTGGGAGGATCCTGCATGCCAAGGGCGACTAAGCCCCCGGGTCGCAGTGACTGAGCCTGTGCCCTGGAGCCCAGGAGCCACAGCTACGGAGTCTGCATGCTCGGAGGCCTGTGGTCCACAGTGACACAAGCCACCGCAGCCAGAAGCCCCTCCGCTGGAGAGTAGCCCCTGCTCCCCACACCCAGAGCAAGCCCGCACAGCAAGGGAGACCCAGCACAGCCATAAATGAATTAATACAACTGCATATTTAAAAAGAACGCTGAAACACAAGCCGGGCGGACATCTCCTTGTTGCCGAGAGCCTGTCAGATGCACCCCCCCTTCCCGAACCTTCTGGGATCTGGGGAGTCAGTGGCTCCACTGGGTAATAAGAACCAAGAGACCAAGAAGAGTCTGCACCTTTTGACATAGGAGTTATACTTCTAGGAATGTGTCCTAGAGAAGAAAGTCACAGAGACCAAACCCACATATATGGACATTAATTGCAGCAAGGTTTGTAAAAGTGAAGACCTTGGAACAGCCTAAATATTCAGCACTAGCAGATTGGTTATTTAATAATAGACAAATTATGGTTCCTTAAACTAACACCAGATGCAAAGAGCCTCATTGGAAAATACCTTAATTCTGGGAAAGATTGAGGGCGGGAAGAGAAGGGGACAACAGAGGATAAGATGGTTACATAGCATCCCCAACTCAATGGATGCGAATCTGAGCAAACTCCGGGAGATGCTGAAGGACAGGGAAGCCTGGGGTGCTGCAGTCCATGGGGTCACAAAGAGTCAGACACGACTCAGCGACTGAACAACAAACCACAATACAGTAACATTCTAAAGACCATCTGGCAAGGCCGATCACACAGAGTAAAAAGCTGGACGAACTCTGTGAGGTGCGCATCATCCACGGAGTCAGTATAGCGTGTGCCGTGCACGCGCTCCACAAGCAAGACCGGTGGGCGGGAACATGCGAGTGCAGAATCACCAGTGATTTTACTGTTTTACTGCATTTTCTGGTTCAAAATTGGGAAAGGTGTTCGTCAAGACTGTATATTGTCACCCTGCTTATTTAACTTATATGCAGAGTACATCATGCAAAATGCCAGGCTGGATGACTCACAAGCTGGAATCAAGATTGCAGGAGAAATATCAATAACCTCAGATATGCAGATGATACCACCCTTATGGCAGAAAGCAAAGAGGAACTGAAGAGCCTCTTGATGAAAGTGCAAGAGGAGAGTGAAAAGGTTGGCTTAAATCTCAACATTCAGAAAACTAGGATCATGGCATCTGGTCCCATCACTTCATGGCAAATAGATGGGGAAACAATGGAAACAGTGACTGACTTTATTTTCTTGGGCTCCAAAATCACTGCAGATGGTGACTGAAGCCATGAAATTAAAAGATGCTTGCTCCTTGGAAGAAAATCTATGACCAACCTAGACAGCATATTAAAAAGCAGAGACATTACTTTGCCAACAAAGGTCCGTCTAGTCAAAGCTATGGTTTTTCCAGTGGTCATGGATGGATGTGAGAGTTGGACCATAAAGAAGGCTGAGTGCTGAAGAACTGATGCTTTTGAATTGTGGTGTTGGAGAAGACTCTTGAGAGTCCCTTGGACTGCAAGAAGAGCAGAACAGTCAATCCTAAAGGAAATCAGTCCTGAATATTCATTGGAAGGACCAATGCTGAAGCTGAAGCTCCAATAATTTGGCCACCTGATGCAAAGAGCTGACTCATTGGAAAAGACTCTGATGCTGGGAAAGATTGAAGGCAGGAGGAGAAGGGGACGACAGAGGATGAAATGGTGGATGGCATCACCAACTCAATGGACATGAGTTTGAGCAAACTCCCGGAGATAGTGAAGGACAGTGAAGCCTGTCGTGCTGAAGTCCATGAGGTCACAAAGCGTTGGACACGACTGAGCAACTGAACAACAAATTGCATTTTTTAAGTTTTCCATCAAGTGGCGGTGGTGATTTAGTTGCTAAGTCATGTCTGACTCTTGCAACTCCATGGACTGTAGCCCACTAGTCTCATCTGTCCATAGGATTCTCCAAGCAAGAATACTGGAGTGGGTTGCCATTTCCTTGTCCAGGAAATCTTTCCAACCCAGGAATTGAACCCAGGTCTCCTGCGTTGCAGGCAGATTCTTTACTGACTGAGCTACAAGAGAAGTAGTCATCAAGTAGTTAATAAAATAAAACGAGTTTTAACAAGCATATCGTTTCCTGTCTTTGAAAAGGTAGAAAGCTGCCTACGAGCCCCATCCTGATGCAATGAACTGGCCTGGACCATTTTTATCTGCCACATTCACCCTTCCCACAATCCCCATGGCCTGGGGGAGCCGGGCAGACAGCTGCCCACTCAGGACAAAGCCCAGGCAGGTGCCACCACAGGACATGGCCCCGCTCATGGCCAGCCGACAGGATGGTCCTCTTTCCTGATAGGTTTTCTTTGACTTATAATTCTGTATATAAATGTGTAATGTAATATTGTATTTGCGTTTCAATGAAACCCGGGGGAAGGCTCCACACGGAAGCTTCTTCAAGCCCTAAAGAAACCCCGAATTAGCCTTAGAGAGAGACTCGAGATACAGGGGGAGCCCCTGGGGAGGGGGCATGCGCCGTGAACCCCGCCCCCAGGGGACCTCTATGGCTCGGGGGCTGACCAAGCCTGGCTCATACATTATTCAGGACCGTACGTGAAGCTGGCGTTCAAAAGGGAGAAAGTTTGGTTTAAAAGGGAAGCGGGAAGTAAATAAATGTTACTCAAGAAATCGCGCCATTTCCCCTACTCTGGAGGACAGCAGCCTGGGGGCCCGGGCGCCTCCCTTTCCGCCGCGTCTTCCATCCTGCACTTTCTTGGTGGGCTTGAGGCCCTGGGCGGGGGTCCCTCCCTTCCCCCACCGGTGCAGGGCTTTGTCAGCTAATGCTTCAAGGATCAACATCAAAATTGGAACTTTCTCTCTCTGCAGCCACATCCAATTAAAAGTCCCTGGACCTCCAGCAGCCTCCCTGCTGGGCGGCCTGGCTGTCAGAGGCGGGAACCACACAGGCCCCCAGCCCACACGCGGTGTAAAGGGCGGGATTCATCAGCCCTTTGTGCTGGGCTGTGAATCGATGCTGCTCAATCACAGGGCTGGGCTCCCTCCCGCACGCCCGCTCTAGGAGTCATTTCAGTGCGTCCAATTAGGCGGCTCTTCCCGTGACTGGCTGTTGATTACAGATCTATTTGCACTTATTTTCCTGTGGGAAGGGGGAGAGTTTGGAGCGGAATGGACGGTCGAAGGCCACCTTGTGAGCAGCTGCAGGAGCCTGGCCAGTCTGCTTTCTCCTTGACGTCGTGGGAACAGGCTCTGGGTGCCTCTGCAGGGTCCCTGTCTGGTGTGGCCCCCTGGACCTGCCTGGTGCGGGTCGGGCGCCCAGTGCTGACAGGGGCGGCCCACCATGTGGCTCCAGGGCCTTTGGGAGCAGCGGAGCCAGCCGTGCGGGTGCAGGAGGCAGGGGAACAGTGACCGCAGCCTCGGTCAGGGAAGGGGCGCGGTGGCAGGCGTGGGAGCTTCGCGCTGGGTCCCCGCACGGCCCTGAATCACGCTCTGTGAACATCGCTGTGACAGTGAAAAACAAGATTTCTCCCCTGAAAAATTAAATGTCACTCCCGATAGCGCAATGCCTGAAACACCATCTTTCCAAGTCCGCACCAATACTTTGTACAGAAAATTAAACTCTGCCTGTTTATTGAGTGGATAATGTAGCCTTCCAACGTGTGAGATCCCCCGCTAGGTGAGAAATTAAAAAAGCTGCACTATAAACCCTAATGGCATGTATGAAATACAAAAAAAAGGTAACTTAATTGGTAATCAGAAGAAATCATAAAACTAATCATGCAATTAATGTCTTCAAAAGCAAGTGTGTGAGGTGGGTGTAATTACAAGGAAACAATCCAGGCTGGCTCGGGCGCTAATGAATTAATCGTCCCCAGGGGTCGGTGTGCCGCTCCGGTTCATGCACCGCCTCCTGGGTTTGTGCCCACCTGCCTCTACCTGGGTCACCTTCCTGCAGCACCACCTTCCCCAGGCACTGGAGGCTGAGTCCCCACGGGCGGGAGAGGCCAGGCCGAGAACAGCGAGGTGTCGGAGGCTGGTCGCTGGGTGAGTATTAACGCGGTGGGAGTCCTCAGGCTTGTCCCTAAATGCGCCCGACAGGTTTGCACCCAGCTCCTCACTTCCTGCCTCTGTGCTGCTCAACCACTGCTAGGTCTGCATGCGGACGCGACGTGTGTTTTCAGATGAGGAGGGGAGGCGCCGGGGAGGCGGACAGTGCAGCACCCGCAGACCTGGGTCACAGCGTCTCTGCTTCGGGTCCCTTTGATGCCCTTGGCAGGTCTGGCGGCCAAAGGGTGGAGGGAGGGAGTGGGGGGTAAAGGGAGGGCCTTGATCCCACATGCAGATGCCGAGCTCAGGCCCCCAGGCTGGGGAGCCCACGGGATCAGACAGACAGGCGAGAGGCGGGGCCGGACCCCAGGGCATCTCCATCAAGAAAGACAGAGAAGGAGCAAGAGATTCTCTCTCCGCTCTCACCAGCGGACACTGCTCCACCTGGAGAGGGTGCTTGGCCAGCAGGGTAAGGAGGCAGACGCGCGGGGCCCGGCCTGCGGCTCCCACGGCCCACACCCCGCCGACGGCCGCTCTGGTACGGATGCTGTTGAAGCCCCTGTCTCTGAGGCTTTTCTCCCCACACGCGTGCAGCCGTGCGACACATGTGCTCTCAGTCACAGGCCACGGACACAGAGACAGCCTGCTGGCCGAGGCAGGGGCCTGCCCTACTGCCCGGGGACTCGGCGTCCAGCAACAGGACCCCGCGTGGGCGCCTAGGGGAGGGGCAGAGGAGGGCCCCAGACACGCGAGGATGCCGCGGTGGCACCAGGGCCACTCGGGGAGGAAGGAGGCTCAGCTGGACCCGTGTTCCTCAACACGTGAGAGCCAGCCCTGGGTAGACAGACACGGAACTGTAAACGCTTCGAAGGAAAATATCCAAACACCACTCTGAATGCAGGGGGGCGCGAATCACCAAGGGAAAGAGGAGAAAATGTGGTCAGACTCAAAGGAGAGTTTTCTGGGCCTCTCGGGACTTGCTGGTCAGCAGGGACAGGGCGGCTGGAAACCTGGGGTGCCAAGGCAGAGTGGGCAGTCCTGCCACCTGTGCCTGGGCAGCGAGGGCCTGTAGAGGAGGAGCTGCTGGTGTTTTCAGAAGACAAGGCGGAAATCACAGAATTGGGTCTTTAGAAGCTCCCAGCTGTGACTCCAGCTGTGACATCTGAGGAAATTAGAAAAGTGGACACTGACCTAGGGACTTCCTGGTTGTCCAGGGGTTAAGAGAGTTGGACTATAAAGAAAGGTGAGCGCCGAAGAATTGATGCTTTTGAACTGTGGTGTTGGAGAAGACTCTGGAGAGTCCCTTGGACTGCAAGGAGATCCAACCAGTCCATCCTAAAGGAGATCAGTCCTGGGTGTTCACTGGAAGGACTGACGTTGAAGCTGTGGCCACCTGATGCAAAGAACTGACTCATTGGAAAAGACCCTGATGCTGGGAAAGACTGAAGGTGGGAGGAGAAGGGGACGACAGGGTGAGATGGCTGGATGGCGTCACCGACTCAATGGACATGAGTTTGAGCAAACTCCAGGAGCTGGTGACGGACAGGGAGGCCTGGCGTGCTGTGGTCCATGGGTCGCAAAGAGTTGGACAGGACTGTGACTGAACTGAGGGTTAAGGATCGCCTTGCAACGCAGGGGGCACAGGTTTGATCCCTGGTCGGAGAACTAAGATCCCACGTGACGCTGCACCTACCGGGCTGGCGCTCTGGCCCACGCACAACCAGAGCCGGTGCGCTGCACAGAAGGATCCCGCGTGCCACACCAAGCCCCGGCACAGCCAGACAAACAGAAACACAAACCAGGAAACTGACCCTGAAAACTGAGAGCTGCTCCATTTGACCGTGAGAACAGCTGGGTTCTTATGGACCCTAAACACCCATGTCTCCTTCGGAGGGGCGCAGAAGGCAGTCTGGGGGCCTCGAAGAGAAAGCTGAGGGGCAGAGAGCAGGGGGCTCCCAAGACACAAGGCCCTCGGCTCCCCCTGATGGCAGGGCGAGCAGGTGGGGCCCCAACAGTGGGGGAGCCCCACCCCGGATCAGTGAGATGCAGGAGCCAGCCTGGGCCAGCACTGCCGAGATGGTCACCATAACGACACCACAGATCAGCACCCTGATGGGATGTTCACAGGTCTCCTGTTACTTCAGTGACTGGGGCCCCGCCCCAAGAGTGAGACCCAACCACCCATGTCCAGGTGAGGAGATGGCCCTGACCCTCCAGGAGCTCCAAACGGCAGGAGGTGGCATTTCTCAGGCCCCCCTGCAGTCCCCTCTCTCACGGCGGAGCCTGTGCCGGCCCGGGAGGCAGGGGTGCGCGCCTGCGACTGTGGTGCTGGGGCGGGATGAGCCCAGGGTCCGTCACGGCGGGAGGGTAGGCTGTGCGGTGGACACAGAGTCCACCTGCACCTCGGACTGCCCTCCAGGAACTGACGAGTCTAAACTCTGCTGTTTTAGTTTATACTGGCTTCTACTCAGACGCCCTTGCCGTTGTCGTTCAGTGGCTCAGTTGTGTTCAACTCTTTGCGACCCCAGGGACTGCAGCATGCCAGGCCTCCCTGTCCTTCACCAACTCCCAGAGTTCACTCAGACTCACGTCCATGGAGTCGGTGATGCCATCCAGCCATCTCCTCCTCTGTCATCCCCATCTCCTTCTGCTCTCAGTCTTTCCCAGTGTCCGGGTCCACGTGCTTCTGTTTTCTAACGACAGATCTGCATGAACAGGAGTTCTGTGACACCCTGCTCTGGGCATCCTCGGCTCTGATCCTGAGAGCAGCTCTTCTAGTTCCTCTGTCCAGGGGCTTCCCCTCTAGAGTCGCTCCAGCCAGGCTGGGCCAAGCACACGAGGCCAGGCCGGCCCACGGGGTCACACCGGGCAGCACGCACCTTCCTGCCCACTGTGGGCAGCGGGAGCTGCCACCCTGCAAGCCAGGGTGCCGGCCATCACAGCCACTCTCCACAAGGACCAGACCAGAAGTGGGGGGCAGTCAGGCCCTGGGGACACACGGGACCTCTCAGGAAGCACCCATGTCCTCAGATCCTCTGACACACGCAGTTCTCTTTCATACAAGAAGCATGACATGTGTGTGCAAGCCCCATGGCCTGTGTGTGTGTTTGAGCAAAGTCTTCTCTCCAGGTGCTCATGCAGCACACACCTTCCCCGACTCACTCGAGACAACTCACACCTGCCCACGGCCTCAGCCACAGCACACATCCCCCGAGACTGGAAGGCACGCACAGTCAGAATTCCATTCTACACGTGACGCTTCCCCGCCTGGTAAAGACAAGCAGGACAACACGACAAGAACCGTCACCTCCGCGCGGAGGTTTTTCTCCTAAAAATGATACCACAGTGTTGCCAGGCTTCAGGGTCAAGTTTGCTTAAAATGATGCCCACCTTTGTGTCTAGATTTTTTAAATATGCTAAAAACAATCCAGGGTCACAGTGATAGAACCAAGGAAAACTATTTCTATTGAGATTATTTTGTTTTAAAAGTTCAAATGTTAGCACACTCTTTGCCCAATTAAACATGCTTTCAATAAGAGACACCAATGTCTTTCTTTAAAAAGTTAATTTGCACATCTCTGTTCAAAACAATTAGGAAAACAATTATTAAGCAACTCATTACAAAGTGCAGGGAGGTCCGCTCACACCGAGATAAATTTCTTAACAACGTCCAGGTGACGAGGCCACAACAAGACACGTTAATCTCATGACTGCCACACCAGGTTGCCTTCCCCCCAGAATGGTTGTTTTAAAGTTGCTGCTGCTGCTGCTAAGTCGCTTCAGTCGTGTCCGACTCTGTGCGACCCCATAGACGGCAGCCCACCAGGCTCCCCTGTCCCTGGGATTCTCAAGGCAAGAACACTGGAGTGGGTTGCCACTTTCTTCTCCAATGCATGAAAGTGAAAAGTGAAAGTGAAGTCGCTCAGTCATGTCCGACTCTCAGCGACCCCATGGACTGTAGCCCGCCAGGCTCCTCCATCCACGGGATTTTCCAGGCAAGAGTATTGGAGTGGGGTGCCATTGCCTTCTCTGTGTTTTAAAGTTAGGTGCCTAAAAAACTTCATCTTAGAAAATATGGTCTGCCTGTGGTGAGGGGTCAGAGCTCACGAAGGATGGGCGGACTTTTCAGATCTCGGGGAGGGACGTGGATGTTGTTAGTGACCCAGCAAACCATCCGAGCGTGAGGCTCAGAGTGGCTCCCACTAGCCCACAGTTCTGGCGGGCACTTATATTGGAAGGAAGGGGCCCCCCTGGTTGGGGGCCTCCTGGGGGCAGCAGGCTTCCTGCCCAGGGTCCACCCATGGACCGTCACCCACCTGCTGGGCTCTCCCAGAGGGGCTTGTCCGAAAGATCGAGACGAGGGCTGACCGGGGAGGGGAGCCCGGCTCTCCTGGGGGTAATTAATTCCCTAGCGAGCAAGCGGCAGGGTGGGCGCAGACCCGGTCCCAGCAGCCCCGGTGCCGAGCACGGGAGGGAAGGAGGCGCATTTTCTTTAAGATTCGTGAGGAAGGCAGGGGCGCGGGGACCCCCTAATCCAGGGCCGGTGCTTTGTCTGTGCCCCTCCACCCGGCACCTCGCTCAGCTCCTTTGTGTCTGACTCTGTGTAAATGTGAAGTGGAAATCCTCGCGGTCAACACCCTAAGCCCTTCCTCCCAGGGGGCAGGCGGCCCTTTGTCACGGCTGCGTCTCCTTGGTGACGCCTCAGCAGAAAGGCCTGGAAGATCAGACAGAGGAGGCGGAGCCGGACCTCTGCCAGCAAGTTCTTCCCGAGGGGACCAGCGGGCGTTTCCATCGACAGGGCGAGGGTTCCATCCTCTGGTGTGTGCGGGAAGTCGGGCTTGGAGAGGAGACACTGCTTCTTGCAGGTTAGGGCTGAGCTGTGCTCCCAACTCACATGCCGAGTGCCAACCCCAGGTCCCTGGGAGGCACCTGGGGCAGGTCTGTAGAGGCAAGGGGGTGACCCTAACCCTGACCCCATAGGACTGTGTCCTGTAAGAAGGGATCAGGACACAGACGTGCACACAGGGACGACCGTGTGAGGACTCGGGGGGACAACAGCATCTACGCCTGAGGAGATGGGCCTCAGGAGGACCCAGGCCCGCAGGCACCTGGATCTGGGGTTCTAGCGTCCGGATGCGAGACACACGTCTGAGCTGGAGAGAACCGGGAACCCGTGCCCCATGCCCGCCTCAGCCAGACCACGGCCACAGCCACGCTCCTGCTGTGTGTCCTGAGCCTTGGGCCCTGCGGGAGCACGGAAGGTCTCCTGAGCCTTGGGCCGAGCGGGAGCACAGAGGGTCTCCTGAGCTTCGGGCCCTGTGGGAGGGCGGGGCGGGGGGTTCTCCTGAGCCTTGGGCCCTGCGGGAACACGGAGGGTCTCCTGAGCTTTGGGCCCTACGGGAGCACGGAGGGTCTCCTGAGCCTCGGGTCCTGCGGGAGTACAGAGGGTCTCCCAGGCTGCCACCAGGACAGCCAGTGCCCGAGGGCAGGCGGGCAGGTCCTGGCCAGGCTCCAGGGTCTGGCCTGGCCGCTTCCAGGTCTGAGCCGTGGGCCTGCGGGCCAGGGCTCTGCTGTGCACATGCGCTTGACCCGAAGCCCCTCTACCTGGACTGAGGGATATGGTCTGTCCAGGGTCCAGCCCAGGGGGACAGGAGAGGCCCTGCTGGGGACGCAGGACGCCATGCAGATGGCCCCTGGGGCCACACTGAGAAGGAGGGCGCCCAACTTGGGGCGCTCGGCCAGAGGGACTGGCCGGCGGAAGCACGGCAGGAAGCTGAGCTTTGTCCTCGGGGACTTAGATAGGAGGTCAGGATCACAAAGGTCAGCGTTTTGGGAGAAACAGCACAGATACAGACACGAGGGAGAAAAAATGACTCCAAAATGTCCTTGTCCTGCAGCTTCGGGCGCCTGGCGGCAGTTACTGATTCATGGCAGTGTGTCTGTCCACTGCTGTCCTGATACACAGGCGATTCTGTGGTGTGTGCTGAGTCGCTTCGGTCGTCTCCGCCTCTGCTCGATCCTGTGGACTGCAGCCCGTCAGGCCCTTCTGTGCATGGGACTCCAGGCAAGAATCCTAGAGAGGGTTGCCATTTCCTTCTCCAGGGGATCTTCCGGACCCAGGGATTGAACCTGGGTCTCTTACGTCTACCTGCATTGGCAGGCGGGTTCTTTACCACTAGGAACACCTGGGAAGCCGTATTCTGTAGAGCGTCTATGAAATAACTTCTAAAGCATGAGAAAAAGATGAAATAAACAGCATTTAAAAGTAACTCCCTATATTACATGATCACATAAAGATCATTTTGCTCTCAAATATACTTCAGTGATAACCAGTTTCAAACATATGGTTGCATCAGTTCAGTTCAGTTCAGTTGCTCAGTCACGTCTGACTCTTTGCGACTCTATAGACTAGGCTTCATTATTTTTTGTAAGATTGGATTTATACCTTGTCCTAAAGACATCTGAAGGTCTGATACTAACAGTGTATTATTTTGATCCTTGTTCTAATGGCTCTTGAAGCTGTAAGGTCTCACACTATTCAGCTATTCAGTTTAGTCGCTCAGTCGTGTCCGACTCTCTGCGATCCCATGGACTGCAGCACGCCAGGCCTCCCTGTCCATCACCAACTCCCGGAGTTCACTCAAACTCATGTCCACTGAATAGGTGATGCCACCCAACCATTTCACCTCTGTTGCCCCCTTCTCCTCCCGCCTTCAATCTTGCCCAGCTTCAGAGTCTTTTCAAATGAGTTGGCTCTTCACATCAGGTGGCCAAAGTATTGAAGCTTCAGCTTCAACATCAGTCCTTCCAAAGAATATTCGGGATTGATTTCCTTTAGGATTGACTAGTTTGCTCTCCTTGCAGTCCAAGGGACTCTCAAGAGTCTTCTCCAACACCACCATTCAAAAGCATCAATTCTTCAGCACTCAGCCTTCTTTATGGTCCAACTCACATCCATCCATAAATACTGGAAAAACCATAGCTTTGACTAGATGGACCTTTGTTGGCAAAGTAATGTTTCTGCTTTTTAATATGCTGTCTGAGTTGGTTCATAGCTTTTTTTCTAAGGAGCAAGCGTCTTTTTAATTTCATGGCTGCAGTCACCATCTGCAGTGATTTTGGAGCCCAAGAAAATAAAGTCTCTCACTGTTCCCATTGTTTCCCCAACTATTTGCCATGAAGTGATGGGACCAGATGCCATGATCTTTGTTTTTTGAATGTTGAATTATAAGCCAGCTTTTTCACTCTCCTCTTTCACTTTCATCAAGAGGCTCTTTAGTTCTTCTTCACTTTCTGCCATCAGGGTGCTGTCATCTGTGCATCTGAGGTTATTGATATTTCTCCCAGCAATCTTCATTCCAGCTTGTGCTTCAGCCAGCCTGGCATTTTGCATGATGTACTCTGCACATAAGTTAAATAAGCAAGGTGACAATATACAAGCTTGATGTACTCCTTTCTCAATTTGGAACCAGTCAGTTGTTCCATGTCTGGTTCTAACTGTTACTTCTTGACCTGCATACAGATTTCTCAGGAGGCAGGTAAGGGGGTCTAGTATTCCCATCTCAAAGGCTTTAGCAGAGTTGGTGAAGCATAAGTAGATGTTTTCTGAAACTCTGTTGCTTTTTCTGTGATCCAATGGATGTTAGCAATTTGATATCTGGTTCTTCTGCCTTTTCTAAGTCCAGCTTGAACATCTGGAAGTTCTTGGTTCACATACTGTTGGAGCCTAGCTTGAAGAATTTTGAGAATTACTTTGCTAGCATGTGAGATGAGGGCAATTGTGCAGTAGTTTGAGCATTCTTTGCCATTGCCTTTCTTTGGGATTGGAATGAAAACTGACCTTTTCCAGTCCTGTGGCCACTGCTGAGTTTTCCAAATTTGCTGGCATATTGAGTGTAGCACTTTCACTGAGCTATTTCAAATCCTAAAAGGTCTCACATAGAAAGAGAAATATCTCCAAATGTCTCCTTTGCTCTGAAGGTTCATTTTATCTGCAAATATTTTCTGGGAAGCCTCCAATCCATCTGTCCGTCCATCCATCCGGACGCTGTGAACATGGGTCCATACAGCCCTTCAGTTCTTTTGAAATATTTCACCACATAACCAGCCAACCCCTGTGTGTGGCAGACATTTTCTGGTTTGTCCCTATTTTTGTACAAAATTTATGACAAAGGTTGTACGACAGTCTTGTATTAATAAAATAAAAATAAAAGAATAAAAAATTTTTAATGGCAGAGTTCAATCTTTTGGATACAGTCATGAATTTTCATTTGTTCTCCTGCGTGGATTTTCCAGAACGGGGCTCAGTATCTAACTGCATCCCCAGCACATTTCTGGTTTGGAATTAGACATCTATGCAAATCTCATTTCTGTGTTTTAACCATGCTTTTAATATCTAATCTTCTGCTCTAATATCTTGGTCACTAACTGTGTGGAGATAATTAAGTGATAGAGCCAGACAATTACTCAGTGGGCAGAGAGGAGACCATCCCTTACATTTATATAAATGCACTAGCTTTAAATAAAACAACTGAATGCATTTGGAGACCCGTCTAAAGCGGGCGACTTGAGAAACCGTTTGATCGCACGGTCGATTCAATCAGCAACTGGCTGGCTGGGTTCATTTTTATTTTTATTTTTTCATGGGACTGACCAGGCAATTCAGTCAATAGTTGTCAAAATTGGAGTCCAGAACAGGCACAGCTGGACCAGCCTAAAGTTAATTAAAAATCAAGAGCAGGATAAATGAAACGCGGCTCCTTCGAGGGAGCCTGGAGGCGGAGGGGGGCATCTCTTCTCTCTTAAAGGGGCCCGAGAGCAGCCGCCACGGGAAGCAGGCGGTTTTCCTGGTGGACAGTTCGTCCCTGTGAGGCCGAGTGCTGTTCCTGTGTTAAGTGGGAAACGTGTAAAACTAGCCTACGGTCTGGATGCCATCTGGTGTGGTGGGGGGCCCGCAGGCAGCCAGGAGCCCAGCACCCGGCCTGGCACGGCGCAGATACACTGGTGGCCGTTGGGGACCCAGCCTCTCTACCCGCGTGCATCCAGCCCGGCACCACCCCATCAGAGCAGCCCAACCCCGCCTCCCCGCCGGACCAGCGCGTGGCTCCTGACTGGCCTCCCCACCAGCCCCCGGGACCTCGTCCTCTCCGAGCCCCGGCCGCTGCCCGCCTGGTCTCTGCCCAGACAGCTTGCATCGTATGGATGTCCAGCTGCCTGAGCCCCCTAGGTGGCCAGAACTTGTCACCGTACCCTGAGCGCCCAGAACAGCAGACACTTAGTCTCCCAGAGTCTAGAGGCCGAGGCCTGAGGTCAGGGTGTGGGGGCCCCCACCCAGGTCTCCACAGACGGGTGCCTTGCCTTCGGCACCCAGCCCCGCTGTGGCCTCTGCTCTGTCCCATGCTGCCCGCTCTCTAAGGACACGGCTGCACAGGGTTAATGGCTCACCTGCCCCTGCAAGGCCTCATCTCAACTAAAGTAGTGACACAGAGCCACCCTGGCTCCAAACAAGGGTCCGTTCAGGGCCCCGGACGGGACTGGACGTCCACAGCAGCCTAAGCACCTTCTTGTCCCACGTAACCCGGGGACTGGAGCCTTCAGCCACCAGAGTCTCTTCGGAATACAAGGAGTTTCTCGTTTATTTCCATATGCTAATTCATCACACACTGCTGACTTGTCTTCACATTTCTCCCACTAGATTTTAAGGCAATGGAGGGCAGGATCTGTGACTTTTTATCTTTAAATTCACCTCTATTTCAGCACTGAAATTGGAAAGCCTTGGAAAGCCTTGAGAATGAAGCCTCCGGAGTGTGCGGTTCCAGAGCCGAGTGTGGACCCTGAGGTTAACAAAGTGCTTATGGAATGAAACAAGGAACCTTCAATACACATAAACACACACCCAGGGCCTCTTATCCAACATAAGATGCTGTGTAAGAAGGACCCACACAGCTGGCATGTGGAACGTGCGCTGTTCAGATGCAGAGGGACAGCTGGACCGTCCTCAGGGTGGACGGATAAACCGAGACTAGAGTTTAAACTTGGAGAAGGCGATGGCCCCCACTCCAGTGCTCCTGCCCGGAAACTCCCACGGACGGAGGAGCCTGGTGGGCTGCAGTCCACGGGGTCGTGAAGAATCGGACACGACTGAGCGACTTCACTTTCACTTTTCAGTTTCATGCATTGGAGAAGGAAATGGCAACCCACTCCAGTGTTCTTGCCTGGAGAATCCCAGGGACGGCGGAGCCTGGTGGGCTGCCGTCTATGGGGTCGCACAGAGTCGGACACAACTGAAGTGACTTAGCAGCAGCAGCAGCAGCAGAGTTTAAACTGGAGCCCGACGCCGGGGCCAGAAGGCTGGACGGACTCCCATCCATGAGCCTTAGTGGACTTCAGAGACAAGCGGAGGAAAGGCCGGCCAGGCCTGTGCACTGCCCAGACCCCCGGGAGCCCCGTCCCCCTCTTCATGCCTGGGCCCCCGTGCTGTACATGTCTCAGTGTGAAGCTCAGTGGCCCAGAGCCAAGGGCTGTGAGGGCCGGAGCCGACTGGCGGCCAGTCTCCGAAGGGGCAGAGTCCAAGCCCACCAAGGCTACCGGCTCCTGAGACCAGCTGGGACAACAGCTGGGAGCTGCTGGGAGGGAGCTGAGGGCTGGTCACCGCGGCCCGGGAGACAGACGGGCCCTCCCTATGGGCAGAGCACAGAGCTGGTCCACCGGACGGTGGCCTCTCCAGGGCCGTCTCCCCACTTCCTGCCCCTGTGGCCAGGGGGCGGCTGGGGGCCCACAACTCCCGGGTTCTGGGACGTCGAGGGGAGGCCTGGCCACCAGGCTCGCCACCACCTGGCTGCTTCCAGGCCATGCTCTGGGGGGACTGACTCAGGATTCACAACGGCTCTGAAGTCAAAGTCACGGACTTCCCTGCACCCTCGGAGTCACACCACACACAGGATGAGAGCTTCAGGACGAGAGCAAAGAGGTCAGCACGGCGAGTCCCACCTTGATGCCAAAACATTCAGATGTTTTACTGAAACATTGGTTGTTTCTACAGATGCTTCCAGGGCTTCCAGTTTGCCAGGGCCAGAATGAGTGCTTTGTGGGCCTGCTGGGCACCGAGGCGGCCCATGGACATCCAGGAGGGCTGCAAAGGTCACCGATGGGGACAGCTCAGCTGGGCTCCACGGTGCCCAGAATGCCCCCTGCCTGGGCCCTCCCAGCGTGCATGGAGTGGGGTGGGGCTCTTACATGCCAGCTGCCACGGCACGGCACGGCCGCACAGTGCCTCGGGAGAAAGCCGGGCTCCCAGGCCCCACGGTCACTGTTAGGGCCCGATGCCCCTCTCGCCTCGCCTGCCGAGACCTGGGCCCCTGGGCTGTGCTGCTTCCTGAACTTCAGCCTTCGGAGGAGCACACTCCCGGGGGCCCGGCCCCGACCCCTGAACCCCAGGCCCAAGGTGGACGTGAGCGTCCTGAGTCAGCGCTCCTGACAGTGAGCACCACCTCTGGGGGCCCCGGGGCACTCGGCCGGGAGGCGCCCGGAGTGTCTGCTCCAGCCCACAGCCAGCAGCCCCACTTCACCTGCAGGCCCTGCCCACCCCTCACGGCTACTAAGCCCTCAGCTCCTCTGCTATTTACCGAGGGAAGGCTTCCTAGGGAGTGAGGCTGGTACAGGGTTAAAGTTCCTGCAAACACACGCCTGCACTCGTGTATACGCATGCACGCACGCACACACGAGGACTGCGCTGTCCTGCCTGCGACGTGTCCCGGGCTGGACGGGGTGAGACACGGCCCACCGCCAGGCTGACCGTCGGCTTGAGGATGGGACAAGTGCACTCAGCAAACTCCGCCAGCTGCGTCCTGCCGGCTCCCCCGCTGGTGGCCGGGGAGGGGGAAGGCAGCCGGGGGGGCGGGTGGGAGGCGTCGCTGCCCCTTTCCTGTGCCCAGCACCCAGTGAGCCCCCCGGAAGGGCCACGTGCTCCCAGCCTTGACCTTCTCTGTGATTCTGGTTTCTACAGGAGGCTCAGATGGAGCCGGAAAGCCAGTGAGAGGGAGGCCCTTCTGGCCACAGGGCTGCCTTCCCGCCTCTTCTCCCTGGCTTCTAAATTCTTCCCCACTTCACACCACATCTCCCCTCCTCCTCACGCGGCCGCCCACCACCTCACAATCTGGACTTCCACAGAACCCGAGAGTCCTTGGCAGCCTGGGTCCAGCCCTGAGGTGCTGGGAGGAACCCACTACATGCACGTCTGGCCAGGTGGGGTCGGGGCCGCCCTGCACCGCACCACCCAGCCCCTGAGATGCCCCCGGGCTTCCTGTTCCTCTGCCCCCTCCAGGCCAACTGGATGGGCTGCTGCCCACCCAGCTCTCACCTCCCCTGTTGCCAACACACCAGCCCCTCACCTGGAACCCAAGGCCCCTGCCTTCCAGCCCACTTCTGACAACCACAGACCTTCCATCCGGACGCCAGCACGAGGGCTGAGTCCCACAGCCCCGCCCCCACAGACTGGACCACAGGGAGCCTAGTCCTGGACACTGGGCGCTCCCCAAGACCAGAGCGTGGATGGGTCCACCTGCCTGTGCCTGCTGCCCCACCTCGACCCCCGCCTACCTGCTCCGAGATGCTGCGGTGTCAGCTCGGCACCTGGAGCCACCCTCCCCTCAGGCCTGTGACTCTGACACATGAGTGGAGGCCAGGGGAGGCCAGTCCTGCTCCTCCCAAGGACGGGGCCATGGCCACGGCTGCAGGGAAGGAAGCTGGTCCTCGTCTGGGGAGACGTCTGCGAGGGCTGCTTCCCACAAGGTCAGGGTCGAGATCCGACTCCTGTGTGCTCACCGACTTGCCTCTTGTGTGCGCCGCGATGCCGGGCCAGCTTCCTTCACAGGGAGTCTGGACGACTGAACCGGTAAGCGAGTGCTGTGACTTCACCAGGAAGTCCTGTGGTCCCTGCTGTCGCGGGAGACCACTTGCTAACTATTCTGCACCCCCTCCCACCCTGGCTCCGGGACTGACTCTGCTGCAGCACGTCTTCTGGGCCATCATCCCGTAGGTATCTCAGCGCCGCGGAGAAGGAGCTGAGGAGCAGCAGTCTCGGGTGGACTGGGCCACCAGAGTGCGCCTAAACCCTAATGCTGTGTTTATAGCTCTTGCTGTGGCAAATGATCCCTCTCACACACCATAAACACCCACATACATGCACACACACACACACGTCCACACACCACATGGGTACACAATGTGCACACACACCACACATGTCCACACACATGTGCATATCCAAGCACACTCTCACACATGTACACACGCACACACGTGTACACACATCACATTGGTACACAATGCGCACACACACCACACATGTACACACACATACACACGTGCATACCTAAGCACACTCTCACACATGTACACACGCACACACGCACGTGTACACACATCACATAGGTACACAACGTGCACACACACCACACATGTACACACATACATACGTACGTACCCCAGCACACTGTCACACATGTACACACACGTGTACACAATACACACACACACCACACATGTACACACACACGTGCATGCCCCAGCACACTCTCACGCATGTACACACGCACACACGCGTGTACACACATGTGCATACCCAAGCACACACATGTACACACACACACCACACATGTGCACACAATGCTTGCACATGCACATGTCACAGTGCACACATATACTTAAACACGCAACACATGTGTACATACACCATGCATGTACACGTGCATACACATCACACACACACACATGTACACACCTCACACGTACTAGGTAAATGCACCCCCTTGAAAGAACAGACTCGACACTGGCACTGCCACAAACAACCCTAGTCGCGGACAAGCCCCTGTTGGCAGACACAGTCCCTGGAGCTTCCCCTCTCCCCCTGCCCCCTCCTGCCGCTGCTCCTCTGGGTCCAGGCCCCCAGGCGGTGAGGACCTGCTCGGCCCACCAGGAGCAGGAACATGGGGCACCTGCGATGGTGAGTCTTCACCTCCAGGGAAGAATGAGCCCAGAAGTCACAGGACACTGTCCCCCCAAATCCATGAGGATGACGCTCCAGGTCACGGCAGTAGAACCCAGCCTGGAGGAAGCTCAGTGTGAGAGGCTATACAAACCCTGCCCCCTGAACTCTAAGTCCTGCAGGAGAAGCCAGGGGGTGGAGGAAGGCGACTTTGCCGGCTGCCTGGGTGGAGACCACTTTCTCCCTTCTGCGAGAAGGACACTGGTGCTCTGGGGTCTTGGCTCAGACATGGGTTGGGATGTGCGCCGTGGATCCCCCAGGTCCCAGGCCTTCGGGATGGACCCAGAACTTGCAGCACTGGCTGCCCTGTGCCTCCGGCCTGCAGGCAGCAGACTGCAGCCTCAGGATGGACGGCCAGTTGCTCGTCACGAGTCGTCTCTCTTTACCGTGGTGGTTCTGTTGCCCTTGGGAGCCCTGGCTGACACTTGGGGGTGGTGCTCATGGCTCACCCACCACGCGCACAGACGTACACGATGAGGCTCTGCCGCGGTGCTGGCAGCAGCTCCCCCCGGCAGGTGAGGGGAGGCTGAGGCGCATGGCACAGGGCCACCAGTGGAGACGTGTCAGGAGGAGTCGGGTGAGGTTGGGGGGTCCAGGGGCCCCAGAGGAGGCTAGTGGCCCGCGGGGATGCCCCCAAACCCGACTTCTGGGAGGAGGGTCTCCTGAAAACACTGAGATTGACCGACTCCATCTGCACAGGAGCGGCGCGCGGGGCGCCGGGCGGGGGCTGGGGGTCGCGGCTCAGCTGAGAGACCTGAGCCTGTGAGACCCCCGCCCTGGGGTCACGCTCTTCTCCTCTCAGTATACAGCCCCCCACCCCGTGCTGGGGACTGAGATGTCTCTGGGCCGGAAACGTGAGGTCCTGATGGTGTGTGTGGGGGGCAGGACAGGAAAATAGACAGGGTGTCAGAGTCACACAATCTGAGTGCGGAGACCGCAGCCCCCAGCCGGTCCCTACGGGGAGAGCTTGGGGGGACCCCTTCAGGGGTCACATGTCCACGTGTTCTCCAGATGACCAGACCACCCCGAGACTGCTCTACTTGAGTCGGGTTAAAGTGAACGGGAAGGGCACGTTGGGTCATAATTTAACATACACATCTGTCAACATCCTGATTCGACAGAGATCAGTCGTGACGCAGAGCGAGTCCCGTCCAGGGGGTGGGGGCCTTCCCATCGCCGGCTGAGGGCCTCGTCTGCTACTTGGCTGGGGCTGAAGCCACCAGCTCGTGTCCAGCCTGCTCGGGTTTACGAGCGTGAACTAGCGAAGGCTCTGCTTCCCTGGAGGCCCGAGTCTAAGGGGGGCCCAAGCACGGGGGTCTGAGGGGCCCAGACGCCCCTATGCAGGAAGGCCAGGCACGTCGAGGGGCCAGCGGCCGTGTGTGGCCCACCGCGTCAAAGCTCACTGGCCAGGGGTCTGTGCGCTGTCCTCACAGCTGCGACGGGCCGGGGCAGTCACGGGGACACATGCACCGTGTCCTGCGGTCGCCATCTTTTCTCTTTAAAATCATACATGTTTCATTAAGCTTCAGGCAGAGTGGCTTCTGATTTATGGTAATTGTCAACAAAGACACAATTTTAACCCTGCAGAAGCTTGGAGTTAACCGGCACGAGATTATGTAGTTTTTCCTTAAAAAAAAAAAAAGGAGGGAGGGCCCAGTGTGCCACACACACACCCCCACACCCCCCCACACACACACATCCCCACACCCCCACACACACACACCCACACACACAATGCAGAGGATGCTGGGGGCAGTGAGCTGGCCCGTCGCTAAGGCCCGCCGCGCGGGTGGAGCTGGTCTCCAGCGGCCACACCTGACCCGGCGGACACCCCGTCCCCGAGCCCCGAGTGCTCATGGCCTGGGAGACTCCAGTGAGAGGAATTTCCATATCAAACCCAATTTAGATGAAAAGTCTTGGTTTAAAAAAAAAAAGCCAGTGCATCAATAGTCCCTGGATTAGATTTTCATCTCCTGAGCAGACAAATATGAATATTTATTACCTTGGATGCAGACTTTCCTCCCTCCATTGCTCTGTTCTTGAATATTATCCACCACTAATTTTTATGAAAATTTGGGCAACATAATGTTTTCACATAAACTGACAGTTCTTGAGATAATCCCGTTATCGTCTGGTTGAAAATGACAGCTTCCGCTTATTCATGTGTTAACGAGGGATTAAATATTGTTTTTAGTCCTATAATCTAAGATGGACTGGAAATTAAAAATTGAACATTGTACATTAGCAGGGCTTTGTTTGCATTTACTTAGAGAAGATCCATAAATTAGCAGTTTAACAAGTAGGCCCTTTAATGTTGCTGCCAGAGGCAGCACGACGGACATTTCTAAGTAAATCCTAAAATAAGTTGTCGTCTACCTGCTGTACACCCAGAGGAAAGCAAGCCAAAGAAAGACGGCCTTCACCAAAGAAACACAATGGCGACACAACAGGAAGTGCTCCAGTGTCGGGGATCACTCAGCCTCCCTCCTCTCCCCAGGGAGCACTGTGTCTTCATCACGCCCCGGTCCTCACATCCTGAGACATGCCTGCCGTGCACAATCGCCGACGGGGCCCGGTGGGTGGGGAGCACGCCAGTCCTCCCCAGTGAGCGGCCGTGGGCACCAGGGAAGATTGTGCATCTGAACCAGGTGATTCAGTCAGTTCATCACTCAGCCGTGTCTGACTCTTTGCAATGCCATGGACTGCAGCACGCCAGGCCTCCCTGTCCCTCACCAACTCCCGGAGCTTGCACAAACTTAGGTCCATCGAGTCGGTGATGCCGTCCAACCATCTCATCCTCTGTCATCCATCCCCTTCTCCTGCCTTCAATCTTTCCCAGCATCAGGGTCTTTTCAAATCAGTCAGTTCTTCACATCAGGTGGCCAAAGTATTGGAGTTTCAGCTTCAGCATCAATCCTTCCAATGAACATTCAGGACTGATTTTCTGTAGGATGGACTGATTGGATCTCCTTGCAGACCAAGGGACTCTCAAGAGTCTTCTCCAACACCACACTTCAAAAGCATCAATTTTTCACTGCTCTGCTTTCTTTCTCTGTCTAACTCTCACATCCATACGTGACCACTGGAAAAACCATAGCTCTGACTATATGGACCTTTGTCAATAAAGTAACGTCTCTGCTTTTTAATATGCTGTCTAGGTTTGTCAAAACTTTTCTTTCAAGGAGCAAGCATCGTTTTAATTTAATGGCTGCAGTCACCATCTGCAGTGATTTTGGAGCCCAAGAAAATAAAGTCTGTCACCGTTCCCATTGTTTCCCCATCTATTTGCCATGAAGTGATGGGACCGGATGCCATGATCTTCATTTTCTGAATGTTGAGTTTTAAGCCAGCTTTTTCACTCTCCTCTTTCACTTTCATCAAGAGGCTCTTTAGTTCTTGTTCACTTTCTGCCATAAGGGTGGTGTCATATGCATATCTGAGGTTACTGAGATTTCTCCCAGCAAACTTGATTCCAGCTTGTGCTTCATCCAGCCTGGTGTTTTGCATGATGTACTCTGCATATAAGTTAAATAAGCAGGGTGACAATACACAGCCTTGATGTACTCCTTTTCCAATTTGGAACCAGTCTGTTGTTCCATGTCGGGTTCTAACTGTTGCTTCTTGACCTGCATACAGATTTCTCAAGAGGCAGGTCAGGTGGTCTGGTATTCCCATCTCTTGAAGAATTTTCCCCAGTTTGTTGTGATCCACACAGTCAAAGGCTTTGGTGTAGTCAATAAAGCAGAAGAAGATGTTTTTCTGGAATTTTCTTGCTTTTTATATGATCCAACAGATGTTGGCAATTTGATCTCTGGTTCCTCTGACTTTTCTAAATCCAGCTTGAATATCTGGAAGTTTTCAGTTCATGTACTGTTGAAGCCTGGCTTGGAGAATTTTGAGCATTACTTTGCTAGTGTGTGAGATGAGTACAACTGTGTGGTAGTTTGAGCATTCTTTGGCATTGGCTTTCCTTGGGACTGGAATGAAAACTAACCTTTTCCAGTCCTGTGGCCACTGCTGATTTCAAAATTGGCTGGCATATTGAGTGCAGCACTTTAACAGCATCATCTTTCAGGATTTGAAATAGCTCAGCTGGAATTCCATCACCTCCACTAGCTTTGTTTGTAGTGATGCTTCCTAAGGCCCACTTGATTTTGAACTCCGGGATGTCTGGCTCTAGGTGAGTGATCACACCATCGTGGTTACCCAGGTCATTAAGATCTTTTTTATAGAGTTCTTCTGTGTATTCTTGCCACCTCTTCTTAATATCTTCTGCTTCTGTTAGGTCCATACCATTTCTGTCCTTTATCGAGCCCATCTTTGCATGAAATGTCCCCTTTGTGTCTCTAATTTTCTTGAAGAGATCTCTAGTCTTTCCCATTCTGTTGTTTTCCTCTATTTCTTTGCATTGATCACTTAGGAAGGCTTTCTTATCTCTCCTTGCTATTCTCTGGAACTCTGCATTCAGATAAATATCTTTTCTTTCCTCCTTTGCCTTTAGCTTCTCTTTTCTCAGCTATTTGTAAGGCCTCCCCAGACAGCCATTTTGCCTTTTTGCGTTTCTCTTTCTTGGGGATGGTTTTGATCACCACCTCCTGTACAATGTTGCAAACCTCCGTCCACAGTTCTTCAGGCATCTGTCTACCAGATCTAATCCCTTGAATCTATTTGTCACTTCCACTGTATAATTGTAACGGATTTGATTTAGGTCATACCTGAATGGTCTAGTGCTTTTCCCTACTTTCTCAATTTAAGTCTGAATTTTGCAATATGGAGTTCATGATCTGAGCCACAGTCAACTCCTGGTCTTATTTTTTGCTGACTGTACAGAGCTTCTCCATCTGTGGCTGCAAAGACTATAATCAATCTGATTTTGGTATTGACTATCTGGTGAAGTCCATGTGTAGAGTCGTCTCTTGTGTTGTTGGAAGATGGTGTTTGTGACGGGGGAGCCTGGTGGGCTGCCGTCTATGGGGTCTCACAGAGTCGGACATGACTGAAGTGACTTAGCAGCAGCAGCAGTGAGGTCTCTTGGCAAAACTCTGTTAGTCTTTGCTCTGTTTCATTTTGTACTCCAATGAGGTAGCTGTTGGGCTTCCCTGTGGCTCAGAAGGTAAAGAATCTGCCTACAATGCAGAAGACCCAGGTTCAATCCCTGGGCCAGGAAGATCCCCTAGAGGAGGCATGGCAACCCACTCCAGTATTATTGCCTGGAGAATCCCATGGACAGAGGAGCCTGGCGGGTTACACTCCATGGGTTCGCCAAGAGTTGTATAGGACTGAGCAACTAAAGCTTGCAAGCTGCCTTGCAAGGTAGCCTGCTGTTACCTTATTGCTACAACTGGGGTCCCAGATCAAACCATGGATCTGGTGGAGCTCTAGGCAAGACCATCCCACAGGCTTCTAGGCGTCCACAGTACCTTGTATTTGTTTGTGCTTATCTCTGTGACCGGCATGTAGAATTGTTCACGTTTTCATTTATTGTCTGGCACGGTGTAGCGCATAGGACAGGGACATTTCTTGGAAGCCGACTCGTCCAGGCGATACTGAGTCTAATGAGACACCAACAGGACAGAGTTGACTACGGCTCAGTGCTGGGGGCTGAGCCATGACCCCAGGACCCGAGGGTCTGTCCGTATTTGGAGATGAGCCTTTAAGGAGAGAATTAAGGTAAAATGAGGTCCTATGGTTGCGTTATGATCTAGTGTGACTGGGGTCCTTATAAGAGGACATGATCAGGACACGGCCACGCATGGGGGGTGACCACGTGAGGATATGGAGGAGCAGTGTCCACGGGCCAAGGAGAGAGGCCTTGGGAAGGATGCCCGGATGTCAGATCCCAGCTCCCAGGACGCCCGAGCACAGGGCCCCGGAGGCGGCCCCAGGAAACCAGAGCATCAGCGTGCAGACACTCACCCTGGCCACCCTTCCCCTCCACTGAAGGCAGTGTCGCCCCAAGGAACAGCAAAGAGTTAGACGTCTTTACTGCTGGGTGAAGTCGAGTGCTTGTCAAGGGAAGAAGGAGACCTCTTATAAAATTCATTTTTGCTTTACGCTCTCACTCAAAACCAGAGCTGTGGCTCAGAGTTTACACTCGCAGAGGCCTGACTCACCTCTGAAAACATCTTCCTTCCTCAGGAACAAGAGGTGGAGTCTGTGCAGACACGCTGATTGTGAGTCTGGTGCCCCCCTCCCCCGAGGGGCTGGGCGCCATCACCCCAGGGAGGCGCTCTCCCTACACCTGCTGTCCTGGGGCCCCCCGAAGAGTGACCATGAGTAAGACGCAGGCAGGAAGGGCCGTCCCTGTGTCAGCAGGACAGCCCCAGGCTCTGGTCCAGGTGCATCCGGGGGGCCCTGTGCGTGGCAGGACCACTGCCTCATTTTAGGAGCCAAGCTCACTCACTTGCCCACCCCCCACCTTGCAGCTTATCCAGAAGTTAGGAAGTTCAGGTTTTACACTTGTCTCCCTTGGACAGCAAGGAGCTCAAACCCATCAATCCTAAAGGAAATCAACCCTGAATATTCACTGGAAAGACTGATGCTGAAGCTGAAGTTCCAGTACTTTAGCCCCTGATGCGAAGAGCTGACTCATTGAAAAAGACCCTGATGCTGGGAAAGATTGAAGGTAGGAGAAGGGGACGACAGAGGATGAGATGGTTGATGGCATCACCAACTCGATGGACATGAATCTGAGCAAATTCCGGGAGATGGTGAAGGACAGGGAATCCTGCTGTGCTGCCGTCCATGGGGTCGCAGAGTCAGACATGACTCAGTGACTGAACAACGAAGCAACGTGTCTCACAACCTTTGCCGCTAACACCTTCACGTGTGCAGTTAACCTTGCTTTGAAATACACCCTACTCACGGAGTGCAGCTGGTGTCACATGCCTCAAGAAGTGCCTACGGGGTTTCAACTCTCACAAATCTTGAGAAAAAGATGAACGACAAGACGGCGAGAATTAACTACTTTAATGACGAGTAACAAATTAGACTCTTTACGTTCCACGTTGTCTTTGAAGTGTGCAATTGTCAGGAAGGTCTATAAGGGAACACTTCCATGCATTTCTCAGGACGGTGAGATCAATCACAGTTCCAGCCCTGGGCACAGACAGTGGTTCGGTCCAGTTCTCCAGCCCCGATTCCTCCACCATAGTTCACACCCGTCAGATGGGCGGCGGGGAGCTAGGGAGCATGTGTGTGCCTGTGTGTACATGTGTGTGCTTGTGTGTGAGTGCACAGGGGCCTGGGGAGCAGGGGACCCAATGTAGCCCAAGGTCCATTCAATCAAACTTGACTCTTAATCAGCTGGAGAGGTGAACCCCGCTTACCAACCAGGTGAGCAAGGCACCTTAACCCCGAAAGGAGAGAATTCGGTTGTGGGTCAGCGGACAGGCGCGCCCGGTGCTTGGATGATGTCTGTGATTTGTGGGTGTTGAGGGCAAACCATCTCCCCGAAAGCTGTGCACCTCCTCAGCCCCGGTCCTGGGAAGGAGCCTCCCTGGCCATGGGGTCTTGGCGGGGGTGATCCAGGGAAGCAAGGTCACTGGGGGGCAGGGCGGCCCTAGTCCTCCTAAGAGGAGACACCCAGGGAGGCCGTGAGGCGGCGGGGCAGAGGCTGGAGGAGGCTGGCGAGGACGGGGCAGCCCCAGGCGTGGGACAAGGCGGACGCACCCTCCCCGGGAGCCCCCAGGGCACGCAGCCCCGCACCGTCCGGGCTCTGCGCTCTGGCCTCAGAGCTGAGGGGGGACACGCTGGAGTCTGCAGCCCTGGTCTGCGGCGCTTGGTCACCACTGTCAGCCCTGGGACCTGACGCCGGGTCAGAGGTGCCCACGGTCTGGGGAGAGAGACTGCAGCCAGCAGGAGGTGCCCGCCAACCAGGGAGGCCCCGGAGGAGGCAGGTCGGGAGGATGGTCCTGCAGAGGGATGACATGAGACGCGGGCACCAGGGCCTGTTAACGGGTCCCACGTGGTGTCTCAGGGACGTCAGAGGACCGGTGGCCCCAGTGAGGGCAGAGTCTTTGGACCACCTCAGGGCCTGGGTGGAGCCACACACGGAGCGGCTCTGCGCCCAGGGGTCTGGGGGTCCAGGTAAAGAGAGGGCGGTTCCGCTGGGCCCACAGGACCTCTGACCTCCCTGGATGCTCTCAGGACCAAGTCCCGGCCCGGGGCAGCAGCTCCAGCACCAGCTGCCCTTCTGCTCAGATGCGGGTTTGCACGTGATGGCCGGCGAAGCACAGCCTGGCTGGGCCGGGACACACTGAGAAGGGGCCCCGTCCTGGGTGGACGCCTGCATGGGGTCCGCTCCTCACTGCAGGGGAGCCGCGGGCCATCTCGACAGAGCAGGCCCACACTGCGGTCGCCAGCGTGGCACTGGCTGCATGTCTGTTTTGACGTGAGATTGTTTTAAATTTGGTGTTTGATTATATGTAGTGTTACATTGATTACTAATTAACGTAATTATTAATTACATTATATGGGTGAACTTCATATGGGTGAACACAGCTTTTTATTTTATTTTGAACTCACGGATAAAGCAGAGGGGAAGTATTCAAATCAGCAATTAAGGGCTGCACACCTGTTGCCATGGAGACGCGGCCTGGGATGGTCACAGTTAAAGACTGAATGTGCCCAGGCGGGTGTCCACCTGCTGCCCTGGGCTCGCGGTCACTCTGCCCCGACCAGGGGTGACTGAGCTGCCTCGGAGCGTCAGACCACAAGCTGGAGGCACCGGTGGTAGAGACGCAGGCGGCTTCGCTCCAGAGCTCACAGAAGAGGAGGGACCGGCTTCAGCTCACGTGACCCAGCACAGCCTGGGGAGCACCCTGGAGGGGGCGGGTCAGAGGCAGGGGACGGGTCCCCCACGGCAGAGCAGCCATCCACTCAGAGCAGCTCCCCGCCACCCCCAACCCTGTGATCCCCAGGGAGGGAGGGAGGCTGTGAAAGCGCCGATCTGGGGGGGTGGGCAGCAGGAGGCAAGCACCACAAGCCTGCCTCGGGGGGACCCATGTCCCCCCATGATGGACAGAGCGGGATCCTGACTCCCAGGACTTCAGGACACAACCTTTACAGAGGAGTGCAGTTCAGGGAGGTCACCCCACCAAGTGATGCCCCCATGACTCATCCCCCCCACGGCATTTCGGGCGGGGACTCGGGGGGCAGCGGGTGTGGAGGCCCCTGGAGGACCCGCATCTGTGGGCAGGAGACCGGAAGCCAGGCCTGGGGCTGACCCTCTAGTGGACACATTTCCAAGTGACGGGAGCCTCAGGGGCTCTTCAGCTAAAAGGCGGAGCTCAAGACATTTCTAATTTCAAGGCAAGGCTGGATTCAGGGACCGAAGCTCAGCCTCTGGAGGTGATGCCTGAAGGGGCGCTTCCGACCTCAATCCCCCGCACCCGGCTCCCCACCCGGAGGGTCATCTGCCTCTGCCTGGCAGGGTGGGCGCGTGGGCGCCAGGGACACTCGTCTCTCGCGGGCTGCCCCTGGCCACACGGCCGCTGCCCTGAACGAGGCTGGGGTGCTCTGCACGACCCCTCCAGCGGTCTTTGCGCCTTCTCGGCAATTCCAAGTCCTAGGGCTGAGGACAGGAAGCGGGCTTCTGGAACACCGCGTTCCGGGGGCTCTTCCGAGCGTCTGCAGAGCTCGGCTTGATATCAACACTGCCTTCTGATCCAGGCTGCCCGGCTCCGGGGAGGAGGACCCTGAACCGGCTCACAGACCATGAGACGTGCCTGCTCCCGCATCCCAGCGGGATGGTCGCCCGGCCCCAGCTGGACCACAGTGCGGCCTGGCAGGGAGACACACACCAGGCACTTTCTATAGCAACGCAGCTGACATGTCAGCCCGGGATGGTGGGGGATGCCACAGGCAGACCACACGCACTCCATCTTACATGACTGTTTACCCTGACGCTGCATCAAAGCTGAGTGTGTCACCATGGCAACTGCCTCATCACAGGCACCTCGCCTGCTTTAAACCACGGAAAGCACTCAAAAGACCCTGCGGGCCCACGTGATGGCGACTGTATACAGCACCGCGGAGGGAAAGGACGCCGCCTCACACTGAACTCACGTTTGCCACCATGTCAAGTGCGTTAATTATATTGAACATATTTTTGTCTGAGTCTCTTCACTTTTGAGAAATAAGAAAACAGTATGAGAAACCCTGGTTAAGGCTGTGTGGGGGACGCTGTGCTGAGCTCCGAGGGGCCCGGCCAGCAGAGCTGGGGACCCGTCCTCGTGGAAGGGACCACGTGGCCAACCCCGAACTCTGACCTCTGACACCGCCCCGAACTCTGACCTCTGACACCGCCCCCTCAGCCTAGCACTGGAATTCTCAGGCAGCCTGGACAGACCGCGGCAAACGTTCTAACGCAGTTTTATGCAGATTTTCAAACATAAATAGGAATATTTACAAGGCTAAAGAAGCCTTTCTTGGGATGACGCACATTTTACACCTTGAAGAAAAAAAATCAACTTTCTCTGTCTGGAAACACAGATTAGAATAAAAATTAAGTGACAGGCACAAGAATATAACCTGAGGAACCAGAGCCCTCGAGGACGGGCACAGGGCAGGGCCCCCAGCAGCCCAGGACGCCCGAGCCCCAGGTGGCTGCCAGGGCCCACCCTCCATCCTCTGGTCACAGCTGGACAGGGAGGGGGAGCCGCGGGGGCGAGAGCGGCCCCGCCAAGCAGCCCTCACGTCTTCAGGGTCCAACACCCAGCGTCGCCTCAGTCAGCGCACAGTCTACGCGGGACAGCCTGCCGGCGCCGCCTCAGTCAGCGCACAGTCTACGCGGGACAGCCTGCCGGCTCCAGCGTGTCCGTCTGATCTGTGTCAGCATTCATCCTCAAAGCGACCGCTCCTGCTTCACACACTCTGGAGCCTGCAGCTCCTCCCGTCTCACAAGACCCACCCGCCAGCGCCACCTGTCAGCTCCCCACCTGCCCGGGCCCAGCTGCGGTCCCTGCAGGCCGCTCCCGCCCTCTGCATCCACACACCCGCAGGGTGCTTCCCCTTGGGTTTCCAAACACGGGCCTCGGTCTAAACCCGGGACACGTGTGACCACTTACCGCGTCCTGCCTACGTGTCTGTATTAACACAGCACCACAGATGTGAGTGTGTGAGGACTCGAGTTACCTGGAATGTCCTCCACAGCAAGCTGGGAGCCGCACTCAGCACACACGTGGTGGCATTTCCCCTCGCGTCCTCACTTATTTAAAAGCAAACATGTTCTCAGTTACTTTGGTTGCAAGCTTTTTCTTTACTAGAACTATAAGAAATGGTATCAAAGATAAAATGACGAATACCTACACACACATTGAGTGAGTGATAGTTGCTCAGTCATGCCCGACTCTGCAACCCCATGGACTGTAGCCCGCCAGGCTCCTCCGTCCATGTAATTCTCCAGGCAAGATTACTGGAGTGGGTTGCCATTTCCTTCTCCAGACACACATGTTGAACTGATACCCATCTCCTGGTTTGACTCTCAGCCTACAGCGACGTGGGTGCAGCCCGAGGGGTGGGGGCCCGGTGAGTACATATACATGGCCTCACTGGGCCCTCCTTGCAACTTCCTGTAACTTTACAACGATGTCAAAATAAAAGCTACAAATGATACTGACCGAGATTTTGGAAAAGGAGAGAACTGGCTTGTGATCCCACCATTCTAGGGGTGACCTCACGTCTGCACGTGCTGCCCCAGCCCAAGTCCATGGCACAGTCTCCACAGCTGCGCTCAGGTTCAGAGCTGTCGTGACAATCTTCATGAAATAATATGACATAATGACCTTCCTGGGGTTTTACACTTAGGACAGTTTTGGTATTTCCAAAGCTCTGCGTTTTCATTTTCTTAGCAAAAGATGTTCAGTCGTGTCCTACTCTTTGTGACTCCATGGCCTATACAGTCCATGGAATTCTCCAGGCCAGAATACTGGAGTGCGTAGCCTATCCCTTCTCCAGGGGATCTTCCCGACCCAGGGACTGAACCCAGGCCTCCCGTGTTGCAGGCGGATCCTTTACCAGCTGAGCCACAAGGGAAGCCCTTCATTTTCTTGCCTGGTGCATTATCCTCATAAGATAAGTTTCTGGGGTGTGAGGACTCACCGAGAGTGAGGCCCTTCTTAAAGCGTCAGATCCGCACTGTCCTGCAGCTTCCTGAGTCAAGTGGAACTGTTAGCACTTATGATTTCTATTAAAGATCTGAGACTATTACCCGCCAGCCACCTCTGAAGCCATGTCCAAGGATGAGGCTTCAGATCAGCGCTGGGACGTCCCCAGCGCGTCTGCAGGCTCTGCACTCCAGGGTCCTCTGCCACGTCCCCCACCCCCCACAGCTGCCACGGGGCTTCCTGCATCACCATGAATTTATCCCCTGGAGAGCCGGTCCCTGGGCAGCACAGCCATGAGGCATTTCTGTCACGAGTACCTTGTCACTGTGAGTACCGACCATGCACCTGTGGGTACCGACTGCACGCCTATGGGTACTGACCACGCACCTGTGGGTACTGACCATCACCTGTGGGTATCAACTGCACACCTGTGGGTACTGACCATCACCTGTGGGTACTGACCATGCACCTGTGGGTATCAACTGCACACCTGTGGGTACTGACCATGCACCTTTGGGTACTGACCATGCACCTATGGGTACCGACCATGCTCCTGTGGGTACTGACTGCATACCTGCGGGTATTTACTAAGCATGATGAAGTGCCACTCCATCCACAGGTGAAAAGTGACCCCTGGGGGTGACAGCTTCCCCGTGGCCTGAGGCCCACACGGGGCTCTGTCCCCACCGTCCCCTCAGGGCAGGGGGTTGGCCCCACATGCCTTCTTCCCATCTTGGCAAGGCTGTCAACATCAATCCATCCCCAAGTCCAAGTGGACTGGCCGCAGGGTCCCTGGGGACTCGGCTCAACACTACCCCCCGACCCCGAGGGTCCCCGTGCCCCGGGCTGCCCGGGCTGCCGTTCTCTGGCCGCTGAGCACCACTCAGTTCTTCTCAGAGGCTCCCCGCACCCTGAGCTTTCCCAACAGCCGCTGAAACAGCCACGTGCTTCCACAGACACGCAAGGCTGGGGGCGCTTCTGGGGGAAACTACACCATCCCTCAAGTGACCGTGGAGTGTCCCCATGCCACCCGCTCGGCCTCCCGTGATGACTGTGGGCAGCCGCACACACCCGCCAGCACAGGCAGCACACAGCTGAGCCACGTTAAGGCATCAGGGGAGGAGTGCAACCACAGCTTCACAGCCTCTCAGGGTCTGCGGGGACCGACACACGCTTGGCCGCAGAATCCTTTCTCTGGACAAAAATCTTACCCAGGAGCCGGAACGGTGACCGATGGGGGCAAAGTGCAGCTGGGCTGAACCGGGGGGTAGATGGCCGCCTGCCCCGCCCCACAGAGCTCCCCGAGCCCAGGCTCTGAGACACCCCCAAAACCACGTGCGACCTCTCACCGACGAGTTGGGGACCAGGACACGCCCCCCGACACGCCCCCGTGGCCGAGGGCGGCTCCAGCCGCGCACAGCCTTCTCCCTGAGGCAGGCCCAGACCCTCTGGGAGAGACGCCCTCTGCAGAGACCCACATGGTGTCCGCACCCATGCCCCCCGACTCAGCAGAAGGCAGCTGGTCTACCCACGAATGTGGGCTTCTCTCCCCACGTGTCCTGGGAAACACAGATCAAGTGAACGTGCCGCTCTGCTCCTGCGTGCCCGTCTTCGTCAGTTTAACTTTCAGGGCAGGGGCCCTCAGGGGGTGCGGGAGAACCCCTCCTTTTCCCACAACCTGCGAGGAGGCAGCTCTCCCTCCTGCCTGGCTCTGCCCCAAGGCCGCCATCCAGAGCTATGCCAGGGCATCTGCACCGGGGCCCCGCTGAAACGCAGGCAGGTACATTGCTAATTGTGTTGCATTTACGACACTCTAGAGAACTAGGAAGCCCCGGTTTATTTCAGATATACCACGCAAGCCACTCTCACAGAAATGCTGGCCTGGGGACAGTCATCTAGATGGTTTTTCTTCCAAATGTTTGAGTTTATTTTTCTTGGTAATATCATAATTTTCCTTTGGAAAAAAACATGACTTTATTCACTGGAAAAAATATGAAGACATTCAAGACATCAGAAACTAGATTTTGAAAAATGTCAAAACACCACCAGTCTATCAGGAATGCGTGCGTCCCCTCTAATCTGTTCATTGCCTTTAAATTTTGTTTTGAGATATTTCCATTTAGCTTAAAAGGCGTTAATTCCGCTATCTGTCATCGCATGTTGAATCAGCAGCACTGGGGAGACATCCCGTAAATGATGGCAGATTTCTAGGAATCAAGACTCTGCTCCACTTTCCAGAGTCAGGAATTAGCAGAGACATTCATATCAAATACATTTCAAGGAAAATCAGAAGCATCAAAATCAGGCTCAACACTGCACAAGGCAATTAAAATTAGAAAAAGAAAGACTAGCTTCTTACACATATCTCCACTTGCCCCTCCTGCGCCCGTTTCCAGATCCAGGGCCCACCCCACGCACACACACCCCCTTCCCACTATGGGACCTGGGTTCGGGGCCTGACAACCGCAAAGGCGATGGCGGCACTGCCTCTGAGGATGAAAAAGGACGGGGCCTGAGACCCGGGCTCAGAGCACCCCGTGGCCGCAGAGACCCGGCGCCCCGGGAAGACACGGGCGACTCGGGGAGACCCTGGGGAGGAGAGCCGCCCGCGGCCATGCTTCAGCCTGGGACGGAGTACGCGGTCTGGGATGTGGCTGTTTCCTGCCCCTGGGGAGGGTGAGGTCAGGCTTCTGGCCGCTTGAGGAGCACAGAGGAAGCAAGCAAGGACGAAGACGCAGGAGCAGTGCTGTGGGCTGGGGTCTGCTCTGCCCTGCACCCCCACTGTCCAGGCCGGAGCCCTGCCAGATAGTGGAAGGGCACCCAGAAGTGGGCAGGGGCTCCTCTCTGAGTGTAGGTTGTCATCTCTGCAGACAAGCCGCCAGAGACTCAGGCTCCCCTCGTGGGGTCCCCCAGTCCCCAGAAAGCGTGTCACCAATTTCTGCCGTGAGCTGGGGTCCGGGGCAGGGCCAGGTGTGTGTGTGGGGAGAGGTTTAGGGTCCTTGCTTCGCCCAGCCTCGGGGACCCCTTGCTGGTCTCCAAGGACAGAAAGTTAGGGCTGGTGTCTGTGCATGCCTGGAGCGTGGAGAATGGGCCAGGTGGGGTCATCGTCACAGGATGACGTAAGGGTCGTGGCCTCAGGGAGATCCCCGGGGACATACAGACCCCACACGAAGATCCCTCAGTGCAGCTGGCTTCAGAAGGAGGCCAGGCAGGCAGGCCAGGAGGACCAGAGGCCACGCTCACGACAGTGACCACTGCTGCTGACCACTGAGCTCCGAGGCCGCAGACGTGAACCATCCAGGGGACGCTAGGGGCTGGGCGCGGCCGGGTGTCAGGAGTGAGCAGATGCTGACCTGCTGGTGCTAGGAGTCCAGACGCCTTTGCAGATTTGGGGGTGGTTTTGGGAAGAAGGAGGCAGCGAGCGGCAGGGAGGCGAGAAGGCCAGTGTGCCGAGAGACATGTCCAGGGAGCTTTCACCGTATGAGCTGGACACGCTGGTGCACGTGTTTGTCCAATAGGATGAGCCAGGGAGCAGTGACCATGCGGGGGAGCGCGACGGCAGGGTGGGGTGTGGGGGGCCCGGGGTTCATGGGCGGCGGGGGCCAGGGGGCAGGGCAGGTCTCCGAGCTGTGACACAGGCGTCAGATCACAGACAGGGGGCCCTGCGTGCAAGCTGGATGTGTGCCCAGCCAGGCTAGGAGCAGGGGGCGGTGGTCAGCGCCCTCCTCCGAGACCTGTCCCTACGACCTCTAGTCAGAGGAGTCCGCAAAGTCGCAACACCCCCACCCCCAACTCCCCGCCGCCCAGAACCACAGCAGCCCCCAGCTCCGCACCCCGACCTGGGTCCTTCCTCCCCTCCCCTGTCCAGGGCGGTCTGCCATCTCCAAGGAACACGCTCTGCCACCGCACAGGAGGGAGGGGCCCAGGGCCTGAGCCGCCTCTGACCCCTGATGCTCAGGGCCCTCGCCAGAGTCGGTCTGGGTCCGCTCCACCACTGGGCACCAGGCGCCTCCTGCAGGAAGGACACCCTGCAGAGGCTGGGAGCCGCGGACCAGAACCTTCCATCTGTGCCTGGATCCTCTGAACCCTCTGCCTTCCGGCCAGTGGTCACTGCACCCCCGAGGGTTATAGATGGTTTTGGGGGCCCACAGACCCCGGGCGTCCCCTCCCCGTCACCAATTGCCAAGGTTGGGGACACAGGAGCTTCGACGCAGGCCCCCCGCAAGGTGCCCTGCCTGGTGTCTGTGGAGCACAGAGCCTGCCTCTGTGCCGAAGCAGCTGCTAAATACGTTCTTATTTCAAGAGCCAGGGCTCCGGTGGGCCTTGGAGTGGCCACGTGGAGGCATCTCGCCCTGAGCCAGGAGCGGGTAAATAAGCGCCCTTAACGGTTAATTACTGTCACGGCGGGCGTGAAATCAGGGATTTCAGATGCGCGCGCACAGACTGGCTCCAGGCCCGCTGACTCATGATGGGGACAAGCACCCCAGGGCGGTGCATCCGCGGCGCACAGCGCACGTTTCATTAACTGCCCGCGATCCGCTCGGCCCGCGCCAGGGCTCCGGGGCTGAGTGCCTTCGGCTCTAATTGCTGATGGAGGACTCAGTCGAGTGCCTACTTATGTGGCCGGCGCAGCGATGCTGGGACTCGACGCCTCCGAGGGTGTCACGTCTACGCGCAGGCGCCCTGCTCTCTCCGCTCCGCCCCACGGGGTCTGTAACTAGGGAGATGGAAGGGCCCCTCCCGCGGGAAGAAGAGAACAACTTTCCCGCTGCAGACCTCACACCGGTGTCACTGGAAGAAGGGAGATCGCGCTCCCAGAGGCTCCAGCATTTTCTCGAGGGAGATACCGAGCACAGTTTCAAAGGCAACCAAACAGCGTCACACAAGCCGGGCACCACGCGTGAGCACCGCCCGCGCCACCGGAGGACCAGCCTGGCCCCCGCTCCGGCCCCGGCCAGGGCCTGCCAGGCCCCCGGCCGCGCAGTCACTCACCGAGCCGACTCCGGCCTGAAGAACTCTCAGCCCAGACATGGTCTGCAGTTTGTCTCTGTTGTCAGCTGCGGGAGAGATGGAGAGGCAAGAGGTCAGCGAGGAGAGAAGCGCGTTCTCCAGACACCTGAGCACCCCCTACCACCCAGCCCCGTGGTCACTGCCTGCCTGGTTAGCTGTGGACGGTTAGCTGTGGAGGAGCCTGGCGTGGAGACCCGGGCAGGGGGCTCCCCACCCAGGGCAGGATGTGGGTCCCTCCCACAAACCATCATCTTAGGAAATTCACAGCATCCTTATGGAGCCTGGGCGAGAGACGGGAGGCAGGCGTGCCGCCCGGAGTCTTGGTTTGAACGACAGGCGGGTTGCAGATGTGTACTGGGAAGTAGGTTCTGGTCCCAAGGCTTGTGTTCACAGACAGACTCACCAGCCGGGGGCCCGACTGAGCCTTCCTCACCCGCTCCTGGAGCTGTCTACCCCCTCTGGCTCCTACCCCTGGCAGAACATCCTGTGAAGACCCACCTCCAGCACTACCCTCGTCCTACTTTGCTCCTGACTTAGAATGAGCAAGACTCTCAGAGAATGAATTACCCTCCATATCAGACCAAGTGGAATGGGTCCTGGAAACAATTAGCTGCCGGAGATGAAGCCCAGTTAATCCCGACGCCAGCCCGGCAGGCGCGCGGTCCCCACCTCCTGGAGAGGGAGGGTGTCACAAGGCAATTGACCTTGGCTTACGATTCTGCGGGAATATTCTTTCGGATAAAGCCCATGTCATTTTGGAAATGAAAACCAGGAGGAATAGAATTTTATCGCAAAGCCTAAGAAGGAAGAGTGCATTGCAGTTGTGATTAATGCAGAATGAGAGAGCAAAACAACCATCACTTTCACTCTTACTGTGAAACACCTCCGTGCATCTTAGGTGATGGAATTATATCTTTCAGAGGGATACACACAGAGCCTGCCACAGCCACCTCCCCAGCCTCCGGGGCCCTCTCCTTGTCTGGCAGAAAGTTTTCCTTTGAACAAATGAATGTTATTTCTTACATTTAGGTAATTATGGGAGCCCTGGGGGAGGCAGACACAAACCCAGGGGTTACCGCACCAGCACTTGAAGAAGCTCTAAGCTGGGGAGAGGGTGGCAGGGTGGTGAGGGGGCAGCGGCTCAAAGGTAAGCCTTGAATGGAGGATATTCTTTAAGAGATAGGGTATAAAGCAATTGATTTTAATGTTCTCCTGCGAACAAAGGAGGCATTTTACTGAATGACAGGCTACTTTGGGGGGATAATAGTGAGTCTTCAATAGGCTGAGGACACAAAGCACTAAAGATGGAATTAAATGTGCTCCGCCATCGCTGCAGAGGACGGACAGGCATTCCAGGCGCAGGGTGAACAGCCAGCGAGCAGGGAGGCTGCGAGTACCCAGCCAGGCGTCCGCACACCTGCCGGAGGGACTCCTGAGGCTCAGCCGCCAAGGATCACTCGCCATCCTCAAGTGTGCCCGCGGAGGGCTTCCCCAGCTGCCCGCCTCTCAGGGGGCCAGCCAGGGAGCCTGGGGACTCAGCCTCGTGCTGACAAGGGGCTGGGTCTGCTAAAGGATTTTCACTGGGAACTGACACAGCACTCATGGGGGCTGTCCCTGAAAAACCAAACAGGTGGGACAGACAAAATGCTGGGGCCGGTGCGTCCTGCAGGCAGTCGGAACATCCAGGGTCTGCTGGGAGGGGCTGGACACGGCCTAGTCCCTCCAGCATCGGCCGGAGGGATCCCCGCCTCCCCGGACATTCCATTACCACCCAGAGAAGCCCCAGGAGCGCCCCCTGCTCTGCAGGGGAGACGGGTCGGCAGCGCAGGGGCCCGTCTCTGCCTCCCGGGTCAAGACGCACGTCTGCCCCTGTTCTCATCCGATTTGCAGAGTCTGCTCCGCCCTTCGAGCCTGCTGTGGTCCTCAGGTGCCGCGGGGTGTTAACAGCCCTCCGTAAGTGGGCCTCGTCCCAATCACCGCACGTGTGCGTGAACAGCACACACACACACACACACGGGTACGCACGTGCACGCAGGACCAGGTGCACCCTGAGGCACACCCTGCGGGAGGACCAGCCACCTTCGCTCAGCTTCACGTGACCCACAGACTCTGCTCTGCGGCAGCCGTGGTTCAGCACGTGGTGAGTCTGCCCCAAACACCCCACACCATCCACTACTGTCACGTTGTCCAAGAACAGCACGAGCCACCAGTGTCCTCCTGAGGCTGCCCACCCCGCTTCCCGACAGGCTCTTTCTCGAAGAACATGTGGAGCCTTTGCTGGGATGCTCACGGGGGCCTCCGGAGGCCACGGGCACCTTCTCCGAACGACTTGAGCTAGAGTCCCAAATCATGCTGCCTTGAGTTCGACTCCGGGTCCACCTCCAGCCCACCTCCATCCTCAGCCAGAGAGCAGCAGTGCCCCAAGGCGCTGCCTGGAGTGGGGGTCTTCCGAGAGCCCCCCAGGGTCCCTGCCTTCCCGCTCTCAGCCGAGAAACCTCCCAGGAGACAGTGCGGTTTCTGGGCACATGTGTGTCCCCTCGGCGGCTGGAACGTGTGCGTCTATGGGACCTAAACGCTCTTCTCCAAGTCTCAGGCTCTTGTGTGACCTTCTCAGTCTTGGGCATCAACTCCTTTTCAACAAAGCCTGTCTCCCTTTTAAAATTTCTCACCGGTGGGGATGGCAGCCGCACACACACACTCTGGGATGGTCCCTTTATTCCAGCCTGTGTGAACGGTACAGTTTGTATTAGGCTGAGCCCTTTTGTGGTTGTTTATTTACATCCATTTATTGTAGCTCACGCTGATCTGAAAGGACCAGTGGTCTGCGGGTCTTCAGCATGCTCTGCAAGTCTCAGCCATCCCGAGTCCTCCCCACGCTGTTCTTAGACAGCCACCGCTGTGTCCACTTGCTCCAAGGCTCCCTGGCCCAGCTGCATGGACTTCGCCTCATGCGTCCCTTCTGCCAAGTGGAGGGGACCTCGCATGTTCATGCATCGTGTCCCTCACCCAGACGTGTGCCCTGAGCTCCGTCAGGCGTCCAGACCTGGCTCCCGGGCACCGACCCCTGTGTGCCCTCTGCCCAGCACCCCCTGGAGACACAAGGGAGATGAGTTTCACCCTCCACGGGACGTGGAGCTCATCTCCACTCCCAGGCAGGGCTGGAACCTTTCGAGGGGACAGAGGAGCCCTGCTGGGCCTGGATTTTCTGCTGGCTGTCGGCTCCGGGTTATTTTTATGCCCAAACGTGGACCCTGAGCTGGTGGGCGTGAGCGCCAGCAGGCCAGGATGCAGAGACTCCGGGAGACGCTGCTTTAATAAAGGCGAGAACAATGCATAAAGCCCATTCTTATCTTCACAGGAGACAAAAAGCGTTTCCAAACACAAAAAGAAGCCCTTTAAAATTAAATTCACTAGATGAAGGATATGCAAATTACCTGGAGGAGCAGAACCCCACAATGTTCTCAAAACTCCGCAATAGCCTATTTAATTAGTATTTTAATTTATCAGAATAATTCTTCGTACTTGACAATTTATGCAGCATTCCATATAATTAAGCCCGTAGCTACAGTGGAATAATTTTGCCTCCTTCTTTATCCTCGTGATTCTAACCTGAAAGGATGTGCAGAAGTCTCTTCTGTGATCTGAATTGCTACAGGGACAACTTAATGGCCGTGCCCATTAGAAAGCGGGAGGCGGGGAGCGGGGCTGGGCGGCGGGCGGACACGGGGGACCCACCGCTGCAGGAAGGCGTGGAGCCGGCTTCTGGCAGAGACGGAGGTGCCGCCCCTCGGGTGCGGATCCGCACGCCTGTGCTCGTCTGCCCGAGGAGACACGCGTCCCTCTGCACCGGCTCCCACCAGCAACCTCTGCAGAAGTGAACAGCCCAGAGCATCTGGGACACTGACCGGACCCATCGCCCCGGGACCAGCCTTGCTGAAATCGGCACGGCCTCTGGTCAGCAGCCCAGGGAGGGACTGGACCTTTCCTTAGAGATGCCAGCTGCTCAGAACTTGTTGGGCAAAGCAGGCCTGGGAAGGGGGCGGATTGGTAGGAAAGTTGATGCCACAGTTCTGGAAGCCTGGCCTCCCCCTCGGCTCTGAGCAGGGGGCCCAGATGAGCAGCAGTCCCCCCAGGCCCCAGGGGAGCTGCGAGTCGCCTGCCTGAGGACGCGTGGAGGCCCGGCCCTGTCGGGGGGGTCCCCCTGCAGGGCACGAGCACAGGTTCGGGCCGTCAGCAGGGGCCATCTGGCCAAGCTGCAGGCCTGGGGAGGGGCCACACCCTGCTTGTCCGGTCTGCTCATCCCAACCCCACAAGCCTTCAAGCTGGGGAGGGTCTGCATGTCAAGAAAGAGAGCCAGGTGGAGAAGACACACATTAATTAACTTGTCCATCCTGCCCTCAGCCAGAAAGCAAAGGCTTCCTGCCTGTGGGGCTGAGCCTGCTCTCCCGTTTCCCAGCATCTTGGTTTGCGGTTCTGCAAGTTCTGCAGGTCCCTGCGGACCATCACGCAGTCTGCGTGGCTGAGAAGCGTTTTGCAACCAGAAGGACATCTATCGGTTTCTCTGTTTGTCCGTCTGGGTGGAACGTCACACATCATGTCCCTGGCTCATCATACTGGCAACTAGATGGATATTGAAGTTGAACTGCACACACTTTATTTTTATAAAAAATGACTATAATTTGATTACAGTTTCAAAAACAGGATAAAACTTCAGCTTTATTTAAACACTTTAGATTTAAAGCTTTGTTACTTATTAATTCATTTTATTTTATAACTCTAATAGTTCATTTTAACTTTTTAAAATGTCTTCTTGAAGGGACATAATTTTAATTTGCAATTTCACATGTATCTTATATTTTTGATGAAAACAGTTTCACATTTTATACAATGTGTGCAATTACAGCTGGATTATTTCTGTTGAAACGCACAGACTTTTTGAAAATGATTTTTGCTGTCTCTCACTTATTTGGCTGCAACGGGTCTTGTGACATGCAAGCCCTTTAGTTGTGGCGCACGCGGTCTGGTTCCCTGAGCAGGGGTTGAACTCAGGGCCCCTGCACTGGGAGCGTGGAGTCAGCCACTGGACCGCCTGGGAAGTGCATAGATTTTGTGAAAATCTTTTTTAAACAATGTTATCAGTGATTTTGCGAAACAAAGGGAAGAAAATTCATTTGTAAATAAATATGCTACAATTTAGGAAGTGTATGTCTTTAAATTATTACACAAAGGTCTGTATAGTCGAAGCTATGGTTTTTCCAGTAGCCAAGTACCAACGTGAGAGTTGGACCATAAAGAAGGCTGAGCGACAAAGAACTGATGTTTCCCAACTGTGATGCTGGAGAAGACTCTTGAGAGTCCCTTGGACTGCAGGAAGATCAAACCAGTCCATCCTAAAGGAAATCAACCCTGAATATTCATTGGAAGGACTGATGCTGAAGCTGAAACTCCAATACTTTGGCCACCTGATGTGAAGAGCTGACTCACTGGAAGAGACCCTGATGCTGGGAAAGACTGAAGGCAGGAGGAGAAGGGGACGACAGAGGATGAGATGATAAGATGGCATCACAGACTCAATGGACATGAGTTTGAGCAAACTCCAGGAGATAGTGGAATGACAGAGGAATCAAGATTGCTGGGAGAAACATCAACCTCAGATATGCAGATGATACCACCCTAATGGCAGAAATCAAAGAGGAACTAAAGAGCCTCTTGATGAGGGTGAAAGAGGAGAGTGGAAAAGCTGGCTTGAAACTGAACATTCAAAAAAGTAAGATCATGGCATCCGGTCCTATCACTTCATGGCAAATGGAAAGGGAAAAACTGGTGACAGATTTTCTGTGCTTGGTCTCCAAAATTACTATGGATGGCGACCGCAGTCATGAAATTAAGACTCCTTGGAAGGAAAGCTATGACAAACCTAGACAGCATATTAAAAGGCAGAGACATCACACTGCCAACAAAGGTCTGTCTAATCAAACCTATGGCTTTTCCAGTAGCCATGTATGTATGTGAGATTTGAACCATAAAGAAGGCTGAGCACCAAAGAATTGATGCTTGTAATTGTGGTGCTGGAGAAGACTCTTGAGAGTCCCTTGGACATCAGGAAGAACAAACCAGTCTATCCTAAAGGAGATCAGTCCTGAATATACATTGGAAGGATGCTGATGCGGAAGCTCCAATACTTTGGCCACCTGATGTGAAGAACTGACTCACTGGAAAAGACCCTGATGCTGGGAAAGATTGAAGGCAGGAGGAGAAGGGGACAGCAGAGGATGAGAGGGTTGGATGGCATCACTGACTCAATGAACATTAATTTGAGCAAACTTCAGGAGATAGTGAAGGACAGAGGAGCCTGGCATGCTGCAGTCCATGGGGTTTCTAAGAGTCAGACACGACTTAGCAACTGAACAAGAACAATCCTATAACCAAAGAAGAAATTAAGTTAGTAGGTAAACATCTTGATTCCAGCTTGTGATTCACCCAGACAGGCATTTCGCATGGTGTACTCTGTATATTAAGTTAAATAAGCAGGGTGACAGCACACAGCCTTTCTATTTCTTCATTTTGGTCATGGTATCTGAATTTTCGAATAAACAGTCACAACCCTGTTCACCCTCTTGCTCACCTTTCATACAGTAAAGCGTCTGTAGCTACGTTCCACTTTTGACTCCCAATATGAAGTTGGAAGTGACAGTCGCTCAGTCATGTCTGACTCTTTGTGACCCCATGGACTAAACAGTCCGTGGGATTCTCCAGGCCAGAATACCGGAGTGGGTAGCCTTTCCCTTCTCCAGGGGATCTTCCCAACCCAGGGATCGAACCCAGGTCTCCCAGATTGCAGGCAGATTCTTTACCAGCTGAGCCACAAGGGAAGCCTCCCAGTATAGTTTTTGCTTTCTTTCATATTGACCATCTACAATGGAGATTTTATCAGTTTTTCCCCCAAAAGAAATACTTCTGCTTTTTATAAAAATTTTTTTATATTTTATATCTCCGTTTTATATTTGTTCTCTATTTCAGTCATTTCTGCTTCTATCTTTATTATTTCATTCCTTCCACTTTACTTGGGTTTATTCTGTTGTTCTTTTTTCTAACTTCTTAAATTAAAAACTCAGTTATTTAATTCTTCTTTCTTTTCTAACACAGTTAAAACAGTAAATTTCCCTCAACTTGCAGATTTAAATGCAAACTCCCAGGTATTAAAATATACTTTGGTATTTCTATTATGCATTATTAAGCATTATAGCTTTAAAATTTGTATGTTGATATATATTATTTCTCTCTCTTTCTTGCTGTATTTATTATTTAGTTGCTAAGACGTGTCTGACTCTTTGCAACCCCATGGACTGTGTAGCCCAGCAGGCTCTTCTGCCCATGGAGTTTCTGAGGTAGGAATCCTGGAGAGGGTTGCTGTTTCCTTCTCCAGGGGATCTTCCCTACCCAGGGACTGAAGCCGCATCTCCCTGTCCCTGCACTGGCAGGCAGGTTCTTTACTGCTGAGTCTCCCGGGAAGCCCCAAAGGGGTGTGTGTGTGTGTGTGCATACGTATGTATGTATGTATCTTTTGTGTATTTTTACCTATGCTTCAAAAACAACATGCATATATATATACATATTTAATTTATATCTATCTTTCTAGTCTGTAGACCTCTGCTTCTATATATATATATATATGTATTTAATTTATATCTACCTTCCCAGTCTGTAGGCCTCTGCTTCTTCTATCTCTTTCACTGAACTCTGGCTTGCTCACCTTTATTGTGATTGCTGACGCGTCTGAGTTTACCCCAGCACCCTCTGCTGTCTTTCTGTTTGAGGGTCCTACTCCCTGTCTCCATCCTTCAGTGGTCTCGCAGAGACTGTTGCCCACAGGAGCAAATGCTCCTGCCCCTAAAGGCCTGTGCGCTCCCTGAACTTGACAAAGGCCCTAGAGCAGTCTACCCAGGCGCCCTCACGCAGCTCAGACACCGCTGCTCTCACGCCTGCGATTCCGCTCCTCTGTGATTCCAGAGGGCGTTCTTCATTTAGCTGCCTTCCCACATCCACTGTTTCCTTTGCTCATCAGCCCTTCTGCCCCTGAAGTCTTCCTCATGCAGTTATCTTCTTTTGCTTGTGGAAATCTTTTAGAATTAACTTAAATGAGAATCTCGGTGACATAGTCTTTTTTTTTTAAAAAAAGTATCTTTGTTCAGCACATTTTCTTGTAAGCCCTCATTTTTGAAAGACACTTCCTCTTGGTACAGTTCTAAAGTGAAAGTGAAAGTTGCTCAGTGGTGTCCGACTCTTTGCCAGCCCATGGCTCACCAGGCTCCTCTGTCCATGGGATTCTCCAGGCTAGAATACTGGAGTGGGTAGCTGTTCCCTTCCCCAGGGGACCTTCCCAACCCAGGGATCGAACCCAGGTCTCCCGCATTGCAGGCGGATTCTTTACCGTCTGAGTCCGTCCGGTACAGTTCTAGGTGGACAGCGATTTCCCTCCAGCAATATAGACATTACACTTCTGGCATCCAGTCTCCTTTCAGCTGCTGAGAGATCAGCCGCAGATTGAATTCTCTCTCCTCCCTGCCTTGCTTTCCTTTCTCCTTGGCTACTGTTCAGATCTGCTCTTTGTCTCAGATGTCCTGCAGTTTCTCTGTTACGAATCTGCACGTGGAATTGTCTTCACTCCGCTAGACTTCTTGAATCTGAGGACGCGCGTCTTCCATCAGTGACGGGATTCTTTAGCCGTTATATCTTCAAACAGTAAAGCTTGATCACTTTCTCCTCTCTTCTGGAACTCCTAGTAAGTACATAAAAGACTTTCTGCCAAGAATACTTACCTTTTCCTTTTCTTTACATGTTTTCCATTTCTTTCCCTCTCTCTAGGCTGCATTCTGGATAATTCAGTCAGTTCTATCTTTTAGTTTCCTAATCCCCTCTTCAATTAGATTTAATCGGTTGTTAAACTCACCTCCTGTGTTTAAAATTTCTATAATTGTATTTTTCATTTTAAGAAGTATCTTTGGTCATTATTAAGACTCTTGATCTTCAGGTTGTATTAACTTCCTTTTGTATTCCTCTAAACGGACTAAGATTCTTGGGCTCACTAAGAATTCTCCTAGTCAGCGTCCGAGGTTTCATTCTGACCGTGCTTGCAGGCAACCTTTCTCGTGGTGTCTTATTTTCCAGCATGTTCTGAAATTCCTATTTCTGGAGGTTTTAACTATGGGACTGCTTTGAGGACAGAGAAACAGCAGCGTTCCTCCAGGGATTTGCACTTCCTTCTGGAAGCCCACCCAGTTGGGGCTCCAGTTTAAAATGAGATGCGTACTTTGGGTTTGCGGCCAGCAGGTGGCGTGCAGGCGGACGGATGCTCCCTCGGGGCTGGGCGTGCTCCGCGCCACCCTCACACCTGGTGACCACGCGGGCTCAGACCGAGTGGATGGGGGCCGCGTCGCCCCGTGGCTCTGGGGTGGCCCCGGCGGCCTGTGTGGGTCCTCGCCGCCCTCTGGGTTAGTCCCACCCTGGGTCTTGCTCCTGCCCTCCACAGTCTCCAGGGTCATGGGTGTTAAAGTTCAGGCGCATCCTCTGAAGACGAAGGCCAACGTCAGTGTCCCTCATGCCTCAGGCTCCTGCTTTCCTTCAGTCTGCCAGATCGTTGGCACTTCTGGTTGCTTTCTGAATGAGGATCAGTCCTAGTACCTGGCTTTCTCGGCGCAACGATGAAGTGGACAAACTCAAGCCACCCCCGGGAGGCCGCCACCCAGCACTGACAGCTTCCGGTTAGCAGGCTTTGAGCAAAGTGGCGGGAATGACAGACACGAGGCGTGCCACTGCAGGGAACGGGCGATGGGGCGGATGGGCTCACTCAGCTGCGTCTGACTCTGCGACCCCATGGACTCTGGCCCGCCAGACTCCTCTGTCCATGGCAGTTTCCAGGTAAGAACACCGGAGCAGGCTGCCTTCTCTTCCTCCAGGGGACCATCCCGACCCAGGTTTTGTTACACTAAACATAGCTACAGGTAAACGCATGTTGGATGGTCGGATTCTTCAGTGTCGGGTGTGGCGTGCTGCAGGAACTCCTGTGTGGGCTGTGAGCTGGGACGCCAGCAGCCACTGCGCTGCATGTCACGTGCAGAGTCTACAAAGGCCCTTCCCAGCCTGCAGGTTCCAGAGTCTCTGTCATCTACAACTTGGAGAGCAGCCTGGGCCTGACCAACCCCAGAGCTGCTGGCTCAGAGACAGCCGGAGTCGTTCCAGGCTCTCAGTGAGGTCGCAGGCACTCAGCCAGGCCGTCCTGACCCCTGACGTCACCCCTCCAGCCCTCAGTGAGGCTATGGGCACTCAGCCAGGCCGTCCTGACCCCTGATGTCACCCCTCCAGCCCTCAGTGAGGCTGCGGGCACTCACCCAGGCCGTCCTGACCCCTGACATCACCCCTCCAGCCCTCAGTGAGGCTATGGGCACTCAGCCAGGCCGTCCTAACCCCTGATGTCACCCCTCCAGGCTCTCAGTGAGGTTGTGGGCACTCAGCCAGGCCGTCTTGACCCCTGGATGTCACCCCTCCAGGCTCTCAGTGAGGCTGCGGGCACTCACACAGGCCGTCCTGACCCCTGACGTCACCCCTCCAGCCCTCAGTGAGGCTGCGGGCACTCAGCCAGGCCGTCCTGACCCCTGACATCACCCCTCCAGCCCTCAGTGAGGCTGCGGGCACTCACCCAGGCCGTCCTGACCCCTGACGTCACCCCTCCAGCCCTCAGTGAGGCTATGGGCACTCAGCCAGGCCGTCCTAACCCCTGATGTCACCCCTCCAGGCTCTCAGTGAGGTTGTGGGCACTCAGCCAGGCCGTCTTGACCCCTGGATGTCACCCCTCCAGGCTCTCAGTGAGGCTGCAGGCACTCACACAGGCCGTCCTGACCCCTGACGTCACCCTTCCAGGCTCCCAGTGAGGCTGCGGGCACTCAGCCAGGCCATCCTGACCCCTGGACGTCACCCCTCCAGGCCCTCAGTGAGGTTGTGGGCACTCAGCCAGGCCTTCCTGACCCCTAACATCACCCCTCCAGGCCCTCAGTGAGGCCGAGGGCACTCAGCCAGGCCGTCCTGACCCCTGGACATCACCCTTACCCCCTCCAGGCTCTCAGTGAGGCCGTGAGACTCAGCCAGGCCATTCCAACTCCTGGTCATCTCTGGCCTCCGGATGACTGAGATCAGAAAGAAGCACGTGCTCCCGCACTGCAAATGGCTCCCTTCCCGTCACCTTTTGTTCACAAGCAGAGGAATGCAGACGGTCCCAAGCAGCTCTTCGAGGGGCCTGAAGAGCACAGGCACTGCCCTGTCCTCACGCAGAGAGTGGCCCTGGCACCCCGACCAGGGGGCGCTGCCAGCTCCCGGAGCACAGCGCCGACGCACCCGAGCCTGCTCGCAGGGCCCCTGCGTCTCGGAGCTCGGGCCTCGAGTCCGCAGTGCAGACCCGCCCTCCTCTGCCTACCGCCCTGTGTGAAGCGGAGCGCTGAACACATTCAGTCTCAAATGCAAAGTGCACCTCCAAGAGCCATCCTCCCTTGGAAACGAGAGCCTGATGTCAGCCTCTGCCATGGGGTCCCAGGGAAGGTCCTCCTGGCCTCACCTTCCAGCCCCGACTGAGTAAATAAAAGGCTCTTATTTGCTGGGTGTCCCGTGAGGTCTCCCAGGAGAGGCTGGGCTTTGGTGGGGACGGAGCTTCATCGCACGGTGACGACAATGACAAGCTGGTAAAAGCTATGTCAGCTTCAATTTCTAACTCATTTTTCAAATTATTTTAATTAGATATTGTTTCAATCTCACTTACATTAATTTAATATCTGATATCAACATTTCAGTTTTCAATTTGTTCAAATGATTTTTTCCAGTCTGCCTGGTTGCCTGTAGTAATTTAAAATACAATGTTTATCTTCAGCAATTTTCCATGCGTGGGTCCCGGCAAACTGCGAGTCCAATAAAAGTGTTGAGGGAGGAGGGCCCTGGTGTTCAGGAGGGATGGGGGCGTGCCTTCTTGCCGTTCATCTCTAGACATTAAAGGAGGTGGAGCAAGGGCTAGGAGCTCATAATAATAAGATTTTCCACCAATTTCACTGTGTAATTGGCTTTCCCAAAGCAAATTTCAGTGAAATCTGACAAAGGTATTTTTATTAAAAGGTATCCAAACAGCCACATTCCCTCATCAACACGTCGTTCTGATCGATTCTCAGCCATCAGGCCTTTAACCTGCCCCCACAGGAGCCTTCCCCCCACTGTTGGAGCCTCCTTATACTTCCCATTGTATTTTTGTTTGCTACACAGACACTAGTAAAGACACGCCTTTGATAAGGTGAACGTGAAGTTAAATTGGGCCTCCACATCACAAAATGTGGGAGTCAGAGGTCCTCAAGTGCCTTCCTAAGAGGAGAGAAGTAGCTAAATTCCTGAAGTTGATAATTAGAAATATGCAGATCAAAATGGTTTTTGAAAAGTCTAAAAAACAAAAGAGTGACTATCATCTCCAACTCACTTGAGAACGATACGAAACCAATACAATCTATGTGGCAGAACACAATAAGAGATGGGAAGGAAGCACGGAAAGTAGAAAGCATAAAACAAAATTATATATATATATATATCTCATTATGACAGTCAATGTGAATAGGTTAAATTACACAAGGACAAATTCTCTCACTCAGGCCTAACTATATGTTATCTACAGAAAATCCATCTACAACACAGCAGTTCAGAAAGAGCAAGAAAAATGAGGTAAATATAAAGAAATGAAGGTGTGGTCATGGCATTAACATCAAGGTCATGTATACTTTTTTAAGTGAAATAAACAAGGTAGTTGCATATTAATGTCACCACAAGTCCAGAATGAAGTATTCATGACCCAGCACGTGCCAAGAAATAAAACAAAAGGCTGAAGTAATAAAGAATAGACTCGCCGCTCAGACTCAGAGACGGAGGCTCTGACTGACGGTTCACGAGGCCTGGGATGGAGCCCAGTGCTCTGCTCGCACAGCACTCCCTGGGGGCAGCCCCTGGGGCAGGCGCCATCCGCTGGCCCTGGGCAAAGAGCAGCCAGACTCGAAACTGGTCTCTCCAACCCACGGTGGGCCCAGAGAGTCTTAATAACCCAGTTAATAAAGATAGCTCAGGAGCAGTTGGGCAGACTCCCTGGAATAAAATCAAAGGCATAACTGAAAAGATATTGGGTCTCAGAGAAGGCCCTCATGGTACCCCCAGAGTAAAAATTATACAACTTGCATCTCTAACCATAACCTAATAAAATTAGAAATGAACAACAACAGGAAATAAACTCTCTAATCAGCTGGGCACAGAAAAGTACGCTCTTCAAGCTCGCAGGTTGGAGAATAAATCAGAGCTGTGGTTACTGGACACACACATAAACCACGATGGTGAGGTCCCTGCAAGCGTGACCCGTGGAGGTGCCTCAGTGGGTGGGCCACCCCTGCTCTCACTGTCACATAGGAAATGAAGAGCACAGAAACCAGGCATCCGAATTAAGGAGTCCAAAGTGAAACCGCTGAAACTTGAGGGAAGAAACAGAAACAAGTAATAAAATTATAAATTAATAAATCATACAAGGAAACAGGACTGATGAATGAGTCCAAGAACTTGCTTTTAGGGGGGAAGACACAAAAACCCTCACTAGAAGTCTAACATGGCAGAGTAAGATATCCCTAATCCAAAATTACTAACAATTGATGATGAAAACAAAACATAACCGCAGATAAGTGGAAATTTGAGAGTCGTAAGCTAATGACACCACTTAGTGTATAAAAAATCGGAGCTCATAAGGAATCGAACTATGAAGAAAGAAAGTATAAATGACTAGACTGGTAAAGTATGAAGAGAGAAACTATGAAGAAATAGAAAAGACTGTCAAAGAAACTTCCTCCAGGATAAGCCCGAGGCCCAGACTGAGGAAGCAGAGCGGCTCTGAAACTGAGCAGGTCTTCCCGGGACGGATGACCCACCCCATGTGCTCCATCTGCCTTTTGTCTGCAGAAAGACTTTAGTCAAAGAATAAACTTAAGAGAAGTGAGAAAAGGCGGAAAGAAAGGAAAAGAGTCAAACAAGACAAAATAATAGGAGTTTAGCCACTGAGCAAAGCCAAGGACCTTTAGTTCCTCCTCAAGGGCTGTAGACAATATTCTGAGCTGTGTCCTTTGAGCTGTTTTGCAGCCACTGACACCGCCACCAGGTGGAAGAAGTCAACGACGTGCTGCCCACAAGCACTAGACCTCGGACGCGGTGGAAGCAGAGGTTTGGCCACGCTGAACCCGATTACGTCACCACCGAACAACCAGAAGGGTGCCCACAGCCCGTCACACGCCCTGCAGCCTCTCCCGCACCTTGTGTTTAAGAATCTTTCCCCAGAGCCTGCAGGCCTTTTAAGCACGAGCTGCCCATTCTCCTTGCCGGCCCTGCAATGACTCCGCCTTTCCTCCACCATCACGCGGGGGCAGTGGGCCGGCTTTACCGGGCTGGGCGAGCAGACCCAAGTTTGGGTCAGTAACAGCTCTGAACACCGTGGAGTGAATGACCCTGCTCAGCTCCTCTCGGGGCTGCAGCTGGCATGGGAGCCCGCGGAGCGAGCGGTCGGGGCTGGAGCCTCTGCCGGCCGAGGGCAGCCTGGGGACTGGCCTCACGGCCCCACAGCCCGGCTGATCTCTTCTGGTTTCAGCGTGACACTGCAGACAGACAGGGCCAGTGGGGCCACTCCGGCTGCCCACCTCATCTCTGCACTTACAGAGCTGCACAGGAGGGGGCGGCCGACATCGGACAAAGGGGCCAGGGCAGCTCATGGCAGAGGGCCGGCCCCTAACTGGGGGTGCAGGGGCCACCATCGACCACGCGCACAGGGTGGGTCTGGGCAGAGACCACACCTCTTAGAAAATCAATCCAATGATAGAAGAAAATGAAAATTATAAAACTAAATAACTCTAGAGGGTGACAGAGGAGAAGACCTAGCTGACCTGGGGCTCAGTGATGACTTTTTAGACACGACATGAACAGCATAATCTACAAACGGGACTTCATTACAATCAGGAACTTCTGCAAGAGACATGGAAGAGAAAGGAAAGAAAAGCTAGAAGACATTTCAAAAGTCATATCTGACAAAGGATGTATGTATATACAAAACACATACAAGCGCCTTAAAAATGTAAGCAGAGAACTCTCAAAACTCAATAGTGAGGAGACAACCTAATTAAAAGTGTACAAATGACCTGAACAGACACCTCAACAAAGCAGCTAGATGGTAAGTAAGCACCTATGAAAAGATGCTCCGCGTCACATGTCATCAGGGAAATGGGAACTAAAGCGGCGAGGCCCACCACACACCCACCAGAAAGGCCACATATGAACCTCCAACACCAAACGCCGACAAGGACGTGGAGTAACAGAAGCCCCCACTGCTGGTGCAAACGCAAAACGGGACGGCCACTCTGAAGAAGATGGCAACCACTCCAGTATTCCTGCCTGGAGAATCCATGGACAGAGGAGCCTGGTGGGCTGAAGTCCATGGTTTTGCAAAGAGTCGGACATGCCTGAAGTGACTTGGCACGAACGCACAGCCACTTTGGAAGACAGTTTTTCAGTCAACTACAAAACTGAACGCAATCTTGTCAGACAATCCAGCAATCCCACTCCTTGATATCCACCCAAAGGAGCGGAACACCATATCCACGCAGGGCCTGCACGTGGATGTCGACGGCGGCTTTATTCACAACTGATGCTAAAACTTGGAAGCAACCAAGATGTGCTTCCGAAGGTGAAGGGACGAACGAACTGTGGTCCATCCAGACAACGGAGTATTACTCAGCGCTAAACTCTAATAAGCTGTCAAGCCATGAAAAGATGTGGAGGAAACTTAAATGCCTGTTATTAAGTGAAAGAAACCAGTCTGAAAAAGCTACACAGATCCCAACTATATGACATTCTGGGAAAAACAGAACTATGGAGACCACAGACAAAACCACGGAGCAGAAAGACCAGTGGCTGTCGGGCTGGGGTGGGGGGTGAACCGCAGAGCACAGAGGCTCCACAGGGCAGGGAAATCACCCTACAGGGCGCCGGAAAGGGGAGACACGGCATTGGACACTTCTCAAACCCCCAGAGCACTCAGCACGAGGAGTGACCCCTGCTGCAAGCTGGCTTCAATCGATGATCAGGCGTCAACAGTGGCTCCTCAGGGGCGACCTGTGTGCCAGCCAGAGCTGGGTGTTCACGACAGGGACGCTGAGGGAGCAGGGACAACCAGCCTGAAAGCCCAACGTGGGGTCAGCTGTTGGTGTGTGAAGTGCAGACAGCCCTGGGCAGACGCTCAAACATCTTAAGGACTTCAGGAAAAGGGCGTCCTCTCAGAAAAAGATGCTCACCGCAGAGGAAAGTTTGGGGGAATCTTGAAGAGCGATTATTATTTTTCCACCCCAACTGACTGCCGTTCGATGTCTTAACATCTCAAATACGGGATTTTTAATTTTTTAAAACCAGGTGACGGGGCAGTGGGGGTGCTCCCCGCAGAGGCTGAGTTCTGGCCGACTCCTCGCCCCGTGCCCTGGGGCCCTTGCGCATGCTGACCTGCAGCAAAGATGAAAACAGACCTCTGGGCCACAGTCCTGCCGCACAAGAGGCCAGAGGCAGGCAGCATCCAGTCACCCCTGGGACATTGAGGTTGCAGAGGAAATTACCAGCAGAGCCCGAGAAGACCCTTGCGCATGGCCAGGTGCTGGCTTCGACGCGACCCTCTTCTCTTGCTGAAGACGGTTGCCCGGATGCCTGCTCGGGGGACCCCGCTCTGGACAGGGAGCAGCATCAGGGTTAGGCCACGTCCTTCCCTCCAAGCCTTGGAGGCCGTGGGAGGGGGCTGGTGTCCTGTGTGAGCCGTGCTGGCATCAGCTGAGTGGGAAACATTTTCAATATTTCAGCTGACTGCGTCCCCGAGTCCCAACATGGCTCATCCGCGGGTCCCTCGCTCACAAACATCTGTCTGCTCTGCTTCAGAGCAGAGTGAAAATACCCATTATGAGTGGTGCCACCAGAACCGGCGCCCTGGGCCCAGCTGACCCCTGCTCTCCCATCACTGGCGGTTAAAACCCCTCTCCACAAAGCGATGCTAATAAAGACCCCGGAGACTGTTGACTCGGATGGACACGCGTATTTGTCACCAGGGCCTCACGTGAAATGCAGCCTAAATGGTGTGTGTTTCAATGCGGGTCTATAAATAAAACATCATTCTGGGTTTTTCATCTTTATTCCAACACGCCGCAGAGCTCAATATCAGAGCAGTTCCACTGGGAAATTCTTTAACCCCAAGCTATAAAAATCAGATAAGCCACCGGGAACCTTCCTACGAGCCGGCGTGGGTGTAGCGGGAGCAGCTGGCGCTTCGTTACTGCCTGAGACCGAGGAAAGAGCAGCAGGGTGTGTCCGGGCTGGGAGCCGGCGGGGCTGGGGGGTGGGCGAGCCAAGATGCGGGCTGGACCCGGGGGAGGCCAGCGGTTCTGCAGAGGGTGGGGGTGCGGGACCTGACCCCCACACGGCTGGAACCGCCGAGAACAGCATCACATCGTCCCTGTGGTCCAGCTGGTCCAGACCGAGGCCAGGACCAAGCTCTGAAGCGTCTGAGCTCAGTGTCTGGGGCAGAGCCAGACCTCGGAGGGCCTGACTCTCAGCCCCTCAACCACGGACGAAGCGCAGGAACCTGGAGAGGCAGTCACTTCTGCAAAGGGCCCTGACATGCGGACATGCTGGGCTCCAGGCCAGTGAGAAGGGAAGTCAGAGGACAGGCGAGACCACTGCCTCTCGGTTAAGGCGAACCGTCTGAACACGGCTGTGGTTCCAGTGGCACCTCTTCAGGCCCTGTGGCCCATGGGGGGATCCCTGTCATAAAGGCCATAAAGGTTGGAAAGAAGGGGTGGGGGGCTCAGAGCGTCCCCAGTCTTGGCAGGGGCCCTCCTCACCAGGGGCAGGACCAGAGCACAGAGAGGGTTGGGGAAGCTGGGGGGCTTCCTGCGGGGGACACCCTCCCATTCCTCGTCCTTTTCACCAACAGAGGAGCTCTCAGATGAAGCATCATAAGGAAGAATCTGGGTTTGGAGCGGAGGCGTCCTCTTCCAATGAAGCTGTGAGGTGAGCGACCCCCGCAGGGGCAGCGGCTCCTCCATGACTGTGGCTCCCACCCCGGGACCCCCGTCCCAGGAGGGCCCCCCGGCCCCACTCACGGGGCCTGCTTGTGGAGGCCCTGGTGTGGTCCTGAGTCACAGCCAACAGAGGTGTCCCTGCCCCACGATGTCCATTTCCGTTCTTGAGCCCAAAGGAAGACGAGTGTGGGCTCCCCAGGCCTGGAGAGGCGCCCCGGCTGTACTGGGTGCCACCAGGGTAAGAAGCCCCGCGTCAGGATGCCGAGCTGCACTCCCCACCCTCCAGCTCGTCCAGCTGCGATGAACGAGGATGCACGGGCCTCACACGCTCCGGGTGATGAGAACACTGCAGCTGAGGCTCGAAAGGGCACGTGCTGACGCTCATGAGCCATCGGGGGCCAGAGCTCACTGCGGTGGTTAGATCTCCTCCAGAACCTTCTGGATCCGCTAAGTCTAGACGCCCGTGTCTGCTGTCAAGAGCCCCGTGACATCGGCTCCTGGTGGTCCCTGCACCACCCAGCCCGCCCAGGCTCTGCTCGGAGCTGCCGCACGGACCCGTCTCTGTGGCTGCCCCCTGGGGGGATGTGGGGACCGCGGGTCACCCTGGACGGGGCTTCTCGAGCTGTGGGCATGCAGGGGTCACCTGCAATCTTGTCAGAACGCAGACTCTGACACAGGAGAGCCTGAATTCCCGGCAGCTCCAGGTTGAGGCCTCAGGAAACGAGTGCCTAATCGCCGCACCTGAACCTAAAACAATCAGGACAAAACGCAGTCATGTTTTTAAAAAGGGGAAGAACATGGGCAGCGATTCGAAGCGTTCTTCATCAGATTTCCCTTATTCTGAGTAATTATAAACCCGTTCTCCCAGGGATGAGAGGGTTATTTCCCTACAAAACATACTTTCCACTTTTGTCATAATTTTCAATATATGTACAACAATTAAGGCTTATCAAGATAGACTCTGCTAAGCTCTTGAGTACATCTGTGACACACACGAGTGGATTTGATACGTATTTATTTCCTGTATCTGTCTTTGCCCTTACTTGACCACTGTTCCCATCTACGGCCCATTTACCCGGCACCCCTCCCTCCACCGGCCTGCCCATCCTCATGGCCAGAGGAAGACACTGCTCCGTGTTCGCGGGTCCCCAGAGTGCCCCAGCGTGTGAAGCAGGCCACCTAGAGGCCGGAGAACCGAGACCCAGGGCGCGGTGGCTGGCTGAAGATCCCAAGCGAGGAAGAGCCTTCTTCAGCCCAGGCCTCCCCCTGCACCCCGACAACCCACAGCCAGGCGCCCCTGTTCCACTCCCTCCTGCCTCTCTGACGGGGACCCCCTCATGAAGGGACCCTGGATGGGTTCAGGAGACCCGAAGGCCAATCCGAGGGGACCCCCAATCCCTGAGGACAAATGTCCTGACGGCTCTGCGCCTCACCAGCTCCTCTGATGTCGAGGCCCTGGAGGGTTTCCTGAGCTCAAACGCAAGGAGCTGCCACTGCCGGCACGAGGCCGGTCACTTTTCCCCTGGAACGCCCCTGCCGGGAGCCGGCATATTGCATATTGAATGCAGCACTTTCCACAGCATCATCTTTCAGGATCTGGAATAGCTCAACTGGAATTCTATCACTGCCGGGAGCCAGTGTGAGGAACTCCGCCCATGACAAGGGTCATGAGGAAGGAGGCTCGGCATACGCAAAGGCGGGATCGAGCCTCAGGAGCCCCCCTGGAAATTCTCGAGCATCTACCCCCAAAACCAGAGTCTGCCTACTTTCTGCTTTGTGCTCTCACCTACACCTCTGACTTTACGGGGGGCTGTCCCCCACTACCTCTGTCTGAAAAAAGAGTTAGCTTACAGCTCCAGTTAATAATTCCTGGGTGTGACAGTGTTTAACCTACAAACTCCTTTGGAAATCCTCTAGCCTGCCTGAATAGGTTTTTCCAGCCACATGTGATTGTTCAGAGCCTCCCAACTGTGAGAGGCAGGAGATGTTCTAAACTGTCTAAACACAGATTCCTTTGAGTAGTTAAAAGATTGATTAGAAATTGTATTGGTGAAGGGATTTTCACTTATTGGGCCAATGTTTGCTGCTAAGTCTCCATACTCCTTACCTACTGTGTCCTTGGCAGTGTATTGATTGATATAATGGGTGTATAGAAATGTAAGCAGTTGCCTCAATGTTTGTAACCTTGGACCCTTGAGTTAATTCTTTTCTTGATTGAGCCCACCTCACCTTTGCCCTATAGCAATGCAGCTTTGTCCAGTGCTTTTTGGAGGCTGGCGCCTGACTTTAGAATAATCACCTTTAGAGAAATATAAGTTCCTTAAAATGTTAACAGGCCTCCTGGCCAGAAGATGATGTAATTCACCTGAACTTTTGCATATGATAAGTTTAAAAGCCTGGCTTCGATTAGGACCAGGAGCTGCTGTCCTTGCATGACTGCACCCCTTCCCCGATTATCCTCTATGCACAACTTAAGGTATAAAAACTACTTCGGAAAATAAAGTGTGGGCCTTGTTCACCGAAACTTGGTCTCCCCATGTCGTTCTTTCTCTCACCTTCTGGCTGAATTATTCAGCCTCTTTTCTCCACTGAATTTCCTCACTGAGCTATCCTTATTTCAGCCTCTTTTCTTCACTGAATTTTCCTACTGAGTTATCCTTATTCTATTACTCTTTATATCTTTGATAAATATTTAAATAAATAGGTCGCCTATGCCGTCTCTCCTTCGAATACCCTGGATCAGCCGGGGCTGGACCCCGGCACGCCCCTTCCCCCATCCCCCATCCCCCATTTGTAGTCCCCCACCCTCATTAAACACATTTATTCACAACCCTTGGACCTCTCTTCCCAAGGAGCTGTCCCTGCCCCAGACACAAGCTTCCTCAGAGGGCCTGGGTGCAGGCGTGCCCCGGACCCATGTCCTAGGGACCCACCGTCACCCCCATGTCCACCTGGGCGGGTGAAGAGCACACCCACCCGTGAGGCCAGGCCCGAGTCCAGGCTCAGAGGCTCAGCCCAGGGCTAATGTGCACAGCTCCCACGCCCCGCGCCTCCAGGAGCCTCGGCGGAGAATCAGGGACTCACACTGGAGCTGCTGGTTGACCCTGGGTGAACCCAGATGGCCCCACAGAGGGAGCCTCGGGGCCCTGTGGGGGGAGCCCTGGGGACTGCAGAGGGATGACAGCCTGGCCCTGGCCCACGTGGTGGGGCTGCATTTCCTTGAAAACACTTGCGTAAGCCCCACGTGACCACAGCTCTAAAACACTCGTGGTCTGCAGTGTGTCAACCGGCAGCAGCTACACGGGTCTGATGTATCAATATTTGGTCATGAAGGCGGCAGTGCCCAGGGCCGCAGAGGCTCTCAGGATGTTGTTGCTTTCCCGCAGGGGCTCTGCTCGGCCGCCGCCTCACGGCCAGACCTCCCCGGGGCGGGAGTGTCCACAGGGAGGCCAGGTCCACGGAAGTGAGCGAGATGGAGAAGGTGCGTGTGTCTCCTGGGACTGCAGGCCGACTGGGCTCCTGTGGATGCAATGTCTGTGCTTGTGGGAACGTGAAGGCTCTGTCGCCCACATCCCTGCTCCCTCCCTCTGTTTAGAGGCTTCTTTGGACAAAAGGCAGACCAGCTCCCTGCCCACAAGTCGGGATGCTGACCGTCTCCCCGGGAGGTGCAGGCACAGCCCTGCCCTCCCTCCTGCTGGGCCAGGGCCAGGAGCGGAGGAACCAGGACTCTGGGGGGCTGAGTGGCCTGCTGCAAGAGGGGCTCTCTAGACTCTGAGGTGAGAACATCAGCGCCTACAGCACCAGGACACGGCCCCAAGTGCCTCCAGGCGGTGGGCCTGGTTCCAGCTCTCCAGGTTGGTCTCTGAGCTGACCGATACTTTTCAGAATGGACTCGGCGGCTCACACCAGGCTCTTCTGCCGATTGCAAGAATTCTGAATGCTGCAAGATGCTGGGGGCGCGCGAAGGACAGGGTCTCCAGAGGGTTGTTGCTGTTCCGTTGCTAAGTCGTGTCCGACCCTTCGTGAGCCTGTGGACTGCAGCCCGCCCGGCTCCCTTGCCCTCCACCATCTCCCGGAGTTCTCCAGCGGGTGACGCGCAACAAAAAGGCGGGTCCAGGAGAGAAACCGGGATGCTGAGGAGGGCGTGCAAGCTTGGGGCCTGAGCGGAAGCAGCAGGGGTCAGGTGATTCTTCTCTGCTCCCAGTCTCCCAGATACACAAGCAACAGACACTTAGAGAACCGCAGTTAAACAGGGGCTACACTGCTCGTCCGGAGAAGGAAATGGCAACCCACTCCAGTGTTCTTGCCTGGAGAATCCCAGGGACGGCGGAGCCTGGTGGGCTGCTGTCTCTGGGGTCGCACAGAGTAGGACATGACTGGAGCGACTTAGCAGCAGCAGCAGCAGCACACCGCTCGTGCCCCTGTTCACAGGGGCCTGGGCGCCTGCCGGGGTGAAAGCACCTACTCTAACACTGAACCTGCCGCCCGGGGGCAACTTCACGGGCATCTCAATGGTCATCAATGAACCAAAAATGCAAATAGTTTTCAAAATGTGTATGGCTAATTCCACATAATCTCCCTTCTGCATATGACTAAGGGCTCTTTACAGGCTGTTGTTAGGTTAGCCTTGGTGAACTAACCTCAGTGGATGACTGGACTTTTACCACTGACTCTGACTCTGTGCTTGGCAACCCGCCGGGGCTTCTACTGTATACAGCCTGCCCTCTGTACCTGTGGGTTCCACATTTGCAGATTTAACCAACCGAGGATCAAAAATGCCTGAAAAAAAAAATTCCAGAAATTTCCAAAAAGCTAACTTGAATTTGCTGTGCATGAGTAGCTAGTGACCTAGGGCTTACTCTGTATTAGGCGTTACAAGTGAGCTGGAGGGGATTTCAGGTGTGTGTGAGGACACGCCTAGGTTGTACGCAAGCACTACCCCATCTATACCAGGCATGTGGGACCTGTGGATTGTGGAATCAGCCAGGGGTGGAACCAGCCCCCGGGGATGCCGACGGCCACCTGTAGAAATGGTGCCGACACGAGGAACGCCACCAGCTCCACTGCTGGACACTGGTTAGGACGGCCCTGGTTCTCCGCCGCTTCTTGCTATTTGATACGTGTCAGATTTACAGAAAAGTTGTAAGAATATCATGCTAGAATGCTGAAAGCCCTTCACCCAGATCCCTCCAATATTTTATCCCACTGTATCCCTCTTGCCAACTCTACATTTATATTTTACTATCCTCAACCAACTGAGAGGCAGACACGATATCCCTTCAGCCTAAAAACTTCGGTGTGTATTTTCCAAAAGCAAAGGCATTCTCCCACATAATCACAGTACAGTTATCAAGATCAGGAAATTGATATGGTACCAATATCTAATCAATAGAATTTATTCGGATTTGTCCAGCTATCCCAGTAACATTTTTTATGACGAGATAAAGCCTAGATCACGCATCACATCAGGTGGTCCTGTCTCTTTAACCACCCCCAATTAAGAACAAGTTCTCCGGGTTTCCTCGTCTCTCACAACGTTAGCGTTTTTACCGTGTGCTCGTCAGCTACTTTACACTGTGTCCCGCGATTCAAGTTTGTGTGAGAGGCAGGCTTTGCATTTCGGCAAGAGCACTGTGGAAGGGCATGCGTCAAGGGGCAGGGGTGTTGCATGCCCCCCAGCACTTTGAGTGCTGTGCTAGGGTCTTGTCAGCCAGATGTCCCCATGGAAACGTCACCACATTCCCGCTGCAGCTAATTCCTGTGGTGAGTCCATCCTGTTATCCCTCAGAATGGTACCCAGTCATCTTCACAGGCATTGATGATACTGGTCTGAATCATATACCATCAAGATGTATTTGATTTTACTGTAAAGAATATCAATTTTTAAGCACCAAAGGAGATTTTAAGCATTAATGTTATCGAGGGTGAATGTGGGATCGTTCCTTCCATGGAATAACGAGGGAGGAGGGTCTGAGCAGACAAGCTGTCTGCACCTCAGTCTTCGCTGCCGTCGTCTGCACGGGACAGACGGACAGACGTCTGCCTGCCATCTCCGCAGGCTTCCCTCCCCCTGTCCTCCGCCCCACCACACAGCCTCCCTTGGTCCATGGCCTCTTCCCGGGAGAGCAGATGAGCGCAGGACCCCTCCGGCTGCACTGTAGGGTCATACCGCTCTCCTGCCCCCTCGCCCGAGCCCCGCTCTGCCCCTGGGTCACTGAGAACCCGCCACTTCCCGCTGCCCATTCCTGCAGAGGCGGGTCTCCACCTGCTGACTCCTTCCTTGGTGGAACAGCATCCTGCGGCGTTTGGAGAGTCAGCGTCCAAGCGTGCAGATTCTCTCGTGCTGAGCTGAAGCGAAAATGCCTTTATGTCGCCCTACGTGGGAGGATGTTTTTGATGGATGTGGAACTCAGGCTGACTTTTTATCCCCCTCGCAGAACTTTTAAGATGTTAAGCTGTCTCCTGGCGTCTACTGCTTCCAGAGTGAAGTCACCTGTCAGCCTTGTCACCCTCTTCAGAAAGCAACGTGCCTCTGTTCCTGGTTTTTAAGATTTTCTGGCTTTGACATCTGAGCAGTTGGAGTGTGCCGTTCTTAGCTTGGCTCTGTTTTCACCGATTCTGCGCGGAGTTCACGGAGCTGCTTTTTCACAGGTCTGGGGGGCGTGCGTATTGCTCTTTCTCTGTGTGCTGTTCTGGCTCTTCTTCTTCCGGGATTCCTCCTACGGGCGTGTTAGACGACTTGATGTCCTACACGTCACCTCGGCTCTGGGCACTGTTTTCACCGTGCCCCTCTGCTCTTCAGAGCGCACGTTTTCCATTGGTCTATCTTCACGCTTGCCAGTCCTTTATTCTGGTCTCAGATCCGCAGGTCAGCCCATCCAGTCACTGTTTAGACTTTTTCGTGTAGTTTTCTGAAATTGCTGTGTGGTGTTCTGTACGGGCCTCCGGTTTCTGCTGAGTTTCTCCACGTCTCCAGTCACCATAAGCAAATTTTGGTTTAAGTTTTTGTGCGTATTTGTGATGGTTGCTTTAAAGTCCCTGCCTGTCCACCTCAGGTTTGTGTCTACTGACCACGCTCTTCTCTCATCACCGGTCACGTCCTGCTTTGCCGCAGTTTAGTAATTACTGATTGCACGCTGGACACTGGACAGACATCATGGGACTGTAGTTACACCTCATGAGCCGCTTTGGAAATAACTGTGAGTTACTGTGTCACATCTGTTAGTAGAGGTTTCCTCTCTGCAGAGCTGTTTAGTGATCCCCAGAACATGCACCAGCGGTGTTCTGACATGTACACTTTGCCATCCCGAAGTGAACTAATCATGTATCTATTACTACAGTGAATACAAACACATTCACTTTAACTTATTACCACAAATTCTTGTGCGAGGATGCTTGATACTACACTGAGTGTTACTACTACCATGACACTGTTACGGGGAAGTCTGAGAAGGTGTTTTGCCTCAAGTTATTTAAAAACAAAGAGAGCCTGCGATTCACTGGGCTGAGCTCTCTTGTGCTGCTGGGGAGATCACACCGAGATCCTAGGCTCCGTGGCCACAGCCGCCTGCACATGTCGACCCAGCTGCAGCCTCTGGAGCTGGGCCCTGGCCCTGCCCTGCACACCCGCTCACTCCACCAGATCCTGCTGAGCTTCTGCTAATCGCTCTCTGGCGGCCCCCCTTCTCCTCCCGCCTTCTGGTCACCAGGAAGGTGCCCTGCCTTCCTGGATCGTCACACAGACTCCTTACTGCCCCAACATCAGCGGTTCTCACTCCCAGCACCTCTTCTGCTCTGAAGCCAGAGTGGGAGCCCTAAGTCACAGGTCTGATCACACAAGACCCTGCACATGGCTCACCAAAGGCCTCCCACTCCCTTCTGAGAATTCCCGAGTCCTCGGGAGCATCAGAAGCGCTTTCCTGATGGACGAGCCTCGCAGGCTCATCCCCACCGTGATCCTGCCCTCCCATCAGCCCACCACGAGCCAGGGCTGCCCCTTCCCGATAGACCAGGAGGGGGACCTGGGAGGCCGCTCGCCACACACCGAGGCGAGGCACGGCCCGGACCCCGTCTGGCCCGCACCACACGTCGGCGTGGCCGGTGTGAGGCTTCCCACTGCAGCACCCGGAACGGCACAGGTCTAGGTCTCGTCCAAGTCAAATATTCACGTGCTATTCAAGACCAAAGGCGCAACACCTTCCCGATCCACTGAACACGGTCACTGTGTCATGAAGACAACCGCACCCTGGGGGCCTCAGCACTTATGCAGAACAACCTGACGTCTAATAGTGAGACTGAGAGTTTTAAAACCTACTGGTTTGGCCCACAAGGAGCAACATCCCTGTCATGATGGTCACCCGGGCACTAAAGCAAATGAGCCGGGTCCACAGGCCCACAAGAGACCCCCTGCACAGCCAGGAGCCACAGGCTGCACACTAAATCACTTGGGATCAAATGAGACGCAGTTAAAGTCCTCAGTCACACCGGCAGCACCCCCACGTGCTCAGCCGCCTCACCGACACCGCCTCCTCGACAGCAAATCCACGTCCCCGTCATCCTGGGACTGCCTGGGGACCGGCCACTGAGTCTTGCAAGTGCGTGAGTCTGGGCGGAGCTTGCCAACAGGTAGACGCCTCTCTGAGGGGAGGTCACGCCGGCAGAACCAGCCCCCGGCCTGGCCTCTGTGCCTGTCGTTAGAAGGGAGAGCTCATGGCCTCATGGGTCCTGCTGCCTGGCTCCCTCTGAACCCACGGGATGGCCTGAGCAAGACCCAAGGTGGGGCCCCAAACCTCTGGGGCTCCATGGGTCATCAGCCCCCTGACCTCAGGGAAGTGTGGACTGGCTGCCGTGTATACAGCCCCAGATCTGTGGGGTCAGGAGACATCCACTGACCCGGCGGCCACAGCAGGTGAGTCCCGCTGCTGGAACTACACTCTTTATAAGCAGAGTTTTCTGTGGCTGACACACGCGCACACGCCCACCACTCACGCTCACACAGCAGGGACCACAGACGAGGTCGGCTGTGACCAGGCAGGCTGGGGAGCTTGTGAAGCTGGGGTCAGCCCACGGTGGGGTGAGTGGGCAGGGAGGAGGCGGTCCCTCTGCCCAGCTGTGCAGGCCTGGCAGGAAGGCGAGAAGCTTTAAACAGGAAGAAACCTGCGAGACCGGCTGGGGAGCTCTTCCCAGGGGAGTGAATTGAGCCAGCCTGTGCTGAAGACCTCCAGCACATGCCCTTCAGGGGGCTGTCTCCCTGAAGGGACGTGTCTCCTTTACCCAGGACGTCCCGCAAGTGCGTGAGCGTCAGTGATCTACGAGGCTTCTCTCGACCCAGACCCAGAAAGCTCAATGAGAGGCAGTGTCTGGCACGCTGGCCCCCAGGGCCCAGAACTGCAGGGACACCGGGACTGGCCCCCAGACCAGGCTCAGAGCAGCCTGAACAGCCACCGACCGAGGGCCCAGGATGCAGAAGAGCCTCATTGGTTCTAGAAGGTTCTGCATTCCTGTTTCAGAGGTCCATTCTGTGTGTAAGTTCCAGTGTGAGCCTGGTTGTTGGTATTCAGTTGCTAAGTCGTGTCCGGCTCTATGCGACCCCATGGAATGCAGAACGCCAGCCCTCCCTGTCCTTCACTATCTCCCGGAGTTTGCTCAAGCTCGTGTCCATTGAGTCCATGCTGCCATCCAACCATCTCATCCTCTGTCACCCTCTTCTTCTGCCTTCAATCTTTCCCAGCATCAAAGGAGTCAGTTCTTCCCAGCAGGCGACCAAAGTATTAGGGTTTCAGCTTCAGCATCAGTCCTTCCAATGAATATTCAGGACTGATTTCTTTTAGGATGGACTGGTTGGATCTCCTTGCAGCCCAAGGGACTCTCAAGAATCTTCTCCAACACCATAGTTCAAAAGCATCAATTCTTCAGTGCTTAGCTTTCTTTATAGTCCAACTCTCACATGCATACATGGCTCCTGGAAAAACCAGTTATAACTAGATGGACCTTTGTCAGCAAATCTCTGCTTTTTAATATGCTGTCTAGGTTGGTCATAGCTTTCCTTCCAAGGAGTATGCGTCTTTTAATTTCATGGCTGCAGTCACCATCTGCAGTGACTTTGGAGCCTAAGAAAATAAAGTCTGCCACTGTTTTCATTGTTTCCCCATCTATTTCTCATAAAGTGATGGGATGCCATGATTTTAGTTTTTTGAATGTTGAGTTTTAAGCCAGCTTTTTCACTCTCCTCTTTCACTTTCATCAAGAGGCTCTTTAGTTCCTCTTCACTTTCTGTCATTAGGGTGGTATCATCTGCATATCTGAGGTTACTGATATTTCTCCTGGCAATCTTGATTCCAGCTTGTGCTTCATTCAGCCCAACATTTTGCATGACGTACTCTGCCTGTAAGTTAAATAAGCAGGGTGACAATATACAGCCTTGACATATTCCTTTTCCTATTTGGAACCAGTCTGTTGTTCCATGTCCAGTTCTAACTGTTGCTTCCTGACCTGCATACAGATTTCTCAGGAGGCAGGTAAGGTGGTCTGGTAGTCTCATCTCTTTAAGATTTTTCCACAATTTGTTGTGATCCACACAGTCAAAGGCTTTAGCATAGTCAATGAAGCAGATTTTTTTCTGGAATTCTTTTATTTTCTCTATGATCCAGCAGATGTTGGCAATTTGATCTCTGGTTTCTCTGCCTTTTCTAAATCCAGCTTGTACATCTGAAAGTTCTCAGTTCACGCACTGTTGAAGCCTCAGTTGAAGGATCCTGAGCATCACCTTTCTGGTGTGAGAGAGGAGTGGAACTGTGCAGTAGTTTGAACATCCTTGGCACGGCCTTTCTTTGGGATTGGAATGAAAACTGACCTTTTCCAGTCCTGTAGCCACTGCTGAGTTTTCCAAAATTGCTGACATATTGAGCGCAGCACTCTGGAGGGCTGCTTTATTGAGAGTAAGCTTCCTAACCTGCTTCCTGCAAATGGAGCCGCTCCTGATGTCAGCCTGCCCTGCCCACCTCGCCTGTGGCCCCAGACGGCCGAGCAGGGATGGGAGGAGGACAGGTTGGAGGACCCCTGGTGCCATCACCACCTGCCGCCTCCTGCCTGGACCCGGCGTGTGGACAGAGCTCTCAGGGGCTGCCCAGTGACCTCCACGCTCTTGGAGGCGCCACCGTGATCTCTGAGCTCTTGGGTGCTCCCGTCAAGAAGATACATTGCCAAGCCACCGGCCTCTGTCAGATGGTGGCTGAGCTGCCCGGCCCCGAGCTGCTGGGGAAGAACCAGCCAGAACCAGGATTCAGAGGGCTCCCCGCAGCCCAGGGCTGTGACCAAGGCCATGGCGAGTGTGGCACAGGATGCCTGTCAGCAGAGCAGAGAGCGAGGTGGGGCTGATCCCCGGGGCCCCTGAGTGGGTTGAGCCCCCTGTTCTGCCCCAGGTCAACCTGGCACATCGGCAGGCACCATTCCATGTGGTCTGTGTGTTGTGGTCACTGCGTCCGCAGTTAGGAAGAGCAACCAGAAAAGGCTATGACTGCAGACAGGCTGTGTCCCCTCCTGACCTCTGCCCTGACCACACCCGCCATCCCCTGCTCCCGGGGCGCAAGCTAGCAGGGCCCAGGGCGGGGTGCAGCCCCCAGGGTGAGGAGGACCAGGACATGCTCCCCGCTGGAGCTGGCCATGGCCTTCTGAGCCCGGGGATGGAGCCAGGGGAAGATGAGAGAAGTTGCTCAGCCGTTTCTCAGAACCAGAGACCGAAGGGTTAGCTCCTCCCAACCTCACCTGAGGAAAAGTGGAGAAAAAATCATCAACTTTTTGCTCTTGTAAAATAACCAAACTAGCTTTCTGAAGTCTCATCGGCCGGCTAATGCCTCATGAGAGCTTTTATAGATCTTTCTGCTAAGAAGACACTAAACAAAAAAAAGTAAGATCCTGCTAGTCCTTGGAGAGAAAGGTTTCCATGTCTGGGAAATTCAGCTGGGACACCTCGCTTGTGCGCTGAGTGAGGTCACAGGGGCCAGAAACACTGTAAACCACTTTTTCCACACTGCTTCACATGTGCCTATCCCTGTCCCAAGGCCAGGATGCTGCACGTCACCACGGTGACACGTCTGTACACAAATGAGAAGCTTCTAAGTCCTAACGTGTGACCCAGATGCACAGCCAGCAGCGGAGGGCGTGCCCGTGAGGAGTGGACATGGTCTCCCTGGGCACAGCGCCCCCCGCCCCACCAGCGCTGGTTCCTGCTGCTGAGCGGACACCAAGCCTGACCATGAGCTGCGGGCACGGCCGTGGTGTTAAACACTTGAAAGTTTGTTGCTTTCACAAAAACAGACCCTGAATAAGGACGTGGGAATGTGTAACTGTCTGGGAGGTGATCCCAGGAAAGAGCTGAGACGGTGAGACCAGGAGGGGAGGAGGGCAGTGAAGGTGAGCGAGTGCCTGGAAGGGGAGGGTCTGGGGGACGTGGAATGTGAAACAGGTATGGATCCATCAGGTCCACCCTCAGCCCCTGAAGGTCTCCAAGGAATAGCCTCCGAGCAGCCTTGACCCACCTTGGACTTGGACCAAACGTGCTTGTTCCGCTGGAGGGAGGCAGGGCTTAGGGCCCCACGCTGCCCGCAGATAGATAGGGGCTGCCTGGGGGCCCTGGGGGAAAGGGGGATCCGGCAGGGCTGCAGGGGGGCCCAGGGGGGGCTTGCAGGGCTGCAGGGGGGCCTGGCTGACGAACATGCCATGCCCAGAGGTGGGTGGCTGTGAGAGAGGAGAGAGTACCACCAGGCACCACCCAACTGTTCCCTTTGAAGGGGCTGGTTTATGCCGTGTGAATAGAATCTCAGGTTTTAAGGTGCCATCAGTTTAGCGGTGTCGTCCTTATTTGCTTCCCATTTATTCACAGCTGTGGCTTCCGGGTGTGTTGAGAGCGTGGACGGCGCTGGGCTCTAGTCTACGGTCCCGCCAGCTGCAGGCCTTCTGGCAGCACTAGCCAGCGTGGTGACCGCACCGAGTGACCTCAGAGTGACCTCACTGAGTGATTTCAGAGTAAGTACAAGGAGTGACCACAGAGTGACCTCAGAGTAACTACGAGGAGTGACCTCAGAGTGACCATAAGGAGTGTCCTCACAGAGTGACCACACTGGGTGATCATGTGGAGTGACCTCACAGAGGGACCTCAGGGTGACCACAAGGAGTGACCTCACAGAGTGACCACACAGAGTGACCACACTGAGTGACCTCAATGAGTGACCATGAGGAGTGACCTCAGAGTACGAGGAGTGACCTCAGAGTGACCAGAAGGAGTGACCTCACAGAGTGACCTCAGAGTGACCACTAGGAGTTACCTTACAGAGTGACCACGAGGAGTGACCTCACAGAGTGACCACGAGCAGTGACCTCCCTGAGTGGCCATGCAGAGTGACCACACTGGTGGCCCAGGCAGGGCCACGCCATGCCCTCCAGCGGCACCTCCAGCTGCAGGAGGGGTGGCCCCCGGCTGCTCCTCCAGCTCAGAGAGCAGCAGCCCCTCCCCGTCTCTGAACCGGTTCATTCACTGTGTGAGGAGGTTCTGGAAGGGCCATCCTTACACATGCCCCCCGCCCCCCCGCCCCCCGGACAAGCTTTGCTGCCGGCACCGTCCCAGGACGGGCCAGGCCTCAGGCTCCCCGTGACGCCTGTGGCAGGGCCGAGGGACAGAGGTGCTGGGCAGCCCCGTTCACACACCCGTCCCCGAGCAGCAGTCGCTGGATCTCCTGCCCGCGGGACCGTCACTGCTGGTGAAAGATCACTGGCTCTGCCGCCCCCAAAGACAAGCAGGCCCTTCTCAGAAATGCACCCTCATGCCAGGGGGTGCTCGGGAAACCTGGAGGCCAAGTCCTATTTCTCCAGTTCCTGCAAATCATGTTCCTTTGACCGGTTTTCTTCACTAGGAGTCAACATACTTGGAAGCTAGAGACGGGGGAAGAGGGTTATATGCAAAACAATCGGTTTCTCTCCTAAAGATGTTTCCTGACAGCCTGTGAAGTCCTACATGTGAGCACAGGACGATGACTGGCCCGCTTCCTACAGCTACGTGGGGCGTGTGGCGCGTTCGGTGGGTTTCTGCCCAGACGGGGCCCATGTCCACACTCCCGAGCCCACTGCCCGAGGTCCATGCCCCCGCACCACCCTCAGCCGCCGGCTGCGCAGGAGAAACAGGCAAAAGCCCTGATCTCACGGAGGTGCCATCCTAGCATGGGAGGCCGACAATAATATCAACGACAAATTCGCGATGGATGTGAGGGAAGTGGTCAGGGGAGGGGGCGCCACCCCGGGTTGGGCGTCCGGGGAGGCCCGGCTGAGACCGTGAGGCACGGGCCACGTGGGCCCTGGGGTGGGGGAGCCCACAAACATGTGGTCACCAGGGGAGGGGCCAGCAGGCGAGCTAAGGAGGGCGCTGGGCTGGCTGTTTCCACAGCAGCTGGGGAGGTAGAGAGGGTCCGAGAGGACGCGCGGAGGCTCTGCACGGACGTGACGGACGTGTGGCAGGCCCCTCCCCTCAGGCGGCGGCCTCGGAACAGCGCCTGGGGCAGCCCCGATCTCGAGGTCCAGCCCCTCCGTGGGGTCCGCCATCACCATCGCCAACTGACCCTTCTGGGTGCCCCAGGCCCTGCTGTGGGGCCGGGGATCCGTCCTGGGCCTCCCCCTCGACGGGGCGCGGGCGCGAGCAAAAGGAGCATCAGAGTGTCTGAAGCCGCAGCTCCCCCGTGACACCACCCGGCGCTGCCACGTCTTCCTCGCAGGCGGCACTTGCCCACCTGCGCCCGAGCTCCGGCTCTCCCCCGCCAGCCCTGACCCATTCCAGGCCCGCAGGAGCGAGTGGTCCGGCCCCTGTCCACACCCGGCCCTCGCGAGGTCTGGGGGCTGCTGCACGCCGCGCCGTGGTCGGGGGCCAGGCGGGAACGGGGCTCGCGGACACAGGGCCGCCCCAGAGAGGAGACCCGCAGAGGGACAGAGGGAGAGGGGCCTGGGCACACCGTGAGGGGGTGACCAGCAGCGACGCTGGGAAACGCGAGCGTCAGGGAGGAGAAAGCACGTGCGGATGTCTCCTCCTCTCTCTGAGCCAAACACGCTCCCCTTTGAAGATGCCTGCTCGCGGGAGCAGCTTGGCCCAGAGGACGAGCTTAAAAGGCAGTTCAAAGAGCTCGTAGTTTTTCAAAATGTCACATTAGTGGAGGTTCCAGCAACGGCGAACCAGTTTCAGGTTCTGCGCTAAAAAGTGAATGCTACGCATTTGATCTTAAATTGTTATTTCGCTCCTAATTGCCTGAAGGACCTTTAGATGGTGGGGGGCAGGGGGAGGCCAGTGGTGCTAGACTCAGAAGGTGAGGAGCCCTGGGGAGGGCAGGGGGGCTGTTGGTGTCCCCAGGGGCTGGTAAGTCACCCCATGGGGGTGGGGGTCACTCTCTGAGTCCCCGTGGAGACTCGGCCACTTCCTCCTGAATCTCTGGAACCAAGTCAGGTGATGGGGTTAAGTATCCCATATGCTTCCACAGTAATTATGTCCATTCCCAATAATCCGTCTTTCAAAATAAATAAGAATAATACATCAAAATAATAGATGTAAAATATAAAAACGGGTGCTTCTGGCATTCTCCTTGAACTTGACAAAGCTCTGCTTCTTTTGTTCCTTTCACACTCTGCCCAGGGATGGAGCTGAGTGCCGCTGGGTGGGCGTAAATAAGTCTCTTTTTTCTGTGAGAGGAACACTCCTCCGACCTATATTCCAGGAGTATCGATTCTCCGAGGCCACTCCTGGGCCCTGGAACAGCACACGCATACCTGAGTTTCAAGTGAAGCCTGGAATTTTCTGTCTCAGTGTAGGCCTTCTCTGCCGATTAGGGCAATAAATATCTTGAATTTACGCCAGATCATAAGTACTTTGGGGGAGAAAAGCAATTCTAAGTGCTGTAGCCAAAAGAACCGTCATGTTTGTGATAGCTGAAATTCCCTGCTGCTGGAAACCCATCACGGAGGCGAGACAGGCTCACGCCCTCCCTGCGGGGGGCTATTTCTAGATCTAATCAGTGGACAGGGAGGCCCTGCCAGCAATCTTCAAACCACAACTTCTCTGAAGGCAAAGCCTGGAAAGCATCGCAGCCGTCTCTGGTCCCTCAGGAAGGCAGCTCCCCCTCCCTGACCGCCCCCGGGTTCTGCACCCGCGGCTGCGTCTCGGCACCCCAGTTAGGGAGACAGGGTCCCCGGCTCGCATCCCTGCTTCGGACACTCCCCGTCCTGTTTTTAAGGGTCAGGGTGCAACTCAGAGGAGGGGACAGGAAGCGTAAGGTCGGCCTAACCCTAGCCCTGCGGCGCAGGGGCTGACCAAGGCCCTAGGGCGGCGCCGCCCCGCCCCCGCGCGTCCGGGGCGTCAGCACGCAGCATGTGGCTGCCTCTCGGCTCCGGCTCCCGAGATGCAGGCCAGAGGCTCCCAAGCACCACCTCCGAGAAAGCCCCCGAACCAGTGCCGCTATGGGCAACGAAAAGCGGCCTCTGCGTATCTCTAAGGAGACTCCGGTCAGCAGGGACCCGGGAAGACAGGGAGGAAACACGCGAATGGTGCCGAGCGCGTCCTCGGGTTCATCCCTGGGTCAGCCGCGGACGCGCCGCGCCCGACACCACGAAGCGCCGGTGCCCTTTATACGACGCCCGATCCCTCCCGCACGCTGGCAGCTGGCACGTGGCCACGGACGGCCACTCGGGGCAGCGTGGAGTCAGAGCAGCGGATCCGGGGCCCCCGCCGTGGGCACAGGTGACCGGGAAGAGGCGCGGCGGGCGGGGGGCAGCGATGGCTCCGAGCACAGCCTGGCTCACAGAGGGTCAGCGCGGTGCCCACGAGAGACTGTGCGTGAGCCGCAGGGACACGCTGATCCTCCATGTCGGTCAGCAGGGCTGGGACAGACGGGCCCTGGCTTGAGACGCACGGGGCAATCCTCGGGCAACTGCTGAACTGGGGAGCTGTGAGGCGGGACTGTGAGAACACTGGACCGTCGGGCCGAGCCGTCCTGGGCGCCAGCCTTCAGGAAACAAAGGAGTAAATAAAGTAGGAGACGCTGCAGCTCGGAGCCCGGAACGCCCACACGGGGCGGAGACCCCACAGACGCGGCCCACAGAGGTGGCCCAGGGTCCCGCTCACTCCTTTAGTTCTTCATAAAAATCTTACTTTCCCAGAGGATATGTTCTTTTTTTTTTTTTTTTTATACAGAGCCTGCTGTCTTTTGGGTGCTAGGTCTGGCAGTTGGAATTAATCTGAGGGACTTATTCACTAGAAATTCACAAGAAGAGTTTGCTTATTGTCACAAAGAAAAGGGAGGACTTCAATTTGCATCCTGGCTAGAACTCCTGATCAGAGCCATTAACGCCTGCACCTGAGCACCTTCTGGTTTTCACGAAGGCCCCTCAAGAGGAATGGGGTAGATGATGATGGGGGCACCCGACCCGAGGGGAGAGGAGGGCAGCCCCCCCAGAACACGCGCGTCTGACCCTGTGGCAGGGAGGCAGGGAGGCTGGCCGAGGTGGCGAGAGGGCAGGGCTTCCGCCTCTCTCTGCTCCCAGCTTGCAGCAGCCCCAGGTGCCCACACTCTCGCCTGTCCCCTCCAGGGGTGGCGGTGCCCACGCTCAGTCCCGACCCCTCCCGGGGTGGCGGTGCCCACACACCAGGGCCTGTTCCCTCCACACAGCATAACCGCATCACAGCTTGCACACGTGGCATGTCTGTGTCCCACTTTGGGGCTTGAGCATTAGGCCGTATGAAGGATCCCCACACCCTAAAGACTCATCAAGGTAAGAGACCGGGAAGGAAATATATTTACAGAACAAAGTAAGAATCAGAGCGTGGTGAAACGATCTCTAGAGAAAAATATTTATAATACAAATGGATAAAAAATGAAAACGTCAAGTCATGCTTTCATACAGTAACATTTGACACTTTCAAAACATGCTCTGAAATATACAGTATTACAAGAGACGGCTACAAATAAGTATTTGCCGACAGATGGGATGATGAAGTGCACACATGCCTGGGCAGACAGCCTACCAAGACGAAGTCATGAAGGGACAGAAAATATGAGCAGATACACAGCCAGTCAAAATAAGGAACCAGTCATCAGAAACCTCTCAACAAAAAAAGCCCTCGATCAGATAAACATCCAAAAAAGAATTAACGGCAAAGTCTTTCAAACTCTTCCAAAACACTAGAAAGGAAGGAACATTCTCTAACTCATTCTACGAGAGCAACATTATTCTGATACCAAAGCCAAATAATGCCACTGCAAGAAAAAAATATAGACCCTTAGAAATATTGATGTACAAATCCTCAGCAATATGCTAGCAAACATAATTTAGCAGGATATTAAACGAATTATACACTGTGACCAAGAGGGATTTATTCCTGGAATGCAAGGATGATTCTACACACAAAAATAGAGTGGTGTTATACACTTTGAGAAAATGAAAAGGGGAAAAAAAAATCACGATTATCTCAGTTAATGTAAAAAAAAAAAGCATTTGACAAAATTCAACATCTTTTCGTGATTAACAAACACTCAGCAAACTAGAAGTAAACTACAGCGACAAAATAAAAGCTCAACACGAAAACCCGCAGCAGGCACCACACTCAACGATAAAGACTGAAAGCTTCTCCCCAGGACCAGGAAGAAGACACGAACCCGTGTTCCACCACTTCTGGTCAATACAGTGTTGGATGTTCTGGGCAGAGCAATCCAGTAAGAAAAAGAAGTCAAAGGCGTGTAAATCCACAAGCATTAAGTAAGATTAGCTGTGTTTGCAGGTGATAGGACCCTCTATATAGAGAAACCTTAAAACGCCACTAAGGTTCTTAGAACTAATACACGAACTTGACAAAGCTGAAGGATACAAAATCAACATACAAAAGCCAGTTGTTTCTATACACTAAAAAAAAAATTGCAAAGTTAATTTAAAAAATGATTCCAGCAACAAAAAATAAAATACTTAGGAATAAACTTAATCAAAGAGGTGAAAGATTGTACAGTGAAAACTATAAAACATTGCTGAGAGAAATTTTAAAAAACACAAATAAATGGAAAGCCATTCCATGTTCTGGGGCTGTGATACTTAATGGTGTTAAGATGTCAATACTCCCCAAAGCAAGAGTATGCCCTGTGGGAACCCAGTCTCTCCAGCGCACCCACGTTTTGCAGTGCTCCATTTAGGAAAAGTCCATCCCAAGGTTTATATGGACTCTCAAAACTCTCAGATAGCCAAAACTAACCTGGAAGAGGATAACAAATCTGGAGGACTCAGACTTCCTGGCTTCAAAAGCCAGTAATCAAAGCGACGTGACCCTGAAGTAAAGACAGAAACACGGAACAATGGGATAAAGTAGAGAGCCCGGAATTTCTCTCTCTCATGTAGGATCAAACAACTTTGACAAGTGTGCCAAGACCATTCACTGGAGAAAGGACAGTCTTTTCAACAGATGGTGCTGGGACAACTTGATATCCACCACGCAGAAGGAGAAAGCTGAACCTGTGTCTCGCATAATCTACAAAGCGGAGCACAACGGGCCAAAGACCCAGCTACAAGAGGTAAATCCGCAAAGCTTAGAAGGAAACAGGAGGAGATCTTCTTGACACGGGACTCTGCAGTGGTTTCTTGGATATGCATCAAAAGCACAGGCAACAAAGAAAGAAAAGAGTAAACTGGACTTCACCAAAATTAAAACTTCTGTGCATCAAAGGACACCATCCAGAAAGTGAAAAGGCAACCCACAGAATGGGAGAACTACTTCCAAATCACCTATTTTGTAAAGGATTAATCCTATGGAATATACAGAGAACTCTCAGCCTCAATACAGAATAATTTAAAAAAACAAATAATCTCTATATACCTACATGAATTGTCCACAGGTACACATATGTTCCCTCTCTCTTGAACCTCCCTCCCATCTCCCACCCCTTCCCACCCCTCTAGCTTGTCACAAAGCACCAGGTTTGAGCTCCCTGAACTGTACAGCAAATTCCCACTGGCTGTCCAGTCGACACGTGGTAACTGTCTATGCTTCAGCGCCTTTCTCAGTTCGCCCTGCCCTCCCCTTCCTCCCCCGTGTCCACAAGGCTCTCCTCTATCGTCTGCGTCTCCACGGCTGCCCTGCTGATAGAGTCACCAGTGCCATCTTTCTAGGTCCCATATATATTGTGCTAATATATTATTTTCCTTTTTCTGACTTACTTCACTCTGTACAATAGGCTCTAGGTTCACCCACCTTATTCGAACTGAGTCCCATGCATTCCTTTTTGTAGCTGAGTAATATTCCATTGTACATAGGTACCACACCTTCTCTATCCATTCATCTGTAATGGACATCGAGGTGGCTTCCCTGTCCTAGCTATTGTAAAGTGTTTCGATGAGCACTGGGGTGCGTGTGTCTTCTCAGTCTTGCTTTTCTCAGGGTGTGTGCCCAGTAGTGGGACTGTTTGGTCATACGGTGGTTTTATTCCTAGTTTTTTTTTAAAGGAATCTCCAGAGTGCTCTCCTTAGCGGCTGTATCAATTTCCATTCCCACCAACACTGCAAGCACTTTCCCTTTTCTCCACATCCTCTCCAGTAGAAACCAGCACAATCTTATAAACCAATTATCCTCCAATTAAAAGAAAACCAAATAATTTAAAAATGGAAAAAAGATTTGAATAGATATTTCTACCAAGAAAATATAAAAAGTGGTCATCGCTTTCACTGCAAGGGGAGTGGTTTCAAGCCTTGGTCAGGGAAATTAGATCCCACATGCCTCATGGTGTTTCTGAAAAAAAAAAACAAAGTCATTAAACTTGAAGAGAAGCTCAGCGTCACCAACCACTGAAAGTGAAAGTGAAAGTCGCTCCGTCGTGTCCGACTCTTTGCAACCTCATGGACTGTAGTCCATGGAATTCTCCAGGCCAGAATACTGGAGTGGGTTGCCGTTCCTTTCTCTAGGCATCTTCCCAACCCAGGGATCAAACCCGGGTCTCCTGCATTGCAGGAGACAGATTCTTTACCTTCTGAGCCACCAGGGAAGCCCAATCATTAGCAAAATGCAAGTCAAAACCACAAGGAGATGTCACCTGACACCCCCTCACAACAACTATGACCCCAAAAGCCCAGAAAACAATAAAAAGTTGGGAAAGGGAAAGTGTTAGTCACCCAGTCGTGCCTGACTTTGTGGCCCCATGAGTTGTAGCCCGCCAGGCTCCTCTGTCCATGGGGTTACCCAGACAAGAATACTGGAGTGGGTTGCCATTCCCTTCTCTGGGAGATCTTCCTAACCCAGGGATCGAACCAGGGTCTCCCACAGGGCAGGTGGATTCTTTACCACCTGGGAAGCCCAGAGTGGGGAAAGATGTGGAAAAATTAAAGCCCTTGCTGATGGGAACATAAATTCACGTGCCATGGTGTAAAATAGTTCCTCAAAAAATTACTGAAATAGCTGACTGAATCACCACATGAGCACTGTTTGTGAGTCACTGTAAGACCCAGTGTTCGCAGTCTCGAGTGTGCACCCGCAGAGCTGAAAGCCCTCTGTCATCTGTGCTCTCTGGAGTCCAGCCCAGGGCGGGAGCTCAGTGACATCCGTGATAGGAGGAGGACCCTCCGGGAGGAGTGGGAGTCAGCCTCTGGAGGAGCACGGTTCCTGAGCCCTGCTCCTGCGACAGTTGTTGTTCAGCCGCTCAGCCGTGTCCGACTCTCTGCGACCCGTGGACTGCAGCACGCCAGGCTTCCTGTCCATCGCCAACTCCCGGAGCTTGCTCAAACTCACGTCCGTTGGGTCGGTGATGCCATCCAACCATCTCATCCTGTGTCATTCCCTTCTCCTCCCACTTTCAATCTTTTCCAGCATCAGGGGCTTTTCCAATGAGTCAGCTCTTCACCTCAGGTGGCCAGAGAATTGGAGCTTCATATTCAGCATCAGTCCTTCCAACGAATGCTACAGAGCCATGGGGCAAGTTCAGCTGTCCCAGCGTCAGCCTCTGGGGACTCATGGAGGTCATCTGAGGCTCCCTATTTCAGGAGAGTTGTTATTGTCCGGCCTGGGGCCCACCTGCTGCGTGGATCATGGGGCCGGTGAACCACGCGTGACGGCGACCCACCACCACCTGAGTGTGAGGTGTGAGGACGGGCAGGCAGGTTCCAGCCTCCGTCTGCAAAGTGAAAGTGATATGCCGTCCCAAGATGACAGATGGGAACGTGGTCTCCACTGCGGCCGGGGGCCGGGGGCAGCAGATAAGAGCAGAAGCAGGCGGATCTACACCCAGAAAAGTGGACGAGAGACACAGAACCCACCTCCCTCAGATGCGAGGCTCCGAGCGACCTGTGCACCTCACTTACTGAAAGCATCCTCCTGGTCTCGGGCTAAAATAATTAAGAATTGATTCAGCTTTATTATTTCTCTTTAAGCACTGTGGCTGTGGTTAAGATTCAGTTCTTAAAAAGAATTACACGGGATGCGTGTTAAAGACATCAGTTCAGTTGCTAAATAGCCCATTAGCTTGGATTTAATTACTTCACATTTTCTCTGGGAATGTGCTCCACAAACATAAAGAATCTCCTCCCAACCTCGCCTGCGAACAGCTCCGTCCTGGGGCGCGAGTCCCGGTGCCTGATCTTTGATCAGGTTCTCACGCTCACAACCGAAGCCTTTGACAGCTGAGCTCACTCAGCACCAGCAGAGAAAGTCCACGAGGAGGACAGACGGGCACCAATACTAGTCCCTCGGGGACTCCGTGTTCCTTTCCAACTTGACAGCGGGGACGGCTACATCGATGACCTGTGATTTCTATGACTGAATCCTATTTATATGCTGTTTGTCCTGGTTAAGTTCAAACAATATATACTTTTTTGAGGACTATTCTCAATAAATTTTGCTCTGCGTCTGTAAGGTGCAGTCAGGGAACCGTCATTTGTGGGCGATCCACCCTCGCCTGGCCTTCCCTCACCTTGCGCCCCAGCACTGGGCGGGGAGCACCGAGTGCTGTGCTGGGTCCCCCCCACCCCGGACCCAGAGCCAGTGTCCTCTGCACCCTCAGTCTGTGAGGACACAGACCAGCCCGGGCTCTGGCCTGTGCGCACAGGGGATCTCATGGGGAATCTGGGGTGCAGACGTTGGGCCCCACTGCCTGCAGCTGATTCACGAGTCTGGGGTCTGGACGTCAGCATTTAAACAATCTTCCCCAGCTGGACAGCGCACGTAAGTCTACGAAGTTAGAACACTCCCTGACACCAGACAGGAGAACAAACTCAGACTGGTTTAAAGACCTAAACGTGAGGCGCGACACCACAGAACTCCTCAAAGAGAACACGGGCAAAACGTTCTTTGACATCACCTGTACCAGTGTCTTCATAGGTCAGTCTCCCAAAGTGGTCGAAATAAAAGTAAAAAATAAACACATGGGACGTAATCACTGGTAAGATTTTGCACAGCAAAGGAAACCATAAACAAAATGGAAAGATGACCTATAGACTGGGAGAAAATACTTGCAAAAAATGTGACCAACAAGGGGTTAATGGCCAAAATATACAAACAGCTCATACAACTGAAAAACAAGCCAAAAACAACAACAACAAAAAACAACCCAGTCCAGAAAAAAGGGCGGGGGCAGAAGACCTAAAGAGACACTTCTCCAAAGAAAGCACACAGATGGCCAATAGATGTTCACATGAAAACATCAACATCGACACATGAGAAGATGCTCAACATCGCTCATTATCAGGGAAACACAGTCACAAAACATAAGGAGGCGTCACTGCACATCGGGGAGAATGGCCATCGTGTTTTAAAAAGTCAACAAGTAATAAATGCTGGAGAGGGTGTGGAGGAGAGGGAACCTCCTGCACTGTTAGTGGGAAGGTAAGTTGGTGCAGCCTCTATAGAGAATGTATGGGAGCTCCTTAAAATACTGAAAACAGAACCACCATATGATCCTGCAATCCCTCTCCTCAGCATATATCCAGAGAAAGCTCTAATTTGAAGAAATACACACACCCCTATCTTCACTGTGGCACTAGTCACAGTAGCCAAGACATGGAAGCAACGTGCACGTCTACCAATAGATGAGTGGTAAAGCTGTGGCATGTACACGCAGTGGAATATTACTCAGCCCTGAAAAAGGATGAAGTGATGCCACGTGCATGGGTGGACATAGAGATCATCATACTAAGTGGAGGAAGTCAGACAGATATCATTATGATACCTCTTACATGTGAAATCCAAAAGAAAAGATACAAATGAGCTTACTTACAAAATAAAAACAGGCTCACAGATATAGAAAGCAAACTTATGGTTACCAAAGGCGTTGGGGACATCTCCCACCCTCCAAGTCCAGAGCTGACCGCGCTCCCCATGGGAACCTGCTTCTGTTCCCACCAGCCTGAGACTCAGTCACCAGGCTGGCTGGACCCCACAGCCCTTTCCTCCTCGAGACCCCTGTCCCACCCCCCTTCAGCTGCCCAACCCCAGCAGCCCCTGGTGGCCTGTCACTGGACATGGTGCTTGCTCCTGCGTGGACGGCAGCTCCTCCAGGTGTGAGACAGTACGGGGTTAGGCTCTCACAGCCCCACAGGGGTGACGACCCCCAGGAGCCTGCGCTCTCTCCCGCATGATCACCAAACGTGCCGTGCACCTTCAGGGCCACAGGGGGCATGACAGCCACCCCAGGACGGGGCGGGGGCAACGCTTTCTGGGGACTGAACCGTGGTGGTGTCTGAGTGACTCCTGTCACTTACACCCTTACAGGGCAGAGGAGTGGCTGGAACTGGACGCTGGGCAGGGGTGCCGAGGCACCGGAGGCGGACGGGGGGCAGGGTGCTGGCCGCTCCCAGCCGAGCAGACGGTCCAGGCGGGCACCCGCCACGTACTGCGTCAGTTACGGCCTCAACGCTGCTGGGTGCAGAGAGGAAGCGAGCAGAAAGGAGGGGGACAGAAGCAGAGAACAGCACCGGGCGGCCTCCTTTGGGGAAGACAGGCTCACCTTGGGGTGAATCCTCAGGAAAGATAAAGGTAAACATAAATGGGAAAGCGCGCACGCTGCCTTCTCCACGGGAGCACTGACCTTCAGACTCGCCTCTTCTTCAAGTTCCCGCAAACAGGAGCCACCAGGGCACCAGAAGACTCAGAGCTGCGGAGTGAGATTGAGGGGGAGGAGGGTGGGGCCCGGGAGCTGAGGGGGGCTCTAGGATGCCTGGGGCCAGGGCCTGAGCTGCCGGCCGGGCCATTTGGTGCTGTTAAGGGTGGATGGACAGCAGCTGCCTGACCGTCCGTGGTTCCCCAAGCACCTCTCCCTTCTCCAGGGGGGTCTTCCCGACCCAGGGATGAGATCTCAGTCTCCTGCACTGCAAGCAGATTCTTTATCATCAGAGCCCCCGGGAAGCCCCTCACTCACTATTCATCTCAAATTAGCCATGAGAGGCTGGCATTCCAGGCCCAGCCCTCATCCCGACAGCCCCTGACACTGTCTGGGACTCAGAGGGTCCTGAGATGCATGGTTCTGCCCATGATCAGGCCGGGTGGGTGGCAGGGGCCGGCCACACCCCAAAGGCTGGCGCCCACTGTCCAGCAGCGGAACGGACCCAGCAGGGGGCCATGGTCAGCACGGAACTCACAGCAGTTCAGGGCGCTTGCTGCCAGGAGGGCCCTGAGAAAACGCGTGGCTCCCCGGGGCTTCTGGGGTCTACGAGCAGGAGGGCGGCTGCACGGGGGGCTGGGGTGGGGGCCAGCTCATTGCATTTCTGGGGGTGTCCCCGGGCCGCGAGCCAGGTGATTTGGGGGTTAGGCAGTCAGCGCCCTGGGAGGCGTCCCATGCTCAGAAAACGGGGTCAACTTTCTCCACCTCTGTTTCTCCTTTCCTGGAGGATGGAGGCTGGCCCAGGTCCTGCAGCAGGCTCTCAGCTCTGTGTACGGAGGACCTGGGCCGCAGGGTGTAGCCAGGCATTGCTTTGTTTGTGAAAGGGAATTTCTGATGTGACCTTACTCATTTTGCTTCCACGCCTGTTGTGAAGAAGGAACATGCAAAGTGGGAGGAGGGCCCCCAGCGCACGCCCGTCACACCCCAGGGCTGCAGCCAGTGGTGGGGGCACCCCTACACCCCTGCCCCCACACCCCGCAGGGCTGCCCTGTGCAGACGGCTGCCCTCCCGGGCTTGAGGAAGCTGCAGAGAAGAGCAAGAGGCCACCCGCTCCCACAAGTCACACAATAATTTCCCTTTTAAATCTGCTCTTGTTTAATCTTTTAATACAGGCTAAATAATGAGTCTCCCCCCTCCCCCAAGAAGAGGTGCATGGGGGCTGTACCCCCCCAACCCTGCCAGGTCCCACTCTGCATCCTGGGCCTGTTTGGGACCGAAGCAGAGTCTCAGCAGGAAGGCCTGCCTGAGCAGGGCGGACGGGACCACAGCTTCATCAGAGGGACCCCAGGGACCTGGTGATCACCATGGAAACAAGGGAGTATGAATAGAGACGAGGCCTGGAAGGAAGCTTTGAGAATGTGGGCTGAATCCTGGGCGCCGACGGGAGGGGTAGGGGGGGTTCGGGAGCGGCCCCCAGGTGGTCTGGGTCCAGGCTGGTGGAGCAGACAGCAAGAAGGCCCCAAGGGAACGGGTCACAAACGGCCCAGAGCTCGAAGGCAGCGAGGGGCTGGAGGACCAGGTCTGGAGGGCAGTGACTGCGGCCCTGGGAGGGGTGGGGGCCGGAGGGAGCGGGCCCGGAAGGGACACAGGAGAGGCCAAGGAGGAGGACCGGGCAGGAGGCGGGGCGGGCGGGGCCCAGGCAGCACGGCAGTGCAGGAATGCTCAGTGGGGATCTAGTTTCCAAGTGGAAGGCTCCAGCGCGCTCACCCCCTCCTCCCTCCGCCTCTGACGGCTGACCATACTCGGGAACAGCATTACAGGGACACACGTCAGGCCAGCTCCGGGCCGTCGGGCCAGCGTCCCACCCAACCACCCAGAGGAGAAGGGCACCCGGGCTGGGCTGGCGGGTCCCGTCTCCAGTCCTGTCCAAGGCCGTGATGTCAGGAGGAGGAGGAGGAGGGCCAAGCGCCAGGAGGGCTGGGCCAGCAAGCGGGTGGAGTCACATTGGCCTGCGGCCCCCAGTTCCCGGGCAGCGCCTTGTCACCCAGGTCGGGGCCAGGCTGCCCTGCCCCAGCCCGCCCAGCGGGTTCAGATGCTGCTCGTGCCCCAGGCCGGCCCGGGACAGCAGCCCTATGGCCCTGGCACAGCCCCTTGGAGCCTGGCTGGGGGGCGCTGCATGGTGAGGCACCGCGCGATGCCCCCAGCACTGGCCCCGTGGATTCCACCCCGACTCACAGGGCCTGCGGCTCGGTGCCCATGGCGGCCCCGCGGCCTCCACAGAGCAGGACCCCCTGTCCGTCCCGGCTGCTCTGCTATGCCAGGGCCTTCCCAGGCCTCACCCAGTTCTCCTGTCTGAAGGCACCAGACTGCAGGCCCCCGGGCTCCTCTGCCTGGTGACCCCTCCACCTGGGGTCCGAAGGAGTTTCTTCTGTCCTGGAGGCCCTGGAGACGGCCCCAGGGGTCACCCTGGTCCCCCTCCCCAGGGGTCACCCTGGTCCCCCCCCAGGGCGTATCCATCTCAGCTTCTGCACCACGCAGTCCTCCCTTATCCGTGTGTGCAGTGTTTCCTCCCTGGTCCCCAAGAAAAGGGGCCACGTCACGTTCAATTCTGCCTCCCCCCGAATACCTAATGTGGGGCCTCGCCTCGTGCACAGTAAAGGCTTGTATTGGTACTTAATATGTTTGGAAATGAATAAGTGAATTTTTGAAGCATTAACCCTTCAAAACACTTCAAGTCCTTCTTCTGACCCATCACGACCTCAAATTTGAATACTTCTGGAAGAAAAAGGAACAGCAAACGCTGGCGGGCAGGTCTGGGGGCTGGCTCCACTCCAGCTCAGGGTGCTCAGTGAGGACACTGAGCTGGTGGATCTTCCGAAAGCTCTTGTGGTAATGAGTAAAGATCTCTGAGTTTCCAGCACCACTTGGAAGTAATGGCCTAATCATTATTAATTCCTTTGATATTTCCTACGATAACATTAATCACAGCCGACTCGCCTGGTGCAAATGGAAGCTCGCAGGCACTCCTGCACGTCCCCCGCCACCCCGCGTCAATTAACCGGAGCGGGTAGTCAGTGTCACGGTGCCTCCAGAGCGAGCGCGCTGCCTGCTCACGCTGATTGAGACGCAGATCCTGAGCCAGTGGAGAAGGAAATCGGGGAGCAAAGAAGCACAGCCCTCCCCTCACCTTCACCACCGCAGCCACACTGACCCTGGACCGAACTCCCAGGGGGTGGGGGCTGCAGACCGAAACATCTCTTCCTGGACTCTTACGTTTTAACTGCCTACGAGGCACAGATGCGGTTTTAAAATGTGCGTTAAATACTCCAGTCAAATACAAGAGTCTGATTCGCAAAGAGACACGGTATACGTGCGTGACATATGGGAAGGCAGAGATTCACACGCAAACTTAGAGCGAGGTACAGGAAAAAACCTTCTTTGCCACTTAAGGTTAAGTTGTCAATTTCCAGGGGATAAAGTGCAGCCGCCGCATGCGGGAGCACCGCGTTCTCCGCCGTGATGGGCATCTGGCCGTCCGGGTGGTGGGAGGGGCGCGCACGGGCCGAGGCCGGGCGCAACGGTGTGGTTGGGGGAGGGTCCCACAAACGGACACCGCCCTCACAAGAAGTCAGCCCATCTCCCACTCTCCCTGCGGGTTCACGTGGCTGTCTTTCTAGTGCCGACAGGTACGCTCGGAGGCGCCGGGGACAAGCCAAGCATGCCTCAGCTCTTCGAGGCTGAGCCCGGAGCCGACGGACAAAGCCGCCGGCCAGCGCGTGCCGCGCTTTCCCGCACACCCTTGCCCCCGCCCCGCCCCGCCCCGCCCCGGCGGAGGCCTCCAGTCCCTGAGCCCGCCGTCTCCTCCCTCGCCCTGCATCTCCATACTCAGGCCGCCGCACTCTGACCTCCCCATCAGCTTCCCCCTCCTCCCAGATCTCTGAGAGTCCCGGCCGGGAGTCTGTGTCCAGTGCTGGGGCCCCCCTCCTGGCGACGCTGCAAACCCTGCCCTCTCCTGGCTCTGCCATGCATGGTCACCTCTGACAGAGCCCGAGGAGCCCTGTCCCCAGGCAGCTGCCTCCTCGCCACGTCTTCCAGACCATCTGGGAGAAGCCCTGAACGCTCAGGCGGGTTCTTCACACGAGCGCCACCTGGGGAGCCCAAATTGACTCAAGCCCCTCGTAAGTGTGTGTTCAGTTGAACCAGATACCCTTAAACCAGATAACAGACAGCGGGTCTCAGACCTAATTCATAATCGCTCTGAGTATTTTGTTTCAGAGGTATCCACGCTCACTTTACCTCGTTATATTGTGTGGTGGTGGGAGCGTTTCTCAAAGTCACTAGGCAACATAAATGCCTTTGTTGAAGCCCCAGAATCACCAGAACCAGATTTCAGATAAGAAAAGTGAGTTGACCTATATTAGAGGTCATTGACAAAGGTCACCGACATGCCATAAACTGTTACAGATTTCACCAAATTTCAAAGGTAAATGTGATGAGTAACAGTAACAGTTTCAATCAAAACTGTCAGTGGTTACGGAAAATGAAATGGACTCCCGGACGTGAACCAGAGGCAGCAGCCCTGGCGTCTAATTAATCAGTGAACTAATTAACGCAGCCGCATGGATTAAGCACAGTCCAGGAGGGAGGAGCTGCTCTGGGTGCTGGGTCCAAGCGTGGACCCTGCGGCAGGTGGCACGGACCTCCCCACCAGCGGCGTCTCCGGACGCCAGGGAGCAGACCAATAACGGCACAAGATTACTTCTGATAGTGACATGGTTCTGACATAAGTAAGAGTGCTGACGAGCAGGTGTGCTTGAGACGCAGGAACCAGGACAGGCCAGCTGAGGGGCTCTGCGGCTGAGCCATCAGTGACCTGGCTCGGGGCCCTGGGGAGCACAAGAGGGCGGAGGGGAGGGGCAGGCAGGTGTGGGGCATCTCGTGGGGCACGGTGGCCACGGGGCAGCAGAAACAGCCATCCATGGAAGCACTGATGCAGCTGTGGTGAGGAGGGGGCCGGCAGGGCGACTCAGGCAAGGGGAGGCCCGCGTGGTCACCCACAGGTTCAGTTCCAGACAGATTTTTAAACAGAGGTGGTGATGGTTGGGTGAGTCTTCACTGCTCGCACTGTTGAGGATGATGGGACGGGTGGGCTGCCCCGGGGGCTCCCTGCCAGGGGCTCCACGCCTCTCCCTCCTGCTCCTCAAGCAGCTCCACTGGGACAGGCTGGCAGGGTCAGTCCGTGTCAGGGGTGCACGATACAATGACTTGTCATACTCATCGCGTTTGCTTGATCCTCCTTTTCAGGGCCAAGCCTCCCCCCCGAGTCAATGCAGATCAAAATCCGCTCCCCGCCCCAAGCAAAGAGGAGTCAGGCCCATGGGGATTTCGGACCACGCTCCCGAGACGGCTCCGCGCGCCAGCACGTCTGAGTTTCCGGCCAGGCAGCCGTCCCTTCGGGCCCACCGTGATAGCGTTTGTGGGACTAACAGAAAGGTATCAATTTTGGCAACTTGAACCAACCCCTCAAAGTCACAAAGCCAGGAAGACAGAAACCAGAGCTAAACGTCTCGAGGCTGAGCGCTGACCACACCGTCCACATTTTCAAGGACTGACACTTTACGGGGCCAGAGAGGGTTCTTCAGCCTCCCCAGATCCCCTCCGGAACCAGGCACGGTTTGAGCCTTTCTTCAGCTGTGCCCTCCTGTCCTTCCCTCCTGCTTCTCTCGGGGCGTGAGGCAGCGTTTCGTCCTCGGGGTGCCGGCGTGCTTCCTCAGGCCCCTGCCGCCTGGCCACCATGGACAGAGCCCAGCAGGGCCTGACCCTGCGCCCTGGGCCACGGCCCGATCTTCACGAGTGCCCTGTGAAGCTGGAAGCTTCGGCTCCGTTACAGGCAGGGGGCCTGGTCGTTGGGGAGGCACAGCGGCTCCCTCAAGCTTACTCAGCCAGGATGCTGCTACAGCCGGAAAATGGACCACGTGTGCCTGGGGCCACCCCACCCCGACCCCCTAGTGCAGCCCCACTGCCCGGCTTTCGTGTTTATCACCCCGTGGCCCTGGGAGCACCCGGGCAGAAGAAACCATTTCTCTTTGCACACTCAGAATCTAACAGAGGACTCCGTACACAGTAGGTGGTTAATGAGTGTGTGTTGAATGGATAACAAAGAAAAAGGAAAAAAATTAAATATTTGAAATACTCAAAGAATGAAGGGCTGGATCTTCCCAACCCAGGGATCGAACCCGGGTCCCCCGCATTGTAGACAGACGCTTTACCATCTGAGCCACCAGGGATGTCCATTATTTAATTTAGCAGGGAAAAAATTCCCAATAGAAAGACATGTTAACTATATAGTATAGTTTAAAAAATACTATCCTTATTCCATGGTTTTCTCTGGAAAAACCACCACTCTAGAATTTCAAACATCAGAGAAAACACTCTTTGCGTGACTGTGGCTGAAGCAGTAATAACAAAGGATATAGTACTGCTGATGCTGGTGAGAGTGGTGGGGGCGACGACAGTGATTGATGCCGGTGAGGTGATGATATTAATGGTGGTGGTGGTGGGGATGGTGTGTTGATCGAGATGGTGGTTACGATAGTGATGGTGGGATGGCGACGCTGATGTGATCGTGGTGATGGTGGTGATGACGATGTCAGCAGCAACACTGTCCTGCGGAGTGTTTGCTATGTACTAGTTATTACCTTAAGTGTTCACGTCATATTTCACTCATCAGAATCCTGTGAAGGAGGTGCTATTTTAACTGTTCTGTAGGTGGAGAAACTGAGGAAGCTTGTCTAAGATTACTTGCTCACCACATAGAAAAGCCAGCACCTTATCCCAGGTAACTCGCTGCAGAGGAGCACTATGTTTTTAGTTCCTTGATTTATTATCAGTATGTGTGGTGTTTCTATGATGTCCGCAAACTGCTCAATGCTGCACCCTTCAAGAGGAGAAGCCAAACTCCCCTCTTGTGGAAGGTGACCTGGATCTAAAAATCCATGTCCAGCAAATAGAATAAAATGGACAAGACTCGGTCTCCAAGGTGCTGTGACTGCCTGCTGGCTCTCTACACCCGGGATCACTTGCCCCGGGGGCAGCCAGCGCTCTGCCATGGACATGCCTCAGAGAGGTTTGTGCAGTGAGGAACTGAGGCCTTCAGCCGACAGGTGTGTGAAGGGGTCACTTCAGAAGTGGCCCTAGTCAAGCCCTCAGGCACAGCTAGACTCCCAAGCAACTCTGAGCCAGAACCATCCGGCTTAGCAGATCTTCGGTCCCATGCAGGGTCAGCACTTAGCCTGCAGTGGCCCCAGGTGTCGGGGAGGTTCCCTTCCATGGAGGAGCTGAGAGCAAGGCAATGGCACAAGCAGCCAGCATCTGCCCTCCTGAGGTCAACAAATCAGCTAAGCCATTTTAAACACACAAAGTTCTGACTCTAGTCATAGATAAAATAGAAGGTGTTTTAAAAACAGTAACTTCTACCCTGGGCTTTTGGGTTGAAAAGGGAGAGTGAAGGCGTTCTCTTCTGAATCTGTACAAATAACACAGATGAAGATGTTTGAACGACTAGAGTTGGCTCAAAAGGTGGGAAAAGATATGCTAACATCCTCGGGGTCATGGAAAGCCACTTAATCCCAGGCCCCCATGCACGCCCCTGACCCCCAGCCTCCCCACGGCACAGTCCTCAGGCAAAATGTATGGATCAGGAACACGCAGAAAACATATGCCAACATCCACTGGATAAACAGACTTTACCCAAGGAGTGACCTCACGTCCTGCAAGAGCCCCACAGAGATTCCAAGGAGGCCCTGCAGACAGAGGTGTGGCAGGGCGCCTCCAAGGCCGCCCTGTGCTGGTGGAAAGTGGGTGGTGGAACTCTACTTCAGCACAGACGGAACTCACTGGAATAAACTCAGCTTGCAAACTTTAACACAGAAAGAAATCTGACTCCAATCATGGATAAAGGAGAAGATTTTAAAAAAACAATAATTTTTTTCTAAAAATAATAATTTTCTGTGTTAAAAGGAGTTTTTCCCTTTGACTTAACCAGGAAGTCCTTCTATTTCTTTATTTTTTAATAATTCAGTTTTAAAATTAAACAAAATCAGTACACCAAGTGACTTAACGATCCAATGTTCTAAAGTCCTTCTGGCTCGTAACTTCTCAGCACCTATGTCTGTTGCATCAGCAGGGCTTGCTCCAGAACCGCCTTGGCTGTTACAAGTGGCCAGAGACCAAGCTGATTAACGGACAACACTTTCGGAATGGCACAGTTACGATCTGAAGACCTCAAGCTCCCTGATCAAGTGAAGCGGTTCTTCACAGGTTTCACAAGTGATGCCTATTGGGAGGCAGAAGTAATCCGAGTATAGCCTCCCAACAGGCATCACCTGGGATCAGTTAGAAATGCAAACTGCCGCCTCACCCAGACCTGCGAGTCACACTCGGGAGACTGGAGAGCAAGCGGTGTTCTCACGAGCCTGACACAGGAGAGACTGAAACGTGATTTCAAAGGATGTGCCCGTTCATGCACGCTCCACCTTCCGCCGCGCAGAGGGCCTCCAGCCACGGCCTCACAGTCCCCGGTGGGCCTGCGTCCAGCAGGGACGGCAGCCAGCATGTGCACGTGTGTGCATGTGTCCATGGTGGGCATACGTGTGTCCGTGCTGCACACGTGTGTGTGCAGGGGCGAGATGCCCATATTTGTGAGTGTCTGCAGGCAGACCTGGCTGACCGATGCCCTGATCACCTCCGTGTGGCCCTGGGCCCTGACGGGCGATTTACACGGTGAGGATGAGACGTGTCCCGGGTCGTGAGAGCGGTCGGGTGCTCAGCAGGTGCTGCCTGGCCCTCGGGATTAGAACTCAGCTGGTTTGCAGGCACCTGCGTGGCCCCGCACAAAGGGAGCTGTGGAGCCGGCGTCAGCAGTGGCGTCCGTGCACAGCCTGCGCTCCCTCGTCACCCTGCACGCGGCGTCCAGCTTGGGGAGGGAGCAGCAGGGTCCTCCTGACACCTTCGCCGTGACTCTGGCCTCCGAGCAGCCCCTCTACAGGCCGGTCCCCCCGCCTCGAGTGGTGCCACGTGCCCCACATACCTGCCGCACAATGTGGCAACTACAGTACTCGTGTCTGCAGGGCAACGCCCGGCCCCAGGCATACTCCACCTTCCCAGCTCGAGCCTTGGGACCTGCCGTGGCTCCTCACAGTGCCCATCCCCCAGCCTGTGTTCTGCTCGGTCCTGGCCCACAGCACCCTCTGCGCGCACCCCCCTCCTTCCCCAAGTCCTGCCCCTCTCCCCAGGTCCCCACGGCCTCCTTCTGTCCCCACCAGACCCCCATCGAGACTACAGTTCTTGCCAGAATTCTGGAAGCATGGCATGTGCTCACTAAAAACTCCCTCTTAAAAAATTAATAAGATGTTCTGGGCCCAATTGACATTTAAACCACTCAGTACATCCTGCATAAGAAGCCTGCATCTAAAGGACACTAAATAACTTAATCACAACCAATCACTCTTTCCTTTCGATGAAAGCAGAAGCTGTCTCATTACAGACCAATTTACACTCTAAACTGGAGAGGCCAAAGCAAGCCATTTGTATCTTGCGAGTTTTACCGTATCTGCCTGTCGACACCCACACTTATGTAGAGGAAGTTATTCTGAGCACGTGGGGTGCTTTCACAAATAATTTCTATGGAAAACAGCAGTCAGACAGTCATACAGGCCCAAGGTGACCTCATTACCAGAATTTGTTCTAGTTGTCATTAGACATATCACACTGTGTCACTCAAAATGGGAAAGAAATAAAGGATACTGCCATATAGCACTAGTGATTAGAGACGAGAAATGCCGTGATGCCATGGAAGGCCTTGGCCGGAGAGGAATATGTATAGTATTGAAGACTCAACCACCCTCAGATCCATCACTGTGGTCTCGAAGGCTCCATCCTTCTGCTGCTCTTTTTAATTATTCCTTCTGTGTGGGACACAGCAAGTGTGTCTTCTACGTGTTGCAAGCCAGCTTCCCTCCTGAGCAAAGTCCTGGGAGACATGTAAGTAACAAGCCCTGAGCCCAGATACTGGGAGCAGAAGAGCCAGCCAGCCATCCCACCAGGTCCCTCAGGGAGGGCGACTCCTGAGCCCCCGTGGATGAGGCCCCTCCTGGAAATGTGACCACGGACTCCAGCACCGACAGGAGGGGTGAGCGTACCTGCATGGGAGACGAGCACATGAGGAGCCATGAGACTACCTCATCCACAGCCAGGAGCCACTGAGCTGGGGAGGCTGAACCATTTGACTCGTTATCACCTGTTGAGCAGCTTGCAGTTTCTACCACGAGGCCTCGGGCAGAACTGGAACATCTCTAGCTTTAGAGTCTTTAAAATCATGGGACTCCGGAGCAGATAAAGGCCCAAGCGGCCCACGCATCCAATCCCTTCATTCTATGAACGCAGAGACGGAAGCCCACAGAGATGCCTGTGGTCACGGCACACTGACCGGGCACACAGGAGCCTCCAGGTGGGTGTTGAGAATAAACAGAATAAACCTGTGGACCCTGCTCCTCAGGCCTCTCACCCGCCCCCTGAGCTACCGCGTGCACGATGGCTTCTCTTTAATTGAACACATTAGGACTGTAGGAAAAGTGCATACCACTGTTGCTAGTGAAAACCAGCATCACTGCCGCAAGAAAGCGATTCTAAAGAGGAGAGCAATGAAAATAAAACACAGTGTTACGTTACACTAAAAAAACAGTAAAGTACTGGGGGAGGACCCTCTTTCAACAAGAAGAGGGCGGGCTGTGCTAAGGAGTAAGCAGGGTCTGCAGCTGATCCTGAGTGCTGGCCCATGTGGGGTGTGGAGGCAGGAGTTGCAGGGGCAGTTTGGGTGGGATGCTGAGCTGTCCAGCAGAGGCAGGATCCAGGTCCACCAGCAGAACCTCACAGCCCCGTGTCCACTCAGTCCTGGTGAAGTCGTGGTTCACAGTGTGAGGTTCTCCACACACATTAACACAGAGAAGCTAAAATAAAAGCCAGACTCGACTTCCCCTGGAAGACACCTGTGGAGGCAGGCTCAGTTCTCATCCCAGCCGGGCTTAGGCGGGAGGCGAGACCGAGGCCAAGCCACACCAGGAGCCTGGGGACCCGGGGGTCACGGCTGATCAGGGCCCTATGGTTTCCAAACAATCGTGCAGGTGTCTCCAGAGTCTAGGCTTGATCACTGCAAACACCTAAGTGTTAGGAATGAACACCAAATAAAACGACCCCGGGACGTCTTCACTTAGGAAGCACTGGAAAGCCCTGTATCTGCCACACAGGCTCCTTGAAGGAGATAAACAGCCAAGGAGTCAGCAGCTCCCGGTGGAGGAGCCGCAGCGCCCAGGAGGGCAGGGCGCCCTCCCACGGGCCGCGGGGCTGACTCTCGGCCCCTCCTCCCCCTGCTCTCGGCTCTGACCCCGATCATTGATCGTCGCCATGTGCTTCCAACGGGCCGCGTATCACAGGGACCACTTTCCGACGGCCAGCGCACTCATTTTCCCACAATGTATTACAGGCGGCTCGCAAGATTTTCCATCACACTTAAATAGATTCAGATTTCTCTGAAGAGCAGGTTTCCCATATCAGTGCAGCAGTCCAGGTTAAGTCCAAGGACGTAGAGGAAAATAGACTTTTTTCTAGGTGGTACGACTTGACATTAAAAAATATTAGCATCTGAGCAGCCACCAGACCCACAAGCCCGGCCCGACGCTCTGGCAGAGCTGACATGCTCACTGCGGGTGTCAATTTTCTTTTCCTTTCAGAAAAGTAATTTCCATGTTGTACCCACGCAGGACTGGGGACTGCTAAAGAGACAGCGCAGCAGGAAACCTCCAGGCTCCGGAAACGCTCAACAAAGAGGGCAGATGCCATTTCAATCACCTGCCCGCCTAGAGGACCACCGCTTCCAGCCAAGAACAGCCCTCCCTTCCCAGCCCAACCCGCACACATGAGGGGGCGGGGCCAGGGCGTCCTGAGAGAGGGGCCAGGGAGACCCCAGAGAGCCCTGGGGGCGGGGCCTGGGGAGGCGCCAGGGAATCATGGGGGTGGGGCCTGAGGAGACTCCGGGGAGCCCTGGGAGGCGGGGCCTGAAAGACCCCAGGGAGCCCTGGGAGGCGGGGCCTGCAGAGGCTCCAGGGCGTCCTGGGAGGCGGGGCCTGAGAGACCCGAGGGCGCCCTGGGAGGCGGGGCCTGAGAGACCCCAGGGAGTCCTGGGAGGCGGGGCCTGAGAGACCCCAGGGAGTCCTGGGAGGCGGGGCCTGCGGAGGCTCCAGGGCGTCTTGGGAGGCGGGGCCTGAGGAGACACACACAGCCGGCGTCACTGCGGCCGTGACATCCTCCCCAGCTTTTCCTTTTCATTTACTTCAGTAAGAATCATGGAGTTTTCCAAGATCTCTGTCCTTAAAACTGACGAAACATAAACAAGCCAACAGAAGACAGCATCCAGGCCCAGGAGGGGGATCGGGGCAAGGGAGCCAGCCCGGCCTCTCTGCACACAGTGGTCACGAACCCCAAAGGTCAGCCTCCCCACTTAGAAACGCCTAGTCATGCTCTGCGGTTTCGGTCCCGTTTCATTCCCGTCTGACTGTCCTGGGGCCTGCCTGTCACTCGGAGACTATTTGGCCAGTCCAGACGCATCTGGAAGATAAAGGCACAAGTCTGGAAAGTGATAATTGTCCATCTCAACTCAACTAGCAGTTATTAAACACACCCAACAGCCTGGAATCATGACCCCCATAGGGCAAGGACTCCAAAGTTTCAGGAGTCCAGAAGCATGATCTGACCCTGACTGCGGGCTTTGGGTCCGCCCTGCACAGGGCTCCACTCCTGACAGGAGGAGGGTTCTGCCTGCTCAACCCTGGGGGCCCGGAGTCAGAGTCTCCCATTTATGGTTAGGATTAGTAACGACCCCATCGGATGGCTTTGGTGAGGGTCCCCTATTCCTGACGCATATACTGTTGTGTGTGCACAGATGTGTGACCTCATTGTGCCTGGGTCCTCCCCTTCCCTGGCCATGCTGAACCCCAGACAGAACCACAGGAGAGGCCTGACCTTCCAGTGCCCGCCACGCCCTTGGGCTCCATGCCAGGTCCCCAGTCCTGCGGCAGCCTCGATGCCCCACTGGCCCCCATGTCCCTGGGAGGGACCTGCCCCTCGACTCAGCCCGCTCCCCAGGGCTCACCCTGCTACCCTGAATGGTCCGCAGCTCAGGCCCAAGGGCCAGTGGAGGCCCCTGTGGCTCCTCCCGCTCTGAGGAGGGACTTCCGTGGTCCAGACCAGGCTCTTTCCTCACAAAACACAGTCTCACAGCTTGGGGGGTGGGGGTGGTTCCAAACATCCATGCCTTCCAGCCCCTCTTCTGGGCGAGCGGCTCTGCCTGGCTGTCAGCCTCAGTCATTTCCATCAGATTCAAGGGGAAAGGCTGTCAGTGGAGCGTCCAGCCCCAAACAAGAACCTCAGACTCTCCACAGGGACCTGCAGTCTGCGTGAGGGCCCTGACTGTGGTCTTCTCAGCCCCAGCGTCTCAGGGACCAGCCTCAGCAGTCACGGCTTTTGTCCTCACTATGAGGATCGGCCGGCAGCCCTGGGAAGCGTCCACGTGTCTGCCTCTCCCTCTTGACCATCGTGTCTCAATAATTAGTGACCAGAGGGGGCAGACTTCCCCCTCGCCCCAGGCAGCTACTATTTAGAGGGGAGACAGGCGGTCAGGAGCTGTCTGGAGCTGGGGCCCCCCTCAAGGAAGGCTGGAAGGAGGGCCAGCCGGTCAGCGGGGTGAGGGTGGTGGTGAGCGGGCATGAGAGGCCCTTGCCTCCCCTGCCAAAGGAGGGGCTGGCAGGCCCGTGGGCTCCCTCTTCCATGTCACAGCTTCCTATAGCCCAGCCTGGAATCCCCGTGATCCCAGGCCAGCCTGGGTGCTGGCGTGCTGGGGGCTGGTCACGAACTGCAACCGGCTTCCCAGCCTGAGCAGAGGCTCCGATGAAGCGGAGGCGTCAGAGCCTGCATGGCACTCACACGGCTCTGGTCAGTCAGAGCACGGTGTGGGCTCCTTACCCGAGGGAGCGGGGCTCCAGCTCACAGAGCAGTCATGCGGCTTGGTGCTCTGCCTTGCACGTGGGGAGGCAGGGCGCTCAGCTTCCATCCCCAAGCGAGGCAGCCGGCGTTTCCTCCAGACGCTTCGTCCTTGGTCTCAGGAGAAGCTGAGCGCTGCTGAGGGCAGGGTCACCTGGGTGCCCAACAGGGACTGACCGGACAACATTGTTAATGTAGGGGCCACTGGGAGAGAAAAACGATTACATCTTTTCTCTCAAAAGTCATTGACCTGCTTCTACAATGTGCCCCGACCCCAAGGACCCAGCATCTTTGAGGCTCCACTCCCACGAGTGGATGAGGGGTTCTGATGGAAACGATCCGAGTCTGTGCTGCTCGGGGTGATGAATGACCTGCGGGGGCTGGGGAGTGGCTACTTCAGCTTCTGTTTTGATTCATCATTTGTTCATCTGATGGAGAGCCTGGTGATGAATCTGCCAAAAAGGGTCCCAACATTCAGAAAACCTGTCTTCTTCTTGGGTGAAACCTCCGGGAAAACGGCCTTTTAGGAGCTGGGGATCTGCTTCCAGTTCTGAGATGAGGGTTTTCCCTTTGGACCTCGGAAGACATGCAGGCTTCACCATCAAACGTCTGAACAGTAACAACAACAATGGAGACAAGGAGGTCCTGGTGAGTCCATGCTGGGCTCTGCGGGCCACTCACTCCCTGGCGGGCCACTCACTCCCTGAGCGCCTGCCGTGACGTCCACACCGCACGGGGCCTGGTGCGGGGCCCCCTCCTCCCCTCACCCCTTCCGCAGGATGGGGAGAGGAGACAGTGAAGTCGACGGGCCGGTGGCTGCAGGGTGGTGGACGGTGAAGCTCTAACGCTTTCTGTCCACGGTCTTGGCTCCAAACACTGCACTTTATCAAACTGAGCCCATACAGCCAGAGATGCGGGGCCTGTCCTATTCGATCGGGAGCGACAACCCCCACGTGGCTATTTAAATGTAAAGTAAAAATTCAGTCCCTTGACTCGACCACCCACAGGGCCAGTGCCTCGGACAACCTGTGGCGAGAGGCGTCCACTGGGGTGCCACCCCCAGAAGTTCTCCAGGACAGCGCCCAGGACGCCCCTGGTCAGCGGGAAGCTCGGCTGTGCAGGCGGTGGGGCGATGAGACGCAGGCACCATTAGACGACTGGGGTGGAAGGTGGGGCAGGTGGGAGGGAGTGCGTGATGCACGCACTGAGCTCCGCAGGCGTGCCCGCTGTGGGGGCGGGGCTCCTCGCGCGCGTCGCCTCCATTTCCCCTGTTGGGCCCCGCAGTCCATCCGTGCTCCTCTTCAGGACGGGAAGGGACCTCGGGGTTGTCTTAGAATGGCAGCACCGGCTCTGCAGGTCGGATCTCCCAGGCTCCAACTGCTGGCAGAGGTCTCCATCCGCCCGAGTCGATGTTGCTCCGGCCTTTGGGGTTTAGTCTGTCTGTCCATCTTCGTCCTCCTTCAGATAAACAGCAAGCCATCTTCACAGCTTGTCTCCCAAATGGACCTGTCAAGTGCTGGCTCCCTGGTTTCTCAACAACTTCAAGGCCACCAGGCGCAGAGGAGCCGCAGTGGAGACTCTGGACCAGCAGGTGCCCGGGGCCTCCACCGCCACGGGAGCGATGGCAGGGGTGGGCTGGAAGGGGGTCTGCGCTCGGCCAGTGATGCGCTTGAAGCTCAGACACCTACAGGACTTGCCTCAGCTCTCGCTACAACCAGAGCCAGAATTTGGAATCCTGGCAGCGAAGCCAGGGCTTTTCCTAGGGGCCAGAGGGTGGCAGAGCAGACCCCCACACCTACTGGGGGCTGGATGTGCAGACACGTAGGCAGTGTTGTAACCGGTGGGGTACGAGCTGTGAAAGCGCGAGCGGGAGTCCAGCCACTTCCGTGACGCAATTCTCAAGCGATTCTAAAGGTGCACAGCCGCTTAAAACACAGTAAGACTGTTCACGTGTCTAGAGAGCTGATCTGCCGTGTTCACTGCGGCGTCTCACCCAGAACCAGATCTGTCTGAAGGAGACCACTGGGTTAAGGCAACATTTCTGAGACAGTCCGGACACAAACGCCCTGCCCCTCAGAGTCAGAAAACAGAGGAGCACCGTAAACGAGACAGACTATCTCCACGACCAGGACAGGGGTTGTAAGTAAAGACATGGGCTGCGAGACTGACACCAAGAAACATCCGATGCCGTTTCTCTCGGAGTAAGATCAGCAGCCCCAGGGTACACGCGGCGGCCCCCCAGCACCTCGGGGTGAGGTGGGAGCCTCGTCCTTCCCACACGCCCTTGTGAGAGACAGCCTGCAAACTGGCCGGGCTGCCGGCCACCCAAGCAGGAGTGGCCAGCACTGACCATGGGGAAGCCCCATTCAGGGACGCGGTGCCCGGCTCCTGCAAGCCCCCTGCGGGTGCTGTCACCGTTCACTCACTCACTCATTCATTACTCACTCACTCTCACTTGCTGACTCACTCATCACTTACTCACTCATTCACTCATTCATTCATTCATACTCACTCATGCATGCATTCACTCATTCACTTAATCATTCACTCACTCACTCATTCACTTACTCATTCATTACTCATTCACTAACCTGGTCACTCATTCACTCACCCATTCACTTATTCATTCATTCACTCACTCACTCAGCTGTCCTCAGTGCTAGCTCAGTTGAGGACAGAAGGTGCAGGACTCAGCCCCTGGGGAGGGGGAGGGCACCAGGACCCCTGTGCCTGGTTAAGAGGCTGTGTTAGGTAGTGAGGAGGAGAATGCTGGATGCTGCAGCCTCTCGCTGGATGACCACTCTGGGCCTGATGCTTCGCACAGCAGACTGCACCCAGAAAGCTTAAGGATGCCAAAGGAATAGGTGGACGAAGAGCCCCTGAAATCCCCACACAGCACGTGAGGCCTAGACCAAGCGCACAGCCGAGGAGGATGTAGGAAGGGAATCTCCTTGCCCAGCCCCTCCAGGAGCACACGGCCTGTTGAGCAGAGGGCCAGGCGCTCAAGGCCCGGTGGTCATTCACAGAAACACCTCTGGGCCGTGGGGTCCAGCCTGCAGGGAGCGAGAGGAAGGGGTGGGGAGGGACAGCGCTGGCTGGGTCAGGGCCCGGAAGGCCTCCAACAGATGCTGGGCCGCAGCTGCTCCACCCAGGTGTGGGGCCAGGCCGGGGCACCCTCCCTTCACTGGTCATGGATGGAGGCAGCAGCCTGAAGGTGCCTGGGAACAGCGTGCCGCCCTCTTGGGACTGTGGGCTCCATCGGGAAGCTGACCAGCACAGCACAGGCTCCTCAGTCTTTGCAGCAGACCATGGCTCAGAACCCTCGCAGGAGGCAGCGGCCTCCCCTCTGGGCTCATTAGCCCTTCCCTCCCCTGGTGTCTGAGGTCCCTGACAAAATGGAATAAAGTTTCCCAGGTTCTCTCCTGTTTAAAGAATAGCCTGCTTGTCTAATTACTTCAAGTGTATCTATTAATTTCATCACTGCTGCTGACTTAATCAGAAACTTCATTTACAATTTTATAAACTGCAAAACTCATTTGCTACCTACTGTCATGCATTATGGCCAACTTGTCAGCACCTTGTTCCCCATTTGATGTTTCTCATTTCCCCGAGTTCCAGAAAATTTATACTGAGCTAAAATAAACTGGTCCAAGTGGAAGCTGTGTTTTAGCATCTCACGTAAAATGCTTTGTGACCCGGAGATGTGGAAAAGGCACACAATCGCTCTGTTAATGCTTCCAGTGTCCAGTTTTGGGGAAAAGAATGAATATTATCACCTGAAAGAGACCAATGTGATATCAGCCTGAGAAAAGCACATGGGTTTCAGCTACCGCTGCGTGTCTCCTGGACACGTCCACTCGCCCCATCCCGCCCCAGGAGAACTCTCACACCCTTGAGACAAGCTCTGATCGAAACCGAGAGACCTCCATCCCACCCCTCCCTGACCCGCCTCAGCCTCCACCACAGGGCTGCTGCTCGTACCGGCAAACGTCACGTTAACCAAGGTGCTCCAAATGGACTGGACGCGTCCCTCTGCTGTCATCGATGCCTCACCTTTCACACAGGAAGGGGTTAAAAATCGAGCCTGTTTTGCTGCTGGTTTACGTTATATTTCTCTGAGGTAATAGAATCGGACAAATCATATCATCTGCCGACAGTTTAATTTCAGGACCGTGTAACACGACATTCGTGTGTGAGAATGTTTATCCCCTTGCTTTCTGTGCTCCCTAAATTTTGTTTCCATTTTTAAAAATTTGTGACAATATATTATTCCTGGAGGTTTTATAAACCATGTCCTTCAAGCAAATAAATGTAAATTTCACTCTGACTCTGAGTTCATTTTCAAAGAACGGCTTGAGAAGTGTTACATCCACTTCGCCAAATTTTATGTCTAAAATGCTTATTTCTGTTTTTCACACAATAGAGATACCCACGATGATGATTTTAGAGCCTCTAGGAGCGTAAGACGTGCTGCAGAAATGCCAATGCCTCGTAAACAAGATGTGCGACAGTCGCTTCCCTTCGGCCTGGAAGCTGCAGGATGGCCTGCTCGAGAGGCGAGGAGAGGCGGCCATCGTCCAGGCCGCTGTGAGTGCCAGGCCTCTTCCTAAGGGCACTACAGCTTACGGTAATGAGATGGAAAGGTTACCATAGTTGTCTCTGTTGATTTCTTCTAGAAAATGCAGAGGAGAGAAAGGTCACCAAGCCTTGTCTGGAACCCACCGATCCAGCACTGACAGAAACCTGGAGCTGCTGACAGGGCCGCCTGAGCGGCATCATCGGCAGATCCAGTCAGGCACACACACATCTCTTCTGCGCTTGAAAAAGTAAGAACCCCAAGATCAGTGCTTCCAGTGGGGAGTGAGACCAGCTCCATTCCACGCTGACCCCACGCATGCAGTTAACCAGCAACGGAGGAGTCCTGCAAATGCTGACCACTAGGGAAAAGTCCCAGCCGGTGGCTCGGCTGGTAGAGAATCCTCCTGCGATGCGGGAGACCCTGGTTTGACTCCTGGGTCGGGAAGATCCCCTGGAGAAGGGATAGGCTACCCACTCCAGTACTCTTGGGCTTCCCTGGTGGCTCAGCTGGTAAACAATCCGCCTGCAATGCAGGAGATCTGGGTTCACTCTCTGGGTTGGGAAGATCCCCTGGAAGAGGGAAAGGCTACCCACTCCAGTATTCTGGCCTGGACAATTCCATGGACTGTATAGTCATGGGGTCGCAAAGAGTCAGACACAACTGAGCAACTTTCATTTTCAGAGAAAAGTTCAGTTTTAGAGATGGTGCAGTAGCATCTCATTCATTTAGCATAAATTCATTTAGCATAAAGTAGGTAAAAGTTATTCCAAAAAAATGTATTTCCAGGGTAACTTAAACATACATACTAAGAGCCCATTTGAGAGGCTTTAAATTAAAGTCTTTTGTAAAAGGATTGCTTATTTCTCTGATGCCTTGAGCCTGGCAGAATAAATAGACACTCATTCACGCTTGACGACCAGAGGCCTCATTTCACATATCAGCACAGGGCTTTTGGTCACACCCAAGGCCTGAGATGCTGTGGGACAGGAGGTTGCTGCCCCCATTCCAATGGTCCTATTTGGCTGTGGAAGGGAAGGCCCATCCCTACTTTAATAGCATCTTTCTGCTTTGAATAAAGCCCACCTCTACACACAGAAGATTTTAGAAGTTCACCAATTTATGAACACAGATGGGCTCATGGAATGTGACAGTCAAGTCGTCTTTGAAAATGACTGAAGATGTTCATCATGGGGTCTCCATGGTGTCTTCACCAACACAAGATCCTGTCTGCATGCCATTGCTAAAGAAGACAGAATGGGCCTCTGTGACACTGAAAATGACTCTCACAGTGTCCTCTGCTTCCTTGGGAAGCCTACAGATGGCTTTTAAAAGAACAGCACCATTGTCCATATCTCCCAATTAGCATTAAGGGCTGGTAGAAGCTCTTCTCTGTTACCTTCGTCTTTGAAACCCTTTACTGGAACGGTTCTAAGAGCGCCATCACCCTCAGTCGCGGGCACAGGTGCTTGGTTCCACCCCAGTTCAAAGCATCCATCCAGCCGGAAGAGGGAGCACGTGCTCACAAGAGCCCTGAACAACCAGTCATCACAACCAGAATAACAGCGTCTGGTAACACAGAACTGCAGACCAGGCTGAGCACACATTATGTGCTTGGGTTCACAAGAAGATGTGGGCCAAGAGAAATACAATAACAACACAAAACAAACAAAAGCACACAGAACCTACAGGATTAACAAAAGCAGTGTTTAGAGGAGAGTGCACAGGAATACAGGTCTTCTTCAAACAAATAAGAAAAATCTGAAGTAAACAACCTAACCTAACATCTAAAAGAATTAGCAGAAAAAAAGAACAAACAAAAGCTAAAGGCAGTAGAAGAAAGGAAATAATAAAGATCAGAGATGAAATAGAGATTAAGAAACAGAAGTAAAAGTCAATAAAACCAAGAGCTAGCTCATTGAGAAGGTAAACAAAACTGACAAACTTCTGGCCAGGCTCCCTAAGAAGCAAAGGGAGATCAGCAAAACAAATAAAATAATAACTAAAAGAGGAGAAATCACACTTGTGCTGCAGAAATACCAAAAAAAAAAAAATATGGACAATTATATGCCAACAAACTGGACAACCTAGAAGAAATATAACAGTTTCTAGAAACATATAACCCACCAAAACTGAATCAAGAAAAAAATAGATACTTTGAGCAGACTGGTCACTAGAAGTGAAACGCAACCTGTAACTAAAGGAAAACAACAACAACTCTCTGAATGTAGACGTCCAGGACGAGATGGCTTCACAGGTGAATTCTACAAAACATACAAAGAATTCATACAGAGCCTTTTTGGACTCTTCCAAGAGACTGAAGAGGAAGGATCACTCCCAAAGTCGTTCAATAAAGCCACCATCATGCTGACACCAAAATCAGACAAAGACACTACCAATAAAGAAAATTATGGGCCAATATCTTTGATGAATATATATGCAAAAGTTCTCAACAAAATATTAGCCAACCAAATCCAATAAAAGATCATACGCCATGATCAAGCTGGATTCATTCCACAGTCACAAGGATGGTTCAACGTACGCAAATCAATCAATGTGGTGCACCACGTGAACAAAAGAGAAGACTGAAGTCACATGATCACTTCAATAGACGCAGAAGAAAGCATTTGATAAAATTCAACATCCATTCATGATAAAAACACTTACCAAAGTGGGTGTAAAAGAAACAGAGTTCAACATAATAAAAGCTATTTATGACAAACCTACAGCCAATATAATATGTAACAGTGAAAAGCTGAAAGCCTTGTCACTAAAATCTGAAACAAGACAAGGATGCCCATTTCTATTCCCCATGCTATTGGAAATCCTAGCCACAGCAATCAGGTAAGAAAAAGAAATAAACACTATCCAAATTGGAAGAGAAGAGGTAAGATTGTCATTATATGTAGACAACATGATACTATATATAGAGAACCTTAAAGACTGCACACAAATACCATTAGAACTAATAAATGAATTCTGTAAGGTAGCAGGACACAAGACCAACATGCAGAAACCGGCTGCATTTCTTTATACTAACAAAGAAATATAACAAAGGGAAAGTAGAAGAACAATCCCTTTTAAAACTGCATCAAAAAAATAACAAAATACTTATGAATAAACCTGACCAAGGAGGTACGGACTCATATGCTGAGAAGTATGAAACACTGATAAAGGAAATTGAAGATGTTTCAAAGAATGGAAAACATCCCATGCTCTTGGATTAGAAGAATTAATCCTGTCAAAATGGCCATACTACTAAAGCAATATACAGATGTAGTGTTATCCCATCACATAGGGCTTCCCTGGTGGCTCAGGAGTAAAGAATCCACCTGCCAACATAGCAGATATGGATTCAATCTCTAAGTTGGGAAGATTCCCCTGGAGAAAGAAATGGCAACCCACTCCAGTCTTTTGCCTAGAGAATTCCATGGACAGAGGAGCCTGGGGGGCTACAGTCCATGAGGTCACAATAGAGATATGACTTGGCAACTAAATAATATCAACAAACAACAACTATCAAATTACCCATGACATTTTTCACCAATAGAACAAATAATCCTAAAATTTATATGCAACCACAAAAGACTCAGAACTGCCAAAGCAATCCTGAAGGAAACAAACAAAGCTAGAGGCATAACCATCCCAGACTTCAGACAATATTACAAAGCTACAGTGATCAAAACAGCCTGGTATTGGCAAAAAAACAGACATGTGGATCAATGAAACAGAACAGAGAGCCTAGAAATGAACCCATACATCGATGGCCAATTAATCTTCAGTAAAGGCGACAAGAACACACAATAGAGAAAAAGCAGTCTCTTCAGCAAGTGGTTCTGGGGAAACTGGACGGCTGCACGTGAACTAATGAAGCTGGGCCACTGCCTCACACCATCCACAGGGATAAACTCAGAATGGCCTAAGTGCTTACACAGAAGACGGGACACTAGGAAACTCCTAGACAAGAACGTAGGCAGACATTCTCTGACAGAAATTGTACCAGCATTTTCTTAGGTCAGTTTATCAAGGCAACAGAAATAAAAGCAAAGATAAACAAGGGGCACCCGATCAAACTTATAAGCTTCTGCACAGTGAAGGAAACCAGAAACAAAACCAGCAGTCCACGCACAGACTAGCAGAAAATACTTGCAAATGATGTGCCCAAAAAGGGCTTAATTTCCAAAATATACAAACAGGATATGCACGTCAGCAACAATGAAACAAACAATACAATTTAAAAAATGGGCGGAAGACCTGAAGAGATGTTTCTCCAAAGAAGTCAAACAGATGGCCAGCAGACACAAGTAAAGATGCTCAACATCACTAATTGTTGTCGTTACTGCTCAGTTTCTAAGACGTGTCTGACTCTTTGTGACCCCGGTGGACTGCCAGGCTTCTGTCCTCCACTATCTCCCAGAGTTTGCTCAAACTCAAGTCCATTGAGCTGGTGAAGCCATCCAACCATCTCATTCTCCATTGTCCCCTTCTCCTCCTGCCTTCATTCTTTCTCAGCATCAGGGTCTTTTCCAATAAGTCAGCTCCTCACATCAGGTGGCCCAAGTGTTGGAGCTTCAGCTTCAGTCCTTCCGATGAATGTGCTCTCCTTAGTTGCTCAGTTGTGTCTGACTCTCTGCGACCCCATAAACGGTAGACTGCCAGGATCCTCTGTCCATGGGGATTCTCTTGGCAAGAACTCTGGAGTGGGTTGCCATGCCCTCCTCCAGGGCATCTTTCCAACCTAGGGATGGAACCCAGGTTTCCCGCATTGCAGGTGGTTTCTTTATCATCTGAGCCACCAGGGAAGCCCAAGAATACTGGAGTGGGTAGCCCATCCCTTCTCCAGGGGATCTTCCCAACTCAGGAATGAAACCACGGTATTCTGAATTACAGGCAGATTCTTTACCAGCTGAGTTACCATTCAGGGTTGATTTCCTTTACGACTGACTGGTTTGATCTCCTTGAAGTCCAAGGGGCTCTCAAGAGTCTTCTCCAGCCTCACAGTTTGATAGCATGAATTCTTCAGCACTCAGCCTTCTTTATAGTCCAACTCTCACATCTGTACATGACTAATGAAAAAACCATAGCTTTGATTGTATGGACCTTTGTCGGCAAAGTGATGTCTCTGCTTATTAATACACTGTCTTGGTTGGTCATAACCTTCCTTCCAAGGAGTAAGCATCTTTTAATTTCATGACTGCAGTCACCATCCTCAGTGATTTTGAAGCCCAGAAAAATAAAGTCTGACACTGTTTCATTTCCCCACCTATTTGCCATGAAATGATGGGACCAGATGCCATGATCTTAGTTTTCTGAATGTTGAGATTTAAGCCAGCTTTTTCACTCTCCTCTTTCACTTTCATCAAGAGGCTCTTTAGTTCCTCTTTACCTTCTGCCATTAGGGTGGTCTGCACAGAAGTTAAATAAGCAGGGTGACAATATACAGCTTTGTACTCCTTTCCCAATTTTGAAGCGGTCAGTTGTTCCATATTCAGTTCTGTTGCTTCTTGACCTGCATACAGGTTTCTCAGGAGACAGGTAAGGTGGTCTGGTATTCCCATCTCTTTACGAATTTTCCAGTTTGTTGTAATCCACAGAGTCAAAGGCTTTAGCATAGTCAATGAAGCAGAAGCAGATGTTTTTCTGGAATTCCTTTGCTTTCTCCACGATCCAGTGAATGTTGGCAATCTGACCTCTGGTTCTTCTGGAAATTCTCAGTTCATACACTGCTGAAGCTGAGCTTGAAGGATTTTGAGCATTGCCTTGCTAGCATGTGAAATGAGCATAATTGTACAGTAGTTTGAACATTATTGGGCATTGCCCTTATTTGGGGTTGGAATAAAAACTGACCTTTTCCAGTCTGTGGCCACTGCTGAGTTTTCCAAATTTGCTGACACACTGAATGAGCACTTGAATAGCATCGTCTTTTAGGATGTGAAATAGCTCATCTGGAATTCTGTCACACCCACTAGCACTGTTTGTACTAAGGCTTCCTAAGGCCCACTTGACTTCACACTCCAGGATGTCTGTCTCTAGGTGAGTGACCACACCACTGTCGTTATCTGGGCCATTAAGACCTTTTTTGTGTAGTTCTTCTGTGTATCCTTGTCACCTCTTCTTTTTTTAAACTTTAAGCATCTTACTTTGTATTGGATATAACCGATCACCAACGCTGCGGGAGTTTCAGCTGAACAGTGAAGGAGTCAGCCACACACGTGCCCATCCCCCCACGCCCCACTCCCACCGAGGCCGGCACACGACACTGAGCGAGCTCCACGTGCTGTGCATTAGGTCCTGTGGTTATCCAGTGTAAATACAGTAGTTTGTACATGACTTCCCCAGACTCCCTCACTGTCCCTTCCCCCTGGCAACCATGTATTTGTTTTCTAAGTCTGTTGAGTCCCGTCTGTTTTGCAAGTAAGTTCAATTGTATCATTTCTTTGTAGAGTCCACATATTAGGGATGTCATACCATATTTTACCTTCTCTGACTTACTTCACTCAGTCTGACACTCTCTAGGCCCATCCATGTCTTGCCACCTCTTCTTAATCTCTTCTGCTTCTGTTAGGTCCTTACCACTTCTGTCCTTTATCGTGCCCATCCCTGCATGAAATGTTCCCTTGATCTTGCCAATCTTTCTTGAGATCTCCAGTCTTTCCCATTCTGTTGCTTTCCTCTACTTCTTTGCATTGTTCACTGAAGAAGGCCTTCCCATCTCTCCTTGCTATGCTTCGGAACTCGGCATTGTCAGGGTTTCCTTTCCCTTTCTCCTTCTGCTTCTTCTTTTTTCAGCTGTTTGTAAGCCCTCCTCAGGCAGCCATCTTGCCTTCCTGCATTTCTTTTTCTTTGGGATGGTTTTGGTCAGTGCCTCATGCACAATGCTATGAATTTCTGTCCATAGTTCTTCACGCATTCTGCCTATCAGATCTAATTCCTTGAATCTATTTGTCACCTCCGCTGTATAATCATAAGGGATTTGATTTAGGTCAGACCTGAATGGCTTAGTGGTTTTCCCTACTTCCTCCAATTTAAGCCTGAATTTTCAATAAGGAGCTCATGATCTGAGCCACAGTTAGCTCCAGGTCTTGTTCTTGCAAACTGTATAGAGCTTCTCCATCTTTGGCTGCAAAGAACATAACCAATCTGCTTTCAGTATTGACCATCTGGTGATGTCCATGTGTAGAGTCATCTCTTGTGTTGCTGGAAAAGGGTGTTTGCCATGAGCAGTGCGTTCTCTTGACAAAACTCTGCTAGCCTTTCCCTTGCTTCCTTTTGTTCTCCAAGGCCAAACTTGCCTGTTATTCTGGGTATGTCTTGACTTCCTACTTTTGCATTCCAATCCCATATGATGAAAAGGACATCTTTTTTGGGTGTTAGTTCTAGAAGGTCTTGTAGGTCTTCATAGAACTGATCAACTTCAGCTTGTTTGACATCAGTGGTTGCAGCACAGACTTGGATTACTGTGATGTTGAGTGGTTTGCCTTGGAAACGAACTGAGATCATTGTCATTTATGAGACTGCACCCAAGAACTGAATTTCAGCAAATTCCAGGAGATAGTGAAGGACAGGGAAGTCTGGCATGCTGCAGTCCACAGAGTCGCAAAGAGGGAGACCGAACTTAGTGACTGACCAACAGCAACTGCATTTCAGACTCTTTTGTTGACTGTGAGGGCTGCTCTATTTCCTCTAAGGGATTCTTGCCCAGGTAGTAGATATAATGGCCATCTGAATTAAATTCACCCATTCCCGTCCATCTGAGTCCACTGATTCCTAAGATGCTGATGTTCAATCTTTCCATCTCCTGCTTAACCACATCCAATTTCCCTTGATTCATGGACCTACAGTTCCAGGTTCCTATGCAGTGTTGTTCTTTACAGCATCAGACTTTACTTTCACCACGAGAAACATCCACAACTGAGCGTCACTTCCACTTCGGCCCAGCTGCTGCTTTCTTCCTGGAGCTATTAATAATTGCTCTCTGCTCTTCCCCAGGAGCATGTTGGACACCTCCCGACTTGGGGGCTCATCTTCTGGTGTCATATCTTTTTGCCTTTTCATACTGTTCTTGGGGTTCTCACGGCAATACTGGAGTGGTTTGCTATTCCCTCCTCCAGTGAGCAGCACTTTGTCAGAACTCTTCACTGTGACCCATCTATCTTGGGTAACCCTGCACGGCTTGGTTCATAGCTTCACTGAGTTACACAAGTCCTATTCCCATGACAAAGCTGTGATCCATGAAGGGGTACTAATTAGTAGAGAAGGCAAATCAAAACTACAACTTCACATGGGTCAGAATGGCCATTATCAAAAAAATCTGTAAATACCAGATGCTGAAGAGAGTGTGGAGAAAGGAGAACCTTCCAGTACTATTGGTGGGAATGTAAATTGGTGCAACAATATGAAGAAGCATATGGAGGTTTCTTAAAAAGCTAAAAATAGAATTCTCATATGATCCAGCAATCCCACTCTTGGGCATATATCCAGAGAAAACTTTAATCTGAAAAAATACATGCACTCCTATGTTCATTGCAGCACGATTTACAATAGCTAGGAATTGGACACAACCTTCATGGCCGTGGACAGATGAGCAGATAGAGAAGATGTGATGCATTTACACAGTGGACTGCTACTCAGCCATAAACAAGATGAAAGTAGGAGCCCAGCCTTGTATTCTGTCCGTTCTGCTGTTTGCAGACACTGGGGTACAGACTAGTGACCATGACACAAGGGGGGTCAGGGCCTAGTGGTGCAAGCTGACCAGTGCCCCGCAGAGACGACACGCTAAACAGCTGAAAGACGATGTGTGCAAGACCCGTCTTACTTTTTAACAAGAGAGCAAGAATAATCTTATCTTTTGTTTTATTGTGAGAAGGACGTGGAGAGAAAGCAATTGCTGTGCACCACTGAAAGAAATGTAAGTCGGAGCAGTCCTGGGGAGAACAGTGTGGAGGTTCCTCAGACAATTAAAAACGGAAGTGCCAGCAATTCTACTTCCGGGTCAAAGTCCTAAGGAAACACAATCACGTCTGTAGGGGACTTCTGCACCCCTGCTCATCACAGCGTTATTCATAATAGCTAAGATGTGCAGACTACCTAACTGTATGTCAATGGATGAACGGATAAAGAAATTACATCTGCATATAGTGGAATATTATTCAGCCTTTAAAAAGAAAGAAATTCTGCCATGATGGACCTGGAGGGCACAACACTAAGTGAAAAAATAATATTATTAGTTTTTAAGTCTAGTTGGTTTCGTTGGTCATAGGTAATTAGTAATATTTTATAACAAGGCACGTTTTCCAGCTCTTCCTCAGTCCAGTCATGGTGTAAATTCTTTTTCTTTCATTTTCCTCCTTTCTTTCATTCTCTTCAGAAAACTATAACAATAATATATCAAAATAACCATTTCATAACTTGGAAAGAACTTCAGACTCGACCTAGGACAGAGAATAGAAGCCTTTAGTAAAGTAATGCTCAAAATTCTCCAAGCCAGGCTTCAGCAATACGTGAACCGTGAACTTCCAGATGTTCGAGCTGGTTTTAGAAAAGGCTGAGGAACCAGATATCAAATTGCCAACATCCGCTGCATCATCAAAAAAGCAAGAGAGTTCCAGAAAAACATCTATTTCTGCTTTATTGACTATGCCAAAGCCTTTGACTGTGTGGATCACAATAAACTGTGGAAAATTCTGAAAGAGATGGCAATACCAGACCACCTGACCTGCCTCTTGAGAAACCTATATGCAGATCAGGAAGCAACAGTTAGAACTGGACGTGGAACAACAGATTGGTTCCAAATAGGAAAAGGAATACGTCAAGGCTGTATATTATCACCCTGCTTATTTAACTTATAGGCAGAGTACATCATGAGAAATGCTGGACTGGAAGAAACATAAGCTGGAATCAAGATTGCCAGGAGAAATATCAATAACCTCAGATATGCAGATGACACCACCCTTATGGCAGAAAGTGAAGAGGAACTCAAAAGCCTCTTGATGAAAGTGAAAGTGGAGAGTGAAAAAGTTGGCTTAAAGCTCAACATTCAGAAAACAAAGATCATGGCATCTGGTCCCATCACTTCATGGGAAATAGATGGGGAAACAGTGGAAACAGTATCAGACTTTATTTTTTTGGGCTCCAAAATCACTGCAGATGGTGACTGCAGCCATGAAATTAAAAGACGCTTACTCCTTGGAAGGAAAGTTATGACCAACCTAGATAGCATATTCAAAAGCAGAGACATTAATTTACCAACAAAGATCCGTCTAGTCAAGGCTATGGTTTTTCCAGTGGTCATGTATGGATGTGAGAGTTGGACTGTGAAGAAGGCTGAGCACCGAAGAATTGATGCTTTTGAACTGTGGTGTTGGAGAAGACTCTTGAGAGTCCCTTGGACTGCAAGGAGATCCAACCAGTCCATTCTGAAGGAGATCAGCCCTGGGATTTCTTTGGAAGGAATGATGCTAAAGCTGAAACTCCAGTACTTTGGCCACCTCATGCTAAGAGTTGACTCATTGGAAAAGACTCTGATGCTGGGAGGGATTGGGGGCAGGAGAAGGGGATGACAGAAGATGAGATGGCTGGATGGCATCACTGACTCGATGGATGTGAGCCTGAGTGAACTCTGGGAGCTGGTGATGGACAGGGAGGCCTGGCGTGCTGCGATTCATGGGGTCGCAAAGAGTCGGACACGACTGAGCAACTGAACTGAACTGAACTGAACTGATGCATGTGGGTGACTTCAAGGTTGTTATGAAAGTCACTCTCATTTCTGCTTTGTAGAAGTTGTTTATTGTATAATTATTAGATATCTGTTTCTTTTAGAATCTTTCCTAACAGGTTATAGGAGCCCAGAGGGCAGGGCCCACAGCCCATCCGTCTGTGGATTTTTCATGGTGCTTGATACACACTGTTTACCGAGAGGACATCTGAACATATCTGCCTGGTGTGAGTGGATGAGTGACGGGAGAGGAGAGAAAGGCCGGGACTGAGTGTCATATCCAGAGGACGTAAAGTGAGTCATGGTGAGGCAGCCGTAAGCAAGCCACAGAGTTTAGGCAGCAGCCTTTCAAAGAAGAAACCCTATGGTGTTTGGTAAACCAGAGTGGAAAAATTCTGAAGTGAAGGATAACAAATCTCCATGGAAGAGAAACCAGAATTCACAACGAGCAGAAGGGAGATTTTAAAGGTGGATCAAGCTATCGGTGTGGGGTGGGGTGGGTGGGGTTCCATGTGCATCAGTGTCTGCTGTTGTTGACTTTGGCTGCGTGTTGACAGTGACGGCCCAGGGAGCAATACGGCAGATTTGTCTCTCATGTAAACTTGGAACTTGGTAATTCAGGGCTAAGACCGGGACTTGACATCATGAGTCCTCCTTTCCCTCTCTTGCTCTCAGGTGTGTGGCCTCAACTCCCAAGTCACCTCATGGACCATGGTGTGGCAGCAGTTCCGGCCATCACATCTATACTTTGGAAGCGGGAATGAGACAGAGGAAATGAGGGAGGAACAGAGAATGTGCGCAGAACACTCTGGCTGATACCTACTGGGCAGGACTTAGTCAAGTGGCCCGCCTGCAATGATCTGAAGGAGACGCGCGTCTGGAGGGCACACTGCTCACAACCACCTGCACGCTCAGCCCACGATGCTCACAACGGAGACCTGGTCTGTCCTCGCTTGATGGACAGCTGCTCTGCTGGACGGGAGGAAATGCATGGGGTTGCCAAAGATGTAACCAAAGAGGAAAATTCACATTACCACTCAGGCTCCAGCTCACTAAGGTTCCCATCGCCCTAATGGCATGCTTCTAGAAGAAAACGTCTTCCCTGAATTCCACTTCAGAATCACAGCCCAGTGCCCTCTCTCTCAGCCAGGCAGCTCCTGAGCAGATTAGGCAAGTTGCCAAACTACCAATCCATTAGGCACAGTTTCTATGGGGATTAGCCGCTGTTGAATATTCTCCTTCCATCCGCCATCTTCCATCCATTCATCTATCCACCTACCATCCCTTCACTCATCCATTCTTCCATCCACCCATCCACCATCCATCCATCCATCCATCCACCCATCCACCATCCATCCATCATCCATCCATCCATCCACCATCCATCCATCCATCACTTATCCATCAACCTACCCATCCACCCATCATCTATCCCTGCATCAATCCATCCATCCACCCACTCACCCATCCACCCATCATCCATCCACCCATCCACCATCCATCCATCATCCATCCATCCATCCATCCACCATCCACCATCCATCCATCATCCATCCATCCATCACTTATCCATCAACCTACCCATCCACCCATCATCTATCCCTGCATCAATCCATCCATCCACCCACTCACCCATCCACCCATCATCCATCCACCCATCCACCATCCATCCATCATCCATCCATCTACCCATCATCCACCCATCATCCATCCACCCATCCACCATCCATTCATCATCCATCCATCATCTACCTATTCATCAATCCATCCATCCACCCACTCACCCATCCATCCATCCATCATCCATCCACCCATCCACCATGCATCCATTCACCTACCCATCCATCATCTATCCATTCATCAATCCATCCATCCACCCACCCACTCATCCATTCATCCATCATCCATCTTTCCATCCATCCATTGTGTACTTCTATGATATTCATCTATCTTTCCCTTTGTTCTGAAAAAAATAAGCTAAGCCTACTGTTTTTCATGAAAACTCTTTTTTAAATTAAAAACTTACTTTCATTTCCTAATATTTAATGTAATAAAACTTTTCAGATTTTTCCCCTTCTATTCTTTTTTTCTTCCCTTTTATCTTGCAAATTCCACAGAGAAAAGTAGGTAGCTGAAATTGGAGGCTTGGACAGAGCAAAAAAAAATATTCTAGCTCCAAATGCCCAGGGAGCCCGGCACATAGCTGAACTCTCCGCACAAGCAGGGCCCAGTACCAGCCCGGCCCCATCTGCCCTCGCGTTGGATCCAGTGACTGGCCTGTCTATCTTCGAGCTCCTCTCAACCATAACAGCTTCAGTTACCTTTTCTCCATTTGTCCTCACAGGCCTGGAGCATGAGCCACGTCTCTGGAAGAGATGGGGTGGGGCACGACCTTCGACCGATGATGGGGAGCATGGATGCTGGAGACCCCGTGTGCTCGGTCTGGATCCTTCCTGGTTCTGCACCCTGGCACTGTGACCCCATCTCACACTTCCTTCCACTCTCACCTGCCCACAGCAGGGACAGCATCCGCTTCTGCCACCCCCACCCCCACCCCCTATCTACATGTCAGAATCCACTTTCAAAGGAAGCTGAATATATGGGGTCTTTCTTCCTTTTTTTCTGCAATGAAGCAAAAAAGCTATGTATATGAATTTAAAGCAGACAACAAATACATCTATTACAATTGTCTGACAGTCCTCATGGTAAACCGTCAGGGAAAACATCTATTCCTTAGATCCTGGCAATTAAGACAGAGCAGCACAGAGTCTAGGGTCTACGAGACAGGAGCAGGAGGAGCCACGGGGAGGGATGGGGCGGGAAGGAGGGCAGGACAGCAGACAAGAGTCTAACTTTAAGGCCAGCGGATTCTCCCATCATCAGGCACTGCTGAATGCCTCGGGGCTGCAGGGAATGACCCTGAGTGGACATTCGCCACAGCCGCTCAGGCTCTGTGAAGCTCCGCGGAAGACACAGCACACGTCCCGCAGGCCGGCCCCCACTCAAGGACTGAGAACTGCTTTCAAGACCTGGCCCATTCTGGCCAACCATCAGCATTTCTCTGCGAGAAAGAAAACACAAGCATATCTCTACGGCGCCAAATGGTGCCATGAAAGCTCGCAGGAGGGCCATGGAGAGGAGGGGACAGCGGGCGATGGTGCTGTCCGGGGAACCGCGTCTCCATGTGGATGGACGTGTCTCCACTGCAGCGCTGCAACCTGGGGTCACACGCGGGCAGACTGGCCATGCACTCCCGGGCTGAGCTGGGGCAGAGAGGACGCCTCTGAGAGACACACAGGGGTCCAGGGTCCCCCCTCAGCAGCCAAGGGCAGGGGGCCCTCGGAGCCCACTTCCTCTCTGAAGGTCACTGGGGACCAATCCCAGTAAACACACACACCCCCATCAGATTAGCAGACAAAATGGTTTCCATAGCAACGGCTGGACAAGAGTTGCCTGTATTCGGCATTAATTTAAAATACTTTCCCCCAGTCTCCTTGGAGTCGGTTCTGTGAAACACAAGTGCTCGCCGAGCTCTCTCATCTGCAGCAGCCTTTGAAATTCCATCCAGTGTGTGTTGAAGCTGAGCCAATTAACGTGAAGAGAATTGGGTGGATTGCAGAGAAGCTGGCAAGACTGTGTTTACCAATTAGTTTTTTTTTATGATGCAAATGTTGCACAGCACGCAGCAGAAATAAAAGCTGGCTAAGCTGAATATGAAACTGTTAATTGCATTTTCGGAGACACAGCTACAAGGTGAAACTAATCATACAAATGATAAGTGAGTTTCACCACCTACAGAGCTTTGCCATTGCACTCGGACTAATCTGTGTTAAAACAGCCCCGTACATCCTCGCAGGAAAGGACAACATAGCATTTGGCATAACCTCCCAATTTTAAAGGGAAAAATGTGCATATGTGGGAAGCAATATGAAGGATAATCTTCACTTAAATCAGATTAATAATGTTAACAAACACCAAGGCAAAGGGCGGGATGGTGTCTCTTGAAACGCATTTTCCGCCTCAGAATTACAGAAAGGTGCATTTGCAGATGAACGCCAGCGCCTCCTGACAAGTGTGGCTTAAACTTGTTAGAGAAGAAAGGTTGTGATAATTATCCACTGTTGATTTTCCCAACGAGAAACATCAGACAGAGAGGCCATCCTCGAGTCAGGGAGAAGGAAGGTCCTGGGAGCCAGCTGAGTCAGTGCCCAGCAGCCAGGCTGGGGACGGGTGGACCTCTGGACCCAGACCCAGGACACAGAGAGGTCTCCTGGCCACACTGGCGCTGCTTCAGGGCTTTCGAATGGCGAGTCCAGGTCTGAGGAGAAGCCGTCCTGGGCTTCTGGGGTGGCCACATCTGGGTTAGCCTTGGTTTTAAAGTGCCTCAGAAGGATTTATGCTCTTTTTCTCATTTCTCAAATTACCTGCCCCACTTCTGCCTAAGTTCATGTTACAGTATATGGGCAGTGATTGAGGAACAAGCCAGGAACCAAGAAAAGGGCGGGGTGCAGGCAGTTGCCCTCACTCCTCATCTGGACGCCAGGTCCTTGCGGAAGGCCCTCCCAGGGGTCACTGGGGCCCCGTCCCAAGAGTGAGTGGCTGGGTGTTCTGCAGATGCAGCGCAGACTGGTTAACCACACTGAGTCATGTCCTTGAAATGGGCTAACAAGAGAGCAGCCTGCAATCATTCTCACCAAGAAAAGTGTAGGAGGCAATGGTGTGAGGTGATGGAAGTGCTAATTAACTTGGAGAACAGTTTCACAATGTATACATATGTCAAACCATCATATATTTTAATGTTGTTTGTCAATGATTTCCTAATAAAGCCAAGAAAAAGCAGGCCATGGAGATGGATGGGGAAGCAAGGCAGGAGGGACACAGCCCCATGGTCCCTCCAACTCAAGTGTCAGCAATCTGACCTCACACAGAAGGTCTCTGAAGCCCATATGCACCATGTCCGCCCCATGTATGAACATACCATCTTTTCTAACTGACACGCAAGCAACCAGTTGGCCAGGCAACCTGACACAGAGATGGGAGACAAACGTGACTCATTTGTGCCAACAAACTGCCTCTCAGTAAACTGCTTTCCTTTCTTTGTTTTCTCTCACTGCAGAAACATCACTGTGAAGACAGGAGGTAAGTGGTTTTAAGCCCAAGTGATGGTGCATCCTCCCCAGCATCCCTACAACGTGGGCTCCTGGGTGCCCGTGTGAGGTGTGGCCATCACTGCCCCAGAGGCCTTGGAGGGCTCCTGCAGAGTTCTGATCATCTGGTCAAGATGGACAATGCTTTGCAGACTTTCACAGCAGGTGGTGAAGACAAAAGGTCAGAAACATAAACGACCTGCCGTGTACACAGAAAAAAGGACTAAGTGAAGTGGAGATAGGCCTCCTACCTGAGATGGTCAAGGAACTCAGGAGAAGAATGGGTACACAAAGTGAGAAGTGAGAAGTTCTTAACGAAGAAAAGAAAATACGAAGAGCAGCGGTGAAGAGCACAATAGCCGAAATGGAAAGCACGCTAGAAGGGGTCGGTAGCAGACCAAGTTTTTAGAAGAAGGGTTAGTGAACTGGAAGACAGAGCAGTGGAAATCAGTGCTGCTGAAGAGAAAAAAAGAAAAAGAATGAAAAGAAACGAGGACAACTTAAGAGACTTTGGGGTAACATCATACATACTAATATTCACATTATAGCGGTCCCAGAAGGAAAAGACAGAGAGAAAAGGGCTGAGAACATATTTGAAGACATAATAGCTGGAAAACTTCCCTAACCTGGGGAAGGAAACAGTCACCCAAGTCCAGGAAGCAGACAGAGTCCCAAACAGGATTAGACCAAACAGGAATACACCATGAAACACTGTATTTTAAATGACAAAAGCTAAAGATAAAAAGGAGCAAGAGAAAAGCAACAAATAACGTGCAAGGGAACTGCCTTGTAGTCAACTATCAGCTGCCTGTGAGCTGAAACTCTGCAGACCAGAAGCATGTGGCACATACATTTAAAATGATGAAAGGAAAAATCTACAACCAACAACACTCTACTTGGCAAGGTTCTCATTCAGATTTGATGGACAGAGTAAAAGTTTTATAGACAAGAAAAAGCTAAAATATTCAGCATCACTAAACCAGCTTTATAACAAATGATAAAGGGACTTCTCTAAATGAAAAAGAAAAGGTTACAACTAGAAATACAATAATTATGAAGGAAAAGTTCATTGATTACGACAAATACACAGTAAAGGTAATAAATCATGCACACAGAAAGCTGGTAGGAAGGTTACAGACAAAAGTAGCAAAATCATTTATATCCACAACAAGTAGTTGAGGGATAAACAAAATAGATGAAAAATATGATACAAACAGTCATTATGAGGGGAAGGGAGCACAAATGCAGGGTTGTTAAATGTATTTGAAATTAAGAAGTAGCAACTTGAAACAATCACATATGTAAATAGCTGGCTATATATAAACCTCATGGTAACTGCAAACCAAAAATCTGTAATAGATGCATTTATACAAAAAGAGAAAGGAATCCAAACATAATACTAAAATCATCATCAAATCACAAGAGAACTGAAGAAGAAAGGAACCAAAATGAACTACAACACCACCCCAAAACAATTATCAACATGGCAATAAAAACATAACATATTAACAATTACTTTAAATGAGAATGGACTAAATGCTCCAACCAAAAGCACAGACTGGCTGAATGGCTATAAAAGCAAGACCCACATATAAGCTGTCAACAAGAGACCACTTCAAATTTATAGACACACAGAGACTCAAAGTCAGGGGATGGGAAAGATATTCCATGCAAATAGAAATCAAAAGAAAACCAGGTTGACAATATTTATATCTGACAAAATGGTCTTTAAACCAAAGGCTGTTCCAAGAGACAAAGAAGTACACTACAGAATGATCAAATGATCAATCCAAGAAGATATAACAACTGTAAGCATATGTGCAGCCAGCATAGGAGCCCCTAACTACGTAAAGGGAAGATTCGCTGACATAAAGGCCAAACCGACAGTAACTCCATAACAGGAGGGGGCTTCCTCACCCACTTACATCTAAGGACAGACCACCCAGACAAAAAGTCAGTAACCACAGGCTCTAAGTGACACATTAGACCAAATGAGATTAACTGACACATAAAGAACACCATATCCCAAAGCGGCCAAATCCATATTCTTTTCAACAGCATATGAAGCATTCTCCAGGATAGATAACATGCTAGGCCATAGAACAAGTCTCCATAAAGTTAAAAAGATTAAAATCATCTCTGACATCTTTTATGACCACTATGCTATGAGACTAGAAATCAACTATAAGAAAAAAACTTCAAAAAAACCCAAACACACAGAGACTAAGTAATGTGCTACAAGACAACCAATGAGTCACTGAAGAAATCACAGAGAAAATAAAAAATACCTAGAGACAAATGAAAACAAAAACAGTGATCCAAAATCTATGAGATACAGTAAAAGCAATTCTAAAAGGGAAGTTTAGGGCGATAAAGCTGGTCTCAGCATACAAGAAAAATCTCAAATAAACAACACAGCATTATACCTAAAGGAACTAGGAAAAGAAGAATGAATAATAAAATCATAAATAGAAAAGCAGAAGTTACAATCTATGCCATAGATACACAGAGGATCATAAGACACCACTACAAGCACTATATGCCAATAAAAGGAACAGCCTAGAAGAAACGGAAAAATCCTGAGAAACAGAGAATCTTCCAAGACTGAACCAGGAAGAGTAGAAAGTATGAACAGACCAAATTACCAGTAATGAAACTGAATCAGTTATTTAAAAAAAACTCCCAACAAACAAAAATCCAAGACCAGATAGTTTCATAGGTGAATTCTACCCAATAGATGAGTTAATGCCTCTCCTTAAACTATTCTACAAAATTAAGAGGGGAAGAATGTTTCCAAACTCATTCTGGGACAAGCATCACTCTGATATCAAAACCAGACAAAGATATTCAAAAAAGAAAATCACAGGCCCATATCAATGATGAATTCAGAGGCGAATATCATCAACAAAATCTTAGCAAACCAACTCCAACAATACATTTAAAGAATCATACACCATAGTCAAGTGGGATTTATACCAGAAATATAAGGATTTTTCAGTATCTTCAAATCAATCCATGTTAACAAACTGAAGAATAAAAACCATACAATAATCTCAATAGATGTAGAAAAAGCTTCTGACAAAATTCAATATTTACATCTATTTATGATTAAAAAAACTTTCCCAAATGTGAGCATAAAGGGAATATATCTCACATAATCAAGGCCATTGAAGATAATCACTAACATCACACTCAAGGATGAGAAACCAAGCATTTCCTCTAAGATCAGGAATAAGACAAGGATGCCCACTCTTACCACTTTCATTCAACACAGTTTTGGAAGTCCTAGCCATAGCAATCAGACAACATTGACAAATCAAAAAATCCAAATTGGCAAGGAAGGTATAAAACTGTCAGTGTTTGCAGATAACATGATACTGTACACAGACAATTCTAAAGATGCCACCAAAAAAAAAAAAAAAATACTAGGGCTCATCAATGAATTCAGGAAGGCTGCAGGATACAAAACTAATACACAGAAATCGGCTCCATTTCCATACACAAACAATGAACTATCAGAAAGAGAAATCAAGGAAACATCCCATTTACGACCACATCCAAAAAATAAATCACCCAGGGAAAAACTTACCTAAGGATATAAAAGATCTTACCCAGAAAACTTTTAAGACACTTATGAAAGAAGCTGAAGACAAGAGAGGCAGATGGAAAGATATGCTGTGCTCATGAATTGGAAGAATTAATACTGTTAAAATGACCATAATACCCAAGATAATCTACACATTCAATGCAATCCCTAGCAAAATACCAATAGTATTTTTCACAAAACTACAACAAAAAATTCTAAAATGTATATAGAAACACAAAAGACCATGAATAGCCAAAGCAACCTTGATAAGGAAGAACAGAGTTGGTAGCATCATGCTCCCTAGCTTCAGACTATACTACAAAGCTACAGTAACGAAAGCAGCATGGTATGGCACAACCCAGACACACAGATCAGTGGAACAGGGGAGAAAGCCCAGAAGTAAACTCAGATACTTATGGCCCGTTAATCTATGATGAAGGAGGCAAGAATACACCATGGAGAAACGACAGTGTCTTCAGCAAGTGGTGCTGGGAACACTGGACAGCTTCATGTGAAAGAATGAAAGTAGAACATTTTCTAATACCACATGCAGAAGAAACTCAAAATGGATTAAATACTTAGGTGTGAGACCAGAAATCACGAAACCACAGAAGAAAACAGGCACAACACTCTTTGACATGAATCATGGCAGTGTTTTTTGGATCTGTCTCCAAAGGCAAAGGAAATAAAAGCAAAAATAAACAAATGGGATCTAATTAAACTTAGAAGCTTTTGTACAGCAAAGTAAACCATTAACAAAACAAAAAGACAACCTACTCAATGGGAGAAAACATTTGCAAATGAGATAACCAATAACGGGTTAATATCCCCAATATATAAACAGATCATATAACTTAGTATCAAAACAGCAAGCAACTCAATTAATGAGCAGATGATCTGAATAGCCATTTTTCCAAAGAAGCCACACAGATTAACAACAAGCACATGAAAAGGTGTCCAACATATTCAGAGGAAAACAATTCAAAACCACAATGAGGTACAACCTTATCCTTGTCAGAATGGCAGTCTGAAAAAAAAAAAAAGCCTACAAATACCAAATGTGGGAGAGAGCGTGGAGAAGGAACCCTCCTACACTGCTGGTGGGAATGGAAGTTGGTGCAGCCACTGTGGAAAACAGTACAGACGTTCCTCAAACAAATGAAAATAGAGTTAATACATGATTCAGCAATTTTACTTCTGGGTATCTGCCTGAAGAAAATGAAAACACTACTTATAAAAGACACATGCACCCCAGCATTCACTGCAACATCATTTACAACTGCCAAGACACGGGAGCATCTAAAGTGTCACAGACAGATAAATGGATAAAGATGTGGGGTGTGTGCAACATAAAGAATGGAATAGTACCCAGATATTAAAAGGGTAAAATTCTGCCATTTACAACAGCATGGATGGACTTGGGGAACATAATCCTTAGTGAAATAAATCAGACAGAGAAGACAACCACTATATGGTGTCCCTTACACATGAAACCTAAGAAGTAAAACAAACTTGTGGGAGATGGAGCCAAAGTGAAAACAACGCCCAGTTGTGGATGTGACTGATGATGGAAGTAAAGTCCGACGCTGTAAAGCACAATATTGTATGGGAACCTGGGATGTTAGGTCCATGGAACAAGGTGAATTGGAAGTGGTCAAACAGGAGATGAAAAGAGTGAACACTGACACTTAGGAATGAACATTTAGGAGTCAGTGAATTAAAATGGACTGAAATGGGCAAATTTAATTCAGTTGACCATTATATCTACTACTGTGGGTAAGAATCCCTTAGAAGAAATGGAGTAGCTCTCACAGTCAACAAAAGAGTCGGAAATGCAGTACTTGGGTGCAACCTCAAAAATGACAGAATGATCTCTGTTCATTTCCAAGGCAAACCATTTAATATCACAATAATCTAAGTCTATGCCCCAATCACTAATGTCAAAGAAGCTGAAGTTGAATGGTTCTATGATGATCTACAAGACCTTCTAGAACTAACACCAGAAAAAGATTTCCTTTTCATCACAGGGGATTGGAATGCAAAAGTAGAAATTCAAGAGATATCTGGAGTAAAGTTTGGCCTTGGAGTACAAAATGAAGCAGGGCAAAGGCTAACAGAGTTTTGCCAAGAGAACACACTGGTCATAGCAAACACCCTCTTCCAACAACACAAGAGAAGACTCTATACATGGACATCACCAGATTGTCAATACTGAAATCAGACTGACTATATTCTTTGCAGCAAAAGATGGAGAAGCTCTACACAGTCAGCAAAAACAAGACCGGGAGCTGACTATAGCTCAGATCATGAACTCCTTGTTGCAAACTTCAGACTTAAATTGAAGCAAGTAGGGAAAACCACTAGACCATTCAGGTATGACCTAAATCAAATCCCTTACAATTATACTGTGGAAGTAACAAATAGATTCAAGGGATTAGATCTGATAGACAGAGTGCCTGAAGAAGTACGGACAGAGGTTTGTGACACTGTACAGGAGGCAGTGGTCAAGAACATCCCCAAGAAAAAGAAATGCGAAAAGGCAAATGGTTGTCTCAGGAGGCCTTACAGATAGCTGAGAAAAGAAGAGAAGCGAAAGGCAAAGGAGAAAAGGAAAGATATACCCATTTGAATGCAGGGTTTCAAAGAATAGCAAGGAGAGATAAGAAAGCCTTCCTCAGTGATCAATGCAAAGAAACAGAGGAAAACAATAGAATGGGAAAGACTAGAGATCTCTTTAAGGAAATTAGAGATACCAAGGGGAATATTTCATGCAAAGATGGGCACAATAAAGGACAGAAATGGTATGGACCTAACAGAAGCAGAAGATATTCAGAAGAGGTGGAAAGAATATACAGAAGAACTGTACAAAAAAGATCTTAATGACCTGGATAACCATGATGCTGTGATCACTCACCTAGAGCCAGACATCCTGGAGTCCTAAGTCAAGTGAGCCTTAGGAAGCATCACTATGAACAAAGCTAGTGGAGGGGATGGAACTCCAGATGAGTTATTTCAGGTCCTACAAGATGATGTTGTTTAAGTGCTGCACTCAATATGCCAGCAAATTTGGAAACCCCAGCAGGGGCCACAGGACTGGAAAAGGTCAGTTTTCATTCTAATCCCAAAGAAAGGCAATGCCAAAGAATGCTCAAAGTACCACACATTTTTACTCATCTCACATGCTAGCAAAGTAATGCTCAAAATTCTCCAAGCCAGGCTTCAACATTGTGTGAACTGTGAATTTCCAGATGTTCAAGCTGGATTTCAAAAAGGCAGAAGAACCAGAGATCAAATTGCCAACATCTACTGGATCACAGAAAAAGCAAGAGAGTTCAAGAAAAGCAGCTATTTATGCTTTATTGACTATGCCAAAGCCTTTGACCGTGTGGATCACACAAACTGGAAAATTCTTAAAGAGATGAGAATACCAGACCACCTTATCTGCCTCCTGAGAAATCTGTATGCAAGTCAAGAAGCAACAGTTAGAACTGGACATGGAACAACAGACTGGTTCCAAATTGGGAAAGGAGTATGTCAAGACTGTATATTGTCACCCTGCTTATTTAACTTCTATGCAGAGTATATCATGCGAAATGCCAGGCTGGAGGACGCACAAGCTGGAATCAAGATTGCCAGGAGAAATATCAATAACCTCAGATATGCAGATGACACCACCCTTATGGCAGAAAGTGAAGAAGAACTACAGAGCCTCTTGATGAAAATGAAAGAGGAGAGTAAAAAAGTTGGCTTAAAACTCAACATTCAAAAACTAAGATCATGGCATCCAGTCCTAGCACTTCATGGCAAACAGATGGGGAAACAGTGGAAACAGTGAGAAACTTTATTTTCTTGGGCTCCAAAATCACTGCAGATGGTGACTGCAGCCATGAAATTAAAAGACACTTGCTCCTTGGAAGAAAAGCTATGACCAACCTAGACAGCATATTAAAAAGCAGAGATATTACTTTACCCACCAATGTCCATCTAGTTAATGCTATGGTTTTTCCAATAGTTCTGTATGGATGTTAGAGTTGGACTGTAAAGAAAGTTGAGCACCAAAGAATTGATGCTTTTGAACTGTGGTGTTGGAGAAGACTCTTGAGAGTCCTTTGGACTGCAAGGAGATCCAACCAGTCCATCTGAAAGGAAATCAGTCCTGAGTGTTCATTGGAAGGACTGATGTTGAAGCTGAAACTCCAATACTTTGGCCACCTCATGCGAAGAGCTGACTCATTGGAAAAGACCCTGATGCTGGGAAAGATTGAAGGCAGGAGGAGAAGGGGATGGCAGAGGATGAGATGGTTGGATGGCATCACCGACTCCATGGACATGAGTTTGAGCAAGCTCTGGGAGCTGGTGATGGACAGGGAGGCCTGGCGTGCTGCAGTCCATGGGTCACAAAGAGTCAGACATGAGTGAGCGACTGAACTGAACTGGCTGACTCTAACAAGGCAGAGCCGACTCACAGACAGAGATCAAACCAGTGGGTCGCAGTGGGGGTGGGAGGGGCAGGGACCAGGCAGGAGCAGGAGACGGGAGGCCCAGACCACTATGTGTGAATAAGCTGTGAGGAGACATCATACAGGACAGGGAACACAGCCTCTACCTGATGATAACTGTACATGGAGTGTAATCTTTAAAAGTCGTGAAACGCTATGTTGTATCTGAAACACTGAACATCAACTATACCTCAATTCATAAAGTTATATAAAATTTTTAAAAAATATTTTAAAGAATATAAGAAAAGAATAAATCCAGTTAAATTACTTTACTAAAATTAGGAAGCATAACATGTTACAACCTGAGTGTGATCATCTGTAACAGGGTGATGGAAGTGGTCTAGATCCTTCTGAGCTGCGGGGAGAAACACAGAGAGGGCCTCGGGCCAGTGTCCACCCACCGAGTTGTTCCCAGAAAGGACCTCAAGGGCAAAGGTCATCCTGACCTGCACACAAGAGCCCACACGCATTCCAGACGCAGGGGATGCCGTCTTGATTCCAGGACTGAGTCTGTGGTTGTAACAATGCTTATTTTGTGTCCGTGTTTTCCATGTACAAATATTTATAAATGAATGAGCACTGTAAATAAACAGCAAAGGGACTGGACATATGTAAGGGCAGCGGGGAGACGGTGAGTCTTTGAAGCCCCCTTCCTCTGGGAGTGGGCACAGAAGATGGGTGAAGATACTCTGGGGATGGGAGGGTCCCGGTGGTCGGGCCCCCGCTGAAGGTTAGGATGCCGGAGAGCAGTGAGCCTGCGGGACCCACCGGCAGAGTGATCGTGTTTATGAGGCTTCTTTTCTTCCTTGGTCTCTTTTCTCTAAAGAATTCCAAGGACGAGATGGGGAGCTTACATAACATTAGCAGAGAAACTAGAGTTTCCCGAGAGCCTCGCATGCAGAAGACTCGAATTCCGCGGACCACCTGAGGCGTGTGTGACACACATTTGACGGAAGGGGGTCTCATTGGCTCCGCCCACAGGCCCATTAAACACCTTCGCCGGCCGGGTCGGCGGCAAAGGCTGACCGCGGATGAGGAGCCTCCGGGAGTCAGGCCGGTCCGGTGCAGGACCTCCGCTGCTCCCACCGTCCCTTTGGCCTCCCCAGACCATGCTGTGCAGGCCGGACCCTGACCCTCACGTCCAGGCCATGGCCCAGGGTCGCTGGGAATTCCAGCGCTGTGCTAACCGGGGACTTCTGTGTCACAGTCCTCCTCCCAGAGGGCCGGGGCTGGGCCCCACGCTTGCTCTGTGCTGTGTGGACCGAGTGGTGTCCCTGAGTGTCCAGCGCCGCCCTCTCCTGCCCGTGACATTGTGCTGTTTCCACTACGGGCCAGTACGACTCCTCCTTGGGGGCAACGCCGCAGAGCGAGGGGCCCACGGCAGCCACCTCTGACGTGCCCCGGGGTCCTGGGAGGTCTTCCTGCCCTGCCCACACTGAGCTTCCGACACCAGCAGTGGCTCCCTCAGGGAGGGTAGGGTAGAGTAGGGGGGGGATTCCAGGCAGGAGACCCCCAGGGTCGAAGCCTGGAGGAGCGACATAGCACGTGAGGCTGCTGGGAGCCTGGGAAGGGACCCGGGAAGGAGTGGGGACCCTGGGGCTCCATCTGCGTCCAGCGGCCCCCGGCGGGCTCTGATCTGCGAAGAGCTGGCCAAGACTGGGGGGGTATGTCTTTGCACGTGGTATTGGGTCGGCAGCTGAGAGGCTGGCACAGGGTCCTTCTAAGGGGATGTCAGCATGGCGTGCCCGACGTCAGCGTGGTGTGCTGAGGGCACCAAACCCGCCTCGCCAGCGCTCCCAAGACCACGGCAAAAATGATCCTCACAGGGAACGAGGGCAGAGCAGGAAGAAGCCATGCCTGGGGGTAGGGGGGTGGGCTGAGGAGTGTGCTCTGCAGGAGGTGAAGGCAGAGGGCTCCTCTGCCCCGAGGAGCAGGGGCGGGTGGGCACACTCAGTAAGGCCGTCACCCCCGACCCGACTTCACTTCCCGCCACATCCGGGCCCACCCCATGCCCCCTCCCCTCTGCCGGGCCCACCTTCGCAGAAGACCTCCCTCCACACGTCTCTCTCCATCACAAAACGCCCTCTGCAGCCCCAACAGCCGTCTCTCTCTGCGTCATCACACTCAACGCCCCCCGCGGCATTCCTGCTGCCTCGGCTGCGGCTTTGCCAAGGCAGACACACTCAACTCCTCTACAGCTTCCTCACAAGTCGACCTTCCAACCTCTTAATCATTTCTGTGGTTTGCTGTGAATTTCCTCCAATTCGCCAACATCCTTTTTGGCTTCTCAGGTTTTAAATGCTTGTATTTACTTGTTAGGACACAGCAGGTATCAGAAAGAAGTTGGATGAGATTCAAGCCACAGTAATCATAGGAAACCAAGTTCAAAAGACTTGAATGAAACCAAGGAAAAGGGAGAGGAAGAAAAATCAAAATAATGACCAACAGACGACAACTTTCCTAATTCAGAACAAGATGACAAGAGAATCCGTGATGTGGCCCAAGACAACTGCATGTTAAGAAAGAGAATACAGGAAGTCTTTACGGAAAACACAGGAAGACAAATACCGGTAACTGAACAGGGAACACGGATCCTGCCCGCAGTGGTACAGCGCTGGGTCTTTGGAGGTTTTACACCAACACGCTCAGCACGCATGTCTCAGGGGACAGACTTCTAACTCTGGTGAGCTGCCTCAGCTTCTGTGTTCAAACACCAGTCCCAGGCAGAGGTTACAAGTTTCACATCCTTTTCCCAGGTGGTGGCTAAGTTTTCATGTGAACTTTAAAAGGAATTGGGGTCGGCTTCAAGTAGAGTTTTGGAAGAAAAAAACAGTTTTGAACTGCAAGCTTAGGAAGAAGGCCCTGCATTTTTTTGAAACACTGACCCATGGGCTGTTCTCCCCTCAGACCTGTGTGTCCTGCCCCAGGGTCACCACCTTCGAGGGACGGGTGGGCAGCAGGGATCACGGACTAAACCAGCCCCTCAGGAAGGAATCACGATCCACGGAAGGGGAGCAGCACACAGCAGCATGGAGGGGGCCAGACCCCCTTCCCGAGCCGGGGAAAGGACCCTGAAGCAGGTGAGGACCACACAAGGCCCACCTGGTCGAAGATCCATCAACCCTGGGAAACCAGCTGTCTAACACCCCATCAGAACATCCCGCTGTGGGCTCAGACCAGTCATCCACTGGGAGCAAAGTGCCCCAGCAACTGGGTGGAAAGACCAAACTGCTCCAGACTGCCCACAGCCCTCCCTCCGCCTCTAGGAGGGCAAGTCCCTGGCCCCGTCCTGTCTGCTCGGTGCCTCCCTCAACAGAGAGGCGCTCCTGTGACCCTCCTCCCCCAGCACCGCCCCCGACCCCAGGGGGAAGCAGCCTTGCGTGCATCTCAGCACCAGCCCTCCTGAAGCCTGAAGCTGCCCGAGGGGAGGATATTGGTCCATGCCCCCGTTTCCAGACACAAGCTCCTAATACCCCCACATTTCCTGAGGGACAAGGACGACGGCACCTCTGCTCTAACGCGGTGGCTCTCGGGGTCCCTGGGGGCTTCAGGACAGGCTGGTCACCAGAGAGAGTAAACCTCGATCGGAAGCCTGAACTCTCAGCTGCAGTCTCCACGTCTGGGGGTTGGGGCAGAGGGTGGACACTGAGCTCAGCACCAACAGCAGGGGTCCGGTCGTCACACAGCCAGTCAGTCACAGACCCAGCACAGGAGTCCAGGACACCCCCAACCGCAGGGCTGGCCGGGCTGGTGGGCGGTGCGGATGGGGGCTGGAGCCCCGTCCCTGCCCGTCCCCGCCCCTCCGTCTGCATTTCCCCGAGTTGTGTCCTTTAGAACGTGGAATATAATGGGGGCGAAGCTCAGTCGGCCCGAGAAGAGAAGGGGACCAAGCACACGGCCTGTGTGAGGCACCGACACCCGCCTCCAGCACAGCCCGGCCGGCCATGAGCTCCGACCACACGTGCGGGGAGCGCTGGGTGCCTCGGCCCGCCGGGCACAACCCCCAGATCAGCAGTCAGATGCCTGGGAGGACGTGATGTGCGTAAACCACCCTTCAGGAACCAATTTCAAATATAACCACAGACACAGAGGCGGAAGGGCCAACGCGGCCACCCCACCCACACCCGGGGCCGCCTCCTGGCCCACAGCTGCTCCCTTCCAGGGTCTCGCCTTACGTTCCACCCTGTGGTGGTCAGGGATTTCCCCGTGGCTCAGCTGGTAAGCAATCGGCCTGCAATGCAGAAGACCACCTGAAATGCAGGAGACCCAGGTTCAATCCCTGGGTAGACTCAGGAAGATCCCTGGAGAAGGAAATGGTAACCCACTCCAGTGTTCTTGCCTGGAAAATTCCAAGCTGGAAGCAGAATTACATTAAATAATGCCATTGAGTATTTCGCAATATATGCCCAAGATCTGAGGTAATGCATTTAATCAGCCAGCCGTGGGTGGAGAATGGAAAACAACATGGCTTGCTTACTGAACCGCTGCTTTCTTTAATATTTCCCTTGTCTGCCCGGCTTTGCTAAAATTCAGAAGCAAAGCCAAACATCTGTTCTGGAAGACTGTGATCTGACAGGAGCCTTGATCCTGCAGTGACACAAACAGCAACGCCAGCACAATAAATCTTCTATCACACCTTTCTGAGCTTTCTTGATTTCTGCACTCAGAGGTTCCCATGTCTGACATCTGAGGTCTATTAATACTTTGTTTTCAAGGAAGGATGGGTCTTGCCAAGGGTACAACAGCAGACAGTAAAGCCACAGAAATGTCCTTAATTATAATAAGATATTCACCTATAAGCAGTGTGTTTGCATGAAATACCGTTGCTCTGAGATAGAATGTTGTCCACAAATAAGAGTGTGTAAAAGCTGCTTTATTTTTTAAATGAAAAGTTACACTAGCAATGCACATTCAGGAATTGGTAAATTGATGTTTTTTCTGACTTCAGATAAAATAACTGAAGGGGAGGCAGAAGCTATTTGTAGGAACAGCGTCCTCACACCTTCAAAAGGTGCTTGAGTCCTCATAGTAATGGTTGAGTCACATAGAAATGCTTGTTACTATTCACATTTTTTTAAAAAGGGAAAGGAAGCAAGGTCAGGAGTCACTAAATAACACCACAGGAGCTACATATACCGTGTGGAGAAGGGGCTGGCACGTGTGGGCGGGCTGTCTCCACGCAGCAGGACACCGACCCTGTCAGGCACGTCCCGGTGAAACCACAGACGAGGAGGGCCCGAGGGCTGGGGGCGCCGCCCACAGACACCCTTCAGGTTCCTCGGTTTCCTCCGCTTCGCGTTCTGGAGCATCTGAGCCAGCGGGTGTCTCTGTTTTCTGTAATCACTGCCTCTCCTGGGGCGTGAGATGCCCTTGGTTCGGGAGGGCAGAGGCCAGTGGTGGGGGCTCTGATATAGGTCCATGGCCCCTGAGAGAGTCCTGGCAGGAGTGTGGAGTGATGTCCAAGAGGACACGTCCTCCTGGGCTGAGAGGGACCCGGAGGAAGCCCAGGACATGTGTGCAGCCACCACCCTGCTCTCCGCCAGCTGCACTAGACATGCCCCAAACTCAGGCACAAGGTCCCAGCTTACCTACAATTAAATGACGAGGCCACAGAACAGGCGGCTAGCTCGGCCCCAGGAGGACACAGTGCCAGGCAGATGCTTGAGGTTACCATCCACTTAATGCACACAGAATACAGCTCTACGAATCAATCACCCCAAAGTGTGTTTTCTAAACAAGTCCTCGAGTGTCTGTGGTTTAAGTATTCACCAGAATAATCACACAGCAAGACACAAGGGTCTCGGACAAGCAGGGCCTGTCCTGCCCTTCACGATAGTGCCAAGCTTGTGGCCCTGCTCCCGGAAGCACCAGAAATGCAGCCAAACACTGGAGCGACTTAGTCAGCACGAGGGGCTCCAGGCCCCGGACGGCGGGGCGCTGACAGGCAGGGGGTGCAGACGTGGGTCCTGACACCTACACGAAGGTGGGCAATGGCCTCGGGGATGCCAGGCAAGGGAGGAACCACTGCCTCCACCCACAAGTGGGTCAGAAAGGCCTGCCCTCGCTGGGCTGGGGGCCCCTTGTCTTCAGGCTCTGGATGGAAGCAGGAATCTCTCTGGTGGGAAAGAGCCCCAGTATGTGCACCACACAGGCAATCACGTCCTCACACAGTAGGACTCTCGTGTACTTAACACTCCAGCTGGAATCACTCTCCTTAAAACCACTTGGAGGAACGTTTCCAACAGTGAGGGGTTTGGGGTCTCCCAGATGATTCTCCCAAGAAGGGAAACACTGAAGGTAAGTTTACAGTGAAAATTATAAGCCACACGGAACATGAACCATAAAGAGGAGATGTCAGCAAGATTCAAAAGAAAAGGCAAACAGGACAATTAACACCATAGAACTGAGACAGTGTCATCATCTGAAAGAGACTCAGACAGTAGAAATTAATGAAAATGTGAACAATAGAGGACGCTGACAGAAACCCAGGGCTGGTCGACAGAACAGTAAACTCAGAAGACATCCAATCAGGATTATCAGGAGAGAAGAGAAAGCAGAAATAAGCACCGTCAGGAACAAAGAAAGGACGTGGCAGCAGACACAGCAGAGATTCAAAATCATGAGAGGACATTGTAAATAATGCAAAATAAACATAATTGGAAAACATAAAGGAGATGAATCATTTTCAGGAAAAAATGCAAAGTTCCAAAGCTGAACTGAGGAGACTAGAACCTGACTGCTGTCACAACACCCAACGGCTCCCGGGGGGCCGGCACCCCAGTACCATCTGTTCCCTGTCTTACTCGGGTTTTCCCACAGTCGGGAGACACCTGGATAGTAAAACTGGACAACAAAAACATGAGAAAGAAAAATAAGTGAATCTCACTCCTCAAAAAATAGTAGCAACTGAATTCAACAAAAGTTCATAACCAAAGCGTCTAACGCAGACTTGCAAAAATGCTCCTGCAGCAGGAAGTGTGTCCATGCCGTTTGTTTTACCAAGAGATAAAGAGGGGAAAGATCCAGTAACACTCCAGAGGTCAAGAATAAGCATTTCATCCATTCAGAATTTTAAAAATTTTAAGAAACTAGGAATACAACTTCCTTAATTCAATAAAGGTTTTTGGCTAAAAATCGTTCAGCAAACCTCATTCCTTTGGAAAATGAAACACTGAAAAAGTGATGGGTGAGTAGAGTCCTTTTATTTAACAGAGGATCCAACAAGACTTAAAGTAAGAAGAATTACAAGATCAAACCAGTCGATCCTAAAGGAAATCAATCTTGAATACTCTTTGGAAGGACAGATGCTGAAGTTGAAGCCCCAGTACTTTGGTCACCTGATGCGAAGAGCTGACTCATCTGAAAAGACCCTGATGCTGGGAAAGATTGAAAGCAAGAAGAGAAGGGGGTGACAGAGGATGAGATGGTTGGATGGCATCACCGACTCGATGGACATGAGTTTGAGTGAACTCTGGGAGTTGGTTATGGACAGGGAGGCCTGGCGTGCTGCAGTCCATGGGGTCGAAGAGTCGGACACAACTGAGCGACTGAACAACAATAACAGGATATGTAGGATTAGAAAGGAAGAAAACCAATATTCTTAGCTGTAGATGATATGTTTGTCTGGAAAACACTAAGAGAATCTGTAATCAAACAAGTATAACTACTAAGAGGCCTTTTTCAAGGATGAAAGACACAAGGTCAAAATACAAAACCACGCGCCTGCACACCAGCAACAACCAGACAGAAATAACTGCATCCTGCTCTCAGGTGAGCTACTGGGTATCATGCGGGAGAGACTGGGGGCAGGAGGAGAAGGGGACGGAGAGGACGAGACGGCGGGATGGCATCACCGACGCGATGGGCGTGAGTCTCAGTGAAGTCCGGGAGTTGGTGATGGACAGGGAGGCCTGGCGTGCTGCGCTTCATGGGGTCGCAAAGAGTTGGACACGACTGAGCGACTGAACTGAACTGAATGTTTACTATTTTCCCAGCTTTATTAAGATATAATTGGCAAGCAACATTGTCTCAGTTTGAGGTGTACAACGTGGTGATGTGATGTACAATCACACTGTGAAATGGTGACCACAATAATATTAGTTAACACGCCACCACCTCACACTGTTACCATGCGTGCGTGCGTGACCACCTCACACTGTTACCATGCGTGCGTGCGTGACCACCTCACACTGTTACCATGCGTGCGTGCGTGACCACCTCACACTGTTACCGTGCGTGCGTGCGTGAGTGAGTGACCACCTCACATTGTTACCGTGCGTGCGTGCGTGCGTGACCACCTCACACTGTTACCTTGCGTGCGTGCGTGCGTGACCACCTCACAGTTACCGTGCGTGCGTGCGTGCGTGACCACCTCACACTGTTACCGTGCGTGCGTGCGTGCGTGACCACCTCACACTGTTACCGTGCGTGCGTGCGTGCGTGACCACCTCACACTGTTACCGTGCGTGCGTGCGTGCGTGACCACCTCACACTGTTACCGTGCGTGCGTGCGTGCGTGACCACCTCACACTGTTACCGTGCGTGCGTGCGTGCGTATGTGACCACCTCACACTGTTACCGTGCATGCGTACATGACCACCTCACATTGTTACCGTGCGTGCGTGCGTGCGTGACCACCTCACACTGTTACCATGCGTGCGTGCATGTGTGACCACCTCACACTGTTACCGTGCGTGTGTGCGTGCGTGTGTGGTGGAGCACGTGAGCCCTGCTGTCAGCACACGCGTCTGTAACACACGCTGCAACCGTGCTCACCAGGCTGACTCGAGGTCTCCAGCAGTTACTCATCTTCCAGCTGAAAACTTCAGCCTCTGCCTGTCTCCCTGTTGCCCCCACCCACCCTGGTAAACGGCAGTCTACTGTTTCTCCAGGTTTGGTGTTCCGGAAACGACGAGGAGGAGCGATTGATCATACAGTCGCTGTATTTTGTGTTTTTCTGCCCGACTATTTCACTTCCCGTAATACCCTCAAACTTCATTATACTGTTGCCAGTGGCAGGGCTTCCTTATTTTTATGGCTGAATAATAGTCCATGCATATACATAAAATGAAACGTCATAGAGAAAAATACTGACAGGCTTGATGAGATTAATTTTTAAATTCTATCCAGTAAGAAGATACCATATAAATAGGTAAAAATTAAGCTATATGTTTATCTTTGTAACATACAGAATGAACTGAAAAGAATTAGTAGTCATATGTGATACTTTGTTATGATTATCTAACAGTATTACACTATATACAATATACAGTTATGTAAAAGTATATGACATTTGTACGTAAGTCAAACTTACGTATTTTAATAAAATACAGCTGACCCTTGAACAGCACAGGCTTGAACTGCAGGGTTTTCGGTGGTGAATACCAGAGGGTGGTGGCTGGCTCAGCCATAGAAGTGGATCCGCAGACACGATGGAGCAACTATTCAGTCACCTGCAGAGCTTCGCCTGTGGGAGCACTGGCACCATGATTCGCACGTGGCTCAAGGGTGAGCTCGTGTGCTTATGTAAAACGTGTCTAGCACTGATAATGCACACGTCGTGTAATATACAGGACGCTGCAAATCCCATGTGTGCACCACAGATAAGACACCAAGTGTGCCCACGTGCTCCCGACTCCAGCCCCTGCAGCCTTCGTGCCTCCCTTCAGGGACAGAAACACGGAGCAGCTGAGTGGGGCGCACAGCCCAGGCTCACTGAAGACCGAGACTCACCCTCAGGCCAGGGCCTGGGCTGCCCACCCCCCACATCGCAGGGAATCGCAGGTAAGCCAGTGTGCATCTCAGACTCCCCTGAGAAGGAGGATCCCCGAGGGAGACCCAAAGGAAACAGAGACAAAACAAAGACACTGGAAAACTATCAGCTCTGGCGGCCGCGGCTGCGTCGACAGCGCACCCCACCTGACACCCACGCAGAGGGGCAAAGGCCTCACGCTGAAGGCTTATGCACCCTGGGCCATTTTGCCCCATCTCCAGCGGTGAAGAACCTGGTGGCCAATGCAGGAGATGTAAGAGACACAGGTTCGATTCCTGGGTCGGGAAGATCCCCTGGAGGAGGGCATGGCAACCCACTCCGGTGTTCTTTCCTGGAGAAGCCAGAGGGGCCTGGCGGGCTGCAGTCCACGGGGGCGCACAGAGTCAGTCACGCCTGAAGGCCTGAGCATGCACGCACGCACGCACAGCTGGTTTCCAACAACAACAAATAAATTACAAAGCACATTACACGGCAAACAAAGCAAAACAGAAAGAAACATCACAGTTTGAAAAGACACAGTGAGATCAGAACGAGACTCAGGCAGAACAGACTGGGACGACCAGGCCACAGGTTTCAATCACTGTCATCAATTTGCTAAGGTCGCTAATGGAAAAAGGGATAGCGTGTAACAACCGCTGGGCAAAGTAGAGAAATGCAGATGCTCAAGAAGAACCAAAAAGAAATGCTGGAAGCTGGAGCACTGCAGTGGAGATGTCGAACGCCTGGGCGGGACAGGGCTGAGGGGGACGCCTCGAAGCTGCTCTGCAGAGAGAGAGAGAGAGAGACAGGAGAGGCAAGCCAGGGGCGGCTGCACAGGCGCACCTCCGAAAGGGAGAGGATGCCACTGCAGACGGGGCAGCTGGAGAGGTTCCGAGTGAGCGCGCCACGGGACACTCCCAGGGAGCTCAGGGAGCACCCAGCAGGGCACGTGCCCTCAAAGTCACACGGCAGCGCAAACTGCACAACATCCAAGACAGAAAAGAGCAGCTTCCGGGGCACAAGGAGAGACCTGCCCCACGTGAGCAAGCAGAGGACGGAGCTAAGCATTTAGTGAGCCGGAGAGAAGGCACCCGCACCATTCGCGCAGCTCTGCGTCCTTCAGAAGTAAAGCAGAAACGAAGACTCAGACGTGAGAAAGCAGCGAACTTGCCAACAGCTGAGCCGCCTTGAAAGAAACGTTGAAAGAAGCTCCTTAGAGAGAAGGGAAGCGACGTGGGTGAGAAACTTAAAGTGAAGTCGCTCAGTCGCGTCCAACTCTGTGCGACCCCGCGGACTGTGGCCCACCAGGCTCCTCCGTCCATGGGATTCTCCAGGCAAGGATACTGCAGTGGGTTGCCATTTCCTTCTCCAGGGGATCTTCCCGACCCAGGGATTGAACCCAGGTCTTCGGCGTTGCAGGCACGGTACCATCTGAGCCACCAGGGAAGCCCATTGCTCTGTGAAGTCGGTGAGAAACTTGAATCCATGTAAAGAAATGCAAGTGTCAGGGAGGCGCCTGCAGGGCCCGAGGGAGCCTGCCAGGAGCGTCCGAGGAGGACCCGGAAGCTGAGATGCACCTGCTCGTTATTAAGGGCTGAGGAAAGCAAGGATAAAAGTATATTATCCCCTAAAATGTCTTGCCTGCTTTCCCCTGAAGTGGTTCTTAATACCATTAATATAAAGAAACAATTGAAAGCTACAAATAGTCAATATTTATTCTCTGGGAAAACCTCTGGCCAGAGAGACACCTGAGTACTTAGGTCCAGAAAAAGGAATCAAGTTTCTGTGGATTTGGCTCTTGTAAGGTCAGCTCTCAGCCCTTCCTAAGTCTTTGTCACGAGACTTTTCCCAGTGACACCCTTTCCTGCCAATGACTAAGCTCGTGTTTGAGGAGGTACCTCAGACAGTAAAGAATATGCCCACAGTGCAGGAGACAGGTACTCGATCCCTGGGTTGGGAAGATCCCCTGGAGAAGGAAATGGCAACCCATGCCAGTACTCTTGCCTGGAGAATTCCATGGACAGAGGAGCCTGGTGGGCTACAGTCCATGGGGTCGCACAGAGTCAGACACGACTGAGCAACTAACAGGCTACTACTAGCTCCTTTATTAATGCTTCCATTTTGCAAAGCTCTTACTCATCACACGGTTTGGGGGCTTCCTGTATACATAGCATTTGTTAGAAGCCTCCTGGAAAGCAAAGTCAACAGAAGCAAGTCTAAAGGAGATCAGTCCTGAATATTCATTGGAAGGACTGATGCTGAAACTGAACTCCAATACTTTGGCCACCTGATGGGAAGAGTTGACTCACTGGAAAAGACCCTGATGCTGTGAAAGATTGGAGGCAGGAGGAGAAGGGGACGACAGAGGATGAGATGGTTGGATGGCATCACCGACTTGATGGACATGAGTTTGAGCAGGCTCCGGGAGTTGGTGATGGACAGGGAGGCCTGGCGTGCTGCAGTCCATGGGGTCGCAAAGAGTTGAACACAACTAAGCGACTAGACTGAACTGAAAGGAACATGCAATTAAAGACGCCAAGAGATCCTGAAGCTGGACACGCGACCTGAGAAGACACTTGCCCCCACCAGGACCCATGGCAGGCCAGCGCAGTCTCCGTGGAACCTATGAGGTTAACTTGCTTCTTTCACAGAAGGGTTCGCTGCGCACCGGAGGGGGAGGGACAGGGGCAGGGGTGGGGGGAGGGGGAGGACTCTGGGAAGAGGACAGACCGGCCGCCAGCACCGCGCCTCACACTGCTGTCCTGCACCACCAGGCACACACTTTCCATACAGTTAACTAACCCCCAAAGCACCCCATATGATCCTTAAGATCAGAAAATCTTCAAAACACTTCATCTGAGTTACAAGGTTTGACAAACCAACAGCCCATGAAATGCCCAAAGCAGTCTTTGGTTAAATAAAAAGTGATCGAGTGGCACGGGAAACGAGAGGAGTCATGACGCCGACGCGTCAGGAGCACTTCGCAGGATGAAGCGTGCAGAACAGGAAGGGGGCGGGGCTGCGAGCGCCAGTGACCCTTCCATCCGCGTCTGCCCTCGCCCCGCCCCCAGGCGCCGCCCCTCTGCAGGAACCGGAAAACGCAAAGCAAAGAGCGCCCCACCTGTAGGTCTCTCCGGCTCCCGGGTTTAAATCACTCGCAGCCCCAGGGGGAGAACAGACATCAGGGGCTGGGAGGAGGGCTCAGCCAGTGCCGAGGATGACCCTGCGTGAGGACTTGGGGCCAAGTGAGTGAGAGTCGCTCGGTCCTGTCCGACTCTGCGGCCCCACGGACTGTACAGTCCAGGGAATTCTCCAGCCCAGAATACTGGAGTGGGTAGCTGTTCCCTCCTCCAGGGGATCTTCCCAACCCAGGGATCGCACCCAGGGATTGAACCCAGGTCTCCCACATTGCAGACGGATTCTTTACCAGCTGAGCCACTAGGGAATCCTCAGAATACTGGAGTCGGTAGCCTATCCCTTCTCTAGGGGATCTTCCCAACCCAGGAATCGAACCGGGGTCTCCTGCATTGCAGGTGGATTCTTTACCAGCTGAGCTATCACTGCAAAGATGCCTATTAAATCAGACTCATCAGTGGAGTGCAAGGCACAGGAGAGAAGCTGAGATGACCCTAATCCTCACCCCAACCCAGACGAGGGGGCTGGCCTGGGCGCTGGAGGTGGGGTGTCGGATGCCCAGAGAAGGTTTCCGGTGCCGCACACAAGCCTCCAGACGTTCGGCTTAAGTAGAGGAAGCCCTGAGGAGGAGACCGGGGCCGCCCTTCCCTCTCAGTGGGGCGGTCAGGAGCCGAGAGGAGAAGCAGGACCACAGGAGATGAGCCCTGTAGGGCGACTTCCGACCACACCTCCCGCGTTCAGAACCAAAGGGGCCTCCTGTCGAATGCCCGGTGCCGGGCCCACACCCGAGCACCGACCCCAACATCCACCAGCGGCTCACGCTGAAACCACCCGAACGCACAGCTCGGGGTGTGGACCCGCCTCGCAAGAGCTGAGGCTTTTCAGAAACCTGGACTGCAGCACCAGCGTCTATTTCTGGCGAAGACGCGGAGAACAAGGGAAGCTGAGCCAGCCTCCGTGTCAGGCGGCTCCAAGTGGCTGCAGAAATAATTGCTTTTATTTTTAATAAAGAAAACTGGAAAGATGTTTGCATTCTTCGGATTTCCACTTTTCCACCTTCCAGCGGTAAAGACCGTGCACGCAAACGCTGGGGAGGCACCCCGAATCACCCGTGGGGCCGGCCCGGGTCAGCCGTGCGGACGCTCACGAGAGAGAGGTCCGAGGTGCGCGGGCAGCCCGGGAGGGGCTGGAGCATCCCGCCTGCCTGCGCCCAGCACAGTGATCCCACCGAGAGCAGCACCGGGAGGGCCCGGGAATAGAGGCGGAGCCGGAAGGGGAGCCCGGACGAGGGGCGGAGCTACGGGCGGCGGGACTCCGCAGGACACCGGGCCGCCTAGACGCCCCTGAGCCACAGGGGACAAAGGAGGCTGCGCTGGGGGCCGGGGTGGGTGAAGCAGGCAGGGCAGGTGCCCTCTTGCTAGCGGCCCAGGCCCCAACGTCTTGCCGGCCCACGCGGGGCCCGGCCGCTCCCGGGACTGCCGCCTGCCCACCTCCTCGCCCTCAGCCGGCCGCCCCCGCCGCCTCCCGGCCACTGTCTCAGCTCCCGTGGCCCTCAGCTTCCCTGGCGGTCGCTGCCCCGTCTGCGCCTGCTCACGGAGACCCTCAAACGGCCGCCCCAGCAGGCCTGGGGCTCAACCTGCGGCTGAGCCCTGAGCGCCCGGCTCAGGCTTACCCGCACAGCCGGGCGACTCCTCGCTTCCGGGCAGACTCTTGGTGCCCGGCCACCTCCCGGGCCCAGGAGTTAGTGCGCCGAGGAACCCCTGCGAACGCCCCAGCGGCTGCCCAGACCTGGAGCAAGCGCATCCCTGGGAAGACTGTCCCCGCAAACCACGGCTTAAATCGCCTGAGAGGAGTCACGGTGAAAACCGCACAGAATCATTCTGAAGAGTAGAACCACCCAGAACGCAGGTTTTCATGAATCACGCGTGTTTTGCAGCAATCATGCTTCTATTCCTGTCCTCTCTGAATGGAAGTAAAAGCCCTGCCCCACACCCCACGGTCACTACCCGGGGCACCACGCCCACACGTGCCCTCTCGCTCAACCAGAGAAAGGAATCGGGCAGCAACCCTGACCTGCCTGCATGACTCACCCCGCGGGCCCGGAGCCAACCACTCCAGAAGCTCCTGCTGCTCCGGGTCCTCTGGGGATGGAGAACCGGCCCAAGGCCCTCTCCCCGGGCATCCCCACCACCCACAGGCTATGCACCTGCTTCTTGGCCTCTTGCTTCCCACCCCTAAGGCCCCTCCACTCCCCCCGCACACCCTCCTGGTCTCTGCAGCCAGGCTGGGCTCCTTCCTTCACAGGGTTCAGAGGCATCCCCTGTGGAGAATGGCCCGGAGCCCGCCCCACCCTGACCCCCCACCACCATGCTTGCCTGCTCCTGGCTGGGTGAGTTTGTTTGCTGAGTGCCTGCCCACCAGAAAGGGAAAGCCTACTCATCGCTCATGCACCCCTGTTCCTGCAAAAAGACACTCAACACAGCAGAGGCCCCACCAACCCGGCTCCAACTGGCTGCACTGACCCTCCCTGTGCACCACAGCTTCGCGGGGTAAGTTTTGCCCTGCCCTCTGCTGCAGGGGAAAGCGCGGTAAGCCCCCACCTGCGGTTGTGTGCGGGGGGCTGGTAAGGACGGGAGGGTGGGACCCGGAGATGCTGCCCCCATGGGGCACCCGGGCCCAGGGGCCCTCATGCCTGAGAGCTCCAGCCTCCCTCTGCCTGTGCGAAAGGACACGAGGCAGACGTGATGGTAAGCAGGGTGCTCACGGTGGCACAGGAGGGCGTGCTGGGAGGGGCAAGGGCGGTCACTGTCACCCCCGAGCCAGATGCAGGCAGACCACCCGTGGCCCCCGTGCACCTCCCTGAGGGGGACCCCAGGCCCCTCTGAACACGCTACACGTATGTGGAGGGCAGGAGCCCCATCTGAGCCAGGGAGACGCTGGGACAGGCAGCGACACCCCCTCCTCTCCACTTCTGCGGGCCTGCACACTGGTGCTCGCACACTCGCACATGCACGCACTTGGGTTTGCACGCTCATGCCCATGCTCTGCGCGGTGTCTCCGGCTGTGCTCACACACACACTCCATCATGGACTCCTGGGTCTCCGGGGTGTCAGGCGCCCCAGGGCTCCTAAACTCAGCACCGCGGACAGCGTCACGGCCCCACCGTGCACCGTGAGGCAGGACACACGGCCGAGGCCCCACACGTACCTGGCGCCTTGGCCTTCTCGTACTTTGATGATGCACAGCACTGGTTACAAACTGTCTCAGCTGGCAATGTGTTCTCTTCATTTTTCTTCAAATGTGTGTCTCGTTCAGTCCACAGATGAATCCAATTAGCGTATCACTGTGACTGATTAAATATGCCTCGTGTGAATTTACATGTCAAAACACACTGAACTTGGACACGGCTTCCAGGCCTCCCTAAACAGCTCGCGGGCACAGCCAGCTCCAAACACAAAGGCTGAAGTTTGCTTCTGCTATGAGTGCCTGGCGCGAGGGAGCAAGGGCCTGGAGCGGGCATCACTCGTGCAAAGGGCAGGCATGAAGACATGCGCAAGCCCCTCTCCATCTCTGGCAGAAGGGTCCCCACCTGCATCAGAAGCTGCCTTGGACGGGCCTGTTGGGGTGGACGCTCGACCTCTGATCAGAGAGTCCTGGGCAGAGAAATCGAGGGGCTGGTTCAGAGGAAGGACGTTCTCGCAGACAGCGGCATGAACGCGGGAACCATGCCAAGGAGCAGGTTTCCCTGCCAAGCAGGTGCTAATGCTTATCACGGGCAGCATATTCTAACGTAAGTGATCTCTGACCTCCTGGTCACTTGTCCCCTGGTTTCCAACTTTCTCTTCAGAAGGGAGCAAAAACGGAGTCTGGAAATTGGGCTTTGAAAGTTAAGGAAGAACGGACAGCCCTCGCTAGATTCCTCCAAAATCAGTGACTAAGGGGTCTGCGAGTGATTTGGGGGAGATTCTTAAACTGATGAAATGGTTCAGCCATTCCTTCACCACCAGACCTGGGGGAGAGCTGGTCCTGCCCACTGGGAGCAGGTGTCCTCACCCCCGGGGTCTCTGATCTCTGTTGGGGACCTGCCACAGAGGCACGGCCAGCTGGCGGCCCAGTCCTCCCGCTAAGTCCAGGGTCCTGGCTATTCCTGGACGGGGACAGACGTTGTGGGCGGCTGTTAACCCTGCTCCGTTCCTACCCACTCAGGACCTGACAGAGCGGTGCCCGTGGGCTCAGGGCCAGCACTGCGGCAGCTCTGGGAGTCCCCACAGGAGAGGGCAGCAGGGGGCCTGTGACGCTGGGTGGCTCTGGGGGAGGGTCGCTAGCGAGTGGGACAGAGGAGAAGAGAGAATTCCAAAGGAAGAGAGAAAGTCGCATCTTCTGCCCCAGTGGGCTTTCCGGAGAGAGAAGCACCGCGCCCAGATGCAGACATGCTGCCCGGTGAGCTGCGTTACAGACTGGAGCAGGGCCTCCCCGGGGGCTCAGTGGCCAAGAACCCGCCCGCAGTGCAGGGACCCAGGCCTGATCCCTGGGTCGGGAACAGCCCCTGGGAGAGGGCAGGCAACCCACTCCAGGATTCTTGCCTAGAGAATCCCATGGACAGAGGAGCCTGGCGGGCTACAGTCCACGGGATTTCGAGAGTTGAACACGACTTAGCAACTAAACCGCCACCAAAGGGGCTAAACGTGTTTAATGTGGTCAAAGAAGAACATTCATACAGAACAGAGGCGCATTCCGGAGGCCGCCGTAAGGAAGCTTTTCTTCATGGAAAGGGTGTGTGAGCCCAGCGGAGGATTTGAGGAACCCCCAGCGCGAGCATGCAGCCCTGTGGGGAGGATGCCAGCTGGAAGGGGGCTTGGATGGGGTCCTTGGATGGGGAGCACCTGGGGAGGAGCCCCTGCCCCATGGGACCCCTGCCCCACACGGCCTCCCGCCCCACAGGGAGCCCCCTGCCCCACAGTGCCACCTGTTCCACTCAGGGCTGCTGCGGCCAGTCCGCACCCTGAGAACCAGGAGGAAACCCACCACTCAAGGAAGGACGACGGCAGTGGGTGCCCCGCTTCGGGGCGGCTCGGGGGAGTGGACCCTCCGTCGGGCTGTGCGGGGCTCACGTCCGCACCGCCCCCTGCGTCTAGTCTTAGATGTGGAATCACTCTGAGATGCAGTCTTGAGCTGACTGACGTTTCTGAACACCTCCCGTGGCTGGTGGGAGAGGCCTGTTGGGCAGCACAGCTCTCCAGCAGCCAGAGACCATGGGGGCCCCATGGCAGGCAGCACCCTGGACTGACACCCCCCCGGATGTGCCTGCTGACAAACCTGGGAGCCTGTGCGCCGTTCGCCCGGCGTTTCTGCCCCTCCGTCCAGCCTGCCAGCCCCCAGGCCTCACCAGCTGCCCGCGTCTGTGCTCCGAGTCCGGGTGCCGGTCCAGGCAGAGGCCTGAGGTCCACTCCTACGTCTGCTCAGAGGCCCCACGGTGGTCGGTGGTCGGGGGGACGCTTGTAACCGACCCGAGGAGGGAGGCCCCATCCAGCTCTGCCTGCCCGGCAGCCTCGTTTCGGGCACCCGGCTCTGCGGGCCCCTGTGGCCGGGGCCCTGTCTCTGCATGGGCCCGCTCCGCACTGCCCACCCTCTGTCTGGCTGCCCTGGGGAGGATGGGCTGCAGACATGGTCGAGTGGCTCCGGGGGGGCTGGGGGAAGAGCTGGCAGGGGCAGGGAGGGCTGGCGGCCTCCCAGTGGACGGTGGGCAGGACAGTGGGTGCCTGGCTGGGCAGAGCCCAAGAGCAGGCCCCCCCCGACCCCAGCAGGGGCGCTGGGCCCCGCCCGACCCTCACTTTCACCCCGGGACATTCAAGGGAAGGCAACAAGGAGGCGGGGGAAAACTGGCTGTGCGTGTCAGCCCCGCGGTCTGCCCCCCCTGCCGAGGGCCCTAAGGTCACAGAGGGTGCACACCCGCGCCCTGCTCCAGGCTCGGCAGCCAGGAGAAGGAGCTGGCGCCCCGTGGGAAGGCTCGCAGACGGCGCCGCTGCCCACGCCCAGGCACAGGTCCGGGGGTCACCGCGCCGGGTGAGCCCCGCAGGATGAGGCTGCTGTCGCGGGCGGGGACGGCTGCGCTGGCTCACCACCGCCGGGTCTCCCCTGGCAAGCTTGAGCTGCCTCCCCGAGGACGTGGGGCTGCTTGCGACGCTGAGAGACTACCTGTGCTGCTTCATCCCGCGGGAGGGAAGCCTATCGCTGCTTTTGCTGAAGACTTTTCATTTTGAGTTGGCTTTTTCTGACTGTGCAATTGTAATAATGTGAGGTGTTGACCAAGAGCAAACCGTCTTCAGAGGAGAAAGGAACCGCCGTACAAGCACCTGGATCAGCCCCAGGGCTCCGACCCTGTGGGCCTGCTTCCCGGCTCTTCCGTGGGCGGCCGCCCTCACCCTGCGGACCACGGGCGACTCGTTTGCTGACTGATCTGCGTCTCACACATTCAGCGTCACCCCGAGAGTGTGGTCCCATAGCACAGCCACGCACAGTGTCACCCTCATGCCCCGAGGCACATGCTGAGTTATCACAGAGTTGTGTCTCAGGGCCAGATGACGGGGGTTCCAACGTCCCCTGTGAGTTAGATGGATTTGGGGGTGTCAGTGTCCACTGTGAGTTAGATGGACTGGGGTACCAGAATGCCCTGTGAGATACATGGACTTGGGGTGCAGCGTGTCTTGTGAACTGTGTGGACTTGGGGTACCAGCGTGACCTGTGAACCTGGGGTACGGCGTGCCTTGTGAATTAGAAGTTCACTTTCAGGAATGGCTGTCAGAGCATCAGGGCTGCTATGCGGGAGGAAATGAGCGAGTGGCGGGAGCCAGCCCCGGGAGGCAGCCTTGGCCGCAGCAGCCTGACAGCGAGACCCGCCTGTGCCCACCATCCCCACCAGCTCCCCAGGGCCTCCTGCCGAGCGCCACAGACTCAGGCTGGCCCCCAAGGCCGGGACCCCGGCCCCCTCCCCGCAGGCCTTCAGCAGGCGGCGCTTCTCCCTGTCGCTCGTCCCAACATCCGCAGGCCCTGCCCCGGCCAGCCAGGTGACCAGGCGGGCTGAGCGCTGCGGGTAAGGCCAGGAGAAAGGGGGTCAACATCCGCAGGCCCTGCCCCGGCCAGCCAGGTGACCAGGCGGGCTGAGCGCTGCGGGTAAGGCCGGGAGAAAGCGGGTGGACTGCTGACGCCGACGCGCCCGTGGGAAGACTCCGTTAGATGTTACTAGCTGGGCGTCACAGGGCTTCTGAAGTTACCGCATCGGAACGATTTGAGAATCAAAGACCTGAGCATCACCTCGTGTCAGGAAGGAAGCCCCACTCCCACATGGGCCCAGGCTCCCCTGCCCGGCGCCAGTGGAGCCCGGCAGGGCTAGGCTGCGAGCCTCAACACAGACCCTGCTGGGCACCTGCTCACCCACAGGGGCCGCCTCTCTCCAGCCACATGGACATATCTCATCTCAGAGACTCGAGGCCCCAGAGAACACGGCCAGACTGCACGCGCCCGTCCGCACGGCGCCTCCTGCCTCCCTGACAAGCTCCCCTCCAGCAGGCCCAGCCGGAGAAGGGGCCCTCGGCCTGGGCACTTCCCGCATGCCAGCACACGCCAGCCGTGTCTCCAGGGCCCACAGCCAGCTCCTCGGCACCGAGCTCATCCATGATGCCATCATGTCCCACCCGTGACGCGAGGCCCCATCACCCAAATGCCTCGAGAGTGTTTCCCATCTCCCCGCCAGGCCACCCCACCCACCGGATGTCCCTCACGCGGAAACCGGGAGCTGTCCGAAGTCTCGGGTATCACAGTTAACACTGCAGGTCCCACCCCACCGTCGCCCGTGAAGCCCCAGTGCTCTCTCCTCAGGCTGCCTCCTCCAGGACGCCCTCCCTGCCTCTTCAGGATGTCTGGGCCCAAACGTCTCTTTGCAGGCCCAGTGAAGACAAGGGTGGTTCTGTCTGGTTCTCTGTGGCCCGTGGCACTCAGCACAGAGCCAGAAAGAGAAGGAAGGTGAGGGGCCAATGAAGGCGAGACTACAAAACCCGCCTGGACACCACAGATGGCTCCAGGATGGGCTGGGTGCCACGCTGCCGGCTCCCAGTCAGGCCTGGCCACCCACGCAGACACCCGGCTGCTCGTCCCCGGGGGCCCAAGCCCAGCATGGCGAGTCCCTGGCCGCCCAACCCGGCCTCCCCGTCGTCTCCCCGAGCCTCCTGACCCGGCCTCCCCGCCGTCTCCCCGGCCGCCCGACCCGGCCTCCCCGCCGTCTCCCCGAGCCTCCTGACCCGGCCTCCCCGCCGTCTCCCCGGCCGCCCGACCCGGCCTCCCCACCGTCTCCCTGAGCCTCCTGACCCGGCCTCCCCGCCGTGTCCCCGAGCAGCGCAGCCCCAGCCCCCCGGTGCCTGGCAGCCCCGGCCTCGGCTGGCCGGCATCTGTCCAGGCCCACTGTGGCCTGGTGTCTTTTCAGAACCCTCTCCGTGTCCTGACACGATGCGATGGGCGCCACACGACAGCACAGGGCCCCGTGCTTCACCACCGCACGCTGCCACTCGCCACGCCACGCCACGCCACGCCCCGTGCCACACTCTCCACGTGTTATACAGCACGTCGGGCAACGCTGTGCAGTCACGGAACAGCGTCACTACATTACGTGATGTTACGTGTGAGGCTCCCTCGCATAACTGATACCTCGCCGATCACACACAGCGCACGCTGCGTCCCCAGCCACACGGTGTCGCTTTATGCTCCACATTGCCCTCTCCTCGCCTCCCCCGCGGGGCTGCACCCTCACCAGGGCCGAGTCTCTGTTCGGTCAGACCGCAGCACACCCCGGCCCGCACAGGGCCTGGCGCGACCGAACCACATTGGTACCGACGAACGATCCCTAAGGGGGGGACTGGCCTCGACTGAAGGCATCTCCAGGAGACGCCTGGGCCCTCAGAGACAGCAAGGCTCAGCATCCTTGGCGTGGACACCCTGAAGCTACGCCAGCCCCTCCCCATGCCCCAGTTCCGCACCCACACGTGACTGGGCCCGAGGCGTGCCAGCCAGGGTCCGTGTGCCCAGCCCCGGCAGGGCTGCAGCGCCCAGGACCTGCACGGGCCTGACCTCCAGGAGCCCTGAGCTGGTCCCCACTGCCGTCCCCGACTCCACCTCCCCCTCCACAGGGTCACCTGTGTCAGCATTCGGTCCAGAGCGACGGGGCCCATGGACAGCCCTCGGCCCTGACGGCATCCAACACCTGACCAGGATTCCAGGAGGAAAGTGAGGCCCCAGCCCTGAAGGTCCCCCGTCCCCCTCCCATCTGCTCCGTGGGGGCTCCAGCAGTGGCCTCCGTCCCCCCATCCGCTCCGCGGGGGCTCCAGCAGTGGTGAAGACATGAACAAGGAGCCCCAATACCTGCCTGGGGCTGAGGATGAGAGAGGAGCCTCATTACAGAAGCGCCTTCAAGTCTTTCAAAACAGAAGCAATTTCATCATCATATAAGTATGAAGAGGGAGCAGCACCACATGTCATCACAGGAACCTCCCGAGCGGGGCTCTAACCTCCCTCACAGCATGGGATCAATCCACTTATATCAGGAACCTCCCGAGCAGGGCTCTAACCTCCCTGATAGCATGGGATCAAGTCCACCCCCGTGTGGACTCTGTACCGGTGGAAGGCCTCGTCTGCCAGTGACCACAGACATGCCCGCAAGTCGGAGGGGGTCAAGCTGACTGTGCAGTTTGGTATTTCAGCACCAAATACTACGATCCTGTGGTCACAGGCTAATTCTCTGTAGTCCTTCCCTTATAGCATCAAGTACGTTCAGAACATCATGAAAGTACTTAAAATATAAAAAGGAGCCACGTTTTTAAAACTACAGGTGTCATTGCCCAGCCTGCAGGGCCTGCAGGACACACGGCGGCCGGCACCCCACGCTGGCTCACGGGCACGCTGGTGTGATGTAGACATCTGAGTTTAGAGGCCGTGACAACGCTCAAGCCACAGGTGCCGTTCCCTCTCCACGCCTGACACGGACACATGAGACAAAACCAAGACGCCAGGTTTCAAACAGTCAACCTCACTTCCCCCAGAGAGCGACAAAATAATGAAAGGCCATTGTCACAAGTACATGGTCACAAATCTAAAAAGATAAAAAGATTTCATTTCATTTCGTTCCATTCATATTGTCGTTAGGTTCCAACAAATCCAGTTCTGAAAGTATCATTTCCCAGTACTGGGGTGAACTGCCACTCACGGAACGATTAGTGCATATCTGGGTAAAACAATGATGCTTGTTTTGGTCTCAAGCATATGCAGTAACCTCTTGTACTGAGGAAGGAGGGGCATGAAGCCAGTCCACTCAAGCATATTCAGTAACCTCTTGTACTGAGGAAGGAGGGGCATGAAGCCAGTCCATGCAGCGAGGGGGTCCGTGGCCACTTGGGTGCAGAGACTTCAGACCAGAGTCTGCTGCCCGCTCCCCAGGGCCCGCTTGGCTGCTCTGCTGGACGGGGAGACTGCCCGGCCGGGTCGGTCCACCCTGAGCTCCACCCCCGCAGTGGAATGAAGCCTGGGAGCAGGCTCAGTCTCCACAGGCAGATCTGTCAGATTTATGGGAACTGGTACAACTGTGCAAGGAATTATTTAACCGACAATTCTTGTCCCCAGAATCATTGTGCTAAGTTGCTTCAGTCTTGTCTGACTCTTTGCAGCTCCATGGGCTGTAGCCTGCAAGGCTCCTCTGTCTGTGGGATCCTCCAGCAAGAATACTGGTGCGGGCTGCCATTTCCTCCTCCAGGGAGCATCCTCACCCGGGGATGGAACCCACATCTCTTGTGTCTCCTGCATTGGCAGGTGGGATGTGTGCCACCAACGCCACCTGGGAGGCCCCCAATCATCACTCTGAACAAACAAGCGCCACCAAGGGCCCCAGAATCCCTGCAAGTACAAGCCAGCAGCGACCGAGATCAAGACGGCCTGGGGTTTGTTCCTCTAAAGGGGGCATTACCACTGTTTTATGCCTGTTTACTGTCAGTGGACAAAGAAACTTTAAGTTAACAGACACAATATGACGACACCTCAACTGCCAGGAACTGTCCCTCAGTCACCCAGGACCCGCGCTGCACTGCACCCTGGGAGGAAGTGTCAATTCCGTTAAAGTAGTTTATATGCTTAGCGACGCACAGGACTGGCTGAGGCTGGCTGAAACAGTCACTCTGTGCTACACCTGGGCATCCTGTGCCCAGCACAGCGCTTGCAGAAGCCTTACCTGCCGCCTTCGCCGCCGCCGCTGCGGTCACATTCTGGGCGTTGGCGCGTACCCTGAAGGTCACTGCTGGCCCCTCGACCCTGGAAGAGACCGTTGAGGAGGCGTCAGGACTGCTCAGGCACCCCACACATCCCAGGGCCACCCTGGGTCCTAGGGGCTCTGCCCACAGGCTCTGCTACTCTAGAAATACATGTGGCAGGGCTCTTACAAAAAAATTCAAATCAACCCCAATAAACCAACAGTAACCAGCAGACACTCCTGTGTGGAAAAAGAAAATTGTTATGGAAACAGGTTTTAGTAGTCAGTTCCCCAGGGAGCCACAGAAGCCAAGAACAGACAGGAAAGAGACAAGTATTTTTAAAATTCTCTTGAAAACTTATTGAAATCTTTAAGAACTACTCAGTATAAAAATAACTGGCAGGGGACTGCTTGCCAGGAGTTATCAAGACTGTTCAAAGCATTTTAAATACTTTGTTGAACATGACTTTGAAAAGTGAGTCCGTTTTTAAACAACTGATCTGTCTGGGGGGGCAGGAGGCTGTTTCCATCAGGACTCCCCCAGCTCCGCGTCTCCTGGCCCGTCACCCCCTGGACACGCCGCAGGGGCTGGTGTGCCAGGAGCGGGAACCACGCCAGTGGCCCTTGCCACCAGGAGGGCCCTCAGGATAGCTGCTCTTCTGGTGACCAGTGAGGTGACATTTCTACTCTAACCTACATCTGGAGAGTCCCAGGTAAGTAGGGCCCCCCAAACCTAACCTTCCCTTGGGTGCTGAGAGTGTTCTCTGAAGATCTAGTGGACGCTCCTAGTTCCCGAAAGACAGAGCATGCGGTTCATTCACCTGTCCTCACCTGCAGCACCACGGCCCGCCCTCCTTCCTTCCTTCCTTCCAGGACACCATGTGCAAGCCCCTGGGACGTGCACACACGTGACCCTGGGATGCTGCACACTTGGCCTTAGGACATGCACACAGTGACCCTGGGACCGCCCAGCGTGGAAAGCCCAGCATGCCGTGAAGGGAGGTTCCGCGTCTCTGACCGCCCAGCCCCATGTGGCCGAGCTCTGCCCTGGCGTCAGCAAAGGAAGGAAAGATGACCAGCCGTGCCAGGCAGATCCGACCTCCCGGCTGGCCTCGGCGTGAGTTCAGGGCTCTCTCCCCGCACCTGCTCTTCTGGGTGGGCACATGGAGTCTCTGCACATAAATATCTGCATGTCCGTGTCCCAGGTCACCACCTGTCACCCCGCTGAGCCTTTTAAGCTCCGAGGCCTCCGGAGGCTCAGCTGTAAAACGGGAGGTGGTTCAAGTAGCCAGGGAGACAATAAGGGGCAAATAAGCACAGACCCCGCAGCGGGAAACTGAAACTCGACTTCGGGGACCCTCCCTCCCCCAGGGGTCCTCACGTGGAGGGAGGGGCAGGGTGGGGGCCGGGCCCCTGCAGGAGGGAGCCTTGGGCCTGCACACAGGAGACCTCCCGACGAGTCCGGTGGTGAATTCCCGCTCTGTCTTCAGGAACTGCCCTCCTACCACGCAGGACACCACACAGACAGTAGACCGCACCCTGCTGGCCTGCTGCAAACTCGGGGAGCGGTCAGGCTGAGGCAGCGCCGGCCGCCCGGGCTGGCCTCGGGCTCAGCTGAAGGCCCGGGCTGGGGATCCGGTAAGCAGACGGCCTCCTGTCCACCCGCCCGGCGAGAGCCCAGAGCAGCGCATCCATCGGCACCATCGACAGCCGGGACTCGATTATAAAACCATAAGAGCGGTGGCCGGGCATCTGCCGGCATAATTACAGCGGCATGCCGTTGGCGTCTTAATGGCCTCTAATGATGTAGTAAGATATAATGGAATTTACTTGACAGCTACAGAGCCATTAACAAAACATATTAAGCATAACTAGTCCTTCCACAGAAACACAGCCCTGAAAGAGCGCTCCAAGCGGCGCCCTCCACACCTCTCCAGGAGCCACGATCTGCCGCGCCAGCAACGCGACGCAGAGACCCCCTGCGGCCGTGCGGTCGTCCCCTCCAGGGCCCTGCCCGGTCACCCCTGCAGGTGCTGTGGACCCGCACGTGCTGTGTCCTGGGGGCGACATACAGGACTCGTTGGGATGCCACATGCACCCCACACGCGTGCAGCATTAAAGACCCAGAGGTGCCGGCCCCGCATCAACTGGGCAGGACCCGGGCTCCCGAGGCACAGATGTGCGGGCTGGCTCGGGGCTCCAGGGCAGGGCGAGGCCTCGGGGTAGGACCTTGAGCTGTGGCCAAGACTGACAGAGGCTGAAAGAGGGCAGTGGCGTCGTTGTGGCCCCCAGGGGACGCAGGAGGCCTGCGTTCACCAAGCAAGAAAGAGACCCCAGCAAGTGGTATTTACAAAAGAGCTGAGCTGATAACCAGCCCACCTCTGAAGGCGGGAAAACTCCCAATACCCCCAGACTTGGAGGTGGTGTGTCTGGGAGGGACTGAGCCAAGAAGTGAGGAGCAGAGCAAGGTGAGGGGCCGGAGAGGAGGCACCAGGTCAAAACTGCACCTCCTGAAGTGCTGGGGCCCGCCTCTCCCCTCCCACTGGAGACCCCAGACCCCGCCCCTTCCCCTGGAGCCCTTGTGGCCCTGCCTCTCCCCTCCCACCAGAGCCCCAGGGCCCCCCTCCCCCTGGATCCCCCAGACCCCGCCCCTCCCACCAGAGCCCCAGGGCCCCCCCCCCTGCCCCCTGGATCCCACAGACCCCGCCCCTCCCACCGGAGCCCCGGGCCCCAGTGCATTTCCGACGGCCCCTCACGCTCTTCCCAGCCTCGGTCCCATCAGGAAACAGGGCTGGGCCCCAGACCCACGCACCTGTCACGTGCCAGCCCTGGCCTCCGTGTCACCAGCTCTTTCTAAAACCCAGCCCACTGAGGGCGAGGCGGGCTTGGGGCACTCGGGGACTTCAGGGCCCACTCCTTGGGGCCTGCACACTGCAGGTGCCAGCCCCAGGCCCTGGCTCACCTGCGGTGGGCCCGCCCCTACCATCCAGAGCCCCAGTGGTTCCCCAGGCCCTGGCACACCTGCGGTGGGCCCGCCCCACCATCCAGAGCCCCCGGGAGTTCCGGGTCAGCGGGGCCCTCTAGGGATCGCCCTCCTGCTGACACTCGGGTTTCTGCTGCGCTTACAGAGCTAACCGGACCCCCCAGATGCTCCCCTCTCTTCCTCCAGCACCAGCCTCTGTGGCACAGTGAACACACCCCACTGGTAACCTGCTGGAGGGACACTCAGAAGGAGGAGCCACCCGAGCCCCACCCGCACTCACTCAACGTCCGTGAAGACGCCCGCTGGCACCTCCAGGAGCCGCGCCACGCCCTCCAGCGCCTGCGTGCCCTCGTCCAGGCTCAGGGAGCTGTGGGGAGACGGCAGGGTTACCCGGTGGGCTTCTCACTTCGAGGAACAGGGCTCCGTGACCCCCACACCCCCTCACTGTGAGGAACGGGGACCCCGGACCCCAGCCCCTCACTGCGAGGAATGGGGCCCCGCCCCCTCCCGCCCCCTCACTCTGAGGAACCCGACCCCGCACCCCCTGGGACTCCGCGCCCCAACCCCGTTTTGATCCAAGAGCCGCCCTGCCTGTATTTCCATTATTCGGCCTGGGGTGGGGCAGGGGGCAGCTGGGAGCAAGTGTCTCTCCAGCCGGGATGAATCACCGCACTTTAAACCAGTAAGAGGAGCAACACAGTGCGAATGGGTGTGTTGGAGAGTGAGATGGGCCCAGGGAGCAGCAGGTTGGTCCCTCTGCGATGGGGGACTGCCCCCCCACCCCCACCATCCTGCTTCCTGAGACAGTGAGTAACCCTCAGGGCTGGGAACCCACGCAACAAGGATGGATGACACCCCCAAACCTCCCAGACACACTCTCCACAGGCTTTTATGTCACCAGGTTTTAAATAAGAATGTTTTAAAAGTGGTGCATCTGCATGTGTGGCTACCCTACAGTCCTCCCACCGGCTGCCCTGAACAGAACCACAGCTGCAGCCCTGGCTCTGTGGTGGGGCTGAGCCCAGAAGGCGGCAACTGAGGACAGCCACGGATGCACCAGGTGTGCACACGGATCCCTGAGGACACAGACACTCCCCGGTGTGCACACACACCCGAGGACACAGACACTCCCTGGGTGTGTACACACGCCCCTACGGACACAGACATTCCCCGGGTGTGCACACACACCCCTGCGGACACAGACACTCCCTGGGTGTGCACACACGCCTCTGAAGACACAGACACTCCCTGGGTGTGCACACACACCCCTGCGGACACAGACACTCCCCGGGTGTGCACACACACCCCTGCAGACACAGACACTCCCTGGGTGTGCACACATGCCCCTGTGGACACAGACATTCCCCGGGTGTGCACACACGCCCCTGTGGACACAGACACTTCCCGGGTGTGCACACACATGCGTGAGGACACAGACACTCCCCGGGTGTGTGTCCCAAGGTGTGCACACACACCCCCCTGTAGACAAGGACATTCCCCAGGTATGCAAAAACAGACACGACCCTGCAGACACTCCCAAGGTATGCACACACACTCCTGTAGACAAGGACACTCCCCAGGTGTGCACACACAGACACACCCCTGCAGTCACTCCCGAGGTGTGCACACACACACCCCTGTAGACAAGGACATCCCCCAGGTGTGCACACACAGACACACCCCTGCAGTCATTCCCAAGGTGTGCACACACACACCCCTGTAGACAAGGACATCCCCCAGTGTGCACACACAGACACACCCCTGAAGTCACTCCCGAGGTGTGCACACATACCCCTGCGGACATGGCCACTCCCCAGGTGTGCACACACACACCTGTAGACACAGACACTTCCCAGGAGCTGCAGGGGGACACCTCAGCCCCTCCTGCTGCACTGTCAGGGCAAGCAGGGCAAATGGCTCGTGACAACGGTGGCCCCATTCTTGTTCAAGTCAGACAAATGAGAGGCTGTCGACTGTACTCAAACCCAGCGCGCAATTATTTCTCTTTTGTTTTTAAACTACGTGGCCATCATCTGTCACTTCATGGTCTGAACTTCCTTAGAAAGTAGTTGTAGTCAATCTCAAAAATCACTGGACGGACACTTGTAATTTCCAGGGCCCGACTGTGACACCTGCCGCGGGGTCTCCTGGACGCCTGCCGCCTGGAACAGAGACGGCGCGCTTCTAGCAGCCGGAGGTCAGAGGTCGGAGCGGGAGTGGCAGCGGGTGCTCCGCCTGCCACGCCGTCAGGGCAGGAAGGGTCACCGTCAAGAGCTGGCGGGGCCTCCCTTCTAAGGCCCCTCTTCCTTCCTGAGACAGCCTGCTCGTTAAGCGAGGCGTGTGCTGGGGAGCCTGTACATCAGCAAAACGGGGAAAGGGCCCCGTAATCCCGTACAGGAAGCATGCGAGAGGCTGCCACACCCCATTCTCATGGCAGCCGCCCCACCCCTGCACAGCCTAGATCACTACTGGGTCAAAATGAGGAAATCCAAGTCTGTCAGGGGAGTGTTGAGGCCATTCTCAAAACAAAGACTAGGGACCATGACCTGAGGGTCAGAAACATTCAGTTCAGTCGCTTGGTAGTGTCCGACTCTGTGACCCCATGGACTGCAGCACGCCAGGCCTCCCTGTCCATCACCAACTCCCAGAGTTTACTCAAACTCATGCCCATCGAGTCAGTGATGCCATCCAACCATCTCATCTTCTGCCATCCCCTTCTCCTCCTGCCTTCAGTCTTTCCCAGCATCAGGGTCTTTTCAGAAACATTAAGACCAGTGAGAACTTAAAAGCAACTCTCCGCCCTCAACTACAAGGGATTCTATGGAAATTATCTCATTCATTGCTCACAACAAACCTGGAAGGAAGGGCCTGTATTAACCTCCCTTGAAAGAGGTGGAAACTGAGACTCCAGAAATTAAATTCAGTGCCGAAGATCACACTACCAGTAAATCCTCAAAGAAAGACACAAACTGAAAGGGTCAAGTGCACCCTGGTGTGTCAGCTTCGGGACTGTGGGGCAGACACGCATCTTGCCCGCACGCCCTCACCAGGCCACGCCCTCACCCCGGACCACGCCCCCACCAGACCACGCCCCCACCAGACCACGCCCTCTGACCACGCCCTCACCTGGCCACGCCCTCACTCTGACATTGCTCTCACCAGACCACGCCCTCTGACCACACCCTCACCCAGACCACGCCCTCCACTGACCACGCCCTCACCAGACCACGCCCCCCACTCCAAGGCTCCCCCACCCCAAGGCTCCCCCACCCCAAGCAGACGGAACCGCGTCCGCTCCCGCAGTCCCTCACGTCTTCTTTTCTTAGTGTCACCGCCTCTTCTGAGACAGATGAGATCCACCTCCAAGCGGTCTGTCCCTCCCGCCCACAGACGTCCACCTCGGGGGGTGCTGCATCCCAGGGCTGGCGGGGCTTCGGCTGCTTCACTTCCCAACTGTGAACATGTCACGGTTTATTCAAAAATTCTCCAAAGGTCGGAAACTAACTGAGTGATGGATCACAAAACACGAAAACAAGTCGGCCTCGATACCAGCGTTTTTGCTGAGATACTTGAAATCAGTCAATAAAATGAGACTTTCATGGGATTCACCGATTGTTCTATAAAAATTATGATGTTTATCTTTTAAAATCATCTTCCAAGGTAGCTAGCATTTTCGTTAACCTACAAGAATTCTCTCTAGTGCAGACGAGTGATGCTTCTGACAAGGACAGGGATGTAGGTGGAGGGCACGGTGATAATTCAGAATTCCAGCTCCAGGGTGCACCACCTTCCTTCCCTGCAGAAGTCTAACAAAGACCCACTTCTCAGAGCAGGGGTGAGTGAGCCCATGATAACCTGTGGGCCAAACTGAACTCCCATGAGGGCCGAACACAGGCAGACTCACCTGAGTCTCTAACAGTCCTGAACGACTCAGTAAATTAGCCTTAAAAGACTGCTGCTGCTGCTAAGTCACTTCAGTCGTGTCCGACTCTGTGCAACCCCATAGACGGCAGCCCACCAGGCTCCCATTCCTGGGGTTCTCCAGGCAAGAATATGGAGTGGGTTGCCATTTCCTTCTCCAGTGCATGAAAGTGAAAAGTGAAAGTGAAGTCACTCAGTCATGACCGACTCTTTGAGACCCCACGGACTGTAGCCTACCAAGCTCCTCCATCCATGGGATTTCCCAGGCCAGAGTACTGGATTGGGCTGCCATTGCCTTCTCCTAAAAGACTGCTAACAACCATCAACTCTTCAGAGGTAAAAAAAAAAAAAAAAAAAAAAATTGTAAGAAAAAAACTGCTATTTTCCAACATCATTTTTTAACATCAAGATGAGACTGTGCTTCTCAACATAAATATATTCAAAATTTTAGTAAATATCTTCTCCATAGGACATTTGAATAAACATATTCTCCACAAATATAGTCTCCATAACAATTTTACTCTCCAGGGGAAAAAAATCTGCCAAATGCTTAATACAAATCTAAGTACAAAATGTCTTAGAGTCATCTTTATAAAAAGTGCATGGAAATCAAAAACATAAAAGGGAGTAATGTAAAAATGTAAAGCTTTTGTATGCATTCAGAGTTAAGTTGCTATCAACCTACACAGACCTGTGAATGTAAGACGCTCTATGTAAGCCTCATGGTAACTGCAGAGCCAGTCAGCAGTAGTGCAATCTTAGAAAGCTTTCGGCCTTTCCCCGTTGAGTGTGGTGCTACCGGGGTTTGTGGCTGCAGCCCTTACTGTGCTGAGGATGTTCCCTCTACACCTGCTTTGTTAGGAGTTTGTACCGCTAAAGGAAATTGACCTTTTTCTTCTTGAGAGGGTCACTCTCACCTGCTTCCACGACGATGCGATCCAGACACACCGTGTGTCCCAGACTGCGGAGTGCGTGTCGGGGAGCACCGCCCTCCCCAGCCTCCTCCTGCCCAGGGAGGGTCACGCGGGGCCTTTGTGCACCTCTGCACCCGCCTGTGCCTCCCGACCCCAAGGGGGATCGTCCAGCATCGGAAGCCTGAAACCGACCCTGATGTGACCACGGGCCAGCACTTCCAATGGACACTTGCCATCTCAGGACAGAGTGTTTTCCGTTTTCCCTTTTCCCTCTGGCTTCATTATTCGTTTGCAGACTTACTACTATTTTGACAGCAAAGAAAATCTCATCTTTTCATATTTTCTCCCTCTTTCCTACTCTTTTGTATGTAGAAGTGGAATTTAAACTTCTTAACTTTGCAGATTTAGTCTCAGCCCATTTATAACACAGACCACACTTTGCAAAAAATCAGTTGCAGGGGTGAGAGGGTGAGGGCCTGTGGGGATTACCGTGGATGCTCAGGGCACCACTGAAGATGAAAAGCTAAACTTTCCCGATGATTATGGAAATCCAACAGCAAAGCCGATGGCTGGGTAGATACAGATGTGGATATGGATGTAGGTGACACGGGGGTAGGTGTGGATACACGCAGGTGTGGGTGCAGGTAGACAGAGACGATACAGATGTGCGTGCAGACACACAGGGATGTGTGTAGACATAACGTGTGTGTAGACATACAAATGTGCATGCAGACAGACAGATGTGCGTGCAGACATACAGGTGTGCGTGTACACAGACTGAGGTGCAGGTGTATATACAGATAGAGATGATACAGATGTGTGTGTAGACATACAGGTGTGCGTGCAGACATACAGATGTATGTGTAGACATAAAGATGTGTATAAATATACATATGTGCGTGTGGACATACAGGTGTGCGTGCAGACATACAGGTGCGGGTGTAGATGCAGGAACAGGTGTGAGTGGGGGTGCAGATGTAGACGCGGACGTGTCGGCACAGACAGGCCCGTGCTGTAGACACACAGGTACAGGTGATCCAGATAAGCAGACGACAGATGCGGGTGAACAGACACAGGAGCCAGCGCGGCACACTGGGGACACACACACAGGCGCACATGTCTACAGTGACCTCCCTCCTGCCACCATCTCAGCTCAGCGAGAGGAGAACAGGGTTCCCACTTCGCCAGAACCCTCTAAGAGCCTGCTCCATCTCATGCTCCCAGTCTGAGCTGCAGAGCCGCCGGCAGGAGTCAGCGTGGGGACCACGCACAGAGAGAGGGTGAGGCCAGGCTCAGGCCCGGTTGGCGGGCCGGGCCGGGCTTCCGTCCCGTGCCCACCCCACCCCAATGACAGACCTTTGCTGCAGCAGAAGGATCCAATGGGGGCAGGGGGCTCACGGTCAGAGACCACAAGAGCCCCTGACACCACCGTTCCTCCTGGCACCTTCTGGCAGCCAGATGTGGCCACGCTGACCTGGAAAGTTTGGGGCCCAAGGGACACTGTCATAACTGCACTTTAATGGCGTTTTCTCATTTTCCCGACCACCATGGTTAGAGCCCAGACAACGTGAAATATCCTCCAGTTCTTTCTAGAATTCCAGCCGACAGCAGCCTGCAAGGCCCAGCCCAGCTCTAGAACCCTCTGAACATGAGCCCATGGCTCCTGGGCCACCGCAGAGCAAAGAGCCACCGATAAGGGGCACCTCCTCTGCCTCCCAGGTCACCCAGCAGACACACAAGTTCTGGACACAGACATGGGAACGGGCTCCACGTGTGATGATAGTAAGGGATCTGGGCTCCTTTCCAGGTGTGACGTGGCATCACGGTATGCTGGAAAGAAAGAATCCTGCTATTTTAGAGGTACTTCACGGCACGCCTCTGAGACACCATAGTTGGGGTTTGTGTCAGAGCAGCAGGAGAGTGGGGAGTGGGTGGGTGACTGGCCGGGCCTCTGGGCCTGGGTCAGCATCCTGTTCGTGTGCGTTTCAACTCTGCACGAGGAAGAGGAACACAAACCTGCTCCCCCATCTAGCCAGTCGGACAGGGACCCGTGACTCTGTCCCGTTACCGGGGCTCCCGAGTCCTTGAGCCCAGGCTGTGGGGACGCCTCCCGGGCCCCTGGAGTGCAGCCACAGGAAGGCTGCTGGGCTCACAGGGTCCATGCCTCGGTTTCCTCATCCACAAACCACTCGAGGTGGGCAGGACCTCTACACATGCTCCTGGCCACGGGTTCACTTCCCCAAACTCAGGCTCCGCAGCTGGGATGACCCCTGTGCAGGATTGGGGGTCCCTGAAGGACTCGTGCCAGCCGGCGCTCCAGCACCTGCGTCGCTGCCGTGCAGGATCGGGGGCCCCAGCGCCTGCTCAGCCGCCGTGCATGCGGGCTCTTCTCTGTCTTACACACACTGTCCACCGTGGTCTTCTGCCATCAGCCTGACTTGAAATAACTCTCAAATCACTGTGGGAGGACCAGGGATGGCTACCCTGCCCCTCACACGTCTTGAATCCACCCAGTTTGTGACAAGTGTGAAAACGTAAACGGGGAGGATCAGACTCCTGCCCGCCCATCCGGAAATGTACGAGTGAGGGCAAGGCAGGCAGTGAGGTCAGCGGCATGGTCCCTGTGAGCCTCAGAGAGAATGCAAGCTCCCCGCCACGCTCCTCCTTTTGTGAACAACCAAACATACAAAGTCCTTTTCTATTAAAAAAAAAAAAAAAAAAAAGAATGGTGTCGGATTCTTGTCAGTTAATAGCTGATCCATTAAGGCTTAAGCTGAGACCTGGTGAAATCCCGCCCCAGAGAACCTCAAATCCCCAATAATCTGACAACAGAGGGGAGACTCCGTGTGTCTGTGAGCATCCCACTTGGGGCAGACCGAGTTAAGGACACAGAGCTCTTGTCTGCACCAAAGACCTTCCACCTGGCAGAAGAAGCCACAATAAAACAATGGTCTTTTACTTTGGCCGCTCAGAGCAGTAAGTGCTCAGGCCCAGAGGTGCAGCCAAGGAAATGGACTCGGGATGCAGAGAACAGACCCTCTGACAGCGGTTCCCTCTTACACAAAAGTCAGTGAGAGCAAGCGGCGAGCCCGATGTGAGGGTCCCCCTGTGTCCAGGTGCCAGCCGCTCACTCTGGACGTCCTGTGATGCAGAGGACGCTCGGCCTGGAGGGTCCCGCCCTGAAGCCCACCATCCCGTCCTCTGTGGTTCATGGAGACTCAGAGTCTTCCCGAGGTCGGGGGCCCCTCCAGCACTTTCACGACTCACACTCACGCCCCAGAGAGCAGCAACCCTGCACCCACACTGGGACCAGTCCTCCAGCATCAGGACATGCTGGCGGGAGGAAAAGCACGCAGAGCAGCGGGCGGTGGCTCCACCAGCGGCTGTGCACACGCACGACACATGGAGACACAGGGACACACACACACTACACACACGCACCCAGGTACACACACACACAGGTAACCACGTACACAGACACGTGTACTCACACACATACACAGACACAGACACGGAAACACACACACGACACACAAACACGGGGACACACACATGTACCCATGGACACACACGTGTACTCACACACACACACAGATACAGACACGGAAACATGCACACGACACACAAACACGGGGACACACACATGTACCCATGGACACACACGTGTACTCACACACACACAGAGACACAGACACGGAAACATGCACACAACAGACAAACATGGGGACACACACATGTACCCATGGACACACACGTGTACTCACACACGTACACAGATACAGACACGGAAACACGCACATGACACACAAACACGGGGACACACACATGTACTCGTGTACACACACGTGTACGCACACACATACACAGATACAGACACGGAAACACGCACATGACACACAAACACGGGGACATACACATGTACTCGTGTACACACATGTGTACGCACACACATACACAGATACGGACATGGAAACACGCACACGACAGACAAACATGGGGACACGCACATGTACCCATGGACACACACGTGTACTCACACACACACACAGATACAGACACGGAAACGTGCACACGACACACAAACACGGGGACACACACATGTACTCGTGTACACACACGTGTACGCACACACATACACAGATACAGACATGGAAACACGCACATGACACACAAACACGGGGACACACATGTACTCGTGTATACACACGTGTACGCACACACATAGACATGGAAACATACATACGACACACAGGGACACACACAACACACACAACGTATGTGTCCACATACACGCGTAAACACGTACAACATACAGACATGGAAACACGCATACAACATACAGACACAGGGACACACACAGAGCACACACATGCACACGGCAGCAGGGTTTGCCACGAAATGGAAACCCCCAGCACAGGTCTGACCGGGCAGCCGGAAGGGTCTGACTCAACAACTGGAGCTGCGCCCTCGGCAGGACCACTGTCCAGGCCCCGGGTATCTGTGTCACACGTGATTCTCACACACGCAGCAGGAGCTAACAGTTCTGAGCAAAGAGAGTGGAGGCAGAGAGAGTGCAGTCTCTGTCTGGAGGTGACGAGGCCGGAATGGGCAGGCGGGTCTTCAGAAAAGGCCTGGGAGATGACAGCCCGAGGACGACGCCCAACCCAGGCGAGAACGGCACCTTCAGCTCCGTTTGGCTCTGACCCGGGCTGGGTCTGCTGCATGCGGTGCAGCGAGAGCAAACACGCATGGAGGCAAGAGTGCAGAGGCCACGGCGGGGTCAGCAGAGAGGGTCCCGGCTCCAACACAGCCCCTTCCATGGGGGTCAGCCCGGAAGGACGCTCGACCCCTGACCCAATGCGAGGTGGGGCTGTGTGCACACCTGCATGCACACCTGTACACACACCTGCACACCCCTCAACATGCTCCTGTACACACGCCTGTGCACGCAGACAGACAGACACGCTTCCCCTTGGACACACTGCCCCCGTCCCTTGAAGAAAGCACACGGTTGCACAGCACGGCGTCCACGTCAGACTCATCAGCGACAGGGCTGGGGACAGCCCGACCCCGCTGCTCGCTGTGCACGTGATGCCGCACCCTGCCCCGCGTCAAGCTCCCGTCAGAACTAAGGCGAGGCCAGGACATCAATGCCGTGAGGCACGTCTTTCCCCTGAAGGGCGCCGCATACCCTGGGATGCGGTTGGTGTAAAGCTTCTGGAGCTTCCTGGGTGTGGAGCCAGCGTTCGGCACAGCCCCCACCCTGCCCGCTGCCCTGGGCACCCCAGGCCCATCCACCCTGCTGGGCTTCTGGCCCTGCAGGCGCCCCACGCCCTGAGCTACGGCAGGGTGGGGGGGGTGGGGGGGGTGGGGGGGTGGGGGGGTGGGCAGGGCCAGGGAGCTGCAGGGCTTTGTCTGGGCTGTTAGTGGAGGACTGACCTCAGGCTTGGGGTCCCCGCCCAGAACACGGACCCAGGGGACAGACTGACTGCCGACCGTCATCCCACACTGCAGGAGCGGGGCCGCCTCCAGGTGAGCACGGAAAAGCGAGGGCATGTCCCTGGCCCGCAGCGCCAGATCACGCCCACGAGAGATGGAACCGCCCACTCACTCATCTTCCATCACGATGTAGCCATACTCCTCCTCGGGGGGCTGGACTTGCAGCCGCAGGCCTGGGCCGGGGGGTGCCTGCGGCGGCCTCTGCAGCAGCTCCTTGGAGTAGGTCTGGCTCCGCACGTTCTCCACGCCCGCGTGCTCCTCCTCCGAAGACAGGGAGGCCTCGGCGTCATCCCCCTTCTTGCTCTCCGTCTTGAAGGGCTCTGTGAGATGGGGGGCTGCAGGCAGGAACGGAGACCCAGGGCCCTGCAGGAGGTCCCCCAGTTGGACACCCAGACGGTTCACCTGGTGGAAAGGAAACCAGCATGGGAACATGCCCTGAGCGGCAGAGAGACCGTCTGTCCTGGATGCTCAGGGGATGGGGTGCCGTGTATGTGGGCCTGAGGGCCACAGGGGGCAGAATTAGGGTCTGGCCGTGTGCATCTCGTCTGGAGACCCTGAGCTCCGCTGGCCTAGTCCCCTGTGACTGGAATTAGGAACCGTGTCCCCAGACCCCACACCTCCCTCCACGGTGTGTTTCTGATGGACATTTAGAACAATCGTGGGTGTTTTCTTCCCCACTCATGCTCAGGCACTGAGCTAGGATCCGCTAACACAACCTGTGGAGAAGCGCTACCCAGACGGTCTTCTTTCCAACCCACAGAACAGAGCGTCTAGAGCCACAGCACTGCCCTTGGCTATGAACAGATTTCCTGCGTCCGTAAGACGACGACAGGCCAGCAAAGGCTCTTCAGCAGGAGGACAGGCCCCATGGTGCATAGGTGTCATCCACGTCCAGCCTTTTCCAGACTGTCCTGACCAGCGCTGCTGTGGAAACCTGGACACGATGGAAGCCACCCCCAACCCCCCGTCTACCAGGAGCTGCCCTGCTGGGGAACTGAGTTTCTATTTACTTAATTTTAGTGGATTCGAGTCCACGCAGCCCCACGTGCCTGGTGGCTGCCATGTGGACAGCACAGGTCTGAAGGATCCAGAGGCTGCTAATGTCCATTAAAGGGACCCCGGTGACCGGCACACGCAGGGCGGCCTTGACGACAAGGCGGGTGTGGGGTGCTGTTGCATGACGTCACCCCCGTCTCCCTGGGTGGGAAGTTCTAAGGGAATTAACATGCTGCCTGTATTGAGCCTTTTCCATACTCCTACAATGGATACATATTAGCATCTCATCTGAAAACAGACAGCAGCATATATTAAAATACATACAAGTTCGTGTGTACTCTTCATGATTTCTCTCAATTTTGAGATTATGAGGGTTTTTCTATCTTTTTCCTAAAAGAGTTCTCATATTTCCCCCATGTTCCTGAACCGCAGGCGACGCAGCTCGCGCTGCACGGGGCCCGAGCTCCCGGGCGGGCCTCACCTCCCGGTAGAGTCCCTCGTCGCCGTCTCGCAGTCTGCTCTCTGTGGAAGACACAGCACAAGGTCACTGCACACTGGGGTGGACGCCTGGGTCCTGCTGCGGCGTGAGGACCACCGCCGACGCCCCCGACAGACCAGGGACGGCGCGCCCTCCGTAAGCGCCATGGCACAGGGGTGGCGGCTGAGGGGCCGGGACACAAGAGCCAGGGAGTCACGGTGCTCCTTCACGTCTGCTCGGAGTGGGGAGAGCAGCCGGGTGGGGCAGAGAGCAGTCACAGGAGGGAGACGGAGTGCGGGCCCAGCCGCGTCAGCTGGAGGCGCCTTCAGCCACGTTACTTCTCTGCGGTGGCCGTTTCTCCAAAGACACAGCAGCAGCTGGTGCGTGGCTCCTCCGGGCGGCCGCCCTCGAGACCCCCCAGCCCAGCACAGGGACCGTCGCCCGAGACCACCTCCTCCAGACAGCGACGGGCATCCTCTCCTGCACCAGCTGAGCCCGTCCCCCCACGAGAGGGGGGCCTGCGCCCTCCCCAGCTCCTCCTGGGGCCCACTGTGTGCAGGGCACCGCCCAGGGGTCAGGGTCACTGCCTGACCCTGGGCACAGACCAGACGGGGACACGAGCCTGCCCGGGTCAGCCCTCCACCCCCAAGGGCCGGGCCGCTGTCTGTGAGTGTGTGTGAGTGGGCATGAGTGTGCATGTGCGTGAGCTGCCGGGTGTTTGTGTATGTGTGTGTGTGCTGGGGGTGTGAGGGAGTGTCTCTGTGTGTGCGTGTGTGTGAGTGTGTGAGACTGTGTGAGTTTGTGCATCTTTGTGTGTGTCTATATGTGTGTGAGTGTACCTGTGTATGAGTGTGTGATGTGGGTTGTATGCGTGTGTGTATGGTGGGTTAGTTTCTGTGAGTGTGCGACTGTATGTGGGTGAGTGTGTCTGTGCGTGTGGGTGATGTGGGTTGTGTGACTGTGTATATGGTGGGGGGTATCTGTAAGTGTGTGAGACTGTGTGGGTGAGTTTGTGTATGTGATATGGGTTGTGTGAGTGTGTGAGAAGGATGTGTGTGTGCTGTGGTGTGAGGGTCTCTGCGTTCTCGCTGGAGCCCCTCGGAGGAGGGTGTGAGCCTCGCACAGACCCTTTCACTTGACCATTGGAGTATCTGACTCTAACTTTAACTCACAAACCCCACACAAAGTGCTTCCATCCGCCCTGCCCCTGCACGGAGGCACCTCCCCTCCCTCACCAGAGCGCAGCCCACCCTCCAACACGCCTGCCCTGCAAGCTCAGCCCGTTAGGAGAGCGTCCAGAGGCAGAGTCACACGGACCAAAGTCGTCACTGCAGACCCACCTCCCAGCAGCAAGCAGGCAGCACCATGTGGCAAGCCTGCAGCCGCGTGCCCAGATGCATGCGCGTGTGAGCTCACCTGGCACGCGGTCTCTGTGCAGCCCGGCCCCTGCGCCGTTCACCTCCGCTCCGTGTCTGCCAGCTCTCCCGGCTGCGCCCGGCGCCCCGGCCACACCCCCACTCGGCACCGCGATCGCGAGGGCGCGGACCACCTCATCTACGTCCAGGGCACTCAGACCGTCCACACCGGCCGGGCGCTTCTGCAGGTCCTTCAGCAGCATCTGAACACGAGCTTCTAAACAGACACGCAAAAGGGAGACACACAGAGGCAAGGGCAGCGTTAGGACAAGGAGGCGAGGCCGGCGGAGGAGCAGGCGGGTGGACGATGCGCACAGCCATGGAGTGGGAGCAGGGACCCCCAAGCGGAAGTTCTGTGGGGGCGGAGCAGGGCGTCTGAAGCCTAGAGCTCCCTGGACAGGCCGCCGGCAGACTGATGGGGAACAAGGGCCAGTGAGTCTGTGGCAGACCGCAGGAAGGACCGGGATCAGCAGGACAGAGAGAACCCTGGCGCCTGGGCACGGCAGTGGGTAGCAGAGGTGAGACAGGACCTGAGAGGGAGGGGCAGAGGAAGGGAAACCCCACAAACCCCCAGGACCAGCGACCAGCACCAACCCCACACACCCCCAGGACCAGCACCAACCCCACACACCCCCAGGACCAACGACCAGCATCAAGTCCGAGGCTCAAGGCCCTCGGTCAGCTCCAGGAAGAGGAACAAAGAGCAGCACACAGCCAGGCTCCCCCCAGAAAACCAGGTGGACGAGACGTTACACCGCCCAGGGGCCAGGACATGTCCCTGCCCTGGAAGCAGGACACACGTGACCGGACGCACACTTACACACGCGTAACTGTGACACATGTGACATGATGCACACTTACACACGTGTTAACTGACACACATGACATGATGCACACTTACACATGCATAACTGTGACACACGTGATGGGACACACACGTGCGTAACTGTGACACATGTGACGGGATGCACAATCACGCATAACTGTGACATGTGGCAGGGGACGCACACTTACACACGCGTAACTGTGACACATGTGACATGATGCACACTTACACACGCATAACTGTGACACGCGTGATGGGACACACACGCGCGTAACTGTGACACATGTGACGGGATGCACAATCACGCGTAACTGTGACATGTGACAGGGAACGCACGCTTACACACGCGTAAGTGTGACACATGTGACATGATGCACACTTACACACGTGTTAACTGACACATGTGACCAGATGCACACTTACACACGCGTAACTGTGACACACGTGATGGGACGCACACTTACACATGTGTAACTGTGACACGTGACATGATGCACACTTACACACGCATAACTGTGACACACGTGATGGGACACACACGCGCGTAATTGTGACACATGTGACGGGATGCACAATCACGCGTAACTGTGACACGTGACATGATGCAGAATTACACGTAACTGTGACACGTGACAGGGAACGCACACTTACACACGTGTTAACTGACACACGTGATGTGATGCACACTTACACACTGGGCCATTTATACATGAGGGACGCATTTGAACCACTGAAAGGGAAGATGTCTAAATTCAGAAGTCTAGTTACCCAGCAAAAATATTCTTTAAACGCCAGAGTGGAAGAAAGACATTCATTTTCACATTATTGAAAAAGAGACTTAGGCCCCACCCCCCTGGGCCGCCGGCCCTTCTGACCGCCCCAGCCCAGGTCCCAGCAGCTGGGGCCGCCCTGTGCCCCAGAGCCCCGGGCTCACTCTCACCTGCCGGACCTGCGCCCCCGAACCCTGCCCGCCTCACCCACTTCCTGCAAAACCACCGCTAGGCCCCGCCGTGGCTCCCTGCCTCCACCCCGCCAGCACCTTCCATCAGAACCCTCTCCCGACCTGCTGGTCTCACCAGGCCGGGACAGTAATAAAGCCTGTGCTTCGAGACAGCTCCCCCTGGAAGGAAGTGAGCTGGACGCCTTCCCGGTGCTGCTGCCCCAGGGGCCACGCCCCAGACCCTGGGGAGGCCCTGCCCCCACAGCCCTACCTGCAGCCCCACAGACGCCCCCGAACGTTCAGGGACCAAACGCTTGCTCAGAAATAACCTCCAGGGGTGAACGGGGAGAACACATCCCATTTCCCACAAACACTGTGAAACACAGAGAAGTGCGCCTGGCACAGAGCGGCATGGGGGCTCCAGGTGAGCACCACCCCGCCCACCGCGCACGGCAGGGTCAGGAGTCCCGCTCTTCTGGACTGACAAGGGCCCCTGCTGTTTTACAGACAAGAGAAAAACTAAGGCACAGTGAAAAGCGAGAGGAACAACGCGCAGCGGTTTCTTAAGCCTCCTACCTCACAAACACGTCACCTTTCAGTCTGGTCACGGCCAGGGTGAAGAGGGGAGGAGACACACGGCCTGGGGTCAGAGGACAGGACAGGCCCTTCAGGCGCCATCCCCCCAGGGGCCAGAGCGTGCCGGACCCACCACGGCATCCTGCACACTGACCCCGGCGGGAAATGGATCAGTCCACAAACGAGAGGTCTTGACAAGTGTTGGATCCAACGTGCGTTTCTGCTGGATGCACACTTAACCCGGAAAGGCGGCCCAGGATGATGCTCTGTTGCTGAGCCCCCGGGCTCACTGGGGATCTACTCCGGGTCGGCACAGGGTGGCGCCCATCCCAGTGAGGGCACAAAAGGCGGAGCCCTGCCCCAACTGTGCCCCGCGAGGACGTTTCACGACCCAGTGACGCCCCCGAGCCGTGCTGATGGCCGGCCTCCCTTCTCAGATCTTCCTCTCCAGCCCCTCCCACCCGCAGCAGTCCCCAGCCAGTTTGGCACCAAGGGCCAGTTTCCTGCAGGTTTTCCATGGATGGGGCGGGGGCATGGCTCAAGCGGTGATGTGAGTGACAGGGAGCGAGGGGAGCTGCAGATGGAGCTGGGCCCGCTGCCCGCCACTCCCCTCCTGCTGTGCGCCTGGCTCCTGACAGACTGTGGGCCAGCACCCGTCCACGGCCCCACCTCCAGACCTGGAGCACGGCCGGGTGGGGTGACCATGTCAGAACCGTAATGAGAACGGAGCACAAGAGGGTCAGGGCAACAGCTCAGACCCTGGGCTGCAGCAAACTGGCCACGGACAAAGCTGAGAAGTTGAGGCATCACAGTCTCGCGGGCACGTCCGGCTGGCGGGTGGCAGTGTCCACGTCCCCTGCCTCCCTGGTGCCCGCCCCCCTGGAGGCGGCCGGGGTCTCAGCTCCCCGTGCAGCAGACTCTCCATCCTTTCTGCCCGCACGCATCCCTTCACTGGGCTCTCAGGCTGCCAGAGGCCAGGTCACAAGGGAGGCTTGTGAGCACGAGACCCAGGCCTCCCAGGGGCTCAAGCTAAACCGTGGTGCTCAGGAGCAGGGCGCCCCCCGCCCTGCCCTCTTCTCCTTCCCTCCTCAAATGCTTCTGTGCATTTTCTGTGCCCAGGGGTCTGTCAGGAAGCAGGAGCAAAGCAGTCAGCAAAGCCCCTGCTACCACAGAGTGCTCGCCCATCGTGGGAGAGACAAAGCAGACGAAGCAGGACACACACCTGGCGGTGATGTGCTGCACGTGCCCCGTCACTCAGCTGTGCCCAACTCTGCGACCCCGTGGACTGCAGCCCGCCAGGCTCCTCCGTCCATGGGATTCTCCAGGCAAGAATACTAGAGTGGGTTGCCATGCCCTCCTCCAGGGGATCTTCCCAACCCAGGGATCCAACCCAGGTCTCCCGCACTGCAGGTGGATTTCTTTACCGTCTGAGCCACCAGGGAAGGGCCTGGTGCTGATGGGGCTGTGGAAATGATAACCCAGAGTTGGAGGCCAGGGCAGTGGGAAGGGCAGATGCTCTGACAGGACTGTCAGAGAAAAGCTCACAGAGACCCAGAGAGGGGGTCCTGAGCCCAGGGACCGCCCAGAGGACACGCTCTGCGGGCAGAGGAGACGAGTGCAAAGCCCTGAGCAGCGGGGCTGGAAGGACAGAGGATGGCCAGAGGGTGACCCGGAGCAGTGGAGCGGCAGCGCAGGGGGCTCACAGGTTCTCAAACCACAGCAAGGCCCCGGGATTCTGCTGAGCGGGATGAGAAGCCCCTGCCGGGTCTGAGCAGTGAGCCGTCAACTGACTTACAACATACGAGGCTTGCAGGCTTGAGACAGGGTAGACAGGGTGGCCGCATGGGGCTCCTGCAGGAACCCAGCAGGATGGCGTGGGGCAGGCGGAGCTGCTGGGGTCCGAGTGGGCTTCTGTGGCAGGGCTGGGCGTGCTGGACGTGGGTGCAGGAGTTGGCGCCGAGCCCAGCAGACAGTGACTGATGGCGAGGCTGGAGTTTGTGAGGTCAGCTCCCGACATCTGGGAACCTGGGGCCCTTGACAGCCCCTCAAAGCATCCCACCGGGTGGTGGGATGTTTTATGCAATCCACGCAGGGCAAGTGAGGCCACAAAGCCTAGAAGACCCACCACAGACGAGGGCCACGATCGTGTAAGGATACAGAGTGCCCTGCAGAGACCCCTCCGGTCTCCGCCCTGCCTGTGTAGACGAGGCAGGGATTCCCACTGGAAGGGGTTACAGAGAAAACGGAATCAAATGTGCAGACTGTCGACCATATCCAACAAGCAGAGCGAAGGCGGAAGCTGTGCACTCCTCCAACGGCCTGTCCTGATGTGTAACAGCTAAGGAAAGCCTCCCTAAGGTCACCACACGTCTTCCCTTTGACGTCCCTCAGCTCTCGTCTCCTTATCTGGAGGGAAGCGCGGCATGAAAAAGCTCGTGTTCATTAAGTTAAAGACTAATGAATGGGAGGGACTTTCCACGGGCCTCTGTGACTACAGTAAGAAACACCCACCTTCAAAGTGGAATAATAAAATAAATCGCTAACACTGTCTCTTCTCATGCAAAAGGGAGACTTTTCAGATGACAAGTGAAAAATAACCAGGAAACCCTTAGGTGTGCAGTGCGAGAAGCTGAGCGGCTGGCCATTTAGGAGGAGAGTGATCAACGGGAGTTAGGGATCACCCACCAAGGGAGTGTGCCACCCACGCTGAGTCAGCACAGAGGTGTCTGCTGTCAGCCTCTGAAGATGAGCAGGGCGAGGAGACCCTCTTTAAAGAGTCCAGCCGGCCCCGTGGCCTGAGGAGGAACCGCAGCACAGTCAAACGCCACACGCATCAAAGCGGAACACTGTGTTCCGTCAGCCGCACCAGGTAATTCTGAGATCCGGCTGGCTTATCATGACATTGTAAGTAGCTTTCAGTGTGCCAAGTGGGCTCTAGCAGAGCAATTACATGAAATGTCAGGACATCAAATATGGGGGGCCTGGAGCAGGAGACCAGCTCCCTGCACAGCTCCCACGGGCCCGACCCACGGGAAGCACACGTCTGAATAGGGCCCCCGACACACGCTGCAGCTCCAGAGGAGACGCAGCGGCGAGCAGCTGGCCTTACCACAAAGCCACAAACAGAGGGTGCAACTCAGGCAGCCAGACCTACTCCTAAGTGCCTCTGTCAGCACGTGTTCACGAGAGTACACCGTTCAGGCAGGTCCACACACACACGTCATCACCACCACCATCACCATGACCATCACCTTCATCACCATCACCACCATCACCACCATCATCACCACCACCGTCACCATGACCATCACCTTCATCACCACCACCACCATCACCACCATCATCACCATCACCATGACCATCACCTTCATCACCACCACCACCATCACCACCATCATCACCACCACCATGACCATGACCATCACCATGACCCCCATCACCATGACCATCACCTTCATCACCATCACCACCATCACCACCATCATCACCACCACTGTCACCATGACCATCACCTTCATCACCATCACCACCATCATCACCACCACCATGACCATGACCATCACCATGACCCCCATCACCATGACCATCACCATGACCATCACCTTCATCACCACCACCACCATCACCACCATCATCACCATGACCATCACCTTCATCACCACCAGCACCATCACCACCATCACCACCATCACCATGACCATCACCTTCATCACCACCATCACCACCATCATCACCATCATCACCACCACCATGACCATGACCATCACCATGACCCCCATCACCATGACCATCACCTTCATCACCTTCATCACCACCACCACCATGACCTTCATCCCCATCCCCATCACCACCATCACCACCACCATCATCACCGTAAAGACCATCACCCTCATAATCACCATCACTACCACCACCATCATCAGGGGGAATTTCCTGCGTTCCTTTTGTTTAGAAAGTATACAATTCATTTAATTGCTAGAGTCCATCTCCGGTACTTTGCGATGGGTTTAGACAAATTCCACGAGAGATTATTATTTTATCCTGACCTCACCTGGGCCTCCACCCAGGAGATTTGGGCATAATCGTCACGCATTGGCTTCCTATCTATTTTCACTGAAAGCAGCACAAGTAAATTGTGTTTTCCTCCCAACCTGGGGCCTGTGGTGTCCCAGCCAGGTGGCACGCATCACTCAGGCTGAATGAAAACCCCGGCCCGCAGCTGGGATAAAGCGCCCAGCACCCACACAGGCCACGGTGTCATACTCGCAGACCGCAGGCACCAGCCTCTCTCTAAACACGTAATATTGAGTCACAGCACAAAAAATCAGATCAGCTTCGGCCTTACTCACGTGATTCACTTGGTAGTGGGGCTGGAGTCCAAGTGTTGCCAAGGGATGCCTCGTTTAGATCCACGTGAGGCTGAACCCTCAGGCGAGCATCCTAGACACGTGCTGGGGGCAAATGCAGCCTGGAGCAGAAAACGCCACGGGAAGGGCTGCCCGGGACCAGCCCCGGTAACCTGTCTGTCAGCTCAGTGGGCTGAGCCCACAAGGGGCCTGGATCCCACTCACAGGATCCGCTCTGGGTGTGAGAGCTGTGAACCCTCTCCGAGTGAAGGCTGGATGGCAGGCGTCCAGGCGTGCAGCTCCACACTGCACTTCTGCAGCTGAGAGCTGCATCTGGACCAGAGCCAGTGTGCATACACCTCAGCTTTTACAGACAAAAAGTGGATGGGGCAGTTTTCATCACCTAAGGGTGCCTGGGGTTCATGAGCCTCGCCTGAATTTTCACCTAGAGCTGGAGGAAGAGCAAGGCCCGGCAGATGAGCTGGAGGGACTGGGGAAGGGTGGGGAGCAGTGGGCCGTGCCCCGGGTGGGCTGGGGGGCGGGTGAGGCCTCGCAAACACGCCCGGGCACCGGAGGACACAGCAGCGTGCACGGCGCTGAGCCGGGGCTCTCTGCACGTGGAGAACTCTGGGTCTCCCCGTAACCTTCACTACTTTCACAACTGGTTAAAAGCACAGCAAACAGTCTTCACAGGCTCTGGTTCCTGTGGCGAGCCGAGGACAGAACCCGAGAGCAGCGCTCGGTGAGCTGCGTTCCCGGCTGCCAACCAGGGCTCCATCCTGACAGCAGATGCAAGCCCAGTGGCTGCAGCCCACCCCACGCCCCAGCACGCACCCTTCCCCAGGGTCCTGCACGCGGGGCTTTTAATGTTATGTGAATTCAAGCTTTTTCACAGGGACAAGGTGTAAATAGTGAATAAACAAAGGAAGAGGGTCTCTTGTCTAAGTTTTTACCAAATGCCCATTCCCCACACACATGAAATCTGTGGTCAGACTGCTGTATTTGGAGCAGGGATGAGTTCTCCTGAGCCATGACAGCCACGAATCGGACTCGGCCGTCCTGCAGGAGGGTGTCTTCTCTGAGTCACCCACATCTCTCGTCTGCGCTTCAGCCCTCTGGGTGCGCAGCACAGCCACAGAGGAAGGGCACCCACTCACTGACCTTGAAGCACCTGCTGGAGGGACAAGACCACTTGGGCTGCTCCCCAGGGACTGAGACACTGCGGGCGCCAGCGTGGAAATCTGCCACCTAAACCCTTAGCACTGTGCCGAGAGTAGGGTCACCCTAGCACCTCCGGGGGTCTCAGCCAGTCGGGTGATAATGCTGCCCACCAGTGTCCCATCATAACCCTGACCCCAATGCAACACCCCTTGAGCCCTGGCTCTGGTGGCCAGTAGGGCTGTATGTGTGAGCCCCCAAGACGCCTCTGACAAACAGCCGCTCCTTCAAGACTGGGGAGGTGGTTGATACAGGCCAAAAAATGAAGAGACGGAGGACTACGTTCCAATGAAAAGAACAAGACGAAACCTCTGAAAAAGAACTCAAGGAAACAGAGAGAAGCAACTCGCCTGGAAGGGTGTGAAACAATAAAGACGCTCACTGAAGTCAGGAGAATGGAGGAATACAACCAGGGATTGACAAAGGAGTAGGAACTGCAAGAAAGTGCCAAACAGAAGCTATAACGGAACAGAAAGATCTGCTGGAAGGCTCCAACTGCAGACTGGATGAGGCAGAACAGGAGTCAGCCGCTGGAGACAAGCAGCGGAGCTCGCCTGGACAGAGCAGCAAAACGAAAGGGGTCCTAGCACGTGAAGACACCCCAGAGGGCCTCTGGGACAACATCCAGTGAAATGACGTCTGCTTTATGGGGACTCCAGAAGGATACGAGACAGAGAGAAAGGGCCAGAAAGATTACTAGAAGAAATAGTGATAAAAACTTCCCCAATCTGGGGAAGGAAACAGATATCCAGGCTGCCTGCCAATGCAGGAGGCTCAGGAGATGTCAGTTCAATGCCTTGGTTGGGAGGACGCCCTGGAGTAGGAAATGGCAACCTACTCCAGGATTCTTGCCTGGAGAGTTCCATGGACAGATGAGCCTGGAGGGCCCCAGTCCACAGGATGGCAAAGAACTGGACATGATATGCAGGTCCTGGAAGCGCACAGAATTCTGGAGAAGATGAACCCAAAGAGACACACCAGCACATGAGTTTAGTTGCTAAGTCCTGTCTGACTCTTTGAGACCCCATGGACTACAGCACACCAGGCTTCCCTGTCCATCACCAAGTCCCAGAGCTTACTCAAACTCATGTCCATTGAGTCGGTGATGCCATCCAACCATCTCATCCTCTGTTGTCCCCTTCTCTTCCTGCCTTCAATCTTTCCCAGCATCAGAGTCTTTTCTAAGAAGTCAGTTCTTCGCGTGAGATGGCCAAAATATTGGAGCTTCAGCTTTAGCATCAGTCTTTCCAATGAACACCCAGGCCTGATCTCCTTTAGGATGGACTGGTTGGATCTCCTCGCAGTCCAAGGGACTCGCAAGAGTCTTCTCCAACACCACAGCTCAAAAGCATCAATTCTTTGGCATTCAGCTTTCTTCATAGTCCAACTCTCACATCCATACATGACTACTGGAAAAACCATAGCCTTGACTAGATGGATCTTTGTTGGCAAAATAATGTCTCTGCTTTTTAATATGCTGTCTAGGTTGGTCATAGCTTTTCTTCCAAGGAGCAAGCGTCTTTTTAATTTCATGGCTGCAGTCACCATCTGCAGTGATTTTGGAGTCCAAGAAAATAAAGTGTCTCACTGTTTCCATTGTTTCCCTATCTATTTGCCATGAAGTGATGGGACCAGATGCCATGATCCTAGTTTTTTGAACGTTGAGCTTTAAGCCAACTTTTTCACTCTCCTCTTTCACTTTCATCAAGAGGCTCTCTAGTTCTTCTTCACTTTCTGCCATAATGGTGGTGTCATCTGCATATCTGAGGTTACTGAAATTTCTGCCGGCAGTCTTGATTCCAGCTTGTGCTTCATCCAGCTGGGCATTTCTCATGATGTATTCTGCATATAAGTTAAATAAGCAGGGTGACAATATACAGCCTTGACGTACTCCTTTCCCAATTTGGAACCAGTCCATTGTTCCATCACCTCCACTAACACCAACACATATTATAACGAAAACAGTAAAAGTTAAGGATAATGAGAGAATCCTAAAAGCAGCAAGAGAAAAACAACTTGTTATTCGCAAGGGAACCCCCACGAGGCTGTCAGCAGGTTTTTTGGCAGAAACTTTGCAGGCCATAACGGAGTGGCATGACATGTTCAAAGTGCTGAACGGAAACCACTTCCGACCAAGAATTCTCTAGTGGGCAAGGTTATCATTCCTTGTGCATGGGTCAGAAGAATTAACATTGCTAACTGTTCATACTACCCCAAGGGGTTTCCAAGGTGGCTTAGTGGTTAAAGAAGCTGCCTGCCAATGCAGGAGGCTCAGGAGATGTCAATTCGATCCCTGGGATGGGAAGATCCCCTGGAGGAGGAAATGGCAACCCACTCCAGGATTCTTGCCTAGAGAATTCCATGGACAGAGGAGCCTTGGGCCCCACTCCACAGGGTTGCAAAGAATTGGACACCACTGACCACTCATGCAGGCACAGTTATAAAACACTGTGGTATTTCTCCTGGCACAAAAACAGACACACAGATTAATGGGACAAAACCGAGAGCTTGTACGGTCAATTAATCCACAATAAAGGAGCTAAAAATATATAATGGAGAAAAGACAGCCTCTTCAGTAAATGGTGTCAGGAAAACGGAACAGCCACATGTAAAGGAGTGAAACTATGCTGCAACCTTACGCCACACACAGAAATCAACTTCAAACGCACCAAAGACTTGAAGGTACGACCCGAAAGCCTGAAAGTCCGAGAAGAAAACATACACAGTAACTTCATGACATCCTAGAGATATTTTCGTGGATCTGACACCAAAGGCAAGGAAACAAATGCAGAAAAGTAAACAAATGGAACAATGTCAAACTGAGAAGCTTCTGCACAACGAAGAGTCAGTCAGTTCAGTCGCTCAGTCGTGTCCGACTCTTTGCGACCCCATGAATCGCAGCACGCCAGGCCTCCCTGTCCATCACCAACTCCCGGAGTTCACTCAGACTCACATCCATCCAGTCAGTGATGCCATCCAGCCATCTCATCCTCTGGCGTCCCCTTCTCCTCCTGCCCCCAATCCCTCCCAGCATCAGAGTGTCTTCCAATGAGTCAACCCTTCGCATGAGGTGGCCAAAGCACTGGAGTTTCAGCTTCAGCATCATTCCCTCCAAAGAAATCCCAGGGCTGATCTCCTTCAGAATGGACTGGTTGGCTCTTCTTGCAGTCCAAGGGACTCTCAAGAGTCTTCTCCAACACCACAGTTCAAAAGCATCAATTCTTCGGCGCTCAGCCTTCTTCACAGTCCAACTCTCACATCCATACATGACCACAGGAAAAACCATAGCCTTGACTAGATGAACCTTTGTTGGCAAAGTAATGTCTCTGCTTTTTAATATGCTGTCTAGATTGGTCATAGCTTTTCTTCCAAGGAGTAAGTGTCTTTTAATTTCATGGCTGCAATCACCATCTGCAGTGATTTTGGAGCCTCAAAAAATAAAGTCTGACACTGTTTCCCCATCTATTTCCCATGCGGTGATGGGGCCAGATGCCATGATCTTCGTTGTCTGAATGTTGAGCTTTAAGACAACTTTTTCACTCTCCTCTTTCACTTTCATCAAGAGGCTTTTTAGTTCCTCTTCACTTTCTGCCATAAGGGTGGTATCATCTGCATATCTGAGGTTACTGATATTTCTCCTGGCAATCTTAATTCCAGCTTGTACTTCTTCCAGCCCAGCCTTTCTCTGATGTACTCTGCATATAATTTAAATAAGCAGGGTGACAATATACAGCCTTGACATACTCCGTTTCCTATTTGGAACCAGGCTGTTGTTCCATGTCCAGTTCTAACTGTTGCTTCCTGACCTGCATATAGGTATCTCAAGAGGCAGGTCAGGTGGTCTGGTATTCCCATCTCTTTCAGAATTTTCCACAGTTTATTGTGATCCACACAGTCAAAGGCTTTGGCATAGTCAATAAAGCAGAAATAGATGTATTTCTGGAACTCTCTTGCTTTTTCCATGATCCAGCGGATGTTGGCAATTTGATCCCTGGTTCCTCTGCCTTTTCTAAAACCAGCTTGAACATCTGGAAGTTCACGGTTCACATATTGCTGAAGCCTGGCTTGGAGAATTTTGAGCATTACTTTACTAGCATGTGAGATGAGTGCAATTGTGCGGTAGTTTGATCATTCTTTGGCATTGCCTTTCTTTGGGATTGGAATGAAAACTGACCTTTTCCAGTCCTGTGACCACTGTTGAGTTTTCCAAATTTGCTGGCATATTGAGTGCAGCACTTTCACAGCATCATCTTTCAGGATTTGAAAGAGCTCAACTGGAATTCCATCACCTCCACTAGCTTTGTTTGTAGTGATGCTTTCTAAGGCACACTTGACTTCACATTCCAGGATGTCTGGCTCTAGGTGAGTGATCACACCATTGTGATTATCTGGGTCGTGAAGATCTTTTTTGTACAGTTCTTCTGTGTATTCTTGCCATGTCTTCTTAATATCTTCTGCTTCTGTTAGGTCCATACCATTTCTGTCCTTTATCGAGCCCATCTTTGCATGAAATGTTCCCTTTGTATCTCTAATTTTCTTGAAGAGATCTCTAGTCTTTCCTATTCTGTTGTTTTCCTCTATTTCTTTGCATTGATCGCTGAGGAAGGCTTTCTTATCTCTTCTTGCTATTCTTTGGAACTCTGCATTCAGATGCTTATATCTTTCCTTTTCTCCTTTGCTTTTCACTTCTCTTCTTTTCACAGCTATTTGTAAGGCCTCCCCAGACAGCCATTTTGCTTTTTTGCATTTCTTTTCCACGGGGATGGTCTTGATCCCTGTCTCCTGTGCAATGTCACGAACCTCAGTCCATAGTTCATCAGGCACTCTATCAGATCTAGGCCCTTAAATCTATTTCTCACTTCCACTGTATAATCATAAGGGATTTGATTTAGGTCATTCCTGAATCATCTAGTGGTTTTCCCTACTTTCTCCTTTAAGTCTGAATTTGGCAATAAGGAGATCATGATCTGAGCCACAGTCAGCTCCCGGTCTTGTTTTTGCTGACTGTATAGAGCTTCTCCATCTTTGGTTGCAAAGAATATAATCAATCTGAATTCAGTGTTGACCATCTGGTGATGTCCATGTGTAGAGTCTTCTCTTGTGTTGTTGAAAGAGGGTGTCTGCTATGACCAGTGCATTCTCTTGGCAAAACTCTATTAGTCTTTGCCCTGCTTCATTCCATACTCCAAGGCCAAATTTTCCTGTTACTCTAGGTGTTTCTTGACTTCCTACTTTTGCATTCCAGTCCCCTATAATGAAAAGGACATCTTTTTTGGGTGTTAGTTCTAAAAAGTCTTACAGGTCTTCATAGAACCGTTCAACTTCAGCTTCTTCAGCGTTACCGGTTGGGGCATAGGCTTGGATTACCGTGATATTGAATGGTTTGCCTTGGAAATGAACAGAGATCATTCTGTCGTTTTTGAGATTGCATCCAAGTACTGCATTTCGAACTCTTTTGTTGACCATCATGGCTACTCCATTTCTTCTAAGGGATTCCTGCCCGCAGTAGTAGATATAATGGTCATCTGAGTTAAATTCACCCATTCCAGTCCATTTTAGTTCGCTGATTCCTAGATAAAAAGAAAGCTTCTACAGAACAAAGAATACCATTATGAAAATCCGAATGCACCCTCCTGAAAGGGAAAAGAGATCTTAAAAGCATATAACAATAAGGGTTTAATCCCCCAAATACAAAGAGAACTAATACACTCAACAACGACAAGAAATGCCAAACATCCTGAATTTTAAAAATGGGTTGAGGATCTGAAGAGTCATTTTTCCACGGAAGATGTACAGAGACGCTCGGCATCACTAATCATCGGAGAAAAGAAAATCAAAAGCAGGCTGCGCTATCACCTCCCGCCTGTCAGAGCAGCTGTTGTTGAAAAGAAAGAAACATGAACGCTGCACAGAATGTGGAGAACAGGAAACGCTCGTGGCCACTGGTGGAAACGCAGCCAGTGCCGCCGCTTTAGTGAAGAGCATGGAGGCGCCTCAAGAAACTAAGGAAAAAGAGCACCATATAATCCAGCAATCCCACGCCTGGGTACTCATCCCAAAGCAAGCAAAAACACTAATTCAAAAAATATGTATAACATGCAGCCCATGTTCAGCATTGTTTACTACAGCCGAGATACGGAAGCAACCAAAGTGTCTATCAACAGACGAATGGATAAAGATAAGGTGGGGTGTGTGTGTCACGCCGCATCTTTATCCATTATCTATATAGTGGAATACTACGCAGTCACAAAAAAGAATGGAATCATGCCATTTGCCCCAACATGGATGGACCTAGAGGGTATTAAGGTAGTAAAACAAGTCAGGCGGAAAGAGACAAAAACCACAGGATTTCACTCATATGTGGAATCCAAAACAAACAAAATCAAACAGAAACTCATAGATACAAAGAACAGATCAGTGGCTACCAGAGAAGAAGCGGTGGGGGGCCCGAGATGAGCGCAGAGGTGAGCTGCATGGGGAGGGGTGCAATCGGGCCTCTGGTGGCAATCACTCTGCAGTGCACACAGGTTTCCTACTAAAATGTTGTGCACCTGAAACTTTCAGATATTAAAAAAAAAAATGATGGAAGGGGAGAAAGGAGGGAGGAGGAAGCTTCTGTAGTTTAAAAGGGGCTTAACAGGTACATCCACCTATTCAGTGAGCCTTCTTCAGATCTGACTTCAAAGAACCAACTGTAAAGAAAATTTTCAACTGAAAAATTTAAGCACGGATTAGCTGTTTGGTGATATGAAGACATCAGCATCAACTCTAGCACGTGATAAAGCTACTCGGTGAGGTCTATTCGAGAGCCGCATCTTTGGGCAATGCAGTGCCATGCGTGACAGATGAAATTTGATGGGGGCGTGCAGGGGAGGGGAGGGTCACAGAAGCAACGAGAGGAGCCAGGAGCTGCTTGTCGGAGCCCAGCGAGGCGTGTGTGAGCATCCGTCCTACAAGGCTCTCTGCTTGTTCCATGACTGACATCTTACATGACTCCCTTTAAAGCACACGGTGCGGCCGGGAAGACAACATATATAAAAAGATAACCGACACTGCAGCTTAGCACAGGAAAAACCACAACCCAAAGACGCCGGTAGTGAGTCACGGGAGAGAGGAGAAGCATCTTCGGCGGGTGTTCCGGAAGCCCCGAACCTCAGGGTGTGCGGAGCGAGGAGGGGCCAGTGATGGGGGGTGGAGCTGACCCCGGGGCGGGGGGCACAACAGACACACGGAGCTGACCACCTGCCGCCTGAGACGGTATTTCTCTCTTCCCGGTTCCAACATCCGGGGCAGAGGCAGTCGACAAACGGGGCTTGTGTTAAGCTGGGGGCGATGAGGAAGGAGCCAGAGAAGGGACGCTCAGACTTTATACGCTCGGCTGGGTGGGCACACGCAGCAGGGGCGTTGGCGTCAGCACCATGGAGAGGGGCAGGGGTCCACACACAGGCCTCTGCCTGCCCATCGAGGGCAGGGCTGGCCGTCGGCAGCGTGTGGACAGTGGTGATGGGTGCTGAGCGGGGCCAGATCAGGAAGCACAGCGCTGGGGAACGACGGGCAGCGGGAGGCGGCAAGGCCAGTGAGAGGGGTTCCCGGGGAGCCTGCGGTTTAGAGCGGGCACAGCCCAGGGAGGGGAACGTGGGGAGCAAAGGAGCCGCTGCCCGCAGGCCGCCCGCCAGGGCCACCTGAGCCCAGTGTGCCTTCTTCCCCGAGACAGGAGTGGCCGATGACCACCTACCCTTGCCCGCAGTCACAGCTCTGCACCCCCTCCAGCTGCAGCACCACAGCGGCCGTCTGGACAAAGGGGGGCTGAGGAGAGAGCCACCAGCTGAAGGGCACAATGTGGGCAACAGGGGACTCACGGTGGCTTCAGTGACGCCTCTGCTCACAGGGGGAGCGCTAACCGGAACAGGTTCGCAGTCCCTGTTTTTTTTAATCTGCTACCTGCTTGATGTTATGATTTGCATATCTTCAAAGGAGAAGTCAGACTTGATCGCAATCTCACTTTACATTTTACGGTCTCAGGGAAAGGCTGCTAGAAGAGATGAGGGCCCCGGGCGTCGTAGAGACCAGGCCAGGCCAGCGGTCATCCGTCCCCCAGCGATGACCACTGCGGGGCTGACTCACATCAGGGTGCTGGGGTGTGGCTTGGGGGTCGGTCACTTCACAGGCCCAAGTTCCCTCCAGCAACTGGGACAGCACTCATTTTAGGCTGGGGTCTCCTGGGGACCCGTGATACCCACAGAGTAAGCAGCTGAGCGTGAGCTTGCCCACGGGAGTGGGGAGGCGTGAGAAACAGTGAGGCCCCTTCATAGTCAACCCTGCAGACACCACGTGGGCCCGATGGGCCTGTGACCCTCCCCCCAGCATCTTCATCAACAAGGCCAGGGAACAGTGAGGCTGCCGGGGCAGGAGACCTACACTGAGCCGCCTGAGTCTGACACCCCTTCCCCACAGGACCAGCCTGGCCACCTCCCCACACCCCACCCCTCTCTGAGGGGGAGCCTCGGGAAGGGGAAGAGACCCTCGAAGGTCCAGCCTAGGCAGGCGCCAGAGAAAGACTGGAGCCCCCGAAAAGGCGCAGGGTGCTTACCATCGTCTGTGATCGGGGCATCCCTGCGGTCCGTAGGCGAAGGCCATCTCTGGGGGGCCGCCGGCGCCGACAGGACCCGAGGCGCTCTCCAAGGCGCGCGCACAAGGCCGCGGGGCGCGGGGTCGCCGTCCCTGGCGGGCGCGGGGGCCTTTCGGGCCGCGTAGGCGCCCAGCGCAGCCACCAGACGCTGCCTGTCCACCCCGCCGGCCACTTTGGGGCTGAGCTCGTCCGGCTGGAGCCGGCGGAGCGTGCGCAGGGGGCGGCCCCCTGCGAGGTCCGCGCGCGCCGCGGGAGCGTAGGTCAGAGCGGACGTCTGAGCCACGAAGGTCAGCACGCTGTCGGCCAGGGGGTCCTCACCCTGCAGGGGCGGGGGACAAACAGCGGGTGAGCGCCCATCGCCAGCCACGCCCCGCAGTGGCCCCGGGTCTGGGCCGCAGGCGCGTCCCAGCACCCCAGGCGCGCCCAGGTTCGCCTCCACCGATGGGCGGGCGCGTCCGCGGTCCTCCCGCAGTCTTTCCACAGCGGCTTTACTGAAGCGCAGCCCGCGCGCCGCGAGCCTCGACCCATCCGTGTGCTCAGCGCCTCCACCGAGCGGCGCGGACACCACCTGTCTGCCGCCTGGACACCCGCACCCCTTCCGGGCTCCCCTCCCGCAGGCAGCGGCTCATCCGCGTCCTGCGTCCTTCTCCCGCGTGTGCCGACGCTTCCTGTGGGGCAGCCCCGCGCAGCCTCTGGTGTCTGCTTCTTGCAAGGAGCGGGCTTCCCTTGTGGCTCAGCTGGTAAAGAATCTGCCTGCAACGCGGGAGACCTGGGTTCCACCCCTGGGTTGGGAAGATCCCCTGGAGAAGGCAAAGGCTACCCACTCCAGTGTTCTGGCCTGGAGAATCCCGTGGGCTGTGTAGTCCGTGAGGTCGCAAAGAGTCCCACACGACTGGGCGACTGTCACTTTTTGCCGCCCTTCTCGCCCCGAGCATGCCCACCCCAGGCGCGCCAGCAGGCAGCGGTAGGTGCCGCGCTCCCTGGTACCCCTGAAGTCTGCTCTAAGGACAGAGAACGCGCTTGCGTTTTCATTCATCAGCTGGGGAACCTTCGGGTTCTTTCCGCTTTGGGGCCGATGTGAGGAACGCTGCTGTGAACAGCCGTGTACAAGCCTGCGTGTGAACATGGGTTCTTCCTCCTGGCTGACCGGTGGGTGGCCCTGCGCTAACTGTGCAGGAGCCGCGGACCGTGTCCCCGCCGGCCGGCTTGGTGTCCGCGCTCACCGTCTTCTACCGCAATGAGCGCTGTCTGCCTTCGGCCGCCCTGCACCGTGAGGAGGTTCCTGCCGGTCGGGTCTGCGTTTCCTGCCGCGGAGCTACGCCGACCCCTTCTCCCGGGCTGTATGTTCGGTGGGGAAGGTCCGCCTAGGCCTCTCCCTGCCCCGGGGGTTTGCTGTGGCTCCGCAGAGGGGCTCCCCAGGGCTGCACCCCGTGTCTGACGTCAGTTTCCCTGCAGCTCCCTTCTTCGCTGGTCACTGAAACCCCTTTTGAATCTGATCCTTTTGACGGTGCTGTCCAACCGGCGACGCTGCCGGGGCGCCTGGTTTCACACACAGCGTGGATCCAGGCCTTTCCCTGGCCTCCCCTGCCTTCCCGCCTCACTCAGGACTCTCCCAGGAGCATGTGGTCCCGTCACATTCTGATTTGCCCACAGAACAAGGCCCAGTTTCCTCACCTCGAGGGCAGCTGTACAAACGTTAGAAGTCTCAGTGTCCTGCCTCTGACACGTCATCAAAATTTCACGGACAAACAGTAATTTCCCACTAGGGTCTGACTCGACGCGGCTTTCACTGTGCGCTCCGGGTGGGGTGCGGGGCCACAAGCTCTCAGAATCTTGGGCTTCCCGTTCTCCACGTGCCCCTCCCCAGCTAAGACGTGCAGCCACCACTGAACCTACGATGGTGGTTCAGACTCCCAAGGCTGCTGTCTGTTTCTACCAATGATGCTGGGGCTCAGCCTACAGCACAGATCTGGGGGCAGCGAGCCTGGATCCGGAACCTGCTGCTCTGCGTGCTGCTCTCCTTTCTCACGTAGGAAGCTCGGCCAATCACTTGACGTTTTGACAGTTGGTTTTCCTCTGTTACAGGAGATTGACCACTATCTGTCACGTTGCGTTTATTTCTAAAATGATGTAACTGTGCTGTGCTTAGTCACTCAGTCGTGTGCGACTCTTTGTGAGTCCATGGACTGCAGCCCACCAGGCTCCTCTGTCCATGGGGATTCACCAGGTAATACTGGAGTGGGCTGCCCTTCTCCAGGGGCTCTTCCCAACTCAGGGATCGAGCCCAGGTCTCCCGCGTTGCAGGCAGATTCTTTACCAGCTGAGCCACCAGGGATGTAACTGTAGTTGTCATCAAAATGTTTAATTCCATCCAGCTGGCTGAAATCAACTGCTTCTCCTTTAGAGGAAGAAAAGATTCACAAGGGAGAGAAGGAGGGGAGGAGACAAGACGCCTCCACAGCAAACGGCCCTCTAGCACTTCTGCACAAACTGGGCGCGGGGCTCAATCTCAAGTTCAGCTGAACTCCCGCTGAGCAGGCTGCCTCGGAACGCCTGGGGTCCCAGCGCGGGGCTGGACAGCCTCTGAGAGGCTCATCAACCTGCCAGAAGCACCGGCTCCCTATGTGTGAAGGCAGCTTCTGCTCGAAGGGCCTTCTGTTATGGTCGGTGCAGAGGCGGGTGGAGGCCCTGCGGGCCCTCCGGGTGAGTGACCGTCAAGCCAGTGAGCTCTGGGACTGACTGCGATGAACAGCCTGTGGGGTCCTGTGTGCTCTCAGCCAAGTTAAGGTGAAGAGGGAGAGAGGGTTTTAGCAGGCAGACTGAAATAATAGAAACGCCAGCTCTCCCAAGTCACACCGGGTCCCGTGAGGGACAGCGGGGGCCCTGGTGTTGGGGACCGTGCACCCTGCCGCCGGGTGCCCAGGCCAGCACGGGCTGGGGACAGGGAGCGTCCTCACGGTCACCCCCCGCCTGCGGCTTCACATCCTGACTGAGCGAGCGAGCAGAGGGCGCTGGCCCCTGGCTCGGATCCCGCTTCTGCTCTCAGTGGCCTTTGCCCTAATGGGTCGTCTAACTCCAAGTGCAGTGGGGGTGGCCGTGGCACCCAGCACAGACGTGGAGGGGCTCCCACTTCCTCACGGCTAGCCCCCGGCCTGCTCACACCAGTGATGTCGCTCTCTTTACCATCTCACACCTGCGCCTCCTGTAAGACTCGGGGACCCGGGCACAAGCCCTGGGGCAGCGATCTGGTGGGCTCTGTGCACTCGCACCTCTGAGTCAATAAGATTCTGGGACAGTTCTCAAAGCCCTGTTTTGAAGGTGTTTTAAACTTCAATTCAACAGACCTATGACCTCAGGTTTCCTAAGATAACACTGAGTAATCGTTAAGACAGCAGTTGCCCAAATCAGGAGATTAGCAACTGAAAAGCAGGAGAACTGGCCAGGCTCCAGCCACCATCAGCAGCATCACCAGCATCACCACCATCACAGCCACCACCGCTGCTGTGTGCTGAGCTCTGGACCACGTTCTACATTCTGGGGTGGGGGACGGTGGGGGGTGGAACGCCTCAAACATGGGCCTGTCTTCAAACAGCTTGCCGACTGAAATGGGGTCAAGTCACAGACTTGGTAGTGGAAAGAGTATCAAAGAGGTTTGGTGACAGGCAGTTTGGAAGGCAGTAGTCATCCTGAGCTGGGGAAACCACGGCCGCTTCCTGGAGCCACAGTCCGCGTTACTTCCCTGCCTGGATGTCTCCACTTGCCCCGAGCCGTGCTGGGGCCGGGGTCCTGGAGCCGAACGTCGGGCTACTTCCTCCCACGGAAGTCCGCCGGCCCCAGTCCCAGATCACTCAATTACGAGTTCAGCCTGCCAGAGCCTGCAGGCTCTCGGGTGCCACATGCCAGCTGACGCTGAGTGAAGGAGATTTTCATGTATACACTGGTCACTCACGCTCGTCAGATATTCTCTTGTGCCAAGCATCCAAAACAAATTAGGAAGCCCAAATTGGGCCATCTTTTGACCGCATAACAAACATTTCCTCCAGTTTGTCTCACAGCCTGAAGGCAGCATTGACAAGCACGCTGATCAAGACACATTTGCTGCAGGCGTGACGAAGCAAGGAGCGGTGGTGGTGTCCACAGGCTGCCTAACGAGGGCCCCACAGTGCCACCGGCGGCAGCAAGTCTGGGGGCTGAGCAGGAACGGGGTGCCTGCCCTGCCTGCTTGCGCTTAGGCCACAGAGGGCAGTGCTGGCCAGGTGCTCCTGGTCTCTCAGCACAGGGGAGGGGCTGCAGCGCCCCACACTGCAGGCTCCAGTTGCCCTGCCCATTCCCCACGCTGGCAGCCGGAAGATGTTATTCCTACTGACAGCGCTGTCACCAGGGCAGGCGTCCCCCCGTCCAGAGCCTCACGCTGGCCCCTCTCTGACCATGGCAGTGCTGTCACCAGGGCAGGCGTCCTCCGTCTGGAGCCTTCACACTGGCCCCTCTCTGACCACGGCAGCACTGTGACCAGGGCAGGCGTCCCTCCGTCCAGAGCCTCACGCTGGCCCCTGTCTGACCATGGCAGCACTTTGACCAGGGCAGGCGTCCCCCCGTCCAGAGCCTCACGCTGGCCCCTCTCTGACCACGGCAGTGCTGTCACCAGGGCAGGCGTCCTCCGTCTGGAGCCTTCATACTGGCCCCTCTCTGACCATGGCAGCGCTGTGACCAGGGCAGGCATCCCTCCGTCCAGAGCCTCACGCTGGCCCCTGTCTGACCATGGTGCCTGTGCTGTCTCTGCTATCAGCTTCTAGAGCTCACGAAATCTGAGGTTGAAGGGGTGTTAAGTTCCAAACCACAGGGGTGACGATTTCTGCAGGAGGCTTACAGCAATGCGAAGCCTGGGTGTTCAGTTCTGAACATCTGGCCATGATGTCACATTAAGTAGCTTAGAACTGGTCTCGAAGACCACTTATGACAGGAAGCATGTGTGGTGTCCCCCCGACCCCAGCCCTCCCTCACCTCTGCTCCAGCACACTCTCCTCCCGCTCTGTCCTCCGCAGCTGCACCCACGGCCTCACGCCTGCGGTCAGAAGGCCCAGGGGATGCTCCAAAGCAGGCAGCCGCCGGCTCCTGTGCGCCCGGGTCAGCCCGAGGCAGGTGGCATGCGTGCTCCGCCCGGAGGACTACGACGGTTGCAGCATGGGTGGCATTTTCCAACTGCCAGGGCCAGGCTGGGCTTTGACTTGACGTGTTTCCCTTCTTTCTGACCTTCTCAGCCACCCTTGTGTAGAGACACAGTTCAGTTCAGTCGCTCAGTCGTGTCCAATTCTCTGTGACCCCATGAATCGCAGCACGCCAGGCCTCCCTGTCCATCACCAACTCCCGGAGTTCACTCAGACTCACGTCCATCGAGTCACTGATGCCATCCAGCCATCTCATCCTCTGTCATCCCCTTCTCCTCCTGCCCCCAATCCCTCCCAGCATCAGAGTCTTTTCCAAGGAGTCAACTCTTCCCATGAGATGCCAAAGTACAGGAGTTTCAGCTTTAGCATCATTCCTTCCAAAGAACACCCAGGACTGATCTCCTTCAGAATGGACTGGTTGGATCTCCTTGCAGTCCAAGGGACTCTTAAGAGTCTTCTCCAACACCACAGTTCAAAAGCATCAATTTTTTGGCGCTCAGCCTTCTTCACAGTCCAACTCTCACATCCACACACGACCACAGGAAAAACCATAGCCTTGACTAGACGGACCTTAGAGACACCACTAGCCTCATTTCCTGGATTAGGAGACAAGCTCTCCTGGGAGGAGGGGCCCAGCTGGGATCTGGTCCCAGGCCTGGCTTCAGGCGGGGCCCCAGGGAAGTGGCCCCACCGGCAGGCTGCCTGCTGGAAAATGCAGAACTGCTCTCAGCTGGGTCTGGAGGAGGCAACTTGGGGACCTCGCTTTGGCTTAAAAAATTAACACGTGAAAGCTGGACAACAGCTCCAGGCCCGAGTTCCCTGTGCTTCCCACCTAATTGCAGTTTTCCTCCGAGGTTTGTGCTCTGGCCATCATGTATTTTCCTTCCACATAAGCTAAAAACCTCACAGTCCGTGTTAATTATTTTGCCTTAAACATCCAATTGTTTTTGTCCAGAAATTTACAAATATTATGTGGGTTTCTCATTCCTGGCTACTTGCCAATTTACTATTTCTGGTTCTTTTCTTCCCCTTAGCAGATACTGGCGTCTCTGCGTCAACTTTCTTTAAGCTGAGGAATGTCTTTCAGCGCATCCGAGGCACGAGTGTTCCAGACTCGAGTGCTTCCCGCTCCCCTACAGTTGTGAACAGTGCAGAATCCAAGGCGACGGGGTTTTGTGCCCTTTCTGTTGGTTCCACTGTTGTCTGGTCTGCTAACGAGACGCGAGACATCGTCCTTATCAACAGCCCCCGGATGTAAGGCATCTGTTTACCTGAGGATACCGCTAAGATTTTCTCTTTATCTTTGGTTTTCCCCCAATTGCTTATGATATGCCTAGATTTTGTTTTCTCTGTATTTATCCTGCCTGAGGCTCAGCCAGTCTCCTGCATCTATGTTTTGATTAGCTTTATCAGTTTTTGGAAAAACACCAGCCACTACTACTTCTTTAACCATTTCTTCTGCTTCCTCTCTCCCATGTAGGATTCCAACCGTGCAGGTTAGAGTACTTGGCGTTGTGCCCCGTGTCTGGGTGCTTTGTTCCATTTCACACTCTTTTTCTGTATTTTTTCTTTTATTTTTGACTATGTCTACTGACCTGACTTGAAATTCACTGATTCTTCTCTCCACGTGGCTAGTCTATCATTAAGCTTCTCAAATGAGTCCTTCACCTCTGAGCTTCCTTTAATTTCTAGCATTTCCATTTGGTTCTTTTTTACTGTTCCCATCTCTCTGCTGCAATTTCCCATTTGTTCATTTATGTTTTTTCACCTTTCCCACTCAATCCTTTAACATATTTATCTTACTTATTAAGATGTCCTTTTCTAATAATTCCAGCACCTGAGTCATATCTGGGTCTCCTCCTATCCACTCTTTACTCTCTCGACCAGAGTGGCGTTTTGCTGTCCTTCATGGGTCTCCCGACTTTTGATTGCATGTTGGATCAGTCATACATAATTGGGATTGTACGTTTGATTATTGCATGAATGAGCAATGGAGACCAAAGCAAATCATATTTAACCCGTCTTCTCTCCGTCCGAGTCCGTGGAATCTGTCACTGAAATGGTGTGGACTTTGTAGCCAAGTCGGTCAGATTCGGTCACTCCTGCCCACAGTAATGCTGAGGGTAGGCTCAGGCTCAGGTCCAAGCTGGAGTCAGCCTCGAGCGCTGCCTCGCGCTTTGCAGTCAGCCGCCAGCTTTCTGAACCTGGAGCTCTCTCTGATTCACAGCCCCACACGACATGTGCAAGACACTTCTTTTCCTGGCTTTCTGCACTCTACACATCAATCTTTCTCCACCACGTTGCCTCGTCCAAAACTTTCAAGGGGTGAGGTGTGCTCAGCAGGGCTTGGCGCCCCTTGGAAGGACGTCTCCCAGCTCCCGTCTCTGGCACTCGGCGCTCTGTGCAGCCTGACTCTGGGCTCTACCCTCACACTAGTCTCCACTGAAAACGGCTCCTTAAAAACCTCAGCTGCATTCTCCCCGGCTTCCCCCCATGGTTCCTGCCTCCAGGGAAGTCTCTGTGGTCTCTTCTTCCCTAGAAGGATCTCCTCCCTTTCTGAATTTAGTTCATTCAGGGCTCTTTGTATTAGCTCCGTGGGCTTTTTCCTTTAAGGCTATGGTTTAGCAGCTCACCTGGCCTGTTCCTATTGTCAGAGTGGACTGGGGTGGCCTCTTGACGTTCTGCCCTTCGAGATGATCCAAACATCTTCAACTGCTGACTTCTGGGTGTTTGTCCAACACCCACCCTCTGGGAAGCCCCTGACCCCATGTGCCCTTCCGGCTCAAGTTCAGCCAGTCATTAGTACTAAACAACACAGTTCGGCACCATAAATTCAGAGCTCTTCTCTGACGATCATGACAGCTACATGCTTGATGACATACACGGAAAAGGTGATTCCTAAAGTAATCCACCGGAAACTGGTTGCATCACCAGTGTCGAAAGCTTACGCTTCCAACTGAGACATGTCATCAGCTGACGGGTAGGGAGATCGGCCAGCGCTGCCCAAAGCCCTGGCCGGGTCTGCACAAACGCTTCTCACACCCGAGTCCATGTCAGCTCATCGGAGAGATGACCAGGGCTTTCTCCTCAGTTAAACCCTGGACACAGAAGATAATTTCTAGACTTTTGCACCTTTTTTAACATAATGAGAAGCATCTATCTCACACAGAATAAAAACGCCTGAGCCAGAAGCCAATGTTGAGAAGCCGCTATCTCAACACAGCATAAAAATACCTGAGCCCTAAGCTGCCGAGTGCTCCTTTTCTGAACCATCCTTGTGACCATCATGCTCAAACAGCTGCACGGTGAGACGAGCACAGAATCCGTTCTTCAAACTGGGCGCTTCTGAGAGGCGAAGGGCTCGCTGGATTGCAAGGAGCAGCAGCACACCCAGCCCGGCCCAGGCAGGACCCCAGGGCCTCATTTTTGGCTGGGACTCTCAAAGCCCGGCCCCGGCAGGGCCCCAGGGCCTCATTCCTGGCTGGGACTCTCAAAGCCCGGCCCAGGCAGGGCCCCAGGGCCTCATTCCCGGCTGGGACTCTCAAAGACCGCAGAAGCCAGACCTGCTGGCAGGTGGCAGCTGCTGAAGGCGGCTGGACAGGACCGCGGTGTGTCGGCAGCCGTGTGTCCTGAGACAGAGAGAGGCCTGGGGCACAGGCGTCATCTCGTGGGCAGCCCAGGGCAGCAGGGCGCAGCCTTTGGAGGAATGACTGGTGCCAGCAGAGAGCAGTGGCTCCCCCTCGATGGGGCAGGTGCCAGACAGCCCGCCCGGCTCTGGGCCCTCTGAGCTGGGGTGGGCACTGAGGCTCTGCGGGCATCCCAGGGTCAGAGCCTGGGCCCTGAGAGGTGGGCAGAGCTGAGCCCGCACTCCTGGGCATCGCCAGGGCCCCTCCCAGAGGACCAAGGCCCCACCTCCCATGCCCCACCGGGTCGCCATCACCCCTAACCCCAGTCTCCTGGGCGCTGACAGCCACCCGGGGCCCAGGGGGCAAGGCTGCCCCACGTGTGTTTCCAAGTCTGGTGCCAGACAGAGCTCACGCCATAGAGTGCCCAAACCTGAATGAGAAACAGGCCGGCGGGCTTAGGACTGACCACCACGGTCGGCCATCGCCACCCAGCTGAGCAGCCGCCGGCCTGCCTGGGACCTGGGCTCAAGGCTTCATTCGGCGCCACCAACACCTCATCAGGAAGGCCCGTCCAACTGCTTCACGGGGAGACTTCACCGGAACGCCTTCCGCTCAGACTTCTCCCTCGCCTGTCACTGACCGAGCGCCTCGTCCCCGCCTTCTCGCTGCGTGCACTCCACGCGGGTCGCTCGTTACTGACTGCTCATGCCCGCTGCCCAGGCACCCGCCCCGGGGTCCCCACGACGGAGTCGGAATGCCCACGGCCGGAGCCGAGGCCGGGCTGGTAAAGACTCGCCGGGCCACTGGAGGGAGCCCCAGACGATTTCTGTTTTACATTCTCAAATCCCCAGCATCGAGAGAGCGAGGAGCGAGGCTGGCTTTCTGCTGTGAGAGGAGACGGAGTCCGTCCTGCCGGCGGTGTGCCGGGCAGCGGCCTCGCCCCTGGGTGCTGGGTGGGGGGGGGCACAGATCAGATTTTCTTCGTGAGCAGGCCGCGCCCCTGTGAGTCTCTCATGGAGCCAAGCACACCTTTGAGCATCCAGCAGATGGCTTTCAGACTTGACCTGGTTTCCATTTTGCCTCTAAAACAGGGATGACTACTTCTAGAAACTACAATGAACTGAGCCCTGGGCTGAGAGCTTCATCCTCCCACTGATGTCCAGACCATCACTGCCCAACGGCAGGACCCGGGAGGACAGAGAAAGGGAGCGGCCTCCCAAGGCAGCACAGCACCAGCGTCGGAACCCCGGGCATCTCTTGCGCTGCCCTCTGCCGGCCGCCAGGACAGGGTCCTGGCGTCGATGCAGCCCCATGGTACCCAGCTCGGTGTCTGCTTCACAGAAAGTGCAAGGTGGAAAACCCGAGTTTAACATTAAAATACACAGTGTGGTGCTCGCCTCAGCAGCGCCGCATGCGTGCTACATCCCTTCAGTCGTGTCTGGCTCTGTGCGACCCTATGGACAGCAGCCCTTCAGGCTCCGCTGTCCACGGGATTCTCCAGGCAAGAATGCTGGAGTGGGCTGCCACATCCACCAAATAAACAGCGTCAGTGCAGCCGGGTCAGCAGGGGTACGGCCTGCGCTGAGGAGCTTGCAGAAGGCTCACAGGAGAGCTTTCAAACCCCCCACCCTGCCCCGCTCAGGCGGCTCCCTGGAGCAGGGGGCCAAGGGCTGGAGTGGGGATGCAGACCCTCCCTCTTTGTGCGATTCCCCTCCGGGGCCTGCGCTCGGCCGCCCCATGCCCCACACGGCCGCCCTGCACGGGCCCCAGAGCCCAAAGCCGGGAGGGGTCTGAGAACCGGGCTGAGAACCGGGCTGACGCGGGCCGCTCGGGCTGCAGAACCTGGGGAACCGAGTCAGCGCCCCTTCTCCAGGAGCTACGAGCAGGCTGCGGAAAGGGGCGTGTTTGCCACCAACACCCAGGGCACAGCGTGGCAGAGGGACACAGCCTGGCGGAGCAACCCAACCCACCCCGGGGTTCCGGCGCGCGGCCTGGGGCAGGGCTGGGGTGGGGCTGGGGAGTGACCTGACCAAACCTGGGGGTGTTCATCCGCCTTCCGGGCAGCCTCTGGGTCAGACCCAAGGCCGAGTTCTGCAGGCGGCAGGAGTGCGGCTGTCACATACCCCGCCCTCCCGAGCACGCGGACCTGGGTGCTGCCCCCAGAGCCCCTCCTCGGCATGCGTGAGGGCCCCGGACGCCACCTCTAGGCCCTGCTCCCCCAGGCAAGTGAACAGCTGGCAGTGCCGCTTTAACCGGCTGTCATGAAAGCACACCTCCTTTCCCATCCAGAAGGTTACGAGACTGCTCGATGCATTTGTAAACTGTTCTTTTCCATGGGCTTCGAGTCCCAGAGGTCTCCAGAGCAGACTGGCCCCGCTGCAGAAGGAACTCCCACCCGAGGGCCTGACAGCTGGCACACAGGACGCCCCGAAGGAGCGGTGCCCACGGACAGCTGTCAGGGGGCGCAGGAAGACAGGGGTGCACACAGGCCCTCCAGGGGGCGGGGAGGCCCCCCGTCCTTCCACCCCGCCCACCACTCGCCCGGGACATGGTGGGGAGAGCTCAGAGGGGCCGCAGGCACGGGAAACATCCCCTGTGTGCGCCTGGACAACGAAACACCCCGAGCACAGGGCCGCGAGGGTCACCGCCCCGACCCGAGGGCTGCGAGGCTCACCTGGGCAGGTGGCCTGTCCAGCTCCGGCCCTGGGAGGGCGTCGGCGGCGGCGGCTGCCTGGGACAGAGCCTCCAGGTAGGGCAGGTAGCGCTGCAGGGCCTCGGCCAGCACGCCACCCTCCAGGCTGAGGCTCCGCTCGTCTGGGACGCTCTGCTTCGAGCTCCTGGGAAGGAGAGGGAGGCGTCAGGCGGTCCTCAGGCACAGTGCTGGCTCTGCCCTCAGGGCCCACAGCGGGCAGGGGGGCAGCAGGGCTGTGCAGGCACTCAGGCACCAGGCCAGGCGGCGAGGGCTAGCAGCAAGGGCCCGACCCGCCGCTCACACCGCCCACGGTGGTGCCCTGTCTGCACCCAAGCCTGGTGCTGGGACACAGGTGAACCTGGTGAGCGAACCCTGACTTACTTTCTCAACAGCCGCCCCACCACTGGGGGCAGAGACAAGCCGGAATGGGGAGTCGGCCAGGACTTACTAAGTGCAGGGAGAACCTCAGCGGCAGAGAGGCTTCCCGGGCAGGGAGGGGAGACTGGCGAGCGCTGGGCCCGCCACCCCCTGCTCTGGGCCTGTCTCCGTCAGCGGCCTCCCCTCCACTCCCCGCCGGGTGCCAAGGAGCAGGCACAGAGGGTGAGAAGGTCGTGCTCACCCACCTCCCGGAAGAGGGGAACACAGGGGTCCGCAGGGCATTGGCTTGCTAGTCAGCTGACGGGGAGATGACCCCGGGCCCTCCTGGTGCCCCAGTGTGACCACAAAAGGCAGGCAGCAATCCTGGGAAGCTGCCTGGAGGAAGGGACCTTGTTCTCGTGGGTTTTCTTGCTCTTTGCTCTCCTGAGAATCTGCATGGGGCCTCGGCCACAGTCAGCACTGGCAACAGTGTCCGCTGAACAAATGAGCTTGGAAACACGTGGTAGGCTCAGGTGACGCCGAGTTAGCGCAGAACCTGTGTCCCCACCGCTGACCTCGCAGAGGGCGCCTCTCCAGCACCAGGAAGGGCAGCCCTGTGACCAGACTCTGCTGTCACTGGGGGTGAGTTCAGGACAACCAGTGGCTGCCTGCGGTGAATGGCAGTGATGCAGGTCATGAACTTGGGAAAAAAAATGTCCTGTTTCCTTTTTCTTTAATGACAATGCATTTTAAAATCATGTAAAACACAGTACTCAGCCCCCGTTGGACTCGGACAACTGCAGATGCCGTCTGTGGGCACAGGAGTGGGCAGGCTCCGAGGCAGCCGCACACGGCTCACAGTGTGCTCTGCGGGAGCTTGGCAGCCGGGTGGCAACCGAGAGCCACAGACTGCGGCCGGAGGCCCCGGCGTCCTCGCAGCTGCCACGTGCGCTTGCCGCTCACACAAGTAAACGCTGGGTTTCACCTGTGTTTGTTTTGCATTAACTGCCGGAAGTGCCCCAGAGGTTGGAGGAGGCTAGCCCGGCCCCCAGCAGAGGCAGCACTCCCAGCCCGGGCCGAGGGTGAGTGCCTGTCTGCTGACTGCCTCATTTCTCCCGTCCTTCCCCTGGTGTTTGTGTTTGCAGAGACGTGGGTTTTCAGGAACAGCTGGATTTTCATGTTTACTTACAAATGCATCAAGTACGGTAAAAGTCGTGATACCTGCAGGAAAGGGTGGGCAGAAATGGGCCTGCGGCGCTCCCAGCCAGGCGCGGTGGGGGGCCGTCATGCGGGAAGGCCGTGGACACGGCGAGGGACAGAGAACGGGCTGCCTCTGTGCGCCCGGAGCTGAGAGCAGGGCTGGCCTCGCTCTGCAGCCAGAAGGCGGCCTGCAGCCTGTGTGCAGAAGAGACTGCCCGCTGCCTGGGTCTCCTGTGGGAGACCCGTGCCAGCCCCGGAGCCCCGAGGGTCAGGGCTCTGGAGCCTGTCATCACCACCGCCCCTTCTCCGAACTCCCTGGGACCAGAGCCTGCACAGCTCAGGCCCGACCGAGGGGAGCTCCCTGGGCACCCGGGCAGGATCTCGCTGGGCTCGAGGGCCCAGCCCCCTGCCCCCCGGCCTGGTGTCTTCTCAGACAGCAACCCGAAGAGGAGGGATCTGACCGTCATCCAGGTGAGAGGGCGAGGCCTGGCACGTCGCTGGGTCTCACGACGACGCCAGCTCTGGTTGTGCCTGGAAGCCGCGGGCAGAGCCGAGCTGCTTCTATGAGCGCGTCTCGTGTGGGTGTCTAGGTGTGTGTGTATCTGTGTGTCTGTGTTCCTAAGTGTGTGTATGTATCTAAGTGTGTGTGCCTGTGTGTCTATGTGTCTGTGTGTGTGTGTGTGTTTCTGTGTGTGTGTGTGTATCTGTGTTTCCAAATGTGTACCTAAGTGTGTGTGCCTTTGTGTCTATGTGTCTGTGTGTGTGTATCTGTGTTCCCAAATGTGTATCTAAGTGTGTGTATCTGTGTAACTCTGTGTGTGTGTATCTGCGTGTGTGTCTGTTCATAAGTGTGTACATGTATGTAGTCATGTGTGTGTGTCTGTGTGTTTTGCAGGTGTTGGGTAAGGCTGTGTTACTAACAACCATATCCACTTTCAGTGACCAGGGAACAATGTTTTAAGTACTTTACTCCAAGCGTGACTGTTACCTACACATGGTAACAAACATCTGTTACCTACATGTGGGTCTTTACTGTGGTTTAGACACAGTTGAGGAATGTTCCCTGGTGTCTGAGATGATACAGAATCTGCCTGAAGTGCAGGAGACCTGGGTTTCATCCCTGGGTTGGGAAGATCCCCTGGAGAAAGGGATGGCTCCCCACTGCAGTCTTCTTGCCTTGGAAGTCCCATGGACAGAGGGGCCTGGTGGGCTACAGTCCATAGGCTCGCAAGAGTCACACACAGACTGAGCGACTGACACTCTAGCAGTGCATGGGGTGCAGATGGGTGTGACTTCCCACTTGGGGTCACGGAGAACAGGCTCCTGGCCACTGTTTTCACAGGGAAAGTCTGGTTCTTAAGAACAGGCCACTGATGTGAGGGGCTCGATACCCATGTGTATTTCATACGAACTAGGACCTACAGAAAATCTCCACATTTGAGCTTAATTATCACGATTAACAAAACTGTCCTGTTATTATTTCTGAAGCCTTTTCAAGTTACATTGGCTCAGACTTAATAGGATGTAAACGATCAGGAGCCACACGGTTCTTTGCGTCTCAAATCATGGCTATCGCTGACCACGTTTTAATGGATGAGATTTCATGCTCCGTGTTGTCAGCGTGATTTAACTGACGTCAGTTTACGTTTCTGGTCCTTTGTCTATTTCTCTCACTAATTGCTGATCAATGCAAATAGAACCGCCTCACAAATGTGCCTTTAAATGGTCTTATTCATCTTCCCGGGGGTCTGTGCTGGAGGACTGTTTGCGACACTCTAACAGGTAACAGCGACGGGCACAGCCGTCACCACGCTGAGACGTCGCAGGAATTAGCTTGCAGCCTGACTTCTGCCCTGTCATTCTCTTGAAGCAGATCAAAGCTTTGTAAGCGTCCATTCTCTACCTCGGAAGACCAAGCGTGTCGTCTCCACTGGTCACTTTCCCACCCCCTGCACTGACCTTCAGGCTCCAATAACACAGGCTGCTTTACGGTGTCCCCCAGTTTGCTACAGGAAAGACTCCGAATTATAAGTAGAATCGTTGCAAAGAGCACGCCACAGCCTGGCTCTCACTCCCTTTGTCCATAAGCCTAACCCATCTAACCATCATTTACTTTTGGAAATGGTTATTTCTAACCATTTTATTTTTCACGGAAGCAGAGCTCACAGCTCAGTCACGTCCTCTGAGGAACGAAGGGCCGGCAGGATTCTGGTCACTGCGATGACTCCTGTAGTCACCAAGTGCCACGAGGTCTTTCACCCGCTCCTTCCTTCTTTAGTCAACAGCTCTGGGCTGGACGCCCCCCGGACACGGTCCATGCCAGCTGCCAGGGCCGTGCCTGGATGGAGGTGGGGCTCAGACCTGTCACTTCAAAACCTCCCTGGAGAGCCAAGAGGCGACGGCCGCAGGCTGAGTGTAAAGTGAGAGGCTCGGCTACAAACACCAGAGGTGGTGGAAGCAGAGTCACGGTCACGGGGGGAAGAAGGGCAGAGAAGTCAGGGGTCTCACGGAGATGCCCAGGGGCTCCAAAAATGCCGCGTGACACTGTTTGTAAAAGCCACCTGCCAGTCAGAGCATCCAAAGGGCAGGCTTTCAGAGGGTGAGTGAGGCAGCAGCACCCGGAGGACACAGGCACGGCAGTACCAATCGTAGAAAAGTGGGGTCAAGACAAAGAGCAATAAAGACGACAAGGCTCCATCTAACCACAGCAGGTGTGACGCCCACAGTGAGGAGATGCCGGGAGCTGCGCTGGGTGTCAGACCCCCACGTGTGTGAAGCAAAATACAAATGGAAATAAGGCTTCTGCCTGAGACATTTCAATAAATCAAAATATAAATAAAGAATCTGACTCTGAGTAATTTATACATAGTTATAAATTTTATGTCTAACCATCTATAAAAATGTGCTCTTTAATAGTGGATACAAGGTTTTTAAGTATCCACTGAAAATTAATAAACATGTGGTATAAACTAGGCCACAAAGAAATCCCAAATTTCTAAAAAGAAAAAGCTGAACATGTCACATTCTCTGATGAAAATGCAGTAAAAGTAGACAGTAATTTAAAGTCTAAAGAAGACATGAGTAGGACGAAATGCAAGCCTGCACTTACTGCTCCCACAGGGTGCACAGCTACAGTGGCAGATAATCGAGAACACAGGCAAACGGGCCTGTCGACATCGCAGGACGTCGCCAGAACCACGCTCGCAGGCGAACGCACAGCCGCAAGTGATGAAAAGATAAGGACAAAACTTTCAGCTCAAGAGCTTCATTAAAAAAAAACAAAACAGTAAATACGTCTAATGATAGTAGAAAGAGGAAAATCCAGGAGATAACTCTTTTTATAAACTGTGTTAAAGGGTAAAGATAGACGTGGATGGCAAAGTGTAATAACCACGCGTGCAATGAGCAAGTTTTAAGTGATAACACAGCACTGTGATCACACGAAGTCAACACAACTGGGAATCCCTGTGGAAAGGATGAGAGTGCTCTGCAGAAATGTGAAGGCTCCAAATTCACACAGTGAGACCTGTGAGCATATTTCACCAATGATCTGAGAAGACAGTGGGAGTGGTACGGGATTTAACCACACAGAAAGATCGTTTAAAATATATACTGGGCAGCAGACAATTCAACACTGAAGAAAATTTAGCAGGAGATTTTCGAAAAGAAGGAACATTATTCCATGCATATCCATGTGCATCATTCCGCGTGTATGTTTCCTGACAAACACCGAGGGATAGCCTGGGCGGCCAGGATTCCCGTGCTGGCTGCTAAGTCACCAGCAGATGCCCGACGGGACGCACAGCATCTCCAGTAAGGGAGCCGCTTGCAGAGACACCGCAGGACCAGGAGAACCGCAAGCTCACGGAGGAGAATGGCTGGGTCTAGGGAGGGAGGGCTTGAAGAGGCAGAGTGGGGGTCCGAGTGGCTGTGGCCTTGGCAGAAAGGTGGCTGTGCTGCCAGCCCTGCCTGCCAGCTGGGGGTGAGTCTACCCCAACCCGCCGAGCCTGAGGCCAACGCCTGCTGGTTGCCTGCTGGAGGCCAACGTCTCCTGGGGTGGAGTATGGTGGGGCGGCTACTGGGGAGCATCCCAGAGTGCCACCCCCGGCACAAGGCTCTGCCTTTAGAGCCAGACGGTTGGTTTATTCGGGTTCAACACCCTCGAGAAAGACATGATCCGTCCAGCCCAGGAGGCTATGAGCCCAGTTCCACTGGCGACCACACCTCGTTCACGGGCGGAACAGACCACAAATCTGCTTCTCCAGAACGGGGCACATGAAGAGCTACCAGCCTCACACAGAAGACTCCATATGGAGAGAAACAGCCCAGGAACATACAGAAACACTTCTATACAGACACAGATCGTGCACAGGAAGTTCATATAGAAAACTCCAACCTCTTCACATGTGTATTTTTAAACTTTTAATCTCACTTGTAATCTAAAAAGCCACGTTATTTTTCACAGCAAACGGGCAACTGTTTTAAACGACAGCATCACCAGTGGTAAGAACGTGGCTACCTGGGTGTGGCCCTCGTCTGACTTCTCGGGCGTTCTCTCTGGAAACTCTCTTTCTGTGAGGCGACCTGGCCTTCCCCACGCTCGGCACCTGTCCAGCCGGGGCAGCTGTTCTGCTCTGCCTCCTGGCGCTCCCGACCCCCCGCGCCGTGGCCTCCTCCGTGGCGTCCGAGGTTGCCTGGGACAGTGCAGCCCGCTCAGGAGCCTCGGCGCCAGCAGGAAGGCGCCGTGGGCTGTGTGAAGCGCCCACGTGTTGCTCAAAGACCAGCGCGAAGAGTGTGAACCCGCCCAGATGAAAATGGACAGCCTGACTGCTTTTTGAGTGTTATTTTTGCAGAACAGACTCCCGAGGCAGGTTCTCATTGATGAAGCTCAACAGACCAGTGAGGATGACAAGGCAGAGCTCCCACCTCCCCTCAAGACGCGCACAGCCTGGCCGGGGAGGGCCGCCGGTGCACGTGCTCTCACGTCTGGCGCGTTGACTCTGCGGGACCCGGCGGCCTGGCTGCCCCTCTGCTGGACGGACTGAGCAGGAAGGAGGAGGCCGATGCTTCTGCACTGGGATTTCTCTACCCGAGGCTGCGGGCAGACGGTGGGCTTCCCCGCTAAGCCGAAGGGGCGGTCCCTTCCCTGCTGTCTGACCTTGAGGAGCAGCCGCCCGTCAGCTTGGGGACGGCAGCCAGCTCCCGCACGCTGCCCATGGGCCGCCCCTCCCCTCCCCAGGCCGGTGTCCTCCTGCACAAGTGGGCAAAGCTTCCACACCCTCCGCACGTGTGCGGAGACGACGAGGTGGAACAATCCGGCTCTCACAGGCTGCTGTGCTGGGGGCCCGAACGCGGCTTCCATGGCTTAATTCGCTTTTTGTACTAAACTGAGCATAAATTCTTACTGGGAAATGAGAATTCTTGACCCTCCTGCTTTTAACCAAGGCTCTGGAGACGCAGACTCTCCAAGGGTCCCGGGAAGGGAGATAGACCCTTGGGCACGTCCGTTGTTGAGACCAATCCCTTGTGGGAGGGTCCCCCTCACACCCTCCCAGGGGGCCAGGACCCTGTGGTGGGGGGAGTCCCATCTTCCCCTTCCCCACATCCCAACTTCCGGAGCATCTACACCAGAGAGACGGGGCTCTTCGCTCCATGAAACAAGGAGAGGGCTGGTGGACACGGGCCAGGGAAGAGACACGAACAGGTCCGCTTTACCTGGCGGGGCTGGACGCCTCGGGGTGGCGCGGGTGGGTCTGGGGAAGGCTGGCGAGCTCCCGGGCCATCACACGCTGGGTGGAGTCATCCTGCCACGTGAGACCTGGGGAGAGAGTGGCAGGCACCGTGTTAGTGTGGAGGCTGAGCCGGAGGCCCTGCTGCGGTCCCCGAGCCACTGCTGGGGTGCTCTCCCGCAATCTCACCAATCAGCCAAGGCCCCTCTCTGCGGTTTCTTATGAGCTCTTCTCCTTATCGAACCCCAGCCCTCCGCCTAGACCAGAAACGTGGTGGGTGCTTTGCTATATGAACAACACAGGCGGGGCGGGGCCGGGCTGGACAGGAGGTGAGCGCCACGGTCAGCAGACAGACTCTGTTCACGGGGAAGACGCGACCCTTCTGCCTGGGGAGGCCTGGCCACAGGAGGTGCTCCTCACCCAACAGTGAGCCAGTGGCCAGTGCTCCGCGCCGCTCCACTTGCTCGCGGCTGCCACGTCCTGGCTGTTTGCTCCTCACAACCCTGACCTGCTTAAGAGCCACATGTTGGAAATGAAATAAGGGTTATTGTTACTATGAAAGCAATTATCATGGGGCTTAATGTACTGTATCTGGGAGCCAATTACGTTATACTTAATACTCAAATGTTATGACAAAGAGCTTTATAACAAGGGCGAAGTAGTTATGAAGGCAAAATCCATGTGCCTATGCATTAATTACATGCACTGCAGATCACATGATAATTATGCTCAGAATTACCAAATAACTCCCAAGAATAATTATTATGCAATTTGTACATTTTAGATCTTATGGTAACACTTTAGCACTTAGAACTACCCCGTGCAATTATCCATAATTATCTAATCACTAAATATCATGTAATTACAGAGATATATTTTTATGCCCTGTACAAAAACACATTACCAAAAACCTTCGCAACAGGACGGCTATGCTTGTTTGCGTGTGTGTGTGAGCGGGGAGCAAGCAGGTCCACAGCTCGCTGAGAACACTTATTCTGGGCAGAATTAGAAGAACGTCTCGCACATAAGCTGCCTTCATGAACACACTTCAGTAATTTTCAAATGCAAACCTAACATTTTTTAAAATTTACGAACGGCAAGATTCAAACAGCTGGGTCACTTCTAAGTCTCAGAAGCCCGTGGCCTTATCCTGAGCGGGAGCTGCAGGAAGTGCAGCCGTGGGCAGCTCAGCTTCTGCCCTGACAACTCGGGGGAGGTCGCTGCAGGGAGACCAGCCCCAGAGGCACAGCCGCCCTTGCTTCAGGATTACATACGCTTACTGTCAGCAAGCATGCTCCACGCAACAGGCACGGCGAGAAAGCACCCCACATGGAACGTGCTCGTGTGGCTGTCACTGGCCCGTTCCCCGAAGACCCACAAGCGAGAGCACATTTGCAACACAAGCGTAGTATCTAGCACCTCGGACCCGGAAAACAGGCCTGGTCTTATTCCCCAAAATCTGGTCTCCGCGTTGACGTCCACCAGGAACAGAAAGAGTCAAGAGCACAGAAAGAACTTTCGGTGGAAAAAAGTTGAAGTTAAAATTTAAATAACAGAGCTTTGATAATATTTTTATCTGAAGAGCGCAGCAGCCTGAGTCATGCTAACTTTGGGGTCTGTATGGGCCAGAGAAGAGCGCTGAACCCCTAGCCCAGATCGCTCAGCTGTCCTGGCGCGGGCAGAAACGGGGCGCTTGGGTAGAGAGTCAGAGGAAGGCGCAGCTCCGGGGGCTGGGCGTCCCCGGGAGAGACCGTCCCCGTCTGGAAGACAATGAGACACGTGGGCCGCGCTCGCCCCTGCAGCACAGCCGGTCCCTGGAAAGCACACATGGGCAGCTGAGAGCACGGAAAGCAGACGGCCAGGGGCCAAGAAGCAGGTGCTGGGCCCCCGGGGCCTCCCTGGCTTGTGATCTCAGGCTTAGAGCTGAGTCACCAGCAGCCCGGGTGCCGGCCAGGCCCCAGTGAAGCCACCTCGCTCTCATGAGAGGGTCAGGAGAGGAGCCACTGAGCAGCTGCAGACAGAAGAGCTCCACTCCCACCAAGCACCGCAGAGGCCCACAGGGGGCCTGGGTGTCCTCCTCCTGCGGCCAGGGCTCCTGCCAGTGTCGGCAGAGCAGCTGACGGGGAGGGGTCTTTCCTCCCCACTGGGGGGTCACAGCTCCGCGGGCCCCAGTGGAGACCAAGCGGGGGCTCAGACTCCCACCGACCCCACTGCCCAGCAGTGAGGACAGGAGCTGGCCCTCAGGGGTCCGCAGAGCTCCGGGGGGCACCTGGGCTTCCACCTCCACCGGCAGCAACAGAGGCCCCACCCCACCTCAGCAGAGCAGTGCCAGGAAAAGGCAGCTACTGCACAAGTTTCAATGAAATGCAGAGTCTCATAATATAATCCCAAACGCCCAGGCTTCCACAGAAAACCACTCTCGCCAAAACCAAGGAAACCTCAAACTGAAAAAAAGACAGTCCGCAGACACCAACACTGAGATGTTGGCCTTATCTGACAAAGATGTAACACAGCCACGATACAAATGCTTCAGGGAACAATCACGAACACTCTGGAAAACAAGTGAAAAGTGGGAATTCTCAGTAAAGAAATGAATATAAAAAGGACCAAGTGAAAATGTTGTAACTAAGAATACAACAACCAAAATATACAGCTCAGTGGACGCACTTCATTGAAGGATGGAGGGGACAGAGAGACGAATCAGGGACCTGGAAGAGAGGACAATAAAAACCACCCAATGCCAGCAACAGAGAGAAGACAGTCTGAAAAACAAGGACAGAGCCTCTGGTTGTGGGGCTATAACAAAAGAACTAAGGTAATATAGGAGTCCTAGGAGAAGAGGAGAAAGAAGGCAGGGCTGAAAATCTACTCAAAACATAATAATAATGGCTGAAAATTTCTCAGTTTTGGCAAGAGATAAACTTGAAGCTCCAATATCTTGGCCACCTGATGGAAAGGGCCAGTCATTTGAAAAGGCCCTGATGCTGGGAAAGATTGAAGGCAGAAGGAAAAGGGGACGACGGAGGGTGAGATGGTTGGATGGCATCACCAACTCAGTGGACATGAGTTTGAGCAAGTTCTGGGAGACACTGAAGGACAAGGAAGCCTGGCGTGCTGCAGTCCATGGGGTCGGAGGGAGTTGGACCCGACTCAGTGACCGAACAGCAACATAAACCAAAAGAGCCCAGAAGCTGAGCACCCCAGGCAGGATGAGCCCCAATCGCCTCCAAGACACTGATAATTAAACTTCTGAGACCTGAATGCAAAGAAAAAAATATTGAACATAGTCAGAGAAATGATGCCTTAGCTACAAGGGGAACATAATTCAAATGACAGAGGATTTCTCATTAGAAACCAGGCTGCTGCTGCTGCTGCTAAGTTGCTTCAGTCGTGTCCAACTCTGTGTGACCCCATAGACGGCAGCCCACCAGGCTCACCCCGAAACCAGGCAGGCCACGTCAAATCACATGACATTTTTCAAGAGCTAAAAGAAGAAGCTGTCAGTCCAGAATCCTGACAGACAGCCAATCCAGATGCCTGGCAAAAGTGCGGTTCAGGAATGACAGGGCAAAGAAGACATTCTCAGATAAGTGAAAATGAGAGCCGACTTTACCAGCAGACCTGCCCCAAAAGTACTGCTGAAGGAACTTCCCTAAATAAGGTGATGGCAGAAGGAACCTTGGAACATCCAGGGGGAAAAGGCATGAAAAGCAAAGACACGAGTAACTGTGATGAGCGTCCCTCTTCTGAGCTTTCTAAGGTATGTTGGACAGTTGAAGCAACACTATGATGCGCTCCTCAGTATATGCAGAGGGAATATTTAAAATAATTATAAAAAACAAGGGAACGAATCATAAAGGGAGGTAAGAGTTCTATACCCCACTCAAAACAGTAAAATTATGACACAAGTAAACGGTGAGACTTTTGTATATATAATGTACTATCTGTACCAGCCACTAAAAAGGTTAACAAGAGGCAGATCTACAGATACATTAAAATGGATTTGTAAAGACTATTAGCCTGAAGTAATGTAGGAAAAGAATACAGATAAAAGAGAACACATAGAAAACAAAAAATAGGACTTTAAGTCTTAATAAATCAATAACTACATTAAATATAAATAAATAGGTTAAGCAAACCAATGAAGATAGACACTGAGTGGATTAAAAACGCATGACCCAACTATATTCTGTTTATAAGAAACTCACTCCAATATTTGAGTGGAAGTAAAAGGATAAAAAAACATATATCATTAATCAAAGAAAAATAGCAGCAGTTATTGTAATAGCACATGAATTAGTCTTCAAAACAAACAAACTTACCAGGGACCCAGACATAATATAATGATGAAAGGGTACATTTGCCAAGAAGATACATCGATTCTAAGTGTATACACACCGAACACCAGAGCTGCAAATAGGAGAAGCAGAAACTCTCATCATCTCAATTACCCTCCTAAACATGTGCGTCTTCATCCAACTAAGGCGGACCATGTCCTGGAACACAAATAAAACTCAGCAAGACGAAAAGAACCAGAATCATTCAGAGTATGTTCTCCAGTCACAATGGAGTCAAACTGGAAATCAAAAACATAAACATAACAAGAAAAGTCTCCAAACACTTGCAACTTAAACAACACTTCTAACTAAGCCACAGGTCAAAAAGAATCCGAGGGGAAAATACACTGAACTGAGTGAACACGGAAACACAGCATACCAAAATCTGTGCTTGAAGCTGCACTGAGGGAAAGTTTAAGCACTAAATACCTAGATTAAAAAGACTCAAATCAATCATATAAATCCCCACATGAAGAAGCTAGAAAAAGGAGAGCAAAATAAACCCAAAGAAGGAAAGAGAAGGTATCAATAAAACTGCAATATAAAAATAGAGAAGTCAGTGAAAACAAAAGCTGCTTCCCTGAAAAGATCAGTGAAATTGGCAAACCTCTAGCAAGACTGACAACGAAAAAGGGAGAGCAGTCACGATGAACATCAGCAGTGAAACAGGGACAGCAGTACAGACCCTGCTGACCTCCAAGGCAACAGACAAGCCCCCCCACACACACAGAGCAACTGAGATCAAACGGACCCCCCCCCACACACACACAGCAACTGAGATCAAACAGACCCATCCCTTGGAAACACAAACCACCACAACTCACCCAGTATGAAGCAGATCATTTGATAGCCCTATAATTATTAGAAAAATTGAATTCTTAATTTAAGACCTTCCCAAAAGAAATCTCCTAACCCAGATGATTTCCCTGGATAATTCTACCAAACATCTAAGGAAGAATCAGTATGAATTCTACAGAATCCCTTCTGGAAAATAGAAAAGGAGGAAGAAGTTTCCATTTAAGTTTATGTAGCTAATATTAGGAAAAGGTGATGGCACCCCACTCCAGTCCTCTTGCCTGGCAAATCCCATGGATGGAGGAGCCTTGTGGGCTGCAGTCCATGGGGTCGCTAGGAGTCGGACACGACTGAGCGACTTCACTTTCACTTTTCACTTTCATGCATTGGAGAAGGAAATGGCAACCCACTCCAGTGTTCTTGCCTGGAGAGTCCCAGGGATGGGGGAGCCTGGTGTGCTGCTGTCTATGGGGTTGCACAGAGTTGGACACGACTGAAGCGACTTAGCAGCAGCAGCAGCAATAGCTAATATTAACCTGAACCAAAAGCAGACAAACACTGTACCACACAAAAAAAGAAACCTGCAGACTAACATCCCTCGTGAATATTGATATAAAGATCCATAAGATAAGATTAACATGCAAGATCCAGCAATATTAACATGCAACTCCATTACACAGCATGGAGTTTATTAAAGGGGTGCAAGACTGGTTTAATACGAAGTAAATCAGTTACTTCAACACCTTTTTATGATGAATATTCATCCACTTGATACTGAACATCCATCCACTCAGGCCCTCAGCTGCCATTGTACCTAATGGTGAGAAACTAGACCCCATCCCACTCGGATCAGGAACGAGGCGAGGACGTCCTCTCTCAGCACTGATCACAGCAGAGCTAAAGGTTCTCTGCAGGGCAATGGGGCAAGTCAAGGAAATACAAGGCACACACATGAAAAAGAAACAAAACTGTGCCTATTTCCAGATAACATAATTTTCCACATGGAAAATTCCAATGAATCTACCAAAAACTCCTAGAAGAATTGATGCTTTCAAACTGTGGTGCTGGAGAAGACTCTTGAGAGTCCCTTGGACAGCAAGGAGATCCAACCAGTCCATCCTAAAGGAAATCAGTCCTGAATATTCATTGGAAAGAATGACTGATGGTGAAGCTGAAACTCCAATACTTAGGTCACCTGATGTGAAGAGCCGACTTGTTGGAAAAGAACCTGATGCTGGGAAAGACTGAAGGCGGGAGGAGAGGGGGTGACAGAGGGTGAGGTAGTTGGAGGGCATCACTGACAACAGACACGAGTGTGAGCTCCGGGAGCTGGCGATGGACGGGGGAGCTAGGCATGCTGTGGTCCACGGGGTCGCAGAGAGCTGGACACTACTGAGCGACTGAACAACAAACTGGAAATAGCTCAGATGCTGCCCAACGAGTGAGGGGGAACCAAGCAGGTCTGTCCATCCTGTGGATTAGTTAGTTCTCAGCAATAACAACCCAGTGAACAAAAGGGAGGAACCACAGACCAGCCACAACATTGTGCCAAGTGAAAAAAGCCAAAACGGCTGCACGCTGCGCGGCTTCACTCACACAACATACGTGGCCTGCTCTGCTCCACCGCAGGCAGGCACTCCAGAGGCCAGCCAGACGCCTGACCCGAGCCCTTACAGTCAGCTAGGATCCAAGCTGAACTGTGATGACTGTATAATAAAGTTATCAGCAAACATCTGTGGAAAATAGAGAGGAGAGACTCACTGGGATGGGGAACTGGGAGAAACTGCACAGAGAAAAGCAGTATTCGAGCCACGTTGGAAGGATACGTAGAATTCTGAGGGACGGAGAGGGGCTGAGCAGAAATGCAAGAGCGCAGCCAGGGCGGGATGCAGTCGGCAGGGATGTAACTCCAGCCGGGGCAGAGGAGGGACCGGAGGGTCAGTGTGAGGCCACACAGGCCTGGACGCCACACCAGGATGGCTGGCAGTCTCTGTATGCAGCGCAGAGCCGTAACAGTATTCTGAGCAGGACAGTTCTGTGTGCAGGGGAGGAGTGAGACCAGGAGTGGGAGGGGGCGGGGAGGAGTGAGATCAGGAGGGGAGCAGGGGAGGGGGGGAGGGGGAGGGGTGAGACCAGGAGGGGAGGAGGGGAGGAGTGAGATCAGGAAGGGGAGGGGAGGGGGGGAGGGGTGAGACCAGGAGAGGGAGGGGGGAGCAGTGAGATCAGGAGGGGGAGGGGGCGGGGAGGAGTGAGATCAGGAGGGGAGCAGGGGAGGGGGAGGAGGGGGAGGGGTGAGACCAGGAGAGGGAGGGGGGAGGAGTGAGACCAGGAGGGGAGGGGGAGGAGCAGGAGGAGGGGGAGGGGCCACAGGGGGGAGGGACGGGAGGAGTGAGAGGATGGGGTAGGGGAGGGAGGAGTGAGACCCAGAGGAGGAGGAGGAGGGGTGAGACCAGGAGGGAGAGGGGGAGGAGCAGGGGGAGGCCCACGCCTCGGGCTGTAGGCTCCCAGCAGGGACATCACCCTTCTGGTGACCAGCTCCCTCAGGTGTAAAAGGACCATCTCACATTTGCCATAAGCAAGATATTAGACCAAACGTGTTTCATTCACACCGGCACGTGGCCGCCCTGTAACTGAGGTACCCATGGCAACGGCAGGTGGAGGGTACCCATGTGGGGGAGTCTGACCTCTCCAAAGTGGCTGAGGCCCCAGCCCCCGCATCTCGGGCACCCACAGGCAGCTCCCAGCAGGCGCAAGGTTCCAGGCTGTGGTCCGTCACGGGCTGCGCGTGTGGCCCGAGGGGTGCGGGTGACGTCCTCTTCGGGGGGTCAGAGCCCCAGCCTGAGCCCCAGCAGAGAAGCCTCATCCGAGAAGCCTGATCCAGCAGGTCCCTCAACACAGAACGGCTCCCCCTGAAGGAGTCCCACACTGACCTGCTTGGCGGGTACACTGAGGGCACAGCGGCAGCGCCAGTTCTCCTGAGACCTCGATGGACCCACCCGGCTGTGGGCAGGACCCGGAAGCCGCACAGGAGGGGCGGGCGCAGGACTCGAGGTCCTGACAGGGTCCCCGTTACCACCCGCCCCGCACCGCGAGCACCCCCTGAGCAGTGCCCCCACCCGACGCCCCCAGAGAGCCCACCTGGGAAACACAACCTCGGCCACGTCGAGGCCCAGCGACAGAGGCAGGGACACAGAGGTTGGGGCGCCACCTCCCCGAGCCCTAAGTGTGCAAGACACTGCCTCCATGGTGCACAGATGGTGCCGGGTCAGGACACCGCACAAGCTGACGATGTGGGTGAGGCTCGGGCGCAGACGGTGGCTTTATTTATTAGACTTGTTTAAGACACACTTTCGGAGAAGGCAATGGCACCACACTCCAGTACTCTTGCCTGGAAAATCCCATGGATGGAGGAGCCTGGTGGGCTGCAGTCCATGGGGTCGTGAAGAGTCGGACACGACTGAGCGACTTCACTTTCACTTTTCACTTTCATGCATTGGAGAAGGAAATGGCAACCCACTCCAGTGTTCTTGCCTGGAGAATCCCAGGGATGAGGGAGCCTGGTGGGCTGCCGTCTATGGGGTTGCACAGAGTCAGACACGACTGAAGCGACTTAGCAGCAGCAGCAAGACACACTTCTTCCTGCCTCTGGTACATGGAGTGAGAGAGTGAGTGAAAGTCGCTCAGTCGTGTCCAACTCTTTGCGACCCCATGGATCACACAATCCATGGAATTCTCCAGGCAAGGATACTGGAGTGGGTAGCCGTTCCCTTCTCCAGGGGAACTTCCCAACCCAGGGTTCGAACCCAGGGCTCGCGCACTGGTACATGGAGCACAATACAGATGGCCACAGAAGTTAAAGTCTGCACCTACGGGAAGGGGTTAGGCACCAGCGTGCGGAGACTAGAGTGTGACTGGGCTCTGCCGATGACCGTGTGTGGAGGCCCAGTGCGGTGGGGGGCTCCTGTGACCTGCAGGCAGCTTCCTTGGGGTGAGCGATGAAGAGAAACAGGAGGTGTCGTGGGCTGCGGGCTTGCGTCCCCCAAATCCACGTGCTAAAGCCTAGCCCCGTGGGGCGTCCCCGGGGGGCGGGGCCTGGGGGCGGGAAAGAGGGCCCTGGGGGAGGCCGCCTGGTGGGACCAGAGCCCTTAGCAGAGGAGGACCACGCCCCCTGCCGGCTTATCAGGACGGAGGGAAGGCGCCGTCTGCAAAACAAAACGCGCGTCAGCGAAGCGGGGCGCCCAGACTTTGGACCTCTGGCCCCCAGACTGTGCGCAGCTTCCGCCCCATCTGGGGCTCCACTCAGAGAGGAAGGAGGCGGAATATGTTCAGTGAGCACGGTGAGCGTGTGGGTCCTGGGCCTGATCACACACCCGAGGATGGTGTGAGCTGGGGACGCTGGTCCGGGGCAGGGGCCCCGAGGGTCACAGCCATGCCAGGGCCACGACTCCAAGGTCTGGGCTCCCGGGCACCTCGCAGGACACCCGCGCTCCACATGAGAGGAGGCCTGAGTCCCAAGATCCTGTCACCAGGATCTCCGTTGCCATGGCAACCCCAGCACCTTAGCCCCTGGGGCGGGTGGAGGGTGGGGTCTGCAGCCTGGACTCCACAGCTCGCCAGCTCCAGCACATCCGCCTCATGGCCACATCCACCGCAGAGTCTGGGCTGGGGCAGGGGCCGAGCTGGCTCCCTGGCACCAATGACCCCCCGCCCCCACGCCTCTGGGTAGGCCAGGCGGTGGGAACAAACAGCTCTGCGCGGGTGGACTGGCGTTTGTTGCTCCTCGGTTACTTGCACGCAGTTCCTCGCGCCCCGCAGAGCAGAGCTGCCCCCCCACCCCCCGCACCTCCCCTCTGGTTAAGGCAGTGAACAACGCTCTCGTTCCCCAACCATCTCGAGGGCCGCAAGCCCCGCGCCCAGCCCCAGCCATGGGCCCTGGGCAGGCTACAGAGGACAGGAGGGGTCAGTGCGTGGTCACAGCTGACTGTGGAAATAGAGGGATGCTGGGCAGTTGATCCAGAGAAGTGTTGGCTGGGAAACAGCACAAGCTCCGTAAACAAGGTGGGTGATGTGATGTGCAGACCCAAGGTGGGCCTCTGCCTGCCCCAACCCTGCCCTCCCACCATGCTGCCCAGAGAGGAGACAGACAAACCCGCTCCCGGATGGACCCCGCCCACTCAGGGAGGCCTGCCTTTCTTCCCGCAACTGAGGCTCGCTGGGGAGGGGTCCATTTGACCCGGGGTTCCTCACCTCCCCCTCACGACCCAAGAACCAGAGAGGAGGTGAGGGCACGGCTCCCCCGCACCATGTGAACTGTGCAGAAGTGTCCTACCCCTTATTCCAAGCCCTTCAGATACGCGTCGGCGCTAATGCCGGGAGAATTTAACGTAAACTCACCATCTTTGCTCCCATTAACTGACCTCCTCGGTCAGGCCGTGTCACGTCTAGTCACCTGAACCTGGGCATACACAGGCGCCCAGGCTGAGCCAGTAACCAGAAGGGATCGGTCACCGGTCACCAGTGAGCTAGCTAGCTGGTCAGTTGTTAGGCTGTCCCTTCACAGGACTCTTGGAAAGGAGGGAGGGAAGAGCCGCAAACAGCGCCCACCCTACTCCCTGGCGGGTCCCATGATTCCAGGCACATGTGTTGCTTCTACAAAGAAGCCTGCACAGACCAGGATGTCCTGAGACTGCCCCCCGGGTGGGCTGCCCCCCGCACATGGCGCCGGCCTGGTCAGCACAGCACAGCTTGCCTGCTGACCCTGCTCCTGCCCACAGCGGCTGGCAGGTCCAAGGCTAGGATCTGGGACCTCCCCGGGCCAGTGCTGAAGGTGCTTCGAAAGGAGGCAGACACCGAGAAAACAGCTCAGAGAGGGCTGGGCCAGCTCCAAACACGCCACCGCAGGGGTTCACACCCCACCCGCCTGCCAGGGAGGACTCGGCACAACGCCGAGCACCGCAGGGGGCTTCAGAGGAGTGAAGACTCGCCGCTGCCCAAGGGCACGGATGGCCCTGACCCCACGTTAGGGGAGGAGAGGGCGTGGGTTTAGCTCCCCAAAGGGCAGAGGGGGCGACGTCAGTCACCTTTGCTCCTGGAAAACCAAGTACTTCAACTTCATTGAGCCCCAACATTTATTTCACAGACAAACATACTTTGTCTAGCAAAACAGACCCCAAAACAAGAAACAGGAATTGCTGAGTGACAGGGAAACCCCTGAGATGTGCGCTCGTGCCAGGAAAACCTGTGGAGGATGTAAACCCAATGCTCAGGCTGTTACCTGCGTGCCCCTCCTCACCGCCCTCCAGCCCCTCCTTCCATGGGGCCCTGTCCATTCCTGACGCCCAGTGTCAGAGCGCCCAGCGCCTCACACGGGAGCCCAGGCATGCCTGACGTGACACACGTGTCACACACGTATGTGCACACACACATGTGAAACACGCATGCACATGAACCACACGCACACACGTGTGCAAAGCATGCACACGTGCATATACACAGCACGCGTGACCGCGTGACACACGCAACATATGTGCGGGCACAGCATGCACACGCAGCATACATGAACACACGTACATGCACACATGCACACAGAGGGTGCCCAAGGCTGTGATCTCCCCCCAGAAGAACGCCAAGAACGGGGTTCCAGCGGAGCACGTTTGGAGGAACACCGGGGCCTGTCTGACCCTCCCCACCAGCGTCCTGCAGGTCACAGCACAGAAGAAACACAGACGCACGGACCTGCCCTGACTGACAGCGCTCAGCGCCCGGGGGGCCCAAGCTCCTGGAGAAAAAGAGGGTCCACACTCAGGGCAGCCTCGAGAGGAGCCCCGCCTCAGGTTTCCTCCTCAGGCAGTCCTCAGAGTCACCGCCTCACGTCACCCCCTGGACTCAGACGCACTGGACCAGCTGCGGCAGGGCTGCCCTGAGTGGCCCAACGGCTGTGTCTCCTCTCACCCGGGGGCCTGGCCCCTGAGCCACTCTGGGGGGGTGGGGTGAGGGCAGGGTGACGGGGCAGGGGCTGCTGGGGAGCCCCGCAGAGGAGGGGGCGGGCTGCGCCCCTGGAGCCCCCTGCCTTAGGCCCTGCAACTGGCCTGCGGGACCTTCTGCTCACAGACGCTGATGAGCCAGCTTGCGGTCCCGAGTGCCGAGCTCTGCAAGTCTCGCAGAGCGTCCCTGCCTCCCAGAGGCCACGGCCGCCCCAGGCGCTCTCTGCCCCCGCCCCATGGTCACCAGGCTGCCCCCACACATGGCCACCAGGATGCCCCCCTCACGGCCACCAGGCTGTCCCCCCACAGGGTCACCAGGCTGCCCCCCTACTTGTCACCAGGCTGCCCCCACACATCACCAGGCTGATCCCCCCCACACACATGGTCACCAGGCTGCCCTACATATCACCAGGCTGCCCCCCACAGGGTCACCAGGCTGCCCCCCTACTCGTCACCAGGCTGCCCCCACACATCACCATGCTGATCACCCCCCATGTCACCAGGCTGTCCCCCCCACAAGGTCACCAGGCTGCACCCCCTCCAACTGCAGGGTCCCCAGGCTGCCCCGCTGGACCCACGGCCGAGCTGCCCCCTGGGTGCAGGAGCCTCTGGCTGGGTGGCTACGGCGCTGCTGACCCTTCAGAACAAGCCCCACCAAGCCCACCCTCCTGCTCAGGGTGCGCAGAGAAACGCCTGCTGGGAGAAACGCCAGCCCCACGCCTCCTCCAGTAACGCCTGGCACAGCCGTCTGGGATCTGAACCATGACCGTCCGTTGTGGCTCCACCAGCCCTGAACCCGGGAGTTTGTGGTGGAGACCAGGGCGGAACAGAGGCACGTGTCACAGCTGAGGGTGGGCCCTGCTTCCAGCAGAGAGTGGTGCGTGAGCACGCTGGCACACACACGGCTGCCCCCACTGCCCAGCCCGGACTCGGGGTCAGAAGAAGTACTTTGGATGAGCCTAAAGGAAACGCGTGGGTCAGGCCGTCAGAGGCCGAGTGAGGGGAGGCGGGCGCAGCGTGGCTGCCTGCCGCCTGCAGAGGAGGGGTGGGCAGGGGGCAAAGGGGGCCTCGCCAGCCTGCTGGGGGCAGGAGGGACGAGAAGCCTGCTGCGGGGCACAGCAGTCCTCTGAACAGCACCCCAGAAGGAGCGCCAGCTGCCACAAACCCTTGGCTCGTCTCGGCTCCGGCCAGAAGTGCATCCGGAACCACACGCCCGCGGGCCCACTGCAGGGACAGAGGTCGATCCCCACGACAGGGACGCTGGTCCAAAGGCGCGTGAGCTTGTAAAGAAGAGACGACAGGCTCTCCTCCCAGAAGCCGTGTGGTTTAAGTCCCCATCGGCCGTGTGTGAGGGCGCCTCGTCCCACCTCTCCGGGCATCGGGCACCAGCAAGAGCCTCACTGAGTGGGGGCTCCAGGCGTCGCGTCGTCCACTCCTCTACGGCGGTGAGGCTGGGGCTCACGTCTGCTGCTGACTCACAAGCCTGCGTCTGCGAGCCTCCTGCTCGTGGCCCGGGCCGTTCTTGGTCAGCTGGTCTGTGCTCTCCGCACCCGTGTGTGCGACATGTGACCGACACAGAAGTCTAGCTTCTGCCGCTCACATGTGTCTTGAGACTTTTTTTATGATATTTTTTCCACCCAAATTTTTTAAAGTTTTATGTAGTCAAATTTATTACTCTTTCCATTTACGGCTTCTTAAAATTTGCATCACAATTTAAAAGGGGCTTTATGATACAAATCAAGTTCACCATGCTTTCTTCTATGGCATTTTTTTATCACTTTCATTTAAGTTATTGATCCTTTGCAAATTTGTTTTTATTGAAAGAAATAAGAATTCAAATACTTTTTCCCAAAAAATTAGAACACATTTTATTGAACAATTTGTCTTCTTGTTGATTTAAAAATCTATCTTTGTCCAATCTATCTGTTGACTTTAAAGCCTATCTTTATCCAATACTTTGTCCACCTGATGCAAAGAACTGACTCATTGGAAAAGACCCTGATGCTGGGTAAGACTGAAGGCAGGAGGAGAAGGGGACGACAGAGGATGAGATGGTTGGATGGCATCACCGACTCCATGGACATGAGTTTGGGTAAACTGTGGGAGTTGGTGATGGACAGGGAGGCCTGGTGTGCTGCAGTCCATGGGGTCGCAAAGAGTCGGAGTCGACTGAGAGACTGAAATGAACTGAACTGACTGTTGTTTTAAAACCCTACCTTCATCAGACTCAAACTCCATACGTATTTTAGTGTATTTCTGGACTCTCCTCTGTTTCTCTAAGAAGGTACTCTGGACTAGTTCACATAGCACTGAAACTGTCCATTTCTTGAAGACCTGAAGTAGCTTACCTGTGAATCCAGCTAGTCTGGCCCTTGGTGGAGGTGGGCGGGGCTGTGTGTAACTGGTTGGTCTCCCGCTACCGGGACCTGCTTAGGTAGCCCCATCTTCTGTGATCGGGTTTAATACCGGTTCTATTTTGCTCCGATGTTAAATGTACTTGTATGCTTCTACAAAGCACTCGCTTTTTGTTCTAATCATCTGTCTTTTTGCATCTAATTCTGTATGTCTGTGTTCTCTCTCTTTTTTCCTGATTAGCCAGCCTTTATTTTCTTGTTCTTTTTCCCCAAAGAACTGGCTCTTAACGTTATTCGTCAACTTTTCCTGGCTTTCCGTATTTAACCCACTAATTTCTGCTTTGTCGTCTTCATTTCTGTTTACTTCATATCTTCCCGAGTGTGTCTCCTTTTTCTAACTTCTCCACAAATGCCTCGCTCATCTTCCCGGCCTTTCTGCTGCCGGCATCGTGAGGACTCTGGTGCTCAGCCGGCCCGGGTCATCACTGCTCCCACCAAGGCCAGAAGAACTGACCAGGCGCCTCTGGGTCACACAGGACCAGCTCTGACCACTGGAAAAGATGGGAGTCCACCCAGGGAGGGTGTGCTGGGCTGGGGTGGAAATTAGTTCCTTGGCTGTGAAAGGAAGGAGCCACTCAAGGAAACTCCTTTTGTCTCTTTCCTCCCTCTTTCATCGCAGATGTCATGGCTGGACTGCGGGAGGCACTTGGGGCCATTAGGCAACAAGGATAGGGCGAGAAGGGGGAGAGAGGAGAGCTGGCATGCTGAGGACCCTGGAGGAGTTCTGAATGAGGAGTCTGGGTCGGAACCAATGTCGTGGCCCAGTAAACAGACGTTTACTCCCAGCCTCCTTGTGAGGGGAGACCAGAACTTCCTGCACTGCAGCCCACCACTCGATTTCCTTCCACTTACCTACAAGTGCTCCTGCCTGCAAAAGCAATGTGGGTGGTGAGGGCTACGACTCTTCCTCTGAGTGCTGCCTTAGCCACACCCCAGCAGTCTGAGCATCATGCATTTCTATTATGGCTGCTTTCCAGTCATTCTTTCCCATCCACGTCATTTATGTGGAAGCTTTTACTTTCGAGGTGGAGCAGTAACCCCACTTCAAGAAACCAGCCACTTGTTGAGAGACCCCACATATAACTCGCCTTCAAGTAGGTTCATCAAGAACTGGCCCTGATTCTTTCTCAATTGATGTTCCTTGTGTGACTCTGCCAGATGCCCCACCCAGCGTCTTCTCCACTCTCTCTGCCTTAGTGCCCAGTTCCAAACCCACCGGAGCCCAGACTTCCAGAAATGCTACCCAGCATCCCCTCCCCCAGGGTGGCGCCCCCCACCCCACGGCCCCTTCTCTGCACGCAGACGGTGGGGGATCCTCGCTGGGGGGAGCGGGATGCACCCCTGCAACTTCTGCCAGGGAGCAGACACAGCTGTGCAGGAGTGTCTGCACGTGTGTGTTTGCACGTGTGTGTATTTGTGTGCATGTGTATATGTGTGTGTGCCTTCATGTGTGTGTATGCACATCTGAGCATGTGTGCACACTTGTGCTTGTGTATGTGTGTGCGTGTGCATGAGCACACATGTGCTGGGGATTAGAGTCTGCAGGTGGAAACAGAACACCTATACGCCTGATGGACAAGAGGCCTGTCTGTCCATCCACGAGGCTTGGAGGTGCACACGTGTGCATCCACCAGACATTCTAAACCCAGCAAACTCGAGCAAATACCAAAGGGGCCAGGATGCTGCCTTCCGCTGTCCACCGTATCACCACCTGCAAGACTGCCTCCTCAGCGCTGCTCAGGTTTCATTAAATAATTCCACAGGGAAATAAGATTTTATACACAAAACTTTGTTTTATAAATGTTTTGTCAGTGATGCATGGTGATGTGAGCGCTTGTACACTGTGGTAGAGAAACCGTGCGCCCAGCCGGGTGTGGCTTCTCCTGAGGACCAGAGAGACCAGCGTCTGGATGGACAGAGCCCAGAAGGGCGGTAACTCCAGAGGGTGTGCTCCCACAGGCTCTGAGACACCACACCGCGACTGGCGTCCTATGGCCCAGAAGCGCTCTCACCCACGGGCACAAAGCAGCTGCTGCTGTGCTGCCGGAGGGCCTGTCGACAGCAAGGCCTCCGACTGGCCATGCCTGCGCTCCTCCGCAGAGGAGGAGGAGCAGTCTGGGAAGTCCACAGGCCAGGACGCTCAGGCAGGGGACAGGGAGCCACGAACACAGCTCCGCCCGTTTGAGCCACGACCGCAGCTCCTCCAGGTCAGCTCCGAGGTCCAGCGCCCTTGGGGTGAACGGGAGTGAGTCCACTGAGCCGCTTCTTTCCAGCGGGAATCTGGGCATCTGAGCAGGGAGCCACCAGTCAAGCTAGACAGCTCATGCTTCTGTAAGCCACGGAGAGGGTGGCCGAGAGGGACGGGTGGGCCCTGCCTGGAGGACGCAGTGCAAGGGGCCAAGTGGCCCCGAGGACAGGAGGCGAGACCAGGGCTGGTGAGCAAGCTGCGGACGAAGGCTGGCTGCAGGGGTCCCCACGCAGGGCCCGAGGGAGCCCCTGCAACTAGGAAGAGGTCACCCAGCAAAGAGGAGCAGTGTGTAGAACTGAGAGACACCTCCCACCCCGCAGTGAGTTCCTGCGGAGGCCTGGGCACACTCGAGCAGCGCTGGGCCAAGCCCAGGGACGAGGGGTGGAGTGCGGAGAGGCTGGGGCCCTGCAGCCTGGCCCGGCAGAGCCCGAGATGGGGATAGACAGAGTGGCAGAACGGGCCGGACTCAGGCTGTTCCCCGGGAGCCCAGCGCCAGTGCTCCCTCGGACGAGGACACAGGAAACGTTTCAGATCTGGCCTCTAGGCCGTGTCCTCTGCCTTTTGAATATTCTGTGGGTTTTCCACTATTTCGGGGAAATCCAGTTCCACACACAGCACTCAGGACTTTCGGAGCACACACTACCTCAAACCCAAAACCACCGCAGTTCACCCCCGACCCCCAGGAGTCCTGGGCTCCCTGCTCTCAGGCACGCGGCACTGAGGGCCCAGCATCTCAGAGCCCGAGACCTGCAGGCTGATGGGGCAGGCGCTGTCTCATCAGGCCTGACAGCTGAAGTGACCACCCCAGGGCCTCGGGGCTCTCACCCCCCGACCCTGACCTACAGACACATTCATATGTGTGCACACACCCCTGTGCACACACAAACACAGGTTACACACACCTGTGCACACACGGGTTACACACACCTGTGCACACACGGGTACACACACCTGTGCACATGCACAGGTGCACACCCAAACACACAGGTGCACACGGCACAGCACACGTGCCTCCCCTGCCCCAGCTGGGAGCCTGCCATCCAGCTGGGAGCCTCTCCTGCACCAGGTGCAGTCACACTGATTCCACAAATGCTCAGAAACGTTTGAGTACAGCTGACCCGATGCCAAGGCTCCCCAGCACGTCCTAGAGCTGTCCACTCAGCTAACGGGGACTGGCAACCCACTAACCAGCTGACTGATGCTGGCTTCCCTCCCTGAAGTCAGACCAGGTCTGGCCTCCCCACACTTGCCCTCCGACCCCAATGTTTTACATCCTGGGGAGGGCGAAGCGGAAGGAGGCTGGACGCTGAAGAGGTGACTCTGTCCCAAGTTCTGAGCCCCTGCCGTCGCTGCCCCCATCGATAACGTGTGACCACTACATGCATAGTCATCTCAGAGGGCACCAACTCCCACGCGGGGAATAAAACCACCCAGCGCAGCAGAGACATGAACACGCACGTCGCATTTTATGTGCACTCTGATGGAGATGAACGCACACGGTGCAGAAGCCAGATGCGCAGGCACTGCGCGAGCTGCCAACACTCGCGTGTGAAGTCGTGTCACACTCCAGGTGTGATGCTTGTTGGGCTCTTACTGCACACGGCGCACGCAGAGTCCACTCCTGACGCTGGACGCTCATGATCCCCAGGACGCCACGGCCTCCCCGGGCACGCTCAGGGCAGGAAGGCTGCCCAGCACGTCCTGTGCAGGCTCCGGCAGGTGAGGGCGGCAGGAGGTGACTTCAGGGGCGACAGTCCAGACGAGAGGCTGCCTCTGGATGGAGCCTTGACACAGTTCCAAATCCCACAGGGACAGGCGGGGGCTGGCAGGAAAGGCCTCTCCCCAGGACCCCTGCCCGCACCAGAGCTCCAAACCCTTCTTCAGCTGCAGACTGCCAATTTCTGAAGGTGGCCTGTGCCACATGCCTTCCTGGTAGGAAGCCCTCGAATGGTGCCCAGCTCCCTCTGTACAGCCTGACCTCCGCCTGACCAGGGCCCCGTCCACTCTGGGCACTTCCCTCACAGCGCTGGGGGCCCGGCGGGTCCCATGCCTGCTTCCATCCTGCTTCTCCCTGCGTGCACAGCCCCGTCCCCCACCCTCTCACCATGGGCAGACGAGAGGCTGCCTCTGCTTCAGCCCCCCTGACAAACCTCGGGCTCTCTGCCCGGGGCGCCCCTGGCCCAAGGCCACTCCTCCCAGCGGAGCACCACCCCCCGCCAGAGCGCTGCCTCTGACCACAGGGGCCCTGGCTCCAGGCCCCACGGGCTGTTCTGCAGGGGACCCCTGAGCAGCCCCGGGCCGGCGTGGAGCACTGTCTACCCGCCTTGGCTGAGGCTTCCCACCCCCCCGGCAGCCTGGGGTCCTGCCAGGCACGGCGGGTGGGGGGGTGGTGTCACACGGGCACACGTGGCCCTGGACAGGCGACACGGGCAGCCTCGGGCAGGCGCTCCCACACGGCAGGTGTCAGGAGCTCTGGCGGTCAGGGGAAGGGACAGCGGATGGTGGTTCAGACACGTCTCCAGGAGGCACGCAGCCTACGCGTCCCGGGCCTCAGGCACCTTCCTGGCTCAGCGGCGGCGTCTGGCAAGAGGGAACCAGGTGTCGGGGGCGGGGGACCGTGGGCGGCGCCTGACTCTGCACAGTTAAGGGCTCTGAGGGGGGCCTCGCAGGTTCCGCCAGGGACGGCGCACTCGCCGTCAGAGCGGGGGTGAAGCTCTATCTGTGAAGGTGGAACTCACGGCGCAGGGGCTCTAAGAGTCATCGTACATGGCGACATTCAAAGGTGGAGCCAAAGATGTCAGATTTTAGAAGTACTCATTCATCGGCCGCACCAAAGGGAAGGAAAACAGGCCCCAACTGTCAAAACGAGCGGCGGCCGCAAGCCTCTGTGAACCAGGAGTGGGCCGCCTCGCCTCCGCGGGCCCGCCCGCGCCCCGCGTCCTCCCGTCTCCCGGCTGCTGACGGTGGACGTGCCGCAGCAAAGCTGCCTCGCTCGCTCCCACGCCTCCTTCCCGACGGTTCACCCGGCACACACCCCACCCGCGCAGCCTCCACCAGCCCTCGCCCGGGAAGCCCCTTAACTGACGAGCTTCAGAAAAGCCGGCGCCTCACCACGGGCTCGCCAGGCCTCCGCCGGCAGGAGCCACGGGGACCCGGGAGGGCGGCGCTGGCCTCTGGCCAGGCCGGACCACAGAGCTCCGGGACCCGCTGAGGCAGAGGCGCGCGGAGGCAGGACGTCGCGCTCCCCGTGTCTTCAGGCAGGCCGGCGAGTGTGTGCAGAGGCCACGGCCTCCCGGCCACAGAGCTCCAGGTGTCAGGAGCGCCCCGCCCTCTGACGCAGAGACGCTGAGAGGAGGTGGGGGTCCGTCGGGACCGCTCAGGCTAAATGCGAGAGGCCGGAACCCGAAGGCGGCCTGTCTCGGAGAGCGGATGACGGCTCACTGGGGGCAGCTCGAGGCAGAGCGCGGCCCTAACTGCCCTCTCTGGACGCAGACACCCAGTCCCACGGTCCTTTCCCCCTTCCCTTGCATCTGTCTGTCCTCCTTCCAAAAGTTAAGGTCGCACTCACGTCACTGCTTGAACGACTTCATCACACGCACTTCTCGGTGCTCAGCACTGCACACGACCCAGGGCAGCAAGGGAAGCCCGGCGAGGCGCCTGACTTCTTCGCAGCAAGCCTTGGGCTCTGGTTCACGCTGCTGGAGGGGCCCCTGCTGCCGGAGCTACTTCCTTCTCCTGGCCGCTGCCTCCTCTGCCGAAAAGTCACAGGAAAGCTGGAACAAGGGACTCTGGCCCCTGGTCGGGGCAGGACACTGGTCCCTGGTCCTGCTGCCTCCTCTGCTGCAAAGTCACAGGGAAGCTGGTACAACAGACTCCACCATCCAGACCCTTAAACATCTAGGGGCAGGACACCAAGTGCATCCACTTTTGACTTTGGAAGTGTCACTTGGCAGAAGCGGGGAGGGACCCCGAGTCACAGGTCCTGCTCACGGGCCTGGTCACCAAGACACTCAACAGGTTTGCTGGAAGACAGAGCCCCGCTCCCCAGGTCAGGCCGTCCTCCCCACCCTCACCCTGCCCCCCGACTCCAGTACGTGGTCCCACCTCCAGGGCACAATCCAGGGCACAGGACACACGGCACACGAGGCTTGCACAGCAACACCAGGGGTGGAACCCAAGCTCTGAGTGCCGGGAGCTGGGAATCTGAAGCAGCTGCTGCGGGCCAGGGAGCCCTTTGCAATGAGACCTGCCTTCATGAGCTGCAACGTGATGCTCACAAGTGCCCAGGGAGGCTGTCCTGGGCGCCTGTGGGCGTGATGGCGAGCGCTAACTGGAAAGGGGTGGAGCAGAGTCAGGACGACCGACAGAGGACCTGAGGCATCGCCGCTGGTCACTCCACCGGCCTCCCCGCTGGTCACCCCTGAGGGTCACCCTCTGTCACCTGCAGCCCTCCCCTCCCCCCTCTAGGGGCGTCTGCAGGGATCCCACCGCTCTTGTTTCCTTCACGCCAGCCGCTCTGCCTGAGGCGATGCCGGCAGGTGTCCCCTGGGAAAGACCGGCTGACACGAGCGGAAAAGGCCAGGCCCAGCTCCCCACCCAGCCACCCAGGGAACAGGTGGCCGCCAGGCCTCTCCGCGTCCTGGAGGCCCTCGTGCTGGTGAACCCGGCCCCTGCCAGCCTTCGGGGAGCAGCTCATGCTGCCAGGCTCTGCGTCTCCAGCATTGGGTCCAAGGGCAGACGGCCGGTGGGAGAAGACCTGGTGTCCGGCCTCCATCACACGGGGAGCTCGGCCTCCCCGAGGCCCTCCCAAGACACCCCCGCCTCAGCTCTCAGGCTTCCCTGAGCCGCTGGGACGGAGGACCCGAGAGGACCCACCCCGCCTGCTCCTCGGGGTCCCAGTCACCCTCTGCAGATTCGGGCAGGACGCAGCGTCAATCTCTGCACGTCACTTTGGGGCCCTGTCACAACTCAGACTCGGGGCTGCACCCCCAGCGCCCAGAGGAGCACGCTGGCCCAGAGACTTGCACTGGCGCCCTCTCCCACCCCGGGCCTGCCGGGCGCAGGTGTGCACAGATCCAGACCCGTGACGCTTCATCATCACTCGTTTCCCCTGCCTGTCCTCTATATCACAGTGTTTCACTGTTGTAACTTCTTGTGTGATGCGGTGCTATTATTATTTCAGGGTAGTAAAAGGGGCTTACAAAATGCTTGTTATAAAGAGGGCCGGGATCTGGGTGAAGCTTGAACCTCACCGTTTGAGCCACATGAGACCCACCATGACTTCCTGCAGCGGCTGTGGGCTTGGACTTGAGGGGCTCCAGGGAGGGGGGCTTGTGGGTTCTGCAAAGGACACGCTGGGATGGCGGGGACGCCGGCATCTGTGGGGGGGTGGGCAGCGGCCCCGAGCCCAGGGCACCGCTGGTCCTGTGAACAGGGTGGCCGTCCAGGAGAGGAGGGGTCACCCTGGCCCTGGGTTTGCTTGGGAGAAAGAAACATGTATAACCGTGGGTGCCCTTCATTTCTGGTCTCTGGAGGCTGCTCCCACCTATCTTAACAGAAAATAAACCCGGGCGGGCAGGAACCACACTCACGTTTCAACCTCCACCCAGGCGCAGGCGTCGCCTCGGTTAAAATGATCAGTTTGCAAGGTTTCCAGAGGAACCCAAGTCATTTCATTTCTGAAGATTTTACTCGGAATATTTACCTGCCAGACAAAGGAGGGCAGAGTTCCCTGGGGACAGGGTCCCCTCTCGGTCCACAAAGGTGGTCTCCTGCCTGCCATCCATGTGCAGACCACCTCAAGGAAGCTGACTTAGTGAGACAGGAGCCTCCTGCCCTCACTGGCCCAGCTCTCCCCACACCACTGAGCAGGGGTAGTTCTGGAAGTCAAGGCAGAAGATGGCAAGGAGACCTGGCCCCTTGGGCCGCCCGGCTCCAGTCTGCCATCCAGAGGGCCAGCGGCCGCCCTGGCCTGCATCCTGGGACCTGGCGAGCAGGTGCTCCAAGGGTCAGCTTGGCTCTGGGGCTTCTCAGTAGACCAAGCTCCGTAGGTGACTCTGCACACACCAAGAGGGGGTGCTCCATGGGGGATCCTGTGTTCAGTTCAGTTCAGTCGCTCAGTCGTGTCTGACTCTGCGACCCCATGGACTGCAGCATGCCAGACGTGATATCCATCAGCAAATCCCGGAGTTTACCCAAACTCATGTCCATTGAGTCAGTGATGCCATCCAACCATCACATCCTCTGTCTTCTCCTTCTCCTCCCACCTTTAATCTTTCCCAGCTCAGGGTCTTTTCAAATGAGTCAGCTCTTCGTATCAGGTGACCAAAGTATTGGAGTTTCAGCTTCAACATCAGTCCTTCCAATGAGTATTCAAGATTGATTTCCCTTAGGATGGACTTCTTGGATCTCCTTGCAGCCCAAGGGACTCTCAAGAGTCTTCTCCAACACCACAGGTCAAAAGCATCAATTATTCGATGTTCAGCTTTCTTTATAGTCCAACTCTCACATCCATACATGACTATTGGCAAAACCATAGCCATTTCATTTCTGAAGACTACTCGGAATGTTTACCTGCCACAGACGAAGGAGGGCAGAGTTCCCTGGGGACAGGGTCCCCTCTCAGTCGACAGAGGTGGTCTCCTGCCTGCCGTCCATGTGCAGACCACCTCAAGGAGGCTGACTTAGTGAGACAGGAGCCTCCTGCCCTCACTGGCCCAGCTCTCCCCACACCACTGAGCAGGGGGTTCGGTTCCTCGACTAGACGGACCTTTGTTGCCCTGTGTTAGCCAGGGTCAACCCTTTGTTCCTTCTTCCTCCCCCAGACCACGGTTACTGGGCTCCCCCAAATACCCAAGCTGGCAAATTTACCGAACAAAGTGCCTAGACAAAAGCCCCAGCAATGCAACTCAGAGGCACCCCTGGAAAAAAGCATCACCCGAAAATGCACTAAATTAGGACTTAATTGCTAGAAATCACTTTCAATTACTAAAAATTATCACAAATTACTTGTTGAATAGACACATTCTTTCACCACCATTAATAATTTAAAATAGCTAATTGCATGTAATTGGGAGTAATTTTTGATCTTCGGTGAGAGGCAAGGTGCTGTGTTCTGCTGCCTGGCCAGGCTGGGCCTCCCTCGAGGCACCTCCGTGGGCGGTGCCCCCGGGCCGGGTCTCCCAGGAGAGAAGGCAGCCGGCAGGGCCAGGTGGCCACCGCCTTCCCTCGATGAGGGTGCTGTCTGTCCAGAAAAACGTGTGGGATTCAGAGCTCCTGGGGCAGTCAGCCTGCTCCTCCAGCCTCACCATGGATGCTCCCAGCAGGACGGCACTCCTTCCCAGATGCAACTGCTCATGGGTGAAGCAGCAGGAACCGGCTGCCTCCCACAGGTTGCCTCCCCCAAGAAGAAAGGAATTCAAGGTCAAGGGTCACCACTGAATCAGTCACTGTGATTAAGGAGACCACCACCTCCCAATCTGACTAAACCCAAGCCAGCAGGGCCACCCTGAGTACACGAAGCCGGGAGGGGCTGGTGGAATTCCAGCCCAGGGAACAGGAGGCTCCGATGTGTCTGTGCAGACGTGGCCTCTGGGTTCTTCCACTCCTGATCCACAGCCCTGGGTCCACATGCCCTGGGTCCACGGGCCCTGGGTCCACGGGCCCTGAATCCACGGGCCCTGGGTCCACGGGCCCTGAATCCACAGGCCCTGAGTCCAGGGGCCCTGGGTCCATGGGCCCTGAATCCACAGGCCCTGGTTTGCAGCCTTCCCAGCCTGAGCAGAAGGTGAAGCTCAGAGAAGCCGTGCTTTCTCCTCAATGTGCCAACTGGCAGCTGAAGACACCTTGCCCAGCCAGGGAGGCCGTGTGCAGGACAGGACCGGTCCCCCGGGCCTGCAGGGCTCTAGCTCTCTGCTGGGGAAGGCAGGGGAGTGGGGGGATGCCCCCAGCTTCCATGCTTCACCTGCAAATTCCAGACACTCTTATGATCCCAAAGACTCCAGCCTCCACCACAAACCATTTTCATGTATTTAATTGGCTCTCTCTGGGGGATGTTTTTGAAACTAGCTCTTTGAAGATCTTTCATTGTGGTGTTGAGATAAAGCTCGAAAGAGCAGGGGTTTATCACGAGAGGAAAGAGCAGATAAAATGAGAAGCGGGAGATGAAAGGAGGAACGGACAACAAAAGCAGGCCCGTGAGGATGCGTGCGGGCCAGACACGGCCCTGGGCTCTCCAGCCCCGATCTCAGAGCCGCTTCGTTAACTCAACCAGAGGACAGTGCAGACCTCTTTCCTTCAAGGGCCGTATTATCAATTAAAAAATTTTCCCAAACGCGGAACAATGGGAGTGTTTTCTGCAGAGAGAGTTTAAGAAATGAAAAGCCAAGCCTCAGAGGAGGGGCATGAAGTGGGGGGTCAGCGGCAGGAGGAGCCCCAGAGCCACCGGCCACGTGGGGTCCCGACACTGGAGCGGCACGCAGCTCCCACCTGAGTGCACGTGCTCCAGCTCACTGTCCTCCCCCAGAGAACGGGGTCACCAGCCGACCCTGAGGCTGGCAGGGGCTGTCACCACAAAGCACCATCCTGCCAAATGAGACGGGAGACCGAGCCCCTGATCAGACACACGTGGGTGGAGTGGGGGCAGCCGAACTGGAGCTGGGTGCTGGACCCAGAGGACTGGCTCTCCTCCCCACTCGCCCCCTGAGGTCACAGGAACCTGCCCGGGAATCCAAGCCCTTCGGGGCCACTGCCCCCCATCCGCGCTCCTGGCAAAGACAGCCCTCCGTGCAGGCTGGTGAGTCAGTAACAGATAAACCAGGAGAAATCCTGATCGTTCTCCTGAGGTTCGAGGGTCTCAGGTGCCCGACCCCACACAGTGCATCGCGGCTAATGGAACACAAGGCCTGGACACTGCCTCCCAGCCACCGCCTCCCAGGCTCCGTGGCCTGGTGGAAATGCTCAGCCGTCCAGGGTGAGCGGATGCTGCCTTCTGTGAGCGGGCCCCAGCCTCAGCCTCGTGGGGGCCCCAGAGCCTGCCCTGAAAGGTTTTCATGCGGTCAAGTTGCTCCTGTTGACAGAGAGCCTGTGGTTCACAATCCGGCTGCCCCTGCATGGCTCCTTCTTGCAGCAGTGAATCAGACCGCAGTAGGTGCCTGCCTGGGAAAGCTTCGGACACCTTTCTGCTGTTTCTGCACAGACTCCTACCAGCGTGAGCTGCAGATAATCCTAGAAACGACGCCTGAGTCACCTGCCTCTTTCTGTTGTCTGGGGAAGTGACTGATCACAAGCAGAGGGGAAAGCGCACTTTGCTTCTGAAGCCTGAGGTGAGGCAGATGGCCCTGGAACAGAGTGTGCCTCTTCAGGGCGAGCAGGACGCAGCAACCACCCAGCATAAGCGCTGCAGAGCCCGGCTGGGGAGGGGTCTCCACTGCCCCCACAGGGCCACCCCTGCCCCGTGCTGCTCCTAGGGCACGCACCCACTCCCACCCGTGGGTCCTCACAACTCTCTGCTGTGGGTCCAGCCATGTTACTCTGCACTGTTGACCACGTCTGACCATCCGAACGCTTCTGAGGGTTCTAGACAGAGTCGTGGGACAGAACTGGACATGTTTGTGGGTTTGGGAGACAATGGAGCCTTCGTTCACATGAGTGCTTACTTTCATTCTGTTTCATTTTGTTTTTCAGTCTGAGGGCTGCTGCTGTTGCTGCTGCCAAGTCACTTCAGTCATGTCCGACTCTGTGCAACCCCAGAGACGGCAGCCCACCTGGCTCCCCCGTCCCTGGGATTCCCCAGGCAAGAACACTGGAGTGGGTTGCCATTTCCTTCTCCAATGCATTAAAGTGAAAAGTGAAAGTGAAGTCGCTCAGTCGTGTCCGACTCTGCGACCCCGTGGACTGCAGCACGCCAGGCCTCCCTGTCCATCACCAACTCCCAGAGCTGCTCAAACTTATGTCCATTGAGTCAGTGATGCCATCCAACCATCTCATCCTCTGTCACCCCCTTCTCCTCTCGCCTTCAATCTTTCCCAGCATCAGGGTCTTTTCAAATGAGTCAGCTCTTCGCATCAGGTGGCCAAAGTACTGAGTTTCAGCTTCATCATCAGTCCTTCCAGTGAACACCCAGGATTGATCCCACTTTGCTTTGGTGAATAAACTAGATTTTGGTTGGTTTCTAGTGTTTTATAAAAGGTGTTTGTACACCTCTTTTTGTCTTGAAACCTGAGATTTGATGGGGTGAGTAAGAAAAAGTCCTGTGTCAAGAACGCAGCCCGGAACCACCGTGACAGGCGCTGCCAGCACCTCTGGGGCTGGGCTTACTGCTTCCGGCCTGTAAGGATCCTTCAGAGGCTGAACCCAGTGTTAGAAGAAAGTCTCTGCCTGCACCCATGTTCCTGCACTTTGTAATTCAGTTCCCGGGTTCAAATACAATTGATTTCATATAGCTTTACCATTCACTCATATGGCCGGCTAACAGCCCCAGAACCCTATGGTGACCACAGAGTTTAACTGGGGAGGAGAGGGATATGAGAGGGAGAGGAAGAAGGGGAGGGGGCAAACGAGAGGCCCAGACATCATCTGCGATCATCCGCCCACGCAAGTCTGAAGGCTCTCACTTGATAAGGCAAGTAACACGCAAGCCTGTGATGTAAATTATTTCAAAGAATAAAAGCCTGATTGTCTCCATGACCCATATTGCTTTCAGTGAGGCTTAAGACAAGACTACATTCCATACAGCCCATAAATGGGTCACCGCTCTCAGAAATGCGGGCTTTGCGGCACCGTCTGGGGAGTGTCCGGGTTTCCGGGGGTCTCTGCTTCCGCCTCTGCTGTGGCATCCAGTTCTCTTGAGGGTGAAGACCCTGTCGTGTTGGACAGAAAGACCCCACTCCAGGGTGTTCAAAGGTAGATGGCCGCCTGCCTGCCTCCCTGTTCATCACTTCTATTAATGCTCAGCCACACCCTGAACCAAGCCTTCACTCCGCTTGTTAAATTTCAGTGCAGATGAAGTCTACCTGACCTCATATGACCAAATTAAAAGCAAAAATCTCTAACTTGCCTCAAAAGAAAATGCGAATTTTTAAAATGTTCAAAGTTAAGAAATCTAGCTTTAATTATAAGAACAGTATACCGTTTGTCAATGTTTCTTGAACCTATCGGGATACCTCGGCATCTCCTAAGAGATAAAAACTTGCCTCTCAAATACGTATATTAATAAATAAGAATGGCTGTAGTTTGCCCCCAGAGCAGTGACACTTCTGGGAGAATTTTGTCTGCGTTTCCGGGTCTGTCGTGTGACCTCGAGCTTCACCCAGGGGTCACCTCGGGTGGCAGGGCGCCCTTTCACCATGACGGTATGTCATGCGATCCCAGCCATCCACCCCAGAGAGATGCACTGCGGCCTCAGAAATGCGTCTGCGTCATCCCCAGTGCTTGCAGGGACCCCCCCGGGCCCGTGGCAGGACAGGACGGGGGCGAGCCAGAGCAGAGAGCCTGGTGAGGAAGGTGACGAGGACCCTGAGGGGGCCCCAGGGCACACGTCCGCAGGGCGCCCTCTGGCTGAGACCCGAGGCGGAGTGTCCCCGACTGGTCTTGTCAGCACCTTCCTGTGTTTCCATGGTAACCGGCTTGTTCGCAGACAGCTGGTGCCACCTACAAGTCTCATCGTCGACTCTCAGACACAGGACCAAGGTGGTCGAGGGTGAGTCTGTGCTGATGACCCCGAGCCCCCTCAGTCCCTCCCCTCACGCTCACTGTCCGTCTTTCTGCGGCATCTGATGGGGCAGAACCTGTGGTCTGTGGCCCCTGTGCCCCTGCCTGGGGCCCCCCACCCCGACAGACATGCTGCTGAGTCCCCCAGAGGCCAGGCTAGGGGCCTGGCGAGGGCCTCGCAGACAGCAACACACTGGGAGTCCTCAAATGTCACAGGAAACTCACACTGCCCACCCCACAGACACAGGGCCTCCTGGCTGCTCTGCTGCTTCAGGTGCCCACCCCACAGACACAGGGCCTCCTGGCTACTCTGCTGCTTCAGGTGCCCACCCCACAGACACAGGGCCTCCTGGCTACTCTGCTCCTTCAGGGGAAACACTGAGAATGCAATGTGCAAAGCAAACCTTCTCTCAGAACCGCGCCCCAGAGGACCTGGGGTGCAGCGCGCACCGCTTCTGGAATCACGGCTCTAAGGGCGGGGCAGGGAGCTTTAGAAGCCCATCATCGAGTTTTCTGTTGTAACCACAGGGCAGCTCTCTCTTCTTTTCAGGCTGGTAACATTTAGCTGTGAGCTCTCTGGTGTTCACATGTCTGCCCTGGGGTCAGGATCTGAAATGTTCCAAGGGCGCGTCACTCAAAGGGAACCTGCAGAGAATGTGTTGAGACGCTCCTCTGCAACGTCGATGAGGTCGCCAAGGTGTTCGGCTGGGACACTGTCTTTCCTTTCGGTTCAGCAACCCTCAGCCCAGGACACAGTGAGCTCCTTCGACCATTCTTTCTACTTCTTTAGAGACACAGAGGCATTTGTCTTGGAAGGGTCTTCACTGAATTAAGGCTCTTGTTGCAAAACCCACCAATAAGGAGAGGTCCTTTAGAGCCAAAAAGGAGATGTTACAAGAGAACAGGGACCTAGAAGAATATAAGGTTCAGGGCTTTCTTGCCAAACAGGAGATGATGGCCACTGCTCAGTTTCACGAGGACTCCTGCAGAATCCAGGTTTCCACGTGCCCCGTGGCTGGGCTGGAACGACCTGCAGCGGCTGTGTGCCTCACCACTGGGAGCCAGTCCCAGGTCTGGGGTGTCATTACAACAGCGCAGTTTGGGGACCACATGCATTTCCCACTGCGCACGCAGACTGCGCGCATGGAATCCTCAAAAACAACTTTCTGAAAATTTAGGTTACTGATTTTTTTAAGAATTATAAGCCTGTTCAAAAGTGACCTTTTGGAGTCACTTTTATTGGCTTACAGTTTTTAAGTCTCTTTTTCACATTTCTCAGAACAAGTCTTCACAGTTTCCTCTTGAGCCCACCGAGAGCGACGCCCCGTCTCCCCGATAAGTGCGTGTGTGCCCTTTATTACTACTGTTGGTCAGAGGTCTGTTTTAGGTGCTTCTTCAAAGAACCGGGCTTTCTGTTTGTCTGTTTCCTTGATGCTTGCCTTTCCATCTATTTCTCATTTTCTGCTCTTCTCTTCATGTCCCTCTTTCTAATGTCTTTTGCTTGCTCATTTGGCCTTTTACCTCTGTATTATGAATTGTTTCAGGGGGTCACCGAGGAATAAAGTAACCTATGGAAGAGCCCAAGGACATCACTGACCTGTGGAAGCAGTGAACCATTGCCGAGGGTGCCCCTCTCTTCTCCTCCCCCAGAGTTGACGCTGCCCAGCTCCCACACTCCATGCCCCCCATGCCCCGGGACTGTGCCTGCGTGCACGAGCTCTCCTAAACAGCACGCAGAGTGGCTGCTCTTGACCTCGTACACTCCCGCTCTGTGCTTCAGCGTCTCCCCAGCCCTGCGACAAGACATGCGGGCACCAGTGCCTCCCAGCGGCTGTGGTGCTGAATTCCTCTCTGGCTGAGGGCAGTTGCGGGCACTCCCGTTTGACTGCTGTCAGGACGGACGAGGCACTGACCGTTAGGGATGGGCTTGTCCTAGAGCCCAGAACACAGCCGGGAACACCTGCGCATGGAGCTTCAGGGAGGGCTTGCACACAATCACTGCATTTTGTCGTTGCCAAAACAGCATTGAAAGGGTTATATCAGCGGCGTCTAAGAATTTCCAATTTGCCCCGGATTCTGGCCCACACTTGAGGCTGTCAGTCTTTCCCTCTGCCGGTCTGAACAGTTAATGAAATAGTATCTTGTGATTTCAGCCTCACCTTCTGGGATCTCTGGTGAGCCTGAGCAGCCTCCGTTTCCTCCTGGCTGGCGTGCATTCCTCGGGGCCAGGTGCACGTCACGGGATCCCCGTCCGCCCACACCCTTCTCCACGCTCCCCTCCTGCGGTGCCCCACAAAAGCTCTCTGTCTCGATGCTCCAGTCCCTTCTCGCCCCGCTCCTCCTCGGCTTGTACCTCAGCATCTTTTCTGGGGCCTGCGCTGCTCCTGAGATAAACGCTTTAGACGTGCCTCTGGTTTGTTAGTGGGGAGTTCGGTTTCCATTTGTCATTTCTCCCTTTGCTCTTCACTACAGCTTCAGGGGACATACAGTTCCTGGCGACAGTCAGCTCTCGGAGTCTGGAAGGACTCCCCGCTGTTCCCACTGCCCTCGCCGCTGATGCTTAGGCGCGGCCTGAACGTCACCCTTCCCCACGCAGTTTGTCTCATCTCTCGGACCTTGGGGTCCTGCTGGCCCACTGCGATGTATCCCACCTTGACTGTCCAGTTTGGAACATCCTGCTGGGAACCTGTGACTTCCAGCAACACACAGCCTGGCACCTTCTTGCCCTTCTGGGGTCTCTGCCGCCATTCCTATCTCCACCCCTTTGGGAACTCACACATCACGCCACCTGGACTGTCCATCCTTCCCCAGCCCCGCACGTTTCCACCCCTGTTGCTCTGGATGCTGCACTTGGGATCATCTCTCCAGACCCACGCTGCACCTCAATAACCCCCACTTTATGGGCACCTGACCAGCCATCTGATCCATCCACAGAGTTTCTAGCTTCCAGGCCCACATTTTCTGTTTCCATAAGTTCTAGTAATTTTGTTTTAACCTCTCATTCCATTTTCATTCTGCTGCATTTTCCTTAATTATTTCAAACACTGAATAGGCAGTGTTCACCCTACTCCATGATTTCTGTTCTATCTGATTCTTTTATCTGCTGCTGCTTCTGGCTCATCCTGTTGGGTTATTTCTTCCTGTGATCTTTATTTCTTGATCATTTAAATCAGGATTTCCAGCTCACCCCAGATCCAAAGTCAGGAAGGCGTGGCCTCCACTGGCCTCTGAGACCTCAGCAGTTGAAAAACTGTCCAATAAACACAGTCCTCTGAGGAGGACAGCACAATCACGCATGCAGAAATGCCAACCTTCAGAGTAACTCCAGAGGCTTTCTTCAGGAGCTGCCTTCATAATTGTCTGTAAATAGTGCATATTCTTTATTGTATAATGCTGCTTCTCACTGAAAGGCTTCCTGATTGTTTTACTTAACTCCAAGGCACATTGAGATGTCTTAAAATTGCCGTATATTTTTCCACACATAAACTGTTCTTCAGTGAACATTTAAATACGCAGATTGATCTCTGGTCACATTTTCAAGCACAGCCTCCACAGTGCCATTAACAGAGGTAGCTCAGCTGGGAATAAGCATGCGATAGCCTCTCAGGAACCGCCCTGGAGTTGACCACTCTCCAGCGTTCAACGCCTGGATCAGTCCGAGGGCATCACTGGTTTTGAAACCAAAGTGGGAAGGCTCATTAATAGAGGAAACTAATGCTCACCACCATCTCCAGAAGAAGCCAGACTAAAACACAGAATTGTTCTGCTCTGTCTTGACTCATTTAATAGAAAATTAACTTTTCAAGAGAACTCACATTAATCTAGAGTGAACCATGTAATCTAAGGATACCTGATAGACCACTGGCTAATTTTTGAAATGCTTCCCTGGCCTGCGTGTGATTTCAAGCCATGCACAGTGGCTCTGGGCCAAGCTCTCAGCCATGCCGGAGAGAGTCAGGGTCAGGAACAAATGTGTCAGGGGCAGGTCAACCACCAGCCCGTCTGGCAGGGCCCCCATCACCTACACGTGGGGGCCTTCTCCAATGGCTGCCCACTCCTGCTGGCCACGTGTAAAAACTCACAAAGCCGGGACCTCTTTCCAGCTCAGAGGAGTGGGCCTGTGCCCACTCCCATCCTCCGGCAGTGGCCTCAGCAGGGAACTTAGTCTCCTCCCCACATACTTGACCTGCTCCAGACCAGGGTGCTCTTATAGGCAAGGGGCAAAGCCCTGATAAGAAGGCCCTTCTGGCCCCATGGCCACGCCCACCCATGCCCCCCACCACACACCCTCAGCCCTGCGTTCTGCCCCACACACCCCACCTGTCCCCCACGCTGCCTGCGCTCAGCCCCAGCAGTGCACCCCACCCCCACCGGGCCCGCATGGAGCTCCTGGTGAGCCCACCAGGGGATGCGCGTCCTCTCCCCCGTCTCACGCCCCCTCCTCCAGTTAGAACCGCCTCGAGACCTCCAGACGCCTTTCCCAGAGTCAGCCTCCAGGGGCTCGTGGGGTCAGGTGGACGGCACAAGCCCCCATTCCTCCAGGAAGTACATCCTCCCAGAATCAGAGAGTCAAGGGATCTATGTTCTAAGTGAAACCTGGGCCGCTTTCGCAGCAAACTGATGTCCCTCTGAGCCACAGATGCTGCCTCTGAAATTAGGAGGTGGGCCCTGGCAGAAGCAAGCATTCCTAGAGACACATGCTCAGTGACTGTTTGGGGGGGGGGTGCCCCATCTGTGTGCCCACTGCCCTTCTTGGTCCGCTCACACACGGAGACACCCCCAACTCAGAACCCAGGGGGCTCCCAGAGACCAGCTCTGTAGCGCCCATAACCGCTTCCCACGCATAAAGCAAGCAGCGGTGTTCTGAGAAACACAAACCACCCGGGGCTCCATCTCAGATTCCTGCGACTTCCCAGATTCCCGGCCTTGATGCTGAGTGAGGACCTGTAAGGAGGGGCCAGTAGGGCCCACAGTCCCCACGCCCTCGCGCCCATCGGGAGCCCAGGGTGCGGATCAGGCGGATCCGGAAGTGATGCAGAGCTTCTCCACCATCTAACATCTCCGAGCTGCACGCACGTCCGAGCCGTTGGAGTTGGATAATTGTGGTGGTTTTGGGTGTGAATGATATGCTCTTATGTTTGTACTCATTCGCTTAATCCTGTCCGACTCTGCGACCCCATGCACTGTAACCCGCCAGGCTCCTCTGCCCATGGGACTCTCCAGGCAAGAATGCTGGAGTGGGCTGCCATGCCCTCCTCCAGGGGGGTCTTCGGACTCAGGGATCGAAACTTTGTCTCCTGCACTGCAGGCAGATTCTTAACCAGTGTGCCACCCACTTGCATTTAAAACCAGAATTGCACAATATGAAGATGAATGATAAAAGTCTATGCTAATAATTTTTCTTGACTCAGAATGACGCTGAACAGCAAGTATTAACACCAGAGCAGGTGGAGGGGACACATGACCCCGTTCTGCGGGGTCCCTCCCCCGCCTGCCCTGGCGTCGGGCCTTCTGAAGCGCAGGCCGAGCATGCGCAGACCCCCCTGCCCTTCCCCGGCGTGGGGCCTTCGGAGGCGCAGACAGAGCATACGCAGACTCCCCTGCTTGCCCTCTACGCGGGGCCTTCGGAAGCGCAGGCCGAGCATGCGCAGACTCCCCTGCCCTTCCCCGGCGCGGGGCCTTCGGAGCTGGAGCCGACAGAGCATGCGCAGACTCCCCTGCCCTTCCCCGGCGCGGGGCCTTCGGAGCTGGAGCCGACAGAGCATGCGCAGACTCCCCTACCCTTCCCCGGCGCGGGGCCTTCGGAGGCGCAGGCCGAGCCTGCGCAGACGTTAGCCCTGCCCAGCGCTGCTTCTGGGCTGGGTGTTGAGACGCTCTGCGCGGAGATGCTCTGCGCGGAGACGCCCCGCACCTTTGCCTTCCTTTAACGATCTGCTTGTGCTAGTTTGCGCCCAGTTGTAAAAAGCTGAACAAATATATTCATTTAGAGTCACAAGCAGCTAACCAGAATTCCCAATTCTGGTTTTTCGTTTTAGCTCCTGAGACACTTAGCAAAACTCTCTAGATTCATTAACTGGCCCACGAGATGGTCACCTCAGCCAGCTGAGGACGGTCATTGTTGCCCAGGCCGCCCCGCTCACGCCCTCATGGAAGGGCGTTTCCTGAGTGTTTAGAGAATAGCACCGCCTGACTTCATCTAAGGAGCAACCCGATGAGATGCTATTACTACATTTCATCCAAGATAAGAAATCGTCGATTTAAGTCTTACTAAGAAAAAGCCAAGATGTTGCAAGTTAAACGACGACGCGCCATTGATATAAGATGCATGCTGCTGATTTCAGGGGTGTTAACGTGTGAACACAAAGTGCTTCTGAGAAAGGAGTGATCACCTTGTGGTGGCTACAGGGCTCGTGCTGCACAGGCCCCCCCCCCCCCCCGCCCCCCAAACCCGGCTCTGACACCGGCGGCCGGCAGCTCTCAGCCTGGGCCTCGGAACTGCCCCTTCCCAAGGCCCCACCCTGCACCTCCTCCTGGGCAGAGCGTGTCCAGTCCAGATGCCCCTTGGGGCACAGAGGCTCAGCCCCATGCCCTCACGGGGTGCCTCCAGACCTGGAGCTCTTGCAGGGCACGCCTGTCTCTTTCCCCTCTGCCCGGTCTGACTCCTGCCACCTGCACAGGTGTGATGCCCCGAGCAGGGCTGCCCCTGTTTCACAGGCAGAGAAACCGGGAGAGCTTGCGTGCTGTCAGGACGTGTGCGCCGAGCCGACAGGGCCCACTGAGGGCACAGCTGGAGCGGACGCTAGCTCCTGACTCCGGACCCACACTCTTTTCTCTACAGCTGTTCTCAAAGTGCGACCTGAGGGCCTCCGTTGGGTCCCTGGGGCTCTAAGTGGGAAACAGGTCAAAATTATTTTCGTAAAATACTAAGGCTCTGCTTTCCTCTTCATTGTATTTTCAATTACACTGGAGTTTTCCAGGGCTGTGTGGGCCAAGACTGCCTGGCATGAGTGCAGAAACAGACAGGAGGACCCAGCTGTTTCCTCTGAAGACAAACCATAAGGAAATATGCAAAAATGCCTAACAAAGCATCACACCACTTTAATACTTTGGAAGACAGAGCTTCTGTGGTTATTATGTATCAAGTTTATTATGACTATTTTAATTTTAAAATGGATTAAAATGTAGCTTTTTAATTTTTCTCAATTTTTAAATTTCTAAGACAGTAAATGCAGATAGCACTAACCCACAAAAAACACAAGCTCTTTAGGGTCTTCAATAATTTTTAATAGTATGAAGATGTCCTGAGGTCAGAATTCTGAGAAGTCTTGTTCTACACTCTGCTGTTGGGAGTTCTAGCACCAACAATGCTCCAACTACATGGCACTGGGAACATCCTTCAATCACTCTGTTTTTTTTTTTTTTTTAATCTTCTAAATAAAAAGGTATATTCTTCTTACAGCAAAAAGAAAGCTTGTGCTGAATACTGAAGTTGTAACTATCTAAAAATTATACTGTACTATACCAAGTATTGCTAGTCTCCATTATTCTTTGAAAATTATAACAATATACCATATTAATGTACCTTATAGGAGTAAAATGCCATTAAACGTGCAACTTGAAAATCTTAGAACATTCAGATAAAAAATGTAAGACATGAATAGGGAAAAAGTGATTTGTATGTTTGTATTTAAATAAGTTCTAGGTAATTCAGAGACTGTTAGTCCCATTTTATATGAAAAAAAAAAAAGAGAGAGATATTAAGACATCAGAATCACCAGGGGAATTTTTAAGAGCTGCTGAAGGCAGGCCTGCTATGAAAGTATTTAGGTTAGGCTCTTTGGAGTAAGGCTCAGACATCCTCTTTTTTGAGGCCTCCTGAGTTATGCTGTGTGAGGTCAAGGCTGAGACATGCTCTGGAGACAGAATGGCTCACTTCCTGCATGCAGAGTGATGCAGTGGGTACTCCCACCAAGGAAAGGGCCATGCATTAAACAGGCATTCATGTCCATGTTGGGCAACTGAGGGAGGACACATATCCTGTCATATACATGGTGGGGGGGGATATAAATCAGTTCAGTGATCAGTTGATCCTGGGAAGATGGATGTGGCGATGGCAGCAATGTTTTAGATAATCCCCAACTGCCACATAAAAGTAGAGATAGGGACTAGGTAGTGAGCAAAATCCAGGAGCATATTTAAATCAAATCTAAGTGAAGTCATCTCCAAGGACAGGTAACCCCAAGACGATGTCCAGAAAAAGGACTGGAGATGAGAAACCTCAAGAAGCCAGCTCTGGACATAGTAAAAATGGCAGTTCTTCATAAAATAAAATGATGAGAAAACCATCAAAAATGGTCAGAATCAGCCTTTTCAAAACTCTGGCAATCAAAGGCTGGCATGAATCGGTGGGGAGGCAGCAGTTACTCAAGAAATATGGCTGATTCTCAGTACAAGTCCTCAACTGACCGGCTTTGTAACCTGCCCTGTTCCCACCAGCCTCTCCAGCTCCACCATAGCCTGGAACTGAGCAGCCTCAGCAGAAACGGAAGGCTGGCAGACGTGGGACAGGGCAGGGTGGGCTGGAGCTCCTTCTCAGCCTCGCTACTTGACCTGCCTGTGGTTCCCTAGATGAGCCGTCGTGTCTTTATTAAGTCTACTCACAGCTCACCGTGTGTGAAAGCCTCATCCCCAGGGCAGCTGTTGAAAACACTTAGAGGTGTACCGAGCTGCTCAGCAGCTGAGGGCAGGGGTAACTGTGGGGCAAACAGCAGACTAAGCAGAAGCTGTAAAGGAGAAATGAGAAACGAGACACCCACAGGGCTTTGTAGAGCTCTCCATAGTCCTGGGACTCAGCATGGCCACAAGCATGTGCAGGATGGGGCACGTGCTCAGGAAAGCCACAAGAAGCTCACCTCTGTGTGACCTTCAGGCTCTGAGGTGGTAGGAAGCAAGGCCAAGGCAGAGCTCCCAACTGCCTGGCTGAACAATGCAGGCCTGCCCAGCACACACAGAAGTGCAAGGCCTAGAGACTTGGTTTCAGGTGTTCAAGGGACCTGGTGGTCATTTCTGACCACTAAGCTAGCTGGGCAGAGACTTCAGTGGCCACACGTGAGACAGAGTACAGGCTTTAGAGCATTGGTTTACTAGAGTCACTAAACAAATGGGAACAACGACAAACCTTGAGTGGGGGGAATATCTGATCTCAAGGGTTGCCAGGCTGTATTATTTAAAATATCCAATTTTTAATGAAAATTTTGGGGACATGCAAAGAAATAAGAAAGTACATTTCACACATAGAGGGGAAAAACAATAATAAAAACTGTCCCTAAGGAACTGGATGCTGAGGTTACTAGACAGAGAGCTTAAAGGAGTTATTTTAAAGATGTTCAAAAACCCAAAAGGTGCCATGTCTAAATAATTAATGAAAATGAGTTATCAAATAGAAAATATCAATAAAGAGATAAGAATAATATTAAAAAACAATAGAAAGTCTTCAGTTAAAATTTATAAAAAATGAAACGAAAAGTTCTCCAGAAGAGCTCAACACTGTCAGAGCAGGCAGAGTAAGAATCAGTGATCCTGAGTATAGTCATTGGAAGGACTGATGTTGAAGCTGAAACTCCAATACTTTGGCCACCTAATGCAAAGAGCTGACTCATTTGAAAAGACCCCATGCTGGGAAAGATTGAGGGCAGGAGGAAAAGGGGACGACAGAGGATGAGATGGTCGGATGGCATCACCGACTCAATGGACATGAGTTTGGATAAACCCCAGGAGTTGGTGATGGACTGGGAGGCCTGGCGGGCTGCAGTTCATGGGGTCGCAAAGAGTCAGACATGACTGAGCGACTGAACTGAACTGAACTGCAGACAGTCAGTTGAGATTATCCAGCTTGAGGAGCAGAAAGAAAAAGAGAATGATGAAAAATGAACAGAGCTGGTGAGGCATCATCAAATGTGCCAATATACACATAACAGATGTCTCAGATGGAGGAGAAAGAGAGGGGGCAGAAAGAATACTTAAACAAATAATGACCCAAACCCCCCAAATTTGATAAAAACTATAAATCTAGACATCCATAAGCTTGAGAAATTCCAAGTAGGACAAACTCAAAGAGAACCTCGTCAGCATCAAACTGACAAAAGCCGAAGTGAGGATCCTGGAAGCACAAGAGAAGCAGTTCCTCCCATACAAGGGATCCTCAACAATGTCAACAGCTAATTTTCATCAGAAACTGTGGAGACCACAGGCAGTGAGATGACATATTCAAAATCCTGAAGGAAAGACTGTCAGTCAAGAATTCTATACCCAGCAAAGCTATCTTTCAAAATTAAGGCAAACAAAACAGAGAATCCACTGCTCGTAGATGTTCCCTAAAATAAATTTTAAAGGGAGTGCGTCAGACAAAAACAAAAGGAAACTAGACAATAAGTCATCCCAATGAAGAAATCACGAGCACAGTAAAAGATAACTGTGAGCAATGTAAATGACAGAACATGTATATTTTGTGTATCTAACTTTTTTGCTCCCAAATTAAAAATAACTACACAAGGCAATAATTATGAACCTGTTTTGAAAGATAGATATTTTTGTATAAAAATATAATTTGTGTGACAATCAGTCCTTCTAAAGAATATTTAGGATTGATTTCCTTTAGGATTGACTGGTTTGATCTCCTTGCAGTCCAAGGGACTTTCAAGAGTCCTTTCAAACACCACAGTTCAAAAGCATCAATTCTTTGGTGCTCAGCCTTCTTTATGGTCCAACTCTCATATCCATACATGAATACTGGAAAAACCAAAGCTTTGGCTAGATGGACCTTTGTTGGCAAAGTAATGTTTCTGCTTTTTAATAGGCTGTCTAGGTTGGTCATAGCTTTTCTTCAAGCAGCAGGAGTCTTTTAATTTCATGGCTGCAGTCACCATCTGCAGTGGTTTTGGAGCCCAAGAAGATAAATTCCATCACTGTTTCCATTGTTTCCTCATTTATTTACCACGAAGTGATGGGACCAGATGCCATGATCTTAGTTTATTGAATGTTGAGCTTTAAGCCAGCTTTTTCACTCTCATCTTTCACTTTCATCAAGAGGCTCTTTAATTCCTCTTCACTTTCCGCCACAAGGGTAGTATCATCTGCATATCTGAAGCTATTGATATTTCTCCTGGCAATCTCGATTTCAGCTTGTGCTTCATCTAGCTTGGCATTTCACATGATGTACTGTGCATATAAGTTAGATAAGCAGGCTGACAATATAGAGACTTGAAGTACTCCTTTTCTAGTCTGGAACCAGTCTGTTGTTCCATGTCCAGTTCGAACTGTTGCTTCTTGACTAGCATACAGATTTCTGAGGAGGCAGGTAAGGTGGTCTAGTATTCCTGTCTCTTTAAGAATTTTCCATGGTTTGTTGTGATCCACACAGTCAAAGGCTTTAGCATAGTCAATGAAGCAGAAGTAGATGTTTTTCTGGAATTCTCTTGCTTTTTCTATGAATCAATGGATGTTGGCAATTTGATCTCTAGTTCCTCTGCCTTTTTAAATTCAGCTTGAACATCTGTGAGTTCTTGGTTCACATACTGTTGAAGCCTAGCCTGGGGAACTTTGAGCATTACTTTGCTAGCATGTGAAATGAGTGCAGTTGTATATTTTGAACATTCTTTGACATTGCCCTTCTTTGGAACTGGAGATAAAAGACATATATCCTATCTAATCAGTAACTGCATTAATGTTAATGGGCTAAATATTCCAAGTAGAAGTCAGAGTTTCTTAGAATAGATTTAAAAAGCATTATTCAAAAATACGCTATGGGAAACATGGTTTATCTCTAAAGACAAAAACAGCTGAAATTAAAAGGATTATATAAAGAAATCTCATTAAATAGTAACGAAAAAACAAACAAACAAACAAAAAAAAAGAACAGGAATGTGTAACTAACATTAGATGCAATCACCTTTAAGACAACAGCTGTTACTAGAGACCAGTGGGCAAGCTACCAAGAATGTGCAACAGTTACAGATATCAGTTCAGTTCAGTTCAGTCCAGTCGCTCAGTTGTGTCCGACTCTTTGCGACCCCATGAACCGCAGCACGCCAGTCCTCCCTGTCCATCACCAACTCCTGGAGTTGACTCATATTCATGTCCATCGAGTTGGTGATGCCATCCAGCCATCTCATCCTCTGTCGTCCCCTTCTCCTCCTGCCCCCACTCCCTCCCAGCATCAGTCTTTTCCAATGAGTCAACTCTTCGCATGAGGTGGCCAAAGTACTGGAGTTTCAGCTTTAGCATCATTCCTTCCAAAGAAATCCCAGGGCTGATCTCCTTCAGAATGGACTGGTCGGACCTCCTTGCAGTCCAAGGGACTGGCAAGAGTATTCTCCAACACCACAGGTCAAAAGCATCAATTCTTTGGTGCTCAGCTTTCTTCACAGTCCAACGCTCACATCCATACATGACCACAGGAAAAACCATAGCCTTGACTAGACAGACTTTTGTTGGCAAAGTACTGTCTCTGGTTTTGAATATGCTATCTAGGTTGTTCATAACTTTCCTTCCAAGGAGTAAGCATGTTTTAATTTCATGGCTGCAGTCACCATCTGCAGTGATTTTGGAGCCCAAAAAAATAAGGTCTGACACTGTTTCCCCTGTTTCCCCATCTATTTCCCATGAAGTGATGGGACCAGATGCCATGATCTTAGTTTTCTGAATGTTGAGCTTTAAGCCAACTTTTTCACTCTCCTCTTTCACTTTCATCAAGAGGCTTTTTAGTTCCTCTTCACTTTCTGCCATAAGGGTGGTGTCATCTGCATATCTGAGGTTATTGATATTTCTTCCGGCAATCTTGATTCTAGCTTGTGCTTCTTCCAGCCCAGTGTTTCTCATGTTACAAATATATATACACCTAAAAATGAAGCTCCTGTATACAAAAAGAAGGACCATCAGAATTGAAGGGAAGAATAGACAACGATAGCTGGACATTTCAATACTGTACTTTCAATAATGGATAGAGAAACTAAAGAAAAGATGAACAAGAAAACAGAGGACTTGGGAAATATTCCACCCAACAGACCTAACAGAACATGCCACACCACAGAGCAGATCACACTTTCTTTCCAAATGCCCAGGAAGGGTCTCACAGACAAATTTTAGGCCATAAAACGAGTATAAAGCTACTAAATATGACCCAGAAATCCCACTCCAGGTGAACCCAAAAGAATTGAAAACATATGTTGTCACAAAGATGTGTACTGAGGATTCGCAGCAATAGTATTCATCATGGCCAAAGATGGAGCAGCCAAAAGCCCACAAATGATAGGCCAGTCCAGTCGCTCAGTCGTGCCCGACTCTGCAACCGCATGCACTGCAGCCCGCCAGGCCTCCCTGTCCATCACCAGCTCCCGGATCTTGCTCAAACTCATGTCCATCGAGTCGGTGATGCCATCCAACCATCTCATCCTCCGTCACCCCCTTCTCCTCCTGCCTTCAATCTTGCCCAGCATCAGGGTCTTTTCCAATGAGCCAGTTCTTCACATCAAGTGGCCAAAGTACTGGAGCTTCAGCTTCAGCATCAGTGCTTCCAATAATGAATATTCAGGACTGATGTCCTTCAGGATGGACTGGTTATATCTCCTTGCTGTCCAAGGGACTCTAAGAGTCTTCTCTAACACCACAGTTCAAAAGCATCAATTCTTCAGCGCTCAGCTTTCTTTACAGTCCAACTCTCACATCCATACATGACCACTGGAAAAACCATAGCTTTGTCTAGACAGACCTTTGTTGGCAAAGTAATGTCTCTGCTTTTTAATATGCTGTCTAGGTTGGTCATAGCTTTTCTTCCAAGGAGCAAGGGTCTTTTAATTTCATGGCTGCAGTCACTATCTTCAGTGATTTTGGAGCCCAAGAAAATAAAGTCTGTCACTGTTTCCATTGTTTCCCCATCTGTTTGCCATAAAGTGATGGGACTGGGTGCCATGATCTTAGTTTTCTGAATGCTGAGTTTTAAGCCAACTTTTTCACTCTCACCTTTTACTTTCATCAAGAGGCTCTTTAGTTCTTCCTTGTTTCTGCCATAAGGGTGGTGTCATCTGCGTATCTGAGGTTATTGGTATTTCTCCCAGCAGTCTTGATTCTAGCTTGTGCTTCATCCAGCCCAGCATTTCACATGATCTACTCTGCATATAAGTTAAATAAGCAAGGTGACAATATACAGCCTTAATGTACTCCTTTCTCAGTTTGGAACCAGTTCATTGTTCCATCTCTGGTTCGAACTGTTGCTTCTTGACTAGCATACAGATTTCTGAGGAGGCAGGTAAGGTGGTCTAGTATTCCTGTCTCTTTAAGAATTTTCCATGGTTTGTTGTGATCCACACAGTCAAAGGCTTTGGTGTAGTCAATAAAGCAGAAGCAGATGTTTTTCTAGAATTCTCTTGCTTTTTCCATGATCCAAAGGATGTTGGCTAATTGATCTTTGGTTCCTCTGCCTTTTCTAAATCCAACTTGTACATCTGGAAGTTCTTAGTTCATGTACTGTTGAAGCCTCATTTGGAGAATTTTGAGCATTACTTTTGCTAGCATGTGAGATGAATGCAATTGTGCAGTAGTTTGAACCTTCTTTGGCATTGCCTTTCTTTGGGATTGGAATGAAAACTGACCTTTTCTAGTCTCGTGGCCACTGCTGAGTTTTCCAGATTTATTGGCACATTGAGTGCAGCACTTTCACAGCTGACGAATGGAGAAACAAAATACAGTATATCCAGGCAAAAGAATATTGTTCAGCCTTAAAAGTGAGCACAGAACTGATACATGCCACAGAATGAACACAGCTTGAAAACGTTATGCCAAGGGGAAGAAGCCAGACACAAAACGGTCATATTTGCATGAACTCATCTGTATGAAATCTCTAAGACAGTCAAATCCATTAAGAGAGAAACTAGATCAGGGTAGCCAGGAGCAGCGGGGCGGGGAGATGGAGTGAGGACTGAGTCGTCGCTGAGGTTTAGTTTCTGACATTGGACAGTGGTGATGAATATCTGAACACACTAAAAACTGCTAAGCTATACACCTCCAAAGGGTTCATGTGTGGCCTGTCAGTTCTATCACGATAATGAAATTCTATCACGATGATAAAAAAGTGACCTGCCACGTGTTTTTGACACTGCACCAAAACACACACACACACACACACACACATACGCAGAAGGGTGAGCTCCACAGAGTTAGAAAAGCTTTAGGAACCCAGCCTCTTTCTAAATGTTCAGGGAAACTAAGTTCACATTTTTTAAAAGGGCAAAAAAAGAAAGACTATAGGCATCAAATCCCGTAACAAGTTGCCAGGAGGCAAGAAAGAAAAGGAGGAGCAGTAGCATGACTGCCAGCAACGGGAAAGCAGGCCGCACGGAGCGACAGAGGGCAGTGACTCGGCTCCTGTGGGCTCGGGAGTCAACGCGGGTCCAGGGGAGACTGCAGCTCAGACTCACCGAGAGACCCGGCACCCAGGTCCACAGACACAGCCATGCACACAGGTGGGATGCCAAGTGCGCAAGCGCAGAGGGCGAGACACAGGCAAGGGCGAAGGCTCTCAGCACCAGCAGCTGGGGAGCTGCCAAGCAGGGGTCAAAGTTCAGCCCGCTGACGGCGGGAGCCGCCCACCCCGCCCCGCGCAGCCCCGGCACTGCGGGCCGCACTCGCGTCGGGCCTCCTCTGCCGCCCGTGCTGGCTTCCTGCGTTCTGCTCCGTTTCATTAGGGGATTTCTTCTCATTCTCTTTTAAGGAAATGTGACATTGTGTTAGATTTTTACTTTTTGCGTTTTTGTTTCTTGCTTTTGACATACAGCTCAATATATCAGGAGATTCTTGCCAGGAAGTAAATCCAAAGTTGTTTTTATGACAGCAAATTACGTGCCAACGAGTGACATCTACATGCTGAATTTTAATGAAGTGTCAGAAGTGAAATGCGTTTTTTAAAACTTTAATACACGAGAGAACAATGTATCCACTCACGAAAGAATGTTGCCAGCAGGAGACAAGAGTAGTGAATAAGCGTGAACATCTTCTGTTCTCTCATGTGTGTGTTTACGTTGCACAATTAAGCCCCGTTTCCCTTCTTCAAAAGGAAGGCTCCTGACAGCCCGGCCAGCAGCCGCCTTCGCTGGGACCAGGCCTGTGTTTCTGGGTGTGGCCGTGAAGAAGCAGGGCAGGGGAGACGCACCGCCCACTCTGCCCGACGCGGCCGAGCCCACGGGATGGCAGGGAGTTTGCATCCTGAGGTCTTCCACTCGAGAGGGTGAAAACAGGACACCACCAACCCCCGACAAAGAGGAGGATGAGTTTCCCCAGGAACCAGCATCACACCGTACAAGAACTGCAGGTCTCACCTGCAGAAGCTGAGCCTCACACCCAAGGGAGATGGGAGTCTGGACAGGAGCCTACCCCTAAGGCCTGGGGCCGCCACCTCCAGTGGGCTGGCCCAGGAGGGGAGAGGCATGGAGGGCAGAGAGCTACAGCGTTAGCGGGCAGACGGGTCCAGAGAGAAACACAAGATCGTTTCCAGAAAGTGCTAGGATATGCAGTTCAGGAGACCACAAGTGTCCCCATGATGTTGCTTTTCAACCAAGCCTGTGAAACTTTATTTCACGTCTACATCTCCTGGCTCACCGGGGAAGCCCCCAGTGCCTTGGAGACACAAGGAAATGCAATTTGCCACCAGGTACAGCAGCTGGGCCCATCCAGGCACTCCAACACGCCCTCTGGTGGCCCAGCAGCAGAAGCCAAAATGCTGTCCCCGCCAGGACTCCAAGCCCAGCAGAACCGCTCCAGCTTCTGTGGGAGGCACCCATGTGGCTCCCAAGACACTGAGCGTAACCTGCTTGGGACTGGCTGGTGGAAGATAACTTAATAACAAGGTGCTCTCTGCTTTATTTAAGATGCATAACCAACAAGGACCTACTATAAAGCACAGGGAACTCTGCTCAGTGTTAAGTGTCAGTCTGGATGGAAGGAGGGTTTCACGGAGAATGGATCATGTATATGTCTGGCTGAATCCCTTTGCTGTTTACCTGAAATTGTTACAGTATTGGTAATCGGCTACACCTCAACACAAAATTGTTGTTCAGTTGCTCAGTCGTGCCTGACTCTTTGTGACCCCATTGACTGCAGCACACCAGGCTTCCTTGTCCTTCATTATCTCCAGAGTTTGCTCAGACTCATGTCCACTGAGCTGGTGATACCATCCAACCATCTCATCCTCTGTCGTCCCCCTTCTCCTGCCTTCAATCTTTCCCAGGGTCTTTTCCAATGAGTCAGCTCTTCGCATCAGATGGCCAAAGTATTGGAGCTTCAGTTTGAACATCAGTTCCTCCAAAGACTATTCAGGATTGATTTCATTTAGGACTGACTGGTTTGATGTCCCTGCAGTCCAAGGGACTCTCAAGAGTCTTCTCTAATACCACAGTTCAAAAGCATCAATTCTTTGGTGCTCAGCTTTCTTTATAGTCCAACTCTCACATCCATACATGACCACTGGAAAAACCATAGCTTGACTAGACAGACCTTTGTCAGCAAAGTGATGTCTTTACTTTTTAATATGCTATCTAGGTTGGTCATAGCTTTTCTTCCAAGGAGCAAGCATCTTTTAATTTCATGGCTGCAGTCACCATCTGCAGTGATTTTGGAGCCCAAGAAAATATAAAGCTTAAAAAAACAGGTGTGTTCTGGGGGAGGGGGAGGAGTTCCACAGAGGGAATGGGTGTCCAAGGACGGCTGAGTTGGGCTCAGGGAAGGACGTGGGTTCTGTTCCAAGCCTGAGGGCACATCCTGCCTGTCCCGTTGCTGGTGGTCTAGACAGGCTCCCCTGAGGCACGGCCACCCTCACCTGTCAGTGAGTCGACCTGAATCATCATGGTCACCACCACTGATGTGAGGAAAGAGCTAGAGCATACCTGTGTCCTGTGAGAAATGGCTGCCCTTCTGGCATTAGAGTCAATGCACAGAGCTAACCACCTCAGCAGAAACTCTGCAATAATTCCCACTGGAAAAGAAATAGGTGGGTATGAACTGGTTGATTCATGCACGCCAAGTCACTTCAGTCGTGTTCAACTCTTTGTGACCCCATGGACTATAGCCCAGCAGGCTCCTCTGTCCATGGAACTTTCCAGGCAAGAACACTGGAGTGGGTTGGTGTGGGGAGCGAGCTCCGCCCGTGGCAAAGGTCATGAGGAAGGAGGCTTGACATACGCAAAGGCGGGATCAAGCCTCAGGAGTCTCCCTGGAAATTCTCGAGCAATCTACCCCCAAAACCAGAGTCTGCCTACTTTCTGCTTTGTGCTTTCACCTACACCTCTGGCTTTACGGGGGGCTGTCCCCCACTACCTCTCTGAAAAAAGAGTTAGCTTATAGCTCCAGTTAATAATTCCTGGGTGTGACAGTGTTTCAACCTACAAACTCCCTTGGAAGTCCTCTAGCCTGCCTGAATAGGTTTTTCCAGCCACATGTGATTGCTCAGAGCCTCCAAACTGTGAGAGGCATGAGATGTTCTAAACTGTCTAAATACAGATTCCTTTGAGCAGTTAAAAGATTGATTAGAAATTGTATTGGTGAAGGGATTCTCACTTGTTGGGCCAATGTTTGCTGCTAAGTCTCCATATCCCTTACCTGCTGTGTCCCTGGCAGTGTATTGATTAATATAATTGGTGTAAGTAGTAGCTTTAATGTTTGTAACCTGGGACCCTTGAATTAATTCTTTTTCTTGTTATAGCCCACCACACCTTTGCTCTGTAGGAATGCAACTTTATCTAATGCTTTTTGGAGGCTGGCGCCTGACTTTAGAATAATCACCTTTAGAGGAAAAGGCCTCCGGGCCAGAAGATGATGCAAATCACCTAAACTTTTGCATATGATAAGTTTGCAGGAAGAAAGCCTGGCTTGCTGCTTGACTCTACCCCTTCCCCCATTATCCTCTATGCATAACTTAAGGTATAAAAACTACTTTGGAAAATAAAGTGCGGGCCTTGTTCACCGAAACTTGGTCTCACCATGTCGTTCTTTCTCTTACCTTCTGGCTGAATTATTCAGCCTCTTTTCTCCACTGAATTTCTTCACTGAGCTATCCTCATTCTATTACTCTTTATATCCTTAATTAACGTTTAATTAAGCAGTTGTTTCCTGATCCTCGCCGACGCCGTCCCCGCTTCGAAGTCCCTGGATCCACCGGGGCTGGTCCCCGGCAGGTTGGCGTGCCCTCCTCCAGGGGATCTTCCTGACCCAGGGATCGAACCTGCGTCTCCTACATTGGCAGGTGGGGATCCCCTGGAGAAAGGATAGGCTACCCACTCCAGTATTCTTGGGCTTCCCTGGTGACGGTAAAGAATCTGCCTGCAATATGGAGACCTGGGTTTGATCCCTAGGTTGGGAAGATCCCATGGAGAAAGGAACAGACCCACTGCAGTATTCTTGCCTGGAGAATTCAATGGACAGAGGAGCCTGGCAAGAGTACTGGAGTGGGGTGCCATTGCCTTCTCCGGTGAACTGGGTAAAAGCTCCATAAATCGGGACAGAGCATCAAATGAATAATAGCCAACATTTGGAAGTACTTTTATAACACGTTTAGAGTACTTTACTTGATGTCATCGTTTGACCTTCACGATGGCCCTGTTTTGACATCCACATTCACTCGATGAAGAAACTGCACCTCTAAGAGCTTTGGTAAGTCCCCCACCGCCCCCGCCCCCTCACCGGCCACACTGCTGCTTGGAGACAGTCAATTACAAAACGAAATGTGCTCTTACGGTAAGATCTGGTATTTACCCAAAGGAGTTCAAAAGTCCTGTCCACACAAAACCCTGCACATGGACGTTTATAGAAGTTCTCTTCACCACTGCCAGTGGTTGGGAGCAATCAAGACGTCGTTCAGTGGGTCAACTGAAAAACTGGTCCATTCAGACAGCTGACTGTCATTCAGCGCTAGAAATAAGTGAGCTATTAAGCCATCGAAAGTCATGGAAGGAACTTCAAAGCACAGGCCTAGGTGAAACAAGCCAGTCTGAAAAGGTTACACACTGCTCGATCCCAGCTAACTGACGTTCTGGAAACAGCAGTGGGAAGGGGAGTGGCTGTCAGGACTCGGGGAGTGGGGGAGATGACCAGGCGCACACGGGGCCGTTAGGGCAGCGAGCTTTCCCCACCCAGACCCGGAACGGCACTGCGTGACATCACATGCCTGTCAAACCCACAGAATGTGCAGGACAAAGTTAACCCTAGAGTGAGCCATGGGCATGCACTGATCATAAATACCGACGCCCAGTGCCAATCCAGGTGCCACCCCAAGGTCAGAGAGCCTTTCGGGGGGCAGGTATGCAAGCTCTACTCATTCTGCTCAACCTTTCTGTAAATCTAAAACTGCTCTCAACAAGGACATCTACGCATTTAAAAACGTACTTCCCTGTCTGTTTTGCCTCCTCCATGAAGCACCCTCCGTGTGTCTCGAATTCCCTCTGGAAGGAGCCCAGAGTCTGAGCCCGCAATCAGGCTGCGACGGGAAGGGTGCTGGATGCGGGTGTGGACAATCCCGATGCAGCTGAGACACGGGGCCCTGCAGCCTGCTCTGCAGGGGGAGGGCACCCGGGTGTGGACCATCCCGACCCAGCTGAGACATGGGGCCCCGCAGCCTGCTCTGCAGGGGAGGGCACCCGGGTGTGGACCATCCCGACACAGCTGAGACACGGGGCCCCGCAGCCTGCTCTGCAGGGGAGGGCACCCGCCCTCTCCTGAGGAACCCTGACCCCCAGGTGGTGGTCCTGCGGCCCACAGACCTCCCAGGACACAGTGTCTCGCCCGCATCTGGATGGCTGCGGCGGGCCCAGACGGTGAGGCTGGGCCGTGAGAGCAGAGCACGCGGAAGAATTGTGTGTGGGCCGCTCTGCAGCAGCAGGAACACCTGTGGGCATGGAGCCAGGGCGTGAGACAAGGGGGACGGATGGAAATGGGCCAGGCGGGCCTGCCGACCCGGGCCCAGAGCATGGCTCTCTGCCGCTGGCCCACACACACAGGGACACGGGGCCTCTGTGAAGTGAGCTGGACACACCGCAGCCTCCTCGTCCCATGACAGGCTCACACTATGCCAATGCTCCAGAAGGCCTGGGGTCATGAGGAATAAGTCCATGGGCCCGGCCTCCTCTGAGAGCTCAGGAGAGGCCCTGCACATCAGGAATGCACTGGGCGCTGTGTGCCTCCAACTGGGACCGCTGGGGGCACCGCTTGGGGGAGGCATGGCCCAGGCGGGGGCACTCAGCACTGAGGGGAAGGCATGTGGCCACCACGGAGCGCTGACCATGAGAGAGGGACTGCAGAGACCTGGGGCTTCGTAGCCACTGCAGTCTTCCCAGAGTGGACCGGACGGCCTTCCGCCAGCACCCAGGGCCTGCCTGGCAGGAGAGCCCTGCGTCCACCGAGGCAGCAGGACAGTCACAGCCTCTCCTGTACTTTCCAGACGGAGGAATTTCACCTCACAGATCAGAGCCCGGGAATGGCGGGGTGGGGGTAGGGGCCCTGGAGGAAAGGCCCTGCTACACAAGCCAATGTTCATCCTTCCGTCTGCCCCTAGGCCCCGCTAAAGGGACGCCTCTGACCAGGAAAGGACATCAGCAGACTCTCCAGTGACCACTGGACCGGCCCTCAGCTGATACTAACACCAGAAAACCCCGAACTTCACAGCGTCCACCAGACACCCTGGGGCTTAAAGGCCAGTGATCAAAGCTGTCCTGGGCTTGCTCCCTGGTCTGGAATGCATGAACTCGGTAGCTAGCTCGGTAGCAACAGGACGCCCCCTATTCCCTGACCTGTGGGGTGAGGGTTGTCGAGGTGGAAGGGCACCAAACTGCTCCACTCAACACCACCTGCCATGACTTCCACTGACAAGCTCGCAGACCAAAGGCAGCAGCCAATTCAAAGGGGGTTGGCAGGGGCTGGGGCTGCCATCATGGAGGGCTGATGGCCCCCAACACACACGCTGTCTGCAGACAGCGGGCCCTGGGGTCAGCGGCTGCAGCTCCAGGACGGGACCCACCTTGGGCCCGGCTGCTGCTGCTAAGAGTGGTGGAGACCAGAGGCGACCCGCTTTCTGCTTGCCAGCCCAGCGACTGCCTCCTGCCAGCACTCCAGGCCCCGGCATCCTCTGGGGCTCGGGGGCTCATCACCTCTGTTCCCTTGAGACTCATGCAGGGGACATGGGGCCACCGAGGACACGGGGCTGGAGGCCGCCATGGGCCCACATGCACGCTCCATAGCCTGGGCCCACATCTACAGGTAAGGAGCCTGTGCCGAGGGTCGGCAGCAGACAGGACGCCGTGGAGCCTGGGCGGCCGCGGCAGCTAAACCTACAGTGCAGACCCCTGGGGTCTGGGCGTGAATGCATGACATCTTTTGGAGAAGACTCCCCTCCTCTGTAGGAGCTGCTTTCGCCTGATCCTGGGCCTCAGCCAAGGCCATGCGCACCTGACCACTGGCCCTGAGGAGCCAGGCGGCGGGGCTGAGACACTGGGACTGGGGCTTCAGAATTGTGGTCATCTTCTTGGGCACGTGGCCAGCCCTCCACTGCCACTGACCCACAGCATCGGCCACAGCTGCCGGGAGGGACCCAGGCCACCTCTCCCTGCCCGCCGCTGGCTGGCTGACCCGCTCTTTGTCTAAGGCCTCGGCACCGGGAGGACGCGGATGGGCCGGGCCCACCCACCTGTGCGGGAGAGCTTCTGCAGGGTGGCTGTCAGGTGCTGCAGGACCCCCGGCGACACTTCATAGCGGAGCGCGTCCACGGCCGGAAACTCCTGACACCGTCCGAACACTCCGTCTGCGAGAAGGGAGGCAGAGAAGAGAGACCGTGAGGGGGTGACAGACAGATGGGCGGACAGCCCTGGCCGAGCCCAAGGCACAGCTCCGAGCAGCTGCCAGGATCAGAAACCCTCGGAAAGGAACGAGTGTGTGGTGTGTTAGCCGCTCAGTCGTGTCTGACTGTTTGTGACCCCATGGGGTGTTGCCTGCTAGGCTCCTCTGTCCATGGGACTTTACAGGCAAGAATACTGCAGTGGGTTGCCATTCCTTTCTCCAGGGGATCTTCCCGGCCCAGGGATCAAACCCGGGTCTCCTGCATTGCAGGCAGATTCTTTACCATCTGAGCCACCAGGGAAGCCTAATGGAAAGGAATGGTTTTAAACAAAAAGCAGCTCATCGTGAAAACCACAAACGCAAAGGTGAGCCCAGTGCAGCGTGGCTTCCAGGCTGCCTTCCAGCTCGCGCTCTCACCCCCACCCCCCGCCTTTCTGTCCTTTTCAGCCTGAGACCGTCACACTTGTGATGTGAAGCTTTGCTTCTGACGGTCCGGTGACCATTCAGTGTTCAGCACTCAGGGCTGGTTTCCAGGGGAGAGACGGGACCGCCAGGGGCAGATGCGCTGGTTTGCCGGAGGTGCTGGCGGTGGGGCCACCAGGCCAGTGGGGCTGCTTCCGGGGGCCTCCTGAGAACACGGCGGGGAAGGGGGGCTCTGGGAAGAGTGAGATATTAGTGGGGCCCCATTTATCCCGCTCTGTCCCATTTGTCTGAAATGACAGACTCTGCTCCTCAACCTCTTTTCAAACCGCACCTTCTAATTAATTTAGGCCCTAATTAGCCCTTATATGGGAATTGTTCCCTTTGAGACAAGCTTCCTGTGGAGGTTCAAGCATTCAAATCACTGCCTTGGGTACAAAAGGCTAATTCAGGGCCCAGGGCCTCACACGGTGCATCTGCCGGCTGCAGGCGAAGGCGCCTCCGTTGTTCACATGGTCTCACTGCAGGGACGCAGCAGAGGAGAGCCTTTCACACGCGGCCCGTTTAATTATCAGGAGCACGTTGCCGGGCCGGGCTGGTGGGCAATTGCCGGTCGGGCACTACACGTGCTTACGCCGAGATGCCCCACTGGAGCGGCAGAAAGTCATCTGAAGTATTGCAAGCGTCTCCTGGATTTCTGGGGCCTCTGCCAAGCCCGGAGGATCCAGGCAGCGACCTGCCCAGCTGCCCGACTGGCCGTGGAGCTCAACCTTCTGCCTCCCTCTCGGACCAGCCCACTGCCCCTCCTCTGAGTGCTGCTAAAACCAACCTGCCTGCCACCAGTGGCTGGGGCCCTGCTGTCCCTGAGGGAGGGTCTCCACCGTCGCCGGCAGGGTGGACAGTCTGCGCGGCCGGGACTCAGACAGTGCGTGGGGTTCTGGAACCCCAGTCAGTGCTGTGGGTGGCGTCGGGGAGGAGAAACGAGATAGCATGTTCTTCAGAACACACGGAGCTTCCACGTCACGCTCTGACCCCAAATACCCTGAAAGCAGGGACCTGAAGCAGCACTGGGATGCATCGGCCACACACCTTACAGACGAGAAAGCCGAGTGCAGGCAGGGGTCAGCAGGTCAGCCGCCAGCAGCTGAGCCGCACGGGGCCCCAGGCCTCCAGGACCCACCTGAGACCCACAGGAAACACCCCACACGCAGGCTGGCACGGAGGGAAACGCGCAGAGACATTTCCTATGTGTTTTGGAACACCCCTTGTAAGTCACTTCCGGTCTGCAGTATAATGGAATCATTTTTAAATTTGGTTTGTGGTGGACAGCATTGTAAATATATTCTAAGAGAAACATCCATTAGATTTTCTTGAAACCTTTCTTTTAAATTTATATATATATATATATATATATATATGTATACATACACAGAGCGCAGGCGGCTGCAACAGCGCACATAGCGTGGCTGAGAGGAGCTACCCCACATCCGAGGTCAGGGGCAGAAGCCAGGAGGACCCCATGCCCGAGGGGCGGAGGCCAAGAGGAGCTACCCCACGTCCAAGGTCAGGGGCGGCAGCTGAGAGTGCCAGGCTGCGACAGCACAGGAGCAGCTGAGAGGAACTACCCCATGCCTGAGGCCAGGGGTGGCGGCCAGGAGGAGCAACCCCACGTCCAAGGAGCCGTGGCTGCGCGGGCACAGGAGGGCCTAGAGGAGCTATTTCACGTTCAAGGTCAGGAGGGGCGAACTAAAATGGACTGGAATGGGTGAATTTAACTCCGATGACCATTATATCTACTACTGGGGGCGGGAATCCCTCAGAAGAAATGGAGTAGCCATCATGGTCAACAAAACAGTCTGAAATGCAGTACTTGGATGCACTCTCAAAAACAACAGAATGATCTCTGTTGGTTTCCAAGGCAAACCATTCAATATCACAGTAATCCAAGTCTATGCCCCAACCAGTAACGCTGAAGAAGCTGAAGTTGAACGGTTCTATGAAGACCTACAAGACCTTTTAGAACTAACACCCAAAAAAGATGTCCTTTTCATTATAGGGGACTGGAATGCAAAAGTAGGAAGTCAAGAAACACCTAGAGTAACAGGAAATATTGGCCTTTGAATATGGAATGAAGCAGGGCAAAGACTAATAGAGTTTGCCAAGAGAACGCACTGGTCATAGCAAACACCACTTCCAATAACACAGGAGAAGACTCTATACATGGACATCACCAGATGGTCAACACCAAAATCAGATGGATTATATTCTTTGCAGCCAAAGATGGAGAAGCTCTATACAGTCAGCAAAAACAAGACCAAGAGCTGACTGTGGCTCAGATCATGAACTGCTTATTGCCAAATTCAGACTGAAATTGAAGAAAGTAGGGAAACCACTAGACCATTCAGGTATGACCTAAATCAAATCCCTTATGATTATACAGTGGAAGTGAGAAATAGATTTAAGGGCCTAGATCTGATAGATAGAGTGCCTAATGAACTATGGAATGAGGTTTGTGACATTGTACAGGAGACAGGGATCAAGACCATCCCCGTGGAAAAGAAATGCAAAAAAGCAAAATGGCTGTCTGGGGAGGCCTTACAAATAGCTGTGAAAAGAAGAGAAGTTAAAAGCAAAGGAGAAAAGGAAAGATATAAGCATCTGAATGCAGAGTTCCAAAGAATAGCAAGAAGAGATAAGAAAGCCTTCCTCAGCGATCAATGCAAAGAAATAAGAGGAAAACAACAGAATGGGAAAGACTAGAGATCTCTTCAAGAAAATTAGAGATACCAAGGGGACATTTCATGCAAAGATGGGCTTGATAAAGGACAGAAATGGTATGGACCTAACAGAAGCAGAAGATATTAAGAAGAGATGGCAAGAATACACAGAAGAACTGTACAAAAAAGATCTTCATGACCAAGTTAATCACGATGGTGTGATCACTCACCTAGAGCCAGACATCCTGGAATGTGAAGTTAAGTGTGCCTTAGAAAGCATCACTACGAACAAAGCTAGTGGAGGTGATGGAATTCCAGTTGAGCTATTTCAAATCCTGAAAGATGATGCTGTGAAAGTGCTGCACTCAATATGCCAGCAAATTTGCAAAACTCAGCAGTGGCCACAGGACTGGAAAAGGTCAGTTTTCATTCCAATCCCAAAGAAAGGCAATGCCAAAGAATGCTCAAACTACCGCACAATTGCACCTATCTCACACGCTAATAAAGTCATACTCAAAATTCTCCAAGCCAGACTTCAGCAATACATGAACCATGAACTTCCAGATGTTCAAGCTGGTTTTAGAAAAGGCAGAGGAACCAGGGATCAAATTGCCAACATCCGCTGGATCATGGAAAAAGCAAGAGAGTTCCAGAAATACATCTATTTCTGCTTTATTGACTATGCCAAAGCCTTTGACTGTGTGGATCACAATAAACTCTGGAAAATTCTGAAAGAGATGGGAATACCAGACCACCTGACCTGCCTCTTGAGAAACCTATATGCAGGTCAGGAAGCAACAGTTAGAACTGGACATGGAACAACAGCCTGGTTCCAAATAGGAAAAGGAGTACGTCAAGGCTGTATATTGTCACCCTGCTTATTTAACTTATATGCAGAGTACATCATGAAAAACACTGGGCTGGAAGAAGCACAAGCTGGAATCAAGATTGCCGGGAGAAATATCAATAACCTCAGATATGCAGATGACACCACCCTTATGGCAGAAAGTGAAGAGGAACTAAAAAGCCTCTTGATGAAAGTGAAAGAGGAGAGTGAAAAAGTTGGCTTAAAGCTCAACATTCAGAAAACTAAGATCATGGCATCTGGTCCCATCACTTCATGGGAAATAGATGGGGAAACAGTGGAAACAGTGTCAGACTTTTATTTTTGGGGGATCACTGTAGATGGTGATTGCAGCCATGAAATTAAAAGACGCTTACTCCTTGGAAGGAAAGTTATGACCAACCTAGATAGCATATTCAAAAGCAGAGACAGTACTTTGCCAACAAAGGTCCATCTAGTCAAGGCTATGGTTTTTCCTGTGGTCATGTATGGATGTGAGAATTGGACTGTGAAGAAAGCTGAGCACCGAAGAATTGATGCTTTTGAACTGTGGTGTTGGAGAAGACTCTTGCCAGTCCCTTGGACTGCAAGGAGGTCCAACCAGTCCATTCTGAAGGAGATCAGCCCTGGGATTTCTTTGGAGGGAATGATGCTAAAGCTGAAACTCCAGTACTTTGGCCACCTCATGCGAAGAGTTGACTCACTGGAAAAGACTCTGATGCTGGGAGGGATTGGGGGCAGGAGGAGAAGGGGATGACAGAGGATGAGATGGCTGGATGGCATCATTGACTCGATGGACGTGAGTCTGAGTGAACTCCGGGAGTTGGTGATGGACAGGGAGGCTTGGCGTGCTGTGATTCATGGGGTCACAAAGAGTTGGAAACTGAATGAATGAACTGAACTGATAATGCGTGTCTTTTAAACAGTTCGTGGGTTCCCACGGCAAGAGCTCTGGAGCGGCTGCCACTCCCCCTCCAGCGGGTCACGTTTTGTCAGAACTCTCCACTGTGGCCTGTTCATCTCGGGTGGCCCTGCACAGCATGACACGTCTGTTTACTGTCAACCTGTTTATCTAACTTATATGTAGAGCACATCATGCAAAGTGCTGGGCTGGATGAGTTATAGGGTGGAATCAAGATTGCCAGGAGAAATGTCAACAACCTCAGACACGCAGATGACAACACTTTAATGGCAGAAAGTGAAGAGGAACCAAGGAGCCTCTTGTAAGTGTCAAAGAGGACAGTGAGAAAGCCAGTTTAAAAGACAATATTAAAAAACTGAGATCGTGGCATCCAGTCCCATCACTTCATGGCAAATAGATGGGGAAACAGTGGAAACAGTGACAGATTTCCTCTTCTTGGCTCTGAAATCACTACGAATGGGGACTGCAGCCATGAAATTAGAGATGATAGCTTCTTGGAAGGAAAGCTATGACAAACCCACACAGTGTATTAAAAACCAAAGGTGTCGGGACTTCCCTGGTGGTCTAGTGGCTAAGACTCTGTGTGCCCAGTGCAGGGGGCCTGGGCTCGATCCCTGGTCAGGGAACTAGGTCTCGCATGTCACAAATAAGACCTGGTACAGCTAAATAAATATTAAAAAAAAAAACAAACCAAAGGTGTCCCTTTTCTGACAAAGGTCCGTCTAGTCAGGGCTATGCTTTTTCCAGTAGTCATGTGCGGATGTGAGAGTTGGACCATAAAAAAGGCAGAGCACTGAAGAATTGATGCCTTTGAACTGTGGGGCTGGAGAGTTCTCTTGAGAGTCCCTTGGACTGCAAGGAGGTCAAACCAGTCCATCCTAAAGGACATCAACGCTGAATATTCACTGGAAGCACTGATGATGTAGCTGAAGCTCCAGTCCTCTGGCACCTGATGTGAAGAGCTGACTCACTGGAAAAAGCACTGGTGCTGGGAAAGACTGAGGGCAGAAGAAGGGGGCAGCAGAGGATGAGATGGTTGGCATCACGAAGTCAATGGACACTAACTTGGACAAACTCCGGGAGATGCTGAGGGACAGAGAAGCCTGGCGTGCTGCAGTCCAGGGGGTCACAGAGTCAGACTTGACCTGGTGACTGAACAGCAATATAATGTGTGTGCGTGTGAGTCCACGTGAATGTGTGTGTGTATACACACACACACACACAGGCTCCTACTTTTTTTATCTGTCAAACTCAGCAATAGAACAAGGAAGCTGCTTTTCCAACCTCCACACTCATCCCAGAAACCTGACCCCCCGCCCCACCTGTTCCTCAACAAAGAGCTTCAGCGCTCTCTCGTCCACCTCCACAGACGGGCAGGCTGCACTCTGCTCAGCACAGCCGCGCACGTCCGGCCCGTGTCCACGGCGAGTCTGTGAGGCCCTTCCTGCTCTCACAGTGGACTCGTCTCCATTCACGCTGCCCTGTGCTGCCCCGACCCCGGGACACGGCCCTGCCCTAACGCCCCGCGGGACAAGCAGGCAGAAGAGCCACAGGACAGGCGCTCGGGGCAAATGGACGACACAGGCTCTGCTCTCGGGGCCTCTGGGCTCGGGGGCACCCCTCCCACGAGAAGCATCCACCTCTAACTGTGATGTGGGCAACAGGGGACGGGCCTCGAGGACAGCAGAGGGGCATCAGCTGCTCCACCCACAGGAGGTGGAGGACCCAGGGGACGGCCGCACGGGGCTGCCAGGGCCATGCAGGCTGGGCAGCGGGATGGACGGTCACCAGGGCCAAGAGGGCAGAGCTCCGAGGCTAGAGTAAGCGGTGGGTCCGGTGGACGCGAGGGCGAGGGTGGAGTCTGGGCGGAGAGTCGGCCGTCCTCCAGGAGCGCAGGAGGCGCTGAGCTGGGGCGATTCCACGCCAGGAGCCGAGGGGCTGAAGGGAGCTGCCCGTGGGGGGTGGGGGCCTTGGCGAGGGTGGGGCAGTGCAGATGGAAGAGCTGGACAGACCCACGGCCTCGTCAGAGGTGAGCATGCATCTACGGGGGGGGGGGCGTGCGGCCCAGAGGGGCTCTGGGGTCCAGGGTGTGTTCTGGGAGGAGGTGTCACAGAGCACAGAACGCGGGCACTGCCCACGGGCCTCCAGGGGAGCACGGTCTGGAAGTCCCCCAGACCTCCCTGCAGAGTGACCACAGCAGCCACAGGTGCGGGCAAGGACTGAAGACCCCAAAGCTTGATGAGCTCAGCGGAATTCTGGGGCCGCACCCACAGCCCCCTTTATCTGCAGAGCAGAAGACTGGGACGGAGAGCGGGTGGGTGCCCAGACAGGACCGGAGGGACGCTGAGGCCCCAGGGACGAGACGGCTGCCTCCCAGGCGACCAAGCATGCTGCCAGCAGTTCAGAGGGGCTCATGTGGAGTCAGTCTAGCATGGGTCTAGAATGGGAGGCTGATCTCTTCCTCTGGAAAGGGAAAACATCGATAATTTTTTGCTGGATTTTTGACTGGAGCTGCGGCCCCCTCCCCAGGTGGCACAACCATGCCTGCCCCACCTACACCGTGTCCTGAGCCCCACTAAAGGGCGAGGAGGCAGCAGCAGGACCCAGGCCCTCGTCCCGGTGCTTCCCCAGCCTGCTGTGCAGCCCGGGCGCACGGCCTCCCTTCTCTGCATGCCAGTTCCTGAAATACAACTACCAAATCAGACCTTTCTTAAGGTCTCTTCAGCTGGAGGACTCTGGGCTCGAGTGCAAACCCCTGGGCACAGGTGAGCCTCCAGCTGTTCTGAGAGCAGGACCTGCCCCGCTTCACCCCTTCTGAGCAGCAGCTCGCCCTGCCAGCACCCCCTCATCCTGCACCGGGCCTTTCGTCCCACAGAGAGCCAAAGGCAGCACAGCGGGGCCCATGGGGGTTGCCCTCCAGCCGCCGGCAGGCCGCCTGCTTCTCTCCGCTCCTCAGCGAGGACATCATGTTTCAGCTCAGACGCACCAGGCTCCCACAGCTCCCTTCACTGCTGTCGTCAGAGGAAAGCAGAACATGATCAAACACCGTCACAGCAAACTCCCGTCTGAAAGGCAACCAGAGTTCCAGTTCCGGCAGGCAGGCCTCAGAGGAAGCGGAGTCAGGAGCCAGACTCTGGACCTGCACCAGCTGTGCACAGAAGGAAATGCAGTGATGGAGACGGAGCTCACCTTGTATCTGAGCAGCCGAGTATCATAGTAAAAACGCTATAGTTTCTAGCGGCCAAATTGCCTTTGCCTTTTCTATGTGAAATCCGATGAAATGACCAGGACAGAACGTTCCCGTGGACCAGCGGAAACGTGAGGTGGTCATTCAGCCTTGCAGTGCCAGCCAGGGGCCTGGCCTGGAGGAGCCCACACAGCCTGTGCAGCTGCCACCTCTCAGGTCCTCAGGGGTCTGGGGTTTGGATTTTGTTTGTTTCTGAAAATAACGGAAGAGAACCAAATGATCTGAACCTTTCCCAGTTCTAAAATTCCACGATCTTGTATGAATGACCAGCAGACAAAAGGCAAGATTCAAGGGCAGAGGAGAGTGGAGTGGACACGGGCCTGCGGGCAGGGAGGCAGCATCCTGATGCGGTGGCCAGCAGGGTCTCATCCACACGAAAGGCATTTACTGGAAGAAAGACCATGAAGAAGCAGGAACCAAACCACCAACAGCACCCGATCGTCAAGCCTCGCTAACAGCTCTCAGGGTCCCAATGGGGCTGACTCTGCCCCCGGGCCAGCCCACCCTGCTGCTGTCTCTGCCTGGCCTGGCTGACATGCTGGCCTGGCTGACATGCCGGCCAGGCTGCGGGATTTCAATGGTGCTTCCCCTGCTTCCTTGGAGAAGGAAATGGCAACCCACTCCAGTACTCTTGCCTAGAAAATTCTATGGATGGAGGAACCTGGTGGGCTACAGTCCATGGAATCACAAAGAGTCAGACATGACTGAGCGACTTCGCTTGCTTTCTTTCTTTCTTTCCTTCTTTCCCCTGCTTCCTTAAAGACCTCCGCTGCAGGTTCCAGGAAGCCAGGCTCCTCCTGGCGGGGGCACCTGCCCAAGGCTGACTCAAGGGCACGCAGTAAGCTTCCTTTGGGAGCTCAGACTCCGCCCAAGTCTCTGGGGCTGCTGCGGCTGTCTGCTGTGGTCCACAGAGAAGCAGCGGGGAAGGAAGGCGGTTTATCGCCGCAGCTGATCTTCCCATCAGCAGCCCTCCGCTCCAGCCCGTTGCCAGGTAACGGGGCCGCTCCTCTTATCAGCCTGGACCGTTCCGTTGACTATTCCGAGGAGAATAGAAAGGCCTGGCGCTGCGGGCCGTCAGCAGCGGTGAAGGAGAACGGCGCGTCATGTGGGATCCTGGGAGCAGCAGCTGTCGGCCTCATCTTATCGGGACGCTGACAGTCACTCAGAAACAGCCGTCCATCACCTGCCCTGCACCCACTCCTGTTCCACCTCCCAGGGAGTGGGGAAGGGAGGGGGGAGGGCGAGGGGGAGGGGAGGGGGAGGGGGAGGGGGAGGGGAGGGGCGGGGACTCGTCCACTCCAGCCTTAGCGTCAGGCCCCAGCCCTCCCCCCTTCTCTTCTCCCCCTCCCGGCCCCTCCACTCTCACAGGGTGAGGGCAGCTCCTCAGAATGGAGGGTCCCACCCGTTGAGTCACCCACAGCTGTGCCTTCGAGCCCAGGCGGACCAGCTGAGCGCCGAGCAACGGCCGCGCAGCTGCCGATGACCGCTCTGCTGCCCTCTGCTCCGGCCCGCCCCCGCGCTCCGCGTGCTCAGCCGTGTGGGAGGCCCCACCCCTTCTCGTGTCCGCCCAGCAGTCCAGGGCCTCCCCACCCCGAGCCCACTCTGGGCCCCCGGATCTCTCTCCCACGACCCTCTCTCCTGCCGCCCCCGGGGCCCAGTGAGTCCTACACTCCGGAACCATCCTTACCCGTCTGTCCCCCTGCAGTACGGAAGGTGCGTCGCGCTCACCAGAATGCTTGGCCCGTGGAAGTTACTTAAGAATAACGCACCGAAGCCTAACGCACAGCCTTAAGGAGATATTTGTACCTGCATGGGCACAGCAGCCAGGAGGCCACTCAAGGGTCCACTGATGGCTGAACATGTGAACCAAATGTCCGCCCACGATCCAGCCGGAGAAAGGAAGGACAGACACCTCGACCCCGCTACAACAGGAAAGAACCCCGAGGTCGTCAGGCTGACTGACATGAGCCCCACGCAGAGGGACGAGCACTGCGTGACTCCTCTTCCGCCAGCACCTTGCTGCGGCACGGTCGCTAGGTCATGTCTGGCTCTCTGTGACCCCACAGCCTGCAGCACGCCAGGCTCCTCTGCCCTCCACTACTTCCTGGAGTTTGCACAGACTCATGTCCCCTCGTCTCCTGCACCTCCTGCGTTGGCAGGCGGATTCTTTACCACTATGCCATCTGAGAAGCACCCACAATGATCAGACTCACACACGCGGAATGTAGATGTGGGTCCCGGTGGCTGGGGTGGGGACTCTCGTGTGATGAAGAGAAAGGCTCTGTTTGGGAAGGTGAAGCGTCCTGGAGGTGATGGTGGTGACGGCTGCACGACAGTGCGAACGTGCTGAGAGCCACAGAACCGTGCGCCCAGGTTAAATGTAAGCTTCAAGGGCGTGTGTTATTTACACGCGTGGGTTCTTGCTATGTTAATGGTATTGTGCTGTGCATCTCATTTTTGTCACTAAACATTCTGCTTTCTTTTTTAATCTTTTGGTCGCGCTGCATGGCACGTGGGATCTTAGCTCCCCAACCAGAGAACTGAACACATGCCCCCCTCCCTGGAACCACTGGAAATGCAGTCTTACTAAGAGGGAATCCTGGTAAACTTAATGCCATGTGTATTTCACAATGATTCTTAAAGAGTGATAAATACTTGACCAAAGAATGAGGGATGATGGACAGAGAAGCTCTCCACGTGGAGACGAGTGATGCGGACAGGCCTGCAGACTCACCAGGCCGTGAATTCCAGATGGCAAGAAGTGATGGCTGGAGAGCTGCCTGGAGGTGAGGAAGTAGCCTCGCTGACCCAAGGCCAAGGAGCCAGAACCCACGGGCCAGAGCTGTCCATGTGTGGGTCGGGGCTTGTCATCTAAACCCAAGACCTCATAGAGACAAGAAAACAGTGCAGCAGCCCAGGACGCAGCTCGGAGCTGCCATGGTTTCAGTTTGGACAAAAGTGGCTTCTGGGGGGCGGGGACGGGGGACGGGGGTGCGTGTTTAAATCGTAAATTTTGAAAAACAACTTCATTTGGTTTCCTGATGGCAAAGAGACATCCAGCGAGGCTGACCACCGGTCTGGCCCCTGGCAGCCCCTGGACGGACCTGATGGAGAGCCAGCCAGATGTAGGGGCCTCATCCCGACAATCATTAATAGTCACTGTCCTCACACGTCATGGTGTCCAGCAGAAGTACCAGTTTTAGCAACTCTCTACGATGTTTTCTCAAAGAGTAAAAAATAATAATCCCTGTAAACCAATACGCATGGTCCTTCATGACTGCACTGCCGCCACGGCCACTGAACACCGAGCTCACAGAGGAGCTGGCAGACGTTAATAGGCAGGGGTGCACACGTGGTACGGTAAATGGGAGGATAATGAAAGTAATTTATCTGAAAATTAAAATAAGATTAAGAATGGCAGTCCCTGCAAGAGCCCAGGTGCCTGAGGAGAGGGGTGTGCAGCCAGCCTCATTAGCTCAGGGCCGCAGGAAGCCACTGTCCTCTCTGACAGCTTTAATACCAGGCCCTGCACTCACAGACGGGTGTCCTCTCGGAACCGAGAGCTGGGGCACAAGCAGAAGCAGGGCCTCACTAACAGTCCCCCCGACGGGGGCCTGGGCCCCAGCGCCCACCACACCCAGCACGCCCTGGGCACCGCTGACCGAGGCTTCACCAAGTCTGAGCTTAATTTTCAGCCTCAGAGACCACGGGGGACACACAGCAGGTTCTCGAGATGCTGCAACATGGAGCCACGGGATCTGAGCACAGGCTCTGCAGCCAGCCGGAGCCGGCTGGGGGAGTCGACCAGCTGACCTTCCAGGTGGGGCCCATGGTGGGTGTGGACATGAAGGACCTGTGTCCTCAGCGGCCCCACGGATGAGCCCACGCGGGCCTTGGGAAGGCAGCGCCCAGGCCTGCCCTGCCCACGGTCAGTCACCCGGGGCTCTGGGCGGCTCAGGCCTCCGGGTGTCTCGACGGCGGTGCACGGTGTGCCAGGGGCGGAGGTGCAGAGCGCTCCCGGTGGTCTGCGCGGCCTGCGGACCATCCCCCTGCGGTCAGCCTCACTTCTCTCTGAATGCCGGCCTCGGTCCCTGCTCCCCTCGCCCACGTCTGGTCTCTCTCCTCGCTGTCTGGTGTCGTTGCCCTTCCTGTGCACCGTCTGATCCTGACCTTTCCTCTGATGCAACCAAGACCCAGCCCCAGAGTGGAGAGCTGAGGACGCCTCCACCTGCCGTCACCAAACGTCAGAACACCGTGCGGCCGGGCAGCGGAGCCAGACGGCCACAGGAAGGCTGGCACAGAGAGCACACGCAGACACACATGCACACACAGACTCACACACATAAACATATACACTCACTCACACACAGACTCACACATGCATACACACATGTACACCCACACACACATATACATACACGCATACACTCACACATACACACACACGCGCACACACACATATACATATACACATACACGCACACAGAGACACACACACATATACATACACACATATACACCCTCCCACACACATACACACCCATATACACTCACACAGACTCACACACACAAACATATACACACATAGACTCACACACACACTCACACATGTACACCCACACACACATATACACTCACAGACACACACTCACACATATACATACACACATACATATACATTTACATAGACACACACACATATACACACACATACACACACACATATACACCCTCCCACACACATATACACTCACAGACACACACTCACATATACATACACACATGCACACACACATACACACATACATTCACATACACACACACACGTATACACACACACATACACACTCACATATATACACATACACTCACACATATACACACACTCACACATATACACTCACACATGCATATACATACACACTCCCTCACACATAGACACACACACATACACTCACACATGTACACACTCACAAATACATACACACATATACACACACACATACACACCTGCACTCATACATAGAGTCACACACACAGATATACATACACACACTCACACACAGACACACAGACTCACACATTTATATACACACACACACAAACTTACATTCACACACATACACACACATACACACTTATACACACTACAGATGCATACACACATATACATACACACATTTACACACATATACATTCACACTCACACATACACTCACACACATACACACTCACACATACACACATATACACTCACACATATACATACACACATACACTCACAGTTACACATACACACAGATACACTCACATACACACACACATATACATACACACACACACACACACACTTGCACACACACAGAAACTTTTTCTTGCCCGGTAATGAAGGAGGCACGAGCGACAGCAAAGCGAGGCTCTGCCCAAAGGGCTGGCAACGGCTCTGGGGGCTGACAGTCTGGCTGCTGGCATGTGGTGAGTGTGACAGGTTTGTCCATTTCAAAACTAAATAATCTTGGAAGCGTGTAAGTGGGCCACACCCTTTTTGAATTACAATTTTGTCAAAAAGTTATAAACTATTGGCAGCACCCTCTAAGGCGCCTGGCGTCCGCAGAGAGCTGACCTTGACAAACACCCGCAGGCACCTGCTGTCTCGGGGCCCCTGCTGACTGCAGGGCAGTGCGGCCATAGCCAGGCTCGCAGTTAACCCACGGGAGGGTCAGCAACTCAAGCCCAGCTTTGCCCCTGCGTGTCACCAGGTCGTGGCAAAAGCAACAGGGTGAGGACTGGTACTTTTGATCAATCTTCTAAACTCCTGAGGTCCCAAGAACAAGCCATTACATTTAAATTATCATATTATGACTGTATGAGATATTTAGGGGCTCATTGGATAGAGAATATTCAGTTAGTTAAGAAAAAGTCCTTTTAATTCTATAGAAAATTAATACCCATTTGCAAAATGTGAGATGTTTTTGCATGCCTGCCCTAATTTTCTACAGAAAGTGTTTATATTTTTTAAAAGGTTCACAGAAATGAAAGGAATAAATTTCCATAGCTTGGGTCTACACAGTTTTTTGTGCATGGACTTCTCTTCCTTCCTCCAACCACAAGCCGCGTGGTATTTACTCTCCAGGGCAGGGGTGCAGACTGAAGTGTGCAGGGGTGGGGGGGCGGCGCCAGAAGCCTGTGCCCATCCAGGGCCCTGGCGTGTGCGCCAGTGTGCACCACACATGCACATGAACACAAGCGAAACAGGACGCAGCAGGACAGACGTGAACCACCGCGCGTGCTCGCTCTCCCGACAGGTCTGCGGTAATGAGAGGTCGCCATGGCAACCTGAACAGCAGGGGCCCCTCCAGCGTTCCCCACCGCACCAGAGCCAGAGCAGAGGCTTGGCGACTGGCACTCAACGCCGTTTGAAGGACGGGAGGCCACACGGTTATGGGCAGGTCTCTCGCCATGTTTGGGGGCCTGGCTCAAGGAATGCTCCTGCTAAATCAATCATCACTCCCAACTGGGCTGGCGGCCGGCTCCGAGGCTTTTCCCTTTACCTCTGGTCGCCCAGATCCGAACCAGCTGCCACATAACTAATTTCTGCCTCCAGGTTTGCGGGTGGAAAAAATCCTTGAAGATAAATAAGGACGTGCACGGAGAGGAGGGTGAAGTCATCCCTCTCTCAGCTTCTGGTGGGTGCTCCTGCTGCAGCGGTGCAAACCCACCAAAGCTGCAAAGACCTGTCCTCTTCCCCTCGGACTTGAACAGGTTCACACAAGGGTCGGGGAACTGGCTCAGCTCGGAAAGGCAAGTTCACCCAGAAGGTGGGGATGAGCCCGTGGGGAACCTCAGGTCTGGTTTCTCTGCCCCAGGGTCCATGTGAGAATGATGATTTTAGGACAAAAACGCGTGGGACAAAGGTGAAGAAAGAGGAGGTGGGTTGTGAGCGCTACATTACCACCCAGTGTCCAAGGACCAAGCCCTCAACACCCGGCCAGCAGCCAGTGGGCAGGAGCAGGGTGCCCCTGCCCGGCGAGGCCATGAAAGAAACAGGCCAGGGTGGGCATTCCTGGTTGGGGGGTGCTGCCCAACCATGAGGACACCACTCTCCCCCGAGATCCAAGACACCTACATGTCCTGCCCTGGGCAGGATCAGCCTGAATACATGCTTCCTCGTCGTGAGGATAAAGAACAGCTACAGTCGACATCAGACACCAAAACAAGAGCGTGAGGGTGAAAAATGATTCTGTGACATGAAAGGCAAACCTGCGTGGCTGGTGCGAGAAACGTGCTTTTAACAATTACTATCAGAAACCCATACACTCTAAAAAGCATCTGATTTTTGTTCTCAGTAAAATTTAGGGAAATGCCAACTACAGAAAAGGAGATAACAGGACAACAGGCCAGATGTAAAGCAAGCTGAGTGAAAGACTCATGGAAAACAGGAGGTTTGATTAGAAAAAGAGGGAAGAGTGATGATGGAGCCTGGACCACAGACTCATAGGACAGAGCCATCCCCACGGAGAACCCAGGCGGCCACAGGGAGGCCGGACCTGGAAACATGAAAAGCTTGGTTAACATGCAAACCACAGAGCTGGCAGCTGTGGTGGAGGAGACGACACCCAGACAGGACTGAGAATGAGAGCCAGCGTCAGGACAGACACGCAGAGAAGGAAGGGGAGGGGAGAAGGAGGAGGGAAGGAAGCAGAACCAAGGCATGGGCCAGGGAAGCTTCCAGGACCAAAGCTCTAGTCTGAAGATGGAAGCGTTTCCCAAAAACCACATTACAGTCCTTACATCTGACTTCTTTGAATTACAAAGAATCAAATGAACTATTAAAATGAAAGAGTCTTGGTAAAGCAGCCCATTGTAAGACAAAAGTTAAAAATATACACTATATACAACTATGCTTAATGAAAATCTGGGCAAATCGTTATTTTCTTGGGAAACAAATACCAGATTTGACTCAGAAACCAGTTGAAAAATTCCTGAATTTACATATAAGCATGGAAGAAATTTTTTTTAATTAAAAATAAACAAGGAATTACCATTTAGGAAATGTCATGGAAAAAATGAACAGCTGGATTTAGAAAAGGCAGAGGAACCAGAGACCAAATTGCCAACATCCATTGGATCACACAAAAAAGCAAGGGAATTCCAGAAAAACATCTACTTCTGATTCCTACACCCCGGTGGCTCAGATGGTAAAGAATCCACCTGCAATGCAGGAGAACTGGGTTCATTCCCTGGGTCGGGAAGATTCCCTGGAGGAGGTAATGGCTACCCACTCCAGTATTCTTGCCTGGAGAATCCCATGGACGGAGGGCTACAGTCCACAGGATTACAAAGAGTCGGACACGACTGAGTAACACACACAAAAGCCATTGGCTGTGTGGATCAAAATGAACTGTGGAAAATTCTTCAAGATATGGAAATATTGTACCTGTCTCTGAGAAATCTGTATGCAGGTCAAGAAGCAACAGTTAGAACCAGACATGAAACAACTGTCTGGTTCAAAACTGGGAAAGGAGCACGTCAAGGCTGCTGGTTTATTTAACTTATATGCAGAGTACATGATGAGAAACACTGGGCTGGGTGAATCACAAGCTGGAATCAAGATTGCTAGGGAAAATATCAACAACCTCAGATATGCAGATGATACCACTTTATTGGCAGAAAGTGAAGAGGAACTAAAGAGCCTCTTGATGAAAGTAAAAGAGGAGAGTGAAAAAGCTGGCTTAAAACAATATTCAAAAAACTAAGATCATGGCCACTGGTCCCATCACTTCATGCCAAATAGATGGGTAAAAAGTGGAAACCCTGACAGATTTTATTTTCTTGGGCTCCAAAATCAGTGTGGATGGTGACTGCAGCCATGAATTAAAAGCGCTTGCTCCTTGGAAGAAAAGCTATGACACAGCAGCCATGTAAATAACACACTTTTACCAACAAAACAGAAACCTGAGCACCCTGGGGTTTAAATACAAGCATCTTGCGAAGCCCACTCCCGGCCTCCAGAGCTGCCAGGACAACACAGGGAGTCTGGGCCCAGCGTGTGCTCCAGTTCTTCCTAATTACACAGACTTGCAGACACTGACTATCCTGCGGGAGATCCAAGAGACGATTTTAAACCTGTCAGAGTGTCAGAAATGCATTTTGAAGTTCAAAAGTCAAGGTAACACTCTAAACAGAGTCATCAAGACAGAAGGCAAGAGAAGGCGCTTATGTGGCAGGGAAGACAGAATTGACAGTCGGGAGTCAGAGCCTGAGCCTGGGGATGGGGCAGCGAGGGGCCCGGGCGGCAGGGCAGGCCGAGGTGGGCACAGGGCTCACCCAGCCCGGGTCCCCTCTGCCGGGAACGTGCAGAGGCACTGATGAGCGTGGGCGGTAGCGCTTCTTCAGTGCTTTGACGTAGGAGAAATACTACGATCCAGAAGGTCTGAGCACACAGAAGGAACCGTCCTGGCCAGAAGCCCTCGTCTGCAAAGGCTCCCTACTTTGTGCTGTGCCTTTTCGTCGAGGACTTTGAACACTATGGGAGAAATGAACGTTTTAAAATGAGAACGCCTGTGCTCTTACAGGGGGAAGGCAATGGCAACCCACTCCAGTACTCTTGCCTGGCAAATCCCATGGACGGAGAAGCCTGGAAGGCTGCAGTACATGGGGCTGCACAGAGTCGGACACGACTGAAGCGACTTAGGAGCAGCAGCAGCACCCTTACAGATAAGAAAGAGACCACGGCAGACAGTGCGCTCTGAAGACTCCCTCTCAGGACCCTGTGTCCCCAGCACTGACCAGCCTCAAGGGTCCTGCACAGTGAACGCTGGAGCTGCCTGCCTCGCCTCCTGCCCTCCTCATCCACCCTCGCTGGACACGCCTGTGTCCACTGACAGCCCCGAGGGCGGCGTGGGAGGTGGAGGAGGAAGACCACTAGGGTCTGCACCATCACGCCTTCCACAGCAAGCAGTCCGTGGCTTCAGAGGGCCCGAGGCCCCCGGGGACCAGTAAGGGCCTCCGGCCGCACACACTGGAGACGGCACTGAAAGGGACCCAGCTGCAGGGGCCACGGGCAGCAGAGACCGCTACTCCGGAGCAGTAGTGCCGCCTCAGCAGCAGCAGTGCCGCCTCAAGGCCGCCCCCTCGCCGTAGTCTGCGGGGTGGAGGGGCTCCGGCATGCCGAGGTTTCTGCCCCGAGACCGAGGAGCACACCCACAGGTCTCGGAGGCCACCCCTGAGGGGCCGTCAGCCCCCGAGGGCTCCTGGGCAAGGAGAACAACCTTCACCTCGTCCAAAATCACCACAAACTCTGTAGGTTTAAAATACATTTCATTTAAGGGAAAATGATGATATTCAACTCTGGAGCGTGCCTGCATGCACAAGGCCCCAGAGGCACAGCCCTGAAGCGACGGTCCTCAGGGGACAAGCCATGCAGGCCCGAGCAGAGCTCACGGGAAAGTCCCACCGGACTCAACTGCCCGCGTGGGTGAACCTCCTCCGAGCTTTCTATCCCCAGTCCCAATGCCCTGGGGACGCTGATAAAGATGCTGATAAAGAGCAGATGACTCATCCCTTCTGGCAACGTGGACAAGAACCTGAACTCCCTCTTCAGAGGCCTCCACTCTTTGAGTCCCGTGTAACAGAAGTTGCTTTGATATGAGGTCCTGGGAGCAGCTCAGGAGACCGGAACTCCAGCCAATTCTGTTTCATCCATTATCATTAAAGCATCAGGCCCAGGGAAATTTTCTTAATTGCAGTCATGAAAATTTGCTCTGATGGAAGTTCAGCTTTGAAGGGATTTAAAAGTTAACACAAAACTACCAAAGTAGCATTGACTTCTGTTTTTATTTCTTGTGGCATTACAACCAACAAGAGCTGTTCGGCAGTAATCAAATTCAAAGACCCAGATTCACCTGGGCAAAACATACAATGTCCTGGTCAACTGAAAATCAGATAATTGAGACCATAACATCATTTTTCTCAGTGATTAGAATGCCAATCACTTCCTCTTTAAATTCCAAGTTTAGGAAAACATTCTTTTTAATTCAGGCCACATTGGCCAAACCGAGAGTGGTCCCCGCTGTGCTGGGGAGATGCTGAGTTCCCCCGCTCCCCAGGAGGCCTCTCACCCTGTCCCGCCTTCCTCGTCCTCGTGCCCAAGACAGGCAGGCGCAGGGTTACACCTCCTCTGAACTGAAGGAAACTTGAGGCCGGTCTCCTGAAAACCAGAATCAATTGTTCCTGTCACAGCCTGTTCCCAAAATCAAGTGCGCTTTGAGTGGTGCGGATCGTGAGCCTCTGTCCCCAGACTGGACAGCGGCTCTGCCTGCACTTGCCGGGTGGGGCGGTGGGCCCTGTTCCAGGGGGTCTGGGCCTGCACGGCTCTCTGTTCCCAGGGCAGCCCCTCCTTCCAGCTTATCCTTTCCCATCTGGTGGGATGACCACCCGGGGCCCCTCAGACACCATCAGGGTCTGCTGCCCAGAGTCCGCTCAGATGTGTCCTTGAGATGCAATCCAGCCTGGGCCCTGGAGCAAATGCTCACTCAGGCTCAGGACTTACCATCACCTTCTGCCCAGGGGAGGTGGTGCCCGTCCAGCCCGGGGGCTGAGCCTCACGTGGTGGGAGCCACACGTGCAGCTGCTGGCATGTCTCCACAGTAGGATCTGCTTCAGGGGGATGTGCTTCAGGGGCATTACCCTCCCGCAAACGCTAGAGCCGGAGGCCGGCCTGGAGACCAGACGCGCGTAACGTGCTGTTCTGGGCCCCCTCACCCGCAGTTCCTACTTCCCCCAGCCAGCTAACACTTCATTACGGTTTCATGAGTGTGTTTATCTAGTACAACAATGTCTAGTACTAAAATCCAATAATGGGTTCCTCCGGGATGCTCACCTGCACCCTGACCCTGCCCTCCTCCCCGGTGTTGGTGTCGACCCGCGGGCACCGAGAAAGCAGCTCCCACGTGTTTGTCATACTCTCCCAAACCAAGCAGCTGAGGACCGTGTCCATCGGTGAGCGATCTGCACTTAACGCACACAAGCAAGTCCAAGTCTTCATTCCTGGCAGCAAGCACAACCTGAGGCTCCCCCAACACCCAGCCCCCCGACACTCGACACAGACTAGATGTCCTGGGACTTAACCCGTGTCTGACACTCACACTGGAGTTAGGGCAGACCCCCAGGTCACGGCTCTGTCCCACGAGGCTGCCCGACTTCAGATACCAGCCTAGTCCCAGCTGCAAACCGGGGTCCCCACAACTCCCTCTGACCCCCACCCCTGCCACCACAGGGCTGGTAACCTGCCCACACGACCCATGGACTCAGGAACACTGCTCACGGACGTTAGTAGTTTATCGTAAAGGACACAACTCGGGAACCACCGGGGGAGGGAGACGCACCAGGTGCGCGAGGGGCAGAGCTCCGCACCCTCGGGGCGCCCCGCTCCCAGCCCTCTCGCACTCGCGGCCCAAAGCTCTCTGAGTCACAGTCCTTTATGCGGTTTCTGGAGGTTCCATCACAAAGGCGTGACTGTGGTCAACTCACTGGCCGCTGGCCCTGACCCCACGTGCAGTCCCGACGTGAGGAGGGCCTCAGGCCCATGTGAAGAACCTACATAACTCAACCTAAAATAAGAAAGGGAGGAATCGAACCCTCACTGCTGACCGGGTCAGGGACGGACACCCCCAGCCGGTCAGAGACCCAGGGCGCAGCCTACGCGGGCTGGGGCTGCCCCAGTGCCCACCCGGCAGCCCAGGTGCTCGTGCCCTGTGGGCAAGCCAACCCAGACACCAGACGCCACCACGTGGCCATGACGCGGAAACGGAGGGTTCCTGCAGGACGCAGGCTGAGTCCTGAGCCCCGCCGCGCCCCCAACCAACCCCTCCCTGCCCGCCCACCGCCTCCAGCAGGAACCCGCACGCTGGCCTCCACATGTGTCTCCCACCAAGTTCCCAGGCCTCGTCTTGGGCCCAGGTCGCCCCCATGCAGCCCCTGCGTGCAACTGGGAAGTAACTCCTTTGTTGAGGGGGGCGGTGATCAGGGCACAGTGGGCAGCCTGTCCACCTTTCTGACCGTCCTTTGTTCCCTGACGTGGGGCGGACGCCCCTGTCCTCCAGGAGGGAGGGGTCACCAGGCAGCGTCCACAGTACTGCCTCCCTCTCTCCACCCCAGGACTCCCTGAAAAGATGGGCCCCTGTACCCAGAGGAGCTGTGGGTACTCTGATTTTGCCTAGAAAGCAGTGAGGGGCAGGCGGGCGCAGGGCCGGCGTGCGGCAGAGGCTGCGCACAAGACTGACCGCAGCCACGCCCGCCTCCCTCACCGGGTCTGCTTTCAGCCCGAACACCCGACTTCGAAAACCCTGCAGGCACTCGAGACACCTAACTGGCTATAAACTCAGAACGGCGCGCGCGCCCCAACTCCCACCTGGGAGACCGCGGGGCAGCCCGGCTTCTCGGACACACCCACCGGGGCGCCCGGGGGAACCCAGCCCGGAGCACGAGCACCGGGCTAGGTCTGCGCTCCGCCCCGCGGGGACGGCGCGGCGGGAAACAGGGCGAAACCCGGGGCTGAAGCGTTTCTCTAGAGAACACGAGGGCCCTGTCTGGGGCCTGCTGGGGTAAACGTCACTCTGGATTTCTTACTTTGGTGAATTGGCACCTTAGAATTGAAATTCTTCAAATGTAATTTTCATCAGATAAAGTTTCTTGTTTTTCAAAGCAATTCTCATGGCTTACTGGGTGAGCCTTCCAAACGGTGTAATTACTCTAATGGTGTTCATTATAACCTAATTACCTAACACTGAAAAAGGTGGAATTATGAAGTGTAATTGCAACGCGCAGCAATGAAGCTCCTCACGACGGAATATCATTTACCGGCTTCTCGGAAAAGGCATGAGGTACCCGCCACGGCCTGCCTGCTCCCCCACCCACCACTCAACACAGTCAGACGCCACTGTGGCCTGTGCCCGGGGCCTGGGTGGTAAAGTGAGGGAGTCCCGGGGACACAGGATTCACAAGAGAAAGGCAGGAGCAGGTGAGAGAAGGCCTGGAGCAATCTCCCAGGATTCCAGAATCTTCCAGAATCTTCCCGGTGCAGGGGGCAGGAGGGCCCAGCAGGCAGAGGCGCTGGTGTGTGGGGTGATGTGGCGGCCGCTGCCTGCAGGACGGGCTGGGCTGGGAGCACAGCTGCTCAGGACCCGTGAGCCCCCTGTGCCCCCACCAGAGGCACCGCTGAGCACCACCGCAGGGCCCCCAAAGCAAGGGGAGGAGGCAAGACAAGGTGAGCTGAGCGGACAGAGAAATTTCCCTTCTGGCGGAAGAAAAATAAAAGTCAGGGCTTCTAAATCTCTGGCAAAGTCGCTTCAGTCATGTCCGACTCTCTGCGATCCCATAGACGGCAGCCCACCACGCTTCCCTGTCCCTGGGATTCTCCAGGCAAGAACACTGGAGTGGGTTGCCATTTCCTTCTCCAATGCATGAAAATGAAAAATGAAAATGAAGTCACTCAGTCGTGTCCGACTCTTCGAGACCCCATGGACTGCAGCCCACCAGGCTCCTCCGCCCATGGGATTTTCCAGTCAAGAGGACTGGAGTGGGGTGGGGCAGCAAAGACTGTAGCGAGCAGACAGATGGAAGGCGCTGGGGGAGCTTCGGCAGCAAGTGCAGCCCACGGGCAGGTGCACAGACCTGGGGATGCAGCTGGGACCCTGGGGGCAGCCTGACGCCCCTAACGGCACATCAGACGTCTGCCTGCAGCCCCCTGCCACCTTTCCCAGCCATCAGGGCTCCCACACTGCGGGCGGATTCTTTACCATCTGAGCCCCCAGGGAGGCCGCTAGCGTGGAATTAATTCCACCCACCTGTGGGATTCTGGCTTGGTCAGGTGGTGCTAGTGGGAAAGAACCCACCTGCCAATGCAGGAGATGTAAGAGACTCGGGTTCAATCCCGGGGTCAGGAAGATCTGGAGGAGCGCATGGCAACCCACTCCAGTATTCTTTCGTGGAAAATCCCACGGACAGAGGAGCCTGGCGGGCTGTAGTCCCTGGGGTCACACAGTTGGACACGGCTGAGTGGCTTAGCACGGGTGCCCGGCTTGGGAAAGAGGGTTGCAATACTAGAAAGAGGCCACAAGATGGCGCCCAGAAGAGGCCTTCCCCGAATCCCGGGCACAGCCGCCTACAGGAGGCGTTGCGGGGCCTCACGGGCTAGGGGAACCTGCCCGTCAGCGCCCTCCCTCCCGAGGCAGGAGCTGCTTCCCAGGGCTGCAGGGAGAGGGGGATTCAGCTCCTCCCTCCTGGCTTTCACAGGGCGAAGGCAGGGCTCACAGGACCACCCAGACCCCCTGCGGAAGGGCCCAGGAGAGGGCAGTTTCAAGCTCCCCGGGCGGGCCCAGCAAGTCCATGGTGAGCAAGGGGGTGGGCCACCCCCTCCCAAGCGTGTTTCACGCTCAGGCTGGCCCCAGCCTCCTTGCACCGTGACCAAGCTGCTCCAGTTCTCAGGCAGAAGAGGAGGCTGGATTCGGATCCCGGACTGCTCTGGGGACAGCCTGGGGATGCTGCTCAAGGCCACGGGTCATGGAACCGAGGGCCCCACTTCCAGTGCAGACACTGTTCCCACTAAGACCATTTCTCTCACTTTCAGTATCAAATAACTTTTGAACATTTCTACTAAAAAAAAAAAAAAAAAGGCAGCAGCAGCTATTTGAAACAGAATAAAAATATCGTGTGAGGGTAATGGTGTGTTCACGTGTGCTCAGCTGCTTCAGTCGTGTCCGACTCTTTGGGACCCCATGGACTGTGGCCTGCCAGGCTTCTCTGTCCGTGGGATTCTCCAGGCAAGAACACGGGAGTGGGTTGCTGTGCCCTCCTCCAAGGGATCTTCCCAACCCAGGGCTCAAACGCACATCTCTTACGTCTCCTGTGTTGGCGGGCAGTTTCTTAAAGTAGTGGGTTTTATTTCTTCTCCTGGGGATCTTCCTGACCCAGGGATCAAACCGGTTCCTCTCGCGGCTCCTACATCTCAGCAGGTTCTTCCCCACTAACGGCACTGTGTAAACTTTCACTTTCAAATATGCAGAATGGCCTGAAACCAGAAGTCCCCTGGAAGCAGGCACAGAAAGGGGGTGCTGCCCCAGCCTTGCGCTCCAGCCCCAGGCCAGGAAGGGGCGCCCTGGCCCTGAGGCTGGGGGCCATGGTCCTCTGACCCAGAAGAGCCTCCTGCTGTAGGCGTCCCCTGCCCCACTCTTCCAACACGCGTGAGCTCGGACTTCTGCTCATCCCCCTGCCCTGCATCATTCTCAAGCCCAGCAAGATTCTGGGGGACCTGCCGCCTGCACCGCTGGCCAGGGGCGTGGGCCCTCCATGGAGGTGGGCAGCACAGCCCAGTCTGACTGATCCTGCTGACGGGGGCCTGGACGCCTCCGCGGACCTGCCCCCGGAGTATGGCTGGGGCAGCCAGGCTGGACGCGAGGGCCAGTGCCCAGGTCCCTCGCGTCCCTGGACCACACCCGCCCTCCCACAGAAACAGTTCCTGGTGTCCCCGCCTCGGATTGGACGGAAGCAGACCGGCCCTGGGGAGCTGGGGGCCAGGACCACTCCACCCCAGCCCCTCACGTCCTGGCGATTCGCTGGGGTTCCCGGGAGGAGGAAGAGACATCCGGAACTCCCGATGCTGGCCCCGGGCTCCCCGGGGGCCCGCTCCTGCCACTGGGACCAGTCGCCGTCCCTCTGAGGCTCTGCTTGGGCTGCTCCTCGAGGTCTCGTGAGGTGTTTGCAACCAAAAAGAAACAAGAAACAAACAGAACAGAAGCCTAACCGCAGAGTCACAGCAGCTACTCGAGTACAGACGCGCGAAGCAGACCGAATGAGCACCCTCGGAGGCAAACGGCAGCCCTCGCCATGGGAAACCCGGAGGGGCACGTGCCCGCGAGCGTGATGCGCGTACTCATGGTGCCCACGGGGGCGGGGCCCGGGGCGGCCACTCAGCAAAGCGGAGGCCGAGCGCTGTGGAGGGAAAAGAGGCCTCGCGGTCTTGCCGTGTGTTTTATCAGATATACAACCCCTCAGAAACCTGACAGAGAAGCCTCTTCATATCACAACAAAACAACAGCCACAGAAATCAATGGGGCTGCTCTGCCATCACTCAAGTCCACGTCTCTGGAACCCAAGCCATCTTGACGTCGCAATGCCGCAGAGCCCGCCGCAAACCCCATAGAAAGAGCCTCTGGCTTCCATTAAGACCAGAGTGAGGAATGGCCCCCGTGAACCCCGGGCCTGAACCGCGGGCAGCACTGAGACCCACGAGCGAGCAGGAGACTCGGCGGCTGGCCCTCCGGCCACGAGTGCAGGTGGGACACCTGTGTCCGTAACCCTGCGGCCCGACCAGAAGCTCGGAGCTTCTCACCACAGCGCCCGGCACACAGGCAGGGCCTGAGCTGCGCCGGCCAGGGTGGGTCTCCAGGCAGTCTGGCTCTGGGGGGCGCCTCAAACACCGGCCAACGACCCCATCCCTCACCTTCCCTCCCCGGATCCCGTGAAAAATACCAAAGATCTGGGGTCTTCTCCCTTCGTGGGGAAGAGCTGAGGAAGCAGGAAGCCTGGCTTTCCGCCAACCTGGCCTGGGTGCTCCTCCAGCCCCTTGCCGACCTGCAGGCCCATCACTGTGACGGCGCTCTTTGCATCGCTGAGAGACAGGGAATAAAACGGGAGGGCCGGAAACCGTCCCTGGGGACGGGGGTGCAGCAGGGGCCCCAGGGTTGCTGAGACGCCCGAGGCTCTGACGGTTGTTCAGAAACGCGGAGCAAGGATGGGCGGGCAGGCCCCTTCCCTGTGCAGGGGCAGGAGGCCTGGGACCTGGGACCTGGGACTCGGCTCCTCCTCTGTGGTTTCATTGTGCTGCTCCGCGCTCTTCCAGAAAAGTCTCTCAGAGCTGCCACAGAGCAGCAGACAAGCCAGGAGCTCATTCCCTGCCCTGCACCCGCAACGCAGGCAGCGGGACCGCAGGGCCGGAGCTAAGGCAACGACGGGAGGGGCTGCACCCTGGGCGTGAAGCAGGGGGTCCCTGGGGCCGGGCACTCCGCTGGAAGGTCGTGAGTAGGGGGAGAAGGGCAGGCTTCATAGCCAGCCGTGCGGCTTCCCTGGTGCCTCAGTGGTAAGGACCCCCTAAGTGCAGGGGACGCAGGCCTGATCCCTGGTCCAGGAAGACCCCACATGCTGCGGGGCAACTAAACCTGAGGGCTACGGCTGGAGCTTGCATGCCCAGAGCCAGCTCTGCAACGAGAGGCCCACGCACCGCCAGTGGAGAGGAGCCCCGGTCACTGCAACTAGAGAAAGCCCACGTGCGGCCATGAAGGCTCAGCTCAGCAGTGGAAAAGAAATAAAAACAGACAACAGTAGATTCTCGTGTAAAAGGTATAGTCAAACTACCTTGATGTATTTGAGGATGAAAGAATTGGGGAACACATGTACACCCATGGCTGATTCATGTCAATGTATGGCAAAAACCACTACAATATTGTAAAGTAATTAGACTCCAATTAAAATAAGTTAATTGGGGGCAGGAGGAGAAGGGGACGACAGAGGATGAGATGGCTGGATGGCATAATTGACTCGATGGACATGAGTCTGAGTGAACTCCGGGAGTTGGTGATGGACAGGGAGGCCTGGCGTGCTGCGATTCACGGGGTCGCAAAGAGTCGGACACTACTGAGCGACTGATCTAATCTAATCTAATTTTAAAAAGAAAAGAGAAAGGACAGCTGAAGACCGGGTCTGAGGGAATCTGGGGGCCGGCGAGGGGCGGACAAGGGAGGCTGAGCACGCGGCGGGAGGGCCGTCTCCTGCGCTGTCCGCCGTGGTCCCCGCCTGCAGAGAAGTCGAGACACTTGGAAAGGAGCACCTGGTCAGTGTCCAGCGGGGCCTGGGGAAGCGCCGCGCTGGGGACACAGGGGCGCTGGGAGGGCAGCGCCACCAGCCTCAGTGCGCACGCGGCCGGAGAACCGCGCGTGCGCAGAAGCCCGAGTCCCGCGGCGCAGCAGCTCTGACTACTGTGCTTACCTCGGGGCCACGACCTCAGGCTCAGGGCCTGGCACCCCGGTTTTCCGTGTGGGGAGGCTCGTAGCTCAGTGCCGCCGTGCACGTCTGTTCAGGTGGGAGGGTGGCTCTCACAGGCAGAGGGGCTCCTGGGCGCTCGGGAGCGGGCGGCGGTGCCGTGGTCTGTGCTAACACAGCTCTGTCCTCCACGCAGGCGAGCGCACACCAGTGAGAACCCAGGTGTCCCTGCGGCACACACGTGACTCCACAGCACCGCTCGTCCTGACCTGCGTGCAGAGCCCAGCCCACGGCTGCTGGGGGGACGTGAACCCGCCCCCACTGCAGGGGATCCGTCTGAGCCCCTCCTGAGGCTGACGCCCTGGGTGGCCCTGCAGTTTCCCCCCGGGAAAGGGGGTCTTGGTGGAGGATCCGCGGTCGCCCCACAGCCTCACGTGACCACCCACGCGTGGGTTCAGGGTGACCCTCACACTGTCGTGCAGCCTCACCACCATCATCTCCAGAACTTCATCTTCAGAAACTGAAATTATCCCCGTTGAACACTAACTGCCCCCCGGCCCAGACCCTGGCCCCCACCGCTCTGCTTTCCACCTCGGGATGGGACTCCTCCAGGGACCTCTCAGTGCCTGTCCTTTTGGACAGGTTTAGCTCACTGGGCGCCGTGTCTTCAAGGTTCACCCGTGCCGTATCACATCATGGAATTTCCTTCCTTTTTAAGGTTGAGTAACGGCCATTGTATCAGGGCCCCCACAGCTAGCTGTCCTGAGTCAGAGCTGCATGAACGTAGGGATGCAGAGACCTTCTGGGTCACTGGCAGCTCTGGTAGTTTTTTGAGGAAACTCAACTCTTTTCCACCATGGCGGCACGTTCACGCTCCCACCGCGTGGGCACGAGGGCTCCAGTCTCCTGACATCCTCACCAGCTCTTGCTGCTTCCTGCTTTCTGCAGCAGCTATCGGCCTTGTGCCTTTTCATTCGCTCATCTCTTTGGGTCTCTGGGTCTCAAGTGAGTCTCTGGATGACAGCACACAGGGATGGTGCACTTTAGTCCATTCTGTCCATTTCTTTCGGAACACTCAGTGCATTTACACTTAAAGGACAAACTTACTTCCACCCTTTTGCCCTTTGTCTTCTATACACCCCATGGCTTTTGTCCCTCATTTCCTGCAGCCCTGTCTTCTGTGTTTAACTGACTTTTCGCAGTGAAATGTTTCAATGCCTTCCTCATTTCCTTTTGTGTGCATTCCCTAGCGATTCTTTTGTGTTTACTATGTGGATTATATACAACATACAAACTTCAACAACACACAAAACACTCTGCTCCTTTACGGCTCCATCTCCACACCTTGCATTTGTTGCCACAAAATCACATCTTATACACTATGTGCCCGCAAACACAAACTAATAATTATTTCACACGCATCAGTCCACTACATTACGTAGGAAATGAGATTTAGATTTACAAACCAAAGGTACAGTAACCTTGGCTTTGGCACCACCTTTTCTTCCTGTAAGGCACTCGTCTCTTAAACCATGGACAAAAGGAAGACTGCAGAGCTACAGCCCAGGTTACAGAACCTGCTTCTGTAGCAGCCCGCGTCTACCTCGAGTGAGACCCTCATCCCGCACACGGCTCAGAGGTGCCGTGGGTGCCCCTTGGCTCCCCTGCAGGGCTGTCTTGAGCATTTCTTGAAGGGCAGGACTAGTGGTCATGAGATCCCTCAGCCTTTGTTTACCTGGGAATGTCTTATTTAGCCTTCACTTTTTAAGGACATTTTTGTGGATACAGGATTCTTGGTTAATACTTTTTCTTTGAGCACTTCTAATATGTCAGCCCCCTGCTTTCAGACCTCCAGAATTTCTGATGAGAAATCTGCGGATGATCTTATTCAGAGCATTGTATGTGGTGATTCATGCCTTGCTTGCTGCTTTTAAGGTTTAACCTTTGTCTTTGGCTTCTGAAAGCCTGATTATAGTGAGTCTGGATGTGGGTCTCTTTGAGTTGATCTTGTTAGAGTCCACTGAACTCCCTGGACTCATGTCTTTCCACAAATCAGGGATATTTTCAGCCTCTGTTTCTTCAAATACCCCCCCAGCCCCGCCTCTTCTCCTAGGAGCCCCACAACGTGCGTCTTCATCTGAGAACTGACAGTGTCCCCGGGACTCAGGTTTCTTCAAATACCCCCCCAGCCCCGCCTCTTCTCCTAGGAGCCCCACAACGTGCGTCTTCATCTGAGAACTGACGGTGTCCCCGGGACTCAGGCTCACTTTCCCTCCATTTTTCTTTTTGTTCCTCAGACTCAGTTTCCATTGTCCTTTCTCCAAATCCACTGATCCCTTTTCCTGCACTCAAATCTTCATTTGGATCCTTCTACTTTTCTTTTCTCCTTTGCTTTTCGCTTCTCTTCTTTTCACAGATATTTGTAAGGCCTCCCCAGACAGCCATTTAAGTTATATGAGTGAAAAAGTTGGCTTAAAGCTCAACATTCAGAAGACGAAGATCATGGCATCCGGTCCCATCACTTCATGGGAAATAGATGGGGAAACAGTGTCAGAGTTTATTTTTCTGGGCTCCAAAATCACTGCAGATGGTGACTGCAGCCATGAAATTAAAAGACATTTACTCCTTGGAAGGAAAGTTATGACCAACCTAGATAGCATATTGAAAAGGAGAGACATTACTTTGCCAACCAAGGTCCGTCTAGTCAAGGCTATGGTTTTTCCTGTGGTCATTTATGGATGTGAGAGTTGGACTGTGAATAAAGCTGAGTGCTGAAGAATGGATGCTTTTGAACTGTGGTGTTGGAGAAGACTCTTGAGAGTCCCTGGGACTGCAAGGAGATCCAACCAGTCCATTCTGAAGGAGATCAGCCCTGGGATTTCTTTGGAGGGAATGATGCTACAGCTGAAACTCCAGTACTTTGGCCACCTCATGCAAAGAGTTGACTCATTGGAAAAGACTCTGATGCTGGGAGGGATTGGGGGCAGGAGGAGAAGGGGACGACAGAGGATGAGATGGCTGGATGGCATCACTGACTCGATGGACGTGAGTCTGAGTGAACTCCGGGAGTTGGTGATGGACAGGGAGGCCTTGCGTGCTGCAATTCATGGGGTCACAAACTCAGTCAAACATGACTGAGCGACTGAACTGAACTGCACTGAATTTTCCCATATATGTGGTTGTTTTTAATGTCCTAGTCTTTAACATTTAGCTCCCAAAAGGGGGAAATGAACAACGAAGGGGTGAATAAAAGGATGCTGGCCCTTTAAATGCTCTGGAAGTCATTTCAGCCAAAGGGCGAGGGCCGTGTGACAATGGAGGAGGTGCAACCATGCAGGCACCTGTGCGGTCAGAGCAGCGCCCAGGGCCCCTGCACGTGGAGGACGCGCCCCAGCTTCCCTGCTGCAGTCCTGCGGGCGGCCCTGGGAACACGCACAGGGGCCACCGTGCAGCTGGCAGGGAGCAGGTAACTGCTACTGTGCCGTTCATCCAGGCTTCTCCCGGAAGTCGTGAGCCTCACGGGACAGTGCCGTCCGGGAGGCTCTGCCAGCTCAGCGCTGGTCCAGGTGGGAGACGGGCTCCGCTGCTTCCTGCTCCACCACTTCCTCAGAGTCCTCCAGCTTTTTTTCTTTCTCAGGGAAACGCATCCCTCAGTTGAACTTGCTGCTCTCCGTAGATTCCAGACCTGAGTTACTGCCCTAGACAGTCTGCATGTGATTAAGTAGCCTCTATCTGGGTCTTCTGTGGAGAGACATCACATTAGCACCTCCCAGGCAGTCCTGTAACGACTCTGATCTCTCTACTGTGGCTGAACCACGGCTCCCTCGGCACGACCGAGGGGCTCCCAGGAAATAACAGCGTGCCTGAGCTTGCCTGTACTTGTGCCTTTGCATCGACATTTTGCAAACAGGTCCACGAACATTATCAGAATTTTCACCTCTCGTGATGGCAGACGTAATTAAAGCACAGGGTACGTCCTGAGATAGCACGCAGCTGCCCTTTCCAAAAGCCTGCTGCCATGAGCGCTGTTCCCTACAACACGCCTTAGGCCCTGGGGCCAAAGTCAGGTTAGCTGGTAACCTGTGCAAAACAGAAGAGAAGCTTCCCTCCTGAAGCCTCTCCCGAGGCACAGCCAGCTGATGGCCTCTGCCCGACGCCCGGCCAGCGACCCGGAGGCTGTCTGTGCGGACGGGCGCTGAGTCCCCGTCTTCCTCCCTCCACTCCACACATGGGAGCAGGTCTACACCTCCACATCCTCTCCCATCAGACAAGCAGGGACCGGACCCTCCTCCACCACCTGGTCACCGAGCCGTGGCCTCCACCCCACTGGCCCTCCCGGGAGGTTATGTGACTGTGTCCGTTCATTTCCATCCACCTCAGCCCTCCAAATGCCTCACACGTGCAGGGCTGGCACAGGGCGCCATCCAACATGGAAAGACAGCTCCAGGGATCTTGGAACTCTGTCGCAACCACCGCCTGCACCCCGGGCCCCTGGACACGTGCAGCTGGAAGGGCTCTATCGTGGCATTGTGGTGGGCCACCGGCATCTCCTCTTGATGGCGGCACTGCTGCTGAGTCACCTCAGTCGTGTCCGACTCTGTGCGACCCCATAGACGGCAGCCCACCAGGCTCCCCCGTCCCTGGGATTCTCCAGGCAAGAACACTGGAGTGGGTTGCCATTTCCTTCTCCAATGCATGAAAGTGAAAAGAGAAAGTGAAGTCGTTCAGTCATGTCCCATCCTGGGCTAATTTCAGGGTTTGCAGCAGTTGAGCAGAAGAGAGTTGGAAACCTGCGCCAAACAGGAAGCAGCCACGGGGACGGAGCACTTCCCAAGGCCCAGCCTTGCAGGGGTCGTCCCTGGCCCTCCCCAGCGCCCACAGTGGGGGCTTCAGTCCTTTACCGGACAGACCGGAGGGTGACTGAGGACACAGTGGCAGCCGCTCGTCCTGGTGTCTCTTGAGATAGGAGCCAGCCTTCCCTACCCCGTCTTCTCGAGGCCACAAAACCTCATGCCATGGAGACTCCAGGGCCAGTCAGCTGCCTCGTCTGCTGCTTGCCCTTCCTCCCAAAGCACATGACTCTATCTGCATGTGTTTAAAAATACTCTGAGGTTGGACTGAAAACCAGCTCCCATCAAACCAGAATGGATATGGCAACCTTGTCAAGACATTATTTTTACTCCCAAGAAAAGTTCACAGGCTCTCCCTGTTCCTGTCACTCAAGAGAGGCTGAACTGACTTTCAGGGAAAAAAAAGAGGCTACTTTTGGGCAAAGACCAAATGAGCATTTTTTTCCATCTGGCGCACAAATGGGAAGTTGAGATTTTTGGTTTCAGGGGCAGGAAGGCTGAGAGCTGAGTGAGAGGAAAAGATGCACGCGCATCCAGAGTCAGAGACATGAAGGCCGCTGGGGCAGCTTACGTGTCCTGGAGAAGCCAGATGACACCCCAGAACAGGACGGGCCCGAGTCCCAGATAAGGAGGCAGGGGGGCGGCCCCAGCCAAGTCCACAGACCAGGCGGCTCAGAGAGCAGAGTCGCAGGTCCTCACTCCGGGAGGCCAGCCCCCAGGGGCCTCGGCCCTGGGCTGTCTCCTCCCCTGTCCTCACACGGCCAGCCCTCCTCTCACACACCCTGTCACACGGGAGGAGGGCCACTCCAGGGACTCACCTCAACACGTCACACTTGCCACAACCCTGCTTCCAAGTGTCAGTCACGTTCTGCAGGGCCCAGGGTTAGGGCATCAACAGGCAACTCGGGGCACAGCTCAGCTGGGACGGGACCGTGGCAGGTGCGTCTCCAGTGTCTCCTGGCCCCACGCTTCCCTCCAAGCTTGGGGGACCCCGGAGACCTCCCGCCCTCTGTCCCCACACACCCCCACCTCGTGGGATGGATGTCCTTGGTAAGACGGCTCAGGAGTTTGGGCAAGACGCCCAGGAAGCTATCACGGTGCGTTTCTCGATGTGCCCACAGGAGGCAGAGCATGTTCAGCTCTGCAACGGGACAGACCTGCCCCAGCAAAGGCTCAGATGTTAGAACTGGGGCTCACGGGGCTCCAATCACAGAAATCCAGCGAAGGGCCTCTTAGCTAAACAAGCCAATGACACAAAAGCAGGGATTTCCTTTCGTGTGCAATTAAAAAAAAATAATCACAGGGTGTGACCTAGAGCAGTCCTCCTCCATCCTGACTGGGCGTGGGAATCCACCAAGAATGTTCGTAAGGATGTACAGGCTGGTTAGACGAGGCCCTGGGTGCCGAACCCAGGCTGCCAGGCGGTTCCCTGGGCAGCAGGTTTGAGAAGCAGGGGCTAATAGTAAAAACAGTGCACGTGAGGCCCCGACTCCAGAGGGGGATCCATGTGGCACCAAGAGTCCACCTACGTGGACCAGCTGGGTGGGGGCGCCGCGGCAGGCCGGGGGTCAGACGGGCCAGCATTGCTCAGAGGAGACCCACCCACCAGTCCTGCGATCTGACTCCACTGGATTCCCCAGAGTTCGGAAGCTGGTTATAGGATAACACACTGGAAAAATCAACAGCTGTGGGAAGAGAGGAAGTGGATATTTGCTTTACCTCTTAGGTTAATGTAAAAGTTCACCCAATCAAGGTAATAACGTTTTCAGTGGTCAGTGCTCAGGGAAAGTCGCTCAGTCGTGTCCGACTCTTTGCGACCCCACAGACTACACAGTCCATGGGATTCTCCAGGCCAGAATACTGCAGTGGGTAGCCTATCCCTTCTCCGGGGGATCTTCCCAAGCTAGAGATCGAACTAGGGTCTCCTGCATTGCAGGCGGATTCTTTACCAACTGAGCTATGAGGGAAGCCAATTTTCAAGGCAGGTTTAAAGGCACTAATTACACTATGACTTCATCTCTAGGAACACTCAGGCACCTCCCACAGGGAAGACAGGACACACAGACGCAGGGACGGACCACTGGAGTGACCCAGACCTTGCTGATCACCTGTACCCTCTGAACTTTCTAAGTTAAAAGGCATCACCGTGACAATAAGAAAAATTAATTCTATAAAAATTACTTACTCAGAATGCACTGCCCTGCCCCCAAAGTTTTAACATCGGCTTTAGTGACTGTAAATGTGGTGCCCAATGCTCGGCAAGGAGGGCGGTGGGCATCAAGTGTTAGATGCCAGAGCCAAGGCCGGGTGTGGCCGTGGAGGTTTCGCAGGCTTTGACTGTGAACCACGGCTTGGTCCTGAGCCTGAGGTCCTAATGAAAACCTCCGCAGAGCTGGCCTGTCCAGCACAGGCCTCTGGAGGAAACGCTTGGTCAGTGCTTGTTCAACAGGGACACAAAAGGAGCTGCAGGCATGTGACCCGCGGGAATCGGCAGGTAACAACCCACAAACTGCAGGGATCTCTAATGACGAGGGTTTACCTGCACAATTCTCCCCACTGCAGAGTGTGACTGGCCCAGCTGTGCAGTGCCAGTATTTTCTGAATGTGCAGAATTCACTTTTCTGAACTCCACCTAGTTTGTACTCTGTCCATGCCTGAAAAAGTGAAACTCCTCTGTGGGGACTCACCCTGGAGAGCCTGGAACCCTTTCCAGTAGCAAAGCGGGGAGGCCGTGTCCTCCGGCCAAAGATGCCAAGGCTCTGAGATGTTCGACTGAAGTGGAGACGGGACAGCGGCCTCTGACAGGGGGAGGCTGGTACCCTGAGGGCTGGATGCCCTCTGCGGCCCCAGGGCGGCCTCCATGGAGGCCAGGCTGGCACCCCGCTCTGAACGCCTCGCTCACCCGATGCCCTCCTGTGGGAGCCTGGACTCATCGCCCAGCTCCCGTCCCGCCGCGGCGTCACAAGCCCAGTCTCACCCGCCATCCTGCTGAACGAGCAGCTGCCACCTCCCGCACTCGGCTTCCGTGAGAACCTTCTGGACGCCCCTGCCCTGGGGTCTCTGTGAGGTGTGTGTTGCAGCTAGTTTTGTTTCTCTTGCCTGACATCAAATGGAGCCAAGTTCCGAACCAGACAGACCAGTGCCTTCAGGCAAATTACTTCACTCCCGTGACTGTGCAACGTGGAAAGGTATAAATATGTGGGGACAAAGCACCCACCGCACAGAGGCTCACGCACAGCAAACACTCACCCGCTGGCCCCACAGGACACACCCCCACAGGTGCACACCCTGCGGCTGTGAGTGAGGGCCCTGGAGTGAGAACTCCTGGAGGGGGGGTCCCCTCTGCCCAGGTTGAAGTTCAGACACAGACCTCCAGACCCAGATTGAACCACCCCGGCCTGAGGCGGAGCCCTCTCGTGGCCGGGAAAGCCGTGCAGCTGAGACAAAGCAGACCAACCGGAAACTTCGGGGGCGACAGCAGTGCTCCCCGACTCAAGTCGCCCTTGCGGGGCCGCACGCACGGTCCTCACAGCTGCCCGGTCTCAGGCCAGTGGAGGCGCCCCGACAGAAGCCCAGGGCGGCGGTCTCACTCTGTAACCTAAACACACACGTGAGCCAAGCGCAGCTTCACCCCTGCTCTGCGACGGAAAACTACCACCAGAGGCAGAGGAAGATGTTCACAAAACAAAGAAGAAATTACCAAGAACCCACCTTTATACCATTTTTATTTGAATAAACCTGTTCCAGGGTCACAGTCTAACAGCCAAACTGGAGTAGCTCTGTGCTCAGGGGAAGTTTTCAACCAGAATTGAACAAGACGATGCAGAGGAGGGAGCCAGCCCTGCGGGCACAGCCAGGAGGCCTCTGTCCTCTGGGGCAGCTGCAAACAGACGCGGAGCACCCAGGAGCACCTCACAGGGAATGCCTGACAGTCTTCTGTTGCAAAATTAGGAGAAAGGGAACACTCACCACTGATTTCTGCATAAGTTGCCTTGATTACTGTGTGTGTCAAGAGCAAACTAATGAAATGGGTAATGCAAAGGGCCCAGAAGAGCCCAAATCATGGGAAGAGGTGCTTTCGTGGTATATGTGTCTCCCCTGAGTTTGTGGAAACACATTCAAACACTCACGCACCCTCTCAGTCTGACTGCGGTGGTGACTGTGAACCACAGAGATGACGAGAGGTTGGATCAAAATTCCAACTTTGATCGAAGGCCAAGCGAGTCTCTGCAAAATACCGCAGACGCTGGACGTCCCCAGTCGTGTTCGTGTTTGTTCGCTTGTCTGCTACTGCGAATGTTACTTTAAAAGATGTAAAGTTAATCCTCACATTTGCCACCCATTCGAGCAATTGCTTTACCCTCTTTAATTAAAAAAAAAGCATCAAAGGCTGACCACCCATGCCTTCCTCAACAAGCAGGATCTCATCTAATGCTCGTTGCACTCAGGAGTGACCCCTTCTTAGGCACGACTCCCGGCTCACAGATGAACCAGCGGCGTCTCCAGGTGTGGACGGCACCCACCATGGGCTTACATTCCAGCCTTGGGACATTCTCAGCTCCCCAGATGTGCACGGTGGCCTGGGGTCTGGCCCACGTGTCTCCTGCCCACCCTCCCTATGCTCCTCCTCCCGGGCAACACCCACTCCCACCAGGGAGGAGCCCCACCAGGCAGGAGCCCCACCAGGGAGGAGCCCCACCAGGAAGGAGTCCCACCAGGGAGGAGCCCCACCAGGGAGGAGTCCCACCAAGGAGGAGCCCCACAGGGTGGGAGCCCCACCAGGGAGGAGCCCCACAGGGAGGAGCCCCACAGGGTGGGAGCCCCACAGGGAGGAGCCCCACCAGGGAGGAGCCCCACAGGGAGGAGCCCCACAGGGTGGGAGCCCCACAGGGAGGAGCCCCACCAGGGAGGAGCCCCACAGGGAGGAACCCCACTGGGCCGGAGAACAGGCACACAGCAGGCCTTTCTCCCACCCACCCCCCAGCCGCTGGGCTGGGTGGACACCCTGCGGCTGCAGCCAGGCCCTGGACATTTGAGCTGCACCGGCTTCTAAAGAGACGAGCAGACCACATGGTGAAAAGGGAGAGCCTGCGACCCGGATAGTGGTGAGATCTGAGGAGGGGCCCGGGCCTGCCCGCCGTGGGTGGTCAGGATAGAGCCTGTCACAGTTCTGCAGGGGGGTCCTGCCTGCTCCCCACCTGTGGGGCTCTGCTTCTGAGCTGGCTCCACCAAGACTCAGCCGCCAGCCGGGCAGCCACACCCCTCTGAAGAGGAGGGGCCAGCGGGGGGGACAGGGCGAGGCTGGTCAGCGCATCCCCTCGGCCTCTGTGCTGCAGCCGCTGCTGGCACGCTGACCAGACAGGGAGCCCTCCTCCTCGGGACCCAGGCTCGTCCACCAGCGAGTGGACCACCATCACATGCGGGACATGCCTGGGGCAGACAGCGGCTCAGGCCCCGAGGAGGCTCGGGGAGCGAACCACGAGCGGCTGACGATGGCAAGGGTGTCCCTGGAGGTCCCGAGGGCATGGAGCTGCTGGCTGGCTCCAGCCTCAGCTGCTGAGGCTGGGGAGGGCCATTCTTGCAAAGTGCCGACATTCACAACACTTCCTGCAGGAGCTGAGGAGCCTTCCAAGACCAAGGTGCGGAGCTCAGACACGGGCACTGATACCGCCCACGCAGAGACACAGCAGCAGAGAGCAAGCTGATGCCTCCCAGAGTGGACGCCCCATGCAGCTGCTTAAGAAATAGGCAGCCCACGTCCACAGCGTCCGCCTCCCGGCACACGCCCACCTCTGGGCACACACCCACCTCCCGGCACACGCCCACCTCTGGGCACATGCCTACCTCCAGGCACATGCACACCAGGACCCGTTCTTTCTGCAGCCCCTCCCCTCCCCAGAGCGGCAGCCTCATCAGGGGCAATGGGCACACAGCAGCTTGGGAGGAGAGCTGATGGTCAGGATGGCAGGGTCCACTGCTGTCCTGCCAGGCTACACAGCTGACCCCAAACTTCTGCAGGAGGAAGGACATGGAGTGGGCACCCTCTCAGCTGACCTCCAGCCCCAGCCAGTGCCCCTTCCTGCTACAGCCAGTGACTCTGAGGCCCTCTGGGCACCAGGCGGCAGAGGCTCCCAGGGTGTCCCAAACCAGCTGAAACCTTTGAGCGAGACCAGACTCTGCGAGCGTCTGTTTCCTGGGCCTGAGACAGCAAACATGTCTGAGGCTCTTCAGCCCTTTGAGGACAGGGTCCTGCAATGGCTGGAGTCCTCACAAGATTCACGCCCATCTGGGATGCAACCACACCTGGAAATGGGGTCTCTGCAGGGCTGAGGACCTCAAGATGAGGCCATCCTAGGTTTAGGCTGGGCCTGGAACCCACTGGGTCCTTCCGGAAGAAGGCACACGGAGCATGGGGAGGCCAGGGTGGGGCGTCTCAGGACACCGTCTCCCCCTCGGGGTGGGCTTCTCCAGACGAGATGCTGTCCCCACCTGGGGCTCAGCATCCCACGGAGAAGGTACTGGACGGGCGCACAGCAGGCCCCAGGGATCGAGCCCCTGCATCCTCGAGCGTGCCCGTGGGCCTGGCCCTTCCGACCCCACGGGTGGGTGTGTGCAGCCCCGGGCCTCCGCCCCAAGTGCCTCTCACTGGTCTCCCAGCTCCTCCTTCTGCCCGACTCGTCCCACCAGGGTCCTCACACCCTCCCACACAGCTCATGGGGCCACGGGAAGTCCTGCATCCCGGCAGCTGGTCCTGCTATCAGGGGGTCGGGGGCAGACTTCACGCCACAGTCCTCAGCGTCTGCAGAAACTAGCTGAGTTTGCCGAGGGGTCCTTCAGAGCCCCTCCAGGCTGGGGTTCAAGGGTCACACGTCCTCGGTCTCCCCAAACGGGGAGGGATGCAGCTCAGCAACTGCCTTGGAGGAACTGGCTCCCTGCCCCCTTGCCCCCGGCCTCAGGCTGAGCATCTGTCAGCGCTTCCCAGCAGACCTGCACCAGGAGACCTCTGACCTGTGCCGAGCCTCAGGAGGCACCAGCAGGAGAGGTGCCCGAAGCCCGCGCTGCGGCCGCCCAGCACCTCTGAGACCGAGTCCTGCCTTCAGCCGAGAGCTCGGCACTCACTAGTGTCTACCCGTATAAGGTCTCCTGTGCAGGGTCAGGAAGCTCGCCACTTCGTCGGTGGCAACGTCTGTTTCTCTCCCAGGCCGGTGGACGGCAGGCAGAGGCAGCCCCACACGAGGCAGCGCTCTGCTCGTCTGCCCGCTGGGCGCAGAGCCCCGGCTCACAGCACCCGGCAGCTTCCCACTGTCCCTGTTGGGCACCAGAAGCCCCACCATCACCCTCAGTGTGTCCCGGGAAGGGGCCACCGTGCGTGGGCAAGTGCCCCATGCGCCCCTCTGGTCCCTGAGCGGCAAGTCCACTGTGCGTGGCGGAGGCCGTCAGAGGCCTCAGCACTGAGGCCCCTCCCCACGAGGCATCTTCTGTTCAGCTGGGATGTGTGGCCACCAGTGCATCCACTGGAGTCCACGGGGCAGGGACCCCACCACCAGGCTCACGTTGCCCACTTGGGTTCTCAGCCAGGAGCCCCCGTGTAAGTCAGGGCTCCCTGGAGTCGCAGCCCCCAACCCAAGGTAAGCGGACATCCCCCAAGGTGAGACCTCCCCACCGGAGGGCTGTGGATCCTGGGCAGCCGGGAGCTGCCCCCTTGGGCTCTGCCTGTGACCTGGGTGGACCCCATCCCCATCCTGCAAGCACAGGGGGGCCCAGCCGATGCCCCACACGCCTCCCCTCCACGACCCCCCAGTTCCTTCACCTACAGTGCAGGCCTCAGCCTTCCAATTCCAACCTAACAGAGGTGTGCAGGCTAAAGGCCCACGACAACAAAATCTGAACTCAGGTTCAGTTCAGGAGCAAAGTAACCCTCTGTATTGGATTCGCAACCAGTTGTAGGAAGTCATGAAAAAATCCAATTTCTACCGTATGTGTACGTTTCCTATGCGGTCCACGTGGTGCCTGAACCCAGGCGGAGGCACAGATAGGATGCGTCAGACGCTCCCTTCAGCAAGCACCACCGGGCCTGTGTCGGCCACCCCACCCCTCCCACCCGCCTTCCCAACCCAAGGCTGTCAGGCAGTGGGGCCCAGGCCCGGCCCTTCCTGCCGTCTATCCAGGGCCCGGCCCAGACAGCACAGCGGGCGGCTCCCAGCTGCCCCGCAGTGACGGCCGTCTTCTCAGAGAAAGCCCCTGGGGAGGCAAACCTCAGGTCAGGGGCGAGTCACGGCCCAGGCACCACCTGCGGACCCTGAGCCTGAGTCACAACCCCCCACCCAGAGCTCGGGGGTCTTCCTGTGCAGGCTCTGGGGGGGCACTAAGGTTGGGGGTCCTCCTGTGCGGGCTCTGGGGGGCACTAAGGTTGGGGGTCTTCCTGTGTGGCTGGCAGGCTCTGGGGGGCATCCGGCACATGGGGACATCCACTCCTGACCCATCAAGCCTGAATGAGGTCAGGCCTGCTGGCGGGTCCAGTCAGGCAGGGGGAGCCAGGGACCCACGAGTCCAGCAGACTGGACCGGAGAGCTCCCTGCCGCCCAGGCCGGTGTGGTCACCCCTCATCCCACCCCGAGGGAGGCGGGCTCCCAGCCCACCCAGGGGAGGGGGTCCACTGAAGCAGGGACTGAGACGGGGCGCTGACCAGAGTAGCAGCTGGGACGGCTGAGGGCAGACTCAAGAGCTGGGGCGCTGGGCCCCGAGGACGGCCCGGGGGGCAGCGGGTGTCAGCCACGGCTGAGAGGCTTCCCTCCGGAGGGAAGATGCCCCCCAGACAGAAGCTCACCACATCCTCCCGAGCCATCTGTGAGAGGGGGGGCACAGGGGGGAGTGGGCGCCTCGGGCTCGGTAGTGGGGGAGCAGGCACCATGGGCATGGGGGGAGCAGGCACCTCGGGCACGGGGAGGCAGGGACTGGGCGCCTCAGGCTCAGTGGGGGAGCGGGCGTCTCGGGCTTGGGGGGGAGCGGGCGTCTCGGGCTCAGTGGGGGAGCGGGTGCCTCAGGCTTGGCAGGGAGCGGGCGTCTCCGGCTCGGGGTCAGCGGGCATCTTGGGCTCAGCGGCGAGCAATGTATCAGAGCCACCCACCCAGAGACCCACCAGAGGCGGCTCCCGGGCAGCGAGCCCACGGACGCAGCCGCTTCGGGGTCCACACCAACACGGCCGACGCTTCACCGTCCCCACTCACGCCTGGGGCCGTGGACACGGGCTGCGGGCCCCCACCCTCTGCAAACCCCCTTACCCTAGCGGCCAGGCTGCGGAGCTGGAAGGAGGCGGTATGAGCTACCCACCCTCCGGGGTAGGGAAGACACCCCCGCTGCACGGGACAGGAACCAGCTGCTCCCGCACAAGGCCCCGTAACAGCAGCCCAGGTGCCCACCTTCCTGACTGATGGGCAGGCCACAGGCTGCACCTGCGGCTTCTCGTCTCCAGACTCACACTCTCCTCTCCAGCCTCTGCTCGGACACCGCTCGTCTGCACTGGGCGAAGAGGCCCCTCCACTAGCTGCTCGAGCCAGCCAGAGGCCGGCCCCTCCCGGCCGGCGGTCCCTGGGCCTACCCACTGCCCCACGAAACTCTGCACCCAGGCAGCACCCCGCAGGCGCCTGGGCCCTGGGGATGCAAGGCCTGGGCCTGGCTCTGCTGGGACTGGGGGGCCGGACAGCCTCACAGACTCCAGCACGGATGCCCCAGGGACTCTACGAGCGTTAGCACCCCGCATGGAGTCCACAGCCCCACACCAGACGCCGCGGCACCACCCTCAGAAGGGTGTCTGCCGATTCCCCCACCCCCGGCATCCCTCCTGCAGTGACTCATCACACATACAAGGAGACCGTCAGCAAAGACCCCCTTCAAGGCTCCTTGGTCTGCCTGGTGCGTGATAAACGGAAAGTCTCTCAAGGAAGAGTCCATGACTCGGTGACATATCTAGACTCAGTCCCAGGACGGACTCCAGAGCACTTCCTGAAGTCACGGCTGCCGGCATCTTTTGTGGGAGCACATTGCGGGGCTGGGTGTTCCCCTCGGAAGCCGTGCAGCTGTGAGGCGGGGCCCCGGGGCTGCCCCGGGCCTCCCCTGCACCCGATCCCTGCTCCCGATCCGTGAGGTCACACCGCGGCGCCCCCAAGTGAGCCTGGCCTGCGTCTGGCCACACCTGACTGCAGTGACCCCACCAGTCGGCACCCCACCCGGCCCTATGTCGGAGCCGCCCTGACGGCATCTATGCGCGTTGCAGGACCCGGGGGTCGGGTTCCACTCAGGTGTTCGGGTCCGGCCCTGCTGTCCGTGATGACGGTGGCGGCCTAGCCCCGCCCACCCCGGGCGGGCAGCTAGGTTACACGGCGCAGCCCTGGGCACACATCCGCTTCTGGTTCCCGTGACGATCACGGTGCCCGAAGGACAGTCTGCTGCCAGTCCTCCGCCCACGAGTCACCGCGTCTGCCGCAGATCTCACGGTGCTGGGCGCCACGCACAGCTCCTCTCCAGGGCCCGTCAGAGAAGCGGGGTGTGTGCCGACGCCCGGACAAACCACAGAACAGCTCCCAGAAGCGAGTCCTCGGAACAGAGGCAAACCCTGCAGGACGGGAGCGCAGCAGAGAGAGGAAAGCTGAGAAGGCCGCAGGGAAACCTGAGTGGTGGGGCAGATGCTGACCAGGGGAGCGTGCACACGGCCACCCCCCGAGACACTCTAGACACGCGGCCCCAGGAAGGCCGTGAAGACGACTCACCACGTCAACAAGGGACGTGGTTTCAAAGAAGGAGGTGAAGCAGAGGAGGTGATGTCAGCAGAAACACGTGCTGGGAACTCTGGACACAGAACGTGCGGAGGAAGAACGGTGGCGGCTGGGCCAGAGGCAGAAGGTGCAGGACGGCACGCGGGGCACAGGGAGGACAGCACGCGGAGCACAGGGAGGACAGCACGCGGAGCACAGGGAAGGCGTTCCCCCGCAGGCTGTGAGGACGGCACGCGGGGCACAGGGAAGGTGCTCCCCGCAGGCTGTGAGGACGGCACGCGGGGCACAGGGAAGGTGCTCCCCCGCAGGCTGTGAGGACGGCACGCGGGGCACAGGGAAGGTGCTCCCCCGCAGGCTGTGAGGACGGCACGCGGGGCACAGGGAAGGTGCTCCCCCGCAGGCTGTGAGGACGCCACGCGGGGCACAGGGAAGGTGCTCCCCCGCAGGCTGTGAGGACGCCACGCGGGGCACAGGGAAGGTGCTCCCCCGCAGGCTGTGAGGACGCCACGCGGGGCACAGGGAAGGTGCTCCCCCGCAGGCTGTGAGGACGCCACGCGGGGCACAGGGAAGATGCTCCCCCGCAGGCTGTGAGGACGGCACGCGGAGCACAGGGAAGGTGCTCCCCCGCAGGCTGTGAGGACAGCACGCGGGGCCACAGGGAAGGTGCTCCCCCTGCAGGCTGTGGCCCGAGAGGGCGGGCGTCGCCGGGCCGACTTAGATGACCCGCCCTCAGGGCGTCTGGCGCCTTAGGTTACAGGCACTAAATCAACATCAGGGTTTCCATTTCCACTTGTACACACATAACCAGCATTAAGAGACTTTTAAATTTTTTTAGAAACTATTTTAAAGGCCCTGGGATTACCACAATTTCCCCACTGATGGTTGAGGCTCACAGAGTCTTGGGGTGGCTGGGCCAGGCCTCAGCCCGGTCCTGCGCCTGCGCAGGGCGAGGGCCTCGGGCACCGGCCCCGTGAACGCCCTCCGTGTTCAAATGCCTCGTTCGGCACACAGCTGCACGCCAAGCATTGAGGGGAGACGTGCTCGTGGCTGGCTGCACGAGCACCTCCGTCTCCCCAGAATACTCTGGGAGGACGGCATGGGCCTGCGAGGCTTTTCTGAACACGATGTCCTTTTGGCCAAGAAGGTCCCTGTTTAGGAAATGGCTGTTTTGCCAGACATTACACACAGAACAACTGGGTCACTTTGCTGCCTTAGCTACTCAGCGTAGACTCAGGGAGTCTGCTTCAAGTGCATCGGGGAGCACAGCGTCACAAAAACACTGCTAAAATGGAAAGTCAGACGAGTGTCGGCTCTTTGCTTCCCAATCATGAGTCCTCTAGTGTTGACACCGATCTGTGCAGACCTTCCTCTTCCGCTTCATGCCAGCAGGCCAGTCAGCAGTGCGCCGCCGGCTGGAATTAAAATGACGAATGAGGGTAAAGAGCCTGATTAACAAGCCCAGGTTCCCTTCCTGTGCCAATGCTCACCACCAGGACATCTCCGAGCTGCTGAGAAGTATGCTCAACGTCTTCAGATCTCCAAGCTGCTGAGAAGGATGCTTCAATGTCTTCAGATCTCCAAGCTGCTGAGAAGGATGCTTCAATGTCTTCAGATCTCCAAGCTGCTGAGAGGTATGCTTCAACGTCCTCAGATCTCTCAGCTGCTGAGAAGGAACACTTCAGTGTGTTCAGATCTCCAAGCTGCTGGAAGTATGCTTCACCGTTTTGGGACACTCAGCATTCCGTCCTTCCCCACCTCTAAGTGCAGAGGCAGGTGGAGGTCTCTGTCCCGAAGCTGCGCCTGGGGAGGCCGCCAGCGCTGAGCCAGAAGCCCACCTCCGTCATCCACTCGGGAGGCAGGGGCTGTCAGGCTCTGTGCACACGATTTCACCCGTCCCGGCCAAGCCCAAGTGGGAACAAGCCACACGGCAGTGGTTTCTGCTAGGTGGGGTCCTGCACTTGGTAAGACAGCAGAGGACATCGAGAGCTGCCTTTCTCCCAACAAACTACTGTCCACCTTCCTTTCCAGAGCAGGCCCGTGATGCATGCCACAGCCACAGCCTGGGCTGGGGCTCGGAGGCAGACACCAGAGGAGCCAAGGCCGACTGAGGCCTCCGGAAGGGCTTGGAGCAGGACCACGCCTCCCACAGCGGCCCAGACCTCCCCACCTCCTTTCAGGGCACAGCCCTCGGGCCGCCCTCCCCAGGGTGCAGCCCAGGACCCCCCCAGGAGAGGGGCCCGCAAGCCCCTGCACGGCAAAGGAGAGCAGCGCAGCTGCAAGGCCGGCGTCCGCTCCCACTTCAGGAGGCGTTTCCGGGAAGAGGAGGTGTCGTCAGCGTGACGCAACCATCCATGTACGGAGGCGTTACTGCTGAGCTCTCCTTCCCCCAAAGACGGGGCTGTCACGGATGTGGATCGGGAAAGCAGTGTCTTCGCTCTAAACCAAATGGCTTCCAGAAAAACCTATTCTGTCGCTTGGCCCGCTTCCTGTTCTAAAACCTGGAACACCGCATGGACACTGTGGCCAGAGTCGCGTCCTCCCTGCCCTTTTCAGTGAGTCACGGAGGGGAAACAGCGGGGGCTGCAGCTGGGGGAACAAGACGCCCCAGGTTCCAGCAGAGCCAGGCAGAGAAGCCCACCCTCGCCCCCCGTGGTTTCTAAGGCTTTTCAGAAAGCAGCCTGGGCCCCGTCTCACCACGGTCGTGTCTCAAGCCCATTTCTGGAGAGACGACTCTTACACTTCCTGAAGCCCCTGGGCCCAGATCTTCTTTTCAGGCTTCAGAATAAAAATAGTCCAGTTCTGCCTGTTTACCAGGTACACGACCAATCACAAATACACTAGCTTAGGCATTACACACCGACTCCCATGGACTCCCAAGTCCTAAGACAGCAATTTCAACAGAACCACATTTAAAAGGGAGAACTTAACCTGCTGCACGTTATTGAGACCCACCCCATTTAGAAGCGTAAATATAAGATTTGTTTGTTTTCTGGAGTCTTCAAATTTATTTCTAAGTTGAGGTAATAGCACTGAGGTTTTGAACCCTAACTAGACTATAGCTGAATTATTTATGCAAAAATGCATTGATAAAACGATACCTAAAGTTTCTGACATATTTTCCTTTTTGTAACTTTTCCAAGTGAGATATGTCGAGAAGCAGCTTTCCTGCGATGTGCCTCAAAAATAAATGCAGAGAAAGAAGCACACCAGATGGCTTGGATTAAATCTGAACAGCAACGAGTAATGACTTTTAGGACAGCTGGGTAATGTACTCTTTGCTCAACAACATGTTTGATCTGAAACACAGAAACAGTCTATGGTTTCCATGAAAGTGAAAGAAAAATGAAGCTGAATGTGGAGCAAGTCGCTGGTTTTCTCTCCAATATGCTCCGTGCGGCTTTGAGAGCCATATGGTCTGTTTGATATAAATGGGCTATAGCTGAAATTTAAACCTTTTACATTTAGAAGTAGTGATCAAACATTTATGTCACATATTCAGCAGTAGCTGTGGGGGAATAAAGAATTACTATTGGGGATAAAAAATAAAGTTTGTCTTCGCTCTAAACAGCTACGTCTCTTTCCTGCACTGTAAGATCTGTGCAGCCTCTCCAGAGGGGCTGAGATGGAGGCCACGCTGCTGTTGAAGCGGAGGTTTGTGGTTAGCAGTTGAGCTTCATCACACAGGTACTTCAGGAAAATCCACCATTCAAAGAATACCTACAAAAACCTGTCATGAAAATGCAAATTTCCTGGAATCCCTATTTCACAAGTTACTGAATCCACCTCCAAGACGGAAACTGTGATGGAGCTGGCAGGGCTGAGGTTAGGGTTCCACGGAAACCCAATCACGACATTTAAACATGAAGGGGCCCAGGACCAGGTGGGCTCTGGGGCTGCACAGACAACCCTGAAGTGGAGATGGGGGCCCCTGGGCTCGGGGAGACTCAGGGCACATGCGGGGGGCACCCCCCATTTCCTGAGACACAGATATGGATGCGGGTGTGAACAGGCACACTCCCAGTGCCACCAGTTCCCGAGTCACAGACACACACGCATTCTAGCACGTCTCAAAGGTAAGATGGAAATAAGAAAAAAGAAGAAAAACGGCCTCCCGCTGCACCCAAAGCAGCAGACACCCCGTGAAAGGCCATGACGGGCGGAGACTTGCGCTCCGGGTGATGCTAACGGCTGGGCACTGGGCTCCAGAGATCAGCCGGCTGACGAGCGATGGAGATGGGACAGGTCAGCGAGGCCATGCCCCCGGGTGGGGACGATCCCGCCCGAATCTGAGGCCGCAGGCTCCAGTTCTGCTCATCCACCCAAAGCAGCAAGGAGCAGAGACCGTAGGCGAGCACCCACCATGTGAAAACGTGTCTCAAAGCCCTCCATTTTTAAGGTAACAAAGGGCAGGCTGAGCGGCGTCGGGCGGATGAAGTGAGCCTTTGGGAAAACACTCAGGTGAGAGGCCCAGGGCTGAAGGCAGGCGAGCCTCGGCCACCCTCCTCGGCCGGGCTTCAGGCTGGCAGGGCCTCGGCAAAGCGCAGGCGGCCGGCATCAGGCAGCCCGGTCCTGGGGGCCTCCCTGCACTCCCAAGGCCGGGTCATCCAGCTGTGGCCCCCATACAGCCTGTCTTCACTGAGACCAGGACGTCCCGGGCTCCTATGATGGGCCTGACCGGTTCCTCCTCTTCCAGATGCAGACAAAGGGAAGCAGAGAGCCGGCGGAGGAGCAGGGCCAACGGGACCTTCGGCAGACGGCAGCGGGGGCGTGGAGCCTGCGTCCTGTGTCCGACCAGCCCTGCGCAGCCCTGCCAGCCCTTTGGCCGAGCGCGTTCCCGGGGGAGGCGCGCACGCGCATGTGGCCTGCGGGCCGAGCACATTCCCGGGGGAGGCGCGCACGTGCGTGTGGCCCGCAGAGCCCGCGCCCCACAGGGGTCCCCGCACACATGAAGCCTGTGGCCTGGGCAGCAGGGTGAGCGGCCCTGCCCGCCTCCTCACGGGGGCCATTCTCTGCTGGGCTCAGTGAAGCCGAAGGGAGGCAGGAGTGAACCCCGCTGCACTGACCCCGCTTGGCTGTAAAGGACGCGGTCTGAGGTAAGCGGGGGCACGTTCTGCCCGAGTCTGTGATGAGAACTCGGCTCCCAGTGCCCGGGGGCAGACCCTTTACAGGAGCAGGGATGTGGTGACCCTCCCGGCTCCTTTCTCCACAGGCCTCTGGCCAAGTTTAAGCACCTTCTGAACACACGGAGCAGACTGCACATGTCCTCCGGCTTGGCTGACGTCAGGGGAGGCCTCCAGCAGAAGCCGTCCTCAGAGCAGGGTGGGCACCTGCCTCTTCGGTCAGGGAAGAGCTGGGTGCCAGAGGGGCTCCACGCTGCTCTGTGCGTGGTCAGGTGGTCTCCCTGCTGTTCAAACAAACACGGGTCCCCGCGTGGCTGTGACGTGCCCTGTGGTGGGACTACCGGCTGTCATTGGTGACTGTAGGTAAAGGGCACTGCCCTCCACGGGCTCGGCCTCAGCCACTCACCTGAAGGCCTGAGGAGCAAAGAGTGAGGCTCCCCTCGGAGAAGGAGCTCTGCCCAAGACCGCGGCGTCACCTCCTGCCTGAGTTTGCAACCTCAGGCCCACCCCACGATCACAGGTGCCAACCCCTGCAGATAAACCCTGCACACACACACACACACATACACACACACACCCTGTCGGTTCTGCATCTCTGGAAACCCCGATAATACAGCAATTGGGGCAGGGTGGGGGGTGAGGAGGGAGAGAAATGTGCAAACACGTCCTTACAATGGCACATCGTGAGACAGGCATCGACCCACAGGTTTGCACAAGCACGCGGGGGGCAGGGGAGACGCGCCAGGCTTGGTCAGTGTGAACCTGGGTCAGAGATGCTCATGGGAGGTGGGCTGGACCTTCACCTGAATAGGTGACCAAGCACACACGGGGGAGGGGGTGCAGGTCCACACAGAGCAGGTGCAGGCAGAGACCATGCCCAGGAGGGGGTTGGGGGCATGCTGCCGTGCTGCTGGAAGCAGGGGGGAAAGCGCTGTGGAGGGCAGCTCCCATCCGACGGAGCGTGCAGCCAAGAGCCCGGAATGATACACTGGAAGTGCTGCCTGGTTCGCTGCCAGGAGAGAGGCTGATGCCTCATATCTCATTCCACCCAGACCTGAGATTCTGCTTAGTCTCCAAAGTACTGTGGTTCTCTTAACCTATAGCCAAGTGTTAAAAGAAGGTGTCATGAAACCCAACAAACCCGTCTCTAACCTGGGCTCCTATGAGAGGAGCGCAGCACTGAGCATGCGCTCAGGCTGGAAGGAGAGAAAGTCATCTTCCCAACAGGCAGCGTACATGGGGAGCGCATACGGGGTTCAGGGTAATTCACAGAGCACCCAACACGGCTGTTCCCTACGGCTCAGAAGGAGGCGGGTGCTGACAGCCTTCAGGGACTTTTCTAAAAGTCCTGTCAGAGCCTGCCCTTTTAAAGAATGTTTGTTCCCACACAGAAAAGTATAGAAGAAAACCAAAAGCACTCCCCACCCCAGCAATCTGAGGGACTGCGGTCAGTGTCTGGGCAGCTCCTCCTCTTCCCATTCAGGCTGTCTGCACACAGTGGAGGAGGCAATACTTGCACAAACTTAACGCTGGGCCTCAGGAAGCTTTTGTCCTTAGAAAGTGTTCATTTCTTTTCATTTTAAGGCACAAAGCACCCGTCATCTGTTCATAGCTACTCTGCCATGCTTCTCTTCTGCACGTGTGTGTGCTGTGACTGCTCAGTTGTGTCTGACTCTCTGTGACCCCATGGACTGTAGCCCTCGGGGCTCCTCTGGCCATGGGATTCTCCAGGCAAGGATCCTGGAGTGGGTGGCCATGCCCTCCTCCAGGGGGTCTTCCCAACCCAGGGATCGAACCTGCATCTCGTGGGTCTCCTGCACTGACGGGCGGGTTCTCAGCACTAGTGCCCCTTCTGCATAGGAAGGTCATTTCCGGTCAGCACACGTCTTCTGAGTGGACGGTGGCGGGTTCCCAGGGCCGAGCAGCACACACGATACAGCGGGCAGGGAGTTACACTTTGATCACAGCTTCACCCCAGACTCCGCTCAGGAAGTTCCATCGTGTATTTATATTTTATTCAGTCACTTCTTCCAGAATTATTTCCAATAAAGACAGCTATTTTTTATAGCAATGGGAATTTACAGTAAGAAATAAAAAAAACTATTATGGGAAACCATGATCAATTTGATCAATTAGGATTGATCAAATGAGTCAATCCCAAAGGAAATCAGTCCTGAATCTTCATTGGAAGGACTGATACTGAAGCTCCAATACTTTAGCTCCTGATGTGAAGAGCTGACTCATTGGAAAAGACCCTGATGCTGGGAAAGATTGAAGGTGGGAGGAGAAGGGGACGACAGAGGATGAGATGGTTGGATGGCATCACCAACTCCATGGACATGAGTTTGAGTGAACTCTGGGAGTTGGTGATGGACAGGGAGGCCTGGTGTGCTGCAGTCCACAGGGTCACAAAGAGTCAGACACGACTGAGAGACTGAAAAACAACAATTTGTTAGCAGAACAAATTTGGAAGAAATCAGAAGCAATTAAAACTTCCATCTCGGTATCAATGAAGACATTTTCATTGCAATTCAGAGCAAATATAACTGAAACTGGCTTAAAATCAGGGACTGTCTCGGTTCACATGACTAAAGTGCCGGTCTTGGGAGCTGCACGCCTGGCCGCCCTGTGCCCCTCTCTCATCGCCCCCCTCTGCCCCTGGCTCGGGGCTCACCTGCGGGCTCCCGCCTCTGGGTTACGATGGCTGCACGCTCACACTTATGATCTGTCCACCTGAGCACTCGCAGGATGTCCTATGGCTCACCGCGATTGGGTAGTGGGGTCACGTGACCACTCCTGCCCCATCACTGCGGCCAGGACCATGGAGAGCTCCTCAGACTCCCAGCCGGGTGAGGCTCTCTCGCAGAATATGAGGGAGAAAGGTAACGGTGCCTGCAGTAATAAGGAGAGGGCTGCCGCGTGCGGGGTGCGGGTGTGCACGCTGGGCTGACATGGACAGGCACGATGTAACAGGGCCAGACAGCAGTCTACGGAAGGGGCTCCCCCATCCCTGCCTGGCAGAGGCCCTGGGCGCGAGGGCCAGGGACGCCGTGCAGGGGGCCTGCAGGCAAGCTTCACAGCAGCTCTGCCGGACGCGCTGGGCCTCTCCTGCCCCTTTAACCAGCCGTCCCTTCCCTAGAGAGACCCAGGCTGCGGTTGCCCCCCCTCTCCACGAGCCGGCCCCCCTGGAGGTCTGACCACCGCACGGGACCTCCTCTGACCCGAGCCGGCCCCCTTGGAGGTCTGACCGCTGCACGGGACCTCCTCTGACCCGAGCCGGCCCGCGGGAGGTGTGATCGCCGCACGGGATCTCCTCTGACCCGAGCCGGCCCGCGGGAGGTGTGACCGCTGCACTGGGCCTCCTCTGAGCCGAGCCGGCCCGCGGGAGGTGTGACCGCTGCGCGGGGCCTCCTCTGACCCGAGCCGGCCCGCGGGAGGTCTGACCGCCGCACGGGGCCTCCTCTGACCCGAGCCGGCCCCGCGGGAGGTGTGATCGCCGCACGGGACCTCCTCTGACCCGAGCCGGCCCGCGGGAGGTGTGACCGCTGCACCGGGCCTCCTCTGAGCCAAGCCGGCCCGCGGGAGGTGTGACCGCTGCGCGGGGCCTCACGTGACAGCTGCGTGCCCTGGACAAACGTCAGCGCGCCTGCTGACCGCTGCCGCCTGCGCCTCGGACAGAAAGCCGCCCCCAGCTTCCCTGGCCCTGGGGATGGGAGGCTGCCTCGGTCGTGAAGCAGGGACGCACACACAGAGCCGGTACCTACTGACAGAGACTGGCAGGGGCCCTGCCCGTCGAGCAGGACTGAACTGAGGGTTTCAGGTGGTAGCGGTGAAAGCGCTGAGCGCTTAGGCGTTTGCTGGGTCCTTCCTGAGGTCACCCACGTCACCGGCTCCATGGTAAAGGAGACCAGGATGGAGCTGAAAGCTCTGTCCCCTGCGTTCAGCAGCCTGAGGGCTGCAGCTGCAGCATCTTAATGAAACTGTTAACCAGTCGTGCTGTTTTCAGCAGCCACGTAACTGGTTGTGGCCTTTCACTGATTTCTGTAATCAAGTAACCCTTTCTGATTTTCCCTCAAACAGAAATATCAATCCTAAACCTCTTTTTATTTCTAAAGTATTTGCTTCTCAAAATCACATTATAATCGGTATTAAAATGAATCCAGCAGAGCCAGGCCCAACCTCAAACCTTGCTTTAATAGAGACAGGAAATGGGCGCAGACATCGAGCTCACACACACACCCCGCGCCCTGGCTACCCCTCCAGACGCACAGACAGACGGACGCTCTCCCAGCGCCGCCACGGAGACCACAGCCAGTGCCTGCACTCCCTCCTTCCAGTCACTCACCGCAGGCCCGTTCATCAGCTTCATGCAAGCCACTCTGGACAAACTCAGCGTTTTTTAGGCAGAGTCGCTGCTCACACAGCGGGGAAGATCCGGCCTGACCTCATCCAGGAAAGAGCTCACCCGGTGGGCCTGCTGCTGGTCTGAGGGAGCGGCCGATCCCCAGGACTCCAGTCTCCTCTCCCCGTCTCCCCCATCCAGCACTGGACCCACACATCTTGCTAAAGGAAGGACACCGTGTGATGAAGTGATGCTGGCTGCTACATGCCCTGGTCTTAAACACACTCACATATCTAGGTGGAGGCTGGGAGGCAGCAGAAGGCACAGGGTGCCCCACCCTGGGAGCCATCCTTGGGTGGTTATGCCCCATGGAGAGTCCTGGAGCTGGGCTCTGGGGAGAGTGTATCCAGACTACTGGATACACATTTGTCAGTAGTCAGACTCGGGTGGGGGTGGAGGGGGTGCGTTGTCCACATAATCACCCGAAAGGGCAGTTCACACCTGAGCAAGTTTTCTCTAGAGGGTTGAAGAGACAGTGGCACCAGAAAGCCAGCCTCGTGGTTCCACTTGCAATAGACTTCAGGGGCGTGAGAGGAAAACTTGAGCCGATTCATTCACGTTGCACCCGCTTCCAGAGCACCTACCCTTCCTGGCTTTCCGTTGTTCTTGTTATTGCTATTCAGTCACTCTGTCCTGTCTGACTCTTTGCGACCCCATGGACTGCAGCACGCCAGGCTTCCCTGTCCATCACCAACTCCCAGACTTTGCTCAAACTCATGTCCATTGAGTCGGTGATGCCATCCAACCATCTCATCCTCTGTCTCCCCCTTCTCCTGCCTTCAATCTTTCCCAGCATCAGAGTCTTTTCTAATGAGTCAGTTCTTCACATCAGGTGGCCAAAGTACTGGAGTTTCAGCTTCAGCATCAGTCCTTCCAATGAATATTCAGGACTGATTTCCTTTAGGATGGACTGGTTGGAGCTCCTTGCAGTCCAAGGGACTCTCAAGAGTCTTCTCCAACAGCACAGTTTGAAGGCATCAGTTCTTTGGTGCTCAGCTTTCTTTATGGCCTTCTGTAGGCTCTGGAACTGCTAATATGATCAGCATGTGGGTCTCTTGCTGTCTGTGACTTAGGCGCTAAAGAATGGAGCAGGAACGGAGGATGCCTGTCTGTCTCTTCACCATGCTTTCAAATGCTCGCGGCCACCTCCTGGGGTCACCCAGATGCCCCAAGTCCTGGTGGTGACATGGGTGCGGGCTGGCAGCCAGGCAGGCAGCAGAGAAAGGAACCTGAAGGCCTGGTTCTCACCACCGCACCGGAGTCACAGGGTGGAGCGTGGGTCACGGGGGGACACCCCATGGGGGACCCCGCATCCATGACATTCTGCACTTCCAGAATTTGTTACTTTTTAAAAGGCTAACTCATCATTTGATCCCCAGTCAATTTGGAGGCAGCCCTTGAAGAACATTCATGGTGAGAATGAATCCATCCTTCATTTGTTACCACTTTAAATCACAAGCATGTCCCTGAAATTTTTTCTTCCTCATGAAGGGAAACAGGTATCAATACAATCTTTTAATTGTAAAAATACTCATTACTGTCTACTGAACACGTTGAAGGAGTAGGGGTTTTATACATATGGATATCTTTGGCTGTGCCGGGTCTTTGTTGGGGGAAGTGGGATCTCCAATCCTTCGCTGCACGTGTGGAATCTAATTTCCTTGCCCAGGGGTCCAGCCCGGGCCCCCTGCCTTGGGAGGGAGGAGTCTAAGCCACTGGACCACCAGGGAACTCCCAGGAGGGTTTCTAAGTACATGGTTTCATTTGGCTAAAACACAGGAAGACAGACAAGTCCGATCTCTGCAGGAGTCACAGCTGTAGGTGCAGCCGCTCAGGAGACGCTGAAACCGAAATGGGCACAGGAGACGCACGGTGGGTGAGGCCTCCTGCCAGGGGCTCAGGGACTTTGCCCACATCGGGCACACACTTGTCTGCAGGGCAGTATTATCAGACCTGTACAGTACAGCCTTCACAAGCTTCCCACATGGCTCAGTGCTAAAGAATGCCCCTGATAATGCAGGAGACCCAGGTTCAATCCCTGGGTTGGGAAGACCCCCTGGAGGAGGAAATGCAACCCACTCCAGTATTCCTGCCTGGAGAATCCCATGGACAGAGGAGCCTGGTGGGCTGCAGTCCATGGAGTCTCAAAAGAGTCAGACATGACTGAGCAACTCAACAACAATACTACCTACAGGACATGTGCCAAAACCTTGCCTTAATCTTCATGGGCAACCTCAGCAGCAGCAGTCCTGGAGCAGCAGAAGGGTCACCAGGGGCAGGCCCGCTGGGCACAGGTCCCTGCACCATCTTCCCTTCCACACACAGAGCACAGGACTCCACTGAACAAAGCTGATACGGTCTTGAAAAAGCTGAATGTTGTTTAATCTTTTTAAGCTGAAGGGTTTTCATATGCACTGTATAAGTCTAAAAATGAATTTTTTTTCGTTTAAAAAAATTAATAAAAAGGAATCTACAATAGAACATAAATTGTCTTCTAGTCCAGTCTCCCAACCTCCAACTGCCAGCAGATTCTTGGCATCCTCTATAGAATGTTCTCCCACACACAAGGACAGAACCACGTTCAGTTCAGTTCAGTCGCTCAGTCTTGTCCACCTCTTTGCGACCCCATGGACTACAGCATACCAGGCCTTCCTGTTCATCACAAACTCCTAGAGTTTACCCAAACTCATGTCCATCGAGTCTGTGATGCCATCCAACCATCTCATCCTCTGTCACCCCCTTTTCCTGCCACCTTCAATTGTTCCCAGCATCAGGGTCTTTTTCCGTGAGTCAGTTCTTTGCATCAGGTAGCCAAAGTATTGGAGCTTCAACTTGAACATCAGTTCTTCCAATCAATATTCAGCACTGATTTCCTTTAGGATTTACTGGTTGGATCTTCTTGCAGTCCAAGGGACTCTCAAGTCTTCTCCAGCAGCAGAGTTCAAAAGCATCAATTCTTTGGTGCTCAGCTTTCTTTATAGTCCAACTCTCACATCTATACATGACTATTGAAAAAGCATAGTTTTGAATAGATGGGCCTTTGTCAGCGAAGTCATGTCTCTGCTTTTTAATATGCTGTCTAGGTTGGTCATAGCTTTTCTTCCAAGGAGCAAGTGCGTTTTAATTTCATGGCTTCCGTCACCATCTGCAGTGATTTTGGAACCCAGGAAAATAAAATAAAGTCTGTTGCTGTTTCCATTCTTTCCCATCTATCTGCCATGAAGTGATGGGACCAGATGCCATGATCTTAGTTTTTTGAATCTTGAGCTTTAAGCCAACTTTTTCACTCTCCTCTTTCACTTTCATCAAGAGGCTCTTTAGTTCTTTTTCACTGTCTGCTATAAGGGTGGTGTTATCTGCATATCTGAGGTTATTGATATTTCTCCCGGCAATCTTGATTCCAGCCTGTGTTTCATCCAGCCCAGCATTTCGCATAATGAACTCTGCATATAAGTTAAATAAGCAGGGTGACAATCTACAGCCTTGACATACTCCTTTCCCAATTTGGAACCAGTCCCTTGTTCCATGTCCAGCTCTAACTGTTGCTTCCTGACCTGCATACAGATTTCTCAGGAGGCAGGTCAGGTGGTCTGGTAGTCCCATCTCTAAGAATTTTCCAGTTTGTTCTGATCCACACAGTGAAAGGCTTTGGCATAGTCAATAAAGCAGAAGCAGCTGTTTTTCTAGAACTCTCTTGCTTTCTCTATTATCCAACAGATGTTGGCAATTTGATCTCTGGTTCCTCTGCCTTTTCTAAATCCAGCTTGAACATCAGAAAGTTCTCAGTTCACGGACTGTTGAAGCCTGGCTTGGAGAATTTTGAGCATGACTTTACTAGCATGTGAGATGAGTGCAATTGTGCGGTAGTTTGAGCATTCTTTGGCATTGCCTTTCTTTGGGACTGGAATGAAAACTGACCTTTTCCTGTCCTGTGGCCACTGTTGAATTTTCCAAATTTCCTGCCATATTGAGTGCAGCACTTTCACAGCATCATCTTTAGGATTTGAAATAGTTCCACTGGAATTCCATCACCTCCACTAGTTTTGTTTGTAGTGATGCTTCCTAAGACCCTCTTTTCTTCACACTCCAGGATGGCTGGCTTTAGGTGAGTGATCACACCATTGTGGTTATCCAGGTCAATAAGATCTTTTTTGTATAGTTCTTCTGTGTATTCTTGCCACTTCTTAATTTCTTCTGCTTCTCCAGGTTCAAACTGTTTCTGTCCTTTATTGTGCCCATCTTTGCATGAAATGTTCCCTTGGTATCTCTAATTTTCTCAAAGAGATCTCTAGTCTTTCCCACTCTGTTGTTTTCCTCTATTTCTTTGCATTGATCACTGAGGAAGGCTTTCTTTCTCTTCTTGCTATTCTTTGGAACTCTGCATTCGGATGAGTACATCTTTCATTTTCTTCTTTGTCTTTCTCTTCTTTTCTCAGCTATTTGTAAGGCCTCCTGAGACAACCATTTTGCCTTTTTGCATTTCTTTTTCTTGGGGATGGTCTTGTTCACTGCCTCCTGTTCAGTTCAGTTCAGTCGCTCAGTCATGCCCGACTGTTTGTGACCCCATGAATCACAGCATGCCAGGCCTCCCTGTCCATCACCAACTCCCGAAGTTCACTCAAACTCACATCCATCGAGTCGGTGATGTCATCCAGCCATCTCATCCTCTGTCGTCCCCTTCTCCTCCTGCCCCCAGTCCCTCCCAGCATCAGAGTCTTTTCCAAGGAGTCAACTCTTCCCATGAGGTGGCCAAAGTACAGGAGTTTCAGCCTTAGCATCATCCCTTCCAAAGAACACCCAGGGCTGATCTCCTTTATAATGGACTGGTTGGATCTCCTTGCAGTCCAAGGGACTCTCAAGAATCTTCTCCAACACCACAGTTCAAAAGCATCAATTCTTCGGCGCTCAGCTTTCTTCACAGTCCAACTCTCACGTCCATACATGACCACTGGAAAAACCATAGCCTTGACTAGATGGACCTTTGTTGGCAAAGTAACGTCTCTGCTTTTGAATATGCTATCTAGTTGGTCATAACTTTCCTTCCAAGGAGTAAGCGTCTTTTAATTTCATGGCTGCAATCACCATCTGCAGTGATTTTGGAGCCCCCAAAAATAAAGTCTGACACTGTTTCCACTGTTTCCCCATCTATTTCCCATGAAGTGATGGGACCAGATGCCATGATCCTCGTTTTCTAAATGTTTAGCCTTAAGCCAACTTTTTCACTCTCCACTTTCACTTTCATCAAGAGGCTTTTTAGTTCCTCTTCCTTTTCTGCCATAAGGGTGGTGTCATCTGCATATCTGAGGTTATTGATATTTCTCCCGGCAATCTTGATTCCAGCTTGTGCTTCTTCCAGCCCAGTGTTTTTCATGATGTACTCTGCATAGAAGTTAAATAAGCAGGGTGACAATATACAGCCTTGACGTACTCCTTTTCTTATTTGGAACCAGTCTGTTGTTCCATGTCCAGTTCTAACTGTTGCTTCCTGACCTGCATATAGGTTTCTCAAGAGGCAGGTCAGGTGGTCTGGTATTCCCATCTCTTTCAGAATTTTCCACAGTTTATTGTGATCCAGACAGTCAAAGGCTTTGGCATAGTCAATAAAGCAGAAATAGATGTTTTTCTGGAGCTCTCTTGCTTTCCATGATCCAGCGGATGTTGGCATTTTGATCTCTGGTTCCTCTGCCTTTTCTAAAACCAGCTTGAACATCTGGAAGTTCACGGTTCACATATTGCTGAAGCTTGGCATGGACAATTTTGAGCATTACTTTACTAGCATGGGAGATGAGTGCAATTGTGTGGTAGTTTGAGCATTCTTTGGCATTGTCTTTCTTTGGGATTGGAATGAAAACTGACCTTTTCCAGTCCTGTGGCCCCTGCTGAGTTTTCCAAATTTGCTGGCATATTGAGTGCAGCACTTTCACAGCATCATATTTCAGGATTTGAAATAGCTGAACTGGAATTCCATCACCTCCACTAGCTTTGTTTGTAGTGATGCTTTCTAAGGCCCACTTGACTTCACATTCCAGGATGTCTGGCTCTAGGTCAGTGATCATACCATCGTGATTATTTTGATTGTGAAGCTCTTTTTTGTACAATTCTTCTGTGTATTCTTGCCACCTCTTCTTAATATCTTCTGCTTCTGTTAGGTCCATACCATTTCTGTCCTTTATAGAGCCCATCGTTGCATGAAATGTTCCCTTGGTATCTCTCATTTTCTTGAAGAGATCTCTAGTCTTTCCCATTCTGTTGTTTTCCTCTATTTCTTTGCATTGATTGCTGAGGAAGGCTTTCTTATCTCTCTTTGCTATTCTTTGGAACTCTGCATTCAGATGCTTATATCTTTCCTTTTCTCCTTTGCTTTTCACTTCTCTTCTTTTCACATCTATTTGTAAGGCCTCCCCAGACAGCCATTTTGCTTTTTTGCATTTCTTTTCCATGGGGATGATCTTGATCCCTGTCTCCTGTACAATGTCATGAACCTCACTCCATAGTGCATCAGGCACTCTGTCTATCATATCTAGGCCCTTAAATGTATTTCTCACTTCCACTGTATAATCATAAGGGATTTGATTTAGGTCATACCTGAATGGTCTAGTGGTTTTCCCTACTTTTTTCAATTTAAGTCTGAATTTGGTAATAAGGAGTTCATGATCTGAGTCACAGTCAGCTCCCGGTCTTGTTTTTGCCGACTGTATAGAACCACATTGGCTAAACTCAATAGGTCTTCATTCTTGCATTCTTTGAGTCTTCTTGTGAAAGGTAATGAACACAGATAAGTGTGCACAAAACTTCACAGTATAACACACAGTTATCAAGTATAACACAGAACTGTTCATAGAATCACTGCCCCAGTCAAGAAATACAATCCAGCTGGGAGCCCCTGGGCCAGGCACAGCCGTCAGGCCGCCGCTGTGTGCTCCGGTTCTCCAGCCTCCCCTCACAGATCTGGACTCATGTGGCCTGGACTCCCGTGAGTCTTCCTTCTCTCACTCGACTTGATACGTGATCCGAGTCATCGTGGTTTGTTCCGTTTCACTGCATGGAATGTCTCTACTGTGTGAACGTAAGGGATGCACGATATATTCAGTTTATACTCATAAATGTGAAGAATATTCATACAACATACAAAATACATAAATTCCATCATATGAAATATTCATTTTGTGTCTTCTGCCCCTTAAGTGCATTTGGGGATGTCCTGACTGGCAAGCTTAGGAACAAGGCTACTTGTGAGAGTCGTTTGGGGGTGTCCTGGGCACGCAGGGCACTGCAGCTGCCGTCCACGGCCGGCTGGGCTCAGGCAGACTTTACTCCATCACCGGCCCACACGCTCCTGCTCTGCATTCTCAGCAGCACCCGGACCTGGCGGGCTTGCAGTACCCACCCGTCTAGTAGTGGCTGCCATGTGTCACGTGGCTCCCGTCTCACGTCTCTGCTTCAGTAACGAGGCTGAACACCATCCTACTCATTTCAGTCACTCGTGCTTCCACCTCAGAAATTCCTGTGCAGCTGTTTAACCGATTTTTTCTTGGATGTCTGTCTTTTCCTTAAAGATTTATGGGGCGTCTCTATGTCACTGGTCATGAGGCCTTTCCTGGGTGCACATCGTTCACCTTCTCCCATGCCCGTCCCTTGTCTTAGCACTGTCTTTATTAAGAGACGTTCTTGATAGCTGAAATTACCAATCTTTTACTTCACGGACACAACTAAGCAACTGAACAACTTTGTGGTTAGTGCTTTTTAAGTCCTATTTCAAAAATCTCTGTCTACTCTGAGATCATGAAAATGTATGTTCTCATATAGGAATTGATCTATATGAAGAAATTTGGTCCAGTTTCATTTTTTCTAATCTGGACCCCAGCTGTTCTACAGATTCATTTTTTCATTCAAAATATCCTGAGATCTTTCTGTATCTGCACATACACAGTTCCATCCTGAGGATAAATCATAATTTGAAGAGTAATTAGGATATTCATGTGGTTTCCTATTCCAGTGTTTCAAAGGCTCATTTTACATTTGATTCTTTACACACATATTTACGCCTATTCATCATGGACTTCACAGGCATAGGCCTAGGGAGTTAAAAGCAAAGGCATTTTATATTTTCTTAGATATTGGGTTTTCTGTCTTGCTTTAAAAATTTAATTCTCTGTCAAAATTATTAAAATTCCCCCTAAGTTTTCTTTTAGTGTTTATGAAGTCCCGTTATACTCTTAAGTCTTTGAGCCATCTGGATTTTATTTTGGGGTGAGAAGTTTGGGAGGGATCCAGCTATATATTTTCCGAATGTCTGGCCAGTTGTCCCCAAATCATTATTGAATAATGCATCTTTCCCCGCTGATTTAAATGTCGTCATTAGCATATGCTAAATGCTTGCAGCGCGGGGGGCTGTTTCAGGGCTTTCTGTCCCCTCACTTCAATCCGTCTGTCTGTTCGTGATCGCAGCCGCTCGAGTGTAAGGACCCCATCGTCTCAGAGCACCAGGCATGGGGCAGTCAGCGGCCCCCACACAGCCTCCCTGCTTCACGACCTTCCCATTATGTCTCAGTGTGAACTTTAAAAGTAGCCTGCTAGGTTTCAAAAGAAATTCTGTGAATGTTTTATTGTGCTCACTGAAACACTGAGGTTAACTCAGAGAGCACTGATACACCACAGTGTGGGAGCTTCCTGCCCGGAAACGCAGTCTGAGCGCAGGTCCCGTCTTGCCGTGTGTGTGTGTGTGTGTGCGTGCACATCTGTGTGTGTGTGCACGTCTGTATGTGCGTGTGTGTGTGCGCGTGCACGCGTGTCTGTGTGTGTCTCTGTGTGCGGGCGCATGTGTCTCTGTGTGCACATGTGTGTGTGCGTGTGTGCGTGCGCGTGTCTGTGTGTGCGTGCGCGTGTCTGTGTGTGTGCATGCATGTCTTTGTGTGTCTCTGTGTGTCTGTGTGTATGTGCGCGTGTGTGTATGTACATGCACATGTGTGTGTCTGTGTGTGCACGTGTGTGTGTCTCTGTGTGTCTGTGCATGTGTGTGCACACATGTGTGTGCATGCATGCGTGTCTGTGTGTGTGTGTCTGTCTGTCTGTGTGCACATGTGTGTGCATGTGTGTGTGTGTCTCTGTGTGTCTGTGTGTGTGCGTGCATGCATGTCTGTGTGTCTCTGTGTGCATGTGTGTGTGCACATGTGTGTGTGCATGTGTGTCTGTGTGTGTGTGCGCGTGCACGCCTTCCCATCCTCTCCAGGCCCGTCTCCCACAGCTGCAGTGTGGGGTCAAGGCTTTCTGCCTGAAGATCTCTGCTGGTTGTTCCTAGTCAGGGCACTAGCAATAAATTTTTTTTTTTTTGATGGCCTGAAAATGTCATAATTTCCCTTTCCGTTTAGAAAGATCCTTTCTCTGGGATGGACGTTCACTTTGGTGGCTGTTTTCTTTCAGTTCTTTAAAGACATCATTCCATTATTTTCTAGCCACCTCCAACTCTGCGGAAGCTGCTGTCAGTGGCATAAGAAACCACCCCCGAAACCCACGGCTGAAAACAACAAGCGATGCAATTCTGCCTGAGTCTGAGGGGGAGCGGGGGCCAGCTGCGGGGCTGTGCTCCTGCGACTCTCCTCCTGGGGGTCTGGCTGTAACAACGTCAGGGCAGCAGCATCAGGACCTCACCCTTCTGACCTCGTCTGATGGTCAAGCGAGTCATAGCCAAGGCCAGAACCAGGCAGCGGGGCGGAAGCTCCCCCTGAGACCCAGGCTTGCCTGGCAGAGGGCATGCGTGCAGGACGAGGGAAGACCTGGGGCTTGCTGCCATCTTGCCCGTGGTCTTCTTAGAACCTTTGAGGTTATACGTGTTTTCTCTGGCTGTGACGGCTTTTTAAAATTTGTATTTTCAACAATTTCACTATACTACTCCCGGGTGTGTGTGTGTGTGCATGCACGCACGCCTGTTCTTGGGATTCGTGGTACTTCTTGAGCTTTTGCGTGATGTCTCTCCCCTGTTTGGGAAACCTGCTAGTCTTCATCTCTTCAAACGCTCTGCCCCTTCTCCATCTCCTCCCCTGTGGAGTGTGGCTCAGTAAGGGACTCAGGAGGGACTGTAAGCTCCCTCCCTGCTCATGGGTTTCTCCCTCTGTTTGTATTTTCCATCCTTTTTTCTCTCTGGATAGTGTCTTCTGTTTAAGATTTTTTTATGTGAACCATTTTAAAGCCTTTATTGACTTTGTTACACTGTCGCTTCTGTTTCACGTTTGGTGTTTGGCCCTGAGGCTTGAGGGATCTGAGCTCCCTGGCCGGGGGCTGCACCTGCAAGCCCTGCCCTGGAAAGCGAAGTCTTCAGCACTGGATCCCCAGGGAAGTCCCTGGATACAGTCTACTGACCTATGCCACTCGCCCCCACTTACACCACGTCTCACCTGCTACAGTCTACTGACCTATGCCACTCGCCCCCACTTACACCACGTCTCACCTGCTACAGTCTACTGACCTATGCCACTCGCCCCCACTTACACCACGTCTCACCTGCTACAGTCTACTGACCTATGCCACTCGCCCCCACTTACACCACGTCTCACCTGCTACAGTCTACTGACCTATGCCACTCGCCCCCACTTACACCACGTCTCACCTGCTACAGTCTACTGACCTATGCCACTCGCCCCCACTTACACCACGTCTCACCTGCTACAGTCTACTGACCTATGCCACTCGCCCCCACTTACACCACGTCTCACCTGATACAGTCTACTGACCTATGCCACTCACCCCCACTTACACCACGTCTCACCTGCTACTAGACCCGTCGGCTCATTTCTAAATTCAACATGTGCATGTTACAGGGCTACCGTGTCCATGTGGTTCTTCTCTACAGACTGTAGAAAATCTCCGGGCCTTGGCCACCCCCTCCCCACAGGGGGTGGGGTTAGAGGTGCCATCACTGGGTGGGGCATCACCCATTACCATGATTCAGCAGTCTACCTCCCCACACGCCTGCGTCCTTCCTGGGTGGGGGTGCTAATCCCCAGCTCCAACCAGTCCCTGCCACTGACACTCAACCGTAAGTCTCTTCACAAAATGAGTTATTGAATGAACAAAGAACGAATGGATTTTTCAGGCAAGAAAGAGGGATTGTGATCTTGACAATTTTATGATCCCGAACTATTATTCTTTTAAAAGTTATATTTAAGAAGAGAGTGAAATTAGATAGGAAATTAGATAGGAAAATATGTATTATATAAATTCAAAAGAGAATTAAAATAATGATATGTTTATAAACGCATAAAACATGTTCAGCTGCAAGAAGGACACATAAAAAAAGAGATCAAAACGAAGCTGTCTCCAGTGACTGGCCCACGGGCTCACCTTTTCCCTGCTCTCCTGCATGTGCTAACTTTCTTTAATGATGAACTGCTTTTAGAATGGAGAATAAAGCCTCCATAAAACTCTGCACTTCGGGCCACGCCAGTCAGCACCTTTTGCTTACAAGACGCACTGCCTTCAGGCCGCAGGGCTTCCCACACGGCACTAGTGGTAAAGAGCCCCCTTGCCAATGCAGGAGACTAAAGAAAAGCAGGTTGGGTCCCTGGGTCAGGAAGACCCCTGGAGGAGGGCACAGCAACCGACCCCAGTATCCTTGCCTGGAGAATCCCATGGACAGAGGAGCCTGGTGGGCTACAGTCCATGGGGTTGCCAAGAATCGGACAGGACTGAATGACGGAGCACGCACAGGCCACTGGGGCTCAGCATGCCTCCCGCCCAGCCCGCTCGAGCCCAGGGAGCAAGGCCTCTTATCCCACAGGACAGACTGACCACCGCTTCCCACGACTGGAGAGAAGCCTGTCTCAGGACAGAGGAAATAAATGAGAAAAGCAAAGTACAGTGTTTAAAAACTTTGATCTTAAGGGAATCAGATAAAATTGGGACAGAATTGAATAGGAAAAAAGATCACTCTTGAATGACTTTTAATAATTATTAATCTGCAGTATGCTTTTTTACCTACTTCTGCCCAAAGGAGTATCTGTGGAGATTTTTAATAGTTTGATTGGATCTCATCTCCACTCAAGCACCCAGGCTTCTTCCACGCGGCCCTCCCTGTCGATGACGACACTTGGAAGACAGTGAGGAGCGGTAGGCACTCAGACCTCAGATGACGCTGCGCCCCATGCAGGGTCCCCCACACCCAGATAGGTGCAGTAGCACATGGATGTGAGGGCGCTCAGCTCTGTGTGTCTCCCCGGGACACTCGCAGTCCAGAGCGGGGCACCTCACGCCTCTCGGCGCACTGGGCAGGCAGCGTCACCCTGTCATGCTCAGGGCGCCCACGAGCGGTGCCCCGCAGCAGCTGGCCTTCTCCATGGAGGTCGGTACTTGCCCCCTGCCCACCCCCGGAGGAGTAACTCAGACCCAGCCCTGGGACAGGCTGTGGGGCTGGGGGACCCTCTGCTGTCTGGAACTCGGGAAGCGGGCAAAGCAGGCATGAGGCCCCTTGCCTGCCTCGGACCCCAAGAAACACTTTGCAGACTGTCAGACCCCAGGCACTTCCCACCACATGCTGGGTACAAACCAGGAGCAGAGCAAGGAGCCCACATGTGTCCGGCCTGGCCTGGTGCTCTGGATGCGGGGAGCCCCGAGGCAGGAGTCTGCAGTGGGCACAGCACCACTGGAGGCTCCCTCGCAGCCTGAGCGCGACAGTGCTTAGCCTAATGTCGGGAAGCCCCACCCACAGCCCTCTAGGAACCAGGAAAGAGCTAAAAAGGAGCCTCCCTCCTTCTCAAGGGGAGACAGTTCTGCGGCTCCTCCCCACCTAACTGGACCACCTGCAGCCTGTCTGCACCCCATGCTCCCGAGAACCCTCTCGCCACCCCAACACCTCAGCTGGGAAATAGGCAGCTCTGACAGTTGTCTTGAAATTGGTGGTCGTCTGACCAGCGTCATCTTGTTTTAAGTACGGTTGGTCTCCAGGTCCAGGGCTGGTTTGTTCCTGTTTCCTTGAGGCCAGTTCTCCAAACTGCCAGCTTACATCATGGCTGCAGTATGCTCATCATGTAGTTAACTTCTTCCGCCCGGTGGGGGTTTTGGCATGTACAAATCAGCCCAAAGGACATGGCTCAGAATACTACCTGTAGTCCTTACGGAGACTAAAGCTCCTTGACTCTTTAGCAGCTAAACTATTACTATTTCAGTGTTCAAAAAATTCAACATTCAAAAACCCGAGATCATGGCACCTGGTACCATCACTTCATAGCAAATAGATGGAGAAACAATGGAAACAGTGACAGACGTTATTTTCTTGGGCTCTAAAACCATTGCGAACAGTGACTGCAACCAGGAAATTAAAGGACTCTTGCTCCTTGAAAGAAAAGCTATGACCAACCTAGACAACATATTAAAAACCAGACATCACTTTGCTGACAAAGGTCCATATAGTCAAAGGTATGGTTTTCCTAGTTGTTATGTATGGATGTGAGAGTTGGACCATAAGGAAGGCTGAGCATGGAAAAATGGATGCTTTCGAATTGTGGTGCTAGGAAAAACTCTTGAGAGTCCCTTGGACTGCAAGGAGACCAAGTAGTCAATCCTAAAGGAAATCAAAGCTATGACAAAGCTATGACAAACCTAGACAGCATATGAAAAACCAGACATCACTTTGCCAACAAAGGTCCGTCTAGTCAAGGCTGTGGTTTTTCCAGTGGTCATGTATGGATGTGAGAGTTGGACTGTGAAGAAAGCTGAGCACCGAAGAATTGATGCTTTTGAACTGTGGTGTTGGAGAAGACTCTTGAGAGTCCCTTGAACTGTAAGGAGATCCAACCAGTCCATCCTAAAGGAGACCAGTCCTGAGTGTTCACTGGAAGGACTGATGCTGAAGCTGAAACTCCAATACTTACCAACTGATGGGAACAGCTGACTTATTGGAAAAAACCCTAATGATGGGAAAGATTGAGGGCAAAAGGAGAAGGGGACGACAGAGGATGAAGTGGTTGGATGGCATCACCGACTCAACGGACATGAGTTTGAGCAAGCTCTGGGAGACAGTGAAAGACAGGGAAGCCTGGCGTGCTGTAGTCTATGGGGTTGCAAAAAGTCAGATACGACTGAGCAACTGAACAACATTATTATTTCATTTTGACTGTTTCTCTTTGTTTCTGCATTTTCTGACTTTTCTGATTAAATTTATTCTTCAAAGCTTTTCTACAGACAAAATGCAAACAGAAGACTGGGGCGAGGGTGCAGAGTCTGTTCTGGGAAGGCCCCACAGGGTCCTGCTCTGTTACAACAGGAGCAAGAGGAGGACCAGCGACCCCGGTGACCAGGGCGGAAGCGCACACCGTGAATACACAGTGGTCACCAGGCTGGACCGCCAGGCGGTGCGCGCGGGTGGGCGGCCTGGGCAGGCCGGCAGAGTGTTCTGGCTCTATTAGAACCTCATGTAACTGACTGCTTAAACCATGCACATGCATCACTTTGATAAAGTTAACTGAGGGAAAGTTTAAAGCGCCACGTCCCATGAACACAAAATAAAGTGACATCTGCTGTGACCAGCTCTGCCACGGGCACTGCCGTAGATGCCCAGGAATGTCAGTGAGCCGGACAGTCAAGGCCCCGCCGTGCGGCTCACGCTCTAGGGGCAGACAGACCGGAAGCCACACACACAGCGAGCCCAGACTGGTGACAGATCCCATGCACCAGACACGGCCCTGAGTATGTGGTCTCCAGCAGATGCCCGCTGAGGGCTGGCCCACAGGTGCTGCACGTGGGCACCAGGGGGATTGGGCAGAGGGCCTCTGACCTCCCGAGGCTCCTGCGTAGAGCTCCCAGGTCACACTGAGGCTGCTCGCTTGGGGCCCTACTTTCAGACCCTGACCCGGGCGCCCTGCCCTCTCCCCTGGGGTCTCTCTGTTGCATGATGTTTCAGATGCTGACCCAGGCGCCCTGCCCTCCCCCCGGGCTCTCTCCGTTGGACAATGTTTCAGACCCTGACCCAGGCGCCCTGCTCTCTCCCCTGGGGTCTCTCTGTTGGACGATGTTTCAGACCCTGACCCGGTCCCTGCCCTCCCCGAGGGTCTCTGTTGGATGGTGCTTTGTGCAGCGACAGGAAGGACACACACTCAGCACGGCACTCCCTCCCTCGCTTCCCACAGCACACGTTTGAGTCACCGGCCTCCAGAATGTAGGTAACTCTACTGCCAAAGACCTGGCAGCCCCGCACCAGGTCTGGCGTTGTTGGGGGTCGGGTTACACTGAGTCGTGCCAACTGTTTACATCCCTGCTCTGCCAGGCACCCTATCCTGTCTCTACCTGAGCAAAGAGCCGGACAAGCAGCCTGTCTACGGTGCAACTGGCATTTTGAGGCCTAAGTGAAATAAAGTGTACAAAATCTCCCATAAATTATAAAACACTGTGCAGGTGTTAATAATACTTACAGCTATTTACAGTCTTCTGTGTTTTGGGCAAATATCCTAAATAACGAAGTGTAGAATACTGTCAACTTGGACTAGGGTTATTTACCTAAGACGGTCTTGCGTTGGAATCTGCAATTTCTTAAATGGCGGACTCGTCATGCGCACTGATTTGCACGTCCACAAGAGAACTATCTTCTATGCTAATGATGCTCTTTCGAGCAAACCGTACAAGTAATACTGAGGAGACTGAACTGCCCTCCACATGCATGGCTGTGTTGCACAGAGCACAGCTGGCATTTCAGTGCAGATGTCAAGGAATTTTCAGGGTTGGAAGGTTTCTTAGGAATCATCTGGCCCAGTGCTTCTCAGCTATGGCTGTGCGCTAGAACCGCTTCAGGGAGTTTTAAAACAGGAAAGGAAAGAGCTGATGCCAATCCCCTCTCCCCAGCCCTGGCAATGCCTGGCCATCAGTTGTGTAAAAGCCTCACTGCACAGCCATGGTTGGCAACTCCTGATGGAGCTACACACCATGACGTAGTCAAACCTCATTTTACAGGTAAGGAAACGGGCTCTTTCCAAGGAGGAGAAAGCTCCTTCCATGAAGAATTCACTTAAATAGCAAGCCAAGGAAAGGCTGGCGGCAGAGCCTAGACTGGCCCTGAGTGTTCTGACTCTCAGTCCATTCTGTCTGTGCCTCAGAAATCAGGACAACCGTGTGTGCGCTTAAGTCCTTACGCACACACACACACCAATCAATGGCATCAGCCTTCAGATTAAGAAGATAAAAACATCAATCCACAGTGAACAGACGCAAAATGTGAAGACTGGGGCCCGGGAGTGGCGCGCGGCCCGGGAGAGGCGCGCCTGTGTGTCTGTAGCTGACCCCTTCGCTGTGCAGCTGAAGCTGTCACCACGCTGTCAGTTGGCGCGTGCTGCCTGCGCATGTGCCCAGTCACTGCACCCCTATACAAAGTAAAAAGTGTTTTCAAAGTTTGGGTCTAGTTGTTTTGTTGGCGATTCCTTCTAAAGAGTAGAGAAACCAAATGCAAGCTGCTGACGCACCTCTGTCTGTGGCAGGGAAGAGCCGGCCAGCCTGCGGACACTGCCGTCGGCAGCCCGGGCCCCCAACCCCAGCCACTGGGCAGAAGGAGACACGTGACGTGGAGGCTGATGGCCCCGAGGCCAGTCGGTCAGACCAGAGGTGGGGCTGGCGACCTGGGCTTGGGCACGTGAACTGACACCCTCCCCGTCCCCAGGACCCTCAGCGCTCTGGGCAACGCTGGAGCGCGTTTCTGTTCCCCAAAGCAGATGAGAACAGCTGCATCCTGCGAGCCATCAGACTGCCTTCAGAGCACTTGTTCAGTCCACTGGGCAAGTGAGGGAGAGGCCCTGGCCAGTGGTAAGCAAAGGCGTGGGGGGTTTCCTCCCATCGGAACAAGGTCTGATGCTGGAAAATGTAAAGTAGACGTGGAAGAATTCCATTTGGACACAGGTTATAATCGAATAAGGTCACAGTGTTCTATTCCAACAGCTGGGAACATACAATTTATTCTGTTTTACTGAAGAACTAAGACTGTCCAAAACGCAATCCTATGGTGGGTTTTCCCAACTGCATGATTTCCTAGTGGCCTGTGGGATAATCTGTCTTTTATTTCTTACATTTCTGCATCTTACCAGAATCTCCAGTAACCTGACTCAAGGGAACTTCCCAGGTAGGTACCCCAAGACAAGCCCCGCCTCCTCCTCCAGAAGGACATCAGCAAGCCCCCAAAGGCCCATGCAGGGTGTTCCCAGGGGCCCTCCTACCACAGCCAAACACTGAAAACCACCGGAAACGGCCCATGCACTGACAGACCAGGGCTCAGCATCAGAACAGGAGGCGCGGGCCGGGGAGGGCCAGGTGACAGCTGGTGCCAATGACCAGGAGGGGAGGAAGCTCAGGACCCCCATCACTACAGGAGGAAGCTCAAGACCCCCAACAGAACAGGGCTCAGCAACAGAGCAGGAGGCACAGGCCGGGGAGGGCCAGGTGACGGCCGGTGCTGATGACCAGGCGGGGAGGAAGCTCAGGACCCCCGTCACTGGGAGAGGGTCACGTACAGACACTAACCCTAAGCGTGAGTCTCCATGGATTTTTACATCACACAGAACTGTAGGAAGGTGTGGGGTGCCTGCTGCTGGGTGAGCAGAGTAGGCGCGGGGGTGGGAAGGGCCTGCTCCATCCCAGGTGAGCCCACCCGGGCAGCCAGGGATCCCTGAAGACCGGGCAGCACTGTGGGAAGGGGCCTGGACCCGCGGGGTGTCCAGACTGCCCACGTTCTGTTAGACTGGCTGCTCCAGGACATAAAACCCTGGTCATCAGTCTTGATAAAGCCAATCCACGTCTGGACCACAGCCTGGGTAATCGCTATTTTAATGCATCCATTAATCTTGTACTACTTCCAATCTCTTCACCGCATCACAATGTTTAAAAACCTGGACACTTGACCTTGAGCTGGCCTAACTTCCACGGACCCAGAGCAGCAGGGTGGGGTGGGGGGGGATGAGGATCTGGGGAGCCTGGGGTCTGTGTGGACCGGCCCCACCACCAAGAGGCCTTCAGGCCATCATGCTTCCCCCTCTTTCTCTCCAAGTACTCCCAGGGGATCAGTTCTACTCTAAGCAAAAATCGGAGCTGATACTTTTTTCCAAAAAGGAGAAAACAACAGGAAAGTAAACTGGCCCCTGTCGGACCTCACCGAGGGCAGCTGAGGAAGCGCCTCCTCCCTGGAAGATGACGGAGCCACTGAGCGTTTCCTAGAGGACGGGGGAGGTCTGCACGGAGCCGGCCTCCTGACAAAGCCCCAGGCTGGCCACAGGCTGTGCCCACAGGGTCTCTCCCACCCACAGTATCACCTGGCTTCCAGTCTCGGCGATTTCTTCCAATTCTGAGAACAAGTTTAAACCCATTAACAAAACCGATTTCAAGCCAAATGAATAAACGGGAGGCCCTTCCACAGGAGGTTTCCTCTGATTAATATTTATGAGAGCGGAAGCAACCGAGACCCGGGTGACGCGTGCCCCGGCCCAGGATCTCTCTGGGGTTTGGGTGAGCGTGGGGCTCCCAGCTCATTCCGTCATCAGAATCTGCCTTCAGGGAACAAGATGACACCAGTTGGCAGCTCGCCCGGCTGGTGCTTCCAGCCAGGCCCCAGGCCCTTGTGAAGGTGCTTGCAACGCGGTCATTCTCGCTGCAACACCCACTCACCACAGATGACCATTTCCTTGCCGCAGCAGCATCTGCAGATCCCTAAGTGGCAAACCCACAATGCTGACCCCAACACCCGCTGTGCCGTCGTGAGAAGCAAACACTGAGCTCAGCTGGGGGACGGTGGGTCGGCCCTGGTTCTAGATTTGATTCTGACCCCTTCACCCAAATTCAAGAGGTCAGGTCTGCCATCCACTAAATGAGGACGAAGTTCTCTCAGGAGGAAAGACTCTCTCAGGGATGCTGAGATAGTCCAGGGAGGTCTGTGCGTAAAACACTCAGAAAAGCACAAAGCCTCCTACAAGCACACCGATGCCAGTGACGCTGTTTCAGGTCCAGGACAGATGTGGGGCGCGGGTCCACTCAGACTCCCTCCCAGGCTCAGGGCACGTTCCAAAACAGCCCCACCCGGCTCGACTGTGGGGTCACTCCTGAGTTGGGGGCGGCAGAGACCTCTGCTGTTACCCAGCCGCCAGCTGACCCTCTGCAGACCCGCCCTGTGAAACCTGTGCATCCAGTGTCCCAGGCAGGCAGAGGCTCCTGGGGGCGGCCACGGCTCCTGATGGCGTTTCCCCAGCTGCCCCAGGGTGGAGCCGCACTGGCTGGAAATCAGCCCAGTGGCCAAGCTTAGGCCACAGAAACTGACTGCAAGTCAACACAGCTTGCCCAGAGCTAGCTGCTGACCACTGACCAACAGAGCACTGGCCGAACCACTGAAACGAGGCCCCATACGGTTACCCATAGACCAAAAATAAAAGCTTTTTAAAAATACAAACATATAATCTCTAGGACTCAAGTTTAGTATAAAATTTTGCTTTAAAAATACAGACGTTTGTGCTTTTCACAGTGGCATGACTATGGGCACATTCCAGCCTCTGGTCACACCGTGCACACTGCTCACCCAGCCTCTGGTCACGGCTAAAAACATCAAGAGCCCCAGTGTCAGCTCCCAGGCTCCTCCAACACCTCCGGCGAAACGAACCAAAACTGAAGGAGGATTTAGCACATTTCTCTCAAGATTTCGGCAATTCTAGGCTCAAGGTCCTACAAGCGGAGAAGGAGCAGCCATGAAAATATGTTAAAACTTTAACACCCTCCCTGCTGCAAACCCACAGCCGTCCTCAAGAGCGACAAGCAACTGTCTCCATAAGGAGCCGCTTCAGGGTGTGAGTGTGGGCAGGGTGGGTAAGCAGAAGCCCACGCCTGGGACAGCTCCAAGAGGGGCAGGCTGACGTTACACAGAGCCGAGAGGGCACGTGCCCACGTCATCTGCACTCGGCAGGGGAGAAGGCGCATCTGCAGACGGGGCCACACCGCAGTCCTGCACCCAACGCGACATGCTACAATCACCATGGCAACTGGATGGGGCAGGGGCTGGGAGAGGAAAGGATGCCCACTCTGAGCAGTGGACACTTCCTAAAGCACAGAAATGCAGACACAGGGCTCTCGAGGAAGACATGGTCATAGCCTCAGAAAATCCAGATTCATTTGAAATGAGCTAATTAGAACTCCAATTTTGGCTTTGAGAGACAGCTCAGATTATCCAACCATCTAACAGTTGACAATGACAAACTGGGGGAAAAAATGTTATTTTAAATATTAATGCAGGAAAAAACCAGGTTGCCATAAGTATCTTAAAAACCACATTTTTAAGCATTTGAAAGGAAAAGAAAAAAAACTGCAAGGCAGGTACCACTTCAATAAACAGCTCAAACAGGGAAGCATCTTGGCCCTGACAAAGTCTACTTGGCTTAACTTGCTCCACCCAGGCCCCCGAAGCACCTGCCCAACAGCTCTCTTCTTTACGTCGGTGATGCTCTTAAGTAGACACCAAGACCTAGTACTTATAAGACCAAAACCGAAACCAGAGGATCGATGAGCAGAGACTCAGGCCAGAAAGGAAGCCCTGGTGGGCATGGGGGGGGGGTGGTTCTCATGCCCTCACCCGCCTGCACGGAGCCCAGCAGTGTGGCCCACTGGACATCACCATGGCAAACCCTGACCCAAGGGAAGGAGCCACAGCGCCTCGGGAGTCCGCACAGACTGCACATCCACCAAGAAGCCGTCACGCGCTGAGATCACGGGCGGACCCAGGACCCTGGGCCTCACAGGAGACGCTGTCCATAACTGGCGCCTCAAGGTAACTTTCCCCACAGAACGCCCTAAACAGCCCTGGTTGGGATACAATGGAAAACGTGCAAGCAGGTTTCATCTGCTAGACAGTTCATTATCCTCTCCTGTGTTTATAATTAAAGACCGTGAAAAGTTAATTGGGCTAACTGGTAAGTCAGTCTGGAAACTGGTGCAGAAGGAAGAAATAACATTTCAAAAGCATCTTAAGACACACACGCACCCCAACAGGGTGCTCCCCTCAGAGGTGGCATTCCACTGGGAAATGGCAACGCCACCTCCCATCTCCCCTCGTTCTTCCGTGGGGAGGGGGACTCCCGGGTGGGGGATGGGTAGGCAGGGGGGCAGTGGGCGCTGGGAAAGAATGGGCTGCTTGGCTGGAGGGTGTGTCCCAACAGAGGGCGTGTCCAGACAGAAGGCGTGTCCTGATAGAGGACGTGTCCCATCAGGGGCGTGTCCTGATAGAATGCGTGTCCCGCGGAAGGAATCCCTCGAGAGGCCTGGGGAGGCGAAGGCCCCAGAGGGACCGTCTAACTGCCCCCTGGGACGAGCACTGATGGAGAGCCGGGAGCGGCTGCTGCAGCCGCCTGTGTGCCCTGGGAGCAGGGGACGCAGCAGGGACCTCGGACAGCACCCCAAAACCCGAAGCACACAGATGCACTCTGTGGGGCCGACCGAGTCCCGCAGTGGCGGCGGCACAGGCTAGGTGAGGCTGCTCGGCAGTCTGCTGGAGCGTCTGGGATCAGGGCACTCCCCCCCGCCCTATGCAGGGTGGACCCTCAGGAGCTTGCCTCCTTAGCCCCTGACCCCAGGGAAGGCCACAGACAGCAAGGTCTGGAGCTACACTTTTACGCAAGGGGAGTGTCCTCTCTTGTTTACTCAGAACAATAAAACACCCCGGTCCCCTCCAGGACTGGTTACTGTGGTGACAAAACACACCAGATCCGAACACGAGGGTCACACCAGTCGTGCTGGGAGCCACCCATGAGACGCAAAGAAGCGAGTCATCAACCTCCGACACAGGGGCATCTCTAGTCCCCCAGAAACGCCCGCCCAGGAGCAGGAAGAGGCGGCCCAGGGGCTCCCTGGGAATTCAGGGCCCAGGGCCGCTGAGGGGAGGGGAACGAGAACTTGCCTCCTGCAAGATGGCCCAACAGCCACCCCAGAGGCAGAGACGGAGGAAAGCAGGGCACTTCCCGGGGCAGCTTCCTGGCTCCTGAGCTGCGATGCAAGGGTAGCCAGGTAACGAGGAGTGAGAAGACCGGTCCTGCAGGAGCCGAGCCTGAGGGACAGCAGCAAAGGGACCCTCGGAGCCCAGGGCGCCTGCGGGCACGCCAGCTGCGTGCGCGTGCGGACACGTGTGTGTTCCTGTGTGTGGCAGCCGCTCAAATGGAGCCGCATCAATTGCAACTCATCTCCAGTCATTCATGTGAGGCTCGAAATGGCATTTTTTTCCTGTTAACATGCCAAATTAAACTCTGCTTCGCACCGTTTAACTCAGTAATTAATCCCCATTCATTCCCCTGAGTTGTGATTAACTGGGATCTGGGAGGGGAACAAGCCTCCCAGCCACACACGTCTGGGCAGCTGTGGCTGGAGCCAGGTCCTGCCCGCAGAGCCGTGGACCCACGCCCTCCCGGGACGAGACAGGTGAGGCCCTTCCGTGCGCTCCCTGCTAGATCTTTCTCGTGAGGAAACGCCTGGCTGCGGTGAAAACATTCCCACAACTCAGTGCCCCAGGTCAGCTCAGGCTGTCTGCAGACCAGTGGCGGGGACGAGCCCTCCCTCTGGGCCCGGGCGGCTGAGGCAAAAGCACTCGCATCACTACTCAGGGCTCACGTTCCCAGGCACTTGCCCACCTGATGCTTTCCTGGGCCGGGACACAGCCTCTTCCCCAAGCCCCTCCTCTGCAGAAAGAGCAGGGCACCATCAAGGACCCAGGACACAGGGAAGGGAGGAGATGAGCCTGAAAGGCCGAGGACACGGCTCGAGAATGTGCTTCCTTAGAGGAGTCGCTTCTCTGGTGCAAACAAGTGGACTCGAGGGACAGTTGAAAACGCCCCCAGGTTACAGATGCCACCCCTCCATCTGGGCAAACTGCAGACAGATGGACACAACTTCTCTCCCATGATTCAGGAACTTTTCAAGGAAAACCCCTCTCAGAGGACGTGAGCAGCATGGATCAGGACAGCAGCCGGGCTGCCCCGAACTGACAGACTTCAGAATATTCAAACCCTGCACCTCCCCCTGGTCCTGGGGGCACATGACTGGTCTCATCTGCTGTCTCCACCACAGTAAGGTCAGCGAGCGCTTTGTAGGGAGGAGGGGGCTGGCCCCCAGCCGTTGTCTCCCAGCACAGGGTCTCCTCGGATATGCCCCAGCGTCTCGCAGAGACTGCAGCCTAACCCTGAAGAGCTGCTGCAGGGCGGACTCGCCGGAGCAGACCGTGAGGAGGGCCCACTGGTGAGGGCCAGACCCACCGGCTGGCCTCTGTATCCTGCTGACAGAACAGCGCTGGGAAGGCCACAGCCGTAGCATCCCTAACCAAGCGCCGTGAGCCTGAGATGCATCCAGACAACTCATCACCAACTCTACCTCCTTGGCGTCTAGAAGCCCAGTCAGGATATTATCATCCAGGGAAGCCGACCATTTCTCAGCACTGCTTTTATCACCTCAACAGCAGAAGCCAAAACGGGAGCGTGACCTTCCTGAAACAAGGTGGGAACGGCTCTCACAAAGCGGGCTTTGTGAAGCCATTCCATGGGAACCCCATCAAGCTTCAAAGTCAGCCTTCAGAGCCGGTGGTGGGGAACACCGAGCAGCCCCTCCACATGCTGCTCCTCCCAGAGCCAGCAGCCACCAGCGCTGAGCCCGGAGCCTCCGCCTGCGGCCTGGGGTGTCGGGACCACAAGGCCTCGCCAGGCTCTCGGTTCAAGGCCCGTGATTCAGACCACATCAATTCTATTGCTCCGACCTAATCTGTTTTTCAGACTGGCCGTACTTTTTCATAGTCTCCAGGTTGTTAAATTAAAGCTCCTTCCTATTCTGTCTTTCCAGTGCAATAGAACAGAATAGCCCCGTTTATCAAACTTGCCAAGACATACTGGATGCACAGCAGCTCACAGCAGCTCACAGCAGCAGCTGGCAAACTCCACCTGTGGTCACCAAACATTAACATGGAGAAAAGTGTTCCGAGAGCTTCCGACAAAGTTACTGATTTGGTCTGCTTCTTTCGAGAAAGCTTCAGAAGGAAAGAAGAAGGGGGAGGGAGGGAGAGCGGTCGTTTACAAGCCTGGGGGTCCGTGCCCTGAGGACCAGAGGCCGCGTGTTCGAGACCCCAGAAAGGCCAGCTCGAGAAGAAGGTGGGCTGCCCTGAGAGCTGACCCAGGCTCCTCCCAGCTCGGAGGCCCTGCCTGCCAGCCCCGTGAGCGGCTGTCGTGGGACAGACGCCGTTCCGTGAGCCGGGTGCTGTCCTGGAGGCCCTTCCCAGCCCCAGCCTCTGCTCCTCCTCTCCGGGCCTCCTGCAGTTCATCACTGTACTTGGGGAGCTGTTCCCTGCCCAGGTTCTCGCCCCGTTACCACCCACAGTGCCAGCCCTAACTGAACGCAGTCTGTCCTTCTGCCCACCCACCTCAGACACCCAGCACATTTCTGCCGAGAAGCTCCCCCCTGCGGCCAGAACAGGGTCCGTGGCTCCCCAGGGCTGCTCTGGGCGGCAGCTGGGGGCTGTGCCCACTCAGTCAGCACCCACGGCGGCAGGCCCGAGCCAGACCTGCCTCTCAGAGTCAGCTCAGCAGATGCTGCAACATCTTTATTAGATGAGTCTTATTGTAAAAGTAACACAGGACCACTTTAATAAACGAAGGGATGCAAAGGGACTTCAATGTCCGTTAATGCCCCCCATACCCCCGGCCAGGCTGAGCCCTGCAGCCTCACCCGGGGTCACGAGCCGGGCCAGCACCTTCCATCCCTGCTCGCTGCTGTCCCCTCGCTTGGTCAGGCCACAGTGGGCCCTCAACTGGACCGGAGGAATATCGAACACCGGCTGTCTCCATAAGTCAAGGCCCACGTGTTTCTGTTTACACTTAAATTGCCTTCTGTTTCCACATAACTCAGAGCTACTCTGTTACATAACGTCAGCACCCTCCACACCAGGGAGGCAAGTGGAGGTTCGGGGGAAGGACGGCCCGCGGGAGCCATGGCAGCTGCGGGCCTGCTCCCCGCTGGGGACAGGGGAGGCTCCGAGCTGCAGCGTTCACGCTGCCGATCCACCCGAGCCTGCACTCACACTAAACACACACCTGTTTCTTTTAGAATCCAACTTCACCAAGTCAGGGCAGATGATGCTTCTTTTTTAATAAATTATTTTTTCAAAAGCTGCCTCCAGATAAAAGCTTCACGAGGTGTAAGCAGGAGGAGCCGTGCTGGGGCCCAGCGAGAGGCCCACCCGTGCAGCTGTGGTGAGGAGGTGCTCAGGCCGGCCAGTGTGCAACGGCCCGACCTGGGTGGGCTCCCATCACACAGCTGCTGCAGCCTCCAGCCCAGGTCAGTACTCGCCACAATCTGCAGAGTTCTCCCCACAAAGAACGAACACAAAACAGAGCCGTCCAGCCCATCGGCGTGGTCCCCCGGGCACGTTCGCCGCGAGGACGCACACACAGCTGTCTCAGCCCCCCGTCCACGGGCTCCGAGTGGGACTTTCTCGCCAGGACGCTGGCCTAGCTGCCCCTGGGTCTTGGCCTTCAGGCCCTTGACAGCGTGCCTGGGGGCCTGGCAGACAAGCCAGCTCGGAGGTGGTGGGGCAGAGCCTGCACTGGACCAAAGGGTCCCAGGGGCACATCCCACTCATGGGCTCTGCCTGCAGGCCCCTGGTTGGCACAGAGAGCTGGGTGCATCTGGGGCGCCCACGCAGGTGGGGAGGATGCAGCTGGAGGCAGGCAGGGACAGAGCCCACCTTGCAAACACTCACTGCTGGGGAGAGGCGACCCCGTCTCACACTGGGCCTCACGGCACGCCTGGGGCCCTGCGTGCAGAGGGCCTGGTGGGCGCTCTGGCCTGACCCCCGTCAGTGCCTGAGGTGCCGAGGCCAATGTCTGCACGCGCTCGGAAGAATCAAACATGAGCCCACCCAGGACCCCCCTGCGTGTAGTGAAGCCAGCCTTGGAGTCACCGTGGGCTGGCACTTACCGTTCACACAGGTCTCAGCAGGTCTGCAGAGGCCATCTTCAAACAGGCAGCCTGGGAGGAAAAACAGAGGAGAGAGAGTCAGAGCCTCAGTGCGCCGTGGGCCACGGCCCTACTGGGCCTGGCATCCAGGGGGCCGCACGGCGCTGGGGGCCTGCTTCGCTGAGAGGACGCTGGGCACTGGAAGCCAGGCCACACGCCCCTGGCTCGGGTCGGGGGGAGGGAATGAAGCAGGGCTGGCTCCCCCCGGGAGGACGATCAGTCATCCTGTTCCTCTGTTACTAGGAGGACCGTCCCCCGCCTGCTGGGAGGCAGTGGTGAGCCCGTTGGGAGCACCGGCACGGCAAGTTCCCCATGGGGCCAGGCCCACCGTGCTCTGAGCGCAACACCACTCAGGCAGCATCTCTGGGCCTCTGTCAAAACCCCTGTTCCTCACGCTCATGGCGCGCACCAAGGTGTCACCAGGGCACACGGACGGCAGAGGCAGACGGACGGAGGCCCGTGTGCTCCGTGAGGAGACCAGACGGGAGGTGAGGAAAGCGCTCACCCACAAGCGGGGCAGGGGAAGCGCACAGCAGGGGATGTGCTGCCCCGCGTCCAGGGTCGTCTGAAATGCAGCCCCGGGGCCTGCTGAGGCCAGTCAGGAGGGTGTGAATAACGGGAACAACACTCAGAGCGCCGCTTAGGGTGCCCCTGGCACAGCCACACCTGCTGCGGCAGGAGCAGCTGAAGCCAGACGGTTCCAGAACGTACACGTCCGTTTAAGAGCACCGAGCCTGTGCTCAGGAGCAGCTGAAGCCAGACGGTTCCGGAACGTACACGTTCGTTTAAGAGCACAGAGCCTGTGCTCAGGAGCAGCTGAAGCCAGACGGTTCCGGAATGTACACGTTCGTTTAAGAGCACAGAGCCTGTGCTCAGGAGCAGCTGAAGCCAGACGGTTCCGGAATGTACACGTTCGTTTAAGAGCACAGAGCCTGTGCTCAGGAGCAGCTGAAGCCAGACGGTTCCGGAACGTACACGTCCGTTTAAGAGCACCGAGCCTGTGCTCAGGAGCAGCTGAAGCCAGACGGTTCCGGAACGTACACATCCGTTTAAGAGCACTGAGCCTGTGCTCCTGTGTCTCCAGCTGACACCCCTGCTCGGCCACTGAGGCCCAAGTCCACAGTCGCCCAGGGACACGCCCTTCACTAGGCCGGTCCGCTGCCTCGGTGCAGGCGTCCATGGCAGGACTCTCCACACTGTGTTGTGATGTCAACCCGAGGGCAAACCTCCCTGAACCGGAGACTCTTGAGGTGAGGGACCACAGAAATGTAGCTTCTTGTCCTCCACCGTCGCCCGAATGGCTGCCTGTGTCCGGCCAACGGCAGATGCTCGAGAGCCAGTGGAATAGCGACAGAGGAGGACAAGCGGAAGGGAGCTGCCAGTTACGGGAGACTCACCCGGGGGTGCTCCTCACAGGGAACCTCTCTGAAATCCCACAGCTGGAGACCTCATTCCCCTGGGCAGGCATGGCCTGAGGAAGGCCCAGCTCTGCAGAGGAGGCAAGCACGGTGCCAGGACCAAGGGCACGAGCCTCACAGAGGGCGGAACTGCCCACACTCACAAGAATAAAGGAGTCTCCCCCGCCCTGTGACAGCTTTACACACCCGCTCTTACAGCCCCTTTGCCCCAGAGGAGAAGCCCTCGGAGGGAGACCCCAGGCACAGACGCGCCGTGAGCCGGACGCTGCCCGGGGCCCCAGCTCCAAGCAGAGCTCCATCCTCCTGAAGTAACAAACCTCATGAGAACAGCATTCCTTCTCAGTCCAGTCTCAGCGCACGCCTTCACCGCCTCCCTCATCCGTGCACAGACCCCCATGCCCTGCTCCCTCTTCTCAGAGCTCCGCTCCCTGCTCACTCTGCTCTCCCTGCAGAGCCCGGCCAAGCGGAGGAGAGGATAACACCTGGGGGGAAGCTAGCGAACACCCCCACCTGCCCAGAGACAGCCAGGCATGGGGAAGCCTAGGGAGACTGACTCTGCTCTGCTCTCCCCCAAAGTAGCGACCTTGAGGAGGTCCCCCAGCTCCTCTGGTCTTGGCACTGTGAGCAGTGAAATCAGGCCAGGGTAGCTGACCTCCACCCCACGTCCAAGGACACCGGAGGAGCCTCAAAGAGACGGTAGGAGGGGCACAATCACGTTAAAAGTCAAATCCCATACCCGCCGTGTGGGTGACCCACAAACTGAAGAACAGTAATATCAAGGAAGTTCTCAAACTGTTGCAAATGCTCTACACCCCACAGCAGATTCCTCAAGCTGGGGATCCAGCCAAGGGACTGGGGATCCCCGGGAATCTGACTTGGAGGAACAGTGGCATTTGATTACAGAACTTGCACAGGACTGGGAGAAACAGAGAGGGTACAAACAAAACCAAATGCACACCAGGACCCAGGGGAGAGGAGCACTGACCCCGCAAGGGACTGAGCCAGGCCCGCCTGCGAGTGTGCGGGTCCCTGCGCAGGCACGGGTCAATGGTGCCTGCCACAGGTCACGGGCACTGGCGGCATCAGTCCTGGGAGGTGCGTGTTGACATAAGTCCTTTAGGAGGCTGCCACTGAGCCCTACCACAGAGCTGTGGACTCCAGGACTGGGTTGCCTCGAGCCAAACAACTAACAGGGATAGCCCCACCAATCAGCAGACACGTGGAATAAAGATTTACTGAGCACGGCCCTGCCAACCAGAACAAGATCGAGTTTTCCCCACAGCCAGACCGTCCCATCAGGGAACGTGCATAAGCTATTAATCCTCATCCATCAGAGGGCAGACAGAAGAAGCAAGAAATATAATCCCACAGGCTCCAGAATGAAAGCCACAGTCAGAGAGCTAACCAAAATGATCACGTGGATCACGGCCTTGCGCAGCTCAATGAAGTTGTGGCCATGCTGTGTAGGGACGCCCAGGACACACGGGCCATGGTGGAGAGTTTCTGATAAAACACAGTCCTCTGGAGGAGGGGATGGCAAACCACTCCAGTGTTCTTGCCTCCAGAACCCCATGAACAGTATGAAAAGGCAAAAAGATAGGACACCAGAAGTGAGCCCCTCAGGTTAATAGGTGTGCAAAATGCTGGTGGGGAGAGCAGAGAAATAGCTCTAGAAAGAATGAAGAGGCTGGCGCAAAGCAGAAACGATGCTCAGTTGGCTGGTGGTTAAAGCCCAATGCTATAAAGAACAATATTGCACAGGAACCTGGAATGTTAGGGTCATGAGTCATTTAAATCGGACACGGTCCAGCAGATGACAAGAGTGAACATGGACATCTTAGGAATCACTGAACTAAAATCAATGGAAATGGGCGATTTTAATTCAGATAACAATTGTATCTACTACTGTGGGCAAGAATCCCTTAGAAGAAATGGAGTGGTCCTCACAGTCAACAGAAGAGTCCAAAACACAGTATTTGGGTGTAATCTCAAAAACAACAGAATGATCTCTGTTTGTTTCCAAGGCAAAGCATTCAGATCATGGCAATCCACGTCTATGCCGCAATCACTGATGTCAAAGAAGCTGAAGTGGACTGGTTTTATGAAGACTTACAACATTTTCTAAAACTAACAAAAAAGATGTCCTTTTCATCATAGGGGACTGGAAGGCAAAAGTAGGAAGTCAAGAGATACCTGGAATAACAGACACGTTTGGCCTTGGAATACAAAATAAAGCAGGGCAAAGGCTTTGCAAGGAGAATGCACTAGTCATAGCAAACACCCTCTTCCAACAACACAAGAGACGACTCTACACATGGACATCACCAGATGGTCAATACCGAAATCAGATTGATTATATTCTTTGCAGCCCAAGATGTAGAAGCTCTATCCGGTCAGTAATAACAAGACTGGGAGCTGACTGTGGTTCAGATAATCAGCTCCTTAGTGCAAAATTCAGACTCAAATCGAAAAAGTAGGGAAAAGCACTAGGCCATTCTGGCATGACCTGAATCAAATCCCTGATTATACAGTGGAGGTGACAAAGAGACTTGAGGGTGAGATCTGGTAGACCAGGTGCCTGAGGAAGTATGGGCAGAGGTTCATAACACACTACAGGAAGCAGTGACCAAAACCATTACAAAGGGAAAAAGACGCAAGAAGGCAAAGTGGTGGTCTGAGGAGGGCTTACAAATAGCTGAGAAAAGAAGAGAAGCAAAAGGCAAAGGAGAAAAGGAAAGATACACTCAACTGAATGCAGAGTTCCAGAGAATATCAAGGAGACATAAGAAAGTCTTCTCAAGTGAACAATGCAAAGAAATAGAAAATATTAGAATGGGAAAGATTAGAGATCTTTTCAAGAAAATTAGAGATACCAAGGGAATATTTCATGCAAAGATGGGCTCAATAAAGGACAGAAATGGCAAGGAATTAACAGACGTAGAAGATATTAAGAAGATGTGGCAAAAATACACAGGAGAACGATATAAAAAAGGTCCCAATGACCCAGATAATCATGACGCTGTGATCACTCACCTAGAGCCAGACATCCTGGAGTGTGAAGTCAAGTGGGCCTTAGGAATCATCACTACAAACAAAGCTAGTGAAGGTGATGGAATTCCAGTTGAGCCTTTTAAAATCCTAAAAGATGATGCTGTGAAAGTGCTGCACTCAATATGCCAACAAATTTGAAAAACTCGGCAGTGGCCACAGGACTGGAAAAGGTCAGTTTTTATTCCAATCCCAAAGAAAGACAATGTCAAAGAGTGTTCAAACTACTGCACAATTGCACTCATCTCACATGCTAGCAAAGTAATGCTGAAAATTCTCAAGCAAGGCTTTAACAGTACATGAACCGTGAACTTCCAGATGTTCAAGTTGGATTTAGAAAAGGCAGAGCAACCAGAGACCAAATTGCCAACATCCATTGGATCATATAAAAATCAAGGGAATTCCAACAAAACATCTACTTCTGCTTCACTGATATGCTAAACCCTTTGACTATGCAGATCACCACAAACAGTGGAAAATTTTTAAAAAGATGCAAATACCAGACCACCTCACCTGCCTCCTGAGAAACCTGTATACAGGTCAAGAAGCAACAGCTAGAACCAGACATGGAACAACGGACTGGTTCATAACTGGCAAAGGAATATGATGAGGCTGTGGGCTTCTCCAGTGGCTCAGCAGTAAAGAATCTGCCTACAATGTGGAAGCCACAGGAGACATGGGTTTGATCACTGGGTCAGGAAGATCCTCTGGAGGAGGGCACAGCAACCCACTCCAGTATTCTTGCCTTGAGAGTCCCATGGACAGAGGAGCCTGGCGGGCTACGCTCAAAGTGTCGCAAAGAGTTGGACTGAAGTGACTTAGCACAGCAAGACAAGGCTGTATATTGTCACCCTGCTTTATTTAACTTATATGCAGAGAACATCATGCAAAACCCTGTGCTGGATGAATCACAAGCTGTAATCAAGATTGCCAGGAGCAATATCAACAATCTCAGATATGAAGATGATACCACACTAAAGGCAGAAAGTGAAGAGGAACTAAAGAGCCCTTGAAGAGCGCGAAAAAGGAGAGTGAGAAAGCTAACTTAAAACTCAACATTCAAAAAACTAAGATCATGGCATCCAGTCCCATCATTTCATGGTAAATAGATGGGGGAAAAGTCAAAACAGTGACAGATTTTCTTTTCTTCGGCTCCAAAATCATGGTGGATGGTGACTGCTGCCATGAAATTAAAAGACGCTTGCTACTTGGAAGGAAGGCTATGACCAACCTAGTGAGTGAACTCGCTCAGTCATGTCCGACTCTTTGCGACTCTGGGCACTGTAGCCCACAAGGCTCCTCTGTCCATGGGATTCTCCAGGCAAGAATACTGGAGTGGGTTGCCATTTCCTTCTCCAGGGGATCTTCCCAACCCAGGGATTGAACCCAGGTCTCCTGCATTGCAGGCAGACCCTTTAACCTTTGAGCCACCAGGGGAGAGAGCATATTAAAAAGCAGAGACATTACTTTGCCAACAAAGGTCCATAGAGTCAAAGCTATTTTTTTTCCAGTAGTCATATATGAATGTGAGAGCTGGACTATAAGGCTGAGTGCTGAAGAGTTGATGCTTTTGAACTGTGGTGCTGGAGAAGACTCGAGAGTCCCTTGGACTGCAAAGAGATCAAACCAGTCCATCCTGAAGGAGATCAGTCCTGGATGTTCTTTGGAAGGACTGATGTTGAGGCTGAAACTCCAATCCTCTGGCCACCTAATGCAAAGAGCTGACTCATTAGAAAAAGACCCTCATGCTGGGCAAGACTGAGGGCAGGAGGAGAAGGGGGAAACAGGGGATGAGATGGTTGGATGGCATCACCAACTCAATGGACATGAATTTGAGCAAAATCTGGGAGTTGGTGATGGACAGTGAGGCCTGGCGTGCTGCAGTCCGGGGGGTTGCAGAGTCGGACACGACTGAACGACTGAACGACAGCGCAGGCTGCTCAATGACCAGAGAGAGAATGCCTCGGCTGACCACCAGGAGCTGCTGCCGAGGGCCTTGGAGATTCCCCGGGCTCAGGCCGTCGTGCCCGCTGCCGGGCCCTCGGGGCGGCCCCTCTCCGTTACTGCCTGGGAGGATGGCAGTGCGTTTCCTGTGCCCACAGAAGACCTCAAGGAAGGCAGGGTGCAGGGGCGAGGGCAGACGCCCGCTGGGGCCAGAGGCTCGCTCACGGTGAGAACTGAGCGAGTCACATGCGAGTGGCGGCGACGCTGCCAGGACAGGCAGCAGAAGATGCGTTATTCACTCCCCAGCCCGCTCGCCGCCTGCTGACAGCCAGGTGGGGTCTGAAGAGCACGTGCCGCACAATTCAATCCTGATCACCAGCCCCGCAACAAAGACCTGCTCAGCGTTCACCCGGCTTGGTCCATCCCGGGGGCTGGAGAAGACACGTGGCAGAGACCTCGAAGTTTCTTGGTTCTCAACAGCCAGAGCACATCTCTCCCAGCCAGGACACTCGCTGATTTGACCGCTAATTTGCTTGTGTTGCTACTTGTGCTAAAATTAAGAAAGACCATATTTCATTTTAAATATAAGCCATAAATCACCAGGAGAAAAAGAGAGGTTTGTCTGCCAGAGCTTGTTTCAGACACACTCCTGGCCGAGGTCCGCATACCCCCCGACCCCCACTCACCATTGCTGAAGCCGCAGCCTCAGGTCAAGTGCAAGGATGGCCTCGGGGCCAGGGGTCACTCTGAAAGCAGAGTTAAATCTGGGAAGAAAGCCCAGGCTGACTCACTGTAAGGACATGCGCCACCCTGTCCCAGAAGGTTGGGCGGTATGAGCACAGTCCCCTGACCCCCCCTGTCCCTGAAGGCAGTGTGAGCACAGTCCCCTGACCCCCCCGTCCATGAAGGCAGTGTGAGCACAGTCCCCTGACCACCCCTGTCCATGAAGGCAGTGTAAGCACAGTCCTCTGACACCCCTTGTCCATGAAGGCGGTGTGAGCACAGTCCTCTGACTCCCCCCTGTCCATGAAGGCGGTGTGAGCACAGTCCCCTGACTCCTGACATCCACAGATTTCCCTTGGCTTCAGAGCACATGCACGTGAGCATGCAGGAGACACACTCACAAACAACAGACACACACACACGCGACACACACTGAGCTTCAGTGTGACATCTTCCTCCGCCCCCTCTGAGCTCTGAGCGGGGTCTCATGACCATCCTGCAGTGCCTTCTCTCGCTCTCGTCAGAGCTGCAATCCACCTGTTCTCCCAGGCGGGCCGCCCTGCCTCTCACACCCCTCACTCCCACAGGCATTTGGGAAGGGTTTTGTCCTGTGTGTGATGGAAGCAGTCCATGTGAGCTGGACCCCACCGCACTGCTGGCTGGAGACTCACTCCCGCCTGCCCTGGCCTGTCCTCTCCACTGCAGTGCCCCCACCCCAGCGGGCCCTGCTAAGGGAGCCCCCAAGCCCAGCCCCCAAACCCCAGCCCCTCTGCTCCAGCCTGTCACCTCCGGGCCTGGCCTTCTCACCCAGCCTGAATCAAAACAGCTCGCTCCCCTCCCCCAGGGCTTCTAAAAGTGCCGAGATGGGCATAAACACACACTGACATAACACAGAGGCTTTATGACTGAAAAATGTAAGAAAAAAATGAATGCAAAGCAAATCATCTCACCAGAAGGAAAACAGTTTCCCTCTCACACAGAACAAGAATGGGAGCAGTGGTAATGCATCATCTACAAGGCAACAGGAAGAGTCTCAGAAAGCAAGATATTCACACCCAGTTTTGTTAAGCTGAGAACTGATCACGCTCCTCAGCCAAGAACGGTTTCTATCGCAGCCAAAGAAGACTGCAGTGACATCGCCTGGCACAGGGCAACGTGGGGCGTGCGGATAACAAGTGCGTCGCGGTTTCCCAGCAGCAGCTCTCCCCAGAACGTCTCCGCACACACGCGTCTTCCATGTCTCCATCGCCTGTCCCTCCCCTGGGGGAATGCTATTGTGCGGCCCTCTCAATACCCCGTACAGCTTGTTCCCAGCTGCCGTCCGATGAGCGCTGCGACCCGGCCCCGCGTCGGATGAGCAGCCAGCCCCGTGTGGGGCGAGTGCCGCGACCTGGCGGTCCTAGGACAACACTGCGCTGCGCTGTTCCCGTTTCACAGATGAGGAAACCAGGACTCAAAAGGAATAATCACCCGTGTCCAGAAGCCCAGTCTGTCTCTGTCCCACACATGCTCTTCCCCACAACCCCACGCCTTTCCGGGGAAGAGGGTGTGTGCTCACCACAGCTCCTGGAGCAAGCAAGGCCACGGGACTCTCACTGGTGGGGGCAGGTCCAGACCTCAGCCGGGCTCCTCAGGCCGCCCCCCCTCAAGCCGCCCCCACCCTGCGGCCCTTCTTTCCCCTGTGCAGAGGGCAGACCTGGGGGAGGACAGCGGTCTGCGCGTTATTCCACTGGTGACCAGCCAGCTGGGGGTGCGGAGGGCTGGAGGGAGGGACGCAGAGGGCGGGCACTGACACCCTCGGGGGCCCTCTGCCGCACCCCCGTGGCGACACCCCTGCAGTGGCTCTGCCCCCAGCCCAGCGCCTGGGGAGCAGCTCCTGATCCAGCAGGGAGGAGGGGAGAGCCGCTGGTGTGCCTGGACTCGGGGCCATCAGAGTCCTGCAGACCAGGGAAGGCACGGCAAAGCCCACCAATGCACCAGGGACCAGGAGGCCAGGCTGAGGCACGTCGGACAGCGGACACTGGGGAACCACAGGGATCAAGAGGCAGCCAGCCAGGAGCAGGCCCGCCCAGGGCACGGAGACCTGGCCGGTGGGCAGACAGCTGTTTGGGCTGTGAGTTTTGTTGGTGTTTTTCAGGTTTCGGTGTTGATGTTGACTGGCAAATCTTTCACTTGTTCTCCACTCATCTGGGCCATTTTTCTTTTCCAGGAGCTACTCCTTGCCTGTAAACATCAAAACAGCAGCAGCCTAGAAGCTGTATACACGTGTGGCCTCTGTATACGATGCTTCATGCCTGAACCAAACTGTGAGCAGCTGAACCCCAGCGGGGAGCAGGCAGGCGCCCCCAGCCCCGTGTTCACAGGCTGGGGGACTCTCAGGATGGGTTCTGGGGCCTGTCGGAGCAGAGCTGGGCACAGGTCCCCGGGCCCTCATGATGCCTGCACAGGTGGCAGGCAGTCCAGGCCTTCCCAGGGGCAGGATAGGCGCTGGGTAAACCAGCTGAGCTGGCTGTGAGGAGTGCTCCCCAGCTCATGAAGGAGCTGGACAAGAACTCTCCAAGGCCTCCCTCCTGGACCTGAGGCATCTACGCTCAGCCCGAGGCTCAGCCGGCCCATTCGCTCCCATTATTCAGAGCTGGGGCACCGACACAGCGGCAGGAGGCATTCAGTGTAGCACATTCCCCCTCACCCCATGACTGTCCACCCTCCTCCGGAGGCTGGACGCCCATGTGTTTGACCAGCCACTGGGCAGCGTGAGGGGCCCTTGCTGAGGGCAGAGGTCCAGGGCAGGGCCTGGTGGGCCAGGCCCCGATGGTCCCCTCTCTCTCCGTGGCTGCCAGGCTCGTGGTGGGGGACCACCCTGGAGAGCGGAGAGGCAGATGCACTGGGCCTGCGTGGTGGGCGCGTCCTCCACGGCTGCAGGAGAGGTCCAGCCTCAGTCCCGCCCCAGGCCGCAGGGACCACAGGAGCGTGTGGACCAGCGCTAACCCACCTCGTAGAATGCCTGTCAAGCCCGGCAGAACAGAGCTCGCAACAGGAAGCGGCCGTCAGCCGGGCGGGATGAGAGCTGTCCCCTGGACACAGGCCCAGGCCTGTCGTCCTGAGGCCCGTGGCAGCTACCTGCACTCACGCACCCGCCCTCTCCGCTGAGCAGTTACCCCCGGCCCCCAGGTGGAGGGCGGTACCCGGTGCAGCCCCAGTGCTCACACGGGGGGCACAGTCCTGTGAGCGCGAACGCCGGCCTCTCAGGACAGACACTCAACCCCTCTCAGTCACAGTGTCTAAAGAGGTGTTTTCACCACAGCTGTAGCGGCGCTGGCGGGGGAATGCGGCACACATGACAGCCTACACACTCTAAAACGGCAGGACAGAAACTTGCCTGTCCCTCACTTGCAGACGCCCCTGGCACAGTGACCCTGCTCCAACACAGTCCCAGCCCCCTGCCCACAGCCCCGCCCTCAGGGCACGGCCACGCCCCCGGGCACACAACCACGCCCCCTGCCCACAGCCCCGCCCCCAGGGCACGGCCACGCCCCCGGGCACACGACCACGCCCCCGACACAGTGATCCTGCTCCAACACAGTCCCAGCCCCCTGCCCACAGCCCCGCCCTCAGGGCACGGCCACGCCCTGGGCACATGCCCCCGGCACAGCCACGCCCCCTGTCCACAGCCCCGCCCTCAGGTCACGGCCACATCCCCAGCACACAGCCACGCCCCCTGGCACACGGCCACACCCTGGCAGCGATGCTGTGTCTGCCCGCTAACCCTCAGGAATCCACACACCCTGGGTAGCAGCCTCCCCTTATCAACGTGCCTTCAATGCCAGAGCCTAAACGCCACTTTCTCGAAATGTCTCTCGTGGAAACACTAAGGGCTTGAAGCCCTGAAGTTCTGTGAATCGCCCTGCATCCTTTTCTAGGAACTCCATCGGCAGAGAAGGTGTGAGGCTGAAGAGATGCCCTCTCGAAAGCCATCTTCATCCGTAATATTCCAAGGGGAAGCGCAAGGCCGGCTCCGCCCCATCTTCTCCCCATCTCAACCCCAGGCGCAGACCCCACACAGGCGCCCCTGCACCCACTGTGCTGCTTCTCGATGTTTCCATCAGATCAAAAGCAAAAACATGTTTCAGGGCAGGGTATCCAGGCAGGAGCAGAAAACCACTTCCACGTAAGAACCCCCGTCTCTTGGAACAAGACTCTGGAAAACAAGCAAGAGATTAAAGAGCTGCAGTCCAGAGCGCACAGCCGAAAATGGTGCTCACTTGGGCGGCGAGGGCACCCAGACCTCAGATCAAAGCCAGAACGGAGGCTTCAGAGGCCAGGGGGAGAGCGAGGGGAAGGGGAGACAGCCGCCCACAACGGCTGGGAGGAGCCGCCGAGGCAGACCTGCTCCCACGGCCTGCACGTCCCCTCCCCTACCCGTCCACCAGCTCCTTCCCTTCCCAGGCGGTCAGGCCAGGCCCTCCCTTGGGGGCCTCTTCCTGTGGCAGACCTGGGTGGCCGGCTGCACCGCAGGCAAAGCACACCTAGGGCAGTAACTCAGCCCCACACGCCCGCTTCACCAGGACGAGGTGGTTTCTGAGTGGTACTGAGTCTCTCCTAGCTTTCTGTCCCCAGACAGGTTTTCTGAAACGCAATAGTATCTTCCAAAAAATGAATATTTGCTGAATTATTCTTTTGGATTTAGAAAGCATTTCTAAGCTTGTTTCCATAGACACAAAAGTAAAGCAAAGCTTTGAAAAAAAAATAAGAAGGAGCCTTGAATGTTAGATACCGGGGGTACAAATAGCCGCTGCGTTAGGAGGAATAACTGGAACCCAGAGACCCCGGGCTCACAGTCATGAGCCAGGCCAAGTGCAGCAGCTCCATGTGAAGGAGCGGCGTGGAGGGGAGAGCAGCTGTTAGAGACAGACGCAGCGGGTGGGACGTCACGCAGGCGCAGGGCCGGCCCGCAGGGCTGCGGGGTGCTGCTGCTGCGCTCCGGCTCCGTGAGAGAGGGAAGACCAGGCCAGTGATGCAGCGATTCCTCACGTACCGGGCCCGCGCAGTCGTATGAAACCCCGGGACCCTCCTCAGGAAATCTATCTCACTTTGCCATCACCACATGGTAGAACACACGGTTCTCAAGCCTCAGAGCCTGTGAATCATCCAGGGTCCTGGTAAAATGCCACGCTGACTCCAGAGGCCAGGGGCGGATTCCAGGTTTCTTCATTTCCAACAAGAAGCAATGGCATCGCATGTAGAAATGATTTTAATTTAAAATTTTGAATCAGCCTACTATACTTTTATCTATTTTGAATCCGAGAATAATGGCTTTACAGTATTGTGCTGGTCTCTGCCTTACGTCAACATGAATCAGCCACAGGCATTACATGTTCCCGCCCCTGAAGCCCCGCCTACCCCCGCGCCCTCCCCTTCCCGCCCCCCGCACCCCGCCCCACCTTCCAGAGCCCCAAGCTCCTCACAGAGCACCCACTGAGCCCCCTGGACCACACAGCAACTTCCCATCAGCTAGCTATACTACATACACTGGTGATGGATGCTTTCAATGAATACCCTGTTACTAAGGATTGTATTATAGCGTAAATGTAACAAACTATGGTGTATTCTTTGGATCCAAATTCTGTATTTTCCCATACGCCAAGGGATACGCCTTATTCAAATTACCATGTATGAGCTATGAAAGGAAAGTCATGCATCAATTATTGTTTATGAGTATCTTAAGTTCAATTTTCCCATTCTGTTGTTTTCCTCTATTTCTTTGCATTGATCGCTGAGGAAGGCTTTCTTATCTCTTCTTGCTATTCTTTGGAACTCTGCATTCAGATGCTTATATCTTTCCTTTTCTCCTTCACTTTTCACTTCTCTTCTTTTCACAGCTATTTGTAAGGCCTCCCCAGACAGCCATTTTGCTTTTTTGCATTTCTTTTCCATGGGGATGGTCTTGATCCCTGTCTCCTGTACAATGTCACAAACCTCAGTCCATAGTTCATCAGGCACTCTATCTATCAGATCTAGTCCCTTAAATCTATTTCTCACTTCCACTGTATAATCATAAGGGATTTGATTTAGGTCATACCTGAATGGTCTAGTGGTTTTCCCTACTTTCTTCAATTTAAGTCTGAATTTGGCAATAAGGAGTTCATGATCTGAGCCACAGTCAGCTCCTGGTCTTGTTTTTTGTTGACTGTATAGAGCTTCTCCATTTTTGGCTGCAAAGAATATAATCAATCTGATTTCGGTGTTGACCATCTGGTGATGTCCATGTGTAGAGTCTTCTCTTGTGTTGTTGGAAGTGGGTTTTTCTATGACCAGTGCATTTTCTTGGCAAAACTCTATTAGTCTTTGCCCTGGTTCATTCTGTACTCCAAAGCCAAATTTGCCTGTTACTCCAGGTGTTTCTTGACTTCCTACTTTTGCATTCCAGTCCCCTATAATGAAAAGGACATCTTTTTTGGGTGTTAGTTCTAAAAGGTCTTGTAGGTCTTCATAGAACCGTTCAACTTCAGCTTCTTCAGTGTTACTGGTTGGGGCAGACTTGGATTACTGTGATATTGAATGGTTTGCCTTGGAAACGAACAGAGATCATTCTGTTGTTTTTGAGATTGCATTCAAGTACTGCATTTTGAACTCTTTTGTTGACCGTGATGGCTACTCCATTTCTTCTAAGGGATTCCTGCCCGCAGTAGTAGATATAATGGTCATCTGAGTTAAATTCACCCATTCCAGTCCATTTTAGTTCGCTGATTCCTAGAATGTCGACGTTCACTCTTGCCATCTCTTGTTACAACACTTCCAATTTGCCTTGATTCATGGACCTGACATTCCAGGTTCCTATGCAGAATGGGAAAGACTAGAGATCTCTTCAAGAAAATTAGAGATACCAAGGGAACATTTCATGCAAAGATGGGCTCGATACAGGACAGAAATGGTATGGACCTAACAGAAGCAGAAGATATTAAGAAGAGGTGGCAAGAATACACAGAAGAACTGTACAAAAAAGATCTTCATGACCCAGATAATCACGATGGTGTGATCACTCACCTAGAGCCAGACATCCTGGAATATGAAGTCAAGTGGGCCTTAGAAAGCATCACTATGAACAAAGCTAGTGGAGGTGATGGAATTCCAGTTGAGCTATTTCAAATCCTGAAAGATGATGCTATGAAAGTGCTGCGCTCAATATGCCAGCAAATTTGGAAAACTCAGCAGGGGCCACAGGACTGGAAAAGGTCAGTTTTTATTCCAATCCCAAAGAAAGGCAATGCCAAAGAATGCTCAAACTACCACACAATTGCACTCATCTCACATGCTAGTAAAGTCATGCTTAAAATTGTTCAAGCCAGGCTTCAGCAATACGTGAACCGTGAACTTCCAGATGTCCAAGCTAGTTTTAGAAAAGGCAGAGGAACTGGAGATCAAATTGCCAACATCCTCTGGATCATCGAAAAAGCAAGAGAGTTCCAGAAAAGCATCTATTTCTGCTTTATTGACTATGCCAAAGACTTTGACTGTGTGGATCACAGTAAACTGTGGACAGTTCTGAAAGAGATGGGAATACCAGACCACCTGACCTGCCTCTTGAGAAACCTGTATGCAGGTCAGGAAGCAACAGTTAGAACTGGACATGGAACAACAGCCTGGTTCCAAATAGGAAAAGGAGTACATCAAAGCTGTATGTTGTCACCCTGCTTATTTAACTTATATGCAGAGTACATCATGAGAAATGCTGGGCTGGAGGAAGCACGAGCTGGAATCAAGATTGCCAGGAGAAATATCAATAACCTCAGATATGCAGATGACACCACCCTTCTGGCAGAAAGTGAAGAGGAACTAAAAAGCCTCTTGAAGAAGGTGAAAGAGGAGAGTGAAAAAGTTGGCTTAAAACTCAACATTCAGAAAATGAAGATCATGGCATCTGGTCCCATCACTTCATGGGAAATAGATGGGGAAACAGTGTCAGACTTTATTTTTTTGGGCTCCAAAATCACTGCAGATGGTGACTGCAGCCATGAAATTAAAAGATGCTTACTCCTTGGAAGGAAACTTATGACCAACCTAGATAGCATATTCAAAAGCAGAGACATTACTTTGCCAACAAAGGTCCGTCTAGTCAAGGCTATGGTTTTTCCTGTGGTCATGTATGGATGTGAGAGTTGGATGGTGAAGAAGTCTGAGTGCCGAAGAATTGATGCTTTTGGACTGTGGTGTTGGAGAAGACTCTTGAGAGTCCCTTGGACTGCAAGGAGATCCAACCAGTCCACTGTGAAGGAGATCAGTCCTGGGTGTTCTTTGGAAGGAATGATGCTAAAGCTGAAACTCCAGTACTTTGGCCACCTCATGGGAAGAGTTGAGTCATTGGAAAAGACTCTGATGCTGGGAGGGATTGGGGGCAGGAGGAGAGGGGATGACAGAGGATGAGATGGCTGGATGGCATCACCTACTTGATGGACGTGAGTCTGAGTGAACTCCGGGAGTTGGTTATGGACAGGGAGGCCTGGTGTGCTGCGATTTGTGGGGTCGCAAAGAGTCAGACATGACTGAGCGACTGAACTGAACTGAACTAAGTTCAATTTTAAGACAGATGTATATTTAAACATATATTTTAATTTAATCAGGATTAAAAAGGCAAGAACCGATCCTATGGCCTGATGTTTAGAATTCTCACACTATGAACTCAAAAACATCAGATGTCTATTTCAGATAATTTTTTTATTCAGTTTTTAAATGATGAGATAAGCAAGAACGTTTGGCATTTCCCTGATGGGTGAGTGGTTAAGAATGTGCCTTACAATGCAGGGGACACAGGTCTGATCCCAGGTCGGGGAGGTAAGAGCCCACATGCCCCAGGGGAACTGAGCCCTCGGGCCTCCACAAAAGGTTCTGCATGCCACAGTGAGGGTCCTACGTGCTGCAACAGAGATCCGACAGTCAAAGAATTAAACACTAAAAAAAAAAGTTTGCTACATATGAGTGCTTGTCCAGGAGGGACACGGGGCGCTGAGTGTGGTCTTCATGCCAAACGCGGAAACCCGGATGACACGGCTGTCACTGCAGGTCCTTCCCACATGGACGCCGCCACGCTGGGGACAGACACACCAGGAGGACGGGCTGGGGTCGAGGAAGGGTGTCTGCGGGGTGGCTTCCGTGCTCCTGACGTTGCATTTCCGCCCTGCGTCTCCTGCAGCCTGCTGTCCAGCACAGGTCCAGCTGACACGGCGGAACAAAGAACAGCAACTGAAGATGGTGTCGCAGTGAGACGAGCGTGTAGCGTCCAGCTCGCTGAGACGCAGGCAGGGCGCAGGCCACGGTGTGGCAGGGCCTCGTTCAGACAGGGCCGCGAGCTGAGAGAAAGTGTTTCCTGTCTCCTCTCTTCAGTTTAGTTAACTTCCTCTCCAATCCTTTCCTGGCCATGCTGCAATCAGCCGAATGCCTGCCTATCTGAGCACTGTGCCTGCCGCGGGGCCAGCAGACGCTCCCTCAGCTCAGGCCCACACGTGGTGCCCCCAGCCCCGCGCGAGATGTCTGGGCCCACTGCGGGCGTGAGCACAGCGCCCTCGGCCGGGAACCCGGCCCCGCCACACAGGTGCCTCCTTATCACAAGTGACGTCCAAGAGGCTGGCGCTGGCTCTTCCAAACCCTCCTGCCAAGTCTGGGAGGCAGGAGTCCTGGAGAACAGGTCTGCCGGGCACTGCTGGCTTTCTTGCCCCAACAACGTAAAGGAGCGGCTCGAGCACACACCTGCTCTGCGTCTCAGGAGGCAGCAAAGCTGAGCGCTGGAAAGAGATGACCCAAGCGATGCCCACAGAGAGGGTCTCATGCTGGAGCAGCCACAGCCTCCCAAACAAGCCTCGTCACTGGACAAGGCCCCCAGCCCAGGCCAGAGCCAGCCCAGCAGACGTCATCCGTGATGAGGTGGAGCCCCGTGTCGGGACAGCTCCGAGTATTTCAGCATTCTATTCTGCGGAGTGTGATTTTATCTGCTGGGTACTTCCTTTACTGACCTTGCGATTCTGAGCATCACGCAGAGCAAAGCTTCTCTCTTGAAACAAGACAACTGTGCAACAGGCTGCCACAGGCCCTGGTTCCAACCCGCCCGTCCTGTCGCCTGCACCCGTCAGCGCCCGGGGTCCGAGAGGGGCGCTGCAGGCTCCCCGGGGCATGCAGGCCATGGCCACAGGCCGCTGCAGGCCAGATGCTCTTGGGACCAGCCCACCCACCTGCTCCCGCCTCCTGTGGCCGTGCCACCCCACAGCAGCTAAGCACACCTGTGACAGACGCTGTGGCCTGAATGTGTGAAAGTTGCTCAGTCGTGTCCAACTTTGTGACCCCAAGACTATACAGTCTGTGGAATTCTCCAGACTGGAATACTGGAGTGGGTAGCCTTTCCCTTCTCCAGGGGATCTTCCCAACCCAGGGATCCAACCCAGGTCTCCCGCATTGTGGGCAGATTCTTTACCAGCTGAGCCACAAGGGAAGCCCAAGAGTACTGGAGTGGGTAGCCTATCCCTCTCCAGAGAATCTTCCCAACCCAGGGATTGAACTCAGGTCTCCTGCATTGCAGGCGGATTCTTTACCAACTGAGCTATGCCATTATTTACAGAAAACTTAGGTGGCTGAGTCCCTTAAAAGGGAAGCAGGCTGCTCTAGGACCAGAAGGAGGTTAGAAATCAGGCTTAAAAGACGGGCAGGAACCAAGACAAGACACCTCCAAGACCCACCCAGGGATGCAGCTAACCCAGAGAGCTGCTCAGGGTGGCAGGGGGCACCAGCTGGCCTCGCCTCAGCCAAGCGGCCTTGTGTCCCCAGCACAGCTCACACGGGGCAGCCCCATGCCCCCAAGCCTGGATGCCGTTGCCCAGCAACCCGTGGGCCGTTCCGGGGGCCCTGACACCATGGACTCCAAGCTCACTTAGAACACAATCCTTTTTCTTTTCACATTCGCAGCTGAGCCACCCAGCTAGCCCATCCTGTACTGTTCCCAGCACTGGCCTCTGGACCCCAAGAACCGACTCTGTCCCCATTCTCATGGAAACTCAGTCTTGCTGAAGCCGCAGCCTAAATCTGGAGCCTACCCATGCCATTCCATCCTCTCTGCAGCCCTCCCAGCTGGGGATCCTACACAGATGTAATAAGCAGGTCAGGCTGTCCCAGCCATATCTACGTCTTAGACCAGCAGGGTCGAGCCAGGTCCTGCCCTGGATGCAGGGCCATGTCCAGAGCGGTCTAACCACCAGTGTCTGTGGTGAAAAAACTGCCCCAAATGCCCACACGAGCCTTCTGCGCTTGCTGCAGCTCTTTGACCCCGAGAGCAGGACCGGGGACTCTTCCTCCAGAGGAGGGGGAGACCACAGTCAGCGAGCCACGGGCCCCCAAACTCTGCCCCACGGGAGGCGCAGGAACTGCGAGTCCGTGCTGTGATTCAGGTCAGGGACCTGGCATCCTCGCCATTTCCCCTTCTACCAACCAGAGTTAACAGGTCAAGATGGGGCTTCCCCGGAAGTGCAGTGGTTAAGCCTGCACGCTCCCATCGCAGGGGACACAGGTTTGATCCCTCATCAGGGAAGAACCCACATGCTGCGTGGCACAGCCAAAAAAAGTCGAGGTGACACAGAACCAAAGTTGAGCGTCACCGCAGAGAGCAGGACCAGAACTGCGCACGTTCCCGCACGGAATCAGGAGGAATCGACTCTGGAGACTTCCCACCCCGTTTCAGTCTCCACGGCCTTGCTGACATCTCTGTTACGGGTTCTGCTGACAACATGCTCTAGGAGAGGGCAAGCCGCCAACCGGCATCCCCCAGGCACGAGCTCATGGACTGCACGGCGGGGACAGGGTGCTGAGCCTGGCCTCTGTCCGGAGGCCCTGCTGGGCACAGGCGGGAGAACAACTCTGCCCGTAGGTATGCACAGGAGAAGCCGGGGCAATGGGACGACCGCTGTGCTCCACGCCTCGTGGAGGGCTGTGAGCAGCTCAGCCCTCTCAAATTGCAGTTCCACTCAGCAAGCGTTCATTCGAGGTCCTTTACAGGCCTTAAATTAAAAAATACAGACAAACACGAGTGAGATACAGACACTTGTCCCCAGAAGCTGCTGCGAGAAGCGTGCTGCGAACCTTGCTTCGGGGATGGTGACCCCCCGGGAATGTTTCAGGGCCTCCGTCCCCAGTGTCAAGGACAGGCTGGAAAAGCACCGTGTCTTGTGAACGCTTGGGGACATCCCTCTGGGCCTGGTTCTCAGAGGGAACACTTGATGCTCCCAGCGTTATGACCCTGCATCTTGGCCTCGCTTGTTTGGTCCTCGTGGCCGCAAGACAGAGAATAACTTTGACGTCCCAGGTGCCCACTTAACCCACAGCAGAGGTTCAGCAGCGAGTAATAACCGCACGTGTGAATGCGAGGGAGCCACTTCTCAAATTCTCACCCGGTGAAAACCTCACTCCCTCAACCCCCTCTCTCATCCTCGCAAGTGCAGAAGCCTATTTTATCTTTTCAAAGATTTCATCACAAAAAGGAAGCTCTGCCCCTCTTCACATTCACTGTCACCCTCTTCTAACCCGGGCTCTCTCTTTCCTATTGTAACAGTAAAGCAGTTCACAGACATCAGAAATTCTCCCACTTGACGAAAAACTAGAATTCCCTGTGGGAGAAGCAACCACGTTCTTAGGAAACTGAGGAGGAGAGAGGAGAAGGAGAGGCAGCTGCGAGGAGGTCAGGAGGTGAGTGAGAAAGGCCGTCAGAAAGGGCACGAAGACGGCTTGGAGCGGGAGCTCGACCCCAGAGACGCTGAGGGCGGCACCTTGAGAACCGGGCTCTGCCGTCTGACGGCCCCTCCCACAGCCTCGCCTCTCAGATGTGCGACCATCTGGGGCTCGCAGAGCATCTCACCAGTGCAACGTCTGCAACTGATGCACGATTTTCAGGGTTTTTTTTTTCTGGAATCAAAAGGCTGAGAAGAGTTGGCTGGGACTCGGGGCCAGGAAAAATGCCAGGTTAACTTTCCTCCTGACGGCTACAACTCTCCACTCTCTTCCAAGGGGCAAATCGCCGTGGAACCGCCTCCCTCCTGCCCGCCTCCACGTCTTCTCCTCCTTCTCCCGCTCCCTCAACAGAGAGGCAGTGGGGAGAACGGACGTGTCTGGACTGGCAAGACCGTGCGGGGCCCACCCCCAGGGCTGGCGTCCCCAGCCTTGCCCTGTCCACAGAGAGCAGCACTGCTTTTGTGACTCCACTGAAGCGACTGGACGCAGGCGACACTGAGGCACGTACGTGGCGATTACATCAATTTTTGACGCAGCAGCCAGAAGTAGGAGAGACCCACGGACCACAGAGCCGTTTCTCCCTCCGGTTCTTCTAGACTGTGCGCACCTTGGAGCCGCGTGAAAGACCAGACGGGTGGGGACCCTCGTCCCCTGGACGTGCCCCAGCAGACAGCCCACAGGCCTTGCTGAAGAGAAGGGGAAATGCCCCAGCAGACAGCCCACAGGCCTTGCTGAAGAGAAGGGCAAATGCCCCAGCAGACAGCCCACAGGCCTTGCTGAAGAGAAGGGGAAATGCCCCAGCAGACAGCCCACAGACCTTGCTGAAGAGAAGGGCAAATGCCCCAGCAGACAGCCCACAGGCCTTGCTGAAGAGAAGGGCAAATGCCCCCGCAGACAGCCCACAGGCCTTGCTGAAGAGAAGGGCAAATGCCCCAGCAGACAGCCCACAGGCCTTGCTGAAGAGAAGGGAAAACTTCTGCAGCCCTGCCCTGCGGGGAACACACGGATTCCCCTGAGCGTTTCTGCTCAAGCATCGCATCCCTGTGGCCCCAGAGCGTCAGCACGAGCATGTGGGCAGGAGCCCCGCACCGCGCCCCGGCGCAGACCAGGGTCGTTAGTGCAGCATTTACAGAGAAATCATCCTAAGTGAAAGAAGCCAGTCTGGGGCCCCTTGAGAAGGCAAAACTACAGAGACAGGAAAAAAATCAGTGGTTGCTAGGGGCCCAGGGAGAAAAGGCTGACTAGGTGAAGCACGGAGTAATTTCAGAGCGCTCAGACTTCTCTGTATATTGTGAAATCGTGCGCAGCTGACTCTACATGGCCTGTTAAAGTCCACTGAGGTCCACCGGATAACAATTCACCTGCCAACGCAGGGGACACAGCTTTGCTCCCTGGTCGGATTTGATTCCACGTGGCTCGGGGAAACTAAGCCCATGCACCACAGCTGGTGGGCCCACACACAGCAGCGACTGAAGCTGTGAGCCCAGAGCCCCTGATCTGCAGCAGGAGCAGCCGCAGCGTGAGCCTGCAAACCACGAGCACGTAGCCCGCCTGCCGCAACTAGAAAAAGCCCGAGCACAGTAACAGAGACCCACACAGCCAGAAATTAATAAGTACATAAATAATAGCCAAGATTCATCAGTTCAGTTCAGTTCAGTCGCTCAGTCGTGTCCGACTCTTAGTGACCCCATGAATCGCAGCACGCCAGGCCTCCCTGTCCATAACCAACTCCCGGAGTTCACTCAGACTCACGTCCATCGAGTCAGTGATACCATTCAGCCATCTCATCCTCTGTCGTCCCCTTCTCCTCCTGCCCCCAATCCCTCTCAGCATCAGAGTCTTTTCCAATGAGTCAACTCTTCACATGAGGTGGCCAAAGTACTGGAGTTTCAGCTTCAGCATCAGTCCTTCCAATGAATACCCAGGACCGATCTCCTTTAGAATGGACTGGTTGGATCTCCTTGCAGTCCAAGGGATGCTCAAGAGTCTTCTCCAACACCACAGCTGAAAAGCATCAATTCTTTGGCACTCAGCTTTCTTCACAGTCTAACTCTCACATCCATACATGACTACTGGAAAAACCATAGCCTTGACTAGACGGATCTTTGTTGGCAAAGTAATGTCTCTGCTTGTGAATACGCTATCTAGGTTGGTCATAAGTTTCCTTCCAAGGAGTAAGCATCTTTTAATTTCATGGCTGCAGTCACCATCTGCAGTGATTTTGGAGCCCCCCAAAAATAAAGTCTGACACTGTTTCCACTGTTTCCCCATCTATTTCCCATGAAGTGATGGGACCGGATGCCATGATCTTCGTTTTCTGAATGTTGAGCTGTAAGCCAACTTTTTCACTCTCCTCTTTCACTTTCATCAAGAGGCTCTTTAGTTCTTCTTCACTTTCTGCCATAAGGGTGGTGTCATCTGCATATCTGAGGTTATTGATATTTCTCCTGGCAATCTTGATTCCAGCTTGTGCTTCCTCCAGCTCAGCGTTTCTCATGATGTACTCTGCATATAAGTTAAATAAGCAGAGTGACAATATACAGCCTTGACGAACTCCTTTTCCTATTTGGAACCAGTCTGTTGTTCCATGTCCAGTTCTAACTGTTGCTTCCTGACCTCCTATAGGTTTCTCAAGAGGCAGGTCAGGTGGTCTGGTATTCCCATCTCTTTCAGAATTTTCCACAGTTTATTGTGATCCACACAGTCAAAAGCTTTGGCATAGTCAATAAAGCAGAAATAGATGTTTTTCTGGAACTCTCTTGCTTTTTCGATGATCCAGCAGATGCTGGTAATTTGATCTCTGGTCCCTCTGCCTTTTCTAAAACCAGCTTGAACATCTGGAAGTTCACAGTTCATGTATTGCTGAAGCCTGGCTTGGAGAATTTTGAGCATTACTCTACTAGTGTGTGAGATGAGTGCAATTGTGCAGTACTTTGAGCATTCTTTGGCATTGCCTTTCTTTGGGATTAGAATGAAAACTGACCTTTTCCAGTCCTGTGGCCACTGCTGAGTTTTCCAAATATGCTGGCATATTGAGTGCAGCACTTTCATAGCATCATCTTTCAGGATTTGAAATAGCTCAACTGGAATTCCATCACCTCCACTAGCTTTGTTTGTAGTGATGCTTTCTAAGGCCCACTTGACTTCACATTCCAGGATGTCTGGCTCTAGGTCAGTGATCACACCATCGTGATTATCTGGGTCACGAAGATCTTTTTTTGTACAGTTCTTCTGTGTATTCTTGCCACCTCTTCTTAATATCTTCTGCTTCTGTTAGGTCCATACCATTTCTGTCCTTTATCGAGCCCATCTTTGCATGAAATGTTCCCTTGGTATCTCTAATTTTCTTGAAGAAATCTCTAGTCTTTCCCATTCTGTTGTTTTCCTCTATTTCCTTGCACTGATTGCTGAAGAAGGCTTTCTTATCTCTTCTTGCTATTCTTTGGAACTCTGCATTCAGATGCTTATATCTTTCCTTTTCTCCTTCACTTTTCCCTTCTCTTCTTTTCACAGCTATTTGTAAGGCCCCGTCAGACAGCCATTTTATTTTTTTGCATTTCTTTTCCATGGGGATGATCTTGATCCCTGTCTCCTGTACAATGTCACGAACCTCTGTCCATAGTTCATCAGGCACTCCATCTATCAGATCTAGGCCCTTAAATCTATTTCTCACTTCCACTGTATAATCATAAGGGATTTGATTTAGGTCATACCTGAATGGGCTAGTGGTCTTCCCTGCTTTCTTCAGTTTAAGCTTATGCTACATTAAGTTCTGAAAAACTTGCTAAAAATCCCAAGACTATAAAAAGCTGCACTGAAATCTGTAGCGGTGTTCTATATCGAGCCGTAGGAATATGCTGCCATTTCATTTTCTTCCTCTTTCGTGAATGTGTGTTTTTAAACACACTATTGTCTTTGTAGCAGGAAAAAGTCTACAGGTTATCAGTTACTGGATCGATAACTCATTGGATCAAAGAAGCTGAGGACAGGGTCTTGATTTCTTCACAGCTTGAAAGTGGTTTTGACTGTTCACTTGCTCAGCCCATCACCACAAGAAAACCAAGAGGTCTGCTTCATGTTTAAAATGCCCAGCACCTTGTATCAACAAATCCTGAGCTGAGCAAAGCAGATCCCAAACTGAGAAGCGTAACCACAGGACCTTCCTGACGCTCCATCCAAGACTGATTCCAAGAAGGGCAACTCAGCAGGTCTCAACCTTGCCTTTGTCTTCGAGGGTTTCCTCATCACACCCAGGAATGTCAGGGGTTCTGGGCTAAGACCTCTTGCCCACACGCCAACAACCTGGGAAGGCGCACAGTTGGTGGGGACGAGCCCGTGATGACAGGCAGGAGCCAGTCAGAGGTGACGCTCACAGCCAGTGAAATCATTCAGCCCATGTGGCCAAGACGAGACAGTCTCAGCTCTGGGTGTGCTGGAGCTCCGGGTGTCCCCGAGGAACATAACACACCCCACAGTCCAGGCCAGGAAGATGGCTCCCACTGGCAGAGGAGTCATCGTTTTCGCGGCAAGAGCTCACACTGCGTAAGAGCACGCCTCCTCTGTGCCCGGGGCACGGTCAAGGCAACAGGTAAGAACCAGACACGCTTTCCAAACATATCACCCACCAACATGCAAACACACCACCACACATACACACCAACACACACACACACACACCACCAACACACACATACACACATACACATCACCAACACACACCCCAACATGCACACACACACACACCAACACACGCCACCAACACACATACACACCAACACACACACACACACACCAGCACACACATACACACACATACACCCCACCAACACACACACCCCACCAACACACACACAGCCCCAACACACACCCCAACATGCACACACACACACACATCCCACCAACACACACACACCAACACACACCACCAACACACATACACACCAACACGCACACACACACACACACCACCAACACACACACACCACCAACATGTACACACACACACACACCAGCAACACATGCCACCAACACACACCACCAATACAGATACACACCAACACACACACACACCAACACACACACACACCACCAACACACACCAACACACAAACACACCACCAACACACACACATCACCAACATACAAACACACCAACATGCATACACACCACACACACACACACCAACACATAAACACACCACCAACAAACACACCAAGACACACACACATACCACCAACAAACAAACACACCAACATGCAAACACAACACCAATGCACACACCACCACACACACATACCACCAACATGGACACACACAACCAAAACACAAACATACCAACATGCAAACACATCACCAACATGCACACATACGAACACACAAACACACCAACATACACACACACCACCAACATACACACACACCAACACACACACACCACCAATACACAAACACAGCAGCCACCAACGTATAAGCAGCTAGCTTCCTGAGTTTGCTTCTTCATTACTCAGAGCTAATGAAAGATTTGGAAAATATTTATGAAAAGAAAACATTGGAGGATGAATCTGCCCCAGTCTGTTCCATCAAAAAGAAAAGAGAGATAGTTTCTGTAGAATTTCAAGATCAAAAGATATTTCCCTCTGAAAACTGCCTTTCAAAGTTGTTCCAGTACTCTTTAAAAAGAGAGAAAAGAAAACAGGGACTGAAAGTAGAGCTCACAGATGTAACCACATGGCTGACCCCTCTCAGGAAACCAAGCGTCTGAGTGACGCCCGCTGCGGCCAGCCGGACCTGTGTGCTCTTGTCACACACCTCAGAGGAGCCAGTGAAGGAAAGAGCAGGCAACACAAAGGAAACAAGCCACCTGCATCACTTTACACTATTTCTTGCCCAAGTGACTTTCAATGAACGTCAAAGCATAGAACACTGAAGACGGCCGGGACGTGTAAGCAGCAGAAGAGCCGACCGCAGGGGTGAGCGGTGGTTGGGGGCAGCACTCGCGTGCCGATCTCGCCCCTCACAGCGTCTTGTGAAGAGGATCCCCTCCCTCTCAGTTCAGCTGCCCCAGGGGCCCACGGCCCTTGCAGGCAGGCCCCCGCGCCTTCCGGAACCTCCGTCAGGCACCGGACACGCTGAGCAGACGGCCACAAGCCACCCTCCTGGCTCCCCGTTTCTCCAGCCACCCCTCGCCTCCCTGCCAGTTCCCATCCTCACATCACATGTCCACGGCGACCACTTTCAACGTTCCCTCTCCCGTCTTACATTCTACACGCTTTCCTAGGTCTCTCTCCACGTGGATGGCCTTCTTTAGTAATGCGTCCTGAATACATTTCCAGGCTCTTCTGAGAGCCCCATTGTGGAATCCAGCCTCTCCGGACAGTCACCCTACGGCGCGTGCCCTCTTCCTAAGTGGCTCCATGCGCCCACGTGGCCGCGCCTCCCAAAGCTTCCGCCTGCCCCCACGTGCCTTTCCTCCCTCCTTCTCCCGCCTCAGCAGCCCTCTCAGTAGTCCTAGGCTTCAGGCCACCTCCCTTCCAGCCATTCTCTGAACTAGGACTTCCTGCGACACCAGATGAACTGCATCCGACTACAGGGGCCAGTCTCTTCTGTAAAAGCTATGGGGCCCTTTGTGGGTCCTGGCCCCTCCCTGAGCTCTGGGCATCTGCCGCCTCCCTGCTTTTGCGCACGATATTCCGGGGTCTGGGATGGTCCTCTTCCCACTGGACCCGAAGGAAAGCTCCCACTCTAGACCTCAGCTCACTCACCCTCTCCCAGCATGCTTGGCCCCTGAGCCCCTTGTAGGTTTGGAAAAGAAAGAGGAAGAGGAATCTCAGACACGCAGGCTGAACCTCCTCCAGGCCAAGCTGTGCTGCTCTGTAGCCACTGGGCCGGGGGTGGGGGCGTCTCTGCAGAAGCAGCCGGGGGCCACCTCCAGGCCACTTCCTGGGCCCACGCCGATGTTCTCTGAAGTGACGCTTCCCGGTCCCCTGTCCTTCCTGAGAGGAGCCTCAGCTACAGGTCCCCAGGGACATGAGGGTAACAGGTGAATCACTTAATTATTATTTGGTGTAATTAAAACATATGACATGAATTTCAGTGCTCCTCTTGCTCATGAGCACGGATTCACCTGAGGTGTCCCGGAGGCAGGCTGGCCCTCCTCCCCACGCTGTCCCAGGAGGACCCCAGCTGACCGCTCCAGCCAGGCCCGAGTGCTAGCTGCTGCCTCCCTGTCTGGAGAGGGAGAGGCCACGGCTCATCAAAGGCCTCCTGGGAGCCTGGCAGAGCCACAGTGCCCTAAGAGCCCAGCCCAACACCCGGGCTCATGCCAGGGCACAGCCCTCCAGTGCGAAAGCCATGGCCACAGTGCCTGGAGCAGCAGGAGCCCCCAAGGCCCCCCGTGTAAACCGCAGGCCCCCACCCAGCCCGCTCAGGACCCACCACCCTGCAAATGCATAGGGCTGCCCCTGGCATCCAGCTGCCATGGGATTCTGCAGAAACGAGCGTGTCCTTGAGCCCCTGAGGGGGTCACAACTTCCAGAAACTTCTGAAAGGGGCCCCAGACACATGGCACAGAGACGTGACTTGCCCTGCCAGCCCAGGGGCCCAGGATCTGCTGTGTGTGGGGGGTTGGGGGACCCGGGCAGCACTCACGGGACCCAGAGGGCTTTCCCGTGAGACACCCAGCTGTGAACCGTGAGACCCATGCTCCTGAACCCACCTGCAGGCCCCGGACAAGAATCCCTGTCCTGCTGCGGAATGGCTGTGAACCCTGGCTCTGGCCTCACCTCTCCCTGCCTCCCAGCTCTCCACCTCCAGAGGGTCTGCCAGGGCTCAGAAAGCTGACTCCATCATCCTGCACTGCGGACCTCGTTACCTGTGTGTAGGTGCGGCGGGCTGGGCTGGGTCACCCCAAATTCACATATGGAAGTCCTGACCCAGGACCTTGGGGTGTGACTGCATTTGGAGATGGGGAGCTGTGAAGAGGTGGTGAAGTTAGAGCCACGAGTCACGGGCAGGTCCTGATCCCGTGTGACCGGCGTCCTCACGAGACTAGGACACAGACACACAGGGGAACCTTGTGAGGACACGGGCCTCAGGGGAGCCCACCCTGTGCACACCTGGCCCACCCACAGCAGGCAAGCAGAGCAAGCCCGGCTCGGACACGGCCCCAGCATGGGTACTCCACGGACGGGTCAGACAGAAGACGCTGGGGTGGGCATGGATGTTCCCAGGACCGCACTCAATACAGCTGCAAATTCCCGTCTCCTAAGGGACAATGGTCCTCTGGAACGACCTGAGTCCTCCAGGTCAGGATTGTGTGTATTTTGGATGAAAGAGAACAGACGGTCGGAAGGAGAGTGGGAAGCCGCACAGCGGGCAGTGTGAGGATCAGGGCCGTGGGGGGCCCCCGACTCACCCCCTCTGCCCACTCGGGGTGCTCAGGGAACAGTGTGAGGAGATGGGAACATGGGGGCCCCCAACTCACCCCTCTGCCCACTCGGGGTGCTCAGGGAACAGTGTGAGGAGACGGGGCTGTGGGGGCCCCTGACTCACCCCCTCTGCCCACTCGGGGTGCTCAGGGAACAGTGTGAGGAGACAGGGCCGTGGGGGGCCCCCGACTCACCCCCTCTGCCCACTCAGGGTGCTCAGGGGAACAGTGTGAGGAGATGGGGCCGTGGGGGGACCAAGGGGGCAGGTAAGGAGTTGAGCAGAAACATGGAATGAGCTCTGTCGTTCCCCCACCCCCTTCATAGACATGTGCACACTTGTGCACACATGCATACACACCCCTGGCTCACACTCCAGCCCTGGGTTTCTGTTACAACCAAGACAGAAGCAGAACACAGAGACATACTGAGATTCACTCTCAGAACAGACTCCCCAGTCAAGTCAAGTCAGATATTCGGAACTTGGAACTAGTGGTTTGGTGGCCGGGCCAGCCCACAAAGCCTTTTTAGTACAAAATACACTTTAAGTACTACATATGTGCAATAAAAAGTAATGGGAAACACACTCTATGTAACAATATTTAACCAAAAACAATCGAACTGAAGTAAGTCCCAGTAAATTTTTATCCTGAGTGCCGATGCAACGGCCTGAGGAGGCCAGCCGGGCGAGCGCAGGCCGCGGACCGGGAGGGGACTCGGGGGTCCCGGGGGCCTTCCGGGCACAGCCCCGGCTCATCCCCTGCCCTCACCCCTCCCGTCTAACTGCCTGCCCTCAGGACCACTCGCATGGTTCCTGGCCGTGAGGAGCGCCGTGTGGTGTGGGGGGTGTGAGACACAGGTGTGAGCAGGGGGTGCAGAGCCGCCGTGGGCCACCAGGAGTGAAAGACAGGGACACAGCCACAGGCGCGTGTGCAGTGAGTGTGTGCACGCTGTGAGTGTGAATGTGTGCGAGCGCTGTGCGGAGGGTGTGTGCGCGGGCTGGGGCTGGAATCGCCCACGATGCGGGCGGAGGGGAAGCTGCACACGCAGGCACACCTGCATCTCCGGCTTAACCACCGCTGCTTCCGTGAGTGACACAGGCAGAGCCCAGGAGGGGAAGAACTTTCTATGTTTCAGGATATTTTTTTACTTAAAAAGGAAAAAAATCAAGGAAAAACCTACAAGCAACTTTAGAGTTGCAGACAGAGCTTATTTTTCCTCAAAGAGAAGTCAGCATTACTACCTGATCAAAGCCCACTGACGGAACTCCCGTGAAGGCTGGTCAGCACCAGAAGGCCAGCAACAAACTAAAACGAAACCAAAACGGGCTGTCCCGAGCCAGAGACGCCGGGCAGCGGCGTGGCCGGGGACAGGGTGGCGCGGGCCCCGCGGACCCTCAGGGCCCCTGGTGGAAGCAAGCAAGGCAGCAGCCCCGGGTCCTGCCCGCCCCAGGCTGCCCACCGCCCGGCCCAGGGATGCCAGCCTTCCCCACGTCACCCCATTGAGTCTCATCTCACAGCCAGTGGCTGCGTCGCACCCACGGGCTGTGACCACTCTGAATGCTCGTGGGGGCCGGGAGCAGGCGTGAGGCCGTCCAGACGCAGGTCGTGAACCGAGGCCAAAGCTCGGCACGGGAACAGTGACGGGCCTGCCCATGGCTCTCACCGAGGCCCGGGGCACTGCAGTGGGTGAGCAGACTCGCGTGCTTCACAGACAGCCTCCTAGAAAGAGCAGGTGAAAGTGACCTGTCCTGGCCAAGAGGGGCACAGCCTACAGAGAGTTCAGCAAAGAATAAAACCAAAGAGCTGTTAAACACCACCCATGGAGAAATAACTTAAGGACGAAAACGATGCTCAGACACCCACCCCAGGCCCCCTGCTCTGGCGCCTAGCCCTTGGGTAGAGAGGAGAGAGAGACCGTCTGGCCGTACACCTCCCACCAGCCTTCTACAGCACACGCCCACTCACACTCGGGCCGCCAAGCAACGCCAGCCCCACCCCTGCAGAGCCACCTGGAAGCCTGAGCTCCGTGTAAGCCCGCTGCGTGTCCTCTCAGCCGGGGGTGAGGGCCCAGGTGCCCGGGCCAGCTGTCCACAGGAACACGGGCGCCAAGAGCCAGTCTGCGTGCTTTTCCACCGATTACAAATCATGCTTATGTTGCTCTTAGAATGGGGTTTTCTGCATTAAAACTCCAAACAACAGAAGCAGAGAGAAGAAGGGATGCGCTCACCCCAGCCCAGCTGTCCCCACCCTGCAGACACACAGGGGCACCGAGGTTCACAAGGCTTTGAGGCACAAGGAACCAGCCAATACCCATGGGTCACAAACGCTCCCAGCTAGAGCAGGGGCTGTTTTCCCCACACAAAGCCTGACCAAGCCCTCCAAGGGGCCCTGGTGGGCTCTCCACAGCGTCCCAGGGACCCCCTCTCAAGACCCCCGCGTGGAGAAAACACAGCAGAGCGTGAGCACCCACGGTGATGCTCACCCCCTGGCTGCGGACCAGCCTGCCCTCGCCCGTCTGGACGGCGGGCTTGCTGGAGGGACACCTCACCCAGAGACGCCTGCAGGCTGTGGCCTGGCCCAGCCCGGCCAAAGTGCCCAGTGCCTGGTGTGAGGTCATAGCTGTCCCAGCCCCGGGTGTGGTCAGGGACAGCACTGTGCTCCGCGGAGCACCCCGGACCTGCCACTGGACTTCTGAAAGGGGGCTTGGCCCGTCCTGCCTCCCCAGTGCTCCTGGCACCCTGGAGGCCCAGGGAGTCGCAGCTCAGGCTGGCCACCCAGTGCCTCCTTGCATAGCCGCCTCTGCCGAGCTGGCCCTCACCGTGCTGGCTGACGCTAAGTGATGCCACTCACTGTCGCCACCGCAGCAGCGTCTGACCTCGGCTCTGAAGACAGCGCGGCCCTCCCAGGACGTGGCCCTCCCAGGAAGCTTAACCAAGATGCACTGCTGGGCCACGGGGGCCACGCCCACCTCCCCCTCTCTGCACCACTGAGGCAGACGGTCGCGACTTGGGCACGCCTGCGTGGCAGCCACGGAAGGCGACAGCGCCGGCAAGCGGCTCGTCAGCCTGGACCTGGAGCCGCCCCAAAGCCCCACCCCACACACCAGCCCAGGGCCGGAGCCTCAGACGGGTCCTGCACGACCACCTCGACGAGTCCCAGGCCGGGAAGGCCAAGTCTCCAGGGGGCTGGGGCTCTCACCTAATCTGAGGAAGGGTATACTCTCCAAGTTACCCTCTAGAAAAGGCAATCTATGTTCCTTCCGCAATCTCAAAAAAGAAAACAGCAGCTTTGGTCTCTCATACTCTTGGCAACACAGGGCAGTGGGAGCCAGGGGCTTCGGCCAGACGCACCTGACTTCAGTGCCCACCTCATCCCTTCCAGCTGAGAGGCTCGGGCAGTGCTTCTGCTACCCGTGCCTCCGCCTTCCTTTCTGTGCAATGAGAGCCGATGGTCCCCACCCCGTGGGCACCGGGGCATGGGAGCCTGCGGGCAGTGCCGGCTTCGCTCTCCCTGCACATGGCTGCGTCTGCAGTCCTGCCTTCAGCGCCTGAACTGCTGTCAAACGCACATTTGAAAAAAGAGACAGAGAAGAAGCCAGAGGGGTCGTTAGGTCTTCCCTGGGGGCCAGATCATGGCATAGGCGACTCCCTCTCACAGCATTCAGGTGGTTCCTCATTCAAAACACAGGAAAACGCTCATGAGGCAACCATTGAAAAGGAGGTAATAAAGAGGTTTTCAGTTACTCGGTAACTCGCTCACACAATGCAAAGTCAAAAAACAGGGTACTAATTGTACATCAAGTATGTCCACAACCATGAATTTTTTTTCAACCACTCATTTAAAAAAAGATGGAAAGAAGTATAGCAAATCTTAATACAGGGGCTGTACTTGGTGGTATCGGTTTTCTCTTGATTCTTTATAGAATATCTAAATTTTCTACCATGAGCCTGTATTATTTTTAGTTCAGAAAAATACTTCACAAATGAATCATCTAAAAGGCCAAGTCCTAGATAAGATGCACAGGGAAAAAAAGATTTTGGTGAAGGCCTCCTAAAGCAACTGTACACCCCGTCCAGTCCCCAATCAGTTTTTATTGTGGTTGTTGGTGACACAGTGCCCAAATGTCATTCATCAACCCATTAAAATAATACATTTGACAACATGAAAATTAAAACAGGAAGGTCTGAAATGCTCTTTCAGGTTGGCTGCATCTTCACTCCCGTCCAGGGTCCAGATAGGGATGGGACACCTTGCCGAATGAAACTGAAGATTTTACGCTTACGACTTTACGGGTTGATGACACTTTCGAGAAAAACAAACAATAAGCAGTAACTAAGTAAGTGAGCCTGCCTGAGCGACGCCTGAATTCTGTGCCCGGTACGTAAGAGACCCGCTGGGCTGGGCTGGGCTGGGCTGGTGGGCGTGCGGCTCTACCGCGGCTGAGCCAGCACTCGGGAGAGGCTGGAGAGGCCGTCCTCTGAGTCAGGGAGGCGGTGAGGAGGCCCGGCTGTGCGCGGTATGGCTGCCTCCCCAAGTTCATGCTGAGACCCTGGGCCCTAAGGTGACGCTGCGGGCGGGTCCCTGGGGCAGGGCCTTGTTGGGGGAGCGGTGCGCTTCCTGCCTCTCTGTCCACCTCACGACGACACAGCAGGAAGGCAGCCGTCTGCGGGCCGGGGGGAGAGCGCTCAGCACACAAGGCTCCGCAGCACTGCACCCTGGCCATGGACTTCCAGCCTGCAGAGCCACGAGGAACAAACGTCTGCTGCGTGAGCTGCCGAGTCCCGGGTATCTTACGGCAGGAGTCCAGAGGGACCAAGACAGAGGGCCCAGCCAGGTTACGGTCACAGGGAGAGCGCTTAACAGAGGGACCACGTACAAGGGTGCGGGGAGGGCTCTGTGGGAGCTCCAGGCTGGCACCCGGGGAGGAAGACGCTGTGCGGGCAGTGACCTGAGGCCCAGGACAGGGCCGACTAGGAGGGCTCTGAGACAGAGACCCCAGACATCCCTGCTCTTCTCAGCGCCTGCCAGGGTCCCGCTGCCCGGGGACCCGGGGCCGCCAGCAACAGAGTCACCAGGACCGCACCCCAGCCAGGGCTTGAGTGGATAGGAGAGGGGAGCACCCCAGAGGGGCTCGAGGGGACAGGAGAGGGGGGCACCCCAGACGGGCTCGAGGGGACAGGAGAGGGGAGCACACCAGAGGAACTCAAGTGGACAGGAGAGGGGAGCACCGCAGAGGGGCTCAAGTGGACAGAAGAGGGGAGCACTCCAGAGGGGCTCGAGGGGACAGGAGAGGGGAGCACCCCAGATGGACTCAAGTGGACAGGAGAGGGGAGCACCCCAGAGGGAAAAAGCACACCCCGCCACATCCTGCCAGCAGAGCAAACAGCCTGCCCTGGGCTCCTCTGCCAAACTCTTATTTCTTGCATAAAAATCTGAATGTTGGGCTAAGTTACCCTTATACGAACAGTTTCGCTTGATAGCACTCTCGGCTTCTTTCTTATTTAGCTCTTTAATAAATGACTGTCTCTTCTCCATTTTTATTTATGAATGTTTGTTTCCTTGTTATATTTGCTAGTTTCACCTCGACCTCATAAATTTAATTTGTTGTTTCAAATTCTAGCAGCAGAATTGCTTTTTAAAATGCCGGAAAGCCGTCACTTTAGAGCTGAGGACAGAAACACTGGGTTTGCTCATAATTTATTTCTTCTAGTTCTGGAAGCAAAATGCTGGCTTTCCAAGTGCTGCAGTGAGTAAAACACCAGGGAATTTCATGCTCCCCCTGGGGGTTGGAGGAACTCTGCTCTGGACAGTGACTAAACACCACGCACAGGCGGCTCTGGATCGGTGTCAGGCTTTTAGGGAGCCCCGTGGGCTGCTTTATTTTCACGCGTCACAGAGCAAGCAGCCACGGCTGGGCCCCGACTCTCACTCTGGAACAGTCTTCAAGGCTCTCCTTCTGTTTGCCGCGTCGTTAATGAGCACATTTATAGGCCTTTATTTTCCGTGATTTCCCTCTGAGCCACTCATCTGCTCTGGTGCTGAAGGCATCTGTGGAATCCCACTAGTGGACGCCTCACATCTGAGTGCCCGCGTGCCCACACCAGCCAGGGCACACCTCGAGTTCCCAGAAGACGTGCGTGTCCCAGGCGTCCAACGCGGCTCACACACCTGCTTCAGGAACAGATGGGATGACCCCTGAGCTCCGCGGTGCCTGGGCCCCAGGGGTGGGTCTCGCGGTCCCTGCGTGGACAGGAGCAGGGCCCTACCCCGGCAGCAGAGGTGGAGCTGGGCCCTCTGCGGCTCTGAACCCGCTGGCACGCTGTGCTCCAGAAAGGAGCGTGTGTTGCGTGGTCCAAGCAGAAGGGTGCGGGGAGAGGCTGGCTGGGCCTGGGAGGGACGGCTGCTGTTGTCCGTGGACACAGGCCGCATGTGGACACCAGGCCCAGCGCTCCACCCTCTCACCTGGAAATTCAGTCACGCAGACTCCGCGCCCACTCTCATCTTAGAGGTGAGACAGAGGGCGGCAGGCTGGCTGCCCTGCACCCTGAGGTCTCACCCCCAAGCCCACGCCCTCACTCTTTCCAAACCCAGGGGGGTGATCGCCCATTAGCTTCCAAAAGCTCTGGAGGGAACGAAAGCAAATCCAAGGAAAACCACGCTCCTGGGTGTTAGCTGTAATTCTCCACAGTTAGATGCTGAAAAGATTTACACTGATAACAAACTAGAAAACTGGCACATTTTTCCACAAAATATTTCTCCAAATTGCATCTAAAAATATGACTATGAATTCAAATGAGCCTGAGAATCTTTTGAAATTTATATTCAAATATACTGAGATGTGGATTTACTATTTATCTTATTCACGTTTTCTGTGCTTTAAGCCACAACTAATAGTAATATCGGTTGTCTGCATTTAACTTACAAATTTACCCCAAATTGGCAAGGTGCTTGCCTTGTAAACAGCCTAGGGGCTGCTCCTTTAAAAGAGGTGTTTCATTTCCAGTGAGAAGTCACCCTGAGCCGCTCAGCACCGCAGGTGGGAACGCAGAACCTGGCCGACCCAGCCCCCACGCGAGTCCACAGAGGAAACCCTGACAGCCGAGGGCACTGGGCCCCCACCTCTGGGCGGGGAGGAGAAGGTGTCTGAAGGGCCGCCGCTGGGCGGAGGAGGGGCCCAGAGGCCTGCAGAGAACATGCCTGCAGCACTGGCCAGGGTGGGCCTGCTCCGCCGCCCTCTGAGGGGCCGTCTCCGCACCGTCTGCTTCGGACCTGGGCCCTGGGCCGTGCAGCATCCGCTGGAGCCGGCGCGCCGGACCTCACCGCATGGAGCTGCACCCGCAGTGCTGTGCCCACCGTCAGGAAGGCGCTTGGCCCTGGCTGTTGCCGCACGTCACTCCCGCTGCCCGGGTTTATGTTTCCTGCCTCCTTACGCTGTGGGGTCCACTCCAGGGTCACTGCCATCTCCCTACAGAGGGCCTCTGACACCTAAGTCACTGCCCTCGGCCCCAAACAGAAGACTCCAGCGTTGAGTCACTTTCCTGGGGCTGCACAGGCCACTGGCTCTCCACCCGAGTCTACAACACAGGCCATGGTGGCCGGGGGGCCCCATGGGCGAGGGGGCTAGGCTGTGTGACCCCCATCTCCCGGAAATGGTGAGGAGTGGGGTCTCTGAGGTGGCCTCCCCCATGCCTGGGGACGTCGAGCACAGCTCCCGCCCTCCTCCAGCACTGCAGACCTGGGGCAGGTTGCGGGAGATGGCCCCAGGCCTTTCTGCACCCCTGGGGGTGCTCACACAGCTCCCCACCGCTGGAGCCTTGTCCACCCTCAAAATCTCACCAGCTTTTCCTTCCACTTGGATCAACCAAACAGTATTCTGTGCCCACATCCGTCTACAGGGTTATGCCTTCTGTTCTGGTCATCTGATGTCTAGTGAGAATATGTCACATTTATCAAGTACTTCTTGAGTCCCATCCACAGAGTGCTGTCCGTAATGACCTCATTTAATCCTCACGACAACCTGTGAGACAGAAGTTCCCATTTTGCAGATGAGGACACAGAGGTTCTGAGACGTTGAATGATCAGAGGCTGCTCATCCAGCAGCAGGGCTGGGGCTGGAATCCAGGCCTGCTTGAGACTGTACGGCCACAAACCCCCGAGCAAACCTGCTCTCAGAGTGCACAGCCCTCCCAGCCTGCATCCACTGGCCTCTCCTCTGGAAGATGGAGGTTGCAAATGTCATTGCAAATTTGGTTGCAAATGTCGGGGCGACACTCCGGGACTTCCGGAGGACTTTCCATCGCCATGTGCCACCTGAAGTGCCGAGAGTCAGGGCTGCAATGGCAGGGAACCACGGGTGTGATCTGCCACGAAGCACGGCGCATGGAGTGAAAGTCACTCAGTCGTGTCTGACTCTGTGACCCCATCAACTACACAGTCCATGGGATTCTGCAGGCCAGAATACTGGGGTGGGCAGCCTTTTTCCTTCTCCAGGGTATCTTCCCAACCCAGGAATCAAACCCAGGTTTCCTGCATTGCACAGATTCTTTACCAGCTAAGCCACAGGGGAAGCCCATGGCAAATGGAACTTGTTTTTAAAATTCAAGTCAAAACACCAGACAAGCAGCAGTTATTCGCCCAGCCCTGCTGCACCCCAGGGTCAGGTGCCCCCTCCTCCCATCATGCTGAGCAACCGAGCGTCACCACCACAGAGATGGGCGATGGGCTGAGCCAGGTGAGCTTGCACACAGCACGTCGTCAAGCCAGGAAACGTGCTGCCGCCCAGATGAGCCTGACTCTGCGGCCGCCGGGCTGCCATTCCCTGAGCTTTGCAGACTCTGGCTGTGACTCTGCCAAGGAGAGTAGGTAGGACAGTAGGTAGTGTTTTAAGGCTCAGCAAGTGAGTCGAAGAAAATCGAAATCCTCGCTAACGCTTGCCACGGTTGAGAATGAAAACGGCTGCAGTGCTACGAAAGGAGACTCTGCTGGAAGGAAGAGGGGCCAACATGGAGAAACTGAGACTAAAGAAGGCAAAGGAGGAGCCAGGCTTCACCCCTGCACGGCACCTGCACGGAACTTAGGATGGTCACTACACTGTGGTTTGTTACATTGATTTATGCAGCAAACTGGTTTAACCTACTTGTGACCACAGACACTGCTGTATTACAAGCATCCATCTTCAACTACCCGTTGACGTGCTAACTACTAACATGCATATATACACACACACACATCAAATAAGAGCCCTAAGGAAGAGCAGATGCAAAAATGTGTCTGGCCTTAGTTCCATTCTTTATAAAAATTGAACTGGATCTGTTTTCTAGATTTTTCATCAGCTCCCTTACTTTTCTTAGTTTCTTACTGACTTCTCAGCCTGGTCTGGAACATCAAAGAACCACACGCTCAGTTGAGCGTGGTCCCTGCCCTCTGGCGAGGATGCGCGGAGCAGGAAGGTGCCCACGAGGAAGGGCAGCGCCAGCCCCTGTCTTTCAGCTCGACGCTCAACCCCACGATCCCCTCCATCACAGTCTCACCACCGTCCCGCATCCTGCCTGGCCCTTGTCTCACCGCAGCCATCCGCAAGAGGATTCTTCCAAAGGGGCTGCAGCATGTGGAGCCTGCACACCACTCCAGTGCCAGCCCTTCCGGCCTCTTGGCAACACCACGGCAATGCCAGGGAGCCAAAGAAGGGGGGCACAGCTTGCCCCCAAAAGGGGGCGGGTGGGGCACAGCTTGGCCACGTCAGTGTTCCATCGAGCCCTCCCTATCTTCTAGAACAACTGTCAGGGCACACAAAGCCCGGAAGCCCTCTAGTTCCTACGTAGCCTCCAGCCTCCCTCCAGTGACACGCATGTGCCAGTCCCTTCGCTTCCCGCCCCCTTCCCAGCACAGAGACAGTCACTTTCAGCCCAGACAGACATCTGCAGGGCCTCGAATTAGCGCCCTCTCAAAACAGCACCATGGAGCTGCTTCCTGAGCCCTGCACCAGCTACTGGAGCCGCACAGATGCAACACGGGCCCTGGAGAGACCTCGTGGAGGGGAAGCAAGGGCCCCCAGGCAAGCAGCAGGTGACCAGGCACTCTGCTCTAAACTGCTATCCCCCGGGATCGCTTCATGCCCCCTCTTCCTTTAAGACTCCCAAATGTTACAAGATGTAACTGAGGAGCAATTACAGCTGGAGACCACGCCAGGGAGACTCCGCACCCGCTGAGCCAGCAAGCTCCGCCAGAAGCAGGAGCAGGATGTGAGGCTGGACCTGGCCTCCGGCACCCTCGCTGTCCTCCCCTGTCCAACCGGAAACACGCCTCCCACTCAGGGCCCAGTTCTGAACTCTCCCATGAGAAGCTAAAGGTGATTCCGTGCCCAGGTGGGGCCTTTGCTGAAACAAAGGTGCACAGCTCCTTTGCGATGCTTCCTTTGATCTGTGAATATAAGCTGTGGGGTCTGATGAGTTTTTGTTTTTGCTTTGGCTGCCGGGAAGCTCAGAGCTCACCTTGCTATTAAGACATAACCGTGTCACGTCTGTTAGCAAAGCATTTACATTTTCACTGCAACATCTGCACACTGGGCCTCTACCAAAATGTCTGGCCCCGAGCAGCTGGCCACTGCCAAGGGAGAGGCCAGTGATGGTCCAGCCCACTGAGCGCCTCCTAACTTGGATGTGCTCCACTGCGTTTCAGTCACTCCTCCCAACCCTTGGGGCAGGGATTGCGGGGCCCACTTTACATTCGAGGAAACCGAGATGCAGAAATGCAGACGTACAAGGGGCATGTCACCTTCTCACTCTCGGAGGAATATCTCAGGAGAGCCAGGCCTGACCCCTCACCATCACCCCGGGAGAGCCCTCAACAAACTGGACAGCAACACGCCCAGAGGCTCAGTCTGGCCTGCGTCACGTTCTAGGGGACTCTGAGATGCCAACAGGGCATGGTGACAGTAAGTGAGGAGTCTGGGGTCGGGCTGTGTCCTGGGAGCAAGCAAGAAAGCAGCAGGAATCACGGCCATGGACACACTCTCCTGGCTCAGGGGCACAGAGGACTCAGCTTCAGCTCCACGGATGAGAACGTGCCAGCATCTTGAGAGTCCCACTCCCCCTGGAGACGGGGGTTTCTGTGCCACAGTCTCTGAGCACAGCTTTGGACCGTTCACAAGTCGCTGCTGGCAACGTGCACGCAGCCTGGAGGCGTCCACTGGCTGCTCTTCAAGGTCACTCTCTGAAAGCACGTGCTCGCTGGACAGAAGCAGCCTCTGTCCCCTAAGAAATAAGTGAAATATGTCTGAGGTGATCAGAGGGCCAATGCGGAGGAAGGAGACTGGCCAGCATGACCTTCCATGGGAGCCCTGCTGTCACCCCACCGGGTGCTGCCTGTGCCAGCAGCCAGGAGGGCACGGGCTGAAAAGGGCGCCTGTGTCTGCAACCATCAAGTCAGAGGTCACACCTGCCCTCCCCAGGGCACATGCATGACAGGTGGTCACAGGTCACACCTTCCCTCCACAGGGCATGCACAGTGCTCACACCTTCTCTCCCCAAGGCGTGCACAGTGGTCATGGGTCACACCTTCTCTCCCCAGGGCGTGCACAGTGCTCACACTTTCCCTCGCCAGGGCGTGCACAGTGGTCACAGGTCACACCTTCTCTCCCCAGGGTGTGTACAGTGGTCAGGGGTCACACATTCCCTCCCCAGGGCATGCACAGTGCTCACACCTTCCCTCACCAGGGCGTGCACAGTGGTCACAGCTTACACCTTCCTTCCCCAGGGAGTTCAGTGGTTACAGCTCACACCTTCCCTCTCCAGGGTGTGCACAGTGGTCAGAGGTCATACCTTCCCTCCCCAGGGAGTGCACAGTGGTTACAGCTCACACCTTCCCTCCCCAGGGAGTGCACAGTGGTCAGGGGTCACACCTTCCCTCCCCAGGGAGTTCAGTGGTTACAGCTCACACCTTCCCTCGCCAGGGCGTGCACAGTGGTCAGGGGTCACACCTTCTCTCCCCAGGGCGTGCACAGTGGTCACAGGTCACACGTCTCCCCAGGGCGCTTGCACGCTGAGTGGCTACCTGCTGGGCAGGAGGGCAGCTACGTCCAGTGCCCCCTTCCCCCAGAGCGAGGCCATGGAGCAGGTGCAACAGGCAGGCTGTCGAGCAGCCGGAGATTCACAGAGCTGCCCTCTGGCCTGCACTCCTCTCTGCAGACCTCTGTCCACTGTCCCGCTTAGCACACACCAGCGACCCCATGGCACTGACTTCTCTGCAGGGAAAGCTGACTTTTTTCAAGTTGTTTTATTCTTGCTTCCTCTTCTGGAAGACCCAAACCCCCTCAGAATGGTCTTCAGGTGGGTCAGACAGCCTATTTCCCTTGGAAGTGGAGGACCTTTACTGCAGAGTCCTGGAAGCGCTGAGTTCACGGCGGCAGCCAGCATTCCCTGAGTGCCTTCACAGCTGCCAACCTAAGACCACCCGCAGCCCCGCCCCGCCCACGGTGCTTTGAGGACACTTGCCAGGGCTGCACTGGGCTCCATGCACCAGTTTACAGAACAAACCTAAAGGCTCACCGAGCCCCCAGGAAAGCTGTGGTCCCTGACTACAAGCCTCATTTTACCGTGTGTGTGCCCTCAGAAGGCAGAGATAACCACCGCTGTGCTCCTCCCCTGGGGTTTCCTGTGTGGATCCAGTTCCTCCTTGAATAATGCAAGGGCAGTGGACCCACAGAGGCCGGCAGAGCTGGAGTCCAGGGCAGGAGCCCAGAGGGCACACGGCACGGCCTGGTGTCAGTTACGATGCAGCACTGAGCCAAACGCAGGTCTGGGGTGGGCCGGGCAGCTCCGTCCCGCCAGCCCCACAAAGCGGCCCTGCTGGACGCCCCCGTACAGGCCCGAGGGGGCCTGCCACTGTGCCCCCAAAGCCACAGGGAGCTCGGCTGCGGGGTTCCCATAAGTGCACAGGCCACAGTGGTGAAGGAAGCATCGTCCTAACGTTGTAAACATGGCCCCTCCCCCCGCTCCCCTCTGCACCCAGGGACCCCCCAGAGGCCCCTCTGGCAGCCGTGGACCTGACCCCCTCACCCCACCCCAGAAGGCGTGCCGGCCCTACCTCTCGGGCCTGCGTGGCCTCTTGCAGGAGCCGGGACGTCCCTGGGGATGCTCCCAGGACGCTGCTCTTGCCTAGAAAGTGCTCGACCGCAGCAGGCGCCTGTGCCGGCCTGCAGCGGACCTGCCCTCGGGGCGGAGCTGTGCAACCACGCTGAGATCCCTGCTGCCGGTGCCTCGCACCCAGGAGCATTTGATTAGGAAGACACACTGCTCAGAGACCCGCACCTGGGCATGGGCTTTGGGAAGGGGGCTTGTCCCTGGGCCCCAGCCCTCACCTGCTGTCTGTAAAGTGGAGGTTGAGTCCTTTCAAGGACACACAGGGCAGAAGTGGAGCTGCTCTGCTTGGCGCTGGCTGGGGTGGGCTATCACCCGACGCGCCCGCCCAGGCTGCCCACGGTCTGCCAACCCCCTGAGGCGGCCCTGCACCCTGACGGCCGCCGCAGAGCCGGCAGGAACATCCCCGTGTGTCGGCACCAGGAGGAAGCCTAGAAGCCTCGGTCTTGTAGGTGAGAACGGAACTTGGGAGGAAGACGCAGAGGACCGGAGTACTCCTGGGAGCCCCGGCAGCAAGGAGGGCGCCTGCTGCACGGACGGCCTGGCACCCAGGCTTCGGGCCCCACAGTCACCGCCCGTGAAGGTTCGTGAAGATGGCTGTTCTGTCACGCGGAGGAGGAAAACAGCCTCAGCACACTGCGCGGGTGACGCGGTGGCTGTGGCCCCGGTGAAGGGGTCAGGGCGGTTTCTCACGGCTACCCGGTCAGAGCAGGCCCCCCGCCTCCCCAGCCCGGGACGGCAGGGAGGGGCGCAGGCAGCCACTGCACAGGGCTGCGGCCCAGGCCTGGGGGTGCAGGGCTCCACAGGACACCACGCGCGGACGCCGCTTCAAAACCGAATCCTCCCTGCTCTTCTCTTCCCATTTATCCATTTTAACATTTTCAATGTGATAAAAAGCACATTTCACAAAATTTACCACCATGATCATTTTTAAGTGTTAAGTATTTGCACATTTTGTGCAACAGACCTCTCCAGCTTTCCCATCTTACAAATCTGAAACTCTGTCCCCACGGAACACAAACTCTCCACCCCAGTCCCTGGCCCCACCATTCTGCTTTCTGTCCACAAGGCTGATGGCTCCAGGGGCCTCATACAAGTGAGTCATAGCGCTTGTCCCCGGGGGACTGGCTCATTTCCCCGCGCATAATGTCCTCTAAGTTCAGATCAAGGCTGACTAATATTCCACCGTGTGGAAGGACCACTCATCCCTCGATGGGTACTTGGCTCACTTCCCCAGTCTGGCTCTGGTGAATAACACTGGTGTGAACGTCAAGGACCTCTCTGAAGCCCTGCTTTCAGCTATTCTGGATATAAGAAGGGGGCATATGTTCATGTTTACATTACATGATTTCTACTGAGGTGACAGAATGATAAGTAAACGTTCTGACCCAGTAAGGGGAAACACACAGCCTTGCCTTTAGTTTGTCGTCAGGGGAAAGTGGAACTGGTATTTACTGAGTAACAAGTAGGGGCCGAGCTCTCGGAGCTCAGTGAGTGGGGACAGCAGGGCCGCCCTCTGCACACCCGGGACCAGGCGCCGCACGGAGTCCCGAGAGACTGTGGGTGCAGTCCAGCCGCCCGCCCCACCATCAGACAAGGAAACCCCCAACACGCCACCAGAAGCAGGATGTGGCTCCTCCCGCCTAGGACAGAGCTGACAAGCACAAACTCCTCCTCTCCAGGTGCGGCCCTAGAAATGCGGAATCATGGCTCCAAACCTGCAGCCGCATACTGAGGCGTCCCCCAATGACTCCCTCACCTCTCAGGTGGAGAATCTCTGTGGAGACAGAGGCTGCTTGCCAGGCAGGCGTCCCTGTGGCGAATGTGCCACTCCTGAGATCACACAGGATTCTTCAGCGGGGACTCCACGGTCTGGGTGAGTGTGGGCAATGGGAAAGCAACCTGAAGGCTGTGCACAGACGGAGGTCTCTGGACACCTCAACAGTGAGACCTGCGAGCATAGGTCTGGGGCCATGGGAGCCAGCACGGAGGCCAACGGACATGAGTCCTCCTGAGACCACCTGACCCCCGCCCCCGTCTTCTGAGATGGAGAGGGGCTTGAGCCCTGTCTCCACCTACCTTCACCCAAAAGGGACCAGTGAACCAAGCCCACACGGCCGCACCCAGAGCCTGTATGAGGGCCTCCTCTGCCTTCCACAGTCAGAGCCAGCGCTCGAGGGACATTTCCCGTCACCCTCGGGCGTTCAGGGCTGACAGCACGTGCTGGCGCTGGCCCGGGAGGCTGGGGGGAGACCACGACGGCTGAGCAACACGGTGAGCAGGAGGCACTTCAGTCCCCAGCGGCTCAGTAGTTCACAGAGCCTGTCCTCTGGTGTGCCGCCACCCCCTCTTCCTCGGGGCTGGAAGGCCTGCAGCAGGAATCCAGGCTGGAGCATGTGAGGGGGCGCAGGGCCACACCAGGATGTGACAGAAGCCAGCTCTGTGGACGGAGCAGGTTAGTGCCAACCAGAGATGTACACGCCTTCCTCACTCTGAGCACTGTCTCCTTCAAAGGCATGCAGTATCTCCCCGCTCTGAGGCTGTGACACCGAGCAGGACGCTGGGAGGGCCTTCCTGGGGACAGAGCCCCCTTATGCCCCAACCTTTTGTTTCTAAAAGAAGGTTTAGCCTCCTAGGTCTTCCCCAAGTTGCAAAGAGCAAATTTAATCAGAAAAATGAGAAAATGTAAAAACAAAAACAATCAAGAAAGACAAAACAGTAAAGAGTTGAGACATATAACAAAGTCAAGGACCTCAAAGGCCATAGATAATATCCTGAACCATAGGAGCTATTCTGCAAAGATGGCAAGCCCACCAGGGGAAGGAGCTAATGCTGATACCAGCACACAGAGCCTGGGCCGGCTGGAACCAGACGCTGGTGATTGAGGTCCCCAAAATATCGCCCTGATACCTCACCACCAACAGAGAAGTGTGCACAGGCTGATGACAACCCTGGGACTCTCTCCCTCACCACCAACAGTCAGAGAAGTGTGCATAGGCTGATCACAAACCCTGGGACCTTGTCCCTCACCACCAACAGTCAGAGAAGTGTGCACAGGCTGATCATGACCCTGGGACCCTCTCCCTCACTACCAACAATCAAGAGAGTGTGCACAGGCTGATGACAACCCTGGGACCCTCTGCCTCACCACCAACAGTCACAGTGTGTGCACATGGTGATCACAACCCCAGGACCCTCTCCCTCACCACCAACAGTCAGAGAAGTGTGCACAGGCTGATCACACACCCTGGGACCCTCTCCCTCACCAATAACAGTCAGAGAGTGTGCACAGGCTGATCACACACCCTGGGACCATCTCCCTCACCTTGTATTTAAAGCCCCTCCCCTGAGAGCCATCAGGGACTTCGGGTCTTTTGAGCCCGAGCTGCCCACTCTCCATGCTTGGCCCTGCAGTAAACACTGAACTTCCCCTCACCACAACCTCGTGCCACGAGACTGCTCTGCTGTGCATCCGGTGAGTGGGTCCAGGTTTAGAAATGCTGGCAGTTCTGTGTGTCCTACAGCAATTGTTCTCTGAGGCAGACAGTGGTCCTCCTGGCTGCAGAGAAACTGCCCGCCATGGCCAAACCCTCATGCACGGACCATCCACTGCCTCATGCAGTAAGGACAGTACCTGGGATGGAGCGACATGAGAGCCATAACCTCTGCCAACGAGGCAGGACCACAGACTCACAGCTGAAGTCTTGGGGGGCGGGGACAGGACCACAGACTCACAGCTGAAGTCTTGGGGGGCGGGGACAGGACCACAGACTCACAGCTGAAGTCTTGGGGGGCGGGGACAGGACCACAGACTCACAGCTGAAGTCTTGGGGGGCGGGGACAGGACCACAGACTCACAGCTGAAGTCTTGGGGGGCGGGGACAGGACCACAGACTCACAGCTGAAGTCTTGGGGGGCGGGGGGCAGGACCACAGACTCACAGCTGAAGTCTGGGGGAGGGAGGGACGGGGCAGGACCACAGACTCACAGCTGAAGTCTAGCGGGGACAGGACCACAGACTCACAGCTGAAGTCTTGGGGGGCGGGGGGTAGGACCACAGACTCACAGCTGAAGTCTGGGTTGGGGGAGGCAGGACCACAGACTCACAGCTGAAGTCTTGAGGGGCGGGGGGGTAAGAACACAGACTCACAGCTGAAGTCTGGAGGCGGGGGGCAGGACCACAGACTCACAGCTGAAGTTTTGGGGGGCGGGGGTAGGACCACAGACTCACAGCTGAAGTCGTGGGGGGAGTGCAGGACCACAGACTCACAGCTGAAGTCTTGGGGGGTGGGGGGTAGGACCACAGACTCACAGCCGAGGTCGGGGGGGATAGTGCAGGACCACAGACTCACAGCTGAAGTCTTGGGGGGCGGGGGGTAGGACCACAGACTCTCAGCTGAAGTCTGGAGGTGGGGGGCAGCACCACAGACTCACAGCTGAAATCTAGGAGTGGGGCAGGACCACAGACTCACAGCTGAAGTCTAGGGGGGACAGGACCACAGACCCACAGCTGAAGTCTTGGGGGGCGGGGGGTAGGACCACAGACTCACAGCTGAAGTCTGGAGGTGGGGGGCAGGACCACAGACTCACAGCTGAAGTCTAGGGGGGACAGGACCACAGACTCACAGCTGAAGTCTTGGGGGGCGGGGAGTAGGACCACAGACTCACAGCTGAAGTCTGCGGAGGGGGACAGGACCACAGACCCACAGCTGAAGTCTTGGGGGGTGGGGGAGCAGGACCACAGACCCACAGCTGAAATCTGGTTGGGGGGAAGACCACAAACTCACAGCTGAAGTCCTGGTGGGGCGGGGGCAGGAGCACAGACTCACAGCTGAAGTCTTGGGGTGGGGGGTGATGTTTCCTGAAGTGGCTTCTTGGAAAAGGCTGAATCACTGATGGATCATCCAGCATTAACTACTCACCAATGCCCTTTTCTTGAAGTGTGACACCGGAAGGATTCAAATGTAACGGACACAGGATGCTCAGGAAGAACCAGAAGCATAATGAATGCAATCCACATTCATGCAGCAGTGTGCAAATTGGCCTGATGTTCCCTAATTTGAAATCTGGGGGAGGCAGTGCCGACACCCAGCTGGTGCAGGCTGGAGAAACAACTGCGCTGCAAAACCTCAGGAACACGACTCGATGGCAATGAGCGCCTCTCCCAGACGAGCTAATCACGCCGCATTCATCCGCGCCCGGCCGCTTGAATAGGAGCGCCGGACGTGCGCTCCTGCCTCTGGCATCTGGGCATCCTTGTCAGCGTGGGCCTGCAGCCTTCAGCGAGCCCCACAGCCTGAAACAGGTCCAGCTTGGCAGGAAAAGGGGAAGGGGGCCCAAGACCCCACGGGGCTCCACAGGCCCGCCTCACCTCCCTTCATTCCATTCCCCAGTGAATTTTGAAAAGATTCCCATCTTTTAATGAGCAGTCTTTTCTACTTACAGGCAGCATGTATATATGTTTAGAACCTGGAGTGGGGTGCTTCTTCATACCTGACATTCACTAGCTCAGTTGAGAGCTGAAGCCTGAATGCATCTACGGAACACCCGTCAGAGGAGCCCGCCAGCACAGGGCAGTGGCAAGGATTACAACAGACTGCAAGGACAGAGGGCAGGGCGGCGCAGGCCCACGGCAAGCTCTCCAGGGGCCAACTTTCCTCCGAGGATCGTTCACTGCACCACCAAAGACTAGTCCACCCCATTCTTTCCAACAGCTGCAGATTCTGTGGTATGAATACAGCACGCATTCAACGTCCTTCCAAAAAGGAAGTTGTTCCCAGGACCATTTTGTAACAGAAAAATGCAGCCGCGAAGATCTGTGCACGCGAGGATCTGTGCACATGAGGATCTGTGCAAGTGAAGATCTGTGCACGTGAAGATCTGTGCAAAAGCTGAGGCGACCCCACTCCCACCAGGAGTAAAGAGGCAGGGGTGCCCTCACACCCCCGCGGGTCACCCCATGTTCTGCGAGGCGTGGAGACCGAACAAGAACGTGAGCAGCCCCCGTGCCCAGGGTGACACGTGAGCAGAGAGCCAGCCAGGGAGTGGCTGCCCCATCCCATCGACGGACGCCCTGGGGGCACCTCCCCGATCCCCTTACCCCAACTGTGTCCCCACCTCCGTTTAGGTCCATTCTGCTTTGCCTTCACCTGCACGTGTTTACTTACAGGGCAGCTGAGGCCCAGCCCAGCCAGCAGACCAGTCCCTCACCCCAGAACAGGCTCCGGGACCTCAGTCAGCCAGAACACAAAGGAGGACGGGTGAGCATCTTGCTGAGCAGAGAGAAGCACACGTGAGCCTGAGAAGAACTGTGCTGTGGCCAGAGGGCCACGCTGTCCCTCATGCCACCTCTTGCTTCTCCACAGGGTCTGCATCTGGGAGAAGCCACCGGAGACCAGGTCCAGGCCCTGGGACAGACAGCAGCCCCAGGACGTGCCATACGGAGGGAGAGAGGCGAGGTCAGACCAAACAGGCAGGAGGCTTCCCCCTTCTAAACCGTTAGGGTCAAAAAAAAAAAAAAAAAAAAAAACCGTTAGGGTCCCACGAGCGAAGGTGCCCCACGCTGCCTGGGGGCCACGCAATGGGATCTGACTGTACTTGCAGCAGAGTTACCTTTTAACTGCAAACATGCGGCTCATGCAGGCAGTATTTGTGACAAGACACAGTCAGTCAAAACAGAGCTAAATAAGCACCTTAACAGTACTGCCATCCGAAAGGGGAGCTTTGCAGTAGACAGAGTCCCACCTGGAGGAGGAGATGGAGCCACCTCCACCGGCCGGTCACCTCCACCCAGGGCCCACCAGGCTCCGTCCAGCCCAGCATTAAGTGGCTGTGCCCACAGGCGTGCAGCTTCCCTGGGAAACCCAGCATGGTGAGGGCCCGTAACTGCACATGCGACTCACCCAGCCTCAGCCAAGCGTCCAGGTGGAGCCCCCGGAGCAGACTCGCTCTGCCGCGTCATGACTCCACACGACCAACAGGAACAATCCGACTGCAGCGTTTGTGCAAAGCGCGCCTTCCAGGACCACAGAGGGAGGCACAGAGGGGCCTGCCTCCCTCATCTGAGCCCAAGCCCACTCATCGGCCACAGCAGCACCCCAGGAGGGCTTTGTCCGAGCCATCTCCTCCTCCTGAAAACCTCTCCCCGAGACTACAAACTGGTCTGAAGACACCGAAGCCCAACCACAGCGGGGGAAAAAGTCCTGTTAGCTCCTGAACACAGCGCACCAAACCCATCAGACGGAGGCTCAGCACCCACTGCAGAGCCCTCCAGGCCCGCACACGACCCCAGGGCCTGCCTCCCTGCCCGCGCCTGGGCTCACCCACAGGGCAGCCCATGTTCAACCCAGGGTGCTGACGTCCCTGTGCTTGCGACCTCAAAGGTGGGGGGCCCTGGACTGGCACAATCGGGGTCCTCTCTGAGCTCCCAGGCTCCCCCCCTTCGAACGTCTCCAGAGGACAAAAGGATTTTCATCCTCATGGTGCATGGGGCACGGCTCCCGGGTCCTCGCAGGTGACGACAGCGCTGTCCATGGCGGGTCCGTGAGCAAGGACTAAAGCCCTGGAAGTGACCCAGCGGTAATGGAGGCCGAAAGGCCTTCATCAGCTGAACGAATGAAACGCAGCTTCCGCTGCACGTCTCTGGATACATGTGGGGTTGCTTCCCAGCTTCTCTGTGCTTCCGATAGCCTATCCTGTCACTGTGGCAACCAGGCTGGCTGAGGCCGCGCTGCCTGCGATTGCACTTCCACCCTCCGAGCAGAAACCATCAGACATTACCCAGGCAGTGTGTATTTTAGGAAGGCTTTTCATTATGGCGATGCAAAATGTCAAGGCTGACTCCGTGGGCTCCCTCCAGACCTCCAGGCTCACTCGTTATCTGACACACACACTTCCTGACCTGTGCTGGGCGGCCTGGCCCACCCCTGAAAGCAGGCAACCCAATGTCCAAGTTAATTAAAGGTTGGAAATGCTGGAGGAAGGAAGGCGTCCAGGACAGACGGGGAGGCAGGCACCTCCTGCGGCGAGTGCCCGGGGAGGAGGAGCAGAGATGAAGGCCTCTCAGCGAGGGGACGTGCCCAGCCCCAAGGTGCAGGATGGACAGCAGGTTGTCCCAGGCGCAGAGATGACCAGCATTCCGCCAGCTACACCAGCTGACACAGAGCAAAGGGAGGTGACTCCTTTATGTATGAAAACTGGTGCTTACACATGGACATCACCGAATGGCCAACACCAAAATCAAATTGATTACGTTCTTTGTAGCCAAAGATGGAAAAGCTGTATACAGTCAGCAAAAACAAGACCTGGAGCTGACTGTGGCTCAGCTCATCAGCTTCTCATGGCAAAATTCAGGCTTAAACTAAAGAAAGCAGGGAAAACCACTAGGCCAGCCAGCAACGACTTAAATCAAATCCCCTGTGAATATGCACTGGAGGTAATGAATAGATTCAAGGGATTATATCTAGTAAACAGGATGCCTGAAGAACCACGGATGGAAGTCTATAATATTGTACAGGAGGCAGCAAACAAAACTGTCCCAAAGAAAAAGAAAAACAAGAAGGCAAAGTGGTTATCTGAGGAGACTTAAAAACAGCTGACCAACTTAGACAGCATATTAAAAAGCAGAGACATTACCTGGCCAACAAAGGTCAGTCTAGTCAAAGTTATGGTTTTTCCAGTTGTCATGTATGGATGTGAGAGTTGGACTATAAAGAAAGCTGAGCACCGAAGAATTGATGCTTTTGAACTGTGGTGTTGGAGAAGACTCTTGAGAGTCCCTTGGACTGCAAGGAGATCCAACCAGTCCATTCTAAAGGACATCAGTCCTGGGTGTTCACTAGAAGGACTGATGCTGAAACTGAAAACTCCAATACTTTGGCCACCTGATATAAAGAACTGACTCACTGGAAAAGATCCTGATGCTGGGAAAGACTGAAGGCAGGAGGAGAAGGGGATGACAGAGGATGAGATGGTTGGATGGCATCATCAACTCCATGGACATGAGTTTGAATAGACTCCAGGAGTTGGTGATGGACAGGGAGGCCTGGTGTGCTGTGGTTCATGGGGTCACAAAGAGTCAGACACGACTGAGCAACTGAACTGAACTCAACTGAAAAATAGCTGAAGAATGAAAAGAAGTGAGAAGCAAGGGAGAAAGAGAAAAGTACATCCAAATAAACGCAGATTTCCAGAGAATAAAAAGGAGAGACAAGAAGGCCTTCTTCAGTGAACACTGCATAAAACTAGAAGAAGAAAAAAAACAACAGCAAAAGAGGAAAGACTAGAGACCTCTTCAGGAAAATGGGAGGAAATATCAAGGGAGCATTTCACCCAAAGATGGGCATAATAAAGGACAGAAATGGTAGAGATCCATTAGACGCTAAAGAGATCAAGAATGGAAAGATGGAAAGAATACACAGAAGCACTGCACAAAAAAGAGCTTAATGAACTGGATTACTACAAAGGTGTGGTCAGCCACCCAGAGCCAGACATTCTGGACTGTGATGTTAAGTAGGCCTTAGGAAGCACTGCTATTAATAAAGCTCGTGGATGTGATGGAATTCCAGTAGAGACACCAAAAGCCCTAAAGGATGAAGCTGTCAAGGTGTTGCATTCACTATGTCAGCAAATCTGGAAGACCCAGAAGTGGCTATAGGACTGGAAAAGGTTAATTCTCATCCCAATTCCCAAGAAGGGTAGTACTAAAGAATGTTCTAACCGTTGGACAACTGCACCCATCTCCCATGCTAGTTTGGTCATGCTTAAAATCTTGCATGCTCGGCATTATGCAAACCAAGAACTTCCAGATGTTCACATGGGTTTAGAAAAGGCAGAGGAACCAGAGACCAAATTGCCAACATTCACTGGATCATAGAGAAAGCAAGAGAATTCCAGAAAAATTTCTACCTCTATTTTACTAACTACATTAAAGCCTTTGACTGTGAATCATAACAAACTGTGGAAAGCCCTTAAAGAGATGGGAATACCAGACCCTCTTACCTGTCTCCTGAGAAACCTGTACGCAGGTCAAGAAGCAACAGTTAAAACTGCATATAGAACAACTGATTGGTTCAAGATTGAGAAGGGTATGACAGGGCTGCTTGCTGTCATCCTGTTTGTATGCTGAGCATGCCATGGGAAATGCCAGGCTGGATGCATTCAAGCAGGAACCAAGACAGGCAGGGGAAACATCAACGACCTCAGATATGTGGACGATACCATTCCAATGGCAGAAAGTGAAGGGAAACTAAAGAGCCTCTTGCTGAGGGTGAAGAAGGACAGTGAAAGAGCCAGTTTAAAACTAAATATTAAAGAAACTAAGATCATGGCATCCGGCCTCATTACTTCATGGCAAGTAGAGGGAAAAAGGTGGAAGTAGTGACAGATTTCCTCTTCTTGGGCTCCAAAATTACCGCAGTGGTATGAAGTCAGAAGACAACTGCTTCTTGGCAGGAAAGCTACGACAAACCTAGACGGTGTATTGAAAAGCAGAAACATTACTCTGCCAACAAAGGTCTGTTTAGTCAAGGCTATGGTCTTCCCAGTGGTCACATACAGTTGGGAGAGCTGAACCGTAAAGGCAGAGCTCCAAAGAATTGATGCCTTCAACGGTGGTGCTGGAGAGGACTCCTGAGAGCCCTTGACAGCAAGGAGGTCAGAGCAGTCAGTGTTAAGGGGAATCACCCTGATACTCATTGGAATGCTCAAGCTGAAACTCTAGTATTTTGGTCATTTGATGTGAAGAGCCAACTCGTTGGAAAAGTCCCTGATGCTGGGAAAAACTGAGAGCAGAAGAGGGCGTTAGAGGATGAGACGGCTGGATGGCATTACTGATGCAATAGACACGAACTTGGGCAAACTCCAGGAGATGGCGAGGTCTGGGAGGCCTGGCGCGCTGCAATCTGGGGCACAAATGGTCGGACACAACTGGGCGACTGAACAAGTGTTTACAAACTGTATACCTATGAATACATCTAGTTAAACTTTCTTATTAGACGGACAGGGAAGCTGAGGTCCCCAGAGAGTAGAGAATTCAGTCACTCATAATATCACGAAACCTCTTCCTTTTTTTCTGTTACTCACAGACATGATAGAGGCATTAAATCCTTCCTTCTGGGGTCCTTGGTCTCGGAGGAAAAACAACAACTTTTAGACTAGATTTCCTTTTTCTGACATACAAGGGAATCTGCAGGGAAAGGAGGTCTTCAAATATTGCTGTCAGTCACACGCCTGATGTACACGCGGCACCCACTGTGATACTTACCTCAGATACCCAGAAAATTTCCGGGGGCAGACCATCCACCCGCCACACGCACAGAAAGGCTGCATCAGCAGTGCAGGGGGTGCTTCGCACAGTGCATCGGAAGCTGCCGAGAGCAGATCTTCAAAGCTCTCATCCCAAGGGAAAAAGCTCTGCTTCCTTTTTTCTTGTTATCTGCATGCTGGATGTTAACTAAACGTACTGTAATCACTTCATGATCAATGGAAGTCAAGTCATCACGCTGTGCACCTCAAACTTACACAGTGCAGTACGTCAGCTGTACACAATAAAACTGAAATTTAAAACATAACTATTCCTTAAAATCGGAGAAGGCAGTGGCACCCCACTCCAGTACTCTTGCCTGGGAAATCCCAGGGGCGGAGGAGCCTGGTGGGCTGCAGTCCATGGGGTCGCTAAGAGTCAGACACGACTGAGCGACTTCCCTTTCACTTTTCACTTTCATGCACTGGAGAAGGAAATGGCAGCCCACTCCAGTGTTCTTGCCTGGAGAATCCCAGGGACGGGGGAGCCTGGTGGGCTGCCGTCTATGGGGTCGCACGGAGTCAGACACGACTGAAGCGATTTACCAGCAGCAGCATTCCTTAAAATAGCAGTCTGCATTTTTTTAATCCCACAAACGAGTAACCATTTTTTTTCAGATTGGGAGAACCAATACAAAGTTGCCAAATCTTTACATTTCCAATTTAAAATGCTTAAAGAAAAAAAACCCTACCAGCTGCTACCACAATCACGTCTTACAAAAATCACAAGCATCAAAAAAAGAGAGAAGACTTCCCTTTTGGCTCAGTGGTAGAGAATCTGCCCGTCAATGCAGGAAACATGGGTTCGAGCCCTGATCCAGCAAGACTCCACAGGTGCAGAGCACCGAGGCCCGCACGCCCCACAACCTGGAGCCTGCAGCCCACGATGCATGACAAGAAGCCACCAGAAGCAGAGGCCCCAGCACTGCAATGAGTAGCAGCTCCCACTCGCCGCAGCTAGAAAAAGCCCACACAACGAAGACCCAGCACAGCTCTGCCAGGTCTTACTACAGGGATGCTGCCCCGAACCCTGGAACCCCAATACAGAAACACGGGAGCCTCTGAGGCGACGAACATGTGAGCTCTGAGCCAAACTGGAGCTGCCAGAGAGAGCAGTCTCGCAGCTCTGACCACAAACCGACCGAAGACTCAGGTGCTGTCCACTCACAGCCTGGGCCATGGGCCTGGAAGGCCACAACTGGCCGAGCATCACACACGGTCTGCATGCTCACGCCCCTGCCTGCAGCACGAAGTGTGTAAATCTAGGCAAGAGTCCTTCCTCCTCACTCTCGCGTCCTTTCCACAAACACCTCACTTCCAGTTTCTTCTAGTTGTTAATTTAGGACACAGGCCAGAGAAGCCGCCGAAGGTCAACTCCAAACACAAGCCACACAGAACCCAGAGCAGAGAAACAGAGAGCACCCTCACAGGCCCTGGAGCGGCCAGCAAGGCACCTGCAGACTGTGGGCCCCGTCTCAGCCACTCAGGGCTGACACATGGAGCGCCATAAACCGCCAGATCGAGGCCAATGGTGGTCCGTGCCTAAGGAAACAATTCACAGCACAGCTGTGACCTTTCTATCTTTTTAGGGACAGCTCATCAATTAGGGGTTCACAGAAGGGCTTTCTTCTCTCAGCCCAGCAGCTACCCCACGCCAAGCCCCAAAGGACCCAAACAACAAATAACCAAGGCTGTGGAGGAGGAGGTAGGGGGGCAAGGCCTCCCTCCCCAAATGCCTGCTTCCCCAGGGCCATCACATTCACACAGAAGCGTTTCGAAAGTGTGTTTTCAAGCTGGACCTGAAGCTCTGCCTGCTGAGTCTCCAAGTTCAAACTGGGGCCATATTTCATTTATTTTATTCTGCCTGTTCCAAGGTTTGGGATTTTTGTTTCTTTTGGCATGCTATTATTTTTTAATAAAGCCTATGTTCATCAGCACAGCTAATGAGAAACATCTATTCCTTCAGGGTCCCAAAAGGTAAAAGTCAACTTCACAAGTGTTACCTGGATTTCCTGGCAAGAATTAGGAAGCACAACAAAATAACTATCCACAGAAGGAAGAACACAGTACTTACACAGGAAGGTCTTCTCACGTGGGAAAATTTCATTGTATGACAAGCACTAGGAATGCACAGGAGAGGGGCCCTGGTGAACTTCTGGAGGGCAGGGAAGAAGGTTCTGGAGGTCATAGAAAGTTCTAGAAGGTTCTCAAAGGCAAGGAAAGTTCTGGAGATCACGGGAAGTTCTAGAGGGCAGGGAAAGTTCTGGAGGGCAGGGAAGGTTCTGGAGGTCATGGAAAGTTCTGGAGATCATGAGAAGTTCTAGAGGGCATGGAAAGTTGTGGAAAGTTCTCAAAAGCAAGGAGAGTTCTGGAGGGCATGGAAAGTTCTGGAGGGCATGGAAAGTTCTAGAAGGTTCTCAAAAGCAAGGACAGTTCTGGAGGTCATGGAAAGTTCTGGAGGGCAGGGGAAGTTCTGGAGGGCATGGAAAGTTCTGGAGGGCAGGGAAGGTTCTGCAGGCAAGGAAGGTTCTCAGAGGCAAGGGAGGGTCGGGGGGGCAAGGACACTGACGTGTTTGCATGTCCAGTGCTGGTACAGGGCCTGGCACTAAGTGCTCAGCGCATTATATGACTATTGTATAGCTCAAGGGAAAATTGACACTTTGTTCATAATGATATTAGAGAAACCTGACGAAGGATAAATATCTGAATTTTCCTCAAGACATACAGTTTTCCATTGGTATACATGGGGTTAGTCCCAGGACCCACCATGGACACCAGATCCATGGATGCTACAGTCCCATATCTGTATCTGGTTCTTTATCCATGGATTTAACCCTCAGACTGCAGTGTAACGTATTAATGGAAAAACACTGATACGTAAGTGGATTTGTGCAGTTCAAACCTGTGCCATTCACAGGTGGATTGCTGTCTGTGTCCTAGGCACAGACGTGAACTTGGAGCCCCCTGTAATCTCTGGGGATGTCACCTTCCCCAGAGAAGCCTGGCTCCTGCTTCCGGCTGAAGGCAAAGGCAAAGCCCCCGACACCTTATCTGGAGAAGGTGAGACGGCTCACGCTGGTCTCTGACCCTGCGAGGCCTGTCCTCTCTCCCCTGAACCACTTCTCATCCACAACCCACTCGGGTCCCAAACAGCACCTCAGAGACACTACCAGGAGCCCTGCCTGGGAAGTGGGGAGCCCTCCCCAGAACTGGCTGACGCTCTGATCCACCTTCTCCTAGAATTCCCTCCAACTCTTCACTCTGATTCTTCTTCTATCTGCCACCCTGGTCCAGACTCTCTCGTGTTCTAGTGGGTTAGTCAAATGCCTCCGTCCACCACTAATGGGAACGGAACTGCCTCTGGGATCTTTGGCATTGAAATAGCTTTAGATTTTGTCATTTAGTAGAAAGCGATTAAGCTGACATAAAAATGGTTTCTAAATGAAAATGAGACCGTGATATGGGTCACTCAGCCCACTGGCAGGTGCCAATAGAGTAAGGTCCAAATAAGAGTGTATACTTTCTGAATGCTTACATTTTATTCCAAGTGAATAAGTAAATCTCACTTCCTGACATTTTCTAAGGTAAAGACGAGCCATTCACTCATTTTGAAATGTTCTTAGAACAAGAATCTAGATTTTATTAAGTGTTCTGGAGGAGACAGTGATGCATGAAGAACAGTAGCAAGAAAATCTGATTGAGATCAGATATTCTCTTCCCTCATCCCACTTTTATAAAAATACTTGATAGGAATTAATCATCTGATCATCAGTAGTCCTCTGTAATTCACTGACATTTTACACCAAGCCAGAGAAACGAGGCAGGGAACAAGAAAGGGACTCTGCTTCCTAGAAACACACAAAACATCAGCTTTGGATGCTGATGAGGCCAGAAGAGATGTTCAGATAGTCAAGAAATGTTCAAAAGAAGACAATGTATATTTGTGGGAAAATATAATCCTTTACTATCACTTTTGAAAATAAAGAGTCCAAATCCAGAATAACTGGAAGGATTCTGGAAGAATAACTGGGCCCGCATCCGGACTCAACTTGAGCAAGGCCCGCCCACACTTCATGGCCATGTTTATTAACTTCCTTGGAGACTTTCAGACCAAGAGGACCCCTGTATCTCTCCTCAGTGTCTCTCTGGGTCAGTCTGGGAGGCTTTGTGATCACCACGTCCTCATGTCTCAATCTCCTCACTTAGAAGTTATAAACTGGGCTTCCCTGGTGATTCAGACAGTAAAGAATCTGCCTGCAATAAGGGAGACCTGGGTTCAATCCCCAGGTTGGGAAGATACCCTGGAGGAGGGCATGGCAAGCCACCCCAGTATTCCTGTCTAAAGAATCTCATGGACAAAGGAGCCTGGCAGGCCCATGGGGTTGCAAAGAGTCAGACACAACTGAGAGACTAACACTAACAAAAATTGATGAAACTGGACCAGGGAATCTTCCACCTGTGAGTCTACATTTGGCTCATCCATTTATCAGCAAAAACAACTGAGTGTATATACTGTTTAGTTTAGTTGCTAAGTCATATCCAACTCTTTCCAAGCCCATGGACTGTAGCCTGCCAGGCTCCTCTGTCCACTCAGCATTACTCCAACTCAGGGCTCACTCTGCAGCCTTACCAGTCTGTGGCAAATAGGCCCTGAGTCCTGGTGAAGGAGGTGCGAGGGTAGACCTCCCTCCACCTGCACCGGTCCTCTCGATGTGCCGTCGCCCACGCGTGCCCCGTGACGCGGGTTACAACCAACTGTAACTAAACACAATGAGTCAGATTGGAAGGACTTTTGCAAAGAAATCATAGACTGTTAATGATGACACTAACATAGAAAATGGGATGAGCTGATACTTGTCCTAGTGGGAACTATTCAGACACGAGGTCAAAGGAATGGCAATTTAATCAGACCCAACAAGAAAGCAGTCAAGATTAAAAATCATCCTCCAGAATTTTTCAAATATGGATTTCTATATATTATCATTAATAGTAGACATTGTTCTAACTGCATATTATGCCTCGATACAGTAGATAATTATACCCTGAAACCACTGGGATTGAAAAAACATTTAAAAACTAAGCAAAAAAATAAATAAAAACTAAGCATCTGAAACAATATTAATATTAATGAGTACAAAAGTTTTTTTACTTTCAAAAACAATAATTAATCATTGGCAATGTTATCTTAAAGATATAGAATTACCAGACCACCTTACTTGCCTCCTGAGAAATCTATATGCAGGTCAAGAAGCAACAGTTAGAACTGAAGATGGAACAACGGACTGGTTCAAAATTGGGAAGGGAGTACGTCAAGGCCGTATATTGTCACCCTGCTTATTTAACTTATATGCAGTGAGTGCTGTATGTGCTAAATTGCTTCAGTCATAGCCAACTCTTCGTGACCCTATGGGCCATAGCCTGCCAGGCTCCTCTGCCTTGGGATTCTCCAGGCAAGAATATTGCAGCTGGTTGCAATGCCCTCCTCCAGGGGATCATCCCAACCCAAGGACTGAACCCACATTTCTTATGTCTCCTGTATTGGCAAGAGGGTTCTTTACCGCTACCACCACCTGGGAAGCAGTGAACATCATTCCGATACATCATATGAGGTGCTGGGCTGGATAAACCACAAGCTGGAAGCAAGACTGCTGGGTGACACCACCCCATTCAGGGATGACCCAAATCAAATCCCTTACAATTATACAGTGGAAGTGACAGATTCAAGGGATTAGATTTGATAGACAGAGTGCCCAAAGAACTATGAACGGAAATTCATGACACTGTGCAAGAGGCAGTGATCAAAACTATCTCCAAGGAAAAGAAATGCAAAAAGGAAAAATGGTTGTCTGAGGAGGCCTTACAGAGAGCTGAAAAAAGAAGAGAAGCGAAACGCATAGGAGAAAAGGAAAGATATATCCATCTGAAAGCAGAGTTCCAGAGAATAGCAAGGAGAGATAAGAAAGCCTTCCTCAGTGATCAATGCAAAGAAATAGAGGAAAACAAGAGAATGGGAAAGACTAGAGATCTCTTCAAGAAAATTAGAGATACCAAGGGAACATTTCATGCAAAGATGGGCACAATAAAGGACAGAAATGGTATGGACCTAACAGAAGCAGAAGATATTAAGAAGAGGTGGCAAGAATAAACAGAAGAACTCTATAGAAAAGATCTTAGTGACCCAGATAAGCACAATGGTGTGATTACTCACCTAGAGCCAGACATTTTGGAGTGCGAAGTCAAGTGGGCCTTAGGAAGCATCACTACAAACAAAGCTAGTGGAGGTGATGGAATTTCAGCTGAGCTATTTCAAATCCTAAAAGACGATGCTGTGAAAGTGCTACACTCAATATGCCAGCAAATTTGAAAAACTCAGCAGTGGCCACAGGACTGGAAAAGGTCAGTTTTCATTCCAATCCCAAAGAAAGGCAATGTCAAAGGATGTTCAAACTACTGTACAATTGTACTCATCTCACATGCTAGTAAAGTAATGCTCAAAATTCTCCAAGCCAGGCTTCAACAGTACATGAACCGAGAACTTCCAGATGTTCAAGGTAGATTTAGAAAAGGCAAAGGAACCAGAGATCAAATTGCCAACATCCACTAGATCATAGAAAAAGCAAGAGAGTTCCAGAAAAACATCTACTTCTGCTTCATTGAGTATGCTAAAGCCTTTGACTGTGTGGATCACAAACTACTGGGGGAAATTCTTAAAGATAAAGGAATACCAGACCACCTTACCTGCCTCCTGAGAAACCTGTATCTAGGTCAAGAAGCAAAAGTTAGAACTAGACATGGAACAATGAACTGGTTCAAATTGGGAAAGGAGTACATCAAGCCTGTATGTTGTTACCCTGCTTATTTAACTTATATACAGAGTACATCACGTGAAATGTCAGGCTGCATGAAGAACAAGCGGGAATCAAGATCACCAGGAGAAATATCAATAACTTCAGATATGCAGATGACACCACCCTTATGGCAGAAAGTGAAGAGGAACCTTTTGAAGAAGGTTAAAGAGGAGAGTGAAAAAACTGGCTCAAAACTCAACATTCAAAAAACTAAGATCATGGCATCTGGTCCCATCACTTCATGGCAAATAGATGGGGAAACAATGGGAACAGTGACAGACTTTTTTACTTGGACTCCAAAATCACTTCAGATGGTGACTGCAGCCATTAAATTAAAAGATGCTTGCTCCCTAGAAGAAAAGTTATGACAAGCCTAGATAGCATATTAAAAATCAGAGACGTCACTTTGACAACAAAGGTTAATATAGTCAAATCTATGGTTTTTCCAGTACTCATGTACGGATGTGAGAGTTGGACCATTAAGAAGGCCGAGTGCCAGAAAACTAATATTGTTGAACTGTGGTGTTGGCGAAGACTCTTGAGAGTCCCTTAGACTGCAAGGAGATCAAACCAGTCAATTCTAAAGGAAATCAACTCTGAATATTCATTGGAAGGACTGATGCCGAAGCTGAAGCTCCAGTACTTTGGCCAGTTGATGCAAAGAGTTGACTCATTAGAAAAGACCCTGATGCTGGGGAAGATAGAAGGCAGGAGGAGATGACGATGACAGAGGATGAGATGGTTGGATGGCATCACCGAGTCAATGGACGTGAGTTTGAGCAAGCTCCAGGATATGGTGATGGACAGGGAAGCCGGACGTGCTGCAGTCCATACAGTCACAAAGAGTTGGACACAGCTTAGTGACTGAACAACAACAACGTTATCTCATTCTTTCTAAATTTGTGTTTAGTTTTATAATAAGCATTAGTTCAGTAAAGCATATGTGATTTGCAAATCTGTGGACACACATATGTACACTGATGCGTGCACACACACGTGGCGCAGGCCATGTCCACGAGGTGAGGTTTCTCGCAGAACAGTTACAGTTCAGATTCGAGGGTGGTCCGTGGTCACCCCACCAGAACCGGAGGGTCGTGGGGAGAAGGCAAGCTTCTTTCTGTTACAGCTGTCCTGCCACCCTATCAGCCCACCTCTCCCCCCGCATGTGAGCACACAGCCAGCAGCTCCTCCCAAGCCCCACCTGCAGCAGGGCTCCTCAGGGGGTCTGGCCAGTCCTCTGAGGTGGGGGCACCCAGTGCACTGTAGGCTGTCCAACATCCCAACCCCTTCTCTGGAGACCCTAGCAGCACACCTCCCACCCAAGCTGAGACAACCGGAAATGTCCCCACGGCAGCCGAGACCCCAGTGGAGGACCACTGGGCTGGTAAAGGAGCTCAACACCTCTTTCTCAAGGGGGCACTTAAAGCAAGCCTCTATCTCGTCTGCAGAGAACATACTCTTCCTCCATCATTCATTTATTTTACACAGCAAAGAGGCATCTTACGATATCCTGGAGGAACTATTACAGCACTTGAAACACACATACCCACACCCACATAGAAACGTTCAAGTTAAGGCTTTGATTTGGGAGTTAGTAACCATTCAATCCTCTTGATGAAAGTGAAAGTGGAGAGTGAAAAAGTTGGCTTAAAGCTCAACATTCAGAAAACAAAGATCATGGCATCTGGTCCCATCACTTCATGGCAAATAGATGGGGAAACAGTGGAAACAGTGTCAGACCTTATTTTTTTGGGCTCCAAAATCACTACAGATGGTGACTGCAGCCATGAAATTAAAAGACACTTACTCCTTGTAAGAAAAGTTATGGTCAACCTAGATAGCATATTGAAAAGCAGAGACATTACTTTGCCAACAAAGGTCCGTCTACTCAAGGCTATGGTTTTTCCAGTGGTCATGTATGGATGTGAGAGTTGGACTGTGAAGAAGGCTGAGCACCGAAGAATTGATGCTTTTGAACTGTGGTGTTGGAGAAGACTCTTCAGAGTCCCTTGGACTGCAAGGAGGTCCAACCAGTCCATTCTGAAGGAGATCAGCCTTGGGATTTCTTTGGAAGGACTGATGCTAAAGCTGAATTCCGATACTTTGGCCACCTCATACGAAGAGTTGACTCTGATACTGGGAGGGATTGGGGGCAGGAGGAGAAGGGAATGACAGAGGATGGGATGGCTGGATGGCATCACTGACTCAATGGACGTGAGTCTGAGTGAACTCCAGGAGTTGGTGATGGACAGGGAGGCCTGGCATGCTGTGATTCATGGGGCTGCAAAGAGTTGGACACGACTGAGCGACTGAACTGAACTGACTGAACTGAAACATTCAATCTCCTACAATCATTGTGAAACATCTTATTTCCTGTAAGATCTCCTCTAACAATCTGGATCACTCTTTTTTCCTAGTGTTTGACTTTAAATATACTGTGGATATCTGATGTTCTTTCAGAGTTCCTAAGCAAAACATTTAATCATTAAACAAATGCAACATATCCTTCAACAGTATCAATTCAGATCAAATATATCACTTTTTAACATCACCAACTGACTTCTTAGTTAACTTACTAATATGTCAATAATGTAGTCTCCTGGAACACTAAAATTAGTTTCACATCTGTATTTCTCTCCCTCAGAATCTTCAGAAGGATTTCCCTGGTGGTCCTGTGGTTAAGAATCCACCTTGCAATGCAGGGGACGTGGGTTCGATCCCTGGTCCGGGAACTGGGATCCCCGTGGTGTGGAGCAACTAACAAGCCCACATGCTGCAACTCTGGGCCTGGAGGCGCAGTGAGCATCCGCGCTGCAACAGAGGACCCGGCCTGCTGCAGTGGGGGCCCACGGCTGACCCAAGGCAGCCCAGTGAATAAACGCATGTCTGAACACAAGCGAAGAAGAGCAGGCATATGTATATGAATATCCAAGTTTCTGCCTTTAACAGATTGCGCGTTTTTATCTTCTCAGGATAGTGCTAAATCAAGATACTCTTTGAGAACTGCTTCTCCTCAGATAGAACAGATGTAACTAAGCAGAACCTAGCTCACCGCTGAGCTCTGACGCACTGACGCTCTTTACCCCATACCCACGTGCAGCATTCTTTACTAATAGAGCCTCCCTTCCCAGGCTGCTCCTTTGATACCCCACCAGTTTGTTCCTCTAGACACGTAGTTGTCTGATGAATTTCGCACGATGGTTTTCAGCACACTGGCAATATCCTCTGCATGGCCTGGTTATAGATCTGTGTGTATGCACCAGTATTCTCTATGATGAGGGTAAATTAAAGTTTAAGTTCATTATGATATGTTAGGAATACAGAACCATTAGAAATGATCACAGATATCAGGAAGTAAGTGATACTGCTTCTTAACAGACTGAGAATCTAATCTTTATTCTGAAAAATATTCTTTTCATTTAAAGAAGGTTTCTTTACTCAAATTGTCAAATACTTCCTTCTGCTTAAACTCCCAGCAATGACAAACTCATGTAGGAGAGCAACCTCTGGGGTTTCAGCACCTGCCCCTGATGCACCCTTTGGAGTGCTCGCCCCAAACAAGACACAAGCCAATGGGAGACCCCAGCCTGCCGCGGCCACTTCCAGGGAGACAGACCGTGCACAGCCAGGCACCAGGCCACCCTGCCAGAGAGGCATCCAGCCCACCTCTGGCGCTGCGAGGAATGGGTGCCTTGGCTTCTGACGCTGCCGTCTCTCCCTCCCACCCGCACTCTGCCTGAAGCCCTTCTCCACAAGGAAGGCTGCGGGGAAGGAGGGGTGAACTCGGGGTGTGCGCCACAGGGAAGGGGCACCAACCAGAGCCCAGCGGGGCTCCCAGCAGGAACCCAGAGCCTAGGGTGGGGGCAGGCCTGCCAACACAGGGCACGAATCACCCCTCAAACTGTAGGTAAGGGGCAGGCAACCGGCCAGGCTCATTAGCTCCCTCCTGCAGCCACAAAGACACGCCCGAGGGACAGACTGCAGTGCCCAGCGGACCCAGAGTGGGCCTGGCACCTGACCCACACACCCTCGGTTGGAAATCAAGGTCTGAGCCCAGGTCCCGCAGAGAGATGCTGTGGTCCTCAGACCTGGGGGCAGGGAGCCTCCGCACCCTGCTCCCCCCGTCACGGCCATCTTCACCAGCGGGATGGGGGCATCCTCACACCTGCCCAGGCGAGCGGTGCGGACAGCAGTGGCCTCGGGAGCCCTGCGTGGGTGCCAAGTGCTGGTGTGACCCCTCCAGTGCTTCCACAAGACATGCGAGGGCTTTGGTCTCTATCATCAAATACTGTTTACACTTTGGAGATAAGACCAAAATATAGACACTTTGAGTGTTTTTGAAACAGTGCAAACTAGACATGTCAAATATACCCTCAAAGGTGCTCTGATTTTTGAATTTGTCAAATGTCAGTCAAATAGTTAAATATCATTTAAAAGAAAGTGTTGACCATTTGAAAAAGGAATGTACTACCTCTTTTTAGTACACTTTACACTCAAATGTGTAAAATCTGTATGACTATTATCTAAGCCCTCTTTCTTTTACTCAGGGGCCTTATGCTCTTTTGAGGGATGGCATAAGCTACAGACGTGTTATCACCACTGCTTGTTCTCACTGTTACAACACAATCGGGCCTGCATTCTACTTAGTTGAACTAGTGACAGTTTTTTAAATATGTTTATTAGAAAACATAAATAATATTGACCTTTTTTTTTTTTTTTGCCTGTACCACGTGGCTTGTGGGATCTTAGTTCCCCAACCAGGGATCAAACCCAGGCCCTTAGAAACAAATGTACAGAATCCTAACCACTGGACCACCAGGGAATTTCTGATATTACTATTTTAAATGTTAATTTTTAAAAAAAAAAACCTCAGTAGTCAATTCAGCTGAGACTTGGACTCAGCAAAGTAACACTGTTTTCAATAATAACAGTATTCCACTGTGCCAGGCCACCAAGCTGGAGAGAACTACAGCTTCTAAAAACAAGTAGGGTTACAACTAGGACTGCCATTGTCAAGAGTTCTCCCACTGTCTCGTAAGATTCTCTCACACACACACCCAAACTGGCATTTTGCTCGTGGTATAAATTCAGAGAGATTCAGGTGAAGCCCTCCATTTTTCCTGACTCTCACTGTGAGTGCAGACAGAAAGACGAGGCAGCTTCTTAGTCTATCCACATGCCCACCCCACCCCGAAATGATGAGCTTTCTCACGTGATCTGTGTCCTGGACCCATATGCACTCAGCCCCCACACGTGTTTGGAAGCTGTTAGAATCCTCTCTGGTCCCCACGCTGACCGTGTCCTGGATCAAGGACCAGAACACCCCGGGGAGGCAGCTACCAGGCAGGGGCGGGGAGGGCGGGGGGTGCGCTCAGTCACAAGGGTGGGCCCCGGTCGCCCAGAACTGACCCTGGTACTTCCTCATGTTTTGTTCAGACAGCACTTAACTCAGATGCAAGTATGGTGATCTGAACCTTGGCCTATTTTCAGGCAAAACCAGAAAAGGAGATTCAAGAAGACCCGAAGTACTGACAAAGCAAATGTGCCTTTCCGGGATGGAAGACGGTTCGAGGCGGGAAGGCGGGTGGACCACGGCTCAGGCTGCTTCTTCACCCACGTCCCCATTCCCACCTGCCACGGAGAGACTGTGCTTCCTCTCACCGGTCTGCTTCAGCTGGTGCCACTAAAATACCAGCTACTTCAGAGAACATACACATCACTGAACTGGCTTCCAGCCGCACCTCAGGTTAATTACTGCTCTGAGCTGGATTAAAGCCACAGCCCCAGATGGAAAAGGCATCAACCTCCCAGGGCCAACTTCAGGGGCTGCTCCGTCCATTTATGAGTTGACTATATTTCACTGTTGGAGTCAGAATTGACTTGCGCCATTAATGTAAAGTCCTTTCCCCTTTGGAAACCAGGTCAGTTTTTCTTCTGAAAATTCCTTCCCCCAAACAAACTTCCAAACACATCCTTTGTACTGTACATTAGGAGACTGCAAAATGGGCTTTGAGAATCACCTGGGACAAAGACTGCCCACATCACACAAGGAAAGCTTCATTCTTTCACCTCCTCAGGCAAGAATAAGGAATGATCAGAAGGCACCCTCCCTTACCTGTCTGTTACTCTAAATGTCAAGCTAAAAAAATAAATAAATAAATAAATGTCAAGCTAGATGGAACCACTCTACCTTTTCCTATGAAAGTAACCCTTCCTTCCTCCCTTACTCTGAACTAGACTATTTGCTATGACGAGTCTGAAGTGAAAGCTAGCTTCTTTGGTGTTTGTATTGCTACATTCAAAAAATCTGATGGAAGCAGAGAGGCATCTGAGCAGAGGGCATGAACACAGGAATCTGTGAATGCTATGGTGGCACTGCACTCCTGCCATCTTGGGAAGGCTAGGTGTCCAAAAACAAGTCGTCCGTTTCTAAACATCAAAATTCCCTCTGAAAGGCCAACTAGAGACTTGAATCTGACAGCCAGAACAAACCCCAGTTTGGAACATCACCGCCCTCCTACAGACGTCCTGTTCTTGGGAACTGGAGGGGCAGGCTCTGAGGGCATACAGATCATCTGCCAGGACCTGCACACTCGGGGCTGGTGCCGCCCCATCCTGGGTCAGCCGCTGGAGGAGGCCAGAGCCCAGGACCCAGCCCCAGCAGCGGGCGTCCCACAGCGTGCTCCTCAGCCGCTCTGGGCCTCAGGCTTCCCACCTGTGGAACGCAGACAGAAACATGCGTCCACCAGGGCTCTTCTGGGGCCAGCACGTAGGCACATACAGGGCACTCAGGGGCTGCTGGGGGAACGAGTGGGGCAGAGCTGGGGTTACAGGACTGTCCTGCCACCTGTCACTGGAGTCTGTACACAGAACACACACCAAAAGAGAAACTTGATTTCATGTGTGATCATTTTTAATTGAATAAAGAGAGAAATCACCCCAATCTGTTTTATAACTATTAGCTCATTTCCTCCAGCCCATCACACTCTTGAACTGCCCTCACGGGAACCATTACTAGTCACATGAGGTTAAGAGGGCACGTCCTTGCGTTTTCTGAATTACAGCCGATACTCTGGCAAAATAAGTGAACCAAACGCTCCCTTATCCACCCCCACACAGGAGAGTCAACACCAAGCGATCTCTGAAAACCCTCAACGCTCTCCTCCTTTCTTCACACCTCACATGAAGGCCATTTTAAAGACAGATGGACCCTGATGTTTCACACGTCAGCACTTCCAAGTCCAACGTCCAGTTTCTTAGACTAATGTGGGAGTCACTCACTTATCAGCTTGGAAGCTGACTAACAAACAAAAATGTTACTTAATATGTGAACATAAATGTTTCCAGGAGAACCGCACCTCTTTTCACTTCCTGCCCTAGATACTTAAACAGTGGTTGTGGCCAAGCTGTTAGAGAAGGCAGGAGTTAAAAGAGAAAATTTCCTCGTCCTCCTACAAGCTCTGTTTCCAGCCAGCTGCAAAGAGCATTGACTGTTTTCTGTTTCTCCGGTTTTCTGGCCTCCTATCAACCAAGATGTGAAAAATAATTCCAGCTGGGTCTACATTTATGAAGGTCAATTTAGACTAATGTGAAAACAGCTGCCAGGTGCTGTTATATGGCACAGAGGGTTATCTGCCATGAATTCAACTGTTTGCTTTCTCAGGAAACAGAACATCTAGTCAGAAGAGATAAGATAGGTTCTAGCTAGCTGAGCCTCGCCAGGCCTGCATCTACCGACACACATCTAGATGAAAGCCTCGCCCACTCCTTAAGCTTTTTTCCGCCTCTCCACCCATAAAACATCCTTCAACTAGCAATATTTGCATATACACAGGCATATCTTAAATATCTGCCACCCAAAGCCTGAGGGTTCTTTTCAGTTTGGGTCCCATTCAATTACAAACATGTTTTCATTTAAAAATCTTGAAATTCTAAGGTATTGCTCAAAGAGGTTGTGGCAATGGAAACCCTTCTTAATAAGACCGTGTGTAATAACAGCTCAGCTGACCCCATTTCTTCATACTTCACCACCTCACTCCATATTCCTAACTTCCAAAAATCCTAAGGAAAGGGGTGAATAACTGCATTTGCAAGTTAGGTAGTACTACATGTAAAACATAGAACAAAATAAACTCAGAATGTAGAAATTATTATCATGTAAAAGAACCAATGATTGCCACAGAACTCATCAAACCACGTGCTCCAGGACAATGAGCCTGGGGCTGCACCCTGCCTGAGCTGTAGACACCCTGCTGCCCTTCTTCAGGGGAAGCCAGGGCTCCAGCTAAGCCTGCACATTTCACGGCATTCAGAAATTGTCAGTGGGGACCAGCACCACCACCGAGGAAAAGAGAAAGAGGACTATGACAAATTGAGCACACCCCCGCACCTCCCCGGAACACACACAGCTGATGATCTTGGTAACCAGGTGCGAAACCAGATGAGCGTTTAAAAGGAGAGATGCAAGACGCCGAGATGCACAGCTGAGCTTCGCACAGAGAGGAAGCCATCTGAGAACCGCGTTCATTCCCTGCACATTCCTCCTGAGCCTGATACATTTAACTGCCATCTCTGGACACGGGAGACAGCCACACCACCACCCAACCCAAAGCCCCTGCACCTGTGGGGGCGCCCACTGTCGGTACCTCTCTCTCCCGGAAGCCTGGGGTTCTCCTTGTGCCCCAGTCCCGCCGCACTGGGACACCAATCAGCACCTGGGGCTGCAGGGCCAGAGCAGGAGGAGGAGGAAACCACCGGCAGAGAAAAGGCTCACAGCTGGAGAGAAGGCAGCAGGCAGCGGGGCTCTCGCTCGGGGGAGGGGCAGGCTGCTCACCACCATACAAGAGGCAAAACCAACAGCTCCGGACCCCAAGAAGCAAGGATGGATTGTGCTCTTGTGGCAGGAAGAATACTTTGATTTAAAAATAAACATCATGCCATCTAGGTGACAAAGCACGCCGACTGCTCCTGGCAGCGCTCTCCTCAGTCCTGTGTGGGCTCACTGGTGAATGAAAAATACATGTGGGCAAATCGAGAGGCAAAAACAAAGGAGAAAAAGAAACAGGCGCCCATCTTCAAAGCCAGGTAGGTCTGACTTGGGATTCTCCAAGCTGAATTTGCACAAAAGGTGGATTCTGTCCTTTAGCAAATGAAATGCGTGTTTCTTTAGCAAAAAAGGAAGATCTTTAATATGTATGACTGCCTTAAATGTGGGGGCTGCCAGAGCAGGTTCACAGACTAGCCTCCCTATAACTGAAGAATGACTTAAAGACAAAAGGCTCAAGTTCACAGCAGCATAATGGAAAAAGTACTGAGCACCCGAACAAAAGGATGTCCTAAAATCACAGAGAAGGGCAGAGCGAGGAAGAAAGAAAACCCAAAGACAGAAGAGAATCGCTAAGCTGCCCAGGACAGCACTACCTGACAGCAATGGTGTTCTGGCCACAAGCAGAGCTGAGTCGGGTCCTTGAGAAGGGTGCCTTATTCCTGCCCCACGCACCTCTCATCACCGTGTCATAAATAACAGGCCACCGTCTGCCATAAGGGAGCCTTCTGCACCAGAAAGACATGGGCAGAATAGGTGCTGAAGGTCAGGAGGCTAACATCATTAAGGGGGAGAGGGCGCCCTTGAGGAAAGGGAGCGGTGAGATGTCCACGGTCACTGAGATGCTGCCAACAGTTGCTGTGGACTGTGGCACGTGGCTCAGAGCAGTGAACATACACTCGGACGCGGTAGTTTTGTCAATCCAGGGTTTCAACAAGAGCTCCTTCACTGTCCCCTAATTCAAGGCAAGGCATCCTCTGCAGAAAAAGCTGGCCTCGGGTCTTGGTGACATTTGACCCCTGATTCTAACCTGCAACTCTAGGACTCAACTGAGGAGGCAAAATGTGTATCGTCTTGAACCATGTGTTCTATAGACCTTAACCTGAAGTTGAGTGTTAACAGTTAAATAAATAAATAGGCATAAGTGACATGGCTGGGACCAGATCTATGGTCTCTGGGTACATCTTTCCTTGTCTGTCGTTATTTGGAACACTGCAGTTGCTGTGACCATTATTTACAAGATCCAGACAGTTGAGAAAGAGAAACATGGCAGCATGTGCCCTTCATGGGTGACCATGGCCCCCCTGCACCATCTGCAGACTGTGCATGTGAGCCTTGAGGACACAGCAGCATCCCCTGGGTGAGGATGGCGCAGGGATAGAAGGCTGAGTGCACAGGACGTTGCGAGTGTATGTGGGTAGGCGTGGCCACATGCAGCCCCAGGCTGGGTCCCCCAGTAGGGAGACGACACTTCCATCTGGCTATCCGTGCACCCCGCCATGGTAATGTCCAATCATTCCGGGATCCAGCAGGCTACACCGATCAGCTTGAGTCCCTGAGACAGTTCAAAAAGGTCTGGGCCCCTAAGGTTGACCCACACCAAGACTGCATTCAGGAGGCTCCCTAGAAGCACATCAAAAACAGAGGGGGAATAAGGCTCTCCTTAACGATACAAGTCAACTTTGCTGGTAGCCAGAACACCACTGCTGTGTCGGGCCGTGCTGTCCCAGGCAGCTTAGCGATTCTCTTCTGTTCACTTATGTCTGCCTTTGGGTTTTCCTTTGCTCGCTCCCTGAGCCACCCCCTCCTTCCTCCTTTCTCTACCATTTCTGAAAGTGGTAGAGATTTTCAGCTTGCGATGAATGGGCAGTTACAATGGAAACAGAATACTCGAGGACCAACCTCGCCTTCATCCCATGGAAACTGCCCTCCCTGGAACACCGAGTGTCCAGTGTCAGCTGACCCTGGTTCTCCCTGATCCTGTGTGTGTGGAGGGCGGCGTCGGGAGAGCTGAGCAAACAGCTCTCACAGGAGGTGACATGCCAGTTCCGGCCAGATGAAGGAAGGAGCACAGCCCAGCTAAGGCTGACCAGCACACAGCCAGGCCTCTGTGGCTGCTCTGAGGCAAGGTCCTGGAGGTCAAGGCAGAGTGGGGGCGGGGGGGCCGAGCCTGCCGGGCGGGGCTCAGCGGGGCAGGCTCACCTGGGCGCGCGGTGGCTCCGGGGGAAGTGGCTGGACGACGGGGACGCCAGGTGCGAGGACCAGACGCGTTGTTCCCCTCAGGACCTCCCCGGGCGGGCGAGGACCTCTTCCCGGGTGGCGCTGGCCTTCCCCGTGCTCGCTGTCCGCAGGCCGGGGCTGCGTGTGCGCCAGAAAAGCCAGGGCGGCGCTGGGGGCCCGGGACCTGCGGCGGCCGTGCCCACCTGTGTCGGCCGTCCCCGGTCTCTGGGACGGCGGCGCCCGGGGGGCGGCGGGGCGAGGCCCGGGCCGGCTCTGCCCGCAGCCCCGCGACAAGCGCTCCTCTCACCTCAGGGGCCCAGGGCCGGCGCCCGCGGACCCACCTCAGCTGACCCTCCTCAACCGACCCTCCTCTACCGACCCTCCTCAACAGCAAGGCGGGCGCGCGTCGCAGGCCGCGAGGCGGCGGCCTGGCCCTCCCCGCGCCCCGCTGCCCCCCACTCCCCTCGGGGGGACGCCCGCGCGACCGCGAGGCGCGGGGGAGGCCGCGCGGGGGGGGGGACACGCGGCGCGGACACGCGGGGGCGCCCCCGCAGAGCGCGCGCCCGCCGCTGCGCCCGCGACCCCGCGCCGCTCGCTGGGCGCTCCCCCGCCCCCACACCCGCCCGCCCCCACACCTCTTCCCCAGCCCTCCCCACCCCTCCCCCCAGAAGCGCGCCCGCGCCCAGTCAGGCGCCCCTTCCCCGCTCCCCTCAGCCACACGGCGCCCCTCCCCCACCGCGACCCCGACCCCGACCCCACTCACCGAGCAGCCCCGGGAGCGGCCGGGTGCGGGGCGCGTGCGCGGGCGCGGGCGCGGGGGCGACGGGCGGGGCGCGCGGCAGCAGCAGCAGCAGCAGGAGCGCGAGCGGCGGCCCCATGTCGGCGGCACTCAGTCCATGGCGGCCGCTCCTCCCCGCGCTCCCGGCGCTGCCGTGGCTTCAGCACCGGACAGCGCCGCCGGCCCCGCCCCCGGCACGCCCGGCCCCGCCCCTCGATGCTTGGTCCCGCCCCTCGATGCTTGGTCCCGCCCCCGACACGCCCGGCCCCGCCCCGCCCCGCCCCGGGCCCTCCAGCTGCCCGCGCTCCCGGACCCTGGCTCGAGAAGGGGTGCCTGAGACGAGCTCCGAGCTCCGGGCCGCCTGCGCCTCCTCGCTGCGTCTCCCGGCCTGCAGGGACCCCGTCCCCCTCATACCCCACGATGGGGCCTGAGTCGGAGCGCCTGCAGCACGGGCAGCGCGGGCCTGCCCGGAAGGGGGCCGGGGTTCATGAGGAGGGGCGCCGTGTAGGGGTTGTGGGGGTCCTCAGCCTGGGACTGAGAGGCCATGGGAGCCTAACCTGGGGGTCAGCGGGGACGGGCCCGCGGCCCCGGAAGCCGCGCCCGTCCGCCAGGTCGGGATTCCACAGCAGGAACCCGGCCCGAGGTGGAGTCTCCGGAGGCTCTTCCCTCCTCCCTGCACCCTGCCGCCACTGGCCGCTGTCGGGGTCCGGAGGGGGCGCTGGGGACCGTGTGTTCCTCCCCAGGAGACTTTTTCTTTCTAAAGACCTGGGCACCGCGTGTGGGGGTTCCTTCAGCGGATGGGGGCTCTGTGTGTGTCACAGAGAAGTGAGGTGTGTGCGTGAGTGTGTTTGTGTCTGTGTGGCAGAGAGAAGTGAGTTGTGTGTGTGAGTGTGTGCCTGTGTGTGTGAGACAGAGGTGGGCTGTGTGTGTGTGTATGTGTCTGTGTGTCAGAGAGAAGTGAGTGTGTGTGTGAGAGGTAGGGTGTGTGTATGTGTGTGTGTCTGTGTGAGAGAGGTGGGCTGTGTACGTGTGTGTGCGTGTCAGACAGAAGTGAGGTGTGTGCATGCATGTGTGTGAGAGAGGTGGACTGTGTGCATGCGTGTGTGTGTGTGAGAGAGGTCGGCTATGCGTGTGTGTCTCTGTTAGAGATGTTGGCTTTGTGCATGCATGTGTGTGTGTGTGAGAGAGGTGGGCTGTATGCATGCGTGTGTGTGTGTGTGTGAGAGAGAGAGAGGTGGGCTGTGTACGTGTGTGTCAGAGAGAAGTGAGGTGTGTGCACGCGTGTGTGTGTGTGAGGTGGGCTGTGTGCATGCATGTTTGTGTGTGTGTGTGAGAGGTGGGCTGTGCATGTGTGTCTATGTGTGTGTTAGAGAGGTTGGCTTTGTGCGTGCACGTGTGTGTGTGTGAGAGAGGTGGGCTGTATGCATGCGTGTGTGTGTGTGTGTGTGAGAGAGAGAGGTGGGCTGTGTGAGTGCATATGTGTGTGTGTCAGAGAGAAGTGAGGTGTGTACGTGTATGTGTGTGTATCTGTGTGAGAGAGAGATGGGCTGTGTGCGTATCTGTGTGTGTCAGCAGTGAGGTGAGTGCGTGTGTGTATGTGTCAGAAGTGAGGTGTGTGCGTACGTGTGTGTCTGTGTCAGAAGCGAGGTGTGTGTGTACATGCATGTCTGTGTATGTCAGAAGTGAGGTGTGTGCATGTCTGTGTGTACTAAGGTGTGTGCATGCGTGTGTGTGTGTGTGTCAGCAGTGAGGTGTGTGCGTGTCTGTGTGTGTCAGCAGTGAGGTGTGTGCATGCGTGTCTGCATGTGTACTCAGTGAGGTGTGTGTGTGCGTGCGTGTGGCTGACTGTCCTCACACCCTGCCCGCTCGGCCCCCGGCATCCTTGGCTCCCTGGCTTGGCCTGGGTCAGCTGTGCCAAGCTCCAGGAATGGCAGTCCCAGCAACAGTCAGAGGGCAAGGCCCCCGAAATGGAGCGTGGGGACCGGACCCACAGGGGGCACCGCAGGGAAGCTGCAGTCACAGCCCACGGACAGAGGCGTGGAGCCGCCAGACGGCGGGGATCTAAGGAGGCAGACGGTGCCAGGCCCTGCCTCACCCGGCATCAGCTGCACTATTCCACTGGGAGCAGGACAGAGGAAGCTCCCGGGGCAGGAGGGGACCTGAGGCAGGAGGGGGGAGGAAACCTCGCGTGGAGACAGGGCCGGCCCCCAGGCAGCCCGACTTCCCGCGGGCGGCACAGCTGTGCACAGCCCTTTCTGGGATGCCACTGGGGAGGTGGTCACGAGAGGAAGCCCGTGCCGGGCCCTGACACGTAGGGGCGAGTGTGCACACAGGAGCACGGATGCGTGTGGGTACAGCCGAGGATACGGTGTGTGAGCACACGTCAGTGCTGTGAACGGTGCACACGCGCGGATCTGTCCACTGTGTGTGCGGCACACACCCACACGCGTGCTTGCTTCCTGAGCCCCTTGGGCAGGGTGGGTGTCTTCCACGTGCACTCACGCTTTGTGCCTTTCCCGCTGACACACCGGCCGGGGCCTGTGTATGACCCGGTCCAAGGCTGCACAGTAAGAACACAGTTGCGGTCACAGGTCAAGGAATGACTCTCCCAACATTTTCAAGGCCCCTGAGGCACATGTCCCTTCAGGTCTTCTGCCCACCCGAGGAGGAAGCAGAGGGGGACTCCCCCCACGAGGGGGGCTCAGACCCTGGCCCCGCAGCCTTGGCACTGCCGAGTGGAGACAGAGGAGACGGCTGGGAAACCCGTCAGCCAGCGCTCTGGACTTGCTCGGAGCCGACCAGCCTAACCATGATGTCTTATTGGCTCCAGAAAGCTGTCAGGATGGGGAGCTGGGCCTCTTGTTCTCTGGTGGAGAACATGGCCCAGCTGTGGGGGATCCACCAGGACGGTAGCATGGGAGCCTCTGGGAGGCGGGCTCCTTCGTGGAGCCCAGGCCCTCAGCCAGGTCAGCAGCACCGACAGGGTCTTCCCTTGCATCGGCAGGCGCCCGGCATGCTAGGCTGGGATGCCCACTGGGTTGCTACTCAGCCAGGACCCGTCTCCAAAGCAACAGCTATGGGGTGGGCTTCCAGGAAGCAGACAACCCACGTGTTGGTGGGCGCCTGAAACAGGACTGACAGACAACCCCAAGTTACTTATCTTAGTTTGGCCGCCACTCTGGTCAGCCGTGATGGAACTTGAACTGTTGACTGATTCGGTCAAAACTGCCATTGGCCATTTCCAGCTGGCAGGTCTTTATTGCACAAACACAGCCCGGGTCTGTCTGAACCGCGAACCCAGTGTGAGTCATCAGATGGTCCTGGTTCCAGCAGGAGAGAAGTCGGGCTGCCAGACCCCCAGGAGATACGCCTCTAACGGGCCCGCAGCTGCCAGCCCGTGACCCCCTTAGAGCCCCATGAGGCGAGGGGAACACTCCCCATCCTGCTGCTGCAGAGGCTGCCCAGCTCAGCTCAGGATGGGCCACCACTGCCTGCCCCCGAGTGCGCTCTCATCCTGCCCAGGGGACAGCTCTGTCCCACGGAGTCCTGCCGGCTCCAGGGCACAGCCCAGAGTGGGAGACAGGACCTGCACCCCAAAGCTCAGAGCAATCGGGGTGAGCACGAGAGGGCTGGGCACTTAGAAGATTCTGGAGCCCCGGAGGTGGATGCAGCAAGAAGGGCCTCCAGCTGGGAGAGACGAAGCCCCAGTGAAGGGACCTGCCTTTACTCCATGTGTGATGATGGGTCGGAGGCCTTCTGTGAGTGGGTGGGCAGGAAATGAGCGGGGTGGACTGGCAGGAAGTGTCTTCATCCCGTCCTGCTCACCCACATACTGTGGTCACACGCGTGAGCGTAGTGTTCAGTGTTCAAATCCTGCTCACCCACATACTGTGGTCACACGCGTGAGCGTAGTGTTCAGTGTTCAAATCCTGCTCACCCACATATTGTGGTCACACGCGTGAGCGTAGTGTTCAGCGTTCAAATCCTGCTCACCCACATACTGTTGTCACATGTGTGTGTGAGTGAACAGTGTTCAGTGTTGTGAGTGTTAAACCCACTCCTCTCGTGAAGCCTCACGCTCCCTATCTGAGACCCTCCCTGTCTTCCATGCACACATATAGCAATTTCTCTAGGGCGTATGCCTACATCAGAGTTTTCTGAACTATTTTGACCCAATAAAAACTGAATTATATTTTTCCACAAATTGCATTACTTCACACATTGTTTCACACAAAAGAAAACCTGACTGAAGGCTTACATGTGAATTAAAAAGCAAATTAACCTCTTCCCACTAAGAAAACAAACACCAAGGTCCCTTTTAGAGTTCAGTGCTACAAAAATCCCAGGAACTACTTCTCATCTTGCACAAACTCTCCCAGGAATAAAGACAGAACACTCCTCAGTTCACTTTATGAGGCTTGACTCTTCTAGAAACTAAATCAAGGGCAAAAAAGAAAAGAAAGGCCATTCACCAATATAAACCATGGCTTAGTTAAGCAGCAAAGGTGTTCAGGGTCTCATGTTCAGAGTTAGCTGCGACAAGCAGCCCGCCTCAGCCTGCAGACGCCCCGCAGGGAGGCCTCCCCTCAGCGCCATCGCTGCACAGGCCGTTCTTGGAGGGGCAGAGGCCCTGTGCCATCGGAACTGCCCGCCTTCCTCCTGGGGCTGAGAGTGAACGTGCGTGCGTTCAACGCAGCGCCCAGGATGCAGGCTGCTGGCCTTGGACCGAGCCAGGGCTATCGGGATCTGAACGTGGAGACCCCAGTAACGGGGGCGCAGAGATGAAGTCAGCGGGACGCAGCCAGGGCGGCTCTTGGCTCAGCAGTCAGGCTGGATGACTGGGTTCGTGTGCCGTGCGCACAGCCTCAGGGCCTCGTCCATGCCCGGGGGCAGGGGGCGGCTGCGTCAGGCCCCAGGGTGGCCTCCTCCCCACACCCACCTGGCCCCGCCATGGGTCTCACCGCTGCCCCTGGCGGAGGGCCAGGCCCGGCCCAGAGCGCAGCCCTGGTCCCTGGAGGGAAGACACGCACTAGTGTTCATCAATCAAGTACACAAACAGGTGTTGCCACCACTTTATTACTCAGAGTCTGCAAGCAATATGATACATGAAAGTCATTTTTACAACCATCGGGCTTGCTAGAAAATTGTCTTTTCTTCATGCAATGGGGGTTCTGCACCAGAGACACCTAGACCTGTTAAATGAAACGTATCCTTCGTGCAGGCGCTCCACACAAATGTCAAGACCTTTGAGGTCTCCACTCACACCCACCCCAAAGCAGCCCTGCCTCTTCTCTATTATGTGGGTTGTTAACGTTAAAAAACTAGAAAAATACAGTCATCTCACTTTCTGTAGAGTCCTTTTCCTCTATTTTTACATGACCAAGACATTGGCTTGGTTATGAATTCAAAAGTGCTCCCAAAGTCCTTGATGAGGATTCGTAGAGAAACCTGAAACACAGAAAGAGAGAGTCAGCGATGGAAACGCGGCCTCACGTTCGCCAGGCGGGTGCGTGACAGTCTGCAGCACACAAAGGGGACGGGAGCGGCCAGGGCCCCGCAGCAGGCGGAGTAAGACCCGCCTCACAGACTCGGGGCGGCCAGGCGCCGGGACAGACGGAGCACCTCACAGGGCCCGTGCTCGCCCCAGGACAGACGGAGGACACTGCACCTCACAGGGTCCATACTCGCCCCAGGACAGACAGACAGACAGAGTACCCTCACAGGGCCCGCGCTTGCCCCAGGACAGACAGACAGAACACCTCACAGGGCCCATGCTCGCCCCAGGACAGACGGAGGACACTGCACCTCACAGGGTCCATACTCGCCCCAGGACAGACAGACAGACAGAGTACCCTCACAGGGCCCGCGCTTGCCCCAGGACAGACAGACAGAACACCTCACAGGGCCCATGCTCGCCCCAGGACAGACGGAAGACAGAGCACCTCACAGGGCCCACGCTCGCCCCAGGACAGACGGAGGACAGAGCACCTCACAGGGTCCATACTCGCCCCAGGACAGACAGACAGACAGAGCACCCTCACAGGGTCCGTGCTTGCCCCAGGACAGACAGACAGAACACCTCACAGGGCCCATGCTCGCCCCAGGACAGACGGACAGACAGAGCATCCTCACAGGGCCCGCACTCAACCCAGGACAGACAGACGGACAGAGCACCCTCACAGGGCCCGTGCTCAACCCAGGACAGACAAACGGACAGAGCACCCTCACAGGGCCCATACTCGCCCCAGGACAGACAGACGGACAGAGCACCCTCACAGGGCCCGTGCTCAACCCAGGACAGACAAACGGACAGAGCACCCTCACAGGGCCCATACTCGCCCCAGGACAGACAGAGCACCCTCACAGGGCCCGTGCTCAACCCAGGACAGACAAACGGACAGAGCACCCTCACAGGGCCCATACTCGCCCCAGGACAGACAGAGCACCCTCACAGGGCCCGTGCTCACCCCAGGACAGACGGACAGGCAGACAGAGCACCTCACAGGGCCCGTGCTCGCCCCAGGACAGACGGACAGACAGAGCACCCTCACAGGGTCCATGCTCAACCCAGGACAGACGGACAGGCAAACAGAGCACCTCACAGGGCCCATACTTGCCCCAGGACAGACAGACAGACAGAGCACCCTCACAGGGCCCGTGCTCACCCCAGGACAGATGGACAGGCAGACAGAGCACCTCACAGGGCCCGTGCTCGCCCCAGGACAGACAGACAGGCAGACAGAGCACCCTCACAGGGCCCGTGCTCGCCCCAGGATAGATGGAGCACCTCACAGCACCCGCGCTTGCCACAGGACAGATAGACAGAGCACCTCACAGGGCCCGTGCTCACCCCAGGACAGACGGACAGGCAGAGCACCTCACAGGGCCCGCGCTCGCCGGTGCGCTGCCTCCGTCCGGCACAAGGCCGCGCCCTGGACCCAGGAGGCCCCGCTCAGGGTGCTGACACGCTCAGGCGAGCGGTGCGGCCTGGGCGCCCCTCCCACACCCAGTCAGCGGCCCGCTGAGCACCAGTGGACGAGGCCCACTTCCCCAACAGCGCATGACACACACCATTTCCTCTATCGCCCGCGACCCGCACACCCCTCACCTCCCACCCCTGCACCCTCGTCCCCGGTGACGCTGGGGGCTCATAGATGCGAGGCAGCTTGTCAGCCCCTCACCTTGCTTCTCCCTTCCCTGAGCTCCTTCAGAGGGTGTGGGCCAGCCAACCTCTGCTTCCCTGCTGAGACGAGGCACGGTCTGGGCCCCAAATGGCCTCAGCTTATTCCCTCTTCAGCCTGGAGCTGTCACAGGCACTCGGGCCTGCCCGAGTCTTGCCCCGAACAGTATCAAGACAGGCTCAGAGTAACTGGGCATTTTCTAGTAGCCACGTTCAGAGAGATTAGCAGAAATCAGGTGAAATTCGAGAAATACAGGTGGCCCGTGAACAACACAGGGGTTTGGGATGCCAACCCTCTGCGAAGTGGAAAATCTGAATATAACTTAGCTCTCTGAGAACACGGCTCCCACATGCACAGATTCAGCCAGCCAGGGCAGGGTAGTCCCAGAGTAAAAGTTTACCCCTGGAGCTGCCTGCATACAAGTGGGCTCACACAGTGAGGACCTGTGCTGTCCAACAGCCAGCAGTGTATTTTACCTGACTCCATACACCGAAGGAAGTCGACCTGTAATCAACACAGCGTCACCGACGCAGCTCAGGGCCCCTGCACACCAGCAGCGGAGCCTGTGCGTTTCCACAGCAGGGCCACATCTCGAGTAAGACTCACGTGTCCCAGTTTTCACAAGGGGCCACGTAGAGGCCAACATAAAAGTTTTTAAGACGTTTCTTTGTCTCAAAATTCAGGGATTTGGTTCAGACTCAGGTGTGACGTTGTGGCAGAGTGCCGCCCTCGCACACGGTCACTGCTGCGTGCCGTCACCACCCCCATCACCCAGCAAGTGGGCATGCCACCACTGGCGGTCCCACTCAGCCACTGGGCAGTGCCGCAGCGGCTCTGCCCACAGCAATCACCTGCCAATGACCAATGGTGAGCCGTCCTGCTCAGCCACGGGTTGGCACCACGGTGATTCCCTTAAGGCACCACCTGTCCGTGAGTGACTATTAGAGCCGATTCAACCAGCTGTCGATGGTGGCTGTTGGGTGGCAAGCGAGGTAAGAGGCGGGCCCCGGCCTTGTCCCTGGTGCCCCGGCTCACCCCACCTTGGACCAGCAGGTTATCTGGGGCTCCAGAGCCCTCGCCAAGGACCCCCGCCGGCCGTGGCCCAGACCTCAGGGCAGTGGTGAGCCTTGCCCCACACCTGTGTCTGCACCCTCACAGCAGCAGTGGTCTGCATGGATGCAGTCTGCAGGAACTGACCCCCATCGCCCCCCGTTTCAGCCACCTGAGGAGTCGAGTGTCAGTTGGGTCCCGAGTGCCTGGCTGTCTCAGGGATGAGAGCTGAGCAGGGTCTGGGGATGGCCCAGCCCTGACGGAGCCGCCAGCTGAGCCCTGCTCCTCAGCCAGGACTGTGCCCTCAGAGGGTGACATGTGTGTCCTGGGACTATGCCCTTTCTTGTCAGAACAGAGAAGAACATTCGTGAGGTGGAGATTTACAGGAACCTTGTTATCTGACCATGACCCGACCTCAAGGACAAAGGATCTGACACTAAGAAGGCTGCCACAACCAACCACACCCCCCCCTCAGCTTGCCTAGAAAAGGGCTTTGCTGACAGGTTTTGGGGAGTCTGGTGTTTCTAAGGCACGAGCCACGCACCTCCTTGTGCGGCCCCACAGTAATCCTTTCTCTGCCCTCCACGCTGACGCTTCGGTACGGCTCGGCCGCACTGTGCATGGGCACGTGGACTTGTGTTACGGTCATTTTTTTCTCCAGTCCCGTCTAAAGCTTAGTTACAGAAACAACAACAAAAAAGAACCTTTACAAGTACGTGTGTCTTTAGCCATGAAAACTCTCTCCCCACGGTGGCTGCACGGCTGCCTCCCCTAGGACCCTCCTCTGCAGCGGTGTCTGTCCTGCTCCGGGTTGCCCTGCATGGAGGCCGTTTGGACCCCCGAGGAGCTGAGGCTCTGGTTCATCAGCTGTGTTTCCAATGAAGGGCTTTTAGTTTGGGCTGCAGCTGGTCTTTTCTTTAATGACTCCTATCGGTGTCTGGCTGGCCCAGCCCTGCTGCCTCACCGATGGCTGCCTGCCTGTCTCTCTCACTCTCCGCCACTGCACACGTGCCGTCACGTCTGTCTGCGCCCCGGGACGCCATGGGGTGTGGAGACAGCAGGCAGTGGGCAGCATGGAGCCCGCGGAAACCGCCAGCACAGCAGCGCACAGGCGTCTGCTCCCTCCCGCCTGGCTCTCCCGGCAGGTGAGGCTCTGAAAGTGCAATAGGACAGCACCCAACGGACCAGTCAACAAAACACTGACCCCCCTACAGAGACGGCTGGTGTGTCTGCTTAGAAAGCACTCACTTCCCCATTAACGCCCCACTGCCTTAAGCTCTAACTGGACCAAAGGGCTCCTAGAGCCTTGAAGGCAAACCTGCCTTAACGTCTCTATGTTGACAAAAATAAATAATATTTAAAAATATAGTCTTAAATCTTAATTGCATATCTTCCATTACATTGATCTTTATGTTTTGGTTTTTAGGTTCTTCTTTTCCCTCAAACACTGGTTTTTCTACAGTGTGCTTCTTGAATATTTAAGAAGGAAGCCAGTATTTCAGCCTCTACCTATTTGCTTTTTTAGGACATTTCCGCCTTAAAGGGAAGAATTCTTTCTTCCCATCTGTGTATCAGCTCAGCAGAGAAAACTGCATGTAGTTCTAGAAACAATGAATAAACAAAACATGACATTTTGTTGTTTAGTCACTGACTCCAACTGACTCATGACTCTTGTCAAGGGCTCAGCCATTAGCCCTCTAAATATTACATGCCTGTTTTTAAATTCTATGAATATTCTTTTCTTTTCCATAGAGTAAGTTCTGAACTTCTAGGGCCTTTTTTCTGTCAACGTTAACTAATAACACAATTCAAGTACTAGCCTTGAATGCCTGTGCAAGTGCAAATGTCCCGCAGAGCCGTTCATACCATATTATTCAAAAAAACTGTCCTTACAGAAGGTATTTCTAACAAAGAAATCCTGTAAGAGGCTCACATTTCTGAGGTTATGACTATGTCCTATGACAATTACTTGTCATTATCTGGTTTGTAATTCTCACAGCCTTATTGAATATCTGCACTGCCCAGTTGTCGACAGCCATACCACCCGCAACGTGCCCGATCTTGTCTGATCTCGGAAGCTAAGCAGGGTCAGGCCTGGTTGGTACTTGGATAGGGGATCACCTGGGAATACCGGGTGCTGTAGGCTTTTTGCCTCCCTCTCCTGACTTCCCAGGCGGCTCAGTGGTAAAGAATCTGCCTGTCAATGCAAGAGACACAGGTTTGAACCCTGAGTCAGGAAGATCCCCTGGAGAAGGAGACGACAACCAATTCTTGCCCGGGAAATCCCATGGACAGAGGAGCCTGGTGGGCTACAGTCCATGGGGTCGTAAAGGAGTCAGACACGACTGAGCAAGTAAATGGTGACAGTGTTTTCAGAAACACACACACACTCTTCAGTTTCCTCCAAATCAGAAGCTCACATTCCTCTTCCCCACAGACGCAGAAATAAAACAGGTTCATAAAACCTAGAGTCTGCTGGTTTCTCCCTCAAAGATCCTTCTTAAACTGCACAGGAAACAGTCAAGTCTCCAGAATAAAGCATGTAGCTCAACGCGTGTGCTTGGTGCAAGACCAAGGACACTCCAGCCCCCTCCTCCAGTGCCTGGCTGCCTGTCACCGAGGCATGGCACCAAGCAGGTCAGCAGGGCCACTGGAGGGCTCCCCACAAGGCCCTGCCTTCACCGGGAGGCCGGACCGCAGAGGTGGCACTGCAGCCCTGGCCCTCCGGGCCCTCCACGGTGCCTGCTGGCTGGGGTAGCGCGTGGGCGCAGTGAGGCTCGCTTGGCCGGGCAGCTCTCAGCACCGCTGTGTGCACGAGCCCCCTGAGCTCCCAGGGACCAGATGGGCAGCGTGCCCCCAGGAGGCCTCAGGGCTTCTCCCTCCCGGGAGTGAGGGTCAGCCTCGGGCTGCAAGTCCTCCCCAGTGGGAGCATAGCTCCTCCATGCTTCAGCGTTCACTATAACCCTCACCAGCTCCAACCCATCACACCGACACCCTGACAGGAACCCGACTTGGCGCTCAGGCTGTCCTGTCACTGTGGGGTTTCTACCTCCTTAAAACACCACTAGCACTCTGAACATGTTCACCAGACGAGGCTGGGGAGCCGTCTTAATAGCTAACAGAATGGATTCTATGGAGAAAAGCATGCTAGAGAAAAAGCATGAGAAATAGCTAGAGAAAAGCATGCTAGAGAAAAAGATGGACCTCTCGTACAAGTGAAAGGGTCAATTCATCAAGAAGATATAGTAGTTCTAAATTCACATGCTCCTAATATCAGGATAACAAAATATATACAGTAAAACCCCTCTATCAAAAACAGACAGACAGATCCAGCAAGCAGAATATCAGTAAAGACAGAGATGAACTCACCACCGCCAACAGGATATAACTGCCATTTAGACATGCCTTCACACAACAACAGTAAAACATGCGTTCTTCTCAAGCTCATATGGAACATTCACCAAGATAGGTCACGCATTAGGCCATGAGACACACCTCAATACATTTAAAAGAACGGAAGCCCACAGTGTCCTCTCTCAGATAACATGGAATTAAACTAGGGACCCATTACAGAAACGCAACTGGAGAACTGAGAGATTAAATGACACTCTTCTAAAGAGCACATGGGCAAAGAGGAAGTCCACACAGTGTCCTCTCTCAGATAACATGGAATTAAACTAGGGACCCATTACAGAAACGCAACTGGAGAACTGAGAGATTAAATGACACTCTTCTAAAGAGCACATGGGCAAAGAGGAAACTTCAAGAGAGATTTTAAAATATTTTTAACTGAGTGAAAATGTAACACAGAAATTTGTGCCATGCAGCAAAAGCAATGCTTAATGGGTAATAATAATTTAAGGCACCAACTGAATATATTAGAAAAGAAAGAACATCCAAAATCAGTAATTAGGCTTCTACCTTAGGAAGCCAGAAAAAAAAAAAAAAAAGACTAAATTAAATCCAAAGCAGGCAAAAGACAAAAAATAATAAAAATTAGGACAGAAAGCAAAAAAATTTAAAAAAAGAAATCAATAGACGAAATCAAAGAAACTAAAATCTGGTTCTTTTGAAGATCAATAAAACCAATAAGCCTCTTTGTTGTTTAGTGGCTAGGTTGTGCCAGCTCCTTTGTGACCCCGTGGTCTGAAGCCCACCAGGCTCCTCTGTCCATGGGATTTCCCAGGCAAGAATACTAGAGTGGGTTGCCATTCCCTTCGACAGGGGATCTTCCCCACCCAGGGAAGGAACCCAGGTCTCCTGCTTGGCAGGCAGATTCTCTACCACTGAGGTACTAGGAAAGCCCAACAAGCCTCTAGTCAGACTGGAAAAAAAAAGAGGATACAAATTACTAATATCAGAAATGAAAGAGGGGACATGACTACAGATCCCATGGACATTATAAAAGATAATTAAGGAATACTATGCCCACAAAGTTGACAACCTAGATGAGATGGACCAAATTCCTGAAAGACACAGTCTGCCAAAACTATTTCAAGATGAAATAGACAATCTGAACAGCAAGTGAAAGTCACTCAGTCGTGTCCAATTCTTTGCGACCCCATAGACTGTACGGTCCATGGAATTCTCCAGGCCAGCATACTTGAGCGGGTAGACGTTCCCTTTTCCAGGGGATCTTCCCAGCCCAGGGATTGAACCCACGTCTCCCACATTGCAGGCAGATTCTTTACCAGCTGAGCCATCAGGGAACCCCAAGAATACTGGAGTGGGTAGCCAATCCCTTCTCCAGTGGATCTTCTTGACCCAGGAATGGGACCAGGATCTCAAAAAATTGAATAAATGATTAATAACCTTCCAAAGCAACAGACCCAGATGGATTCACTGATGAATTAATTGTGCCAAATGTTTGAGGAAGAAGTTTACCAATTATTTACAATCTCTTTCAGAAGAAAGAAGGGAAGGAATACTTTCTAACTCATTCTATGAGGCTAGCATTTCCCTAGTAGTAAAGCCAGACAAAAACATTACAAGGAAAGATAAATACAAAATGATCTCCCTCATGAGAGTCACTCAGTCATATCCGACTCTTTGCAACCCCACAAACTATACAGTCCATGGAATTCTCCAGGCCAGAATACTGGAGTGGGTAGCCTTTCCCTTCTCCAGGAGATCATCCCAACTCAAGGATCAAACCCAGGTCTCCCGCATTGCAGGTGGATTCTTTACCAAGTGACCCACAAGGGAAGCCCAAGAATACCGGAGTGGGTAGCCTATCCCTTCTCCAGTGGATCTTCCCCACCCAGAAATCGAACTGGGGCCTCCTGCATTGCAGGCAGATTCTTTACCAACTGAGCTATCAGGGAAATCCCACAGATGCAAAAACACTCAATAAAACATAAACTCAACAGTATATTAAAAAATTACATACCATGACCGACTGGGATTTATCCCAGGTATGCAAAGCTGGGTTAGTATCTGGAAATCAACTATTGTAACCTATCACATCAACAGGCTCAAAAAGAAAAATGATATGATCTGGTAAGTAGATGCAGAAAAGGTTTTTGACAAGATCCAACACCCACTATAAGAACTATTTGTAAATTGGGAGTAGTCGGGAACATCCTCAACTTGATAAAGAACGTCTACAGCTAACATTGTGCTTAATGGTGAGAAACAGGAAGCGTTCCCACTAAAATCTTGTATAAGACAAGTGGGTCCTTTCACCAGTCCCTTTCAGTATTGTACTGGAAGCCCTAGCTAATGCAGTAAGGTGAGAAAAGTAAAGACAGGTCTACAGATTGGCAAGAAGAAAAGACTGTCTTTGTTAAAAGTCAGCAATTTAGGATTTTGAAAGCCTTTCTTCTAAGGAGAAAGTAGATCTGAAAAGTGGTTTATTTCCCAGGCTTATATAAAACTAATTACCTGGTTCAAAGCCCTGTAATACCTAACCATACGGTGTTCAGAAAATAGAAGGAAAGCACTGCTTCTATGGCTGGTCTGAGAGTCAGACACAATTCAGAAAAGAGTCTACAGGAAATTGCACAGCATGTCAAAAACTGTACATAGCAACAGAAATACTTGGGAAAAACAGAGCAATGAACACATTCTTAGTAGTCCATGTGGCAGCAACTGGCCACCCAGAAAGTGGAAAACAATGCATGTTTCTTCAGTCTCTGGAGCGATCTTCCCATTCCCATCATGTATATTTGTAAACAGATAATTATATCCTATGAATATCCATGGTTTCAAAAATATAGCAAACCACCAAATATAACCTGCTTAGATTTAAAGTCATATAAAGTGAGTTGTACGCCCTCACTTTTCCAGGGCAGAATCTCACCAGTAACAGTTTTGGTTTTGTTTTTAAAGACAGAATGGGGAAGCAATTAAAACATGCCCAAGGGGTCTCGCCAATAGAAACATTTCTGTCCCTTCAATCCCCAGTTCTCTACCTGCTTGCAACTAGCAGAAATGGAAGCGAGATCTAATATATATTAAGGAACACCTAGGAGAGTTCAGATAATCACAGCTGGTGTGTAGCTACTGCTTTACCTTTCCAAGCTATCCTCCTCCAGAGTAATTTCCATGAATGTCTTTAGTTTTCTCTCAATACTAGCTGCAACATCCTTCACTTTTGAAGTCTTATGTTTACCTGTTAAAGACAGAAAAATTTTGAACACAACCAATCAAAAAGTACACGTACTTTTTCAATGCAGGTACAATTTTAGTTAAGACAAAGCCTCCTATCCTCACCTAAGTTAGTGCATCATTGACCTGTGGAACAGAAATAATTCCTTTAAAGGGATGCTAGAAGATCCAGTAAGGGATTACAAAAACACTTCTCACATCTGAGGTAGTTTTCAAAGGCATGATCCCATTCTGCTGCCCGTGCCATCAGACTTGATCATCACCATCTTCAACAGTAATGAAACTAACACATTTCAGAATCATCTCCTGCTTGGCTAACGTCTAAGTACTTATTAAGTACTAGGTGCTCATTCACTCCTCAATCTCCATTCACACATCCATGAGAAGAACGTCCTGCACCCACAGACTCTGCTCAGTCACCTCACACCCTCCGTGTGGAGAACGTCCCTCACCCGCAGACTCTGCTCAGTCACCTCACACCCTCTGTGTGGAGAACGTCCCTCACCCGCAGACTCTGCTCAGTCACCTCACACCCTCCGTGTGGAGAACGTCCCTCACCCGCAGACTCTGCTCAGTCACCTCACACCCTCCGTGTGGAGAACGTCCCTCACCCGCAGACTCTCCTCAGTCACCTGACACCCTCCATGTGGAGAACGTCCCTCAAGCACAGATTCTCCTGTCACCTCACACCCTCCACGTGGAGAACGTCCCTCACCCGCAGACTCTGCTCAGTCACCTCACACCCTACGTGTGGAGAGCGTCCCTCACCCGCAGACTCTCCTCAGTCACCTGACACCCTCCATGTGGAGAACGTCCCTCAAGCACAGATTCTCCTGTCACCTCACACGCTCCACGTGGAGAACGTCCCTCACCCGCAGACTCTGCTCAGTCACCTCACACCCTCTGTGTGGAGAACATCCCTCACCCGCAGACTCTGCTCAGTCACCTCACACCCTCTGTGTGGAGAACGTCCCTCACCCACAGACTCTGCTCAGTCACCTCACACCCTCCATGTGGAGAACGTCCCTCAAGCACAGATTCTCCTGTCACCTCACATGCTCCACGTGGAGAACGTCCCTCACCTGCAGACTCTGCTCAGTCACCTCACACCCTCTGTGTGGAGAACGTCCCTCACCCGCAGACTCTCCTCAGTCACCTGACACCCTCCATGTGGAGAACGTCCCTCAAGCACAGATTCTCCTGTCACCTCACACGCTCCACGTGGAGAACGTCCCTCACCTGCAGACTCTGCTCAGTCACCTCACACCCTCCGTGTGGAGAACGTCCCTCACCCGCAGACTCTCCTCAGTCACCTGACACCCTCCGTGTGGAGAACATCCCTCAAGCACAGATTCTCCTGTCACCTCACACCCTTCACGTGGAGAACGTCCCTCACCCGCAGACTCTGCTCAGTCACCTCACACCCTCCACGTAGAGAACGTCCCCCATGTGCAGACTCTGCTCAGTCACCTCACACCCTCTATGTGGAGAACATCCCTCACCTTGTCGATTGGCGCCCAGTAGACATGCCCTCAGGCAAGTCTTTCCAGATTCCCGGCTGGGGTCACACTAGCTACAAATTCCTGTCATGAATCTACAGCCATACTATGCATTCATGCTTATAGGAATAACTTGTTTTGCGAAGAGCCCCCTATGCATAATACCTAGAAAATAATTTCAACGTTACTAAAACTTGTCAAAAAATATAGAAACCCAACCGTAGTCACTTGCAGGGTTATTACTCTATTTTTCACTTTGGTAAGTATCTCAGAGGTATCTCTGATCATTTTTCCAATAGTATTTCAACTGGCTAGGATACTCAGAGTACACACAGTTAAAGCGAAACACAGATACCTAAAATATTAATACCAAAACACACTATCATTGGCAAAAATGATTCTGACTTTTAAACATACACGGCAAAGGCAATAAATGACGTATCAACAGAAATTTGGTCTGAGGTACAGAGAAGGAGACATAATGGGTCCTGGGAAGAGTGGACAGGAGCTGCGTTAGGGAAGTACTGTGATTCATGCTGGTACAGGGCAGCTGCACAGCAGACGCCCAGGCAGACAGCACACGTGTGGGACATGGAAAGCTGGGAGAAAGCGCCTTGACAGCCTGACTGGCAGGGTACTCGTTCCCAAACATTCTAAAGAGGATCTATGTAAGACACACTCAGCAGTATCCCAAACAATACAAGAGGAGACTCAACCAACCTTTATTAATTACCAAAATAATGTGCACAACAGCTGTGAGACATACTATGCCTTCAATATCCTCAGAAATGACACATGCCTTCAATTCATCTAAAAATGACCTGCAAAAAAGTAAAAAACAATTGCAATTACTCTATAGTATATCTTAATACTTTATAGAAAAACAAATAATAGCCAAGATTCATCAGTTCAGTTCAGTTCAGTCGCTCAGTCGTGTCCGACTCTTTGCGACTCCATGAATCACAGCACGCCAGGCCTCCCTGTCCATCACCAACTCCCAGAGTTCACTCAAACTTATGTCCATCGAGTCAGTGATGCCATCCAGTCATCTCATCCTCTGTTGTCCCCTTCTCCTCCTGCCCTCAATCCCTCCCAGCATCAGAGTCTTTTCTAATGAATCAACTCTTCACATGAGGTGGCCAAAGTACTGGAGTTTCAGCTTTAGCATTCCTTCCAAAGAAATCCCAGGGCTGATCTCCTTCAGAATGGACTGGTTGGATCTCCTTGCAGTCCAAGGGACTCTCAAGAGTCTTCTCCAACACCACAGTTCAAAGGCATCAATTCTTCGGCGCTCAGCTGTCTTCACAGTCCAACTCTCACATCCATACATGACTACTGGAAAAACCCATAGCCTTGAGTAGATGGACCTTTGTTGGCAAAGTAATGTCTCTGCTTTTGAATATGCTATCTAGGTTGGTCATAACTTTCCTTCCAAGGAGTAAGGGTGTTTTAATTTCATGGCTGCAATCACCATCTGCAGTGATTTTGGAGCCCCCAAAAATAAAGTCTGACACTGTTTCCCCATCTATTTGCCATGAAATGATGGGACCAGATGCCATGATCTTTAGTTTTCTGAATCTTGAACTTTAAACTAACTTTTTCACTCTCCACTTTCACCTTCATCAAGAGGCTTTCTAGTTCTTCTTCATTTTCTGCCATAAGGGTGGTGTCATCTGCATATCTGAGGTTACTGATATTTCTCCCGGAAATCTTGATTCCAGCTGGTGTTCCTTCCAGTCCAGCGTTTCTCATGATGTACTCTGCATATAAGTTAAATAAGCAGGGTGACAATATACAGCCTTGACATACTCCTTTTCCTATTTGTAACCAGGCTCTTGTTCCATGTCCAGTTCTAACTGTTGCTTCCTGACCTGCATATAGGTTTCTCAAGAGGCAGGTCAGGTGGCCTGGTATTCCCATCTCTTTCAGAATTTTCCAGAGTTTATTGTGATCCACACAGTCAAAGGCTTTGGCATAGTCAATGAAGCAGAAATAGATGTTTTTCTGGAACTCTCTTGCTTTTTCGATGATCCAGCGGATGTTGGCAATTTGATCTCTGGTTCCTCTGCCTTTTCTAAAACCAGCTTGAACATCAGGAAGTTTACAGTTCACATACTGCTGAAGCTTGGCTTGGAGAATTTTGAGCATGACTTTACTAGTGTGTGAAATGAGTGCAATTGTGCGGTAGTTTGGCAATTTTTGGCATTGCCTTTTTTGGGGATTGGAGTGAAAACTGACCTTTTCCAGTTCTGTGACCACTGCTGAGTTTTCCAAATTTGCTGACATATTGAGTGCAGCACTTTCACAGCATCATCTTTCAGGATTTGAAAGAGCTCAACTGGAATTCCATCACCTCCAGTAGCTTTGTTCATAGTGATGCTTTCTAAGGCCCACTTGACTTCACATTCCAGGATGTTTGGCTCTAGGTCAGTGATCACACCATCATGATTATCTTGGTCATGAAGATCTTTTTTGTACAGTTCTTCTGTGTATTCTTGCCACCTCTTCTTAATATCTTCTGCTTCTGTTAGGTCCATACCATTTCTGTCCTTTATTGAGCCCATCTTTGCATGAAATGTTCCCTCGGTATCTCTAATTTTCTTGAAGAGATCTCTAGTCTTTCCCATTCTGTTGTTTTCCTCTATTTCTTTGCATTGATCACTGAGGAAGGCTTTCTTATCTCTTCTTGCTATTCTTTGGAACTCTGCATTCAGATGCTTATGTCTTTCCTTTTCTCCTTTGCTTTTCACTTCTCTTCTTTTCACAGCTATTTGTAAGGCCTCCCCAGACAGCCATTTTGCTTTTTTGCATTTCTTTTCCATGGGGATGGTCTTGATCCCTGTCTCCTGTACAATGTCACGAACCTCCATCCATAGTTCATCAGGCACTCTATCAGATCTAGTCCCTTATTTCTCACTTCCACTGTATAATCATAAGGGATGTGATTTAGGTCATACCTGAATGGCCTAGTGGTTCTCCCTACTTTCTTCAATTTAAGTCTGAATTTGGTAATAAGGAGTTCATGATCTGAGCCACAGTCAGCTCCTGGTCTTGTTTTTGTTGACTGTATAGAGCTTCTCCATCTTTGGCTGCAAAGACTATAATCAATCTGATTTTGGTGTTGACCATCTGGTGATGTCCATGTGTAGAGTCTTCTCTTGTGTTGTTGGAAGAGGGTATTTGCTATGACCAGTGCATTCTCTTGGCAAAACTCTATTAGCCTATGCCCTGCTTCATTCCGTACTCCAAGGCCAAATTTGCCTGTTACTCCAGGTGTTTCTTGACTTCCTACTTTTGCATTCCAGTCCCCTATAACGACAAGGACATCTTTTTTGGGTGTTAGTTCTTAAAGGTCTTGTAGGTCTTCATAGAACCGTTCAACTTCAGCTTCTTCAGCATTACTGGTTGGGGCATAGGCTTGGATTACTGTGATATTGAATGGTTTGCCTTGGAAATGAACAGAGATCATTCTGTCGTTTTTGAGATTGCATCCAAGTACTGCATTTCAGACTCTTTTGTTGACTATGATGGCTACTCCATTTCTTCTGAGGGATTCCTGCCTGCAGTAGTAGATATAATGGTCATCTGAGTTAAATTCACCCATTCCAGTCCATTTCAGTTCGCTGATTCCTAGAATGTCGACGTTCACTCTTGCCGTCTCCTGTTTGACCACTTCCAATTTGCCTTGATTCATGGACCTGACATTCCAGTTTCCTATGCAGTATTCCTGTTTACAGCATCGGACCTTGCTTCTATCACCAGTCGCACCCACAACTGTGTATTGTTTTTGCTTTGGCTCCATGCCTTCATTCTTTTTGGAGTTATTTCTGCACTGATCTCCAGTAGCATATTGAGCACCTACCAACCGGGGAGTTCCTCTTTCAGTATGCTATCATTTTGCCTTTTCATACTGTTCATGGGGTTCTCAAGGCAAGAATACTGAAGTGGTTTGCCATTCCCTTCTCCAGTGGACCAGATTCTGTCAGATTCATCAAGCACCATGAATTCCAGTTTTCAGAGAATGGGAAATACCACGTGTCAGTAACATGGGAAAGTGATTAAAGTCTTTCCACACTCTTCACTGTAAGCATGACAAATCACACAGGTGAGACACTAAAATCAGATGCTGCTGCTAGAAAGAGAACAGCGATGTTCTGGCAAGTGAATGAAGCCCTCTGCATACTTATAATATCATAAGAAAGATTTAATGTGCTATTGAAAGATAATTCACAGCTGTTGAAATGATGCTTTTGAAGTCTGCAGCAAACATATCCACTACTGAAGGTCCACAGGTACCAGCTATCTGCAGGACTCGCCCTCGTGTGGCCCGTCAGTGCTGCATGTGCCACAAGACACCTGGCATCAGGTCAGGTGACACCACGTGGAGAGATGAGCACGTGCCCGGGAAAACTACACGGCACTTAACCAAGCATCCCTGTCAGAAGCTGCAGTGCACAGTAACGCTGTAAATGTTTCCCTCTAAATGAACTGGAGTTACGATAAGCATAACCAGAGACTATGTGGATGAACGTTTCTTTCAGAAAGTTATAATTTCTCTTTGTAGAAGTATAATGCTAATATCTTGAGAGTAAAAGGAACAGAGCTAAAGTTACTGAGAGCTTACAGCCACAGGAGTAAGAAGACAGTAAAGAGAAAAGGATTACCTGACTAAATTTGGAGATTTTATTATTATTCCTATTAAACACCTTGAAAATGGTGGAAGGGCTGAAAGACCCTCTGGCGGGGTAAGCTCTTCCGTATCAGAGACCTAAAAAAAAAGTCAAGTTAGTAACATGAATCAAGACTGAGACTGGGCTAATCACTTATTTTATACTTCTCTGAATTTTCTTACAAACTTGAGAAAGGCTTTCCAGAAACTCAAAATAACTATTTTTGTTAACTTTTGCAATGGCTATCATAATCATGATTTGCAGTGGTGTCAATCAATTGGATAGAAGAAAAAAGACACATGTCACTTGACAAGCCCTCTGTCAAACACTCTTTGATTATCTTCTTTTGTCAACAATGTGTTTCTACAGTAAGCAAATTTAATTGTTATTCTTATTAGCCCAGATCAGGTTTTCTCAACTCAAACTTTTTCTATAAAGCAGTAAAACAGTAAATATTAAATAGTAAACATTTTAAACTTTTTGGCAAAATGATCTCAGCCGCAACTACTCAATTCTGCTGTCATAGCACAAAGCAGCCATAGGGAAAAAATGTAAACGAATGGGCCACAGTGCCACTGGTGGCCTCAGCTGTCAGCTGTGCCCCTCACAGGCCCGAGTAGCCTCCAGTTAGTAGGCTGTGTGTAGGCCAGGAAGCACGCTCCTAAACCAAAATGATCTCCCTTCAAGCTTTCAGGAGGGCCTGAAACTGTTAATGTCCTACAATTTTGTCAACTTCTTTTATATTTGTGATTTCATAATACAAAATTTGTACCAATTATATGTTTGCATTTATATATTTCGATGGTATTTCCTGTCAGATTTCTCCTTTCCATACTGAGAGAAAACACTGCTATTTACTGTCTTGCGGCATTGCTCATGCCCTCACACACTAGCATCAGGACTCCAGGCCATGACAGAGCACGCTTTATTGTGAGCTGAATTATCGTCCTGATTATGTCAGCCTTGAACCAAGCAGGCTAATCATATGAAACAGGCTCCTGCCAGGAACTGACCAGTCCTTTATGGACTAGGAGCAAACTATCTGTCTAAACTGATATTACAGATTCAAACTTCCTGTGCTTAAAAGAAAAAGTAAGGTTTATGTATCGCACGGCAGTCAGAGATGTGAGCTGCTCCAGAAGCAGCACCAGGGCACTCTCACACCCTGCTCACCGCTGAGCACGGCCGTGAACACAAACCAGCCGTGGAACCGTGAGGTGCAGCCATGTAAGAAGCGGACCTCCCGCAGTACCTGAGCTCTGAAAAACACCTAGAGAAAGACAAAGACGTGCTGCCAGCAGAAAACAGCCTCTTCAGTAGCCAAAACGAGACACAGCAGCTTCAGGACAACACACCTTCCGGAGCCAGTGGCTTATCTCAACCACAGACGCAGCGATCAGGGTGGAGAACACGCCCCGGTGAACAGGCTTGTCCACATGCCAGGACTGCACGGTGCTGATGAATTCATGCAGAGGAGTCTGAACAGAGTAAAGGAGCTACAAGAAACACATCAGTCACCGTTAGTCCTTAACAGTCACCGTCAGGGATGCAGCCTCCTCGGGTCTCCGCGGGGCCGAGGCCCGTCCCACCTGACGACCCTGCTGCCCACGCCCTCCTCTCTGGTGCTGGAGACGACACACAGCCCGAAGGCCCTGGGCAGTAACTTGAACACGCTCTACCCCAGAGCAGAGAAAACCTCCGAGAACAGGAGCATCAGCAACATTAATAAAGTTCTCAAAACGAAAGAGGAAGAAATATCACTGACATTAAGGGAAGACACCCACTATGAGGCCATGTATTCTGAACAAAGCTGCACAGCCAATAGTGAGAAAAAAAAATTCTGGCACAAATTACATGAACAGATCACAGACACCTGAACCAACTCATCAAAAACAGGACTTCTTCAAACTAACAGAAAATATGGCCAATGACCTTCAATTCCCTCTACAAGCTAAAGGCAGAATGAAATGGAAAGTTTCAATAACTCATAAACATCCTCCCACTGAAGCATTTTTTAAATCTGCGCTCCTAGCAGCTGAGTACTCACAAGCTACTGCAAGTAGCTCTCTGCTTCTGTCCGGCCGAGCAGAAGAGCTCTTGGGCCAATGGCCCGCTGACCCGAACTGCCAACACGGTCCCCAGACCAGCACTCAGAGGTGGGCTCCTGGCCCCCCAGCCTCCCCCCAAGAGCACGCTTCCCCAGGGAGAGGGGGCAGCACCAGAGGAAAGGGGCACTGGGCAGCCGCCTCCTGCTGCATGGCACCTCCCCGCAACGCCGACAGCACCCATGGGCTCCGGGGCCTGCAGGCCTGGCTCCACGCCCTGGGCCGCCAGCTGGGCGCTGCCTCTCTAGTTCTGAACCTGCCGGTGGAGAAGCCCACACCTGCAAACCCTCTTCTGGCTGCTTCTTGAAGCTCCGCGCCATGCACTCCAGCATCTGCTGAAATACTTTCTGGACCATGTCAAACACCACGGCGACCTCTTCCTCCGAGTCTGTTTTCCACGTCAAGGAACTTCCAGTTATCTCTTTCAGAATGCCAAGAAGCAATGAAACATAAAAGAATCCCTTCACTGGAAACAAAGTTGGGAAAATCTGTTGTTTAATCACATAATTTAGTTGAAATTATTACATTTTTCACTTAACACATATATCATGGTAACTTAGAGGAGTGTTTCTGGTGAGCCAGTACCAAGTTGATCAGATTAATATAAAATCTGACATCCACACAACTGGCTCCTTTTATCAGACACAAAGCCACTGTCCTCACAAACAGCGCGGACGGACGCAGCTCGTGTGGACAGCGCAGCTCCCGTGGCCCCTGGTGCGGGGCGTGTCTGCTCCCCACGTGACGGCAACACTGCCGGCGAGTCTGAGAGGAAAGGCCTGAGAGCCTCATGACCAAAGACCTGTTTCTGTTTGCAACAAAACTCTAAAAGAATGAGCTCATAGCAGATTCTCTCCCGGGAAGTGCTGATTATTAAAATATCTAAATACAAAGATCATTTCAGCTTGGTCCAAGGTAAGGTTAGAAGCTTAGGGCCTTATACTTGAGGGGAACAGACAATTCTATGTAATAAATCCGCCTACATCGGAGATATAAAAATTTCCAAGGAGCTAATTAGAATTTTAGAAGTGTTAAAAATAGATTCAATCCTTGTGTGCTGCTAAGTCACGTCAGTTGTGTCTGACTTTGTGACCCCCTGAAGTGCAGCCCACAGGCTTCTTTGTCCATGGGATTCTTTGGGCAAGAATCCTGGAGTGGGTCGCCATGCCCTCCTCCAGGGGGTCTTCCAAACCCGGGGTCGAGCCCGCATCCCTCGCGTCTCCGGCACTGGCAGGCGGGTTCTTTGCCACCAGTGCCACCTGGGAAGCCCAGATTCAATTCTTAGGGGAAATAATTACTAGATGACAAATTGAGTTACCCAAACGCAAATCATTTTTAATGTTTCAACAATTAGGCTTAGATTTATTTATTCTAGAGTACTTGTTTGTTTATTTGGCTGTGCTGGTCTTCGTTGTGGCATGTGGTATCTAGTTCCCTGACCAGGGACTGAACCTGGGCTCCCTACACCGGCAGCAGGGAGTAGTCAGCCACTGGGCCACCAGGGAAGACCCTAAATTTAAGATGGAAGTGAGACTTATAATGAATTAAACAAAGCAAAAAGTCAGATCTTAAAACAAAAAAAATTCTTCTATTTAATATTTAGCCCCTGTGGGTATTTTAAACAAATAATGTATTAATCCTACTAAAGCCCCTTAGTTACAGATAAGGAAACATATAATCAGGACAGCAGAGCAAGGCAACTGGCACCCAGCTCGGGTGCAGGCCAGCCACCACCCCAGGGACAGCAGCACAGGGAGGAAGCTGCTGTGGGGTCTGAGGCCAAGCCATGTCTGAGGTCTGCACAATGATGCTCAAGACCACACAAGACCCCAGGAGACTAATGCAAACTTACTGTTGGATTTGCTCAATGGTCATACCATTTTCAGTCTCTTCTAGCAAGTATCTGAGTTAGAGCCATTTGAACCCCTCCTTCCCAAGCCTCTGTGGCTCTCAGAGGAGCACGCACAGCTCCAGCTGTGGAGCGTGCCTACGTGGCAGCGGCTGGGGAGGCCGCGGGGTGGGGCTCACGGCAGCAGGCTCTCAGCCAGAGCCTGGCCCGAGGCCAAGGGGACGGCCTGGGCCCCACACTCCTCCTGCCATTGGGCGAGGGGCTGCAAGAACCTGCCCGATCCTGGGGGGCTCCAGATAACCCTCAGCCCAGATGGCCTGAGGGCAGCCAACTTCCCAGGCACTCTCTCAGCACGTACCACCTGGCACCTCCCCCAAGGCAGGTGTAGACACAACGGTGTCAGTCACCAGGGCCACACTGTCACCCCATCCTCAGGGTGACAACAACCTCCCAGGGGTCCCAGGGTGGGGGGCCATTAAACAACTCCTGACTCACAGGCAGACGGCGAGCACTCTTTTGTGAGCTCTGCCCACGGACACCCGATGGGAGCAGCAGACAGGTGACCACGCAGCGCAGTCGTCCACAACCACACAGCCCCCAGAGGAGAAGCCTAAGACCCCGCCAGAAATGCTGCACTTGTCAGGCCAGTACCAAAAGTACCATGAACTTCCTGGCTGCCTCAGCCTGTTAATTCCTTTTTTGATGTAAACCAGTTTGTCATACCGGAGAAGGCAGTGGCAGCCCACTCCAGTACTCTTGCCTGGAAAATCCCATGGACAGAGGAGCCTGGTAGGCTGCAGTCCATGGGGTCACTAAGAGTCGGACATGACTGAGCGACTTCCCTTTCACTTTTCACTTTCATGCATTGGAGAAGGAAATGGCAACCCATTCCAGTGTTCTTGCCTGGAGAATCCGGGGACGGGGAGCCTGGTGGGCTGCCGTCTATGGGTCGCACAGAGTCGGACACGACTGAGCGACTTCACTTTCACTTTTCACTCTCATGCATTGGAGAAGGAAATGGCAACCCACTCCAGTGTTCTTGCCTGGAGAATCCGGGGACGGGGAGCCTGGTGGGCTGCCGTCTGTGGGGTCACAGTGTTCTTGCCTGGAGAGTCCCGGGGACGGGGCGCCTGCTGGCTGCCGTGTGTGGGGCCGCGCGGAGTCGGACACGACTGAGTGACTTAGTAGTAGGAGTAGTTTGTTATATGTCTGTCACTCAAAAGGGAGCGCCCCGCAGAGGGAGGCACTGCTTCTTACTGTGAGTCGCTCTTAACTAGTCCTTTAACAAACTAGGTACCTGTTTCCATGATTCCAAGGCTCCACTGTAGAAGATGTGTCTGAAACTTGCAGTCGCCAAGGCCAACCATGATGACATCCTTACACACGGTCAGGTAGGTCTGGAAGAGAGACAGACACGCTGCTGTGACCTCCTCACAGAGGCCAGAGGGGCCGCACGCAGCTGGCACAGCTCCTAATACCTAAGGGGCTGCCAGGTGAATCACAGAGAAGGTGTTCACAGAGTGGTTTCCATAAAGACACATCAATTCTCATTTTTCTTTCCATAGGAAATCTAGAAACACATGTTCTGTAATTCCAAAAACAGCACCTGTTACCTGTACTGTGTAAAATTGCATTAAAATTACACAGTTTGTGCTTTGCAAAAGATAAACTCTGGACACTCAGAGGCTAGCGTAGGTACTCAAGAAAGCAGCATTACTGACTGAAGTCACAGTTCAGATTGGAAATGAGACCCGGAAGCCCATCACAATGGAGCAGGGTTTCCATGTCCCAAGACTCCTAACCTGGATAATCTGCTGATAAACCACCCTGTGAAGCTTCAGGTATTCTTCGTCTTGATCGCGAATGAAAGATAAAACTTTGCTTTCTAACCAAGACCCGGTGTCTTCCAAAGTGGACAGGTACACTTTGCCTTCTGAGCAGAACTGCCCAAAAACAAGAGCAGACAGGTCAGCGTGGAACCCCGGGCCCACTCAGCCCACACCCCACCCCGAGCCACAGACACACCTTGTGCTGAAGATGGATGCTCAGCCGACAGTACAGGCTGAAGGCCCGCAGCGCGGTGCCCTCACTCAGGCGCGGAGGGCTGCCATCTGGCGTCTGCAGAATGGACTCCAGATTCCCCTGCAGAACAGGACTCCTCAGGCCGGGCTCTGGCCGAGCAGCCCGCACGGGAGGCGAGGACACCGTGGCCCGGAGTGCCGGGCAGGTACAGCACCACGGGGCGCCCTGAGAAGTCCACGCCTCCTCCCTCCGCCAGGCCTCCCGCAGAGTGGCAAAACCACAGCTCTTCACGGGCGCTTCCCCCGGGGCCCAGGACTGAGCTCTGCTGGCTCATGCCTCCCATACCCCCGCCCGCCCCACCCGCTGCTAGTGCGTGGGGGCCTCCGGCATGATAGAATCGGGCAGCAGCAGCCAGGGCAGGCCTGCAGAGACAGCCGCAGAGAAAGGGGATGAACCCACAGGACTGCACACAAAGAGCCCGGGGTGGCCTGCCCCAAACTCGGGGGGCTGGAGCCCCTACAGCCATGCGAGGAGGACAGCGAGGGGCCTGGGTGGTGGGCAGCCTCCTGCCCACAGCCAGTTCCGGCAGGCAGGCTCACCCGAGGAGGCAGGCAGGACAGGACACTGAGCTCTGAAGAGACCTGGTAGAAAGAGCCGGGCCCAGAAATGTGCACCCGGTCCCCTCCCGCCCCCGGGTGAAAAACGACACTACAACACGGAAAACTCGGCTCTGACTTCATCAGTCAACGTCCACGGAGCCTGTGTCTGTTCTACAAAACTACCTTGGATGTTTCAAGTGCTTTCAAAAGACAGTTCAGCTTCTTCTGGGGTGCAGAGAGGAGGCACTCGCGGTTCTTGGGGTGGGTCAGCAAATACTCCACGTAGACCAGCGCCAGCCCAGGTTTGACTGGACACGGGTCCTGGACCCGTACTTTCCGCTTGGAGGCTGAGTTACCCTGAGGGGCAGGGAGAGACCGGCAGGAGGAGATCCGTGAGCCCTGGCACGCCGCCCCCGGCGGAGCGCAGCAGGAAGACCCCTACCTTGCTCTGAGGCGGCTCCTCGGGCAGCCAGTCGCAGACGAGCTCCAGGACGTGCCCCACGTGGCCCCAGGAGCAGAGGCAGTCAAGCAGGATGCAGTAGGTCCTGTCGGCGGTCCCCTCCTCCTGCTTCCTCAGTGTGGAAATCACACCACAGCTGAAAGGGCCACACATACACAATCACGTCTGTATCTCGATAACAACTACTCATTTTCCTAAAAGGTGGGGAAAATGGAGAAGCTAAAAGCTGAGGGACACAAACCCTTCCTATCATGGGAGCATGCAGACACCCTCCACTGCAGGAAAAATGCACCGTTTTCCACGGTCACTGGCGGGGTAAGTTCCAGGACACATGGTGACTCTGCAGGCAGAGTCGGGGACCCAAGCCCGCGCAGCCTGGACGTGAGGTGCCAGGCACCCGCAGGCACATACAGACCCTAGTCCTTTGCTTCTGTGCTGCCTCTGTCAGACTGTAAAGATGCTTCATTTTGGGGAAATAATTTGTTTAGCATCAAAACATTTATTTTTAAATACATATGAATAAAAATAAGTAACTTTTACTGAGTTAATAATCAACACTCTAAAGCAACACTGCCCAATAAAATATAACATGAGCCACAAAAACAGGCCAGTGTGTCATTTTAAAGGTTCTAGTAACCCTATCTAGAAAGGAAGACTGACTTCAGTAATACATCAGCCCAGCCCACCCGCAACACTAAGACGCAGTCACCGTAGAAATCCACGATGCAGCACGTCACAGCCCTCTTCCCACACCAGACCTGGAGTCAGTGTGCACCCTGCGCTCGCAGCTCATCCCTGCTCAACCCGCTTCCCAGGCGCTCAGAGCCACGTGTGGCTGCAGCTCCGCGGCAGCTCAACTCAGACCTCGCGTCCCCACCTGCATGTGGACGAGTCCCGGCGCTCAGCGCCCCGGGCCCTGGAAGCCGCTGCCCTGCCCTCCCGCCTGCAGGCCGCGCGGGCATCGCTGGGGAGACCAGAGGGCGGGGAGCAGGCACCTGAAGGTGGGCACGGCCGGAGCAGGCATCAGGGACGCCAGCACGCACAGAGGGGCCCTGCAGCGCTCGTCCTGGGGGCAGGAAAAGACAGAGATGGGGCGTGAGCGCTGCGGCCCACGGGCCCCGCCCTCAGGACCCACCTCAGGGCCGCTGGGAGGAACAGCACACCACAGGACCCGACCCCTGCGAGGCGCCAGGTGTGCTGGGTCTTCTCAGGCTTTCGCAGGACGCTTCCCTACTTTCTGTGATGTGTCGTTTGTGCAAATACTTATTAAACACCCACTGTGTACCAGGCGACCCTGGGGACACAGCAGTGGCCAGAACAGACGAAAGTCCTTGCTGTGAAGGCACTGACTTGTGAAAGAAAAAAAACAACAATCCTCTGTACCTGGTGTGTCCTCAGTATAAAACTCAAGAAAATGAAGCTAATCAGAAAAGTTCTTAAAGTAATCAGAACACCTTCGGAAGACAGAGCAGTGCAACGGAGCTACCTGGCCAAGCCCAGGTCCCTGTGAGGACAGCACACGGGCCCCCGGCGGCACTTCGCACACGGCAGCCACCTCACCACAACCGTCCCTGTCGCCGTAATATGGCCGACAGGCCAGATGTCACCCAGATCACTAATAAGAAATACCCTCAGATGGCGACACAACCAGAGAAGATGGGTCCTAAAAGGAAGAGAAACAACAATTTTCCTGAAATATAAACAGGAGCAAACTCACAGTTCTGTAAATAATCTGCATTCAGGCAGAGTGAACCCACCCTCACCCCCAACTCCCAATACACAAAACGTTTTCTTAATGTCACAACAGACAGTTGATCGCTACTCCCGATTCTGCTCTAAGTGTGGCTCACAGACGGTTTACCCACTGACAGGAAGACCACAGGGTTCTCGGATGGACTGAAGGCAGAAAGGCTCTCTGGTCAGGATCGCTCCAGATTAAAACACTTAATGAACCGCCTGCCTTTCCACAGACACTCCCAGGGCACACTGTTCTTCTGTCCTCTCATCCAGGACCCGACCTCCTCCGCGTTTTATCTACTTCTCAGCCTAGTGTGACTGTCTGAGCCTGTAAACGTCCCAGTGATGGGGCAGCCTTCACCCTTCACCTTCACAAACAGGTCACGTTGGCATTTCAGCGGCAGAATGGAGCGTGGAGACCTAACAGTCACAGAAATACAGCTCCAAAAGCTAAAAGGTCTAAGGTCACACAAGCAGTTGTAGAAGAACCAGAAGTAAACCTTCCCAAGAGAAGACTGATTCCTAAGACCTGTGACCGTTCTATATTTAAGCCACGCTTTCTTTGTAATTGGAAACAAACCTGACTTTTACATAGCAGTTTTATCTCCATTAGTTTGAAGTACGGCCTTTGTTCAGAGAGGAGGTCTCCTTCACTTAAGCAGAAGATACACACACGGTGTGTCTGCCCCAGTAACACAGACACGACTCGAAGGCCTCAGAGACAGGTGCGCACCGGTGCCGCCCGAGGCCCCACGCCCGGGCGTGGTGCGTCCTGGATGTTCAGCCTCCTCTCTCTCAACTCCCAGCACATCAAACTAGATTCTAAAACCGGGTCGCAGGCCATTAGCAACGGAAGACCAGAGCCGCCTGGACACGCGCTGGGGCGGAGGCTGGAGGCTGCCCGGCCCCACCATGCAGGGCGAGCGCCGCGGGGCCCGGCGGCAGCTGGCTCAGCCCTGCGCAGGGGGGCTGCCCCACTGCTCCTGGCGGCCGTCTTACCGTGAACACTCGCATGTACTGGGGCAGCACCGAGGCAAACTTGTCGACGGTGTACACTCGGGCCTCCTTGTTATTCTCCAGGCTCCTGTGAATGCTCCTCCAGAGAATCACCACGGTCTCCAGCAGCCCTGCCATAGACGCGGCATCGCTCACTGACAGCGTCTGGTCCAGAGCCTAAGACAAAAATCACTGACTGTGAAAGAACGAAGCACAGCGACTGTTAAGGGAACAGCACTGTCTTTAACAGCACGTCTCAGAATTCCAGCCCTAAGGCAGCAATGCAAAGGACAGGCAGGCAGAACCCCCAAGGGTGCGCTGTGGTGTCTGAGGGGTCCACCGTCCCCAACCCAGGGCTGCTCCAGCTTGGTTTCAAGTCGCAGGCCTACACGCGCCTTCCAAGCCCGGCTGGCAGGGGACAACAGCACCGCTGTGTCCTGAGGGCTTCTGGGGACTCCTCCGTGTTTGTGGGGTGGAAGCCCACACCCCATCACCACCTCCAAGTGCAAAGGATGATTCGTTTCAAGTGCTGGGATTTCTGTGCTACTCAAATGGAATGGGAAAAGACACAGGGAGCAAATGAACTGAACTAAAGAGGGTGCCTTTTCACTACCATTCACGGGGTTCTCAAGGCAAGAATATTGCTACTCCCTTCTTCAGTGGACCATGCTTTGTCAGCCGTGAAATTAAAAGATGCTTGCTCCTTGGAAGAAAGGCTATGACAAACCTTGTCAGGATATTAAAAAGCAGAGACATTACTTTGCCAAAAAAGGTCCATCTAGTTAAAGCCACGGTTTTCCCACTAGTCATATACGGATGCGAGAGTTGGACTACAAAGAAGGCTGAGCACCGAAGAACTGACACTTTCAAACTGTGGTGTTGGAGAAGACTCTTGAGAGTCCCTTGGACTGCAAGGAGATCAAGTCAGTCCATCCTAAAGGAAACCAGTCCTGAATATTCATTGGAAGGACTGATGCTGAAGCTGAAGCTCCAATACTTTGGCCACCTGATATGAAGAACTGACTCACTGGAAAAGATCCTCCTGATGCTGGGAGAGATTGAAAGCAGGAAGAGAAGGGGGTGGAAGACGATGAGATGGTTGGATGGCATCACTGACTCAAATGAGTCTGAGTAAGCTCTGGGAGATGGTGAAGAACAGGGAAGCCTGGCGTGCTGCAGTCCGTGGTGTCACAAAGAGTCAGACATGACTGAGTGACTGAACAACAAAAGAGGGTGTACAGAAAACACAAGAACAGTTGCTATGCAAAGGTAGGTTTTTCAATAGGCTCTTAAAACTTGGAACGACTTATGGCTAAATTTAAAAACAGTAAAACTATTAAAGGGTTAGAAAATACTATGTGAATGACAAAAATAACAAAATTTCAACGTGGATTTTAGTTTTTACATTCTAACATTAGACATAGCAATCTTATCATTAAAGTCCCCAAGAAAGGCACCACTTTTCCTTTACAAAAATATGCTAAGTTCCAAAGATTTCATTAAAGCAGAGATTTTTAGTAGATAGCAATGGGAAAAAGTAAAAGAATAAACTCAGAAACTTTTGCTTTTAGCCATTGTATGTTCTTAGAATGACAACATCCAGATACCAATTTGTATTTCTTTTCTACTACCAGTTATAATCAGTTCAGTTCAGTTCAGTCGCTCAGTGGGGTCCAACTCTTTGCAACCCCATGGACTGCAGCATGCCAGGCCTCCCTGTCCATCACCAACTCCCGAAGCTTGCTCAAACTCATAGCCATCGAGTCCAACCATCCAACCATCTCATCCTCTGTTGTCCCCTTCTCCTCCTGCCTTCAATCTTTCCCAGCATCAGGGTCTTTTCCAATGAGTCAGTTCTTCACATTAAGTGGTCAAAGGATTGGAGTTTCATCTTCAGCATCAGTCCTTCCAATGAGTATTCAGGACTGATTTCCTTTAGGAGGGACTAGCTGGATCTCCTTACTCTCCAAGGGACTCTCAAAAGTTTTCTCCAACACCACAGTTCAAAAGCATTAGTTTTTCAGCACTTTATGGTATCTCAGCTTTCTTTATGGTCCAACTCTCACATCCATACATGACGACTGGAAAAACCATAGACAGCTTTAACTTAGATGGACCTTTGCTGGCAAAGTAATGTTTCTGCTTTTTAATATGATGTCTAGGTTGGTCTGACTCATTGGAAAAGACTCTGATGCTGGGAGGGATTGGGGGCAGGAGGAAAAGGGGACGACAGAGGATGAGATGGCTGGGTGGCATCACCAACTCGATGGACATGAGTTTGAGTGAACTCCAGGAGTTGGTGATGGACAGGGGAGGCCTGGCCTGCTGCCAATTCATGGGGTCGCAAAGAATCGGACACGACTAAGCGACTGAACTGAACTGAACTGAACTAGGTTGGTCATAGCTTTGCTTCCAAGAGCAAGCACCTTTTAATTTCATGACTGCAGTCACCATCTGCAGTGATTTTGGAGCCCAAGAAAATAAAGTCTGCCACTGTTTCCATTGTTTCACCATCTATTTGCCATGAAGTGATGGGACTGGACGCCATGATCTTAGTTTTCTGAATGTTGAGTTTTAAGCCAGCTTTTCACTCTCCTCTTTCACTTTCATCAAGAGGCTCTTTAGTTCTCCTTCGCTTTCTGCCATAGGGTGGTGTCATCTGTGTATTTGAAGTTATTGATATTTCTCTCAGCAACCTTGATTCCAGCTTGTGCTTCATCCAGCCCAGCATTTCACATGATATACTCTGTATATTAGTTAAATAAGCAGGGTGACAATATACAGCCTTGATGTACTCCTTTTCCCAATTTGGAAGCAGTCTGTTGTTTCGTGTTCGGTTCTAACTCTGCTTCTTGACCTGGATACAGATTTCTCAGGAGGCAGGTCAGGTGGTCTGGTATTCCCATCTCTTTAAAAATTTTCCACAGTTTGCTGTGATCCACAGAGTCAAAAGCTTTGGTGTAGTCAATAAAGCAGAAGTAGCTGTTTTTCTTGAACTCTCTTGCTTTTTCTATGACCCAACAATGCTGGTAATTTGATCTCTGGTTCCTCTGACTTTTCTAAATCCACGTTGAACATCTGGAAGTTCATGTACTGGTGAAGCCTCGCCTGGAGAATTTTGAGCATTACTTTGCTAGCGTGTGAGATGACTACAACTGTACGGTACTTTGAACATCCTTTGGCATTGCCTTTCTTTGAGATTGGAACGAAAACTGACCTTATCCAGCCCTGTGGCCACTGCTGAGTTTTTCAAATTTGCTGGCATACTGAGTGCAGCACTTTCACAGCATCATATTTTATGAACTGAAATAGCTCAACTGGAATTCCATCACCTCCAGTAGTTTTGTTCGAAGTGATGCTTCCTAAGGCCCACTTCCATTTCCAACATCCTATCTTTATGAAGCAGGGTTTTCCACAGTGACAGCAACCAAAATGGGATTATGGAGTAGACTGGACATTTTCAATCTACTGTACAATTGCACTCCTCTCACACGCTAGCAAAGTAATGCTCAAAACTTTCCAAGTGAGGCTTCAACAGTGCATAAACCAAGAAGGATGGCCCTCCTCAGTCTCTTTCAGAACCTCTGCTTATGTCTGAAACATGTCAAGAATCCCAGTGCTCACTCAGCCCTCACAGTTCATTTGCCTTTGAATACAGCCACTTTACCTTCCGACTGGAGCAAGCTGTCATCCTACCTGAAGCAACCGATTGAGTTCATGGAGCAGGCTGACTACGTCACACAAGGAAGCAAGTTTTGCAACCCATTCTGTGTCACTAAAATGTGCTGCCAGCCATGACTATTTTTCTAAAAGAAATCTCTGGAGCAGCTCTTGTAACTCAAAAACCCTAGCCAGCAATCTACCTTTAGAAAGCCATCTCACTTCTGTGTGTAAGAGAAGACATGTGCGCTCAGCATCCATTTCCTCACAAAGTTGTGCAGACAGCTGTGCGTTCAAGGCATGGACTTAAATGTGGCTGGTAACTTTAATCACGCCCTGCAACGTGAAGCTCAGGTGCCACTTCTCAGCTGGCCAGCATTTCCCCACGAATGACACCGTGCACAGACACACTCAGAAGCGACCTCTCTGACCCGAGCAGTGAAACCAGAAGCCGCCCAGTCTTGGCAGCTGCTCCATCCGTGTACACGGCAACACGGTATATGCCGACACAAAATGCCCAGTTCAGTCTCCCTGGCACGCAGTCATGCAGACTTGAACAGTTCTGCAGCTGTGGTGCTGGCTGGCAACAAAAGTGCACACAGCCTCGTGCACATCCTCCTGAAAACGTTACCAACAGGCACTGCTGCCTCACTAACATCAGCAGGCTCATCAAGCCAGACTGCATCCACGGTGATTCAATCCTGTCTAACAGCTGTGCCTCACTATCCTCTGTTTCATCAATTCATCTAGTTACGGTGCTAGCCAAAAGAGGACCACGTGCCACCTTTTGAACTACAGCGTCTCCTAAAAGTTCACAACAAACGTCCTCAGCAGCAGGCAAGACCAACTCGTCCCCAACAGTAAACGGCACCTTCGGTTTAGCAGTGCAGTTAGCCAGGAGGAATGACACTCTCGGTGCAGACGCAGTTGATCAAGTGGTGGCCCTTCAGTACTTGCTCTGTTCTTCACGTGCATGTTTTTTCCTTTTGAAAAACTGCACTGGCTTGTCTTTTAACGCAGGGTGCTTGGTCTCCACGTGGTGAAGCAGTTTTGATGGTTTCCTGGCTTCACTGGATAGCTGGTTGCCACATACTTTACAAAGCAGGCTTGGAGAATGTGAATCACCTGTTGCTGTGAACTCATAATTTAAGTAGGACTCGGTGTGTTCTTTTCAATGCACACTTCTTTTTGTCGGCAGTGTTAGAGTCTTCTGCTCTCTCACCATGGCGTCTCCCCCATTTTCACAGCAGCTCAGTGACATTTGGCTTTGTGATCATTTTGGCTAGGGTAAGCTTATGGGCTTACCAAAACTGGGCACAATAAGAAAGAGGCACGGACAGAAGTGGTAAATAAAACAATGAGCAGGCCACGCATGGACTAAAATACGTGTGGGATTTTGACTTAAAGCCTGCTACCAGATGCAGCTTAACTGTCACTTGCCACTCACTTGATAGGGTTTTGATATGGGGCTGCAAGCAGTTGCTCACTTCGGCCCTTGTGCAGTCAAACCCCTCACCTATTGACGCTCTGTATTTGCAGCTGTCCCCCAGCGTTAGCATCACTGCCTCAGCTCCAGCTCATCGGGCGTTAAGAGTCTCATGAGGGGTGAGCAATCTGGAGCCCTCGCAGGCACAGTTCACCATAGGGCTCACACTCCGAAGAGTCTAGTGCCACTGATGAGCAGCAGGAGTGGGCGCCCAGGCGGTACTGCCAGCGATGGGGAGCATCTGTGAACGCCCGCTGTGCAGCCTGGCTCCTTACACGCCACAGACAGGCCACCCTGGCCTGGGGACCCTGCTTTAGAGGCACATAAGCATGACAGTTTGTTTATAAGCTTAGGATCCTGTTTGTCAGTAACAAGCATCTAAGTCTTAAATGCTCCTTTTTTAATGATATAATTGATCACTTCAGGTTCTGAATAAGTATCGGCTACATAGTCTCCTCGATAAATTATTTTAAACTATTCTCAATGAAGCTTGTATCCTGAAATTCAACTCGATGATGTTTCTAGTAGGATCTTAGAGCAGGAGCAGTGAACAAATCCTTAGGGCCTCACCACCATCTAGCTGTAAAACACGGTGATCAACAGGCCCATCCAGGTGTGCCACCCCCATCTCATTAAAACACAGACGCTTAAGGTAAAGAAAACTGGAGAAAGGGTGTCACCAATAATAATTCCTTTGTATTAGATCCTACTCAGACTCCACAGTGAACTACAAAGAATACACAGGAAGTTGCTCCAAAAAATTACTTATGATTCTCCAAAATAATTAGTTGGTGTATCAGAACTAAAGGAATAAATGAAAAATAAAAGACTGCCAAGGTAACAGCTCGTGGAAGCAGCGCCTCTACCTTGCCACCCCGCCCGCTCTAAGCACTGCCCGCCCGGGCCCCACCCTCAGCAGGTGCCGGACTCACGCTCGCATTCTCCTTCCCTGGCTCCTCCGCGTCCTCCCTGCAGGCGCTCAGGGCCCTCCGGATGCAGGCGTTCAGGCAATGGCGGATCACGTGGATCAGCTTTGCTAAAGCGTGTAAGACAATCAAACGTGTTTCTTTAACAAAATTTTCTAACAGTGAAATTATAACCCCAAATAATTAAAGCGTTATGTTAAGGGACCTCATTAAAACTGCACTGGTGTGTGTACACTGCCTGTAGTCGTGTCCCAGCTGTGCTGTGCACAAGGCGAACACGGGGCTGGCGGGGAGCGGGACGAGGCGCTGGGGTGAAGGGCCGGGCCTGGGGGTGTGGGAGCACGGGGCTGTGGGGTGCGGGGGCCTGGGGGCATAGGGGCAGGGGGTGCAGGGTGTGGGGGCGCAGCGCGGGGCGGGCCCAGGGCCGCGCGTACCTATGTTGGTGCACGCCGTGTGCTCGTGCGCGTGCTGGTAGAACCTGCGCGCGGCCGCGTGGTTCATCTGCAGCAGCGCCACGCAGCGCTCGCACCACACGGCCTCCGGCTGGTTCACCGGCAGGAAGGAGTTGAAGATGAGCCCCACCAGGCGCCGGCACACCGGCCGCGAGTCTGACTCCAGACGGGCCAGAATGTGCTCCATGGGGCATATTTTCCAAAACTGTGAACGTGGCACATGTGCAAAAGAAAACCATGAGAACATTTTAAGCAAAATTTCAAGATCACAATCAAAAAGGAGCTAATTTTTATATTCAAGAAAACTCATTTCAAATGACTCCACCAGGACGTGGGACTCTTCTGCAGAGAAATCAAGCCCATATTTGAAGGAGACTGACATGCATGGCAGCTAAGCAGGAGGCTGCCGGTGTTAATTACAATCCATCAGGGCAGCAAGTGGACTCCCAAATGAGTTATGATTATCAGCCTAATAATTTTAAAGTTTCCTGAAACAACACAACTTTTGGGCCATTAACGTGAAAAGTGGATTTAAACATGTGCAACAGGTTTGGCACAGAAAGCTAAAGCGAGCACCTGGTCTCCCGCCTCAGACACAGGCCTCCCTGGTGGGCACCCCTCCTGCCATCTCCCGAGTGCTGACTGGGTGGCCACGTGCCTCCTCTGCCACCCACAGCTGCCATACACATGTGCACACAGAACTGCCTGCTGCCCTCAGCTCAAAAACATCCAAGTTGTCCACCAACCACCCATAGAAAGGGGCCAAACTCCTCGACAAGCAGTTTAAAACAACGGGAACCACCACAGAATAACAGACATTAAGACAGACTTCGATGGGAAGTGGTCATGGGGGGTCAGAGCCTGTCATCTGTGTAGCGGGAGCAGCACAGCGACACGGACGTTTCTCAAGGACCTGACTCCCACAACAGTCCCCTTTCCAGGACTTTCGGTGGATCCTTCTCATCAGCATGTATCTTCAGGTTGTTTCCAAGCCATAAACACAAAGGCCCCTCCCGGGGACCAGCTTCCGTGAGCTGCCTGCCCAGTGCCTTCCACACTCCCACAACACCTCAGTGCGCCCTGCAGGTCCGAGGACCCTGCACTTTCAGACGCACACACTCCCCTGGCGGGAACGTCTGAGCATCAGCCCTACCACCACTGCCCACACGCCCCTGGGACACTTCCATAGACACGCCTGGTATTTCTGAAAGTTACTGCAGGAAAGACAGGACCCGCCCGACAGCCATACCATCAGCAGACTGTCAACCCAGAGCAGCTGGCACAGCACCAGATGTAAAGAGGGAAGCCAGGTGCTCGGGAGAGCAGGGCCCTTCAGCCTCAAGACCCCAGAGTTCATCCAAAGTTGCTGAAACCAACCAAGATACCCAGGAAACCCTGACCAAGGGACAGCACCAAAAAGAGAGGGTCTTCACACTGAAAGGGTTGGTTCCTGAGCATTCATGGAGACCAGACCACCTTGAATAGAAAGAAGTGATTGGCATTAACACCGAATGCCAAGGCTCCAGAGGTGGGCGATGCAGTGAACATTTCCTGCAAGTCTGCCTTTCCAGAAAAGCCCCACATTAACCTATTTTTCTTTTATTTACTTTTCCTGAAATAAAACAGAACAATTTGGATTAATTCAGGGTTCTTCACTTACCTGAGGTTTTATTTTTATCCAAACATATTACCCACAGGTGACATTAACAGCAGACAAGACCATAAACAAAACTGCTAACCGGTGTTTCATTTCTAAAGTTAAAAATAATTGCATATTAAGAAATCCCAAATTGGTTTTTTAATAAAGATATCTCAATATTAGTATACTGTTAAAAAAAAAATATTAGTATACTGTTGATTTGGCCTAAATCTCAGCTATACGATATAAAAACTACAGAATTTCAAAACAAACAGTAAACAACTTGCAATCACCAGCACTGAGGATGGAAAGCATAAACAGAAGCTTAATTAACCAAGCGCTGACGGCCCCGGGCCTCAGGACCTGACTGTATAATCAGCGCGGATTATCCACCACCTTTCAGTGTCTGTGCCCAGAGCCTCTGCCTGGCCCTCCGGGGCAGCCCCTCCAGAGCTCACCGGGACTTGAGGGCAGGACACCCCCCCCTGTGCACAGAGGCCAGGACGGCACGCTGACAGCAGGGCCCTGCCCGTGCCACCCATGCGCGCACGCTCCAACCTAGGGGCGAGCGACACCCACCCGCTCCTCCTAGCTGCCTCTCCACCGGCCTGTCCATCTGTGATCTTGATTTTCAGAGAACTGGCTTGTGTGCCCGTAACAAAACCTTCCGAGATCATATAGCTAAATCACTCTCCGCCTTGCTTGGGCAAGCTAAGCATTAAGATAGAAGAAGCGTCTCACTAAACGTTTCACTTCCTCCTCTGCTCCTCCTCCTCCTCCTCCTCCAGATCCCAGACTCTCTGGTCACAGACATTGTCCAGGTCTTATCTGGCCCCTCCCCTGCTCTCCTGGGGAGACCCACAGGTCTCAGGACATCTGGTCTCTCTGCCGTCTCACCAGCCGTCCCCAGTGGTCCTTTGCAAACGGATGTGCACTTCAAACAAAACTACACAACTCCCGCTTCAGACTCATAACCACACTTTCAACAGGCCGTTACAACAATCCAGTCAACGCTGCAGCCAGTCTTTCTGTTGAACTGACAAGCTGATCCTAGACTCCATACAGAAATACAAAGGCCCAGACCACCAGGAACTCTGAAGGAAGAGCCGGAGGGCACACACACCAGGGCGTCCGCAGAGCTGCAGGGAGCTCGGGCTGTGGCCTGGCCAAGGATGGACAGGCACAGTCCGGAAGCAGACCACACACCAAGGCAGTGAGACCACGGAAGCCACGTAAAATATCCCTTTCTCATTAAAAAAATCCAGTTCAAAATTTGAAAAGCATAAACCAATGTGCATGCTCAGGAGGGGCAAGTCTTCCCCGCAGCCCGTCTCCAGACCTCTAGTACCCGCCCCGGCCACAGAAACTGCTGTCTACTTTCTGTTTGCCTCCAGGGATGTGCGAGGCAGCTCTGAGCGAACACACAGCTGTGTCCCCGTTCTCAGAGCTGGCGGTGCCCCACAGCCCACCTGCACTCCCTCTGTCTAACTTAGTGGTCTTTCCACGCAAGTGCGCCCCTCCCCATGGCCACGCGGCAGCATTTCACGGCATGAACACACGCCAGGGCTGGGCACTGATTCCACACGGACAACAGTGTCAGCTTGTTCCCAAACCCTGAGCCTCGACAGAAGACCACTCTAAAGTAAACTTCAGAGGACTCTTGTGTAGGGAAACAAAACCCTGTTACCAATAATAATGCAGTTAGCAACCTCGTAAGTGACATTGGTAGCCAAAAGCTGAACAGAATTAGACTTAACACTCTCATGTCAGTGGTTTACACCAAAATGCACACAAATCAACAAACACCTCCTTGCTTCCTTCTGTAAGATGTTGGAGGATGAGGATCTTATATTCCATATGTTCAAGTAATATTTTAAGTGCTTACTGTGTGCCAAGCATTTAAATATTGCAACAACAACTTTCAGGTATATGGTAAAACTATAATTTAGGGTGGGACTGCTTACATTAGTGTCTTTAAACAGAAAGCACACGCTGACGAAACAATTACACTTTATGACACAACCGGTGAGGACGCAGGCCTCAGGCAGTTCACAGTGTGGTCACAGAAGCTCGTGGGGCTAGAACTGCTTTGTCCTTTTGTTGATGAAAATAAATAAACTTATTTATTTCACGTACTAAATAAGAAACCTCTAGTCACCTTACCTTAGCAGCCCTCACAGCCTTAACTTTCAGCAGCATATCAACAAAAGCCACCCTCACTTTCTCCGAATTGTCATGGAGACAGTATTTTAATGCTGGCAAAAGCTGTTCTAATAACGGGTGGCTTAATTTATTATCCAAAATTATCGGCAGACACTACGAGAAACAAGAAAGACAAACAGTTCAAAATTGGAACATAAACAAGGAAAAGTTCAGGTAAGAAAAATTCAGTTCTATCTTTACTAAAATCATCAGTAAAATAAATATACCCACAGAAAATAATACTTTTGCCAACACAATTTCATAGAAAAGCAGTCACTGAATGCATTAATCTGGTTTCAGTGCTTGATAGTCAATGCATCCATTGCTTCATTCAACCAAGACTGAAGCAGTTATGAAATAATCTTCAGAGCTTTCCGAGCTAAACGTTAAAGGGTTTTACTGGAATTGAAAGAAACAGGAGGCTCTGGTGGGGAGGTCCCAAAGCCAGAGTCCGAGTCCTTCCAGTCCTCCTCACAGCCTACTGCGCTCCTGTATGTCCTGACTCGATCCTGCACGGAAACAGGGACACAGCACCCCCCACGTCTCAGACCCGTGTGCCCCCACGGCCGTCCCCGAACCTAGGTGGGCATCGGACAGAGCGGCCTGGGCTCAGACCAGACACGCAAGTCTGGAGAGCTGACGCACTGCACCACGCTCTCTTTCCAGTTATTAGGAAAAAGATACGTATTTTTAAGAGACCTTATTTTTTATTTATTTTTTTGGCTGTTCGCACAGCGTGTGGGATCTTACTTCCCGGACCCGGGATGAAACCCGCACCCCCTGCAGTGAAAGCACCAAGTCTTAAGCACAGGACCTACCAAAGTGAAAGTGAAGTCACTCAGTCGTGTCCAACTCTGTGCGACCCCATGGACTGTAGCCTGCCAGGCTCCTCTGTCCATGGGATTTTCCAGGCAAGAGTACTGGAGTGGGTTGCTATTTCCTTCTCCAGGAGAACCTACCAAGGACATTGCTAAAAGACTATGTATTTTAAACATCACACTGAAATGATTACAGATGAGCTGATAAATGTCCTGGATTTGCTTCAAAGTAACTGTGTGTGAGAGATGAGAGAAGTAGCTATAACGCAACAAGTGTGGATGTGTCCTGGGAACTGCTGAAATGGGTGATGGACAAGGGATGTTCCTGTTGGTTCTTGTGCAAAGTACATACAGTACACAAAAAAGTTCATTCTGATACATAATAACAGTAAAAAATTTTAAATACATGCAGGTCCTGTTCTAAAACACTATGCCCCCTCCACTAACATACATGACAAACTAGTATTTCAAGTAGACTTTTTCTATTTTGGGTAACACTTTTATTCTGTTTTCTTCACAAGTGACTTTGGATATTCAACAAAAATGTGAATAATGCTATACTTATGGAGTAGGGCTGGGGTGATTTTTAAATTTTTCTTTCTCTATGCTGCTGCTGCTAAGCCGCTTCAGTCGTGTTCGACTCTGTGCGACCCCATAGACGGCAGCCCACTAGGCTCCTCTGTTCCTGGGATTCTCCAGGCAAGAACACTGGAGTGGGTGGCCATTTCCTTCTCCGATGCATGCAACTGAAAAGTGAAAATGAAGTCGCTCAGTCGTGCCCGACTCTTAGCGACCCCATGGACTGCAGCCTAAGAGGCTCCTCCGCCCATGGGATTTTCCAGGCAAGCGTACTGGAGTGGGGTACCATTGCCTTCTCCTTCTTTCTCTATAATTTAGAACTATTCTACAATAAACAGGTATTCCTTATATAATTTAAAAGCTTACCTTAAAGACCGAACAGCGCACATCAGCGGAGCTCAAATCAAATGCTAGCTCCTCAGTTACCTTCTTGAGGAGGTCAATAAGAATGGTCGGAGGCATCATCTCCCAGTACTTGGAGGTTATTTTACAAACACCGAGGATCCCTGCAGAACGGACCATCGGGTAAGGATCTTCTAAAAGGCTCTATAAGTACAAAAGAGAACAAGGCTGAATTATCTTAAATTAGTTCACTTTTTTCCACATTGGCTTTACTCGTGGGCACAACGGCAGTCACAACCCAATAGCCATTTCAAGTCCACAAATAAGCAAACCCGGGGACCTAGAGTCACACGTCATTCCTGCACAGTCAAACACGCAGACCCAGGGACCTCCAGTCACGTGTTGTTCCCGCACAGTCACAGTCACACACACAGACCCAGGGACCTCCAGTCAAATGTTGTTCCTGCACAGTCACAGTCACACACATAGACCCGGGGACCTCCAGTCACGTGTCATTTCCGCACAGTCACAGTCACACACACAGACCCGGGGACCTCCAGTCACGTGTCGTTCCCGCACAGTCACACGTGCAGACCTGGTGACCTCCAGTCACGTGTCGTTCCCCACAGTCACACATGCAGACCCAGTGACCTCCAGTCACATGTCGTTCCCACACAGTCAGACACACAGACTCGGGGACCTCCAGTCAAATGTCGTTCCCACACAGTCACACACACACACCTGGGGACCTCCAGTCACATGAGCTTCCTGTAGTCGAGTGTTTACAGGAAACCATCTAGACAGGAGTACATCAAGGCTATATATTGTCACCCTGCTTATTTAACTTATATGCAGAGTACATCATGAGAAACGCTGGGCTGGATGAAGCACAAGCTGGAATCAGGATTGGCAGGAGAAATATCAATAAACTCAGATATACAAATGACACAACCATTATGGCCGAAAGTGAAAAGGAACAAAAGAGCCTCTTGATGAAGGTGAAAGTGAAAGAGGAGAGTGAAAAAGCTGGCTCAAAACTCAACATCCAAAAACTAAGATCATGGTATCTGGTCCCATCACTTCACAGCGAATAGATGGGGAAACAATGGAAACAGTGACAGACTTTATTTTCTTGGGCTCCAAAATCATGGCAGATGGTGACTGCAGCCATGAAATTAAAAGATGCTTGCTCCTTGGAAGAAAAGCTATGACAAACCTAGACAGCATATTGAAAAGCAGAGACATTACTTTACCAACAAGGTTCCATCTAGTCAAAGCTATAGTTTTTCAAGTAGTCATGTATGGATGTGAGAGTTGGACCATAAAAAAAGCTGAGCGCCAAAGAATTGATGCTTTTGAACTGTGGTGTCGGAGGAGACTCTTGAGAGTCCCTTGGACTGCAAGGAGATCCAACCAGTCCATCCTAAAGGAAATCAGTCCTGAATATTCATTGGAAGGACTGATGCTGAAGCTGAAGCTCCAATACTGTGGCCACCTGATGCAAAGAACTGATTCACTGGAAAAGACCCTGATGCTGGGAAAGATTGAAGGCAGGAGGAGAAGGGGACAACAGAGGATGAGGTGGTTGGACAGCATCACCAACTTGATGGACGTGACTTTGAGCAAGGGCCAGGATTTGGTGATGGACTGGGAAGCCTGGCGTGCTGCAGTCCATGGGGTGGCAGACAGTCGGACACAACCGAGTGACTGAACTGAACTGATCTAGACACTCGTGGTTCCTTGCCTGCCGACCCTGCCTGTGACTGCTGACTGCAGGGTCTCCAACACCACCCTGCCACACAGAGGGAGACACAGGGACTTTGGTTATTCCTTGAAACGGAGTGTTAGCCACACTCATGAACTTCCAAAACGCCATAACACACTAAGCCCAGGATACAGCGAGCCCGCTGTGATCAACTGTCCGAGCAGTGGGCCAAGGGGCGGCCGACAACACAGGTGGGGACAGGAGGTTACACACCCCTGATCCACATACATGGATCCCCCTGAGCACCTAACAGAGGAGACGTGACCCTAACCTACTGCATGTTTAACCAACTTACAGGAAATTTAAAGGGCAGAGGAACATACGAATGACAAGTAGGACAGGTTCTATGGGAAACGAGAAAATCGCTGTGCTTCCTCAACAACAGAAGCCAGCATAAAAGAAGAAAAACAAAGAGAGAGGGAGACGGTGTGCCTGCTGGAACAGGAGCTGGTTGCCCAAGAGATGAACACACAATGTAGGTCTCGCCCGGACACAGATTCAAACAAAACTGGAAAAAAAGAATCACTGAAACGTCACTGAAGAACAATGACTGAATATTTGATCAAATCAAAGAATCACGATTCATCTTACTTGAGTTGTGCCAATGGTAGGATTATGTTTAAAAAAGAGGGACCCTGTCTTTTAAGGACACCTACTGAAGTAAAGGGGCTTCCCAAGTAGCTCAGATGGTAAAGAATGTGCCTCAGTGTAGGAGGCCTGGGTTCAATCCCTGAGTTAGGAAGATCCCCTGGAGAAGGGAATGGCTACCCACTCCAGTATTCTTGCCTGGAGAGTCCTATGGACAGAGGAGACTAGTGGGCTACAGTCCGTGGGGTCGAGAGAGCTAATCTTAGGTAGGCTGATAAGGAATCCGGGGCCCTCAAGGAGGAAGGGGTCCAGGGCCCTCCAGGAGGAGAAAGGGGTCTGGGGCTCTCAAGGAGGAGAAAAGGACAAACTTTTGTCTTTGTGCTTTGTCTCTGTCACGTAAGACTGCTGCTGCTAAGTCGCTTCAGTCGTGTCCGACTCTGTGAGACGCCATAGATGGCAGCCCACCAGACTCCCCCATCCCTGGGATTTTCCAGGCAAGAACACTGGAGTGGGTTGCCATTTCCTTCTCCAATGCATGAAAGTGAAAAGTGAAAGTGAAGTTGCTCAGTCAAGTCCGACTTAGCGACCCCATGGACTGCAGCCTACCAGGCTCCTCTGTCCATGGGATTTGCCAAGCAAGAGTACTGGAGTGGGTTGCCATCACCTTCTCCTAAGAGAAGACTAAAACTAACATCTCACTTTCTTTAGGACCAGAGCTAATGATCACACAATAAAACAATTCATCTTAAGCTCTGTACTAAGGATTCAGTCAGTTCAGTCGTTCAGTTGTGTCTGACTCTTTGTGATCCCATGGACTGCAGCATACCAGGCTTCCCTGTCCTTCACTGTCTCCCAGAGCTTGCTCAAATTCATGTCCATTGAGTCGGTGATGCCACCCAACCATCTCATCCTCTGTCGTCCCCTTCTCCTTCTGCCTTCAGTCTTTCCCAGCATCAGGGTCTTTTCCAGTCAGTCAGTTCTTCACATCAGGTGGCCAAAGTATTGGAGTTTCAGCTTCAGCATCATTCCTTCCAGTGAATATTCAGGACTGATCTCCTTTAGGATGGACTGCTTGGATCTCCTTGCAGTTCAAGGGACTCTCAAGAGTCTTCTCCAACACCACACTTCAAAAGCATCAATTCTTCGGCACTCAGCTTTCTTACAGTCCAACTCTCACATCCATACACGACCACTGGAAAAACCATAGTTCTGACTAGACAGACTTTTGTTGGCAAAGTAATGTCTCTGCATACGCTGTCTAGGTTGGTCATAGCTTTTCTTCCAAGGAGCAAGTGTCTTTTACTTTCATATCTGCAGTGATTTTGGAGCCCAAGAAAATAAAGTCTGCCACTGTTTCCATTGTTTCCCCATCTATTTGCCATCAAGTGATGGGACCTTATACACTAAGGATTATATAACAACAATGTATCTTGCTTGAGGACATGCTTCTCCTTTTTAACAAAAACCTTCTGAATCTTGTTATCTTAAGACTTGTGGGAGTGGATCTGGTAAGAGCTTTCTATTGTCAATTCTAATCTTGTTCATTTAAGATGTAGTTATGGGAGTGGGTCTGGTTAGAGTATACGCGGCCTCTCTTAGACCAGCACAGGGTCGGGGGCACTTTGTCCCCTTCTGAGGTTTGTGTCAGAAGCGTTCTCTGCCCTTTTTCACTCTCAATTCTGCTATACAAACACTCTCGAGTGATCAAGTCTGCTCCCTGTTCACAAAGTTAAATCTTTGGAGATCACGAATCGACATCATTCACCAGAAGCTATTACAGTCGCAAACAGTTGGACATTACTGAGCAACAAACACATTCACTGAAGTAATTAAGAGTTGGAATACTTTGTGGCTCACATCTGCTTAAAAACAGGGAGGAGGAGCCAAGTGGGCCGGGTCAGCACTGCCAGGACTGTCTGAGGGCGCAGGGATCCCCCACACAAGGCCCTCTACTGCTATGTGCAGAACTTTCCAATCCAGAGTTTAAAAGCAAAAATAGTCCTCAGTCCATAATTAGACCAGAAGAAGGCTAAACTCACATGAGTAAGCACTTCCTTCCTGCTCTCCTCCCGGGTGACGAGAGCAGGCAGTGCTGCAAACACCGGGGGGCTCCACTCCCCCAGAGGGGGGAGTGGGCAGCACTGTGCCCACAGAGCTCAGACCAGCCGAGCCGGGGCCAGGCCTTGGCAGACACTGTCGGGGAGGGCTGGGGCGGGGACTGGCAGCGTGGGAGTGCACAAGCCACTGGGAAGAGCTGAGACAGATGCTGAGGGGCCAGGCACACCCGAGAGCAGGCAGAAGCCCTGCAAGCTGCACAGGCAGAGAGAGCGGAGCACACGCGCAGGACACCTCCGTGCCTAACCCAGGGGCCGGCCCGCCTGCTGCCCACGCCCAGGCCGCGGGGAGTATGCCGGTGCCCAGCCCACCCACTGACACAAAGCCATGACCAGCGCAGCAGGCAGGGAAGACGCCCACGGAGGACAGCGCCACACCGCCAGCGAAACCCCGAGCCGGCCGCCGCCTCCAGCCAACACTCTCTGCACAACAGGGATGGAAAGTGAAGACGACAGGTCACTTGAGAAAAACAAAAAGCAAGGAAGAGAGACAAAATAAAAAACAGAAAGGAACAGAAGGAACTCACAAGTTTTATAGCTTTTGTTTTGTATGGATTACTTACAACATTATTCTTCAACGTTAATTCCAGATGATCACCTTATGGCACACAGCCCACATCAGGGACTCGCCAAACACCAGGACAAGGCACTTCACGCGGTTTCCACACAGAGACCCGCTGCCCTTCAGGGACCACAGGCACGCACGGGGCCTCCTCTGTCATCTTCATCAAGCCCTCCCTCACCTCCTGGATCCCCCAAACCCCCTACTCAGGCCCTGACCCAGAGGGTCATGAGCTCGCCACCAACCCACAGGCCAGAGAGGCCCATGCCTGTGTCTGTGTGGCCTACAGGACATGAGAATGGTTTTTTGCTTCCAAGTAGTTGGAAAAAATGAATAATATTCTGAAACATGTAAATATCACATGGAATTCACAGATCCATATCTGTAGGTCAGTTTCACTGGAATAAACCACTGGGCTGCCTTCCTGCCAAGCAGCGGGGGAGTGGCTGGACCACGTGGCCACAGCCTAAAACCACTATTGTCTCGCCCTCCACAGAAACAACTCCTGCTCTTAACCAGCTCTGTTACTAACTTAACCATGACACTGCACTGCTCCCTAAAAGGAGTTAGGAACAAATGGACATTGGAAAGAAGAAAAGAAAAAGATTATTAAGAAAATTTCCTTTGTCTAGTATGCAACCAACACACTGAATTTCATGTTATAGCGGAAGAAAAAAAAATCAAAAGATAAAGAAAATCATCCTTAAAATTTCAGAAGCACCTCAATGCTAGAAAACATACAAAATATTTTGGCAGTCCTGGAATAAAATGATTTTGAAGACAAAATTTCTACCTGGCTGAACTATAAACTGTCACAGAAAAATAAAGGACATTTTAGGCTTCAGTCAGAGGCACCTGCCTCCCCAAGGACATCCACAGCAAAGCAAGGCCCATGGCAACTCAGCTCTCACAGCTGCTGTACACAACCACCTCCCCAGATGCGCTCACTACACTCCCAAAAGGGATCTGAGGCCGTCACAGCATGCTCTGCTCACACAAAAGCCCCTCCCTATCCATTTTCATCCCAAACAAGATTCCGTTATTGGCAGTTTTAATTTTCAAAGGTCTTTAAAATATCTGTTTTGACAGTGACATCTCATTTCTATAAGACTGTTGACCAAGTTTTGCTACTTGAAGAACATAAACCTGTCTCCACTAAGAAACAACCGCAGGACTTCCCTGGTAGCTCAGCTGGTAAAGAATCTGCCTGCAATGCAGGAGACCCCAATTTGGTTCCTGGGCCAGGAAGATGCCCTGGAGGAGGGGCACGCTGCCCACTCCAGCATTTGTGGGCGTCCGTGAAGCCAGGCCTCCTTTGAGTGTTGCGTGTTTCTTGCAGAGGCACGGGTCTGCAGTGGGCTGCTGAGGAGTCAGTGTCTCTGGCTGCAGCAGACCTGGACGGCGCAGCGTGTGGCACAAATCCACATGCAGGAGGTCGCCACTAGCCCCACCAGAGCCAGGGGGCGGGCGACCCACAGACTGGAGAACAATGGCATCAAAGAAGTCCTTGCACTGCTACAAAAGTCCCAGGGCTGCAACAGACTCCCCACCCTGGGGATCAGGCAAAGGGACGGACAACCCCCAGGGAATCTGACTTTGAGAGCCAGTGGGATTTGATTACAGAACTTCCGCAGGACTGGGGAACAGACTCTTGGAGGGCACAAACAAAACCCTGTGCACGCAAGGACCCAGAGAAAGGAGTGGTGACCCCACAAGAGACGGAGCCAGACTTGGCTGTGAGTGTCCAGGAGTCTCCACCGGAGGCGTGGGTCAACAGTGGCCTGCCATAGGGTCAGTTCAGTTGAGTCACTTAGTCGTGTCTGACTCCTGACTCTTTGCAACCCCATGGACTGCAGCACGCCAGGCTTCCCTGTCCATCACCAACTCCCAGAGCTTGCATTAACTCATGTCCATTGAGCCGGTAATGCCATCCATCTCATCTTCTGTCGTCCCCTTTTCCTCCCGCCTTCGATCTTTCCCAGGATCGGGGTCTTTTCCAATGAGTCAGTTCTGCCCATCAGGTGGCCATAGTCTTAGAGCTTCAGCTCCAGCAACAGTCCTTCCAACAAATATTCAGGACTGGTTTTCTTTAGGACTGGCTAGTTTGATCTCCTTGCAGTTCAAGGGACTCTCAAGAGTCTTTTCCAACACCACAGGGGCACTGAACACAACAGTCCTGGAAGCCCCAGGACATGCTGGCGTAAGTCCTCCTGAAGGAGGTCACCATTAAAATGGCTGTCTGGGGAGGCCTTACAAATAGCTGTGAAAAGAAGAGAAGTGAAAAGCAAAGGAGAAAAGGAAAGAGATAAGCATCTGAATGCAGAATTCCAAAGAAGAGCAAGAAGAGATAAGAAAGCCTTCCTCAGCAATCAATGCAAAGAAATAGAGGAAAACAACAGAATGGGAAAGACTAGAGATCTTGTCAAGAAAATTAGAGATACCGAGGGAACATTTCATGCAAAGATGGGCTCGATAAAGGACAGATATGGTATGGACCTAACAGAAGCAGAAGATATTAAGAAGAGGTGGCAAGAATACACAGAAGAACTGTACAAAAAAGATCTTCACGACCAAGATAATCATGATGGTGTGATCACTGACCTAGAGCCAGACATCCTGGAATGTGAAGTCAAGTGGGCCTTAGAAAGCATCACTACAAACAAAGCTAGTGGAGGGGATGGAATTCCAGTTGAGCTCTTTCAAATCCTGAAAGATGATGCTGTGAAAGTGCTGCACTCAATATGCCAGCAAATTTGGAAAACTCAGCAGTGGCCACAGGACTGGAAAAGGTCAGTTTTCAATCCAATCCCAAAGAAAGGCAATGCCAAAGAATGCTCAAACTACCACACAATTGTACTCATCTCACACGCTAGTAAAGTAATGCTCAAAATTCTCCAAGCCAGGCTTAAGCAATATGTGAACTGTGAACTTCCAGATGTTCAAGCTGGTTTTAGAAAAGGCAGAGGAACCAGAGATCAAATTGCCAACATCCGTTGGATCATGGGAAAAGCAAGAGAGTTCCAGAAAAACATCTATTTCTGCTTTATTGACTATTCCAAAGCTTTTGACTGTGTGGATCACAATAAACTCTGGAAAATTCTGAAAGAGATGAGAATACCAGACCACCTGATCTGCCTCTTGAGAAATCTATATGCAGGTCAGGAAGCAACGGTTAGAACTGGACATGGAACAACAGACTGGTTCCAAATAGGAAAAGGAGTACGTCAAGGCTGTATGTTGTCACCCTGCTTATTTAACTTATATGCAGAGTACATCATGAGAAACGCTGGGCTGGAAGAAGCACAAGCTGGAATCAAGATTGCCGGGAGAAATATCAGTAACCTCAGATATGCAGATGACTCCAGCCTTGTGGCAGAAAGTGAAGAGGAACTAAAGAGCCTCTTGATGAAAGTGAAAGAGGAGAGTGAAAAAGTTGGCTTAAAGTACAACATTCAGAAAATGAAGATCATGGCATCTGGTCCCATCACTTCATGGCAAATAGATGGGGAAACGGTGAACACAGTGTCAGACTTCATTTCTTGGGCCTCCAAAATCACTGCAGGTGGTGATTGCAGCCATGAAATTAAAAGACGCTTACTCCTTGGAACAAAGTTATGACCAACCTAGATAGCATATTCAAAAGCAGAGACACTACTTTGCCAACAAAGGTCCGTCTAGTCGAGGCTATGGTTTTTCCAGTAGTCATGTATGGATGTGAGAGTTGGACTGTGAAGAAAGCTGAGCGTCAAAGAATTGATGCTTTTGAACTGTGGTGTTGGAGAAGACTCTTGAGCGTCCCTTGGACTGCAAGGAGATCCAACCAGTCCATCCTGAAGGAGATCAGTCCGGGGTGCTCTTTGGAAGGAATGCTGCTAAAGCTGAAACTCCAGTACTTTGGCCACCTCATGCGAAGAGTTGACTCATTGGAAAAGACTCTGATGCTGGGAGGGATTGGGGGCAGGAGGAGAAGGGGACGACAGAGGATGAGATGGCTGGATGGCATCACTGACTCGATGGACATGAGTCTGAGTGAACTCCGAGAGTTGGTGATGGACAGGGAGGCCTGGCGTGCTGCGATTCATGGGGTCACAAAGAGTCGGACACGACTGAGCGACTGAACTGAACTGAACTAACTGAACCATTACCCCTACCATATTTTGGCATCAGGACAAACTACAGGGAGGGAACACAGCCCCACCCATCAACTTACTGAGCATGGCCCTCCCATCAGAGTAAGACCCAATTGCCCACAGCCAGTCCCTCCCATCAGGAAGCTTTCACAGGCCTCTTACTCTTATCCATTAAAGGGCAGACAGAACGAAAAACACAATCACAGAAAACTAACCAAACTGATCACATGGACCACAGCCTTGTCTAACTCAATGAAACTATGAGCCATGCCAGGTAGGGCCACCCAAGATGGACAGCTTATGGTGGAGAGTTCTGACAAAACGTGGTCCACTGGAGAAGAGAATGGCATACCACTTCAGCATTCCTGCGTTGAGAACTCCATGAACAGTATGAAAAGGCAAAAAGAGAGAACACTGAAAGATGAACTCCCCAGGTCGGTAGGTGCCCAATATGCTACTGGAGATCAGTGGAGAAATAACTCCAGAAAGAATGAAGGGATGGAGCCAAAGCAAAACCAACACCCAGTTGTGGATGTGACTGGTGATGGAAATAAAGTTTGATGCTGTAAAGAGCAATATTGCATAGGAACCTGGAATGTCAGGTCCATGAGTCAAGGCAAATTGGAAGTGGTCCAACAAGAGATGGCAAGAGTGAACGTCCACATTCTAGGAATCAGCGAACTGAGATGGACTGGAATGGGTGACTTTAACTCAGATGAGCATTACATCTACTACTGTGGGCAGGAATCCCTTAGAAGAAATGGAGTAGCCATCATGGTCGACAAAAGAGTCCGAAATGCAGTACTTGGATGCAGACTCAAAATCGACAGAACGATCTCTGTTCATTTCCAAGGCAAAACATTCAATATCACAGTAATCCAAGTCCATCCCAACCAGTAACGCTGAAGGAGCTGAAGTTGAAGGTTCTGTGAAGACCTACAAGACCTTTTAGAACCAACACCCAAAAAAGATGTCCTTTTCATCACAGGTGACTGGAATGCAAAAGTAGGAAGTCAAGAGATACCTGGAATAACAGGCAAGTTTGGTGTTGGAGTACAAAATGAAGCAGGGCAAAGGCTAACAGAGTTTTGCCAAGAGAATGCACTAGTCATAGCAAACACCCTCTTCCAACAACATAAGAGATGACTCTACACATGGACATCACCAGATAGTCAATACCAAAATCACATTGATTATATTCTTTGCAGCGGAAGATGGAGAACTCTATACAGGCAGCAAAAACAAGACCTGGAGCTGCCTGTGGCTCAGATCATGAACTCCTTATTGCAAATTCAGACTTAAATTGAAGAAAGTAGGGAAAAACCACTAGACCATTCAGGTATGACCTAAATCAAATCCCTTATGATTTTACAGTGGAAGTGACAAATAGATTCAAGGGATTCGATCTGATAGAGTGTCTGAAGAACTATGGACAGAGGTTCGCGACATTGTACAAAGGCTGTGATCAAAACCATCCCCAAGAAAAAGAAATGCAAAAAGGCAAAATGGTTATCTGAGGAGGCCTTGTAAATAGCTGAGAAAAGAAGAGAAGCAAAAGGCGAAGGAGCAGAGGAAACATATATCCATGTGAATGTAGAGTTCCAGAGTATAGCAAGGAGAGATAAGAAAGCCTTCCTAAGTGAACAATGCAAAGAAATAGAGGAAAACAATAGAATGGGAATGAATAGAGATCTCTTCAAGAAAATTAGAGATACGAAGGGAACACTTAATGCAAAGATGAGCACAATGAAGGACAGAAGATATTAAGAAGATGTTGCAAGAATACACAGAAGAACTCTATAAAAAAAGATCTTCATGACCCAGATAATCACAATGGTATGATCACTCACCTAGAACCAGACATCCTGAAGTGCAAAGTCAAGTGGGCCTTAGGAAGCATCACTACCAACAAAGCATGTGGAGGTGATAGAATTCCAGTTGAGCTATTTCAAATCCTAAAAGATGATGCTGTGAAAGTGCTGCACTCAGTATGCCAGCAAATTTGAAAAACTCAGCAGTGGTCACAGGACTGGAAAATGATATTTTCATTCCAATCCCAAAGAAAGGCAATGCCAAAGAATGCTCAAACTGCCGTACAATTGCACTCCTGTCACACGCTGTAAAGTAATGCTCAAAATTCTCCAAGCCAGGCTTCAACAGTACATGAACCGAGAACTTCCAGATAGATGTTCAAGCTGGATTTAGAAAAGGCAGAGGAACAAGAGACCAAATTGCCAACATATGCTGGATCATAGAAAAGCAAGCAAATTCCAGAAAAACATCTACTTCTGCCTTACTGACGACACTAAAGCCTTTGACTCTGTGGATCAGAACAAACTGTTGAAAATTCTTCAGGAATGGGAATACCAGACCACCTTACCTGCCTCCTGAGAAATCTGTATGCAGGCAAAGAAGCAACAGTTAGAACCAGACATGGAATAACAGACTGGTTCCAAAGTGGGAAAGGAGCACTTCAAGGCTATATATTGTCTCCCTGTTTATTTAATTTACATGCAGAGTATGTCATGTGAAATGCCAGGCTGGTTGAAGCACAAGCTGGAATCTAGATTGCTGGGAGAAATATCAACAACCTCAGGTATGCAGATGATACTACCCTATGGCAGAAAGTGAAGAACTAAAGAGTCTCTTGATAAAAGTGAAAGAAGAGAGTGAAAAAGCTGGCTTAAAACTCAACATTCAAGAAATTAAGATCATGGCATTCAATCCCATCACTTAATGGCACATGGATGGGGAACAAGGGAAATAGTGACAGACTTTATTTTCTTGGGCTCCAACATCACTGCAGATGGAGACTGCAGCCAAGAAAGTCAAAAAAAGGTGCTTCCTCCTTGGAAGAAAAGCTATGATCAACCTAGACAGCATATTAAAAAACAGAGACATTACTTTGCTGATAAAGGCCCACGTAGTCAAAGCTATGGTTTTTCCAGTAGTCATGTATGGATGTAAGAGTTGGACCATAAAGAAAGCTGAGCACTGAAGAGCTGATGCTTTTGAACTGTGATGCTGGAGAAGACTCTTGAGCGTCCCTTGGACTGCAAGGAGATCCAACCAGTCCATCCTAAAGGAAATCAGTCCTGAACATTCATTGGAAAGACTGATTCTGAAGCTGAAGCTCCAATACTTTGGCCACCTCATGGGAAAAACTGACTTAATGGAAAAGAACCTGATGCTGGGAAAGATTGAAGGCAGGAGAAGGGGACGACAGAGGATGAGATGGCTGATGGCATCACTGACTCAATGGTGTTGACCACTGACCTCAGCCATCCACCCTGAGCAAGCTCTGGGACATGTTGACAGACAGGGTAGCCTGGTGTGCTGCAGTCCATGGGGTCGTAAAATTTGGACACAACTGAGTAACTGAACTGAACTGAAAGAAAAAAATGTAAAATCAGTGTTCTCCACAGTCTAGGTTTTTTTTTTTTTAACTTAAAAGAGTTATTTAGAATTTAATACTTATAGTTCTGAAAAAAAATTTAATTGACTTGAAATTCGTTTAGTGTTTTTCCTTCCTTAAATTCAAACAAAATAGGAAATATTAATTTTTGTTTTTTAAATAGTTAATAAAGCAAATACAAAACTCACAATGATTAAGCTGAGTACAGACTGTCTGTGATACAGGGGCACCATGTTAAGGTCTGGGAGTTGGTGATGGACAGGAAAACCCGGCGTGCTGCAGTCCACGGGGTCAGAAAGAGTCAGATACTGCTGAGCAACTGAACTGAACTGATGTTAGTGCGGACTCTGTGGGACGGTTACATCACTTTACAGATTGTGATGTCGTTTTGGACAGTTATAACCACTGTCACCTTAGTGCTAGGGGCTGAACTAAATGCTTTATATACAGTTTTTCATTGGAAACTTATCACAATCTGATAAAATATTTTCTCCAGTTTTAAAGAAGAAACAGGAGTTGAAAGAGGTTAATTTGAGAAAAATCAGACATTAACTGGGAACTGGGATTCAAATTGCCTGACTCCACACTCTAAACCACCATGCAACCTGCCTCCCCATCCGTGGGCTGGGATGGTACCCTCCTCATCGCCGGTCAGGCCCATCGCCAGGGCCAAGCGCCTGCGGCAGATCCCACGTAAAGGGGGTCGTGCTAGACATTCAGCACACCCTCCACCTCTGCATTCAAGGGCAGAGTCTTCAGCGCTTCAGGCAAAAACACAAGTGCTTCACCGACTGGACACCTGAGCTAAAAAGAGTGTAAGTTTTTCATGGTCTTATGGCTAAAACCTTCCAAAATCTAGTTGTGGTTTGCCCAGCAACATTTGTCCACAAAATTAACCACGAACCCCAAAGGGGCTTTTAAATAAACACACGTGTGGATGCGGCACACCTGGTGAAACACTGACGCCGGTTCACTTCAGGGGGTGCGTGTCTCTGCATGTGCGGGTGGCATCCGGGGGTGAGATGGGAATGCACAGGTGAGGAAATGTGAAGAGGTTAAGCAGGAGACACTAATTATACTACTATTTCAACTTTTTGCATGTCTGATATTTGTTTATAGTGGGCCAGAAAACACACAAACCAAAGGAAGTATTTTAGGACAGCCATGGGTAACCGTCACTGTCATGGCGTGTGTGCTATCCCTTCCTAAAATGTTATTCTACTAACTAGGACAATAAATAGTTTCTCTTAGCTTGTGTCAGGAGACCCTGCAAATGGCAGGGGCTGTAGAGAAATCAGCAGAGGCTCACACTGTCCTACCAGGTGAAAGACTGGAGATTATCACTTAGGAATAAATGTCACATCCTGATGTCCTAACGACTCACTAGGAAAATCAGTCATTGGGAAAAAACCACCGCAACAGGCATTACTGGCCTTAAAAGCTAACTAGTTGCGTGTGTGTTCACGACACTGCCCCACCTTACACAGGTGCTACCACCACGCCCGCCACACAGATAAAGACAGAAAAGTCAGTGCCCACCTTGCCCCAAGGCACACAGCCATCAGACAGAGGGACCAGCCCCGGGCTCTGTCCTGACCACTGTGACACAGCCTCTCTGCTGGGGGAACACATAAGGCACTTCAAACTACACACAATAAATGACGAGAGGGTCCAAAAGAGACCGAGAGGAAGAGGAAACAGACCCTGCGAGTCCTCGCTGCCACAGAAGGCACTGGGAGAGGCCGGGTTCCTGGAAGAACGTCAGGATCTGGAAAGATTGCCCTCTGGAGGCCGCCCAGGGCAGCCCCAGGGACATCCAGGCCCAGACCGCTGCAGGCTGGGAGCCCCGCCACATGAATACATACGTAGAGTTCTTCAAACTGTTTCTGAATCTCGCTGTCCATCTCAATGGCGTTAAACCCTGGATGCCGAATCGGAAACGCCTCAACGAACAGCAGTGCAGCATTGGACCGGACTTCCGAGTTTCTGGCCTGGAATGGTGAGAGAAGTTTCAGAATCAAAGAGCTGACAGGCAAAGGCGTCAGCGCAGAAGCCCTCAAGCAATGCTTCTAGTGTCTCAACACAGGCATGTTCCTATTTACATATTAAAGACAACCGTAACATTTAAACTAACCAAGCTTGTGAGACCTTCCTTAAATGAAGCCAAACTCCCAGCTCCATGTCGACAGAGACATTTCCCTACCTCAAAGTCCACTGTGTCAGGAAGAATCAGTCATGTCCTGCCCCCAGACCACAGTCACCTGCGTTAAAATGACCCGCATGCTCGTCTGACCCCTCCTCACGTGCTGTCACCGTGTCCCCAGTCACCGGCAGGAGGCCCGAAGGGCCAGGAAGGCTCAGCCCAGCTCTGCACACACCACCCCTGCCGAGCATGACGACCCTGCTTCCAGCTGTGCATCCAGCACTGACTCCATTCAGGTTCCCAGCTTAAGAAATGCTTTTAGTAAAAGCATAAAGTATTCATTCAGAATCTCACACATGCCCAGCCTCAAGTCTTACTTTTAGTGCCTGAATCAGAAGATGCTAAACCCCACAGCATACTCAGCATCCTAAACATGGACAGTTAAGAGGCATACCTTTAATCCTCTCCAAAGGATGGGCTTGTATAGCTTGTAAAGCATCTCTTCCACTCCCTGCCGAACTTCCTTTTGATGGTGAAAATAACTCAGCACCTATGAGCCAAGAAAAGAAGAAAAGAACAGTAATATTGGTGTTTTCAAAAGAGCACTTAAGATCCCACTTTGAGCAAACAGGGAGCACTGGCTGCCCCTGCATTCACAAGTCTTGGACGCACAGTTCTTTCTATCAGGAACCACGACAAGAAACCATGCTGCCAGCTCGGAACACGGAGATCTCACAAAGGCACCGACGGCGGAAGAGAGACCTACAGCCTTGGGCTGTACAAAGGTTCGGGTTCCAACTTCTACTCTTCTACCAATAGCCCCAAAACCTCATAAAAAGACACACCTCTGATCTCAGGGTCAAATGGAAAAGGAGCAGCCTGATTGTTCCTACAGCGCATTCTGCCTTCAAAGTGCACTGGCTACGACTGTCTTGTTCTGAGAACCTCTTTCAGGCATTCAGAATGGCGCGAAGAGTCAGCCCTTCACATCCATGGGCTCTGCATCTGCAGATTCCACCAAGCGTGGATAGAAAATATTTGAGGGGAAAAAATTCCAGAAAAGTTCAAAGCAAAGCTTGAAACTGTCACTTGCTGGCAACTGTTTATGTAGTAATCACATCAGATTCACAGCCTATTACAAGCACTTACACTGCACTGGGTATAAGTGATCCAGAGATGATGAAAAGTGTTCAGGAAGGCACTGGAGCCCGCAGACTCCAGGGGCGACTGTATCTCAAAGGGGTGTCACTGCCCAGTGATCCTTCCCAGGAGAAACCTGAATGTCAGGTCCCTCCCTGAAGTCACAGACAATCAGAAAACATACTGCTTTAACCAGCCAGGACCTTCCTGCGACTCTTCAGATTCTTGTCCCCAACAACAATCAGTGTTGCCTTTTGTCCTTAATTCACAACTCTTGCAGCCAAAGTTATATTAGTGAAAAATAGAAATTTTTTATAAATTAGGTTATAAAACAATAGACTTTAAGTGAATGTCAACCAACTTTGCCCTAAAAGAACTACAAATCGCCAACTCAATAGACATGAGTTTGAGCAAACTCCGGGAGATAGTAAAGGACTGAGAAGCCTAGAAAGCTGGAGTCCATGGAGCTGCAGAGTCAGACGTGACTCAGTGACTGAGCAACAGCAGCAAAAGCACTGCAATCTGGGATTTCCTTCTTCTGGCTGTAAACTTTTCATTTAGGAGATTTCAGTCTGTCATTTGCTTTCTGTGAGCAATGTTAATTTGGTATTAATGGTACTTGCTTCACAGAGAGCTTTTAAACAACTATATGAGGTACAATTCATAAAACATAAGTCACTCATAAAGTGTGTAATTCAGTGGGGTTTAGTATACATAGAGTTGTGCAACCATTACTACTATCTAATTTTAGAAGATCTTCATCTACAATAGGGATTTCTTACTTTCAAGTGACTTCTAAGGTATTTTCTGAAGCTTCTTTCAACGTATCAATAAAATGACTTATCAAGTAAATTTGGTATTTATCAAAAAAAGGATTCAAGCAAGAAGCTATGATATGTTATAAGCAGTAAGAACAATGACTTGGAGTCCAAGAATACATTTCACTTGAGAAGTGAAATCTAATATTCTGCCTTTCATTCTGGCTGTGCATTTTGCCATAAATCTAACAAACAATGATACCTGTACTCATCTTCATTTCTTACTACCACAACAGAAAATCAGGTATGAAAAAGTCTTCAGTTATTTGGTAGCAGCAGTAAAGTAACCACATCACAAATATGTATGATTTAATAAAATACCACTCCTTACAGTTAGGCAGAATCTGAACATTAAATCATACATGTGAAGTAAATGATCCAAACTATCTACCACTTACGAAGTGCCAGGGACCGTGTGTGCTGGGTGGGGCGGGTGGTGGGGAAGGCACATGGATATATTTTCATCTCTGGGTCTTTATCTTTGGATAATACAAACTAAATCATCAATAATAAGAAATGTTTTTTAATATAGTTTACGCCTACAAATAATGACTCCACTACACAAACAGTAGCAGGCACCTCATCTTTATTCCCCTAGCTTCCTGACACACAGTTGCCCAAACCAGCAGTGAGCACGGGGGCCTCGCCCGGGGTAGACACGGCCCCACACAGCCGACCAGAGCCTCCAGGTCCTCCTGCAGGAGCCCTGCTTATCAGACTCCGTCAGAACAACAGCCACACCAACAGCAGAGACTTGATCAGTCAGATCATGTACAACATGAGGATAAAACCATACCCGAATTCTGAGACTACGTTTTAAAAACAAAATTGTATCAAGAGAAACTATCAAAACAATTATTCAATACGGTTTGCAGACTACAAAGTGGAAATGTAATATATGAAAGTCAACAATAAAAATAATCCCAAACAGTCTCTTCTTTGAAAGCAGCAGTAGTGGCAGTGAGAAAGTGATGGTTCTAGACATTGTTATGTCCAAGAACATAGTTAAAGGCTGTCTGAACACAGTTCCGATGTCTTAACAACAGATGTTTGCTTTCCTAATCAAAACTTTGGCATCAAGGTAGATCTCCCAGAATTCCAAATGTCAAGATTCTGAAAAATTCCTTTAACTGATGCCTGTGGAAGCTTAACAAAATTTCACAAAAACAACTCTCTAAAAACAAAAAATTTGAGAGACAATTTTCAAAAGTGCTGCAGGAGCGTGCTCACCTTGCGCACCCTGGGGTGCACTGGAGACCTCCGAGGAAGGTGGACGCCGTGGTGCATGAGGTCCTGGATGCAGTCGTTCTCGATGGCCTGGAACAGCCGGCGGGGAGCACGGGTGAGTGCGCCCCGCAGAGAGCAGGGCAGGCGCGGGAGGAGCCTCGGCACAAGGGGACAGTCTAACTGGCTCACCTTCCCGCTCACGAGGGGAAAGGCCTGGGTCCCGTCATCAGGGCTTCTCCACTTTGTCTACACTTCTTAGAACGCACATACCAGAGAGAACTTTTCTTTTATCTTATTTGAAGAAATACCACATTTGTACCAAATTGCATGGCACTCGAGCCTGGATCAAGCCAGACAGGGCCCAGAGACAAAGGTGGGCCTAGGAGCACCCCTCCTGACTCATCTGATAATCTCAGAAAACTGGATCTGTTCCAAGAGCTTACCTCACCCCCCGCCCAAGAACTCACACCGTACCGCTAAGGTGGGGGCCAGGATTCCAAACTGACAGAAACAGATGTCTGGGAGGCACCCCAGTGAGAGGCGGAACAGGCAGTCCCCAGGACTCCACGGCAGTAGGGAAGGATCGAGGGAGACTCGCCACTAACGTCTACTCGTCTCCACTAAGTGAGGATGCCCCCTGAAGCCGCCCCTCGGCTCAACGAGACTCCCGTGGGGACCGGGCTGCCCGACCTGTGATCACACAGGAGGTCCACGGCACCACCAGCCAGGCATCTGGGCCATAGAAGTTGACCCTTGAGAGCTAACCACCAGAACACGGGCATTCTACAACTGACCAGGTTTGCTAACATGTCAATGGCAGAGATTTTTTCAAAGAGAAGAAGGCTTTAAATGACGTAACAAGCAAATGCCATTGGGAGACCTGTTGGATCCTGGCTTCAAAATGAAGACATTATTTAAACAAAGCAGAGATGTTTAAATATTAGTATGGGGCTTCCCTGGGGGCTCAGATGGTAAAGAATCTGCCCACAATGCAGAAGACCCGGGTTCACTCCCTGGGTCGGGAAGATCCCCTGGAGAAGGAAATGCCAACCCACTCCAGTACTCTTGCCTGGAGAATCCCATGGACAGAGGAGCCTGGTGGACTATTGGCCCATAGGGGTCACAAAGTAAGCATGGACCTTTTAGAGATGATGCATCCTGAAGTGCACAGGAGTAAGGTGCCACATCTGGAGTTTGCTTTAAAAACTTGAAGGGACACAGGGAAGGGAGTGAAACTGAGAAGCACACACTTCTGATACTAATTTGGTGCAGACCTAAACAATTACCTTTAAATCACAAACTCCTATTTTTAAATCATTGCTAGAGAAAAGGGGAACAAATACTCCTTCCTGTGAAGTTTCATGGAGTATAGACCAATGCAAAAAATGCATAAGAACATCCTGGTTCTGCCACTTCCCCAAAAAACTATACACTGAGAAACTACTGTAGAAGTTGTCTACAGGGCAACGGGAAAGGTGAGTTCTTGTTTCCTAGAAGCAGACATCAGTGATAACTGACAGCGTGTGTAACTGAAGCACAAGCTGGGCAAGAGAGGAGAATGTACAGAAATAAACATGGGTGGTTAGCCTCCCCTCTGCCCCCGACACTGCTCCAGGGCCTGCTCTCCCAGGAGAAAAGACCGCTTGATGACTTAGAGTAAAAATTTTACTCTCAGAAGGAAAAAAACACATCTAAGAACCTAGTATGAGAAAAATGTAAGGGATATCAGACATTTTCTTTTGATTTTTTTCCAAAAGAGCCTATGAATGTTTAATTGTGAATTACACAGCCAGTATGTACGTGTTATAGTCATTAAAGGTTATAAGCCTGATTCAAACATCTTTAAATTCTCAAATTATGTTGCTGAAGAGATGGCCTGAGTCTCCCAAGGAGCACTGGCCAACAGAAACACAACAGCAACCACAAATGCAATTTTAAACTTTCCAGTGGTCACACTAAAAACAGGAAAGAAAAAAAGTAAATTTACTTTAATAATATATTTTGTTTAGCCCAATTATCCAACACACTATCATTTCAACATCAGTCAATATTCTTTTTAAAAATCCATGAGATACTTTATATTCTTCTTTTCCCAGACTGTCTTGCAAATCTGGTGAGTTCCTTACATTTACAGCCCATCTCAGCTTGGACTGGCCACGTTTCAAAGGCCCAGCAGATATACGTGGTCGGACACTGCAGGTCCAGAGCTGCCAAAATGCGCAAAAGCCTTGGTTCCACTCACACTGCACGTCGTGGTGAGGGAGGGACATCTGAGGCGGGCTCGGTGTGGACAGCACCGCCCCCGCCGTGTGGACGCTCACTGTGAGCTTTGGCTTGACGGGAACAAACAAGGGTTCAAACAGCCCTACTGTGGCTGCGCTAACACTTCATAAAACGAAAAGGACATACCTCCAGTATTTTCCCTGAAGCCTTTTTCCAAGCTCTGAAATAAATTTCCGCAATGTGTACCATCAAAGATCTGGAAAAAAAATTTAATGCAAGTTTGAAGAATTATATTTTCACATGTATCATTTCAGGCAGTCTCCTCTCCCAGGGAAGAAGACACGGTTTTACACTAGTGCTCTGCGAAGTAGAGACAGGCTGTCTGCCTGAAGCAGGAAGCAGAAACCAGTTTGGAGAAGGACTGAAACGTCAGCTTCTTCCCTCTCAGTCGCTGCTTCCCCAGAACTTCACTACTTTCTGCGAAACTATGACACGTACGCCCAGAACCAAATTCTTAAGTAAAAAACTTTAAAGATAAATTTCTAATAAAAACTATAAATACAAAAAGTTTAAATATAAATACACTTTAACTTGGAGTCATTCTAGACTAATTAGCTCAGGTACAGGGAATCCTAAAATACCAGGGTTGACTTAGACTCATAATGAGGAAAATCTGCTGATTCAACCCAAATATTGTGCAAATGAGGGGAGAGGAGGCAGCATTCCAGTGAACAATCAGAGATCCAGCATCGAGTCCCAACTCAGTTCTCACACAGCCACCTGATGGGATAGAGGATTTGAAAATTCCAGAGCAGGTTAAGGACTTGACCTCGAATGCGGCAAATAGCTCCCAGTGCTGCCAGGGCCCAGAGGCTGGGGAATCAGTAGAGAGCCCCTCCTCAAGGGCTCCTCCACCACCCACACGGCTCCGCCCTAGGGAGATCACAGTGTGCACACAGACCCAAAGGACCAGACGTGCTAGCCACATGAACTTTACTACGGCCGAGGCTGAGATCGAACCGGTGAATAATCTATGTAAACGACTACCACAAAGTAAAGTCTTAATTTCAATGTCACTACTGAAAAAGAATGGTTTCCTATAGCAAGGAAAATAACTATTCAGTAATACAACAGTACATAATAAATAATAAGAGATAATTTCTAAAGCTTCTAATCATCATCATTGTCATGTCAGTCGCTCAGTCGTGTCTCACTCTGTGATCCCATAGACTATAGCCCAGCAGGCTCCTCTGTCCATGGGACTCTGCAGGCAAGAATACTGGAGTGGGTAGTCACTCCTTTCTCCAGGGGATCTTCCCGACCCAGGGATCGAACCCAGGTCTCCTGCACAGCAGGCGGATTCTTTACCAGCTGAGCTACCAGGGAAGCCCCTAAAAGTTGACCTGACCAAAGTCAGGTCCAATAGAAACTTTCAAAACCAGACTAAGCACAAAATATGAATTGTTTTTAATACTTACTTTGGTAATCCCTGTAACTGGTTTTTAATGGTCCCATGAATCATTTTAATGAAATTTATATTCCAATTGAAGAGAGAACTAAGAAATCTTCTTCCCTATGAATTAAAAATAGGATGTAACGTTAAAATTGCAACCAAATAAAAAGTCCCCAGTAACCAACAACAAACAGCTCTTTGAAAGTGCAGCAGCCAGTACTGAGGTGCTACTCCCGAAAGCGCAGCAACCAGTACTGAGGTGCTACTTCCGACGAAGGAGGCTCCCGTGCTCTAACGTGGAGCCTGCACGCCGGAGCGGTGGGGGCCCAAGCTGGGAGCACGGCAGGTGGGGGCCGCACACTGGTGCAAGCAGCAGAGCCATCAGGCTTTGACAGGCAGCTTTTTTAACAAGTATTTACTGGAAGTAAGTTGCCAGTAGAGTCCAGAAGAAGTTTATCATTTACCTAGAATGACTGGAAACTGACCTGAACAAATTAATAACTGATCAGGAAACTAGTTCAGCTATCTTAAATTCAAAAGAGAACACAAATTTTAAAAAGAGAGACTTTTAACACACACATATATATTTATGTCTAAGTGCTCATTTGCTATATCATGTCCAAGTCTTTGCAACTCCATAGACCATAGCCCACCAGGCTGCTCTGTCCATGGGATTTCCCATGGGAAAATACTGGAATGGCTGCCATTTCCTCCTCCAAGGGATCTTTCCATCCCAGGGATCGAACCCACATCTCTTGCACTAGCAGGCAGACTCTTCACCACTTGAGCCATCTGGACCATTTACACCTGTATTTCATATATGTGTGCGCGTCTGTATGAAACAGTGCAGTTTACCCACTGCTATGTATCACTTCATGGCAAATAGATGGGGAAACAGTGGAAACAGCGTCAGACTTTATTTTTCGGGGCTCCAAAATCACTGCAGATGGTGATTGCAGCCATGAAATTAAAAGACGCTTACTCCTTGGAAGGAAAGTTATGACCAACCTAGATAGCATATTCAAAAGCAGAGACATAACTTTGCCAACAAAGGCTCGTCTAGTCAAGGCTATGGTTTTTCCAGTGGTCATGTATGGTTGTGAGAGTTAAGACTGTGAAGAAGGCTGAGCGCCGAAGAATTGATGCTTTTGAACTGTGCTGTTGGAGAAGACTCTTGAGAGTCCCTTGGACTGCAAGGAGATCCAACCAGTCCATTCTGAAGGAGATCAGCCCTGGGATTTCTTTGGAAGGAATGCTGCTAAAGCTGAAACTCCAGTATTTTAGCCACCTCATGCGAAGAGCTGACTCATTGGAAAAGACTCTGATGCTGGGAGGGATTGGGGGCAGGCGGAGAAGGGGATGACAGAGGATGAGATGGCTGGATGGCATCACTGACTCGATGGACGTGAGTCTGAGTGAACTCTGGGAGTTGGTGATGGACAAGGAGGCCTGGTGTGCTGCGATTTATGGGGTCGCAAAGGGCTGGACACGACTGAGTGACTGATCTGATCTGATGTATAATTCCATGGACAGAGGAGCCCAGTGGGCTACAGTCCATGGGGTTGCAAAGAGTTGGACACAACTGAGCGACTAACACACACACATGTGTAAGTCAATATAAAGTGTGTCTGAATCCACTCTATACTTTACTCTCCCAAACTTCACAACTACCCTGGATGCCCAGGGCAGAGGCCCAGCGTCTCTCCAACAATGACGACATCAGAGCAGCAGCAGCAGTCAGCGTATCTCCTGTCACGTGGGCACCGAGGGCCCTGTGAAAGGCTGAGTGTGCCCCGAGGGCACCCTGGGAGACGGTGGGTGCTGTCCCTACAGCACAGAAGGAACACTGGGACTGAGCGGTGTTTGATCGAGGCGACCTACCACCTGTTCAGTGGGCACCAGGGGTCTGAACACGGCCTTTCTGAGCCCCAGGGCTGAAGGTTTTGGCCAGTGTGGGCCGCAATCAGGTCCAGCCCTTCTGTGTCACCAGTGAGAGGGGGCGTGCGAAGAAGGCACACTGGGGTCAAACCCTGCCCTGCCCCGCCGTGAGTGTGAGGCCTGAGCAAGTTCCTCAGGGCCCTCCCACTCTGGGAGGTCCTCCCCACCTCCTTTGGGGATGGGTGACGGCTGCCCCCTTTTGCCTCAAATCGTGTCTGCCAGGCCACAAGCAGTCAGAGTCAGGGCTATATTCTATATTAAAAACAACATGCTTTGCATCCCAACATGGAAATACAGTCAATCTAAAAAGACTACCAGTCAATCTTAAAGGAATAACCCTGAATATTCATTGGAAGGACTGATGCTGAAGCTCCAATACTTTGGCCACCTGATGTGAACAGCCCACTCATGGGAAAAGACCCTGATGCTGGGAAAGATTGAGGGCAGGAGGAGAAGGGGGTGACAGAGGATGAGATAAGATGGGTAGATGGTATCACTGACTCAATGGACATAAGTTTGAGCAAACTCTGGAAGACAGTGAAGGACACGGAAGCCTGGTGTGCTGTAGTCCATGGGGTCGCAAGGGGTCAGACATGACTGAGTGACGAAACAATGAACAAAAAGACTAGAGGGGCTTCCCTGGGGGCTCAGTTGTAACGAATCCGACTGCCAGGGCAGGAGACACAAGCTTGATCCCCGGTCCAGGAAGACCCCATGCCACGGGGCAACCAAGCCCGTGCACCACAAGTGCTGAGCCTGTGCTCTGGAGCCACGCTCTGCAGTGAGAGACGCCAGCGCAGCAACGGCCCTGCAAGTGACACTGGACAGCTGCCCCGCCGCTGCGGCCGCGGAGAGCCGAGCAGCGAGAGGGGCCCAGGGGGCCACAACAGACAGACAATACCGTTTTTAAATCTAAAACGCTGCCCAAATTACAACAAATTATCAAGAGGCTCATGTTCCCAGCGCTTCTTAAAAAAATAAATAAATAAAACAAGTACAGAAAACTCTAAAGATAACAGATGAGCATGTCCAAGAGAGCTAGGCAAGCCACTCTGTAATTTTAATTCTCTAATAGCCACATTAATAAAAGTAAAAAAGATCAAATTAACTTTATTAGTGTATTTATGTAATCTAATATATCCAAAGTGTCATTTAAATATGTAATAAATACACAAAAATTATTAATGTGATATTTAACATTCTTTTTCCATATCAAGTTTCAAATCCCCACATATTTTACATTTAAGGCCACAGCTGGATTGGCCATATTTCATGTGCTCGGTAGCCAAGTGTGGGAGTGACCACTGGTGGACAGTGGAGCACTGGGCCAGGAACCTCGCTTTGGATTTACTGGATAGGTATGAAAGAAAACAAGAATCTTACGATAATAGCTTTGAGTTATATGCCAATTAACCTGGAATTAGGGCAGAGGGTCAGATCTAATCCATGGGGAAGTGCCTTCTCAACCTTATTTTTAGTCATTTTTAATTTAAAATGCAATCATGGTTCCCCCAGGATTCACACAGCCACCTGTTCCCATCTCCTTTAATGATGAAATACGCAATGACTTGTAAAATGTTTGCTTAACACTGTCACGCAGTAAATATGAATTGCAACAAATATAATAGTTTTTGACAGTTAAGCTGGCTCTTTTATTAAAACACTGAGCATGATGCAAACAGCAAACTCACGAACTCAGGAAAAACTCCCATCACAAAGCAGTTCACAGGACTTCCCTGGTGCGCCAGCGGTCAAGAATCCGCCTGCCAGCGCAGGGAACATGCATGTGCTCCCTGGTCCAGGAAAACCCCACATGCTTAGACCACGCGTCACAATAAGAGAAGCTCTGAGAAGCCCACACATTGCAACGAAGAACAGCCCCTGCATGCACCAAAGACGACTCAGCGCAGTCAGAAACAAATTAGTTTTTTAAAAAGCAGTTCACAAACACACCAAGATGAAAAACCACTTGCCTCTTCTTTTTTGATGTAATTGACATTTATGAAGCACTCAAGCAGCATGTCTTTAATTTCTCTACTTTCTTCCAAATGATAATCAAAGCAATATAAAGCCTGATGGATACGCCACAGCCGACATATGTCTGCACCCTGGGGATGACAGGAAAAGAAAATCAACTAATTTTTCTTTTTTAATAATGGGTAAGGCCACATTTCAAATTAACTATGAGACTATTTTATGTCATCAAAAAGAAAAAATGACAAGAGAAAACATTTTAAAATTTGCAAACAAAGCTCCAGAGAACATTTTCCTAAAACTCAGGCAAAAGCAAGCAGAGATGCTGCCAGCCAGCACTGCACACCGTTTTATGTACCAACGACGAGGCGAGCCTGCGCTGAGTGTGAGGGGCCTGAGCCACGCCAGGCTAGGAGCGACTGCCGCAGGACTGCACCGCCAGGAAACAGACCTGAACGTTCTTAACTGGAAATGTAATCACCCCGTGTGGCTGGTGGCTACTGTGGTAAACGGCACAGGTACAGACGTTTGATTTTAAAGGTGAACAAGAATGGCAGGGAAAATGGATTTTAAAAAGGCAAACCAAGGATGGCTTATGGATAAATTCTGACACAAACAACGAGTTTTCAATCACTCCCATGGTCAGAGCGCGAGCTGAGGATGCAGTCAAAAAGATTCTTTTCTGTCGTGAAATTGACTGCTCCTTGGAGGCCACCCTGGGACAGTCTGTCCCACAGGAGGTAAGAAAAGGATCAGCTGCAAGGTACATAGAAACCTGCTGGCAATGTGTACCAAGAGCTCCAAGTTCAAACCCGCTGACCTACAAATTTCACTTGGAGGAATCTGTGACAAGTGAGCAAAGATGTAGAAGGAGGGCAAAGAGAAACCCCCAAAGATCCCTCAATGACAAGGGTCGCCTTGGCAGTGGAATTACTGATGATTTTTGTTTTTTTTTCATTTTCCCTCTTCTTCATTTGCCCAGGTTTCTAAGATGAACACAAGTATCTGCTGTTGTTTGATCAGGGGAGAAAACCGCTCTTTTTCTGGATCTCTGAGTTGCATGCCAAAGACTGAAGGGTGCGTTATATCCTGTTCTCACCATGCTTCCTGTGGGCCTGCCAAAGCTTCTACAGGCCTGGGCTGCAGTCTACAGCCCCACCCCGGCCGCCCTCCTGCCCACTCACTCAGGTCAGCAGGCTCTCCCTGACACCCTCCCCCCTGCCGCCCTCAGTTCTCCCTGGACCAGTTCCCATCGAGGGGACAGCCTTCCATAGGCCACACACTGAGGAAGACGGGGAGATAGTCTACGCACAATGCACGCACGTGGAGCTCTGCCCATCCTTGACTGCCCACCTCTGAGCATCACCCAGTGAAAAACCCCGCCCAGGAGCCACTGGGCCAGGCCTCGCACAAGCAGACGTAACTCCTAACTGGTGTAAACACGTGCACTTCTCAGCAAAGCACAGCGTGTGCTTTAGAAAGGGAACGCACTGTCTTCGTCCTGAGACTCCTCCTCAGCAGCATGATGAAGGCGGTCTTGCCCATGTTCTCCTTGGCGGGCAGGCCTCTCTCCCACCACTTCACGCACAGGTCCTGGATGGAGCCCTGCAGCGCTCGCTCACCCTCTGGCAGCGCGTACAAAATTCCTGCAACAGAGTAGGCGCTGCACAGTGAGTGCATGTAGTGAATCGGGGCTCGTCCAGATCCAACCCAGAAGAGCATGTGACTCACAAGTGTGCCCAGCAGACATTAGTTTAACTCACCAAGACTTCTACACATTATTTATAGCATACAAACAATGCTAACTAAAAAACTGTTCCACCACTGTTGTAAAAGCAGACCCAACAGAACAGGAAATTTTAGAAGACCAAGAGGTCCTATTGCCCAAACTCCTAACGACGAGAGGCTCCAAACCCGAGTGCAGGGACACCCATGGCAACACTCAACAGCTGAGCCAGGGCAGGCCGAGTGACCAGTTACCCCACAGCTACCCCTCAGCTTGTTGGCCTCAAGTTCTGGCTCACTGGTGAAAAATAGTAAAAGCAACTATTATAATGAATAGAAAAGCTGTAGTGCTGTTAATAACAAAAGAGCTCAAGAACTAAATTAAAATGCTGACAGTGTGCTCGTAACTGGAATCCAGACATCTGAAAGCCATTCCTTTAAAGTAAAATTCCTGAATTAACGGGGAATTTTATAAACCATGTTTGGAGACTGAGGATGAACTGTGGTAACACCCACAAGCATCTGGGAGCTCCTTTCATACTGACCGGGGTAATCTTAGTAAGACACATTAATTCCACACAAGAATTCTGAATAAAACTAAACAGATGCATAAGCCAAGTGGCTCTGGTTTATGTGTGAAATGAAAATGCCAGTAAGAATTGATGACAAAATCTGATTAGGGAACTAATCAGATTCACACAGTGGGAGGTGAGGGTACCTATGAGATTTTTCTTCAAAAAAAAAAAAAAAACAAAGTTATCTTTGCATCTTTTATAGCTATAATTTCATTCAAATATTATATGATCAGATCATCTCATAAATTCATACTAGTGTTCCTACTAAATTAATAACTATCACTTCACAGTTTAGTTAAAATTTAGAGTACCAACTTAGGAATATTCGAGTAGGAGGAGTCAACAACTGTTTCCCAGGTCATATTCATGACGCAATTAAAGAAAAAGAGGCAGTGCCACAGGTACTGGGCTCCCCTGAGCTGCTGGGCAGTGAATCCCCAGTCAAGGAGCTTGCAACGGCTGGTTCCCCTTATCAGCTCTTATTGGTCCTGAAGGTTCAAATATAGCCTGTCGTCCAGTAATGCACATGTTCACCATCTGAAACACTTATATGTGGCTCAAATGAAATAATTACTCAGGACAGCCCCTAAAGGAATGCTCCTTTGCTCGTTTTTTCCAGCTGAAGTACAAGAGCCCTGTTTCTCCACTGCTGGGGGCTTCCTTTTACTGGTATCACAGACACAGCACTCATTCACACCCCACGTTACTGCAAAGTCAACTTACCATTTAATATAACAGCACACTCCAGTAAGGGTTCACAGTTCTCTCTTTCATTTATGACTGACACAGAAGCAAGAATCACAGATGTAACTGCATGGATTATTTCTATGTTTCTATGCTATAAGTAAAAAAAAAAAAAAAATCAAAGCACAAGTAAGTTAAAATCAACTTAAAATTTAATTTTAAATGTAAAACTTACTAAATTTATGAAAATAAAGCCACACTTGACACTCATTCTAAAAAGTGAGTTAGGGCTTCCCTGGTGGTCCAGTGGCTGAGACCCCGGCTCCCAGTGCAGGGCCCAGGTTCAATCCCTGGGCAGGGACTATATCCCATATACTGCAACTAGGTTTATAAATAAGTATTAAAAAATAAAATAAAATAAAAAGTGAGTTAAAGCTGGACACAGATCAGCAGTTTGAAAAGAGCAGCCCTGAATCCTGGGTAAATAACGGTAGGCTCAAAAAGGTGTAACCACATTAAATAGACTTCTGGTACCCGCGTCTTCTAACTTTAATTTTAACAATGTAAAACTCAATTATATACAATAAATAATTACTTTTTTAACAAGAAAAAGAAAATTTATCTTTGAAGGATGAGGGTTACCATTTTTGAATCCTGCTCCGCTCTCACACTGTCCTCACTGGGGGCTTCTGCTGTCTGCCACCCCTCCACCGGGCTCTCCAACAACATGTCTACTAGCAAATTCTTGAGCCTTTGCCACAGTTCTTCTTTCTGCTTCCTTGATAATTCATCTATCAACTCATTTAGGTTGAACGGGTCACAAGTATCATTCTGCAAAATAAATAGCAACTGTTACATTTCAAATACAAGAAAACAGTTCTATCTTCTTTATAATGGCATCAAAAGAAGTTTATGTGCTAATAACTAAGTTTGAAATTTGAGAGTCAGGCTGTAGTGTCTGAATCCAGTCCTAAAAGGGCAACAGGAGTGATCAGACAGAAAGCAGCAGATGCCTCCATGCCTAGTCAGTCCTGGTATACTCCTCTTCACCCCCTTAGCAAAACTGCCCCTGACATCAATCCACCCAGACGTCCTCCGTCTCCAGGCCTGAAATCTGATTACAAGTGGACACCAGAGCTCAAGTAACAGTAAGAGCCACAACAGTAATAATACAGCCATGCAAAGGACTGCAAGCAGGTTTTCTGGTCTCCAACCAGTCTTGGGCCCTGACTTTGTCCCTGTATCCAATCTGGTACAACCTGAGCACCACAACAGCCACAGTAAGGGATTATAACTCCTTGAATAAAATAAAAACCAATGAGGCCATATTGATAATAAATAGTAGCCAATAATTGGGCTTCCCCAATGGCTCAGCAGTAAAGAATCCGCCTACAGTGCAGGAGATGCAGGCGACGTAGGTTCGATCCCTGGGTCAGGAAGATTTCCTGGAGGAGGGCATTACAACCCACTCCAATATTCTCACCTGGAGAATCCCATGGACAGCGGAGATTGGCGGGCTGTAGTCCACAGCATCACAAAAAGTCAGACACAACTGAAGTGACTGAGCATGCACACACAGCCAATAACTTATCAATAATTAACTAATGGCATTGGCATGCTATTAATAGCAATAAATAAATACAGCAGCAATTTGGGATTGGAAAACCACAATTTTGTAGTGATCATTGTAATAATTGATTCAGGCAAAAAACCCCAACTATCAATATATTTTAAAGGTATTGTGAAATACACATATGGAAAAGTGTACTAAGTGTGACTGTAGGTAAATAAATAAAGCCTCGTGTCTCCACCACCCCTCCAGGGCTGCCGCCCTCCCCTCCCCAGTTTTTTTAGCATTTATGGTAATTACTGCCTTGCTTTTCTTGATAACTTCACCACCATTTGCATCCCTAAACCATGTCCTGTAAATAGGTCTATTTTCCACTTGGTAGAGAACTGGGTCACAAGGTCTCTGTTCTTTCATATCTTGCTTCTCTTGCTCAACATTATTTAGTGACGCTCATCCATACACTGCATGTCATTACAGTTCATTTAGTTTCATTTCATTTCCATTATAGTTTTGCTTTTACTTTTGTAGAGTTTTCCATTGCATAAACATAACAAAATATATTTATCCATTCTTCTGTTGATCACTATTTAGTTGTTTCTGGGTTTTGGGTATTTCAGAAAAACACTGCAAAGAACATTGTTTTACATGGCTCTTATTTAAGGACTAAATAAAAAATGGATTGTCAATTGAAGAGTCTGTATACATTCAACACTATCAGTTGAATATATATTTATTACTCTAAATGTTGTAGCAGTTTCCATATCCCCAGCAGTGATGAAATTTTCAAATATTCCACATCTCCCCAACAAGTAGTATTTTCAGTCTGGTGGGAGACAGTGGTATTTTATCTTTTCGTTTTCTTCCAAAGGGCAGAAGTTGGATGAGGAGAAAAGAATTTACCTAGTCTCAATTTACTTCCCCACAGCATGCGTGCGTGGTCAGTCGCTTAGTGTTTGGGACTCCATAGACAGCAGCCCACCAGGCTCCTCTGTCCATGGGATTTCCCAGGCAAGAATGCTGGAGTGGGTTGTCATTTCCTCCTCCAGGGGATCTTCCCGACCCAGGGATCAAGCCCATGTCTCCTGTGTCTACTGCACTGGCAGGTGGATTTTTTTACCACTGTGCCACCCAAAGATCACTTGTTAATTACAAAAGTGGGAATACTAACGCACCAGCAATGACACAAATCGACACCATGTGCCTCACCAAGGAGGCCGTGACACCACTTACACACGCAGCCCCTCCATATGCATAAACGAGCAAACGAGGGCAGGGGAAGGGCAGCCTCAGAGCAGCTGCCTGCACGCTTCCAGACTGTCAGTCACGGGGGGTGTGCCGTGGCACTCTGGAGTAAAGAGACTAGCAAGGCAGGACAGCGGAGCAAAGCCACCTCTCCATCCCAGTCCCAGCAGCCTCCTCTCCGCGGGACCCATCGGAGTGGTCCAGGGCTCTTCGTCTTTCCCACTACTTTTGTCTGGAATTCTCTCCCGCAATCTCCATCCAGTTCTTAGCTGTCACTACTTTGACTTTCACTGCATGATCAGAACAAGTGGGGTATGTGTCATGTGCCCCAAGGTCACAGATTTTAGAGTCGGGGCCCTAAAGCTGGGGTCCTCCAGAGTCGGTCCTAGGCCCTGCTCCTACTACACTGCGTGGATGACCCAACGCATCCCACAGGAGCTGACGCCCCCGAGCCTGCCTCCGGCCGAGCTGCTCCTGGCTCCAGGCCTGCCTCTCCACATCCACCTGCACGCTTCTCACACGTGCGTCCTGGAGCCGCTCAGCACATCCCACGTGAGCCATCTCCTCCCTCAAGCCTGCCCTCTTCCCACTTAGGACCTCGCTGAATGAATGAGGTCCTTTTCTTTGTGTTCAAAGGAATATTCCCAAAAGGTGAGTCTTCTCTTTCTGTCTTTCTCTCTCTTTCACCCTTTTGCACACAGGTCACTCTCTGCTTAAAAGTCCCTGTTCCTCTCAGGACAGTCTCAATTCCTCAGAATGGTCAAGGTCTCATTCCCGATGTCACCTCTTTCCTTCTTCCTCAGCTGGTGTTTTTACACTAAACATCTCTAAGTTCAAACACAAGGTACTTCTCCAGTCTTCAGAGTTAACCCTGTTGGTTAGCGCAGTCCTTCTCCATACCCCTCTGACTGGTTAACTTATTTCACTTTTTAGATCTTTGGTTCCACAGCCTTTTTATCAGGATGGGAAACATTCCATGTCTAAATCTGGGTCCCTCCACACCTCTGCCCCAGTTTAGCCCTTACCCTGGTGTGTTTACACACCTGGATTCACCACAACACAGTAAATAACCTAAGGACAAAAAAGGATGTCTTCCTCACAATGCCACGCACAGAACAAGAGATCAATAAACGTTTAAGTAGGTGATTCGAAACATCTTGTGTTACGCCACTTAGCATGCTCACAACAACCCTCTTAAAGCAAACGGGAAACACTCCCATCGGGAGATCTAATTGTGTTTAGTTCTGCCTTACTTCTTTAAATACACCTTGGTCTGTACGGATTCACTGAAATGATTATATTTCACTTGTGGATATAATGATTTTAGCAAAACGTCTATATATTAACAGTCAAAATCACAATAAAGCTAAATATAAAACTTACATCAAGTTGAATGAATTGCAAAAATTTTCCAATTAGCTCCTTAGACACTGCTTGTATGAATGTCTCACGTTTTTCCATAGCAGATCAAACTGTTTTTCATATGGCATTTATTCTGCAACACTAGTAAAAAAAACACAATCATAGTTAGTACCCAAAACTGCAAGGAAATCCCTACACTACCTGTGATAGACAGTTTCTAACAATATTCTGACCTAAACAAGCTATAACATCTAAAAAAAAACTTTGTTACCAAGGAGGAAAGGGATTGACATATACACTCTACTGTATATAAAGAGGTAACTAGTAAGAGCCTCGGAGAAGGCAGTGGCAGCCCACTCCAGTACTCTTGCCTGGAAAATCCCATGGACGGAGGAGCCTGGTGGGCTGCAGTCCATGGGGTCGCTAGGAGTCGGACACGACTGAGCGACTTCACTTTCACTTTTGACTTTCCTGCATTGGAGAAGGAAATGGCAACCCACTCCAGTGTTCTTGCCTGGAGAATCCCAGGGATGGGGGAGCCTGGTGGGCTGCTGTCTCTGGGGTCGCACAGAGTCGGACACGACTGAAGCGACGCAGCAGCAGCAGCAGCAAGAGCCTGATTACAGCACTGGGGGCTCTACTCTACACTCTGTAATGACATATATGGGAAAGAAAGAATCTAAAAGAGAGTGGATAAGTGTACAATTGATTCTGTGCAGCAGAAACTAACACAACATTGTGAATCAACTATATCGCTAAAAAATAATTAAAAATAAATAAAAATAACTTCCTTCTTTTCTTCACTGAGAACAGTATCAACAAAACATCATGTTTTTATCGATTGTTAATGAAGTTACCAACTAAGGACAGAGAAATCCAACAGCTCTAGGAGGCTCACCTCTCTCCCTTTCTAGGACCTTCACAAGATGCTCCTTCAGGTCTGAGGCAGCTCAGCAAAGAACAGACTGGGCCGAGCTGCTAACACCTGAAGACTCTCCTTCCTCAAGCGCATTCCTGCACCAGGAAAACCCTGCCGGTGGCCTTGCCAGGCAATGTGTGGCCTCGGGGCCGCCTGTGAGCTTGTTAGTGTGCGCATCAGGTGCACTCCTCCCTGGCCCCGTGGGACAGAGCTCAGGGATTGTCTCCCGGAAAAAATCCTATTTTCCATTTACACTGCCTAGTGCTTGCAGTGCCTGATTCGAAAGAGATCATGAAGCAACTGCAAAGAACATAGGTGTAGCAGGACACTTACCTTAAAAATAAATGAAAACCTCCTGCAGTCACAAGCAGAGCAACACGGAAAATTACTGGTACCAATGGCAACAATTACCAGGACAGAGTCATCTTAAATGCAGAACCCCAAGATCTTAGCATTTAAATCAAACAACAATAACAGAAAATAACTTCTCCAAATAAGTAACACTAAAGTATGGCCGCCTCAGCCCTCAACTCAGATGGCTGAGAGACAGGCATGACTTCTGACCCGCCAAGCAGGCAGGAGGGTCACCAGCAATAAGCCTGATGCATGATTATGGCTAGTTTGAGTTCAAGAGTTTAAATGAACAGTATTCCAAAAAAGGTGCAGCCAACCACACAGAACCTTTTACCTTAAAATGGGGACCTTGCTTGTTTGTGATTCTGGTAGCTTTTCTGGTTTGCTCTATTTCCAAGTGTAATTCCCACAGTAATCCAATAGACGACCAGATTCACTGCCATAGCCCCCATTTTCTCTCTGGTGATTGTAGTTCTTTAAGGATAATTAATTTTCCAACTTCACTAAATCTCTCTAGTGAAGTGACCACTTCACTAGAGTGACCACTACTGTGTGCATAAGGCCCCGCCCCTCCAAGCAGAGCTACCTTCTAGGAGAGATCACCTCGCCAGGCAACTGCCATCCCAATGGCAGGGTGCTCTGTACTAAGATGAGTATTTAAAAGAGACTTTTGTCACGTTGTTACCGCAGAAAACCCCTATCACCTGGAGCCAACCATTCATCTCAGAACTAGGAGAGACACCTGAGGACAGTTTTCCCAGGGCACAAGCGCTCAGAGAACTGATCTCTGAGATCAGTCTCCGGTCCAGGGCTCAGGGGACCCTGCCCGGTGTCAGTCCCCGGTCCGGGCTCAGGGGATCCTGCCCGGTGTCAGTCCCCGGTCCTGGGCTCAGGGGACCCTGCCCGGGATCAGCCCCCGGTCCGGGCTCAGGGGACCCTGCCCGGTGTCAGTCCCCGGTCCTGGGCTCAGGGGACCCTGCCCGGGATCAGCCCCCGGTCCGGGCTCAGGGGATCCTGCCCGGTGTCAGTCCCCGGTCCGGGCCTCAGGGGACCCTGCCCGGTGTCAGTCCCTGGTCCTGGGCTCAGGGAACCCTGCCCGGGATCAGCCCCCGGTCCGGGCTCAGGGGATCCTGCCCGGTGTCAGTCCCCGGTCCGAGGCTCAGGGGACCCTGCCCGGTGTCAGTCCCCGGTCCTGGGCTCAGGGGACCCTGCCTGGGCTCAGCCCCCGGTCCGGGGCTCAGGCGATCCTGCCCGGGGTCAGCCCAGCCCAGGCTGCGGGGCCTCTGAACTCAGTCCCGGGGGAACAGGCGCGGAGTGTGGCCCGCTCCCGGCCCGGCGCCCGCCTTCCCGGCCGCCTCAGAGCCCCGGCCGGGCCGCGGGCTCAGATCGCGGCCCACGCGGAGGCTGCGGTGTTAGGGAACCGAGCGGACCGAGCCCCCGTCTCCCGGTCCCCCGCCCCCAGCCCTCCGCCGGCCAAACCCGCGGCGCTCACCTTGTCCCCGGGACCCGCAGTTTCCCGCGTTCTGACCAGATTCAAACCCGCCCGCCGGCTCCCCCAACGCGCCCCGCCCGCTCGCGCGTCACACGCGCCGCTCTCGCGATAACTGGGCGTGGGCGAGGCCGCCGGAGGGCGCACGCCCGCCCCGCCCCGCCCGCCTCAGGCCCCGCCTCCGAGGCCGCCAGAGCCGCTGCGCGGGCCGCGCCTCTCCACGCGAGCTCGGATCGTGACATTTTTTAGCTTGACATCAAAATTTGTCGTGGCTTAAGTGATTGAAACAGATACAACCTCTGACATAATTATAAAGACTGACTCAGAATAAAACTGTGACATCACCCTTTATATGCATCCAGTGACGTCTGAACACTAGCAGCTGAACTCCGGTCTGGGTGAACTCTACGTTTCCCACGTAATTGTGTCCTTAATGCAGTATCTGTTTCTGCCATGCAATTTCTATGGACCATGTGCCCAGCAAAATATATTTATAAATAAATGTAGACACATATACTTACTATCTTCTCATCAAAATTCTCTAGATTTACAAACATATTAATTGGGATACAAATATATCAGAATGAAAGTGAAAGTGTTAGTGGTTCAGTCGTGTCCGACTCTCTGTGACCCCATGGACTGTAGCCCGCCGGGCTCCTCTGTCCGTGGGATTCTTCAGGCAAGAATACTGCAGTGGGTAGCCAATCCCTTCTCCAGGGTGTCTTCCCTACCCACGGATGGAACCTGGGTCTCCTGAATTGTAGGCAGATTCTTTATCATCTGAGCCACCAGGGAAGCGTACAAATATATCAAAGTCATATATAAATTGATTGTAAATGTCGTAAATATTACATATAAAATTAAACTTGTTGAAACACACTTCTTAATAATATGTTTAAGACTGTTTTCTAATAAGTTGTATATTCTGATTTATGTTTATTGCTGCAAATACTGAGAAAACTTTACACTAAAAAAAAAAGCAGACAAATGAAGAAACAATTGATAGCAATGTTCAGTTCAGTTCAGTCGCTCAGTCGTGTCCGACTCTTTGCGACCCCATGAATTGCAGCAGGCCAGGCCTTCCTGTCCATCACCAACTCCCGGAGTCCACTCAAACTCACGTCCATCGAGTTGGTGATGCCATCCAGCCATCTCATCCTCTGTCGTCTCCTTCTCCTCCTGCCCCCAATCCCTCCCAGCATCAGAGTCTTTTCCTAGCTAAATACAATAGCATTTAACTAAAATATGTTCATACTAGCAATGAACATATTTTACTTAAATGCCAAAAATCAGATATTGATCTATCATCAATTTCTTTTAATTTAACTTGTATCAGCTAACAATTTGATTGGACTTTCCTTCAATTTTCGTTGGAACCAAAGACTTGGAAACCATCTGAATTTCAAAAGAATTTGAACCCAGTCACTTGAAATAATTTTTCTCAGTTTCCGAAAAACCTTAACCCAGATACATTGAATTACTATTAATTATATCAGCTACTATTTGAAGGCACTTTTGCCAATACAGGTTTTTTAGATAAAAGCTTTTTTTGCTCGCTTTATATGTTTTTCTCACACCTTGGGGATCTGCAGATTTCACTCATCCATTCCTCAGCCAGATCAGATTGAACCGTCTAAGGAACTGTTCACAAACTGCTGAGGAACAAAGAATGTATCTCTAAGATTCTGGCCGTGGGCCCACTGAGATCACCAGGACAAAGGAACAAAGTCCCCCTGGACTCACCCCAGGCGTGTCCTCCACTTGGAATCAAGACCTGGAGGAGGACCATCCCCAGGGCTCCAGCATGAGCCCACCCTTTGTGTCCTGAGGCTTTGGGTGTTGCTTTGAGGGCTCATCTGTGGTGTAGGTGCTCTGAGCCTTCTGCGCCCCCTGCCCAGTTCCAGTAGTCACCACACAAAGCGGCACCCCAAACCCCAGGCCCTGTCCCGCGAGGCCCTGGACTAGCCCTTCTCGCACCCACCCCAACGTCTGAAGTCCTTTCACTGTGCCTGTGAGGACAGGCCTGCAGCTGCCACTCCTCAGGCTGAACCGTCCGGAGCGGACCCTGGACTAACTGGCCATCTGGGGAGGTAGCGGGTGGTCCTGGTTTGACAAGAAGCTTGTGACAGCGAGGCCAGAGGAGCTCACTGGAGGCCCGGGGCATCCGGGCGGTCCCCAGGGGTCTGCGCGGCCCCGCCCACTTCTCCTCGGGAGCAGCCCCAGCCCCCGCCTTCCGCTCAGCCCCCGCCCCTGAAGTCCCCGGACGCCACGCCCCGTCACCCTGCTCCTCACCCGCCGGGCGGCCACGCCCACCTCCTACCACAGTAACCTTGGGGCTGTGGGCGCTCCCGGTGGCCCCGCTCCCCCGCTGCCCCCACACCCCACATACCCCACACTCCCCCACACCCCCACAAACACCCGACGCCCACACACGCCACACAGCCCCACAGCCTCCACATGTCCACACCCCACCCACGCCCACATCCCCCACTCCCACACAACACCCACACAACCCCCACACACCACACCCCCCACACACACCTCACACCACACACACCCCACACGTCCACACAACACCCGCACACACACAACCCCCACACCCACACACCCCACGCACACACAGACCTCACACCCCTCACCCCACACACACCCCACCCACACCCGCACACACACAACCCCCCACACCCACACCCCCCACACACCACACACACACACAGACTTCACACACCTCACCCCACACATACCCCACCCATGCCCGCACCCACACACACACAACCCCCACACACCCGGCACCCACAAACCTGACACCCACACACACCTCATACTCCACACCTATACACCCCACACTCCCCCACACCCGCACATACACAACCCCACACACCTCACATCCCACACCACACACACCCCACATTCCCCTACACATCCACACAACACACACAGATAACCCCCCACGCCCACACACCTCACATCCTTCACCCCACACACAACACCACACACACACAACCCCCACATACCCGACACCCACACACCCCACACTCCCCCACACACCTCACACCCACACCCCCCCACACAATACCCGCACACACATCACACACTCCCCCACACACACACCCACATACTCCACATCCCCACACACCCCAAACACCAACATACACCCTACATACCCCACATCCACAGACCTCACACCCCACACACCTCACACACCCCCCACACACCCACCCAGACACCCCACACCCACACACCCCACACACATCCACACACCTCACATCCCACACACACACACACACACCCCACACATACACCACACCCTCCACACACCCACACACCTCCCACACCCACACATGCTCCACACCCTCCACATACCCCTCACACACACCCACACACCCCTCATGTCACACGCACCTCCACACACACACACACACACACACACACACCCTACACACCCCTCACATCCCCACACACACCCCCACACAGCCCCTATACCCCACACACACCCACATACCCACCCCCACCCCCTAGACCCACACATCCCCACACACACCCATACACTCCACACCCACATACCCAGCCCCCAAGCCCCACACATCCCCACACACACCCACACACCCTACACACACCCCCACACACAACACATACACACACACGTACACAACCCACACAAACCCACACCTCACACACACACGCACACCCCATATCCCCCAAACCCCACACACCCCCACACACCACACACCCACACACAGCACACACACCCCTACACACTCCACGTCCCCACACCCAGATACCCAACCCCACACACATACCCACACACACCCACAAGTCCCACACACCCCATACCCGCCTCGCTGCCCCACGCGGAACCCTGCTCCACTTCCTCCCTCTTTCCATCCCAGTCCACTCTCCAGGTTGGGGGTGTTCAGTCCCTGGGGCAGAAAGTGATCAAAGCAGGTGGTTCTGGAGCCATACAGGGCTGGGAGGAGGCCCTGCAGAAACCTGTCCTTCTTTTTGTGGTTTGATACTCTACCTTCTCTGCAATAAAAGTCTGAACTTGGGAAACGTACGTGGAGTGGATTCAACAACAATGAAAGGTAAAGCAGAAGTCACTGGAAGCTCAAGGGCCACCCTTGCTCTGCCTGGGGACTTCACCCAAGTCTGGAGGATCTCAGGGCAACACCCAGGAGGGGGGTGTGAAGACAGGGGCCCCTCTGCAGGTGCCACCACTCCTAGACATAAGACTCTTCCACATGGTCCCCAAAGGAATCTGCACACACATCTGCCTCTCAAGATGGCAGAAATAGAAGGATGTGGGCTCATCTTCTCCTGTGAGAACTCCAAACTTGAAACTAACCACTGAACAACCATTGACAGGAGAATATTGGATCCCACCAAAAAAAGATACCCCTGTCAAGGGCAAAGGAGAAGCCCCAATAAGACAGTAAGAGGAGCAAGATCATGTTTAGAAACAAACCTCAGATAAATATCAATAACCTCAGAGAGGTAGATGACATCACCCACGCATGTGGCAGAAAGCGAAGAGGAACTGAAGAGCCTCTTGAGTAAAGTGATAGAGGAGAGTGAAAAAGTTGGCTTAAAACTCAGCATTCAAAAAACTAAGATCATGGCATCCGGTCCCATCACTTCATGGTAAATAAATGGGGAAACAATGCAAACAGTGACAGACTTTATATCCTTGGGGCTCCAAAATCACTGCAGATGGTGACTGCAACCATGAAATTAAAAGACGCTTGCTCTTTGGAAGAAAAGCTATGACCAACCTAGACAGCATATTAAAAAGCAGAGACATTACTTTGCTGACAAAGGTCCATCTAGTCAAACCTATGGTTTTTCCAGTAGTCATGTATGGATGTGAGAGTTGAACTATAAAGAAAGCTGAGTGCCAAAGAATTGATGCTTTTTAACTGTGGTGTTAGAGAAGACTCTTGAGAGTTTCTTGGACTCTAAGGGGATCCAACCAGTCCATCCTAAAGGAAATTGGTCCAGAATGTTCACTGGAAGGACTGATGCTGAAGCTGAAACTCCGATACTTTGGGCACCTGAAGGTAGAGTTCCAGAGAATAGCAAAGAGAGATAAGAGAGCCTTTCTCAGTGATCAGTGCAAAGAAATAGAGGAAAACAGTAGAATGGGAAAGATTAGAGATCTTTTCAAGAAAATTAGAGATACCAAGGGAACATTTCATGCAAAGATGGACATAATAAAGGACAGAAATGGTATGGACCCAAGAGAAGCAGAAGTTAAGAAGAGGTGGCAAGAATACACAGAAGAACTATACAAAAAAAGATCTTCATGACCCAGATAATCACGATGGTGTGATCATTCACCTAGAGCCAGACATCCTGGAGTGCAAAGTCAAGAGGGTCTTAGGAAGCATCACTACAAACAAAGCTAGTGGAGGTGGTGAAATTCCAGCTAAGCTATTTCAAGTCCTAAAAGATGATGCTGGGAAAGTGCCGCACTTAATATGCCAGCAAATTTGAAAAACTCGGCAGTGGCCATAGGACTGGAAAAAGTCAGTTTTCATTCCAATCCCAAAGAAAGGCAGTGCCAAAGAATGCTCAAACTGCCGTACAATTGCACTCCTGTCACACGCTGTAAAGTAATGCTCAAAATTCTCCAAGCTAGGCTTCAACAGTACATGAACTGAGAACTTTCAAGCTGGATTTACAAAAGGCAGAGGAACAAGAGACCAAATTGTCACATATGCTGGATCATAGAAAAGCAAGCGAATTCCAGAAAAACATCTACTTCTGCCTCATTGACTACACTAAAGCCTTTGACTGTGTGGATCACAACAAACTGTGGAGAATTCTTCAAGAGATGGGAATACCAGACCACTGACCTGCCTCCTTGGAAGGAAAGTTATGACCAACCTAGATAGCATATTAAAAAGCAGAGACATTACTTTGCCAGCAGAGGTCCGTCTAGTCAAGGCTATGGTTTTTCCAGTGGTCATGTATGGATGTGAGAGTTGGACTATAAAGAAAGCTGAGTGCAGAAGAATTGATGTTTTTGAACTGTGGTGTTGGAGAAGACTCTTGAGAGTCTCTTGGACTGCAAGGAGATCCAACCAGTCCATCCTAAAGGAGATCAGTCCTGGATGTTCATTGGAAGGACTGAAGTTGAAGCTGAAACTCCTATATTTTGGCCACCTGATGTGAAGAGCTGACTCATTTGAAAAGACCCTGATGTTGGGAAAGACTGAAGGCAGGAGGAGAAGGGGACGACAGAGGATGAGATGGTTAGATGGCATCACCGACTCAATGGACATAAGTTTGGGTAAACTCCAGGAGTTGGTAATGGACAGGGAGGTCTGGCATGCTGCAGTTCATGGGGTTGCACACGACTGAGCGACTGAACTGAACTGACCTGCCTCCTGAGAAATCTATATGCAGGTCAAGAAGCAACAGTTAGCACCGGACATGGAACAACAGAACTTTTACAGATTGGGAAAGGAGTATGTCAATAAGCTGTATATTGTCACCTTGCTTATTTAACTTATATTCAGAGTACATCATGCAAAATGCTGGGCTGAATGAAGCACAAGCTGGAATCAAGGTGGCTGGAAGAAATATCAGTAACCTCAGATATGCAGATGACACCACCCTTATGGCAGAAAGTGAAGAGGAACTAAAGAGCCTCTTGAAAGTGAAAGAGGAGAGTGAAAAAGCTGGCTTAAAACTCAACATTCAGAAAACTAAGATATGGCGTCTGGTCCCATCACTTCAAGGCAAATAGATGGGGAAACAATGGAAACAGTGACAGACTTTATTTTCTTGGGCTCCAAAATCAATGCAGATGGTGACTGCAGCCATGAAATTAAGACGCTTACTCCTTGGAAGAAAAGCTATGACCAACCTAGACAGCATATTGAAAAGCAGAGACATTAGTTGCCGACAAATGTCTGTGTGGGCAAAGCTATGGTTTTTCCAGTAGTCATGTATGGATGTTGAGAGTTGGACCATAAAGAAAGCTGAGCACCGAAGAGTTGATACTTTTCAGCTGTGGTGTTGAAGAAAATTCTTGAGAGTCCCTTGGATGGCAAAGAGATCTTTTCTTATTAAAGAAAATCAGTCCTGAATATTTATTGGAAGAAATGATGCTGAAGCTGAAGGTCCAATACTTTGGCCACTTGATGGGAAGAACTGACACGTTAGAAAACACCCTGATGCTGGGAAAGATTGAAGGCAGGAGGAGAAGGCGATGACAGAGGATGAGATGGTTGGATGGCATCATCAACTCGATGGACATGAGTTTGAGCAAGGTCCAGGAGGTGGTGGTGGATAGGGTAGCCTGGCATGTTGCAGTCCATGGGGTCAAAAAGAGTCGGACACGACTGAGTAATTGAACTGAACTGAACCTTCTACAATGACCTTGGAACAAGATGGGAAAGGGGAGCGATCTGCCTTCATCTTCCTCAGGGCTCCTGGAGCCAGGGCAGCTCCTCCCGGGAGAGCCCCACTGAGCTAGGTGGGGGTCTCTTGGGTAGGCAACTCCGAGGAGTATGTGATATATGCCCAGAGCAAATCACCTTTAGCCATGCTGCAGATTAGAATTTCCTGAGCTGCTAATGAGAACATGAACCTATACCTGGGCAGACCAATGAACTCAGACAATGGGAGGGAGGCCCAGTGAGCACTCGTGTGTTTAACTAGTATCAGAATCCCCAGGTGATCCTAATGGGCAGAAGTTGCTGGCAGAAAAGATGGAAAAGTGAAAGTGACGTCGCTCAGTCGTGTCTGACTTTTTGTGACCCCATGGACTATGGCCTACCAGGTTCCTCCGTCCATGGGATTATCCAGGCAAGAGTACCAGAGTCGGTTGCCATTTCCTTCTCCAGGAGATCTTCCCAACGGAGGGATTGAACTCGGGTCTCCCACATTGCAGGCAGACACTTTACCATCTGAGCCACCAGGGAAGTCAGAAAAAATGGGGAAAGAGGAAATTTGAGTGGCACAAGCGTAGAACCTGTAGTGCTGAGCCCACCGTAAGCGAGCATTGCCTGGGGGATGCTGCCCCCTGTCTGAATCCTTCCAAGCCAGACTTCCAACCCCTGTCATGATCACCGTCCTCTCAAAGAGCACCAGCACGATGAAACTGGACACAACCCAACGTCCACCAACAGACAAGTGGGCAAACAAGGTGGGCCCACCCACACGGTGGCATACTCTTCAGCCTTAGAGGGAACAGGGCTCTAACTCAGGCTGTAATGTCGATGAGCCCGAAGACACGATGCCCAGTGAGAGAAGCAGACACAAAAGAGACACCGTGTGTGATTCCACTAATAGGAAATGTCCGCAACAGGCAGATCCACAGGCAAAGGTAGCTTAGGAGATGGCAGAGGCTGACAATGACTGCTAATGGGTGCAGGGCGCCTTTCGTGTGATGAAAACCATCTGGAATTGACTGTAATGTGTTCACAGCCTTGTGAACATACTAAAAACCACTGAATTGTATACTTTAAAAGGCTAAATTTTATAGCATATGGATTATATGTTAATAAAGCTGTTATAAACAAATCTCAGCAGGCTGAGTACCAACACAGACGTACCTAGCTGGGGATTTGAAATCGAGTTAGTGGAGTGGGAAAGCAGAGCTGGTGTGGAAACCTCTACCGGGCCCACACTCCTGGGCAGTGCTCACAGGCAGTGGGATGTGCAGGAAGCTTTCAGAAGGCGGCCGCACTCAGCAACAGGAGCTCTCACCTCAAGACAAACGAGGATCACCCGGGAGTCTTTATGGCCCAGCTTGGGCCTCCTCAGACCTACCTGGTCAGGCTCTCTGGAGGTGGGAATGGGTCTCTTGGGGGCCCTGTGTGCGCATGGTCCCAGGGGAGCCTGTTGGGAAGACGGGAATGGGAGCTGGCACAGCACCGCTGTGGATCTGTCTGTTCTGAACCTTTCAATGCAATGCAGCCTTTGTGTCTGCTCCTCGAACGGAGCAGCAGACAGAGCAGGTGGCGGTTCCCAGGATGTAGGAAAGGGGCCCCTGTGCACAGCTGTCCCTGCAGGGACTCCTTCCTGCTGTCATTCACACAGGGCCAGCAGTGTCTATGAGATATGTGGTCTGGACCTCCTAGTGAGGAGCAGAGCCCTAACACTGTTCTGTGTGCAGGTAAGTTAGGCTTGCCCTTCACAGCCTTTTCCAGGAACATACATGTTGAGTACGTACAGCACACAGTCTTGTCTTGTCCAAATTAACATCAACTGTCTATCGTGTTAAATCACTTTACACCATCAACTTTATCTTACGTGTGGGTATTTTCCTAGAAGTCCATTCGTGAAAGAGTAAGGAAACTGTAATTATTGGCTGTTACTAAATAATTAAATTCAAGAGATGGCTTAAAGGTTTTTGTGATATTGAGATAGTTTAGTAAAATAATAACTGACCATCAACTCATCTAATCTCGTAAGAGTGACTTCATTGGAAGTATTTTGTTGTATTTAGATTGGGCGGTATCTCTACTTTAAAAGGAGATTCCTTGGTAGGCAAGTTTGCCATCCTGAGACAGCTGTAAAACATGCTGGTGGGACGCACCTGGTTCTTGCAGTTAACAAGATCTTGGGCAAATCATTTTCTTTGAGAGCCTATCTCCTCACTTGGAAAATGGAAGGCAGAGCTGTCACAATTAGTGGCTCCTTCTGGCTCTAAAACACATGCAGAAATGAATGAAATAGCTCCTTCCTGCGGAGAAGGCGATGGCACCCCACTCCAGTACTCTTGCCTGGGAAATCCCATGGGCGGAGGAGCCTGGTAGGCTGCAGCCCATGGGGTCGCTAAGAGTCGGACACAACTGAACAACTTAACTTTCACTTTTCACTTTCAGGCATTGGAGAAGGAAATGGCAACCCACTCCAGTGTTCTTGCCTGGAGAATCCCAGGGATGGGGGAGCCTGGTGGGCTGCCGTCTCTGGGGTCGCACAGAGTCGGACACGACTGAAGTGACTTAGCAGCAGCAGCTCCTTCCTGAACCTTCGAAAGCCGAAAGGTATCGCCCTGACCACAGCGCCACCTGGTGGGACCACGGCTCCTGACGGTGAGGAGGTGTCCGTCATCAGCAGCCCGACTGTCTCAGGATGACACAGACGTGAGGGCTCTGGGTCAGGGTGACGTGAGTGCTCACTTCAGTGCTCTGCTCACTTCTCCTGCCCCAGCAGCTGCAGGAGACAGGATATAAATGGAGAAAACAAAAACTGCATCGCTGCACCCGTGGAGCAAAATTGGAACAGGAATGCAGAATGAGGTCCTGGGGCCACGGGTTGCAAGCAGCGGACAAGCAGCTACAGCTGGAGTGTGGGGCCTCCTTTTTCATATGCTGTCTAGGTTGGTCACAGCTTTCCTTCCAAGGAGCAAGCGTCTTATATTCACGGCTGCAGTTACCGTCCGCAGCCATTTTGGAGGCCAAGAAAATAAACCCGTCACTCTTTGCACTTTCTTCCCCTTCTGTCTGCCATCAAGCGGGCTGGGCGTGCCCCATGGAGGACCAGTGCCAGGTCTGGGCTCTCTGCTTGCAGCCAAGTGCCAGGCAGACCTACCTGCCCAGCAAAAGAAGCTGAAAGGTTCAAAAACTGGTGCTTCTGGCGCAGCAGCCCCAGACCCAGACCCTGACCAGTAGCCATGTCAAGGCCCCTCTCACTTGGTTGCAGGAGCTGCTATCCCAAGATCCCAGCTCTCAAGGAGTGGGTCTCGGAATCTCCTTTAAGATCTGCTCTGGACCAAGGGCCAGGAGGCAAAGACAAGGATGGGGGACGAGCTCGACTCCCCCTGAAGCATCAACGTTGTGGAGACATCTATGTTGTAGTTGTTCAGTCACCAAGCCACGTCCGTTTGTGACCCATGGACTGCAGCACAGTACGTCCTCCACCAGCTCCCGGAGTTTGCTCAGATTCACGTCCACTGAGTCAATGATGCCATCCAACCATCTCATCCTCTGTCGTCCCCTTCTCCTCCTGCCTTCAATCTTTCCCAGCATCAGGGTCTTTTCCAATGAGTCAGCTCTCCGCATCAGGTGGCCAAAGTATTGGAGTTTCAGCTTCAGCATCAGTCCTTCCAATGAACACCCAGGACTGATCTCCTTTAGGATGGACTGGTTGGATCTCCTTGCAGTCCAAGAGACTCTCCAAAGTCTTCTCCAACACCACAGTTCAAAAGCATCAATTCTTTGACGCTCAGCTTTCTTCACAGTCCAACTCTCACATCCATATATGACCACTGGAAAAACCATAGCCTTGACTAGACGGACCTTTGTTGGCAAAGTTATGTCTCTGCTTTTGAATATGCTGTCCAGGTTTGTCATAGCTTTTCTTCCAAGGAGCAAGAATCTTTTAATTTCATGGCTATAGTGACCATTTGCAGTAACTGTGGAGCCCAAGAAATAAACTCTGTCACTGTTTCCACTTTTTCCCCTCCTACTTGCCTTGAAGTGATGGGACCAGATGCCATGATCTTAGGGTTTTGAACGTTGAGTTTCAAGCCAGCTTTTTCACTCTTTTTCACCCTCATCAAGATGCTCTTCAGTTCCTCTTCACTTTCTGCCATTAGAATGGTAACATCTGCATACCTGAGACTGTTGATATTTCCCCAGGCAATCTTGACTCCAGCTTGTGATTCAGCCAGTCTGGCATTTCCCATCATGTTATCTGCATATACGTTAAGTAGAAAGGGTGACAATGTACAGCCTTGTTGTATTTCTTTCCAAATTGTGAACCAATCAGTTGTTTCATGTAAGATTCTAACCGTTGCTTCTTGAGCCGCATACAGGTTTCTCAGGAGGCAGGTCAGGTGGCCTGGTATTCCCATCTCTTCAAGAATTTCCCACAGTTTGTTGTGATCCACAGAGTCAAATGCTTTAGTGTAGTCAATGAAGCAGAAGTAGATGTATTTCTGAAATTCCTTTGCTTTCTCTAAAATCCAACAAATGTTGGCAATTTGATCCTTGGTTCCCCTGTCTTTTCTAAATCTAGCTAGTACATCTGAAAGTTCTTGGCTCACCTACTGTTGAAACCTGACTTGAAGGATTTTGAGCATTTCCTTCCTAGTGTGTAAAATGAGTACAATTGTCCAGTAGTCTGAAAATTCTTTGGCATTGCCTTTCTTTGGGACTGGAATGAAAACTGACCTTTTCCACTCCTGTGGCCACTGCTCACTTTTCCAAATTTGCTGGCGTATTGAGTGCAGCACTTTCATAGCATCATCTTTTAGGAATTTAAATAGCTCAGCTGGAACTTCATCACCTCCACTAGCTTTGTTCATAGTGATGCTTCCTAAGGGCCACTTGACTTCACACTCCAGGCTGTCTGGATCTAGGTGAGTGACCACACCATCATGGTTATCTGGATCATTAAGACCTTTTTCGTACAGTTCTTCTGTGTATTCTTGCCATCTTTTCTTAATCTCTTCTACTTCTGTTATGTCCATACTGTTTATTATATCGTGCCCATCCTTGCATGAAATGTTCCTTTGATATCTCCAATTTTCTTGAAGAGATCTCTAGTTTTTCCCATTGTATTGTTTTCTATTTCTTTGCATTGTTCACTTAAGAAGGCCTTCTTATCTCTCCTTGCTATTCTTTGGAACTCTGCCTTTAGATGGGTATATCTTTCCTTTTCTCCTTTGCCTTTTGCTTCTCTTCCCTCCTCAGCTATTTGTAAGGCCTCCTCAGACAACCACTCTGCCTTCTTGAATTTGTTTTTCTTTGGGATGGCTTTGGTCACCACCCCCTGTACAATGTTACAAACCTCTGTCCATAGTTCCTCAAGCACTCTGTCTACCAGATCTGATCCCCTGAAAATATTTGTTACCTCCATTGTATAGTCATAAGGATTTGATTTAGCTCGTATGTGAATGGTCTAGGGATTTTCCCCACTTTCTTCAATTTAAGCTTGAATTTCGCAATAAGGAGCTGATAATCTGAGTCAGAGTCAGCTCCAGGTCTTATTTCTGCTGACTATATAGAGTTTCTCCATCACTGATTGCAAAGAATATCATCAATCTGATTTTGGTATTGACCATTTGGTGATGTCCATGTGTAGAGTCATCTCTTGTGTCGTTGGAAATGGGTGTTTGCCATGACTGGTGTGTTCTCTTGACAAAACTGTTAGCCTCTGCCCTGTTATATTTTGTATTCCAAGACCAAACTTGTCTGTTATTTCCGGTATCTCTTGACTTCCTTCTTTTGCATTCCAGTCCCCTGTGATGAAAAGGACATCTTTTTTGGGTGTCAGTTCTATGAAGGTCTTATAGATCTTCATAGAACTGGTCAACTTCAGCTTCTTCAGTATTAGTGGTTGGGGCATAGACTTGAGTTTCTGTGATGCTGAATGGTTTGCGTTGGAAATGAACCAAGATCGTTCTGTCGTTTTGGGACCGCGGCCAGGTACTGGATTTCAGACTCTTTTGTTGACTATGAAGGCTGCTTCATTTCTTCTAAGGATTATTTATTGCCCATAGCAGTAGTTACGATGGTCATCCCAATTAAAATTGCCCATTCCTGTCTATCTTAGGTCACTGATTCCTAAGATGTCGATGTTCATTCACTCTTGCCATCTTCTGCTTGACCATGTCCTATTTACCTTGACTCATGGACCTACAATTCCAGGTTCCTATGCGATATTGTTCTTTACAGCATCAGACTGTACTTTCACCACCAGACACATCCACAGTTGGGCATCATTTCCGATTTGGCCCAGCCTGTTCATTCTTTCTGGAGCTATTAGCAATTGCCTTCCACTCTTCCTCAGTAGCATATTGGACAGCTTCCAACCTGAGGGGCTTATCTTCTGGTGTTACGTCTTTTGGTCTTTTCATGCTGTTCACGGGGTTCTTAAGGCAAGAATGCTGGAGTGGTTTGCCGTTCCCTCCTCCAGTGGAGCACGTTTCTGTCAGAACTCTTCATACGACCCGTCCGTCTTGGGTGGCCTGCACGGCATGGCTCATAGCTTCACTGAGTCACCCAAGCCCCTTTACCACAACAAGCCAGATTCATGAAGAGGATCTTCTCTGACATCAGTGCAGTTAACTTCATAACCAACACCAGAAGGTGGGGGAGCATGCTTGGGAAGTTAAAACATCTTCTATGTAACTCTGGGAATAAAGAGTAAATCTCAATGGAAGTTATAAAACATCTAGATTAGATGAAAGCACGTGCTTAGCCAAAGTCGGGAGGGGAAGCAGAGCAGTGTGAAGGGTAAAACTTCTAGCATTAGATGAATTTAATTGTCTTAAAAGAAGGATGGAAAATAAGTTTGATATTCAACTCTGTAAACCAAGGTAGACAGAAGGGAGGCAAGAGCAGAATTTAATATAAAGAAAACAACTGACATAATAAAATAATATCTTTACAAAACTAATCTGCTTCCTGGGTGGCTCAGATGGTAAAGAATCCATCTGTAATGCAGGAGACCCAGGCTCGATCCCTGGGTCACTAAGACCCATGGAGAAAGGAATGCTACCCACTCCAGTATCCTGGCCTGGAGAATCCCATGAACCGAGGAGCCTGGGTAGGTAGGCTACAGTCCATGGGGTTGCAAAGGGTCAGACACAATTGAGCGACTAACACTTTCACTTTCTTTTTTTCTTCTTCACAAAACTACTAAGATAAATGGATTTCTCGCAATTCTAATCAAGAAAAAAGTAGAAGGTACACAGAAACAATGTTGTGAAATTAAAAGGAGCTGCAACTACAAATATAATAGAGATTGATAAGAAATTGTTTTCCAAAAAATTGGAAAGCATGAAGTAGATAGTCTGCAAAACTGATTTGATGAGAAATTGAAAATAAACTAATACCAAATGTTAAAATGAATGGCAATCCAATTCTTCCTGAAAGGCATCAGGCTCAGAAGTTTTTATAGGCAAATTACAGGTGATCACTCTCTCATGAGAACTTATCTTTTCAGAGACCAAAAGAGAAGGGAAGTCTCGCTCTCAGCCCCACATTACCAAACAACCATACGTACACAGGTCTTGCCTTAGGCTCTGCTCTCAAGGCGATCCAGATTGAAACCCTGGGTTTGAGAAGAACATCTTGGAAAAGCCAAACATGCTCATGCATACTTATACACACGCACACAAAGTGCATACATACGCACACACCATACACATGTACAACACAACAAGCACATATCCATACACTTGCGTGCACACACGTGTAAACACACAGGGCAGGTGTGTACATAGTCAACATCATGCACAACACACACGCGTCCACTCGTGCATGCACTGGCGGTTCCCATGTGCTCGTGCATGCAGACACAGGCACACGTGCACACCTGGCCCCTGAAGACAGGCCGCCCCTCGCGGCCTCGCATGCTGCTTGTGTGCAGTGGACTGCGACTCAACTTTACCAAGCGATGGGTAGCATCGTAAGCAGTTGGGAAAAGTCAACAAGATATTTCAGAGGTTTACACTTTCAAAGAAGGGTAACGTGTATACAACCAAATTTCCCCAAAGCTATTTCTGCACTCTTTATAAAGAACAGGTAGACCTGGTTCCTCATGTTGGGGGCATTCACACACTTGGAGGGGCGTGAGGGAAAATCTGGGCAAGGTTTTGGAAAAACTGTTGCATAAAAAATGATCTAAGAAGCTCTTGGTGTTATGTTTCATTTAAGTTATGCTAACGTGTTTGACTATGCCAAAGCCTTTGACTGTGTGGATCACAATAAACTGTGGAAAATTCTGAAAGAGATGAGAATACCAGACCACCTGACCTGCCTCTTGAGAAACCTGTATGCAGGTCAGGAAGCAACAGTTAGAACTGGACATGGAACAACAGCCTGGTTCCAAATAGGAAAAGGAGTACGTCAAGGCTGTATATTGTCACCCTGCTTATTTAACTTATATGCAGAGTACATCATGAGAAACGCTGGGCTCGAAGAAGCACAAGCTGGAATCAAGATTGCCGGGAGAAATATCAACAACCTCAGATATGCAGATGACACCACCCTTATGGTAGAAAGTGAAGAGGAACTAAAAAGCCTCTTGATGAAGGTGAAAGAGGAGAGTGAAAAAGTTGGCTTAAAGCTCAACATTCAGAAAACTAAGATCATGGCATCTGGTCCCATTACTTCATGGGAAATAGATGGGGAAACAGTGTCAGACTTTATTTTGGGGGGCTCCAAAATCACTGCAGATGGTGATTGCAGCCATGAAATTAAAAGACGCTTACTCCCTGGAAGGAAAGTTATGACCAACCCAGACAGCATATTAAAAAGCAGAGATATTACTTTGCCAACAAAGGTCCGTCTGGTCAAGGCTATGGTTTTTCCAGTAGTCACGTATGGATGTGAGAGTTGGACTGTGAAGAAAGCTGAGCGCTGAAGAATTGATGCTTTTGAGCTGTGGTGTTGGAGAATACTCTTGAGAATCCCTTGGATTGCAAGGAGATCCAACCAGTTAAAGGAGATCAGTCCTGGGTGTTCTTTGGAAGGACTGATTTTGAAGCTGAAACTCCAATACTTTGGGCACCTCATGCAAAGAGTTGACTCATTGGAAAACACCCTGATGCTGGGAGGGATTGGGGGCAGGAGGAGAAGGGGACGACAGAGGATGAGATGGCTGGATGGCATCACTGACTCGATGGACGTGAGTCTGAGTGAACTCCGGGAGTTGGTGACGGACAGGGAGGCCTGGCATGCTGTGATTCATGGGGTCACAAAGAGTCGGACACGACTGACTGACTGAACTGAACTGAACATGTTCACCAATAAAGAGCTCAGCTTCTTGAGTTAAAGCAGCTTGCAAGATTGCAGACAAGTGAAAGGAAATCTTGGGTTATTTGATATGAAATATTAGCGTGAAAATGAAAGCAAAGTCCGACAGAAAAACCCGTCTCCATCACATGGAGGTGGGCTTGCACAAGAACAGAGGGTTGTGCCTTTACTTTTTTACTTATTTAGAAAACTGCCATGAACAGCTTGCCTTTCACCTTGGGGACAAATCCAGCCCTGAAGCTGGTAGCAGTGAAATGACCCAGAACCTGAAGATCAGCCTTCCCCACACTGTCGGATTCTAGAGAAGCTTCTAGAAAAGGATGTGTCTTGTGTGTGACTGTCCCATTTGGGACTGGGGACGGGGACCAGCCTGGAGCCTGAGTGCGGCGATGTGTAGCCCATGACTGGGTCCTTGTGGCTGGAGCAGGAAACCCTCCTGGGGTTGCCATGGTGCTGCCCAGCCTGGCCCCTGGGCCCTCCTGTGCAGTTACTTCAAGTAGAATCCACCAGGCCTCAGAAGGCAGGCACTGCCCGGGGTGCATACGGCCCAGGGTGTGCAGCGAGCTGGCGGAAGGCCTGTGGGCCAGGCCAGGTATCCTGAAGGGCACCTGGGTGGGGTGGGGGGGGGGGCACTGAAGGGCACCTGGGTGGGGGGGGCACCTGGGTGCTATTGGTCACCGCATGTGGGGCACACGGCAGCCCGTTTGGGAAACTTCAGGGCAGAACGATTAGGGCTTCTGCACATATCTCTTTCTTATGCCGCGATGAATGAAAGCAGTAGTTACAAACTGGCCTGTTTGTGCCGCGGGGAGTGGCCTTCAGAGGCCCCGGCCCACAGGCCTAGGCAGGCCGCGGGCAGCAGATGGCGCCCGTGGGGCCGCTGCTCGGGGCCTGCAGCGGCGCAGAGCTGGGGACGCGGAGGCTGCCCCCCACCCCCGCGCACGCCAGGCGCCTTCGCCAGGCGCCTTCCCACGGCCCCTGCGTCCTGCTCGCTTGCCAGGCACGGCTGCAGCCGCTCCGGCCCCCTGGGCCCGCTCAGCCGAGGGCGAGACGCGTGCAGGGCGCGCGGGCCGGTCTGACTGGGGCTCCGCTCTTGGCCCGGCCACTCCCGGTAGAAACAGATGACTGAGTCCCAAGGGGACGGCCGGAAGCAGACGTCCGTCCTCGGGTGGCCCTTGCAGGGCAGGTGTAACGGTGAGAAGAGAATCTGGGGACACGCCGCCCTTCCTTCCGTAGGAGAGTCTTGCTGGAGACGGGCTCTTCCAGCGCTGGGCACGGTCACCCGCGTCCTGGCCTCAGTGGTTGCGGTAAGCCACTGGCAGGACCTCAGCGCGTCCTTGTGGAAGACGCCTGAGCCTGCCTGCCCTCGTTACGGCTGAGCCGCGCCTGCTGGGGCCTCTGACTTTCTCCTGCGGGAGGTCTGCTGAGCTGCTTTAATGTGTGATGTTTCCAGCAAACCCGGCGTGTTTCCGCGTCATCTGGTCCCGTTCCTCCCTCCCCTCTGGGGCGTCACTGAGTGGCCTTGTTCACGCTCCAGCCTGCTCTTTGTGCTCAAAGGAGAGGAGATGGTCTGTGACTCCGCTTCAAGTTTCTGACTCTCTTTTCAACTCAAGTCTATCACTGAACCTCAGTGGCATTTACCTTTCATGTACTGTATTTTATACTCCAGAATTCTTACTTCATTCTTTCGATAATTTGTTTCCCTGAAAATCACTCTTTACTTTATGTGAATTCTTTGGCTAGTTTTCTTTGAACATACTTGCCTTGACTCAGATGTTTTTCACTTAGTAGCTTCTTGGATAAATTCTCTAGAAGCCATATTCTTTGTCACATGCTGCCTCTGAAGTCTCCACTCAGTTACCCAATTTGGTCAGCTAGTGACCAGTCAGAGGTTTCTTTAATACTTTGGACTCCTCTCCCAGTATTCTTGGGCTTCCCTGATAGCTCAGCTGGTAAAGAATCCGCCTGCAATGCAGGAGACCTGGGTTTAATCCCTACCTTGGGAAGATTCCCTGGAGAAGGGAACGGCTACCCACTCCAGTGTTCTGGCCTGGAGAATTCCATAGACTGTGTAGCCCGTGGGGTCGCAGAGGCACGACCGAGTGACTCACTTTCCTGGTACTTGGTGAGAGCTGGTGTGTGTGGGGGGGGGGGCGGGGGGGGGTGGTGTGCCCCATCACGTGGTCCTGCTCAGCCCTCACCCCCGCTGACGGAGCCTCAGCACAGCTGGAGGTGATCGGCCAAGACTCACTCACGTGCCTGTGCATGAGTACACCTTCCTAGACGCCCAGGGATGGGAGAGGTTTCCCAAGCCCTCTTTGACATCTATTTCCCAGGTTTTCCTTTTTAACATTTTTTGGTCAGTCTCCTGTTAGTCCCAACTGGCCTCACCACCCCAGGGAGCTGCAGCATGAGAGAACCACCACTAACTGTTTTCGACACGGTCTCCCCAGGACCCAGAGCGCCAGTGCTCCGGGACGGGTTCCGGGGAACGGGTTCCACGCCCGCTCCTGATCGGCTGCAGGTCTCACTGCCAGTGTGGCGCCAGGCCTCTGTAGGATGTTTTCCATGCTGCTTTCTAATAGCTATTCTTGGATAAGACACAGAAATTTGTTTTTATAACTGGTCCTTTATGAAATACTTGTTCAAGAGTTTTCATGACTTGCTTAGGGTTTTCACGTTGACAATCTCGTATTTGAAAATGACTTTCTTTCCCAAGACAAAATTTATAACCTGTTTCTGTCCTTGTTGTATTGCCCAGGGTTTCCAGGTTAACACAAAGACAGACAGACTTCCTGGTCCAATTACTTCTCAATTATACTATTGGCTTTTGTCTCAACAGTATTCTTTACGGTGTTCATCAGTATCTTTCTCTTTAGCCATAACTAAGAACTGTCAATTGGTGTCTCTCTTTCTTTAAATGGAAACTTGTTAGGACAAATTCATGTTATTGTTATTTAAGGTCTGCCAAGTTTAACAAAGGTCCGTCTAGTCAAGGCTATGGTTTTCCCAGTGGTCATGTATGGATGTGAGAGCTGGACTGTGAAGAAAGCTGAGCGCCGAAGAATTGATGCTTTTGAGCTGTGGTGTTGGAGGAGACTCTTGAAAGTCCCTTGGATTGCAAGGAAATCCAACCAGTCCATCCTAAAGGAGATCAGTCCTGGGTGTTCTTTGGAAGGACTGATTCTGAAGCTGAAACTCCAATACTTTGGCCACCTGATGCGAAGAGCTGACTCATTTGAAAAGACCCTGATGCTGGGAAAGACTGAAGGCAGGAGAAGGGGTCGACAGAGGATGAGATGGCTGGACGGCATCACCGACTCGATGGACATGAGTTTGGGTAAACTCCGGGAGTTGGTGATGGACAGGGAGGCCTGGCATGCTGTGGTTCATGGGTTGCAAAGAGTCGGACACGACTGAGTGACTGAACTGCAGTTTATACATCATTTATTCAACAGATACCTTTTCGTCAACTGTGTGCCAGGAACAGGGCTAAAGTGACTTTGTTTAGCTCACTGGAAGATAACCTGTCCCCCACCCCCACCTGTGAATGGCTGTGACATTCTGGAGATTCTTGCGTGGGGAGTGGTACCTGCTCAGAATTCATATTTGGGGTCTGAAATGACAGACTGCTAACCCTTGTTAGCCCATCCTTGTTTACTGATGCGGCAGGAAATATTCTTTTTTCACGCGACCTGTGAAATGGCTGTAGGAACATGAAGCTCGCACCCCCCGCCTGCGGCTGGCCACTCCAGGAGCCACTCGCAAAAGGACCTGTGAAACGGCTGTAGGAGCATGAAGCTCGCACCCCCCGCCTGCGGCTGGCCACTCCAGGAGCCACTCGCAAAAGGACCTGTGAAACGGCTGTAGGAACATGAAGCTCGCACCCCCCGCCTGCGGCTGGCCACTCCAGGAGCCACTCGCCAAAGGACCTGTGAAAAGGCTGTAGGAGCATGAAGCTCGCACCCCCCGCCTGCGGCTGGCCACTCCAGGAGCCACTCGCAAAAGGACCTGTGAAACGGCTGTAGGAACATGAAGCTCGCACCCCCCGCCTGCGGCTGGCCACTCCAGGAGCCACTCGCCAAAGGACCTGTGAAACGGCTGTAGGAGCATGAAGCTCGCACCCCCCGCCTGCGGCTGGCCACTCCAGGAGCCACTCGCCAAAGGTAGGTCTGTTTACTTTGTTTTCTCACCTCCCACCATGTCTGACACATAAAAGAACCTGGCATCCAGGCCTGGTCCACATGATTATTTTCAGACAGGAGCCTGCCATCCCTCTAGGTCCGCCAGCTCTCCGAGTACAGTCGATGATGCCGCACCCCTCGCCTCAGCGCGCTTACCGGCCCCTCCAGGCGAGCGGGTGGGCCTGTGCTCAGTGACACTGCCTCCAGGGCTTTCCCTCCTCCTGTTCAGACCAGACCCTCTTAGCAACTTCGCAGAGCTCTGGCTTTAAAGACTTGTTTTTTCTATTCATGATTATCTTTCAGAAGAGCTGTTTTCAAAACTCAGAGTCTGAGAGAGGCAGAGAAGAATCAAATTAAGATGGAAACTCCAAGGAGTAATATCAGTGATCTGATACAGTTCTGAAAACAAAAGAATTCACAAGTAACATATACAAGTGCTATACTACACACACTTTTCAAATTGCCTGGTTCCACACTAAACATTTTACTTCAAAAGACAAAGGAAGAATAAATCACAAGCGAGGTAACACAAAAAGTTTTATTGAATAAATACATGCACTGTCATGTAAAATTAGTTGAGCAAAAAGGGCATTTTACAATAAAAAACAAAAACAAAAAAACCCCTCTGCTGTGTTACATCTGCAGGGGGTGGTCCAGCTAGAATGGCGTTAAAGCAACAACCGCGTACAAACAACCAGTGTTTGCATTTGGCTTCAACAGTTCCTGACAGAGGAGGGCTGACCCTTGACGAGGAATAAACTGTGGTGAACTCTGCTGTGAGGCGTCTTCTGTTCTAACCTGAAGCAATGCCTCACACTTCATACTTTAAGGCACAGGATAAGCAATAAGGTAACAATTCAAATTAACCAACGTTAATTTTCCCTCCATTGGTTTGGGTCAAGGTAGAAAAGTTGAAGTTCCCTTTTCCCAGATGAAGCAGTTAGTCAGAACTGGTGATGAAGGTTCTGAGAAGTGACTGTCCATCGCCAGGATCACGGAGCCCAGGGTCTGGCCTAAAGCCGAGTCTCAGCTGCCCCACTGGACACAAGAGCTTTCCTCTGAACACCCGTCAGCCATAAAGGCAGAGTCCCAGCCTAAGAGTCATCCCTTCCCTTTACAGAGAATGGCGCTGGCTGCTGGGTCTGTCCAGACCCAACCGTCCACACAAAGGGTGGGCATCGTGCAGCTAACTGGCTTTGTTTGGGTTTTGAACCTTTCGTGGCATTTACTTTACCCAATTGCTTAAGTAAAGCATTCCATGTAGCACATGCAGCAGAACATGTTGAACAGATGAAGTGCATGGCTACAAAACCCAAATACTGGGGATGTTGGCAGAAATCATGGGTGTGCTAAATTTCAGTGAGTGTTTCCCTTCTTTTAGAAATTATGCCAGAAGCCCTTCAAAAAACCTGATTTTTTGGGGGAGCAGCAGGTACCTCATGGCTTGTGGGATCTCAGTTCCTGACCAGGGGTTAAATCCAGGTCCCTGGTAGTGAAAGCATCCAGTTCTTAGCACTGGACCGCCAGGGAATTCCCACAACAAACCCAATTTTTAAAGTCTCCAATAAATCTAAAACCATGGGCAGGCCACTGGATTTAGTAATGACCTGTTTTCCTCCTGCTGCTAAAACACCAGAGTTAGGTGTTTCCTGTGTGTGTCATCAGGCTTGCAGCGCCTCCCGCGCTGACGGAGGAGGTGGTCTCTGCTGGGGCTTCGGAGAAGCTTTACGGCCCAGGAAGCTGCAAGGGCACAGGGTCTGCACGGCTGCGTGAAACGTGCTGCGAGGCTCCGGGCTCCACCACCCTCTGGGGTCAGAGTGTGAAGGGCCAGAGCTGAGCCCCGAGGGCAGGAGAGGCAGTGCAGAGGCAGCGTCCACAGGCACTTGGGCAGTCAGGCCCCGAGAGCGTCCAGGAGTCACGCGGGATGAACAGTGAGGTCGCTAAGCTCAGAGCCGCATTTCCCCCGGTATTTACACAGGGCTGGAGGATGTCCTCATGGCTCAGGGTCATCTGCATCCCGCAGCTTAGAATATTTAAAGCTTTCTGCACACGTGCACCTTGTTTAGGGCACGCACAGCTGCCACAGGCTATGGAATCTCACCTCCCAAGAGGCTTGGGACCTTTATATACTTGGATATAAAACGTGCTTTTCCTAATCTAAGAAGAAAAAATACTCCGAAATAAAAGTTGTATAACAACATCCCAACACTGAGGTCAGTCATGGCATGAGGTGAGGAAACCCAGTAGTTACTGACAGCCTGCGGCTGCCGTGCCAAGACCCCTGGGTCCCCACGGTGGAGGTGCCGGCTCCGCCCTGTGCGAGTCACACTGACACACATGCACCAGCTCCGCCCCGTGCGTGTCACACCAACACACGTGTGCCAGCTCCTCCCCATGCATGTCACACCGACACGCGTGCGCCAGCCCCGCCCCGTGCACACAACACCAACACGCGTGCGCCAGTGGCGGCTTCCCACATCATGTCCTATCTGCTCACCCCGACCTGTCTCACAGCCTCTGCAGAGACAACCTGAGTTAGTCTTTCTTTTACAGCTGAGAAAACACCGAAAATTCCACAACAGACTAACCGCTAACACTGAAGTATTGTATTTCAGGGAAAGGATTATGTATCTGTACTGTTTCATGAATAAGTTATAACAAGCAACTTAAAAATAAACTTAAGACATTCTATTTTATGTGAGAAATTTCAGATTAGTGCACTGTGAACCGTGACAATTCTTGTGATATTTTATATTGCTCAGCTATACATTTTTCCTTATAAGTGCTACAACTGACTCCTTATAATACATCTTTATATTTATGAAAGTGTAAATATTTTGCATACATTCTTTTACCATTCATAATGAGCAGAAATATACTAGCATTTACTAATCTTTCAGCTTTTCTTTTTAAAAAGAAACACCACAAAATAGGTCACTGAGAACTTTTTCCTGCAAAGACAAAAATGATTATTTGTAATAAGAATTTAATAAGTTTCAGAAGAAAAAAATATATATATTTCCTTGATCCATTTTCTCTGAATTTCAAACCAGCATATAGAGATAATAAAAAATAGTCTATTCATACGGCATAGTACACCTCAGTGATATACAAAACAAGGCAATAATAAGCAGGTCCATACATCGGCTTCCTAGGAGACAGCCGACATGTAGCTTTACACACACAACAGCTGGCCGCTATGCTACGCACACCGTGACAACTGCTGAAATACTAGGGGAAATTTAAACATACAAAACTTAATGCTAATATTGGCCAAATACGCCTAAAGTATCAACATTTTATAAAACCGTCACGGGGCCAGTAACCAAGTACGTGAAATTATAAAAAGAGCATGGGTGTGTCTGCGGGGGCCGGGGGAGAAGGGTGTGTCGGTGCGGGGCAGCGTGGGTGTGTCTGCGGGGGTGTGTGTGAGGGTTGTTGGTGCAGGGTGGGCAGGTGCAGCGGGGGCTTCTTGGCGGCGGCCTACGTCACCACGTGGGGCCTCGTCCCGTCTTCTGTGAGGTCGTACCTGAGACATAGGAAGACAGCAGACACGCGGTCACAGGGGCCATGCTCCTGAGTGGACTCACGGGCTCCGTGTCTGTCGGGGGGACACTCACCACTGGGTCCAGCCTTTGGCGAGCTCTTCAGATGCTAGACCAACCAGCACCTGTGGGTTAGAAAACGCCTATAGAAGTGGGTTCTGGCAACTTGCACTTTGGGTGTCTCGCTTTTCAATTTTTCTGCCCTTAAGATCTACCCATGACCTATGGTTGATTATACCCAAGAGGCCCTTCCTGTAGCCAACGGCCTTGATGGCAGGTTATCATGCAGTGTCAGTGGAGATAATTCACATCAATACTGACTCACAAACCACTCACGGCAGCTTAGCTGACATGGATTATCCATGCACATAAATCCAGTCCAAAATGCACACTTGGGGTCAAGTGTTTAATTTTTACAACATGCAGAACTTTTTAAACCTACTTTGCCAAGAAGCCCTTTGTCTTTGGACAGGAAGCCACCGCTGTTCTTCACGGCCACATCCAAGGTTCTCCTCTGCACGTCTGGCAGTGAGACGCTAAAATCAAAGCTGAAGCAGAAAAAGAGGATCATCGTACACTTCTCCAGAATTTTGCTCTGTTTTATTAGAACTAAAAACTGACATTTCTGTTTATGCTGCTGCTGCTGCGTCACCTCAGTCGTGTCCGACTCTGTGCGACCCCAGAGACGGCGGCCCACCAAGCTCCCCCGTCCCTGGGACTCTCCAGGCAAGAACACTGGAGTGGGTTGCCATTTCCTTCTCCAATGCGTGAAAGTGAAAAGGGAAAGTGAAGTCGCTCAGTCGTGTCCGACTCGTAGCGACCCCATGGACTGCAGCCCAGGCTCCTCCGTCCATGGGATTTTCCAGGCAGGAGTACTAGAGTGGGTTGCCATTGCCTTCTGTTTGAGTCCACTCCAAACATGATCTTTGTTTCTTTATTGTAGAAGTGATCTCTTTGGCTAGATGTTTAGACCTGGCCCTTCAGGAAGACTCAGTTTCCCGCTCCGCCCCCCCGCCCCACCAATTATTTCCCAAACACAACAGGAGACTGGAACCCTAAACGTGCGAAGCTGACCCTGTGGCCCCCTGGTGTGGACACAGTGCCTGAATCCTGGGGAAAAACCTGGGCTGTGGTGTGAGACACCTGGGCAGTCCAGGCCAGTCCCTCCCCTGCAGACCAAGGGGTGAGAGCTCAGAGCCCTGCATGAAGGAAGATCAGCACCCTCAAAGCAGCCTCGTAGAAGAGGCATCTGCAGGCAGCTCCTGGCGGCTGAGGCCAGAGGCTGCCGGACAAGCCTCCAGCAGCCAGGCTGGCAAAGCAGAGGACGAGGTCGGAGGCTTCGCAGGACACGTGGATGCGCTGGTCTTCCCAGAGTGAGCAGCCTGACCCCCAGGTTTGCAGGTGAGTCCCCAAACTTGTAGTAGCTGTGGCTGACCAAGACCAGCTCCTGCTCGTTGGTTTCTGGCCTCAGTTTAGATGAAGTCACCGGTCAGAAAGCATGGTGAGCAACTAGTACCTTCAGCAATGGAATGTCAACTGAATCAATCAGTGGACATCGACATCATTCAACTTGTCATTTCCCCGGATGTCGGTGGTGTTTGAGCCACGAGGACTGGGGTCCAGCCACATGTGCGCAGGCCAAGGCTGCTGGGGTGTGGTCTGAGGATCCATGTGGTACTCATATCTATCAACAAGCCCCCGACTGCTCACAGGGGGTGTTTTTCGCTCAGCCTCCCCATAGGCACCACCTGGCCTTCCTCAAAGGGCGGCGTAGACCGTCCGCCCCACAGCGTGGACCATACCTCTGATCAAACACGGGGTTCAGTGTCTTCTTCGACACGTGTGTTTTCCTCCTTCCCGACCTCCTCTTGTCTGGTAACAAATACAGGCGGACGTAGGGATCAGAGCCATCCTCAGAGAAGGCGATGAGATTTCTTGTGACACAGACCGGAGAACACTGGGTGTTAGGGTCTAGAAAAATGCCAGTGAGCACCACACGAGAACCTACCCCGACTTTTGCATTTATCCCGGCGCTAAGAACTCAGGGAGGCGACTGTCCTCTCCTGTGCTCACGGGCTTCCAGCAGCCGCGGAGGTGGCCTCGGCCCCGTCTCCTCAGCCCAGAGTCTGGGGGACACTCTGACTCCCTGCTCTGCTGCCAACAGGGAAACCACAGCATCACCCTCCACACTGCTTCACTGGCCCTCCGAGAGAGGGGCGCGGCCAGCCTCCTGGGAGGCCCCAGAGGCCGTGCAGCCGCAGTCCTCAGGACCGCTCCCTGGCCTCTGCTCAGGCCGAGGATGCCCTCCTCCGCCCTCTGTCCCCCTGAACCCTTCCGTCAGAGACACATGCCCACCTCCTCCTCACTGCTCTTGTCCCAACAACTGGGCCAAACACACCTAGTATTGAACTACAGCTGATCTTGAACTACACGGAGGTTAAGGACCTATGTGGTTCTGTATCCACGGAGTCAGCCAACGGCAAGTGGTGTAGAGTGGTGACATTTAGGACTGAAAAAAAATCTTCCTGTTGGTGTAGCCACACTGCTCAAACCCACGGTGTCCCAGGCTCAACTGTCCCTGCAGCCACTTCCACCTGCTCACTCATCTCGAGGAGCCCGAAAGCCCAGAGGAGGGGCGTCTAGCCAGCCTGCTGCTCTGGAAGCTCTCCAAGGAAGCACCTCAGCAGCAGGAACACAGGAGGTGCTCAGTAAACAAGCATGTGTTGAACTGACCTACGCGCTCACATAATCATGTTTCTAAACGTTACTAATTTTCCTTCCCTGTTTCCAACACTTTTTTAGAACATCCAAATTTTTATATCACCTATTTACATCAGAGCTACTAGTGAGACCGACAAGTCACATAAAGAAAAATAGCCAGTCAGCCCTGCACCGTCATCACTGACAACCAAGCACGAGCCGCATCGGCACTGCTGCCTCCCGCTGCGCTCACTGAGCGGGCACACACCGCCCTGCCCTGGCACGCTCCTCCTGAGAGACTTCAGCTGCTCCTGTCACAATGCCAGAGATCTGCCTGCATCTTCTGAACTGTTAGCTGCTCCTGTCACGATCCCACAGACCTGCCTGAACTGTTAGCTACTCTGGAAACTGAATCCCCAAAGACACTTCAAAGACAGAAAAATACACCCGTTATTGTGTTCTAAAGGCTCAGTAACAGGGAACGTCTTATAGACTACAACATGGCAGTTTAAGGGAGTATTAAAAGCAAACAAAATGGCTGTGAACAGAAAATGTCATGGAAACCAGGATCACAGTCCCACTCAGAGCCCCGCCTGCCTGCTCTGCTCTGTAAGGACGCTCACCTGCAGGAGTGCACGACCACCACCAGCTTGTTCCTCTGCGAGCTGTGCCGGATGGTCAGCTGGATCTGCCCCAAGGGGGACTGTCCCAGGGTGGTTCCACTAGGGAAACACAGCAGAGAGTGAGCTTTGCAGACGGCTCAGAGGCTGCGAGCACATTCCTTCCCTCACATGAGGAGGAGGCAAACCCACGAACGGGAACCCTGTCAAACTGGGCACAGATGGACCAGCAGGATGCACATCCACTCAAGGGCTCAGTACAGCCCACTTCCTAAACCTGGGGCCCAAAGTAAGATCGAGACAGAGGACCAGCAGGGTGCACATCCACTCAAGGGCTCAGTACAGCCCACTTCCTAAAACTGGGGCCCAAAGTAAGATCGAGACAGAGGCTCTCCTTACAGACATCAACTCTGTCTTCCTGAGGCTCTGTCTACCCGGGCACTGCCTGAATCTGTGCTCCTTTCTCGGAGCCCCCGGCCCCAGCCTCGCAGGGATGAGGTCACAGCCCTGGCCTGTCTCAGGCTGAAGCACGGAGCTCATGGACAGAGGGGCGCTCTCTCTGCACCACCTCCCCCGCCTCACACTGAGCACGGCAGGGCAGCAGAGGAAGCTGTTTCAAATGGCAGCTCCCCCCACCGAGAGGAAAAGGCTAACATCTGAGGCTCTGGGTAACCACAGACTCTGTCCTTATCTAAGGGAGCCATGGACACACCTGTGACGAATGGGCGTGAGTGAGAAATCCATACAAACATCCCCAGACAAAGCACTGGGCGGTGTGGCAGGTGTGAACCCAGCATGGAAGAGCAGGGCTGTCCTCAAACAACAAACACGCCCCACTGCCACCAGGCCTTTCCCTGACCCGGGCTAAGGTCCAACAGGCCCGCTTCAGACACTGCCTTCCTGACCTGAGCGTCACCCCACTGTTCTTAAGCTTTAAGTGAGCCAAACACTAGGCACCAGAAAACAGCAGGTTTACTCTGAAAGCCAGAGGCTCAGGGAGCACAAGGGCCACCCTGCCTGAAACCGTCTGGTTAAGACTGCGTTCCCCCCTGGCAGCCCATGGGGCCCGCGCCGATTCCGCAAGAGCAAGGGCACGTCTAGTTACTTCTCAAGCTGCCGCAGCCTCTGCCGCAGCTCCTGTGTGGCAATGGGCAGCGAGATGTCCGAGGCGATGCTTGGGGTGGGTTCCTTGACGGAGACGTGGCTGGGGGAGCCGGTGGGGCCCGCCTGGAGGCTGGAGGAGCTCCGGCCGAGGTCCCTTGGGCCCTGCAGGCCGGCCTCCACGGGCAAGCCTCGCTCCTCCACACCAGGCCTCTCATCGCCCCCGGCGACTGGTGTGGACGGGGCTGTGCCACCGTCACCCGAGCCCGGCGATGCAGACATCTGAGGCCTGACAGAGACTTTCCTGCCTTCCTTGGACACAGAAGGCCGTTTCACTTGAGCCGAGTGCTGGTGGTCTGGAGGCCTCTCCTGCTTCTCCAGGTGGAGCACCTCGGGGTGAAAACAGACACAGGATGAAAACCGCTGATGCTGGTCACAGGTGCACACGTGAGCAGCTCTAGGGATCCGCATTTGCAAAGTTTCTTCAAAACCTGGCACAAAACATTCAAAGCAGTCTACCTATTTGGCTATCGTACCACACATCAAAGAAAGTGTAAAACAGGAGTGTGCAGGCCACTCAACAGCACAACGCGCTCTGGCCTCTGCCAGCAGCCACTCTTGGCACAGGGTGGCAGCTTTGTGGAGGAAGAGCCCAGGTCATAAACTCCTCCTCCACAGACCCCTATCCCGCCGTCTTACCAGTGATCACGGAAGGAGAGGCTGCCGGACTCTGAGAGTCGATGTGGAAGCAGCCCCACCCTGCGAGCTCCTGCCACACCTGCTCTGCGTGTGCACACGTCCCCCGAGTAGCCTACACGTGAACCCCTGGCATCGGGGGTCATCTCGACAGCCTGAAGCCTCTCCCCAAGTAAAGCTGCAGCCAACACCCCCAGGGCTATGCTGGCTCCAGGAGTCGGGCTTCCAGACAAAAAGCTCTATGATTTACCACTGGAGACACTGTGGTCCCACCTGGAAAGGCTGTGACCACGCCCAAAGAGATTGTTTCTACCACACCCTCCACAGACTACTGAATTTTTTAAGAAGCTGGTTCTTCGTTTTAATTTGCATTTTAAAAATTAGAGTTTTAGCACTTTCCCATATGTTTGCCAGTTTTATTTTCAGCATTTCCTTAGGTACTTAAAAATGAATCATTGTCTCTTTTGGACAGAATTTATTTTTCCTGTAATCTCTACCATCTTGCAGAGTTTTATTAAATTCTCCCTTCTGAACGACTTTTGAAAATTTAACAATAGCAAAAAACTTTACTGATCCAGATAGCAATACTTTCTGGACCAAAGGATCAAAAAAAAGACTGGCTGGACTCATCTGAAAGTGTGAGGAACGGCTCCGGCCTGCTCAACAGCCGGGATCACCGCTGCCATCGGCGTCTGAGCACAAGCCTTGGTCATCGCTCCCCTGAGCTACACAGCCCTGCGTCCGGCACTGAGACTGTGTCCACCCAGGACCCTTCCCCCAACCACTCCGGACACTCAGTACCCTGAGGGCGAGCTTCATCTTCAGAGAGCTGTTGGGACCTGAGTTGCTGAGCTGGAACCGCTGGTTCAGGGTCATGTCCTCGCGGGCGAGCAGCTGGCTGAGAGGGATCCTGAGGTTCCCCAGCGAACACTGGTGCTGCTCATCTCTCACCTGCCAAACACACAGAGCGCTCAGCATGGAGACGGGGACAGGAAATGCAGGCGGCCCAAACCTGGGGTGTCAAAAACACACGTCGCCTTCCCCTTCTCAGTCACGTGTCCATAAATGAGGCAGGAGGAGAGCTCCTCAGGGAAACACAGCACCATATCCAGTGGTGCTACAGGGTATCCGTGTCACAGGGCTGGCCATCTCCTCCTCACAGGCAAAATGAAAATAAAAGATGGAAAGTCTTGTCCAAAGAATCCACTACAAGAACCCTGAGCCAGAAGCAGCAGTCCACACAAATCTGAAGACTAGAAAGGAATGTCTTAAATCCTGTGAAAATGGTGACAACACACATTCCTGGTGTTGTGCCGAGTTTCTACTGGAGAAACATAAACACTTATGGAGAGGACACATTTCTAAATTTCTTTTAAGCTTTCTATTCAAAATCTACAATAACCTGCTTTAAAGGCATGGCAATATCTGGCTACTGAATATTAACTTTCAGCTTTACCTCTACAACAGGAATTATTCCTGTTAGATTGTCATGCTACAGATTGTTTAAACAAAAAGAGTAAGAACTTTGATGGCTTCACAGACTATATAAAAATAATCAAATAATTTAACTACACATGAAAACCTAAAAGCCTCAATGCTCATTTTTTAAACTGCAAACACAAAAGCATTTTTAAATGAAATAACTAAGTTTACAGAACTTTAAAAGTTATTGTAAATTCAAGGTCCAGTTACTATAAATTATTTTATGAGTGGGCTTCCCAGGTGGCTCAGTAGGTAAAGAATCTGCCTGGAATGCAGGAGACATGGGTTCAATCCCTGGGTTGTAGTGTAAAAATTATATTTTAAAATTATTATCCTGTCTTATTATTTTCTTAAAATTGAAGTACAGTTTATAACATTAGTTTTAGGTGTACAAAAGTGATTCAATAATTTTATAGACTAGACTCCATTAAAGTTATTACAAAATAATGGCTCTGTTTGTCTGTGTTGCACAACACACCTTTATTCTTATTTATGATGCAAAAATTCTTAATACAATTTTAGCAAATTGAGTATGTAAAAAGGATACTACATCACAAGTAAGCGGGGTTATTCCCCAAAAAAAGTTTGCTTGCAAGGCTTTCTAATGTTAAATCTTGAAAATCAATAGAGGTTTACAAATTTAAGATTTGAAAATCAGTACTGCATTTCACCATATTTACGAATTTCAAAAGGAAAAACCACATGATCATCTCAAACACCACAGAAAAGTCTTTGACAATATTCAATATCCACTCATGACAAAAACCTACAGCAAACCAGCAGAAGTAGAAAGAAACTTCCTCCAACATCAGACTTAGCAACAGGGAAACATCAAGGCTGTGCCTCAGGACCTGAAGGAGGCAAAGGTGTCTACTCAGGCCGAGGCTGGGCGGGCAGTGAGGCAAGGGAGGAAGGGAAGTGCCCTGACTGGGAGCAGACAGCACACAGCAGCGCCCGGGGCGTCCGCACAGAAGCTGCAGAGCAAGCACGCACAGCAAGGCTGACGGTGATGCCAACATACACACGCCAGCTGCAGTTCTAGACGCCAGGAACAATCAGCCAAAGGTGAACATGAAAAACGACCCCCTCCTGCCCTGCTGCTAACACTTACCGCAGGAACATGTCTCGTGGGCCCATGGTGGCAGTTCTCTGCGTGCTGTGTGATGGGGAGATATAAACACATCTATGTAAACATGCAAATAAATTACCTCCACTTCGAGCTCCTGGCGCTTGGGATTGTGAATGAAGAAGGTGAAATTTTCCTCCCACACAGGTTCGTTGGTTTTGTACCGAATCTGAAAAAAATGTCCTGAATCAGCTCTAGCATGTTTTCTGCAGACAACTGCTCCAGCACCGTGCATGGAAGCCGAGATGACACCTGTTTTCTGGGCTGTCCTGTGCTTAGCCATGTCTGACTCTTTGCGACCCCATGGACTGTAGCCTGCCAGTCTCCTCTGTCCTTGGGGATTCTTCAGGCAAGAACAATGGAGTGGGTAGCCTACCCCTTCTCCAGCTGGGCTGTGCTGCTAGGCATCAACTATGTGAGCTGCCGTGTGGCAGGGGGATGACTGCCAGCAGCTCCCAGCCCAGGTCCCGGCCCCGCCACAGCATGTCATCTGCATGGACAGCCCCTACTCCCCTGGCCTGTGGAGTGCTGCTCGTCAGAAGTTTCTTAAATTAATGGTTAGCAGTCAAAAAAAGGGAGGAATTCCCAAAATGTTTCCTGAAAGTACCACATGTTATAGCAACAGCAATGTCTTCTATTCAATTCGCATTTCTTGAATTTTAAGTACACTGTTGTCTTTTAAACAAAATATTAATAGTGCATTCAAAGGAAACTTAGAAATTTGTCCCATGTCATCTACCCATGAAATCAAGCAAAAGCATAATTAACAAATTCATGTCTTTTTCATGTTATTTTTAAGTGAATATATTTTATTCCAAATTAAGTAGCTCATTATCAAATGATTGATTTGAGAATACAAAACAAAGACATGGAAGTCAACAGTCTCAATACCTGCCCCCTCCCCCTCCTCCAGGGGTGCCTGTGACAGCTAGGTCACAGGGGCCAGTCAGAGCGTCACCACCTTACCTTGCTCTCCTGGGCCTTGTGACCAACTGACATTTGGACAAGAGGATTTGGATTGCTGTTTATTTTCTTCCCAGACTATCCAAAAAGAAAAAAATAGATAAAATCAATAAACATGCCTTGAAATGGGGATTACTAGAAATGGAATCACTGCTTATCTTAACAGTCATTTCTATTTATTTCTGATACTTCAGCTACAGGGAGTATCTAGACACAGTTTCAGTGGAAAACAATTAATTGCTAAGCACACCCCAAAGCCATAATTGTATCTACATAAATCAATGAAACTTGTATTTGCAAACAATTTTAAAACATTAAGGTCTTTTACGTTTAAAGCAAGCAACCCTGGAAAAATGGAATCTTCTGAAAATCTTTCATGTTAATTCCAGCTCTGAAAACTCAGGTAACAAACTGAATAAAGTGAAACAAATGGAAAGAGAAAAGCACAGGAAGGACAAATGTGAGAGCCTGTGATTCAGAACAGTTTTTCTGGTTGGAATCTTAAAAATACTAACGTGTCAGAGGCATGTTTTTACATTTTTAATTTAGTATCTTCTGCTTGAACATGTAGCAATCATCAAATCTTGCTTACCAGCTGCTAAGTAATTTTGACTGGAAGAATAGACATCAATCTAAATTGCATTTAAGCAGATAAAATGCAATGAGAAAAATTTAGGAATAAGTTAAAATGGTAAGCAGCATACTTTAGTACAGATAGCTGATAGAAGAAAACACAGTAAAATGCAACATATATGAGGTTTATTTATAACTTAGCCCCACAAGAAGATGCAGTTAAATATTTGTGTTAGTGGAAATTAATTAGAAGAAAGTCACAAAATGTTTTTAAGTTAAATAATTTTAAAGTCAATCCTCAACACTGCAGCAATGACAGAGGTGTCAAATTTATGATTATTGGAATAAAATATTTCTAGCCCAAACCTACTGTGATAATCTAGTTTCTGGTTCATCTTTTTGATGTGAATTAATTCTGCAAAATGAAATAAACACTGTTAAAAAAAAACCCCAAGGCTACAGACTACTGCGGGAGAATACTAATTTCCCCCTAAATCCACTTCTCCTTCTTCCCTTAACGTGAGAGCCCGGGGGCTGTGGCTGAGCACACACCCTGTGTGACACGGATTCTGTTTCTGAGTCTCCCTCGTGGTAGGTGTGGCCCCAGAACGATCTAGGGGTCTTGCCCTTGTTGTGTGCCCCTTCTGGCTGGAGGCATGGAGCACCACAAACCACAGGTCAGCATCCGGTGGCATCCAAGGGAACTACACTTCTGTCTCACTTAAGCTACTGCTACTTTTGCGTCTCTGATACAGAAGCTAACTTTATACATTTAATTAATCTCTGAAAAAGTAGCCATTCATTCCTATTTACTGTAGCTTATCTATTTAAATACATTCCCCCAGCCCCTTGTCTAAACTTTCTAACATCTCTGAAAACAAAATGAAATTTATAATGGATGACTTTAAGTGCCTGCTTTGGGGCAGACTATAGCAGAGTGGTAGCTATCTCTGCCTTCCCCAATTAATTTTGCTTATATTTTCCTTTTATGTGTGTGTGTGAATGGCATCCTAAAAATGTTTACCCTGAGTATTAAAATTCTTTCAGTAAGTGTAAAATAAATGCTATCAAACCTTAACTGGCACCTTATTTTCTTTCTTTGTTGTTTTTGTTATTTAGTTACCAAGTCGTGTCAGACTCATTTGCAATCCCATGGACTGTAGCCTGCCAGGCTCCTCTGTCCATGGGATTTTCCAGGCAGGAATACTGGAATGGGTTGCCATTTCCTTCTCCAGGGGATCTTCCTGACCCAGGGAATCAAACTACAGTCTCCTGTGTTGGCAAGTGAGTTTTTACCACTGGGCCAGCAAGGAAGCCCATGCTTTATTTCTCAGTCGTATATAAAATAATGGTGTACAGTCATCCCTTGGTATCTGCTGCGGGGTTGGTTCCAAGACCCCGTCAGGATGCCAAAACCAACAATGCTCAAATTTCACTTATAAAACGACCTATTATTATCCTCTGTATAATTTACGTCATCTCCAGATTATATGTAATACCTAATAAAGTGTGTAAATGCTATGTAAATAGCTGTGAACACAATGTAAATGCTGCTATTTGGAGCTTTCTGTAGATTTTTCCAAGGTATTTTCGATCCTAGACTGAACTCGTGGATACAAAATCCGCGGATACCAAGGGCTGACTGTCCTGAAAATGGATGATATTCTGGATGCTATGAAACAAGGTTAAATCAGTGACTAAGTAGTCTATCAGGACGCAATATTCAAAATGCTTCAGCACAAGACAGACACACAGGGTATAATGAAAATAGGAACTTTTAAAGTCAGACTGTCTTGAATTTAAATCTTAGCTTTTCTCTACTTGATTACTAAGATCTACGTGTATTTTATTTATTTGAACCTCAGCTTTCATGGGTGTAAAACCATTTCCAGAACCGAGTTGTTAGGCTTAAATAAGATAACACAATAACAATTAAAAATACACGTATTCTGCTAGCTACACTGGGCATTTTAAATGCATGATCTCAGTAACAGACTCAGCACCCCCACAGGGGTGAGAACATCACCTCCACTGAGGAACAAAGCAGGGAGGCCTCTGCTGCCTGCTGCAGGGCCCACTGGTGAGCGCTGGCTGTGCAGGGGTTCAAGCCCAGACAGTCTAGTCTAACTGGAGAGCCTTTATTCTAGCCATCACGCTCTGCGGGTCAATAATCTTCCCTTACCAAAGAAGCGGTGAGCCAAGGCTGTGGAGACGTTCCCTCCCGGCGTTCTGGTGAGGAACTACCCCGCTAACCAACTAATACTCCACAGGAAAGCCACCCCTCCTCCCCAGTGGGGTGTGCTACGGGCTTTCTAAATCCCGTATCAGAGCAGAATGCTAGTCTTCCTCTTTTGAAGTTTAACTGATTCTTCTGGATGAAACTGATCAAAACCCACTGTCGATTCCTTTGCATAGAATTAAAAGAACTACACTGAACTCCTCACTCATTCCCCTAAATATTTAAGCTTAAAATAAGGCCTCAAAGAAATCAGAAAAAAAAAAAAACCATTTTTAATTTAGCCAGAAAATACATGCTCATGTCGTTTTAAGAAGTGGAGCTTAGTTTTCAATATACCTCATTTAATGAAATGTAAAGCTTCTTGAAAGATCTGTCACCCAAACGAGCAGCACCAAAAGCCCGAGGTCACCGACTCAGAGATGGCCCTGATGCAGCATATTGGAAGAGGTGATTTTTTAATGGGAAGTCACGGTGCACTGGGCACACATTTTAATCATAGTCTAAAAATTGGTTATGATTTTAAACAGAACTTCTCTATCACCATTTTCACAAACTCAAATCCAATTAAAGTACAGATGATTTAAAAGCACCTTAGATACTGCTGCCTAAGGCCAACAGGACAAAAGTCTAATTTAATTTACCACATTGATATCTCACAAATTTATCATCAAAGTTGATCTAAATTCTTCTAACTACTAAATTCTTTAACAATAAAAGTAGCCTCTCTTCAACTAAACAAGTAATTATGACTCTATTACTTTGTGAAGAATCTGTCAATAAACCTATATGGGTTAAAGCATCATCTCTTTCAATACGTTTCATCAACTTTCGAAGGGAAAACTATTAGTTTACCTTTAAAGCTTTCTGAATTGCAGCCTTCTTCAAGACATCAGGGTTAAATTCTAATGGGTTACTCTTTCAAGTCAGAAGAAAATGAATATACCAAGGGTTAATAAACATGCAATGAGGAGTTTATGTTAAGGTTAATGACATGAAAACTTATGAGAACAAAAAATTTTTTAAACAAAACCCACCAAGAATTACACAAAGAAACAGTAAATATTAGCTGTAAAAGTATTCTTTATGCCCAAGATTTTCTTAGACTAAACCTTTAATCTGTAAATATCAAAGCAGATCAGCCTTTACATCACTGTTCTTTTCCTCCCATCCCTCTTGTCTTTGGGATTTGAAAAATCCAAAAATGACACCCGAGGAAAGGGTTCTGTTTGCTATCCTTAGCTTGAACAAACCCTAGGATCTGTCCCTTGAAAAAAATCGTAAAGTTTCAACCATAATTAAGCTGAAGGTTTCATCTAAAGTACAAATCAATGGGCTAGAGACGTCCCAACTGCTCTCAAGCCAATCATATCCTGGAAGAGCAAATGCTACCTTTCTTCCTTCTGAACTTTATCTTCTCATGAAAAAAAATCACAGCAAAGATGGGACCTGATCTACCTCATCCCCCACTCTTCTACAAGCATACAATGCAGAAGCGGATCAGATCATCTCAAAAGCTCCCCCTCGCTTTAAAGTTGTACTATTCTATTATTATTATTACGGGTTTTATGTCCTTTTTTTGATTTTAAAAACTCATTACTTTATTGCCCTCAAAAAGTCAAGAGTTGTTTTGCAAGATCCTTCGAGGATTAACATTTAAGATGAAAGACTTTATCACCCGAGTTGGAATTAACGTCAAATTGAGTGTTATTCTTTATGGAGCACCCTGGAACACTGAGTCCAGCAGATGCCCTTGGGGCGGGGCTGGGCCGGGCTGGGAACTGCAGTCCTGAGGTTGAGGAGAGCTGAGTGTAGACATTGAGAACCCTCCCTACAGCTAGCTCCCTCTCTACAGACGTGACCTTGCTGCATGCGTGTTATTCTAGCATGCACCAGCAGACGTGATGCAAGGAGAGAGGCTCTGGTGTGGGCTAAGTGAGCAAGAGGAGCCATGTGAGGGCGTGGGAAGCTGCCCAGGCCAGGGGTGTGACAGAGCAGGTGGACAGAGCTCGGTGAGGGCCCAGCGTGAAGCCTCTGGACATCACTGCACTGCCGGCACTGGGGCGACTCACCACCAATAGTCACCTGCGCTGTTTCCAAGCGAGAGCTGAAATTACTTTTAACAGAGTGTGGAGGAGCACCTCGCCCAAGGGCTCCACGTCACAGCCAGGATCTCTACGGATGGAGTGGGCGTCAGTGCGAACAGCACTCCTCTCAGATGAGGACTCCATAGACAGCACTATGAACTCACAGACTTACTGAAGTGGTAACAAGTTCACTTTATACGAGGATGGACTAGACAGGAAGGTGGGAAACTGGGCTCTGGGTCACACAGCTGAGTTCAGATCATCCTGGCTCTGCGGCTTCCTAGAGGCAACCCTGGTCTCTAATCTCAGCACCTCATCTAAAAAGCGATTCCGCTGGCCCGAGACGCAATGAGCTCTGCACGCAGAGCCCTTGGAAAGTGCTCAGGAGATGCATGTGGTCACAGAGGCCTCTGGGGGTCAGAAAACACCCTCTTGTTCCTCTGGCCAGAGGAGGAGGTCCAAGTGCTGAGGCCACAGGATAAAGAGGCCCTTTCCAGCTAGGGAGCAAGGACCGTGTGCTGAGGTTTCCAGATGGGACCGGGGGTGAGAGCACACTCACGGGACTGGACAGGAGGGGCTGGACAGGAGGAGTGTTTCGAGCAGCAGAAGGTACCAGAGTGTGGGGCTGGCAGCTGCCCAAAACCTCCGCTGGAAATAGCAACAGGCTCAGCCTTTGGGGACAGCTGACAAAGGGACAGATCCACAACATACTGAAAACCAGAGGGGGGAAGTGATCAATCTATCCAGATTCGTTTTGCAGGACTTTTTGGTGACACCTATATTTGAATCCAAGCAGAGTATGTGGTTTTGATAACTCAGGAGGAAAGGTAGTTTGGATCAATCAACACCTTAGATAAATGTAACAAAGCAATTAAAAAAATCCCGACACAAGGGCAGAAGCATTTCCTATAAAAGGAGCAGTCACAGAAAACAGTAACTATACAGCCAGCTTGGCTGGCACAGGCAGCAGCTTCCAGCACAGGCCCCACTGGGACACTCCTGGGAGTGACCAGAAGCAGCAGCCAGAGGCACAACTGCCTCCTCCTGACCCCCCAACAGCTGCTCGGGGGCGGGCGCTGCAGGAGACAGCAACCCACCTGCCCCTCGTTTGGCTTGACTGTCTTCATCCATCAAATGGGACAAAATGCCGCTTCTTTCAGTTTTGCTCCCCGCCCCTTAGTTTTAAAAATAAGAATAAACTGAGTATGCATGCTGAAATAAAAATGAAAACAAGTGAAAATGAAACAAATGAGCTTTAAGAATCTCACTAGTTATTGAATTAAATCAATAATTAGTTTCTAGACTAAGGACTAAGCCATTGGCTTCCTCTGAGCCCGAAGCAAGTGAAAATAACTCTGCTAAAAGGACCAGAACGGTGCCAGGAATCAAGCTCCAGAGCACGGACTCAGGAAACACAGGCATGAAAACCACTTCCCAGATACAGGCCAGGAACTACCCACCCCAGGAATTCTTGAAGCTCCTTAAAAGCAGCGAATCGCAAAGTCAACATACACTTCTTCCCCCCAGGAGCTCCGGGTACACAGGGGAGAAGGCACATCTTCAGGCAGCAGTGAGTTTCTGTCTCACCCACTGTTCCCGGGGCCTCGGGGACTTTATGGAAAGCCAGGCTCTGATACCCCTTGTGTCTGGTCAGGAGGAGAAAGCAGATTTAAGGAAGATTTCTGAAAGCTTGCAAAGAAATATTTACATCTCACATTGAGATGAACCATAAGAAAATCCATTTTAATCATTATGGTTTCACTGTTTCCTCAGATGATTTTTTTTAAAAAAAATTTTCAGGGCCAGGAGCAGCGTCAGAGCCCAAGGCTCCTCCATGGCTCATCGGGCTGGTCCACCTCGGTATCAGATGCAGTCACCAATGTTAGTTAAAGCAGAGTTACGTTTCACAAAACAGGCACGAAAGCAACACTCACAGGAACTGAAATCATGCAAAACTGAAGGCATGCACGTCATTCCGGCACTGACAGACGGCATTAGTCTCCAGTCCACATTCTAGCAGTCCCCACCAAACACAAGAAGGAGGAACACGGAGAACTCACAAATAGTGCTCTACAGACTGAGGCAGTATTCTCACAAAACACTAGTCCCGACGCTCGCCTCTCTTTTAAGTAGCCACACCCAAAGTTTCCCTCGTAGATACTCTTGGGAAAGTGGAAATGGGAGGAGAAAGCAAAGAATGGTGGATTGTGGTCAATGGAGGCACGGAAGCACGGACCCAGGATGCAGCAGGCAGAGTCAGAGAGCCGCACGGAGACGCGGGGGCGCCGCACACGCCCGTCCCAGCAGGCCCCGGGCTGGGGGTCTGCTCAGGGTCCTCTGTCTCTGACGGCCAGAGCACACTTCATGCACAAAGTGCCCTTTCCATAGCAGGTTAGTACGCTCACTTTTCTTTCTGTCCCTTGCTTACGTGACATCATTCCATTTTAATTTAATGTGACAAAACACACAGCTCTCAAGAGAAGCCAATTTACCACCACTTTCCTCTGTTCTAAAATATACAACAAACTCACTCCCATCAGGCATTATAAAAGACTTTAAAACTTAAACTGTGGTTAAAAACAAAAAGTTCTACCGTATAAGTCATTCTGCAGAAAGATTAAATCTTCACTGAAAGAAAGGGCACAATTATACACACTCATAAACACAGTTCAGGTAACATCTTTGCAAAATGAAAAAAACAGGTTATCAATCAGATTTTAATTGTTAAAAATTTTAAATAAAACAGAGATGCACAAAATACATCGAGTTTGCTTTTGAGCAAAGCCCAAGTAATGTACCATTTAAACCCTGGAGAGATGCTGAACAGAATTAGGGTGTGTATTTCATGAGGTAAAGGGACAGGGTGGTATGACCACGGTCAGGTGGGACACCTAGGCACCCACCCACAACAAGGATGCACCCGGGGGGCACACACGGGGCACTCAGGTGACTGGGCACTGACCATCCCGTCATCTCAGGAGGAAACACCCTGCCTCTGGAGACAGCAGTCTTTAACAAAACTGGCCTCCAACACGATGAAATGGAGCAGACAGGCCATCTGTTGAACAGGTAGACGGGCTCTAAAACATGCTGTCGCAACGGTGAACTCTGATGACAAGCCAGTGCCCTCAGCGTGGAGGGGCGCCACAGCAGGGCTGGCTCGCCGCCTCCTCTCCAGGCGCTGCCGCCACCTGTGAGACTGTCCTCCTCGGTGCGAGCCTGGGGCTGGACGCCGTGCGCAGGGCATCCCTGCCCCCATGCGGCCCCTCACCCCGCCATGCCACGGCCGGGGGGATGCCAAAGGGATTCGATTTTCATCTTCGGGCATGAATTTCAGTAATTAGCACTTCTCCACAGGGTATTTTCTTTCCTAACTACTAAGTCCTTCTTTTCCTGTGTACTAAAACACGTCAGCTAGTTCTGATCACCCTGGGTAAGCCAGTAAGGTGGAGTCGTAACACTACATCCATGAAGGGAGTGCACCTGTGTCCCTCTCCACCGCTGCCCTCCTGGCTGCAGGGTAGGGAAAGCACAGCAACGCAGACAGAGCACACGGCTAAACCCAGCAGGAGCCGCTGCCAGAAACCAGCACCTACCGGAAGGTTCCGGGCCGAGTCCAAGTACAAGATGAGCAGCGAGGAGGACAGCCCGTCATTGGCTTGGTCTTTGTCAGCTCTGATATCTGTCAGCACCTACAGAGAAAGGGAAAAGCCTTAGCAGGTGGGTTTCCAAGCTTCCTGTTTCTATCTAATTATGCCTACACTGCTCAAGAAAACAAGGGAGATGGAGAAATAAGCATCCCATACACGCAGTACAGAGAATGAACATGACAAGGTTCCACCCAGATCAAAGTGCTCAGGTGACCTGAGGCTCCCCAAGTCCCTGCAGGGCACCCAAGCACGAGCCCTGAGACCTCCGAGAGCCTGCGGATGCCTGCAAACTCCCGCTGGCTCTAATCTGTGCCGATGCCACCGCGGTGACTCACAGCATGAGAGTCGCGTTACCGCTCCGAGTTTGTAAGTGAGCAGCAGCAGTTTCAGGCACTAATCTTAGTGCCCAGGACTGCGGGCTGCCGTGGGGCCCCTCCAGCACCTGCTCAAGGTTCGACGCGTCAGGCATGAGCGTGAGCCACTCCAGCTTCAAGTGCAGCTTCCCTCTGGGCACCTCGTCCAGGGTGAACCACTGCAGAGAAAGTGAGACCGGTCAGCCAAAGCCCTCCTGGATCAGACACATGAGCTGAGCAGTCTTTACAAACCCAGAAGGCCCGAGTCCTGCCATTTTTAGCTCCAGGCCTGAGAAGGAGCTGCTGGCCCCAGAAACTGACAGCAGGGGCCGCTCTGTGTGTTAACTCACTGACTCCCAATGCCATCCCTGTCTGACATGCAAGGACTCAAACGTCCTCTCGTACTACCCAGCACTACCAGGATTCTACGTATGGACATCCATAGAATTTAGGGGCCAAGAAAAAATATAACATTGATCCCAAGTACTGAATTTCAGTATCAGACATGCTAACAAGTGTGCTTTTCCTCATGACTGTGTAACAATAATTGGTTCACACTCGTTTCAGCTTAAAAGCTATCAGGCTGTTAACTGAGGACGGCGCTCAAACACTCGGCGTTAGGAGAGACGTCCGAGTGCAGGGCGTGTTTGGTGGGCCCAATGCAGCACACAGCACACGCGATGGCAGGACAAACTGCAGACGCCTGTCTAGGGTGTGCTGTGTGCAGCTGAGAAGAGTTCTCAGCAGAGATTTGCTTAACTGCGCCTTACTTATCCAAGTCTTACCCATCTTTTAGCAGCCATCACAAACTTCCTTCCTTATCCTTTTTATTCTGATAGCAGCATCTTGCTTGAAGCAGCATCTGTGGCTGTCAGTTCATGATGCGTTTGTGGGTGTCTTTCCTGGGACAACGTCTCATCAACTGCACTGTGCTGCTCTGCTATGACTCCCAACTACCTTTTAAGGCCCGATTCTTGGGAGCTTCTACCAGACTCTGCCCTGACTCCAAAGCAGACCATGACTGCCTGAAACAAAGTGGGTGTGTATTTGGATCCTTGAGGATTTTGTTTCTGGCAGGTGCTGATTTATTTTCACTTCGCTGGTACTGGAAGGCCTAAGTTCTCAACGTCTGTGAGCGGCTGTTCTCAGACCACCAGGGATGGTGGCAGTGGGTACTCGCCATCAACACTCACGAAATAGAACAATACTCAAAGGAAACTTACTTCATCTAAAAGGCGCTCCTTTTCAACTTCAATAAGATCAATCATAAGACTATAGAAATAACAATACAACAACTTTAGAATACAGAAAACCACTTCTGAAAACTGAAATAAACTTAAGCATTACTCTATGAAAAAGTACTCCAGAAAAGCAACAGAATGCTACAGTTTATCAAGAAACAAGCTTCATCCTCCAAGCTTCCTCAAGCTTCCACCCGGGTGTGAAGTGAGCAGGGAACACGCAGCGCAGCACGGCTGAGGTCAGGGCTGGGAACGCTGGTCCTCCCCACAGGCAGTGAGTGGTCTGGAGGCGCCCCGGGCATGTGAGCATGTCTACAGGTGAGCCTGGGGCGTGCTAGTCTACAGGGGAGCCCCGGGGCGGGGCGGGCAGGTCTACAGGGGAGCCCAGGGTGTGCGGGGCAGACGCATTCGACCAGGGTGGGTGGGACGTCCTCTCTCTGAGCCACACCCGCTGCTCCGGATCGGACTCCGTAGCGGTGTGCTGAATCAGGTGCTGACCACCTTTCTAGCCCTGATTCCTCAGCTCTGACCGGCACCCTCTAGGGCCGCGAAGGCGACCCCGACAGCCCGTCCCACTTCCCTCAATAGTCCTGCTCTGCTGGGAAGAGTGAGGTGGCAGGAGCCAGAGCCGAGCAGGGCGGGACGATTGCACGCCCGTCTTCCGCAGCCTCTCCTCTCTGTCCCTGCGCGCTGCCCCGCACGGCCCTGGGTCCCCTGCTCCACTACAGATGCCAGGGGCCCAGCCAGCCCCCGGTCTCAGCCCCTGACGCCGGAATCTAACAGAGGCGTTACTGCAAATCTCATCTGTTCGTTGCCTTGCCTACAACCTTTTGGTTGTTCTTCAATAAAGGGTCTCACAAATGAATTCTGAGGTCACAGCCTAACACACAGGCCATCCTTGATGAAACCATTTACCCTTCTATCTTTTTTGCCACAAGAAATTCAGTTATATAGGCTAAAGTGTGTTTTTTGATAGTTCATATTTTTTCAGCTGTACATGTTCAATTTAAGTAAACAAGTCAGTATTTATTTTAGCAATATATAGGCACAATGTAAATTACTATCTATCCCCACCTCCATAGGCCAATAACAAATCAGAAGTTCACAAACCTGTTTCTAGAGCCTGGAGCCCAGCGGCCTGCTGGGTGCAAGGCTGGGGAGCTGGGCTGCGTGCGGGGCCGCAGCTGGTGGCTGAGCACTTAAATGGGGCAGCGCAGCCAAGAAAGTGAATTTCAAGTTTTGTTTAACTTAGCTTTCCTTTTCTTACTTAAATGTAAAACTTGTTTTAGGAACAAAAAGCATGTTTTAAGAGGTCTAAGGTGAAACAAACCTAGCATCAAAAAGCCATTTTAACACACATGTAACATGTAATAAACCTGCTCTGATGTTACAAGTTTAAGAGTGACTATCAAAGAGGAAGAGTCCACACCCTCGGTCACGGAGGACTTACCTTCCGAGGAAGTCATCCTTGTCTGGGTCTTCGTCAAAGAGCTCGATCTCCAATTCCTGTCCGGGATGTTCATAGACCAGAGCCTGGAAGGTACCAGTGCATGGCTGTCTCACCCTTACGAGCGTCTGTTCTGAGTCGTAACCGCAGCTGACATCGGCGCCAGCAGCTGCTCCGCACTCAGGCCCCACTATCAGACCTGAGACATGGTTGATGGCAGAAGCCCCTGGGAACTCCCCTCGCATATGGCACTGCGCTTGCTCCCACTTATCGGGGCTACAGGCTCGGACCTCTCTCCACTCCTGCAGCAGCCCCAGGCAGGGCTGGCCCCTCACCACCACACGGAAGTTGGGAGATCCAGCAACAGACAGGGCAGGGAGGACCAGAAGCTGGTGGGGTAAAAAGTGTACCCTCTTCCAGTTCTTTCCAAGCTGCATGCCCTGTGATGCAGCAGTTCACTCCGAGAGGCACTCTCTGGGGGCAACTTGGCCAAGTGCACCAAATGCAGCCCCATGGCACCCAAAAGGCACTGGTTACAGTGCTGAGCCCAAAGGCCAGATCCCTCGTGTAAAGACATGAGGGCGTCCTCTCACGTGAGTGGCTGTACCTGGGACATGAAGAGATGTCCAGATGCACTAACTGCAAACTTACACAGCAGTACATAACTAACCTCATCGTGGAGTACGTCTGTGTGTTAGTGGCCAGTTATTTACTGAGATAGCTTAATGTGATTAAGGTTTAAAATTGTGTGTAAGGCAGGGATACAAGGTGAAGCATGTTTAAAGACTGAAAATCAAAGCAAAGAGAATTGCGCACTGAACAAGCACACCACCACCACACGGGGTGGGAGCCGGAGCGGACCCGGGAAGGGCGGGAGCGGACTCTGGGGAAGGGCGTGAGTGCACCCCGGGGAAGGGCGGGAGCAGACTCCGGGGAAGGGTGGGAGCAGACCCCGGGGAAGGGCTCACGGCACCCACCCCTCACCTCGCACCAAGCACTCGCCACTCCCTCACCTCATACACCTCGTTCCACTTCGGACTGAGGTTCTCCTTGATGACTTTGCTTTGGAAGATCTGGTTGCCAACTCGAATCACTCCGTAGGGGTCTGACTTCCCCTTGACAAGTCCCTTAAGGTAAGTGTCTTTTCCTTGAAGATCCTGAGCTTCAATAAAATGTATCCTCAGGACACCCTGGGAAGAAGACAGAGCAGACTATTCACCGGTTCACCCACACACCTGGAGCAGAGGCTGGCTTGGGGACAAGACAGAGCCTGTCCCCTGAGCAGAGAAGGCAAACGCGAGCGCCTCGGGTGCAAGACCAGGGCCCAAGGCTCTGACCAGAGGCCAGAGATGCAGACCCTCCTGGGAGGGAGGGGCCCCGGCTGGGCAGGGCCGACGGCAGGAGCGAGGCAGGCGACACAGGGCCCCGTGGGCCCGGAACAGTGCAGTGTCCTGGTAGGAATCCCATGGGCGGTAACTGCAGTGGAGACCAGCACCCCAGGATGCAGCAGACTCTTCCTAAGTCCTTCATACCACCGATCACTGTGCTGCGTTTTTAGAATAATCCTATGAAATACTGTCATTAAACCTATTTTATGGATAGGAAACTGAAACTCTGAGATACATACACTCACAGACAACATGGTTCTCTTTCCCTAAGATGTTGCTTAATTGATAAAATACCCACCCTTTACCTTGTGTTCACCTGTGTCCAAGGTAAACACAAGTGGTAAAGTTATCTTTAGAGGGGGTAGCATTTTATACCATCAACACTTTAAGTTACCAGGTACTGTTCATGAACCAATCAGCATAGGATGACACATATTTTTATAGATAAATATATGCAGATGACACCACCCTTATGGCAGAAAGTGAAGAGGAACTGAAAAGCCTCTTGATGAAAGTGAAAGAGGAGAGTGAAAAAGTTGGCTTAAAGCTCAACATTCAGAAAACGAAGATCATGGCATCTGGTCCCATCACTTCATGGGAAATAGATGGAGAAACAGTGGAAACAGTATCAGATTTTATTTTTTTGGGCTCCAAAATCACTGCAGATGGTGACTGCAGCCATGAAATTAAAAGACGCTTACTCCTTGGAAGGAAAGTTATGACCAACCTAGATAGCATATTCAAAAGCAGAGACATTACTTTGCCAACAAAGGTCTGTCTAGTCAAGGCTATGGTTTTTCCAGTGGTCATGTATGGATGTGAGAGTTGGCCTATAAAGAAAGCTGAGTGCCAAAGAATTGATGCTTTTGAACTGTGGTGTTGGAGAAGACTCTTGAGAGTCCCTTGGACTGCAAGGAGATCCAACCAGTCCCTCCTAAAGGAAATCAGTCCTGGGTGTTCACTGGAAGGAATGATGCTGAAGCTGAAACTCCAATATTTTGGCCACCTCATGCGAAGAGTTGACTCATTGGAAAACACCCTGATGCTGGGAGGGATTGGGGGCAGGAGGAGAAGGGGACGACAGAGGATGAGATGGCTGGATGGCATCACCAACTCGATGGACATGAGTTTGAGTGAACACCGGGAGTAGTTGGTGGACAGGGAGGCCTGGCGTGCTGCGGTTCATAGGGTCGCAAAGAGTCGGACACGACTGAGTGACTGAACTGAACTGATACTTATAAAAATAACAGCCAACCTCCTGTTTACATTTTCACAAATCTAATGCTTAGACATTGTGGCCACATATTTAAGCGGCAAGGAGGGTGGATCCGGGCAGGCTCAGACAGTCCCCAGTGCTCAGAGAACACAGAGCCCATGGCCTAGGAGCAGGAGGATTCCTACGTGCAAAGGCAGGCCTGCGTTCCCCGAGCTGAGGATGCTAAGTGAAGGAAGAAAGACATCCCCACCTCACCCGTGTCCCATCACACCTGCTGAGTGCCAGCAATATGACTAACTGGGATGTGAGGACTGGGGTGCTGTTACTTTGAAAAAAGTAGGACTGCTCATGAATGTTTGTTGGTCTGTGCACTGTTACTAAGATCGAGCTTACTAGAAGGGTAACAGACAGGGGGAAAGGCTGGCTACTTCTACTTCATGAAACAAACTCTGAACTGAGACCAGACACCATATGACAGGCTGCCCACTCCACCTCTGGAGCCCACGGTCAGTGAGATCACACGGGCGGGACACAAACCATTAGGAGCAGCCCTCCGAGAACGTGCTCTGGGCCTCAGACAGGATTCCACACCCATGGCTGGCAGGCTCACGTGGTCTCGGGCTGAGGTTGTTTAGTTTACTCAAATGAAGGTGCCTCCAAGATGTGTGGTCACCTGTGTGAGGCACCACCCCAACCTGCAGATGAAGACACTCTGAGGGATGTGATCCCAGAGTGAAGCTGCCACCAAGCCCCAGGCCGTGACTCAGCCCAGCCCTGCCCACTCACTCCGTCTAGGGGGCTTAATACCCACGGCACGTCCGCCCTGAAGGACTCCACAGACGACCGCTCCTCACGCCTGGCAGGAGCCTGGCACAAGGTTCCCAGCTCAGGCTAAAACGTACATCTTACACACAAGCAGAAAGTGCTTTCTGAGGCAGTAAATAAGTTGTCACAGCTGTCCTTTACAATTTGCAGTGACATCTGCAGAATTAAATTCCTGTGAGCACCTCTGAGGTTTAAGAACTGCCCTTAAGTCTCCGAAAGCTTTAGGCCAAATGGCCCTTAGCCAACCTCCTAAGGACGAGCAGGACAGACCACTTTTACAGCATCAAGATCTACACGGCAAGGTCATTGTTAGAAGAAATACAAGAAGACTCAGCACCCATGTACGTGAAAAGTTCCTTCAGTCTATTTTAAGTGTTAATGAACACATGCTTACCTTTGGTACAGGAAATCGCAGCTGAGCTATTTGAACTTCGCTGACAAGAGGGACCGTGATTCGATTGGGAAGCACCAGATAGTTTGATATTATATCCAAAATGATAGTATCTGATAAACCACTGTTAGGTGGGAGGTTAAAAAAAAAACAACAATGATCAGACATTTCATGTTAGTTACCACCCGTAACAGCGAACTTGGCATAAACATGATACAATATCCCACCAACAGGTCAGAGCTAGTTCCCCTAACACAGTATTTATGCTGCTATGGTGACAATTATGTGGGATTTATTCTGAGAACATGAGGTAATATTCTGGCTACATTTCTCAATGTCCTAAATCACACTCATACATTTGTTTCCATATAACTTTATCATTGATTTAACACTGAATATACATTTAATTAAATTTCTTATTTTAACATAAAATATTTCAAACATACATAAAAGTGCAGAGAACATGAAAACAAACATTTACTCATTTCACATTTATTACATTAAATTCATCTTTCTTGTCATATATGTGGAGCTCCTAATGAAGTACAAGAATTTACAGTTCATTCTTCTTTACACTTTATTAGGTACTGAATACTGTAATCAGTTTGAAACAGTATACACCACTGCACAGAGAATTCAGTAGTAGGAATAGAGTTGTGGGGGCTAAAGAAACTAATGTACTTTCAATATCCTTTTTGTCTGTTCCTTGTAAATGTGTGTGAGTGGAGAGTCAGGGGTCTCTGCAACACCACTCCTGAGGGCCCAGAACCTGAACCGCACAGCTGTGCGAGAGCACCTTTAGCCAGAACAGCAGAGTCCTAGAAGAAACTTACTTCTTGCCAGTACTTCTCAGATGTCAGCATTACGGACATGGCAGATGTAAAGCAACCACAGCTGGAACATCCCCTGGGACACAGTGACAGTCCTATCGCGCCCTGAGAGATGACCGAGCCTCGCTGCAGGCTGGGGTCCAAACGCCAACCAAGGCGTGGAGGCTCAGCGCCAGCCCTCTCAGTTCAACGTGGGAACCACGCTTCCCAGACAGTTCTGCTCTGTGAAGAGGCCAGTAAACCAGCGTCTACACTCCAGAGGGACTCGGAGGGCGTAAGCTGGCAGACACTGGATCGGTGCTCACCAAGCTGACGACGGAGGGGTCCCTCAGAGCTTAGCACCCAGCACCCTCAGTCCAGGCAATCTCCCTGCAGAAGCATGAGTTCTGTTTATTTCGAAAAATCTACTGAGACAGAAGGCCCCTCACTGCTGACGCAAGTGCTTCAGGACCTGCTCGCTGCCCTGGGGGTGGGCTGCGCCTCACCTCCCGCTGACGCCTGTGCCGCCAGCAGAAGGCCCAGATGGCACCTCCACCGACGGCTCCCTAGCGGGCTGCACACCCCCCGAGTCGCCGCAGGGCCCAGCACACAGCACAGCTTCCTCACACCTTCCGCCCTCCCGGTCTTCCTGACCCGGCCCTGCATCACCTACAGCCTTCACCCCTCACACTCGGGTTAGGGCTCCTCACTCAACAGTGGCGGGGAGCTCGAACACGCATGGTGACGTGAAGTGACTCAGGGCATCCTGCCGCCTCCTCACCCCTCGGCTTCTGTTCTGCAGTCAATGAAGGTAGCAGGCAGACGTTCATTTAGTAAAGCTTGGGGCAAGATTTCATTGTGTTAGGTTCAAAGTTATTAAATATTTACTTTTACAAGATAAGGTCTGCCACAGCTGTTACCTGATAAAATCTTCACAAAATAGTGGCCCAAGTTTTACGTTAAGTACACATGCATATATTTTATCGCATGAAATTTACATAATTATATATAAGTGATGTCATATATAAATATATGTAATTTTAAAGGAGTATTTTACTATATTTCTTTTATACCATGGGCTCATTTTTGCATGGTGTGTGTCTGTTTCCACCTGTATTTCTAATATATATGCATATATATTCTTAACAATATATGCAATCCTATATATACCTAATACGTAAGAATATGTTTTATATGTGTATAAAAATCTACATATAGAATAACAGCTAGAAGGTATGCCACACTGAGTCTGTCTTCATATAAATCCACGAAATGAACCGAAGCTGTATCTGCACGTGTGTATCTGTGTGTCCTTGTGTACGTGTGTTTCTCCCTTTCCACTGGTTTGGGACTGACTCCAGAGCTGTGGGCTCACGGCCAGGAGCCGCCCACCGGCTCTCTGCGCCACAGCGCGACCTGCAGAGGAGACGCCTGACGAGCATGGGTCGCGGTGCTGCGGGGAGGCAAGCAGGATCCATGTTCTTTTCTGCACTAAAGGACAGCAGGGATTTGCTGCTTTGGCCACTGACCAGCACCCTTTCCTCCAACTCCGGGAGTCCTTCCTTTGGGGGACTTCCTGTCCTTCACTGCAACTTTTTCAAGCCACTCTCTGCCTCCTCTCAGGGTGGGCATGAGACCCAGACCTGATCATCAGAACCAGGAAAATTTGTCCAAGGAAAGGCGGACAAACAGAGGTCAACTTTGAAACTTTTGCTGGAACTAGAGGGACATTTGCTGGAATCTTCTCCTGAGGTTGCTAAGCATGCCACAGAATAGAAGCCAGAAGCTGCTACTTCACAGCAAGAGCCTGCCTGGCAACAAAGCCACACACAGAAAACGGGGGTCAGAAGGCGTCCTGTGGACATTAGCGTCCAGCCCCGTCTGGCCACCTGACAGGGCCACAGGCCACACCCAGCACCCAGAGCAGGCACTCCCCGCCTGCTTGGTGGATGGAAGAACAGACTGTCTGTCAAAACCTTTACTCGCTTAATGAAGACCAAGTGAGCTGGGTTTGTTCTTGAAGGCAAGAATGCTAACCAACCCTTTTACAAAATTCTTTTAAAGCTGTCCTTTCCAAGAATCTTTTAAAGATAACGGTACTTTTCTATATCCAATAAATCACAGTACCTAAAAAAGTTTTATTATTACAACTATGCCTCAGCTTATTAAAGTCTTCATTTTTTCCTGATAATGAAACAAAATAAAATTCTTTCTAATGGCCACTTCAAGGAGATAATAAATACAAAGGAATAGAAAAAAAAGCAGACTGAACCAAGGCTTTCATAATTCAATTTTCTAAGCAAAATAGGGAAAAGAACAGCACAGATTAACAAAGTGTCCACCAGGAACACATGCACCTGTAACCAACACTTCACTCGCTTTAACCTTCAAACGCACTTTAACCTTCAAACGCACGGTAAGACCAGAAGAAGCGGGTTCCTGCTTGGTGCTGACTGACAGTCTGCCGCTGTCGCCTTCCATCTTGGAGGACAGACGACCTGCAGCCTGACTAGGAAGCCTCACCGTCCTCACAGGAGGGACGTGCCCCGAAGGCTTCACAGCTCGTCTGGAAGGAGTCCTCACGGTTCAGACACTAGAGCACACGGAAGAGCAAAGACTCCCAGCGCACCCCGCAGCCGCATGTCCGGGCTGACTCCTCCCCGCCCAGGAGGAGTGCATCAAGGCAGAGAAGGCAGGAAGGGATGGGGCAGCACAGCTTCAACGTAGCCAGAAAGGGCTTAAAAACTTTTTAAACTTTTCTTTATTTTTCTGGTATATTAAAACACCAAAACTGGAAAGACACCTCATGACAAATGAAATGGCTCCAATGAGCCCCAACAGGGCTCGAGTGCAGCTGCAACCCAGAGCCTGAGATGCAACTCGGGTTCCGGAGCCTGAGCGCCCTGCCTGAAAGGCACGGACGCTGGCTGGGAGACGGCGCTCAGCCGCTGGGCTGTCTCATGACGCCGCCAACGCACATGCCATCAGCAAGCTGGCCACAGGGCACGACAGAGTACTTACTTCAATCCAGGAATGTCGAGAAGATTAGTCAGTCCTGTCCAGTTAATTTCTAAAAGCTGTTTTTAAAAAAACGGCAAATATAGTAAGTATGCAAACTACTTCTAATTATCATTATCAAATTATACAAGTCTTTTCTTTATAAATGAAATGGGCTACTCAGTACATAATGCTGTCCTATACCTTGATTTTCACTTTATAAAATATCAAAGCTGTTGTCCCTTATTGGTACTGATAGCTTGCCTGTTCTTATGTTTTTTGATATCATAATTTTCTCCAGTAAAATCATAATTATTTATATACCCACCCTCCTATTGATGAGCACTTAGAATATTTGCAGTTTATCCTTTTTGTAAGTAATGGTCATAGCAAATACCCTCTTCCAACAACACAAGAGATGACTCTACACATCTACATAACCAGATGGTCAATACCAAAATCAGACTGATTATATTCTTTGCAGCCAAAGATGGAGCAGCTCTAAACTGTCAGCAAAAACAAGACCGGGAGCTGACTGTGGCTCAGATCATGAACTCCTTATTGCAAAATTCAGGCTCAAACTGAAGAAAGTAGGGAAAACCACTAGGCCATTCAGGTATGACATAAATCAAATCCCTTATGATTATACAGTGGAAGTGAGAAATAGATTCAAGGGACTAGACCTGGTAGAGACAGTGCCTGAAGAACTATGGACGGAGGTTCATAACATGGTACAGGAGGTGTGACCAAAACCACCCCCAAGAAAAAGAAACGCAAGAAGTAAAAGTGGTTGTCTGAGGAGGCCTTACAAATAGCTGAGAAAAGAAGAGAAGCAAAAGGCAAAGGAGAAAGGGAAAGATATACCCAACTGAATGCACAGCTCCAGAGAACAGCTAGGAGAGATAAGAAAGTTCTCTTAAGTGAACAATGCAAAGAATTAGAGGGAAACAAAAGAAAGGAAAAGACTAGAGATCTCTTTATAAAATTGGAGATACCAAGGGAACATTTCATGCGAAGACAGGCACAACAAAGGACAAAAATGGCAAGGATCTAACAGAAGCAGAAGAGATTAAGAAGAGGTGGCAAGAGCACACAGAAGAACTACACAAACAGCTCTTAATGACTCGGATAACCACGATGGTGTGATCACTCACCTAGAGCCAGACATTCTGAGGGGGCCTTAGGAAGCATTACTATGAACAAAGCTACTGGAGGTGATGGAATTCCAGCTGAGCTATTTCAAATCCTAAAAGATGATGCTGTTAAAGTGCTACACTCATTATACCAGCAAATTTGGAAAACTCAGCAGTGGCCACAGGACTCGAAAAGGTCAGTTGTCACTCCAACCCCAAAGAAAGGCAATGCCAAAGAATGTTCAAATTACTCTACAATTGCATTCATTTCACATGCTAGCAAGATTATGCTCAAAATCCTTCAAGCTAGGCTTCAGCAGTACATGAACCGAGAACTTCCAGATGTACAAGCTGGATTTAGAAAAGGGAGAGGAACCAGAGATCAAATTGCCAACATATGCTGGATCATAGAAAAAGCAAAGGAATTCTAAAAAAACATCTACTTCTGTTTCACTGACTATGCTAAAGCCTTTGGCTGTGTGGATCACAACAAACTGTGGAATATTCTTAGATGGGAATACCAGACCACCTGACCTGCCTCGCGAGAAACCTGTATAGGAGTATGTCAAAGCTGTATATTGTCACCCTGCTTATCTAACTTATATGCAGAGTACAGCATGGGAAATGCCAGGCTGGATGAATCACAAGCTAGAATCAAGATTGCAAGGAGAAATATCAACAATCTCAGATATGCAGATGATACCACCTTAATGGCAGAACGTGAGGAGGAACTAAGGAGCCTCTTGATGAAGATGAAAGAGGAGAGTGAAAAAACTGGCTTAAAATTCAACAATCAAAAAACTAAGATCATGGCATTCGGTCCCATCACTTCATGGCAAATAGACGGGGAAAAAGTGGAAACAGCGCCAGATTTCATTTTCCTGGGCTCCAAAATCAATGTGGATGGTGACTGCAGCCATGAAATTAAAAGACACTTGCTCCTTGGAAGAATAGCTATGAAAAAACTAGCCAGCGTATTAAAAAGCAGAGACATCACTTTGCTGACAAGGTCTGTATAAGCAAAGCTATGGTTTTTTCAGTAGTCGTGTATGGATGTGAGAGTTGGATCATAAAGAAGGCTGAAGGCCAAAGAATTGCTGCTTTTGGACTGTGGTGTTGGAGAAGACTCTTGAGAGTCCCTTGGACTGCAAGGAGATCCAACTAGTCCATCCTAAAGGAAATCAACTATGAATATTCATTGGAAGGACTGATGCTGAAGCAGAAGCTCTGATACTTCGGCCACCTGATGTGAAGAGCTGATTCACTGAAAAAGATCCTGATGCTGGAAAAGTTTGAGGGCAAGAGGAGAAGGGAGTGACAGGATGAGATGGCTGGATGGCATCACTGACTCAATGGACATGAGTTTGAGCAAGCTCAGGGAGATAGCGAAGGACAGGGAAGCCTGCTGTGCTGCAGTTCATGGGACTGCAAAGAGTCAGACATGACTTAGCAACTGAAGAAGAACAACAACAAAATGGTTCAGTGAATATTTTTTTACACACGTGTTCTTACAGGGACCAGCATTCAAAAAGTTGAAGCTCTGGTCAGAGATACATGTTCATTTTTATGCTGATATACACTACCTTGTTGTTCAGTTGCTAAGGCATGTCACTGCCTAATTGCTCTAATATTGTACCGATTTACATTTCCATCAAAATTGTATGAAATGTACTTTCTTTACAGCCACACCAAACACAGATGTTAAAAATCAGTCTATTTGGCAGTTAAAGAATGGTTACTCCATCACTATTTCAAACAGCATTTTCCTGATATTTGGAGAAGGGACCAGCTACCCACTCCAGTATTCTGGCCTGGAGCATTCCCTGGACTGGACAGTCCATGGGGTCGCAAAGAGTTGGACACGAGTGAGTGACTTTCACTTTCACTTTTTTCCTGATATTAGTGGGATATGTTCCATTCATTTAGTCAACTCTTGTATTTTTTTTGCTCAGTTTTCTAGTGGGTATTTCAAAGAAGGCAATGGCACCCCACTCCAGTACTCTTGCCTGGAAAATCCCATGGATGGAGGAGCCTGGTAGGCTGCAGTCCACGGGGTCGCAAAGAGTAGGACACGACTGAGCGCCTTCACTTTCACTTTTCACTTTCATGCACTTGAGAAGGAAATGGCAGCCCACTTCAGTGTTCTTGCCTGGAGAATCCCAGGGACAGCGGAGCCTGGTGGGCTGCCATCTATGGGGTCACACAGAGTCGGACACGACTAAAGCAACTTAGCAGCAGCAGCAGCAGCTAGTGGGTATTTATCTTAGAATAATTTCTATATAGTTGGCTGAGATTCCATTAAACAGATGTGGACAGGTAAGAAGTACTGATGAAAACACGGCTTCTCCTGTCAAGGTGGGTCCTGCACATAATGCAGCCACTTCTGCTTTACACGCAGAAGACGCTCAGCGAAACTGTATGGCCTCTGTCACTTACACACACCGGAGTGACAGAGCTGGGCAGTAAGCAGCTGTAAGTATGCACTGAAGGGTCAAGATTCCTTTGGACAAACCCAAACGCAAAAGCAACAACTTTAATAAAGTCCTGAGAAACTAACCTCCATAGCACTCCCTGGTGGTTTAGTTGCTAAATTGTGTCCAACTCTTGCGACACCATAGACTGTAGCCTGCCAGGCTCCTCTGTCCATGGGATTCTCCAGGCAAGAATACTGGAGGGGGTAGCCATGCCCTCCTCCAGGGGATCTTTCCAACCCAGGAAGCAAACCCAGGTCTCCTGTCTTGCAAGCAGATTCTTTACCGACTGAGCTAAGAGGGAAGCCCATGGACGCCCTAGACCATGACGGCGATCTCTAGATGCATCTGCCACTAAAGGAACAGGAGACTCTGAAGAAACGGCTGATTCTGGGTCTGGGGCAAAAACTGCTAACATGAACCTGGGGCATCCTGCTGAATCAGAAGGTCAAAGAAACTCTCAATGGCCCTCCCAAAGGGCGATCACGTCGAGGGACTAAAACTAGATTATAAGCTCGGGTAACAGAGCACCTACTTGCAGGACACTTGTCAAAACGATGAGATGTACCTGAATGCTACCCGAGTTCAGAGAAAAAGAATAATACTAGGGGGATGGGGAAAGAATTCACAGAAGGACAGACTCAGCTGAGTTTGAAGAGATACGAATGCAAGGAAGGCTCCAGGCACGCCCGTTCAAGGCCCTGAAGGGGGAGCTGGCCTGTCCCTGAGCACAAGGGAGGCCAGAGCACACAAGAGCCAAGCTGGAGGGCTGTGGAGGGAGAGGAGTGTGAGTGACTCTGGGTTTGAGGATGAGACTGAGAGTGTGTGACTGAACAGGTGTCCAGATATGTGAGAGAGAAAAGTCCACCCAGCCCTAGGGGCAGATCGAGGAAAAGCAAAGAAAATTAGTGCCCTCCCCATCAGCCCTCAGTCTGGATGGATCTCCCTTTGGGAAACTGAAGAGCCAGTGGGAAGCGTTCCCAAAGGAGAGGAAATTACCTCTTTCTGAGGGCTGAGAAGTAGCAGTGAGGGCAGGGGCGGGGCAGGGCGGGGCGGAGACCCCCTGCACCTGGAGCCCCAGCAGCCTGAGCAGTACAGGAGCAAGGGCAGCCTCAGCCACGCCTCCCGAGTGCCCTCTGAGGGCCTGTGGGTCCAACAGAATCCGAACCCACAGACACTGCTCATTTCAGCGCTGACTGCACGCCAGCCTCCTACACAGGAAGTTTGCTGCAGACATACTGTGACTCCGCCCTTCCCCAGAGCTCTTGAATTTGCTGGTCTGGGCTGGTGATAAAGGTCAAGAATGTTTTTCTTATGTTTTAACAGCCCTGGGACTTCCAGCTTCCACTTGGGATGCAGCAAACTGGGAAGAGTGTCACTCCTGAATGCACAGACAGCTGAGGTGACAGAGCCACCCTGGGCAGGAGAGCCAGAGCAAGCCCTATGAGAGCCAGAGACAGAAAAAGAAAGAAAGACAGGCCGGCTGCTCAGAGGCCAGGACAGAACTCCCTCTGCACCACACAGGTGCAGGGTGCTGAGAGCGCGTCAGGCCCTCCCGGGGCACGGGGAGGGGCCGCTGAGAGCACCAGCACCCTGGCGGTGTGGCAAGAAGCTCCAAAATAGGACAGGATATCAACCCCTGCTCCAAGAAACTCAGAGAACATCTGGCAGGATAAATACCCTCAAACTCCCCAGTGGCCCCATTCTGGGCCCTCCTCAGCGCAGTGGGCTCCAAGGACCCCCCTGCCAGTTTCTGCCTCATCACCTCACTGCTGCCTCCCACAGAGGGTGGCAGGATCAGCCTCCGGGACCCTCTTCAAACGCTGTGTCCTCCGCACTCCTGGTCTCAGGGCCAAGGACCTGTGCCTGGCGCAGCTGGAAGGGGGCAGGCCAGGACAGACGGAGAGGGGAGGCTGGCTCCTCCTCGGGGCCATGGCAGCTGGTACTCTGGCCTGTGGCCTGGAGGACCAGAGGCCATGGTCTCGGGGAGAGAGAGCGAAGCAGGCAGAACAGGCCTGAGAAAGGACGGCAGCCACAGTGGCCACGCACCAGTCATCCTGTTCCTGATGCTCGGCTGCAGCCCCTGCGTGGATTCCATGAGACAGCAGGACATGCTCATTCTGTTTTTAAAGTCCCCCCTTCATCCTCCTTCTTTGCTTAATGTACATCAACTGCTTGCTCCTTGGAAGAAAAGCTATGACAAATGTAGACAGCGTACTAAAAAACGGAGACATCACTTTGCTGACAACGGTCCATCTAGTCAAAGCTACGGTTTTTCCAGTGGTCACGAATGGATGTGAGTTGGACCATAAAGAAGGCAGAGAGCCGAAGCTTTTGAACTGTGGTGTTGGAGAAGACTCTTGAGAGTCCCTTGGATTGCAAGAAGATCAAACCAGTCACTCCTAAAGGAAATTAGTCCTAAATATTCATTGGAAGGACTGATGCTGAAGCTGAAGCTCCAGTACTTTAGCCCCTGATGCGAACAGCTGACTCATCTGAAAAGACCCTGATGCTGGGAAGGATTGAAGGCGGGAGGAGAAGCGGCCGGCAGAGAATGAGATGGTTGGATGGCATCACCAGCTCGATGGCCATGAGTTTGAGTAAACTCTGGGAGTTGGTGATGGACAGGGAGGCCTGGCGTGCTGCAGTCCATGGGGTCACAAAGAGTCGGACACGGCTGAGCGACTGAACAATAACAACGTCAATTGCTGGAGTCCTAGCTAGATGGATTCAATTTCTTTTCACAATCACTCTTAAAGGAAGATATTAATTCCATTTTATAGATGAAGAAACTCAATCTGCGGATCACAGACTCAGAAGACATGTGCTTTGCTACCAGGGAGGACCCCTCGGATAAACACATTCAGAGTGAGCCCAGACCACCTCCTGGAGAAGTTCTAGAAAAGGCCTCCCAATTCAGTCTAGTCTAATCCACACTCCTGAGATGAACCTAAATGTGACCTAAGGATTCTGAAACACCCTCAAGAGCATACCCCAGAGGCAATGCCAATAATGTCAAGTCAGCATGAGTGGGTGGCCACCAATTTCTGGGACATGTCCAATGGCAGACAGTGGGTCTCCCTGGCTTTTCCCAGAACCTTCATCCAAGCTTACCAAACCTTGACCTCTGCTGTCAGGACCCACCAGAATGCTAAACCTACGTATAGGAAAATGTTTTATTTCTTAAATACTTGAAGACTTCTGTATGCCAGGTACTATACTGAGTATTTTTACCCACTGACATTTAGTTGTCAAATCTAATCTTTTACCGGAGGTATTATTGTACTCTCCATGTTACTGATGGGGAAACTGAGGCTTACAGAAATCAAAAACAGTTGGGCCTCAGTGTCCAAGGATCCCAGCTCCATCTCCTCAGATTTAACCAATAATGGATCAAAAGTGTTCAGAAAGAAAAAATATTCCAGAAAGTTCCAAAAAGCGAAACTTGAATCTGCTGCACTAAGGCAACCATTTACATAGCATTTACATTTCAACTATTTACACAGAAGTTACACTGTATTAGGTGTTACTACTGATCTGGAGATGATGTAAAGGATGCAAGAGGCTGTGCAGAGGTTATGAGCAAACACTGCCATTTACTAAGGAACCTGAGCATCTGTGGACCGTGGTTGTGGGAGTCCTGGGGCCATCCCCTGTGGAGACCGGTGGCGGGAGACGGCAGTCTGATCAAAGAACAGGAGGAACCGAGAGTGGGAAGTGAGGCTGGGAGGCCTGCTTCCATCACTGAGCCTGAAATGGGGCAGCACATCCATCCATGCGCTCCACGAGGGCAGCATTTCAGAAACTTGCAGTTTTGTTTTTTATAAAGCAAGTAGCACATTATCAAAACTAAACAAATCAACAAGCAAAATAGTGTACAAAAGTTTCACATTCAAAGATTTCCATATGTCTAAATCATCCAGTCAAAATCCCAAAATCTTTGTTTTTCACTGTGGTGGGGAAGGACTTGGCAGACGGCAGGGAACTGTGCTCTGATATTTTCCAGATGAAAGTGACCGAAAAAGTCCCTTTTCTGTGAAGATTGTGCTTAGGGGCTGTAATTCACCACATAAAGGTACCAGTGATTCTCAACCTCTCACAGCCACATCCTGCTTTTCTGAGTGCTAAAATTTCATTTGGAAATTCGTATTATAACGTTATTTTTACTTTTTGGCTGTGCGGCGTGCAGGATCTAGCTCCCTGAACAGGATAGAATCCCCACCCCCTGCAGTGGAAGTATTGAGTCTCAACCACTGGACCACCAGCAAATTCCCAAACGTATTAGTTTTATAATGAGGAAAAAGTTGTCTATCAAGAGATGTTAAAGCATAAAGAGATGAAAACATACAGGATTCATGCCTCAAAGGGAATAAAGTGAGATAAGCTCTTTTTCTTCACTCTGTTCTTTGGTATGCACACATTCTTGTCAGTGAATGGGAAGAAGAGAATGAAATAAACCTTGACTTACTGGCTTCCTAAGGAAGAAGATAGACAAAGCTCCTACTAAGGGCATGTCTCCAATCAATGGTTCCAGGATCACCCGCATTGTACCATGAATCTAAATTTAAATGGGAAAACAAAGCATTAATGGAAATAATTTCACAGCCCCTTACTGACTCAAAAGGAGGATGCAAGATCCTGACAGTGATTCCTGAGCATATGACTTCAGGCTTCTCTAACTTCAAAGAAATTCTGAGTTAATAAAAACTTCACAATTTTCTTCCTGAATAGAGCGCAGAGAATCTGATAAGAAAATGAAACTTAAAAAAGCCTTACCTGTATACTCTGCACACCAGCTCTACAAAAATATCGCTTGATCTCCAGATCGATCTCACAATTCCCTACAAAACTAGCAAAGAAAAAGTTCTGATTACATTCTCTTCATCATCACAGACCCAAGCTACAGAATCTGAATACAGTGCTAGTAAAGCCACCAAAACTGGACTGTAGGCAAGCTGTAACCTGCAGGCCAGCTGGGCCAGAGTCCCAGCACCTGGGCTGCGGCAGCCACAGCCCCCAGAGTCAGCACGGCCACACGGAGGGCGAGGCTGGCTGCCTGGCCAGAGGTCTTGGAACAAATGTCACTTCTCAAAGGGCAGCTTCTGGAGCAGTCTCTTGATGGAGTATAGTTTTCATTTGTCTCATAAATAACTCTGTTTAAAACATACACAAAGCTTAGATCATATTTCATCACAAACAATGTGCCCATGCTCCCCCACCGTGAGAAACCAGCAGTGCTCAGGCCCTCAGAGACATTACACCTGTTCGAGGCATCAGTTTTACTCAGCAACTGTCCCTTCAATCGTTAATGTGAACACCCATGAACACTGTGTGACGCTGCATGGAAGGCTTCACCTGTCTTTATAAAAACGTGACAGGCCCATAATATTTTTGTGGAACCTGAATGGTTTGATGCCCACCCTTGATTCTAGAAGCAGATCATCTTGCTCCTGCCCTGGAGCATCGGGAGGAATCTGATAATCACAACAGACAGTGTCTAAGCACATGAGCAAAATATCAACAGAAGGCATCTGGGATGAAAGTCTGCCAACAGTCACATTCCTGCCTTAAAAGTCACTGGCAATGGCACCCCACTCCAGTACTCTTGCCTGGAAAATCCCATGAACAGAGGAGCCAGGAAGGCTGCAGTCCATGGGGTCTCTGAGGGTCGGACACCACTGAGCGACTTCCCTTTCACTTTTCACTTTCATGCATTGGAGAAGGAAATGGCAACCCACTCCAGTGTTCTTGCCTGGAGAGTCCCAGGGATGGGGGAGCCTGATGGGCTGCCGTCTATGGGGTCGCACAGAGTCAGACACAACTGAAGCATTTTGTGTGTGTGTGTGTGTATAGATTCTTTTGGTGAAGAAGGTGCACGCGATCAAGGACACATTTTGGTAGAAGGCTGCTAGCAGTCACAAGAAGCAGACGTCTTCGTTAATGATTGTAGAGTTTTTCTAGCTATGAGAAGATGAAAGAAACTGGGCTCATAAAATCTTCTCTTGAAAATATCGAACTGCTTGAAAGTCAGTTCTGCCAGTCTTCTGAGAGCACAGAGGGCCTCATTCCTGGTCTCTGCTCTGAACTCCTTTCAGGGGTGTGGAAGGGCAGTGACCACAGTGGCTGGGTGACCTCATCCTTGTAGAGGCAGATGGCGAATGACAAGTTTTCTCCACATACCCTAAGACGTGATCATTTTATGTTCTATTATCTCTCAATTACTCCTTCCCCAACTCTACAGGCAGTGATCTAGTTACGGTTCTTGTCTGGAACATAGGAAAAAGTAGAATGCAGACTGCTTCAGAGACATAAATGTCTGAGCTGCATAACTTGCATATGCTGCTATGTCTGCTGAAACCACAAAAGCCAGACTGCAGTCTTCAAAATGGCATCAGGTAACAGACTCATTTCAGTGTTTGTTTAACAAACGTGTATCAAGGGCTCCCTCAGTGATGGAATAAGAGAACAGGGTTCCCACCCCCTGAAGCTCACCCTCAGCCTGTGGACAGCCTTGCCAGGTACAGCTGACCCCAAGACAAACACGGGGCTACGTCTTTTACTCCACTCATGACAGCAGTATTTGCAGTGGTGCCAAATGTGTTGAAGACGCAGAGTTTTCCCATATTACATCATCATAACACTCTACGCTTCTTTCTAAAATAAAGGCAATTGGTATGGACTCTGTTCATTTACTACATTAATACACTTTAGAAACTCAAAGATGACATGATAAAAAAAATGACCCTTAATCAAAACAAAACCAACCCTGCTGAGCCATGTCAGTCAGTAGTTGGCACACAGCTGGGCAGGGGCCTCACAAAGCCATAAGCAGGTTCTTGAAGGACAAAGACAAGAGCCAGAGAAGCCCTCTACCACCAGGAAAGGCAGTTGGCAGACCCCTAATCAATTTTTCCCTATTATTTTTTATCGTGGTAAAATATACATAGCATTACCATCTCACTCATTCTGAAGCGCAAGGCGTGGCATTAAGCACATTCAGACTGCTGTGCAACCACCACCACCATCATTTCCAGAACTCTCTTCATCCTGCAAAACTGAGACTCTATGCCCCTCACGCAGTGACTTACATCCTCCCCCCGTCACCGGCAGCCTGCATCCTGCTCTGTCTCTGTGGGTCTGCTCCTCGAGAGGTCTCCCACAGCGGGAATCACACACCATCTCTTTGTGACTGTCCTGCTTCATTTAGCATGATGTCCCCAAGGTCTGCCCATCCCACTGTAGCTGGATGGACACTGCCCACTGTGGCACTGTGCCACTCCTTCTCTGAACAGCCTGAACGATGCTCTCCTGTATGCACACAACACGCCTTCTTACCCATCCAACAGTCAGCGAACACCTGGGTTGCTTCCAGGTTTTAGCTGTGGTGAACAAAGCTGCTATGAACTGAAGTATACAATCACCCCTCTGGGATTTTGTTTTCCACCCTTCTGGGTACGCACCCAGAAGGGGAAGTGCTGGGTCATATAGTCATTGTTCCTTGTTTTAAGGAGACACCACTGTTTCTACAGCAACCGTGCCCTTTGTATTCCCACCACCAACGTGCAGGGGCTCCCATCTCTGCACACTCTCACCCACCACTCTGGGTTGACAGCTGCTGTCTGATGGGTGTGAGGCGCCGCCTCTCGGGTGTTAGCAGTGGCGTCTGCACCCTCTCACGCGCCTGTGAACACTAGTCTATCTGCTTTGGAGAAACGTCCATTCCAGCCCCTTGCTCCTTTCTGAATCACGTTAATTGTTTTTTTGTTGTTGTTGTTGAGTTGTAGCAGTTCTTTATATATTCTGGATCTCAATCCTTTATTATATATTTGATTATATGCGTACATCTGATTGCACTGATTCTATAGATTACTTTGAGTGTTGGCTTTTAACAATATTAAGTCTTCCAAACCACAAACATGAGCTGTATCTCTATGTATTCATGTCGTCTTTAATTTTTCACATCAGTGTTTTGTAGTATTCATTGTACAAGTCTTTCACCGCTTCAGTTAATTTCTAAGTATTTTATTCTTGTTTCTACCGTAAATGAAATTTTCTTAACTTCCTTTCTGGACTTGTTTATTGTTAATGTATAGAATGCAACTATACATTTTTTTGCACGGATTTTGTATCCTTCTACTTTACTACTGCTTCCTTTCCAACAATGTCTGCATTTTGATTTCTTCACACCTAGTTGCTCTGGAAGAGCTTCCAGTGCCGTGCTGGACAACAGTGGTGACGGGGTCCTTGCCGAGCTCCTGAGCTCAGAGGAGTCGTCTCAATTTCTCACCACTGAGCATGCTGCTTGCTGGGGACACATGCCGAGTGCTCCAAGTGCAATAAACAAGCCCAGCAAGCTGACACTGTTTCTGTCTGTGCCCTAGGTGTTTTTATCATCAGAGTGTTGAATTTCAACAAATGCTTTTTCTGCATCAACTGAGATGATGAGGTGGTTTTCCCCTTCACTCTTAATACTGTGGAGTATTACATTGATCACTTACGATGAACCATCCTTACATTCTGGAAATAAATCTCACTTATTCATGGTGTATAATCCTTTCACTATGTTGCTGAATTCAGTTTGTGAGCATTTTCTTGACGATTATGGCATCAATGTTCACAAGGGATATGGGCCTGTAGTTTTCTTGCAGTGCCTTTAATTTCTTTTATTTTAACATGTTCTACGAATGGCAGTTATCTAAGCTGCTGCTGCTAAGTCATTTCAATCGTGTCCGACTCTGTGCGACCCCATAGACGGCAGCCCACCAGGCTCTCCCATCCCTGGGATTCTCCAGGCAAAAACAATGGAGTGGGTTGCCATGTCCTTCTCCAATGTATGAAAGTGAAAAGTGAAAGTGAAGTCGCTCAGTCGTGTCCGACTCTTCGAGACCCCATGGACTGCAGCCTACCAGGCTCCTCCGTCCATGGGATTTTCCAGGCAAGAGTACTGGAATGGGTTGCCATTGCCTTCTCCTATCAGGGACTAAAACCAGAAAAGCTAAGTTTAGGTCCTCAACAAGAAGCTAGTCCAATTCCAACAAATAGCAGTAAGATATGTGCTCATTCTATTCTCTACTTTATGGGCACAGCTAAGTCACATCACACACCAGTAACTACGACAGACACACAAACTTACCTGATCTGAAGGTCCAGAATAATCTGCCTTTTATCCACATTCTCAGTATACACCTTAACACCATTGATCCTGAGGGGCTGAAACAAAAATTGGCTTCTTTAAAACATAGGAAGGGTAAAGAACACCAAACTCTGTGACCCAGCAGAGCTGAGAAGACGAGCCTGGGTCCCAGGCCCGGGCGGGAACATTCTGCTTCATGATGCTGTCGTCTCACCCCCAGGACGCCGGGGGCCTCTGGCCCTGAGCACCCTCATCTGTAAGACACTCAGGAGGGTCCTGCAGACTGAGAGCGGCCCACAGGATGTGGGACCAGCAGGCCATAGAGCGCTGCCTAGCTTAGCAGGCGCTCGGGGCCGTGATCCGGCTTCACTGCCGCCCCAGGACCCTCAGTCCTTGCCTCCTCCAGGGGACTCTGACCCATTCCCTCTAGTCCACCCTTAATACCCTGTCTAAAACAGAAGTTCTTCTCATTTTATCTTTATGTCATAACTTTCTATTTTTTAATATTTTTATAAAAACGGAACTTTTTGAGTGAATCAAAAATATTAACTATATTTTCAACAGATAATACAGGCAATAAGGTGAGAATCAAATGACTATAAAAAGAAAAGGCAGACAATAATAAATTTTATATTTCAACATCATTTCAGAATCTTTTCCCAATTTACTGATTTGAGACCCCCTTCTAAGAAAGTTCGAAACATGACAGCTGGACATGAAAAACTCAAGCTGAAGAACCACCGGGTGCCCACGCTCACTCTGACAGTGAGGGTGTCCTGAAGTCTGATCGCCCAGTCGGCCGCAGGAGCAGACTCCAGGCCCACGCTGCCACCACCCCAGGTCGCAGGGTCTCCGCTCAGGCTCCCGTGCCCCCTCCGGTCCCTGCATCAGACGCCTGGGTCCTCTATTCCTACGAGAAGTCCAAGCACCCTGTGACACTGAGCTCTCTGACCAAACCTGCACTACTCTCAACATTCCTACCTTTTGTCAGCATTAAGTTGAAAGTACACACACAAACATGAATGTAATTCTTTCTGAGACAAACTCAGTTGGAGCAAGAATTCCAAATCTGCATGAACATGAGTGTGCCTGACTGTAAGACACAGCCTGAGTGTTATTTTAAAAGAAAAGAAGGGGGCAGGGCAGGAGGAGGACACGCCTCTGAAACCGTCTGTAACCATCAAAACGCACGCTATTCACCACCCGCCCTTCACAGAAAACCTTGCAACCCCCATTTCATATTCATGTGGCATTCCGGTTTCTAACTGTGCATTCCCACTTGTCGTGGTCCCTTTAAGGGACTGAGGTGAAGTGGAAACGAGAGGCAGTGTCCCACAGGAGTCCTGCGCTGGCCCCATGAGCTGAACAGGGACCACGTCCAAAACGGCAGCACGCTGCAGACTCAGCCAGGAGGGCAAACAGCCTGCACGACCCAGCTGGGCAGGACACACACGCCTGTCTCTGCACAAAGATGGACCTCGACAAGGAAAGGCGACTGACACCTGGGAGTGTGGGCTGGGAGGGAGCCTGGGGCAGGGACACAGCTGGGGTCACGGTCCTCTGCCCCGCCCCCTGGAGCATCCGCAACAGGACGCAGCACGGGGAAGGTGCTCGTGGGGCTCTGCAGCTGCTGACCCCTGGCTGTCGAGTTAGGATTCTGCAGGGTCGCAGTGTGGCCAAAAAATAAACTAAAAAAAAGTACTGTTGAACTCTGAACTCTTATTAGGCATAAAAACAATGTTACCTTGAAATTAATAAAACATTATGTGTCAATTATGCCTCGATAGAAAAAATGCTACCTTCAGCGGTTGCCGGTTACTGTGAACACTGACTTAACAAAATAAAAAGGAAACTTGCTGTTATGGTGGTCCCGAGGCTTCCAGCAGTGTTGGAATCAGTGACCATCCTCTGTATATGACTCGACTCCAAGAACAAGGTCCACCTTCCCCTTCCCCTGTGTCACTAAAGCGGTGCTGCGAGCCCAGCACTGGAGCCCCGAGTTGCTGTTTTGAAACATGGGGGTGGGAGCGGGGGCTCCTTCCAGCTTGTGTCAACCATTAGTGAGTTTCCACAGAAACCCCGTCTCCTGCAGGACAGTACAAAGGTAACTGTGATGGGAGAACGTGCGGCTGAGGGGCCCGCAGGTGGACCTGGACTGACAGAGGCAGCCCCGCGCACAAAGGAGGCGAGTCCCGACAGAGGAGAGACCCCGAGACAGGAGACCCAGGGAGGGCCTGCGCACACAGCCAGCCTTCCAGAAAACAGCTCGCTCTAGAAAGCAATGTGAAGTGGCTTAGCCTTCTCTCCAGTGGTGCACAGGTAAGAAAGCCCGAGAGGAGACAAACCTGCTGCCCCAGGTCCACCCTCGTGAAGCTGAAGGTGCTGAGGTGGGTGTGTGCGCCCCGCACGGCCGGCTCTATGGTTTCTCGAAACAACTTCTCTATAAACTGGCAAATAAAAGGCCACATGTGTTTTACAGTCTGGAAAAGAGAAGGAGTTCAGGTTAAACATGGCTCAGCTGGTAAAGAACCCACCTGCAATGAGGGAGACCTGGGTTCAATCCCTGGGTTGGGAAGATCCCCTGCAGAAGGGAAAGGCTACCCACTCCAGTATTCTGGCCTGGAGAATTCCATGGACTGTATAGTCTGTGGGGTCACAAAGACTTGGACATGACTGAGTGACTTTCACTCAGTCAAACAAATAGTACAGTATCTAAATCATCATGAAAAATCACGCTCGTACAGTTTACCAGAATTTTTGAAAGGCAAAAGCAGGGGGTGTCCTTTTTTGTTATGCAAAAACAGCATCTAAAATTTAAAAATGTATTATAACAATAAACTATTGATTAACCAACCTGTATATTGCAGGAATTAGTTATTTGAGTTAAATATTTTGTTTATGCATATCAGCACATTTAATCATTACTAAAAAGTCAGAAAGGGGCTTCCCCAGTGGCTCATCAGTAAACAATCTGCCTGCAATGCAGGAGCCACAGGAGACAAGGGTTCGATCCTTGGGTCGGGAAGATCCCCTTTAGTAGTGCATGGCGACTCACTCAAATATTCTTGCCTGGAGAATCCCGTGGATAGAAGAGCCTGGTGGGTTATAATCAATGGGGTCAAAGAGCTGGATATGACTGAAGCAACTTGGTATGCACAAACAGTCAGATAATCCTGTAATTTCAACTCAGTGCTAAAAACTTTCTAAAACTGTGTTGTTCTTAACAAACATTAATGAGTTCTCTTTAAGGACGGACTAACTTCCAGTGATTACGTTACGGGTAATCATCACCTACATTAGTTTTTACTACAATTCTAAGGATATATAAAATACAGAGATAAAAGAGATGTATTTCAAAGTATAATGATTTAAAAACATAACCTTTTTAAAAAGGCTAGATTTCTTGGGAGTTATCCCCCTCTTCATAAGAATGTTCTAAAATTTTCACTCACGACTATCATCAAAGTGAGGAGACACAGGGCCAAATGTCCAACTATGAGAGTATTATTAGCTTTCCATGTCAAAGACACAGTTTGCACTGCTTAGAAAAGCAAAGTAACGTCTCAGTTATTTTGAGAGCAGAAGCCAACCCGCTAAGTCCAAATGAGTTCACATATTGTCAACATCCAAATCCCCAAATATGGAAAGGTGGCATCTCACCCTCTAATTCCCACTGATATCTGGTGTTTCGTGCACTCTTCTCTTACCTTATTTAGCCATTCTGCTCTCTCAGTGTCTGGAAAATGAACCTAAGAGAAAAACATACACACGACTTAGCAACTCCTGACAACTCTAAGTAAAATGTCACACAGGCCAGTTAGTATTCTTACTGTATATCTACTCTATGTCTGCGGCTCTTTCACCCCGTGCTGGGAAACCTTCCACAGAAGCGTGTGGCCCAGGCCCTCATGTTGTGAGGACACTCTGAAACCCCTGCCCACCTCCCCGCTGGCCTGAAGAGCACCCACAGAGCCCGAAACCTCGAGCTCATCCCTTAGCACCCCCACCCTCCGTAGGCCTCCAGGCTCAGAGCCTCAGAAGCCCACCTTTCTCTTCCCCTTTTGGCCCAAAGGAGACGGCACACAATGTTCCTTAATTGGCCCCTCTCCACAGAGTCTCCCAAACGAGGATTATAATTACAGTTCTCCATGATGGGGCCTGTATACTGGAGAAAATAAGTGGAGAGGTAGGGAAAAAAAAAAACAACCCTACTTAGAAATAGCTGAGAAAGTGCTCTTTTTGTCATTAAAACAATCCCTGCAGAAAAAAGGCTAAAGCAGTTTTGAGCAGGGAGTTGTCTAAGAAATGCTCCCATTCCCTTCCAAGAAAGAACACAATGGCCACACGAACATTCTGAAAATTGCTCTGGGGCCCAACGACAGCCTGGAGTACAGACTGGAGTGCGGCAGTTTTGTCCTGGGGACTGGGGGTGGAGGGGGAGGGCAGGGCCCAACGTGGCCACACCGACTCCTCTCAGTAACATACACGCTGCAGCCAGTACGAGCCAAGCCCCATCCCAGCCTCCGGCTGAGAGCAGCTGCTCAGCAAACATTATTCTAGGGTACGTGCCCAAGAAGATGCTTCCTTGAGGACCAATTCCACCTCTGAGCCTTGGTCCCCGAGCACAAACCAGGACAGCCAGGTCCTGGCTGGTGAGACCACTGTCTCCACGTCTGTCACGGCCGCACAGATCCACCTTCCTCGAGCCCACATGCCTAAGACTTGCCCCTTCATGCCGCAGGATGGGACGCCCTTAATCTTCATGAATCCCAGGGGTGGGCTGGTATGCCTGCAACAAATTTTTCTAAATTAAGTTTTAGCTTGAACCCATTCTGGAACAAAACCAAATAGATGGCAACCTTCCAGAATTAAGGAAAAGGCTCAAGAGTTGAGAAAGATGATGCTTAAGAAGCAGAGATTTAGGAAAGGATGCTGGCGATGCTGCTCCTGTCTGGAGGTCACGTCGCTGCAGAGGAGCCATTTCTACCTGAGGGGAACCGGAGCACAGAAAGGACTGCACTTCCCCCAGAGGCAGGAGGCTGCGGGGCTGGAGAAAGCTGAGGGCTCTCCAGACCAGCCAGACTAGGTTGCAAGAGATTTAGATCTGGCATGAGGGGTCGGGGGTTGGGGGGCGATGAGGGCAAGGTCTCTTCAAGGTCTTTCAGGTGAACGATTTGGAGGAGCAGAAAGTGAGGAAAGGCAGACGCTGAGGGCTGGCCGATAGACATATCATAAATCTCCCCTGAACTAGGTTTCTGGAGATCAAGGTGAACAATACGACTAAACTATAAACTATTTTTGTGTGTTGTTGTTTAGTCGCTCAGTCGTGTCCAACTCTTTGTGACCCCACAGGCTGTGGCAGAAATCCAGGCTTCCCTGTCCTTCACCATCTCCCAGGGTTTGCTCAAACTCATGTCCATGGAGTCAGTGATGCCATCCAACCATTTTTGTATAAAATTATATGAGTAACTACCATTTGGGTTCCCCAGGTGGTGCTAGTGGTAAAGAATCTGCCTGCCAGTGCAGGTGATGCAAGAGTTGGGGGTTCGATCCCGGGTCGGGAAGGTCCCCTGGAGGAGGGCATGGCAACCCAGTCCAGGATTGTTGCCTGGAGAATCCCACGGACATAGAAGCCTTGTGGGCTACAGTCTACGGGGTCACAAAGAGATGGACATGGCTGAGCTACTGAGCACCGGACTGAACTACCGTTTACTGAGTATAAACTGCTATGTATGTAGCAGGTGCTGCGCTAAGTTAGTCAGACACATTCCCTGAGTTAATTCTTACAACAAATCTACAAATTGGGACTATTACTATCCCAAATTTACAGGACAGCTACTAGTGACAGAATGAGGATGAAAAACCAGATTGTCTGCCTGTGCTCTTGGCCACTCTGCTACGAAGGGAAGTGGCAAGTGCATGGAGATCACCATTCGTAGAGCACGCTGAACCCTCACGAGAACACACCCCCTTAAAGAGCAGAACCTGCAAGTCTGATTTCATGTCTTAAAATGTACGAGATCCTGAGTGGTAGCCAGAAGTAGGAAATGTGTGTTTAACGGTGATTTATCTAGAGGTGGACCATAAAGGCTGAACGCTGAAGAACTGATGCTTTCAAACTGTGGTGTTGGAAAAGACTCTTGAAGAGTCCCTCGGACTGCAAGGAGATCCAACCAGTCCATCCTAAAGGAGATCAGTCCTGGGTGTTCATTGGAAGGACTGATGCTGAAGCTGAAGCTTCAATATTGTGGCCACCTGATGCAAAGAGCTGACTCATTGGAAAAGACCTTGACACTGGGAAAGACTGAAGGCGGGAGAAGAGGCTGGAAAAGATGCGATGGTTGGATGGCATTACTGACTCCATGGACATGAGTTTGAGCAAGCTCCAGGAGATGGTGAAGGACAGGAAAGCCTGGCATGCTGCAGTCCATGGGGTCGCAGAGTCAGACATGACTGAGTAACTGAACAACAAGAATCTACGCTCCAGAGGTTGTACAAATCCTGAAACAGCTGATGGCGAAGTTCAGAAAACCAGACAGCACTTCACAATAAAACACTATTAGCAGACCTAGTATTCCACCCAAGACTCACAACAGAGCAATTTAAGACTGGTTTTACTTAACATTCACACTTGCCACGGCAAAGAGCTAGTGTCCAAGAACACGAAATAATGATGAAGTAGTAATGACAAAATTCCATGTGCATCCATCCACCCTGTGAACCAGCAATCCCATTTCTCAGAATCTGGCCTAGGAGAACGATGCATGTGCGGCATGCCGGGAGCGGCCACCACTGCCCTGAGCGGCAGGGTGGGACAGACGTGCCCACACGTGAGGGCTGCACAGCTACAGGAGCGAGGAGTGGTCCAGGGCGGGGGCTGCCAGAGCTGCTGGAATACTTCTGTGGAGTAACTCCCAAGATTTGTTTTCAGTGAAAATACAGAGAAAAGCAGCTACAACTGGCTACCATTCATTCAGGGGAGTGGGGTGGAGGGAGAAGGTGTATATAATAAAGTTTTAAAATAAAAATTAACTTAAAAACTTAAAAACACGGTTCCCAAGGAAGGGGACAAGAGAGGAGAGACGAGAACAGGAGAAGGGCCCAAGGTGGAAGTGAGCTCCCCCGTCCGCGCCCACCCGGCCCTGTTCCCTGTGGGAACAGCTGTCCCACAGTCACCGCACAGACAGGCCTTGAGGTTCACCAGCAGGGGCAGGGCACATCCTCAGCTCCCGCCTCCCCGTCCAACTCTTCAAATCCTCAAGACACTTACATGGCTCCTTTCTACTTTCCCAGCGTCAGAGAACTCCTTCACCGACCAAACGAGGGACTTAATTTACCAACTGGGCCCTTGTCGGTCCCTCTGTCTTCCAGTCAGTTCAGTTCAGTCGCTCATTCATGTCCAACTCTTTGCAACCCCATGAACCACCTCCCTGTCCATCACCAACTCCCGGAGCCTGCTCAAACTCATGTCTATCAAGTTGGTGATGCCATCCAACCATCTCATCCTCTGTTGTCCCCTTCTCCTCCTGCCTTCAATCTTTCCTAGCATCAGGGTCTTTTCCATTCAGCAGCTCTTCGCATCAGGTGGCCAAAGTACTGGAGTTTCAGCTTCAACATCAGTCCTTCCAATGAACACCCAGGATTGATCTCCTTTAGGATGGACTGGTTGGATCTCCTTGATGTCCAAGAGACTCTCAAGTCTTCTCCAACACCACAGTTCAAAACCATCAATTCTTCGGCACTCAGCTTTCTTTATAGTCCAACTCTCACATCCATACATGACTACTGGAAAAAGCATAGCTTTGACTAGACGGACCTTTGTCAGTAAAGAAATGTCTCTGCTTTTTAATACACATGGCATCCAGTCCCATCACTTCGTGGGAAATAGATAGGGAAACAGTGGAAACAGTGTCATACTTTATTTTGGGGGGCTCCAAAATCACTGCAGATGGTGACTGCAGCCATGAAATTAAAAGACGCTTACTCCTTGGAAGGAAAGTTATGACCAACCTAGATAGCATATTCAAAAGCAGAGACATTACTTTGCCAACAAAGGTCCGTCTAGTCAAGGCTATGGTTTTTCCTGTGGTCATGTATGGATGTGAGAGTTGGACTGTGAAGAAGGCTGAGTGCCGAAGAACTGATGCTTTTGAACTGTGGTGCTGGAGAAGACTCTTGAAGAGTCCCTTGGACTGCAAGGAGATCCAAACAGTCCATTCTGAAGGAGATCAGCCCTGGGATTTCTTTGGAAGGAATGATGCTAAAACTGAAACTCCAGTACTTTGGCCACCTCATGCGAAGAGTTGACTCACTGGAAAAGACTCTGATGCTGGGAGAGATTGGGGGCAGGAGGAGAAGGGGACGACAAAGGATGAGCTGGCTGGATGGCATCACCGACTCGATGGACGTGAGTCTGGGTGAACTCTGGGAGTTGGTGATGGACAGGGAGGCCTGTGTGCTGCAATTCATGGGGTCTCAAAGAGTCGGACACGACTGAGCGACTGAACTGAACTGAACTAGGTTTGTCACAGTTTTTCTTCCAAGGAGCAAGTCAGTACAGCAGACCAAATTCACCTGTGCAAATATCATTCAATGAACTTCTACTTTCAGTGAAAGCATTTCAAGAAATTACTATGTTTGGTAATAAAGTACTGCCAAACTTTCCAATTAATGAAAATGTACTAAATAGAGGTCACATATTCTTAAAAACACTGGTATATTTCTCTGTGTACATATAAACATACTTTTATATACGTTATACATGCTTATGAGTGTACAGAAAAACTGCAAAAACACACATCAAACTAGTGTAACAAGGACCGGAGTGAGGATTTTACTTTTTCCTCTATTTCTATACATTTGAACTATGTGTAAGAAGCATAAACTACTTTTCCAGTTATTAGTCTAACTTAAGATTAAAACCAAGAATTTTCTAACACAGGAAGTAGTGTTTTATATAATAAGTAACTCAAACTGTGTAACAAGAGTTTTCACAAAATTGATTTTGAACATATTGATTATATCAGCAAGAATACTTGGAAACAAGATTTTCTTATAATACAAGTAACCTACTCTAAATCTGATTTGAAAAAAATTTTTTTTCTGAATCCTCAAGTTTTAAAGCTAAAATATAACTACGTTGAAACAAACATCTTAATGACCAAATACAATAACTCCTGCAAAACTATTCAAAAATATAATATCTGCTTTCTCTAACATAACGTGATTTCTTCAAGTTCACTGATATTCCTCAAGCCATTCCTGCTAACAAACCATCAACTCCTATGTATCCTGTCACACACCTCAGGCAAAACACACCAGTCCCTTGAGTCACCTACACCTAATAAGAGAACTTCTCTACTCACCACCAATGGCAACCCACTCCAATGTTCTTGCCTGGAGAATCCCAGGGACGGGAGCCTCGTGGGCTGCCATCTATGGGGTCGCACAGAGTCAGACATGACTGAAGCGACTTAGCAGCAGCTACTCACCACCATGCACCAGGAAAGAGTACAGTTCACCTGGTGTAAATTCTGACTCTGTTACTGCATTTTCATCACTGTGCTATTCCTTAATCTACCGCAAATGTACAGACTGTTCTTTTAGAAAAACAGGTTGAAGAAGTCACTTTTCAGTTAGTTGGGTCTGGCGCTGTGCCCAGGGCCAGGGACATAATGCAGAACTGGGTGTGGTCATGTCCTTGGGAGGCTCACACTGGCAAGGACAGGTGTGGCCACCAGCCTAGGAGGGAAGGACAGTACAGGCTGGGGAGGGCCTGATGCTGCCTCTAAGAGTCCATGAGAGATTTAGGAAGATAGCATGTGACATGGGTTTGATGAGATTAGCTGGGGTCTGCCATGCAAAGAAACAGTACATTCTAAGCAAAAAAATGGAGCATGTAATTTACTCTGGCTGGACCAAGACAACGGAAGAATGGTAGGTGCTGAAGCTGGAAAATCAGGTCAGGACCAGCCCGATGTGCCTTCTGTGCCACACATAGAGGAGCACGGATTTTGTTCTACTGGCAACGGGTCAACCTGAGGGTTTTCAGAAGAAAAATTACATAAGATTAATATTTGAGGAACTCTATCCTGTAACTACCAGAGGAGAGGGCAGAGAAACCATCTGCGCAAGTAAGCTTTCAAGGGAAGAGAACGGGCTTACATCACTAAAGTTTATATAAGAAGAATTTGAAAATCAAGCCATCTCTTAGTAGAGAATCCCAAGACATTCAACAATTCTGTGGTTTTTAATTTATAAGAGATTGTTTCAAAGTGCCAAAGAAAAAGAATATTTCAAAATGGAATAAAATAAACCTGTTACCACATTTTAATTCTGTTTACTGCTTCTCACTAACACATACTCACAGACATTTGTTTATGTTCCACAAAACAATTTAAAGTAGCAAAAACCTCAGAGAGAGAGGTAAAGATGTACAGGGAAAATAGAAAATGTGTCCCCAAAGCATAGAGGAATAATGAACACATGTCATTTGGTTGTAAATCATTTTCAAAAATCCAAAGAAGAAGAAGAAAATCCACTCAAATCTCTATACGTCTAATTATGAAACATGTTTTCATATTTATTATTCATAGTATCTTTACAAACTAGAAATAACCATTGTAGGAGCACCGAAATTTTGACTTTACTTAAGAGTTGAAACTAAGAAATCTCTTTAATCTTTTCTTCAAAAAGAACAAAGGCATATTTTCGATTCTAATATGATGTTGATATTATCAAAGCTGCTTGCTTAGGAAAAATAAACCCAAGACACAACGCTGACTGTATGCCAGAACCCTGCAAACAGTGCCTTTTTTTAATCTTCACAACAACCTTGTCAGCAGTCCATGCACCACCTAACAGATATGGAAACACAGTCTCTCCAGGGATAATCTGTTCAAAGTCCCAAGGGAACAAGTGAGTTAGAGGGAAGAGGCCCAGACCCCATGACTGTAAGTTCTCCCTGAAGCATAAAGGATGGAACCAATTTACACACAGCTGACATCTTCTACTTAAATCCTATTTCCCCCACTTCTGAACATGAAGTAATGTTTGGAACTGAAGCTAAACAGAGGACTCTCTTCTGGGAGACCCTGCTGATGGTCAGCACTCGTGCAGACATCTCTGTTCAGCCCAAGACAACCACACACAGTGCAGCGGGCGCCTCCTGGGGCTGCAGAGAACCCCGCTGAAACCTGCGAGCACCATTAGCACTGAAACTGCGGTGGAAAGTAACTCACTCCTTTATTTAAACATCTAAAAGAATTAGTCAAGGTCTGGGAAATCCAAGTAAAGACGGCCTATCTACTACACTGGAAGCATTACTGATTTAACATCTTTAAGTAAAATACAAAAGATAATGGATAAAATGAGCAATTTAGAAATGAAATGTCATTAAACTTCAAACAGTAAACTGGCCAATCAAGCCAGGACTGCCTGGAGAAGCCAGGATCTGGGAGATGCTGTCAATGATGGAGAAAGATGGACACCAGTCCAAGAGAAGGCCAGAAACCGTTCTCCCTCTGTGGACCCTGGGTCAATCAGATACCTACAGGTCTCTATACCAGTGCTTTCAGAAAACCACGTGTGACTGGCCTGCTGCGATGAACTGGGGCCCTGGGAGCATCTGTATGTGGCCTGGAGGAAAGTCCCTCAAAATCTCTTTATGCTATGTAATTACGATGGGAAAAAAGTATCAGAGACACTAACAAATACTGACACTGGAGAGAACTTTCAAATAAGAGGGTCTAAACAAAGTTTAAACGGCACCAGCATCTTGCAGGCCCATGCCAGCTCTTTCCAGTACCGCAGAGGGGGACTCTGAGCATCCTCAAGACTGGCTGGGGAGCATGTTAGGAGAAAATGACTCAAACGCAAAGTGGCATCAGCTAAATGTATGGCCTCTAATTTTTTTATATTAAAACTTCTTTATCCATTTCGCACATGGGTTATTAAACCATCTCTGTCTTTAAAGCCTCACAATTCCCAGTTTCAATCTGCTGCCTCCCATCTTCTCCAGAGATTCAGCGTGCATGGAAATTGGAAAAATAGGGCCAAGAAATCTTAATGATATTTTTTTCTAAATACCGGGACACTTTCTCCTAATAGCTACTTCTATAAAGAATAAAGTATTCAAGGCTAAAAACGTGGGGGAGGAATGTCTCTCAGAATCTCTGTCAAATGGTAGCAGCAGGGCCAAATTACTCCTTTGGAGGGTAAAAAAACAACTTGGTTCATCTATGTCTAGTGCACAAAAAAGTAGGCAATCAATCCACAGTCACACAGTAAATACAGCAATTAATATTTTTCAACCTCCACAATTACTATTTTCTTGGTTGGTTTGATCAGCTTTATGTAGACTTTGATTACTTTCCACTACCTATTTTTGCAGATCAGGAAACAGTAAAATAAAAATTAAAAAGCTTGGCTTGGGGAATTTCTCAGTGGTCCAGTGGTTAGGACTCTGTGCTTCCGCTGCAGGGGCCATGGGTTCAATCCCTGTCAGGTAACTAAAATCTCGTGTGCCACATGGCATGGCCAAAAGAAAAACAAAGCTAGGTCTATCCCAGCATGATTTCTATAATTAAGAAAGCTGTCCAAATTATGTGAAAACAAACTTACTTCTAATTCACTAAAGAGAATGTCACTGTGAGGCTCCTATAATCTCATACATCGCTGTGTTAGACACACTATTTATCTATCCATTTAATTTTGAAGGGGGCTTAAATTTCAGTGCATGCATAGAATGATTAAGGGGATTTAAGCCAGGACTCAGAATCAATGGCTGGGTCAAAACAGGGATACAAGAAAACAAGCAAAAGCAAAAAAAAAAAAAACCAACAGGGATGCATCATGACTTCCACCCAGGAGAACAATCAGACATCCCCCTTCATCAAAATACTAATGCCAAGAGGTTTAATGCCTTACATATAGATGCATGTCTGTGATATTTTTCAAAGACTTGAAGCATATTTTAATAAAATTCTAAAGTCATTGACATATTCTTTCCGTAAATGCTAAAAAGAAAAAAAAAACTTACACAAGGAAATTGCTTGACAAGCTTGGTTTAAAGTTGAAGTTTTGGCATGAGACATATCTCACAAATTAAAATGAGTCCAACAACAGGAAACATGTCTTCTCATCTTCTTTGCTAAACACATAAGACAATATGGTTGTTTTTTATTTTAAATTCAAATCGAAAGCTACCATTCAAATTTACAAGCTTACATCTTGATTGGAATGGACAAGAAGATAGAGAGGTAATTATTGCGCTGAATTAACTGGACACATTCTTTGTACTAAGTGGAATCAACCCAGCTTTGTTCTGTTATAAAAATGAAAAGGAAAGGAAAAGGGAAAGAAGGGAGGGAAGGAGGAAGGGAAGAAAGAACCTATGAGACTATGATGTTGTGATGCTGGGGTTAAATTTACAGATTACAGAACGGACAGGTATACCAAACATCTACACGGAATCAGAAGTCACCTTATGTTTGAAATTTTACTATAAATTTTTCATTTTCAAGAAATAAGCTTAGTACCATGCAATATTTATTAAAATTTTAAATACTCTTCTAAGGAGAAAAAGCAACTCTGTATGTAATTAAACATTAACACAGAGTGACTTCCGGCAGTATTTCACTTCTGTAGATATCTACACAATTATCCTGGGGGAAAACTACCATTGTAATAAGTGCAGCAAAATCTTAGAGCTCTGAGAAATTATACTGGAAAAATGTATGGGAGTTTTTTTGTGGGGAGAGGTGTTTGTTTTGGTTTTGTTTTTTCAAATGCAAATTCAGAAAAGCCATGAATAAATCTTTTGATTTACAGTAAAGAAATATATGGTATTTCTAAAAGCTTAATTTCATTCTCTCACACTGACACAAATATCTCAAAAGTTATGAGAATGAAGTCAGAGAAATTTATGAACCTAAAACCTTATTGTTTTCTCCTTTCATTCCTCTATTTGTATGCAATAGAGAAACAACAGAGACTCCAGCACCTGAAAGCACTGAGACTTTTCCCTGAATATAATCATTTATCTTTACTGGATGTTTGAGACCAACGTTCCAGCACATCCCTCAGTGCTTGTCTGTAATTAACTGTGATCACGGAATACAGAAATAACTAAAAACAAAAATTAAAAAGAAACCCTTCAGTTTTGGTGTTACAGTGATAACCCAGGGAGAAATACCATAGCTTACCTTATCATTCTTTGTTTTCCATACAAGAATCTCAGGGGGAAAAAAACTACAAAAATTTTCATAATCTCTTGATCAAATCCCAAACTCTGTCCAATTTTTCCTAGAAAAACCCACTAGTTTATTCACCATAAATGCAAATTATATAGAAACCAGTAACTAGATCATAAGATCACTCTCATTTTTTTTCTTTTGAAATAATTACAGATATTGCAAAAGAGCAATATTACAACAGAAAGCCCCTGTGTGCACTTCACCCAGACTTCCCCAGTGGTTATATATTATACAACTAGAGTACATCACCACAAGAGGGAATGGACGGGTATCTCTGTTTATCGCCGTTTATCTATCAACCCATCACCATTGTATCTATCAATCACATCACCTCTCTCATTTTCTATCACCTATCTACAGACCTCTATCATCTATCACATGGGTTGTCCAAGCCACAAGGACTGCACAGTGTCTGATTCCACAGGCATGGACACCCAGAAAAGGGAAGCCTTGATACAGAAGGGAGACTAGCAGTTGCCTGAGGCTGGCATAAGGAAGGCGGAGGGAGTGGAGAGTGAGTGCCAGTGCTTATGGACAAAAACATTCTAAAATTAGATTTTGATGATGGTTACACAATGAAAAGGAGAACATCAAAGCTGTATACTGTCACCCTACTTATTTAACTTATACGCACTGTACATCATGAGAAACATTGGGCTGGAAGGAGCACAAGCTGGAATCAAGATTGCCGGGAGAAATGTCAATAACCTCACATATGCAGATGACACCACCCTTATGGAAGAAAGTGAAGAGGAACTAAAAAGCCTCTTGATGAAAGTGAAAAAGGAGTGAAAAAGTTGGCTTAAAGCTCAACATTCAGAAAACGAAGATCATGGCATCTGGTCCCATCACTTCATAGAAAATAGATGGGGAAACAGTGGAAACAGTGTCAGACTTTATTTTGGGGGGCTCCAAAATCACTGTAGATGGTGACTGCAGCCATGGAATTAAAAGACACTTACTCCTTGGAAGGAAAGTTATGACCAACCTGCTGCTGCTGCTGCTGCTAAGTCACTTCAGTCGTGTCCGACTCTGTGCAACCCCATAGACGGCAGCCAACCAGGCTCCCCTGTCCCTGGGATTCTCCAGGCAAGAACACTGGAGTGGGCTGCCATTTCCTTCTCCAATGCATGAAAGTGAAAAGTGAAAGTGAAGTCACTTCAGTCGCGTCCGACCCTTAGTGACCCCATGGACTGTAGCCTACCAGGCTCCTCCGTCCATGGGATTTTCTAGCCAAGAGTACTGGAGTCGGGTGCCATCGCCTTCTCCGATGACCAACCTAGACAGCATATTAAAAAGCAGAGACATTACTTTGCCAATAAAGGTCCGTCTAGTCAAGGCTATGGTTTTTCCAGTGGTCATGTATGGATGTGAGAGGTGGACTGTGAAGAAAGCTGAGTGCCAAAGAACTGATGCTTTGAACTGCGCTGTTGGAGAAGACTCTTGAGGGTCCCTTGGACTGCAAGGAGATCCAACCAGTCCATTCTAAAGGAGATCAGTCCTGGGTGTTCTTTGGAAGGAATGACGCTTAAGTTGAAACTCCAGTACTTTGGCCACCTCATGCAAAGAGTTGACTCATTGGAAAAGACTCTGATGCTGGGAGGGATTGGGGGCAAGAGGAAAAGGGGATGACAGAGGATGAGATGGCTGGATGGCATCACCGATTTGATGGACGTGAGTTTGAGTGAAGTCTGGGAGTTGGTGATGGACAGGGAGGCCTGGTGTGCTGCAATTCATGGGGTCGCAAAGAGCTGGACAGGACTGAGTGACTGAACTGAACTGACACAATCTTGTGAATGTAACAAAAATCTGAACCATATATAGCTGACTCCTGAACAGTTTAGGGGTTAGAGGAGCTGACCCTCTGCCCAGCCAAAAATCTGCATATAATTTACAGTCAGTCCTCCGAATCCTCAGTTCCAACTGACCATGGATCATGTAGTATTGTGTCCTCATGTGGATCAATATTTCCCCAAATAACACCACCACCAAATAAGTGACTGCAGAGTCCCAAGGCAAACCAGTAGCTTGACTCAGAGCTGTCAGTGGATTAGCCAGCAAGTGAGGACACACTGGTGATGTTTCAGCCTTAAAGGACCCTGGTCCACTCACTGGTGAAGGAAGAGCAGTCACACCACTGGGGCCCCCAGATGATTCCTGAAGTTAAAAGCTGTTTATACACCAGAACCAAAGTACTTCCTGAGGCCATAAAACTATGAGAATAAACTGCGTTGTCATACGATCCACAGTGTATACAACAACAAACGCTTGTCCTTCCTGACAGCCAGCTGCTCCTTCCCTCACCCCCTCTAGCTTCCTCCTCAGCACACTAATGCCCGCTGCCCACCTGAAAGCAGCCTCTCCCCTTGTCTGCACTGCCCTGCTCACCGCTGCCCCTCCCTGAAGGCCCGACTCCTGGCTCGTTTCCTGTTTTGTCTCTAAGGCTGTGCAGGAACCTGACAGGTGAACCACTGTGCTTCCTCCCTACTCGGCAGGCGAAGAATCCGAGTACCAGAAAGCGGGTGCTAGCCAGAAGCCACGGAGCACAGGCGGGCACGCCGAGGCTGGCCTCCAATGCAACTCTGGCACCAGGCCGGGTCCTGAGGTCCCTGAGACAGTGCCGGGCCAAACTGTTCCAGGGGCCAGGTTCCCGGCCCCTCCTTACACAGGAGGGACTCTAGTGAAAAGTTCTAAAATCCATTTTTCAAAACTCTTTTCTCTGCTATTTGTAACACTCCCAGTGTTTTCAGGCTGTCTTCGTCCTGAAGCTACAAAGCATAAAATGCAAGAAACAGTGCTCACCACTCATAAAGATATGAGTCGACTAAGTGGTCAAGCTAAACAGGTATTTCCAAGAGTTTACCAGACCTGCTGGGTGGCGTTTCACAGGTAAAATAAGTGAAGCCCTGACTGGAGTTTTTCTACAGCTGTTTACGTCAAGCCTCACTGCTTAAAATTTACCTCACACCTTGGGCAGTATTTTCCTGAAAACAACAATTACAACAAACCCCCCAAACCATGAAACCCACCTAAATTTAAAATATTTACCCAGAGAAATATTTTGAAACAAATTACACGCCTAAAACTCAACCTCCGCCCTCTGTCTTCTAAACCTATCTCCCAACAGAAACTATCGGTTCTTCCAACTTTCACATGGAAATATACTAGAGTTCAAATCTATTTTTTCCCTAAAAATAACACTGGCTTCCAGATATGATGATCAGAGCACCTTGCAGCAGCCCATCTGCTGAGAACATGAGAAACCCAGAAGAGACCCAAGTGCACGCCTACCTGAGGTCACAGGGCACTCAAGGCGCGAAGGACGAGGACACAGGGCAGAAGGCGCGCAGGGCAGTGAGGAGGCACTCTGCGGTGCCTCTCCCCCAGCGCTGTGGTACCAGAGGTTGAGAAACCCGGAGGAATGCAGCTGAGAAGCCAGATGAGCTGACAGAAACCTCACCAGACCAGGGAGACAGGAACTGGAGTTCAGGTCAGCTGAGCGACACTCTGAGCGCCCAGACCCTGGGTGGGGAGGGTGTTGGGGTTGGGAGGAGAGGCCAACTAAGCTTCCCTTCAGGCATCTGCCAAATTCCTGAACTACCGAGGGCAAGAAGCTAGTCTATAAAAAGCAAACTAGAGCTTTTGGCAGGTGTCCTGCACTGAGAAAGCACAGCCTGGACTCTGAGAGAGGCTGGAAGGGACCCGGTCAACAGGGCAGGTCCTCTTCTGTTACGGGCTCCGGTACAGCCTCCACTGTAGGGAACCCGGAGCACAGTTGGGTCCAGATCAGAGAGCACTCCTCCCTACCAACCCGCCCTCAGGCCAACTCAAACCTGCTGGGCTAAGGCGTCTGTTCCCTCTGCCTTTAGCGGTTGGGGTGCAGATCTCCGGAGGAGGGGAACGAAGATGGCTTGGGGCAGTGGCAGAGCCAGCACGGGTTCACAGCCAGTTCCCAGGACTGCCGACTGCCAGGGTACACTGTCCCACCATGGTCGTTTCACGCTACGAGACAATCTCACCCTGTGAAGCTGGGAGGAAGTGCATGTGGGAAGGTGACATTAGTCACTGGAGAATGCAGAATTATCCACAGTGACATCCCAGTTCACACACTCTATGATGACTTGCAATCAAAAAACAGAAAATAATATGTGTTTGCAGGCAGGTGCAGGAATTAGAACCTTTTTGCATTGCTGGTGAGTCTATAAAGTATTCCCACCATTATGGAAAGCAGTTTAGCAGCTCCTCCAAAAGTTAAACCCATCAATTTCACTTCTAGGTATATACCCTCCAAAACTGAACACAAGTATTCAAACAAAAATGTGAACATCAATGTTCAGAACACAACTCTTAATAGCCAAAAGACAGAAACAACCCAAAAAGTTCTTCAAAGGATGAAAAGATAAACAAAGCGGAGCATACCTGTAAAACGGAACGTTATTCAGCCATAAAATAAGAGGTATGCTATAGGGTAAGATCTTAAAACGGAGAAGGCAATGGCACCCCACTCCAGTACTCTTGCCTGGAAAATCCCATGGACGGAGGAGCCTGGTGGGCCGCAGTCCACGGGATCGCCAAGAGTCGGACAAGACTCAGCGACTTCCCTTTCACTTTTCACTTTCATGCATTGGAGAAGGCAATGGCAACCCACCCCAGTGTTCTTGCCTGGAGAATCCCAGGGACGGGGGAGCCTCGTGCGCTGCCGTCTATGGGGTCGCACAGAGTCGGAGACGACTGAAGCAACTGAGCAGCAGCAGCAGCAAGATCTTAAAAATGTTACGCTAAGTGAAAGACACAAAAGTTCACATATTGTATGATTCCATCTATATGAAACATTAAGAAAAGGTAAAATTAGAAAGACAGAAACATATGTGATGGCACAACCACGGGGAGGGTGAAATGCATCATGATTGCTAGTACAGGCTTTCTTTTGGGTGATGAAAACTTGGGGGACCAGATAGAGGTGATGGCTGCACAACACTATGAAGGTACTAAATGACCCTGAATAATTTTATGTTACTTGAAACCTTCTGCAGTAAGAATAAAAGAAATGAACTATCATGCCAGGAAAAAATAAGAATAAATCTTAAAACATATGTTGCGAAGAGAGACAGAAGCCAACCTGAAAACACTACACTGTATGATTCCAACTCCCTGAGGTACTGGAAACGGTAAAAAGGTAAGTGGCCACCAAGAAGGTCAGGGATGGGGAGGAAGGAAGACTAGCTAGAGCCTCCTCATGTAAACCCAGGGACTTTACTTAATCATGTATCACACTGTTTCAATAACTGCAACAAATGTAGCACACTAATACAAGATGCCAACTCAAGAAACTGCCTGCAGGGGGGATATGGGAACTGTATCTGCTTGACTTTTCTGTAAACCAAGTAGAGAAAACCTGTTGCTGTCCAACTTGCATTAAAGTAAGTATTAATGTGACCTTTTCAGGTAGAAAGAAAATGATCCCACACAAAAACGTGGAAATGGAAGAAGGTCCTGTCACAATTATAGAGACAAAAAATGCCTTGGAAGGAAAGTTATGACCAACCTAGACAGCATATTAAAAAGCAGAGACATTACTTTGCCAAAAGGTCCATCTAGTCAAGGCTATGGTTTTTCCAGTGGTCATGTATGGTTGTGAGAGTTGGACTGTGAAGAAAGCTGAGGGCGAAGAATTGATGCTTTTCAACTGTGGTGTTGGAGAAGACTCTTGAGAGTCCCTTGGACTGCAAGGAGATCCAACCAGTCCATCCTAAGGGAGATCAGTCCTGGGTGTTCATTGGAAGGACTGATGCTGAAGCTGAAACTCCAATACTTTGGCCACCTGATGCAAAGAGTTGACTCACTGGAAAAGACTCTGATGCTGGGAGGGATTGGGGACAGGAGGAGAAGAGGATGACAGAGGATGAGACGGCTGAAAGGCATCACCGACTCGATGGACACGAGCTTGAGTGAACTCCAGGAGTTGGTGATGGACAGGGAGGCCTGGTGTGCTGTGATTCATGGGGTCGCAAAGAGTCAGACACGACTGAGCAACTGAACTAACTGACTGACCTTCCCCCATCTCTGATCTGTAACAGAACCTGGCATCCAGACCCGATGAGATGGTTATTTTGAGGCACTAGCCTGTCATCTTCTTCATCAGCAGGCTCCTTGAATCAAGTCTCTTTCTTGCCTCAACCCCTTGTCTCTTAGATTCACTGGCCTGTCGTGCACTGAGCAGAGTGAGCTTGGACTCAGTAAAAGGATGGTTTTGGTCACTGACTCCTATACAATGTTATGAACCTCTGTCCATGGTTCTTCAGGCACTCTTGTCTACCAGATCTAATCCCTTGAATCTATTTGTCACCTCCACTGTCACCACCCACTCCAAGGGATTTGATTTAGGTCTAGTGGTTTTCCCTACTGTCTTCAATCGTAGCCTGAATTTGGCAATAAGGAGTTCGTGATCTGAGCCACAGTCAGTGCCAAGTCTTGCTGACTGTATAGAGCTTCTCCATCTTCGGCTGCAAAGAATACAGGCTGATTTCGGTATTGACCATCTGGTGATGTCCACATGTAGAGTCGTATCTTGTGTTGCTGCAAAACGGTGTTTGCTATGACCAGTGTGTTCTCTTGACAAAACTTTGTTACCTTTGCCCTGGTTCATTTTGTACTCCAAGGCAAAACTTAACCTGTTATTCCAGGTATCTCTTGACTTCCTACTTTGCATTCCAATCCCCTACGATGAAAAGGACATCTTTTTTTGTTGTTAGTTCTAGAAGGTCTTAGAACTGATCAATTTCAGCTTCTTTGGCATCGGTGGTTGGGGCGCAGACTTGGATCACTGTGATGCTGAGTGGCTTGTCTTGGAAATGAACCATGATCATTCTGCTGTTTTTGAGACTGCACCCAAGTACTGCATTTTTGACTCTCTTGTTGACTATGAAGGCTACTCCATTTCTTCTAAGGGATTCTTGCCCACATTAGTAAATGACTAGATGAAATGATGTCTAATCCCCAGTTTCTTCCTCACCACCATCAAGAGAGGGCTGAGAACTCACAGACTTCCCAGTTCAAAGTCTGTCGCAGACCCAAAGTGCGTGCCAGTGTGGTCTGTCCCCTCGCCCTTAGGACAGGGTAACAGGCACGCTGCGGGCCTTACTGACTTCCTCTACGCAGAGCTTGGAAGAGAAGCTGCACACAGTGAGCACTAATGGATGGACCATGTCCCCTTTTTTTTGGCCATGCTGTGTGGCTTGTGCTATCTTAGTTCCCTGACCAGGGCCTGAGCCCGGGCCATGGCAGTGAAAGCATGGACTCACAACGGCTGGATGGCCAGGGAATTCCCTTTCCTCATTTTCCACCTCCTGATTTCCTCCGGGGAGCAAAGGCCTGTCCTGGGTGCTCTGGTCTTTCTACACTGTCTACACTCACTTCCTCCATTTCTCCACTTCAAGCATGATCTCAAGCACCCATCGCCTGTGAACTGAGGTATCCGGCTATGCTCCCAGGTCTCCCTTACCAGCCACTGGCTGCTGTTGGACAACTCCTCTAAGAACTCCTTTAGGGTTCTTAAACTCAACGTTTATAAGACAAGATTAACCATCTCCCAGCCTTATCCCTAGGCCTCCAAACTCCTGTTCCTACTGAATGGTTACTGGCGAAGGCCATCACGCGTCCTCCCCTAGGGGCTCAGCTGGAGCCGCCTTCCCTCCACGAGCCCAGCCCTGTATCCCTCCCTCCAGTGAGCCGTCAGGGCCAGGCGCTGCTTCCTTCCTCAGGCTCGGAGCTGGTCCCCACTCTGTCCCCTCAGTCTCCTTGGCCATCACTGCCAGATTTATCTTGCTACACGTCCAGTTTTCAAATTGGGACATGCCATCGCTTTAAATGTTTCGGTGTTTTCCTGGCGTCGTTCAGATCTGGCCCAAATGCCAGCAGCGAGAGGCCCTGCTCCACTCCTCAGCTCCCGACGCAAACACTGTAGCCCAGCTCCTCTCCCCCACCTGCACCCACAAGGCCACATGTAATTCTCAGGCACCAGGAGAACGGCAGTGAAGGGGAATAGTCACAGTACTGAACCCAAGACACAACATGAATCTGAGCCCAGAGGTCCAGTGGAGGGAAAGGCCTTCCAGAGCAGATGAGACAAAGCTGAGCCACCGCCACTGTGCTCAGCTACCCTCCTCCTGAGTATCCAAGATGGAGGGGCGCTCGTGGCTCTTCAGGAGATGGCCACGTTTCACTCCTTAGGACTCGTGTTTCCTTACGAGACAAAAAAAAAAGGACTTAGCAGATGTGATAAGTTGAGTTGATAAGCTCTTGAGTTGAGGAGCTGTCCTGCGTCCTGTGTGGGCTGTGATGCAATCACACACGTCCTCTCAGGTGGGAGCAGAGGCAGAACAGACACAGACAGAAAACAGAAAGTATGTGATGACTGGAGCAGCTGCCGGCAGTGAGGGTGAGGAGCCACGCACCCAGGAGCGCAGCTCCAGAAGCTGGGAAGGGCCTGTCAATCCCCTGGTTTCAGCCCTTGGGAACTGCTTCCAGACTTTTGGCCCCCAGAACTGTAAATGATAAATCTGTGCTGTTTTAAGCCACCAGTTTGCAGAGCTTTCTTCTGGTGGCCCCAGTCCGGGGAGCAAGCTAAGGGGGCTGCTCCCTTCCCCTCTTGCCCATCCATGATGAAACAGCCCTCAGGTAAGTCCTGCTAAGACTGTCCCTCACACACACAGCAGTGTTCATGCTTTCACTTCCCCAGTGTAAAACCACAATCAGATTCAAGCTACTAAGTAAAATCAACACTTTCTAACAGCTCCGAATAGATTTCAAAATCTATGTATATGAAAAAACATTAATTTAGCATTAATAGATCTTATGTGTTCACCTGCTATGCATGCAAGTATTTATAGCACAAATGAAATAAATTGATGATCTCAGTAGGCAGCTCACCTCAAATACATATATTGGCATCATAGGCATTACACGACAATTTATAATTGAGTGTAGAGTCCTCGTAAAACAAGCAATTAGTAGTTCACTGTTTCAACCACTCACTAGGTTTTCTGTGCAGACTCCTTGCAAACTGTTAGATGCTACAGCAGACATAAAAAGTCCCTGTCTTCAAACTCTTGATCCACAATTACAAGACTAAGCACACTTAACTGAATGATTGATATGAAGCAGTTCTGTGAGAAAACAAGAGCATCGCCCAGATGAGGAACTTTCATCTGATGCTGGTACCTCAGAACATGAGTGGCAGACTCAAAACCCAGCATTTCACACGCACTCCAGGGTAGAATTTACGGCACAAAGCAAGCTGGAGGATGTTGTCTTTCCACATCACTGGGTTTATCTTCTGCAGATCCACCGTACTCTAAGAAACCCAGAACATAACCCACTGGATGGAAACAGAAGGAAACAACTCTACATCTAATATCGGTTAAATTAAACTATCATAGTTGACCCAAAATTTTGTTGTTGTTGTTCAGCTCAGTCATGTCCGACTCTGCGACCCCATGGACTGCAACACGCCAGGCTTGCCTGTCTTTCACCATCTCCTGGAGCTTGCTCAAACTCATTCATTGAGTCAGTGATGCCATCCAACCATCCCATCCTCTGTCATCTTCTTCTCCTCCTGCCTTCAATCTTTCCCAGCATCAGGGTCTTTTACAATGAGTCAGTTCTTCGCATCAGGTGGCCAAAGTATTGGAGTTTCAGCTTCAGCGTCAGGCCTTCCAATGAATGAATATTCAGGACTGATTTCCTTTAGGATGGACTGGTTGGATCTCCTTGCTGTCCAAGGGACTCTCAAGAGTGTTCTCCAACACCACAGTTCAAAAGCATCAATTCTTCAGCACTCAGCCTTCTTCATGGTCAAACTCTCACCTCCACACATGACTACTGGAAAAACCATAGCTTTGACTAGATGGACCTTTGTCAGCAAAGGTCTCAAAGACATCTCTTTGCTTTTCAATACACTGTCTAGGTTTGTCAGAGTTTCTCTTCCAAGCAGCAAGCGCCTTTTAATTTCATGGCTGCAGTCACTGTCCATAGTGATTTTGGAACACAAGAAAATAAAGTCTGTCACTGTCTTCATCCCCCCCCCCCCATTCGCCACTAACTGACAGGACCAGATGTCATGATCTTAGTTTTTTGAATGTTGAGTTTTAAGCCAGTTTTATCACTCTCCTCTTTCATCTTCACCAAGTTCCTCTTCACTTTCTGCCATTAGGGTGGTGTCATCTGCGTATCTGAGGTTATTGATATGCAGTTTCAAACCCCCACTTTAGTCCCCAACCAACACTTACTCACAAGAGGAAGGAAATGAGCACATGAATTTAAAGGTTTTGCGTGACAGTCTCCTAATGGAACGAGCCACAGCCATCTGCTGTGTCAGGGCGGCTGCTACAGCAGAGCAAGAGCAACCACAGCCTCAGGCAGGAGACGGGGACAGAGGACGACACGGGGACAGAGGACGACACGGGGACAGAGGACAGGCGGCTCCGTGGACTGAGTCTGAGCAAGCTCCAGGAGATGGTGAAGGGCAGGGAAGCCTGGCATTCTGCAGCGTTCATGGGGTCACAAAGAGTTGGACACGACTGAGGGACTGAACAGCAGCAGGACAGAATTTAAGGAAGAGGCAGCGAGGATGAGGGGTAACAACACTGGCTCCTTGGATATTACTTTAGGATGTTCAGAGACAAAAGAGAAAGAAAATACAAGGAGTATTTTCAAGTGCAACTCATAACAAAGCATTATGGTAGATAAACTCTTAGCAACAAAACAAACAACCCCAGTGAAACAGAAACTAACAGAAGCTCTGTCATTTGCCTGCTCCAGCTGAAGTGGGGGAGGCAGTGGCAAGGTGAGAGACGCCCTCAGGCAGCAGGAAGCTGGAGGTTAACAGCCGACAGTTAAAAGGAGGCATCAGCACGGGATTCCTAACCCTAAGGGACCTCCAGCTACCCTGCCAGCCCTGCTGCTGCTGCTAAGTCGCTTCAGTCGTGTCTGACTCTGTGCGACCCCATAGACGGCAGCCCACCAGGCTCCCTCGTCCCTGGGATTCTCCAGGCAGGAACACTGGAGTGGGTTGCCATTTAGCCCTGGGCCTTCCTTATTCCAGCCTCAAGACCACAACACACAAGCCGAGGCTCCTGTCAGTGCCCACCTAATGATAAGGGCACTAAGGTTCTGAAAGCAGTGCTGACCTGTCAGAGAGCACAGAGCTGGGAGTGGGTGGGCCTCAGACAGGAACCCACGTGGGTCAGACCAAGCCTGCTTCTCGAGTGTGTGCCCCAGCGGCAACACCGTCACGTGTGACACAGGTCCCTGAGGGTGACCCACAACACTCAGTGCCCAAGGACTGCCAGGTAACACTGACGACGCCAGTCACACAGCTGGCTATTTTCAGACAAGATCAAGGACAATGCAGTGAGCCCTCTCAGCCATTTCCAAACAACTATCCCTATACCATGCTACAAAAAGCAATGACTTGGCTTACCCAACTCTCACTTGCCAACACAGCACAGAGGAAGAAAAGCCCTTCAAAGAGTGACTGCGTGGGAGCACTCTCTTCTTCTAAAGGTTATTTACATAAGAGGGGATCTGGATAAATCTACTGTGCTTATTTTAACATCACACTATTCAAAAACAAACACTGCCCTCTAAAGCTAGACTTCTGCTTATAAAATTACTATGCTACTCTTAGGAGTTCAAAAATAGTTCATATATCCTGGACAGATTACATGAATGGCTCACACGAACCATCTTCTGTAACGTGAAAAGGTAAAAAATTAAATATCTCAAATTCTAGTTTTACCTTTTCTTAACCTTCAGTAACTAACAATCTCATTTTTGGAATCTGTACATGAGACAACCTAAATAAAGCATGGCACTCCCATAAACAAGACACTACTGCAAAAACCAGCCATGTTTCTGAAGAATAATGACATAATGTTCACACCATAATGCTTAGTGAAGGCAAATACAACACACACATACATCCATGTACCTCCAATCATGTCAATACTAAAGACTCAGAAAATCACCAAAACATTAATAATGGCTACCACTGGTTAGGAGGACAGTAGGTAACTGTTTTCCTTTTATTCTTCTGCAAAGCTTGAAATGTTCTACAATGAGTATGTATTCTCATACCAGAAAAACATGTTTTTAAAACTTGTCTAGCCATAATATAAAGGGCTTCCCTGAATCTGCCTGCCAATGCAAGAGACTCAAGAGACACAGGTTTGATCCCTGGGTCAGGAAGATCTCCTGGAGGAGGAAAGAGCAGCCCACTTCAGTATTCTTGCCTGGGAAATCCATGGACAGAGGAACCTGGCAAGCCACAGTTAGTCCACGGGGTTGCCAAGAGTCAGACATGACTGAGCCACTGAGCACACAGCCATAATAAAAGACATACAAGACAACATATTCATTGAAAGTAGAAAGATAAAGTTCACTACATGACTGAACAAAGAAAAGAACTTCAAGCTCAACTTCAATGACATTTTTGGAAATAATAAAAAAAGAAAGAATAATAAACACTTTCATATTAGTATTTCCACATCTGCCATTTGTGCGGTTATCACTAATTCTCAAGTATAGTCACCAGGTACGACGACGACGTCCTTTAAAAAACAGAGTCACCGCTGCTGACAGTGCCATCACTCTGATGTTCTCCTCTGCACATCCTGCTGTAATCCACTTAATAGACACAGAGATTGAACTACGGGTCTCAGAGGCATCCACTATGAGTGATCACAAGACTGCCTTTCCCAAAATAGGCATAGACAGGACAACATAACATTGAAGTTATATGCACAGCTAGCTGTATCTACAAACCCTAGAAGAAAGGGTTTAATCCTTATCAATAAAATCTTTTACAATACACTGATTTAAAGAGATGCTGCTGCTGCTGCTAAGTTGCTTCAGTCGTGTCCGACTCTGTGCAACACCATAGATAGCAGCCCACCAGGCTCCCCCATCCCTGGGATTCTCTAGGCTCTGGAGAACACTGGAGTGGGTTGCCATTTCCTTCTCCCATGCATGAAAGTGAAGTCGCTCAGTCGTGTCCAACTCTTCGGGACCCCAGGGACTGTAGCCTACCAGGCTCCTCTGTCCATGGGATTTTCTAGGCAAGAGTACTGGAGTGGGTTGCCATTGCCTTCTCCTTTAAAGAGATGAGCTATTACTTAAATGCACAAAATGCTCTAAAAGGCAGACTCTTTTAAAAAAATGAACATATCATTTCACCAACTGAAAGATCTAATAAAGGTTTGCCTTTCTTTTTCCACATGAATAATGTTTTAATACACTTTTTTGATTTAAGAAAAATGAGTATTATTTTTATTTTTTAAAAAAGAAAAAACTGCTAGTGCACACTAAAATTAGGATTATTCCTGGATTTATGTTATTATTAGCTATAAATTTCTGAGTTTAAGGCCTTGTCTTACTTATTACCTAGCACAGTACATGGAACATAGCAAAGGTTTAATAAATTCTGGCTCAGTGAACAGATGAATCAATAAAAGCTCATTTTTGATTCCTGCACTTAAGCTAGGCTTGTTACTTAAAATATCATCTACTCTAGGAAAAATTCACCAAAATAGAATAGTTTCCTTTTAAAAAAACTTACAAGACTTTTTTTTTTTAAAAAAACAGTTAAGCAGGGGAAAAAATGAAGCAAAACCACTGACAGGGAGAAAGACCATGAAAAAACTTGTGAATCAAACATGTTAAATGGAAAAATGCCATGCAAGACAACTACAGACACTATTTATACAAGAACTGTGCCCCACCCAGTTCCAAAAGAACACAAGGTGACTCAGTGTTTACAGCACAATAAGGTCCTTAGGAGTGAAAGCGAGCAGAGCTTGAGGGAAGGCGGGCGGGCACCTCCAGCAGCCCCTCCAGGCTGAGCGACCCAGCGGCAGCGTGGCGCTAAGTGTTCCGGAGCCAGGGCAGGAGATCTCCCGCACTGCGCAGGGTTCCCGTGTTCTGACCTCACGAGCCTGGTTCTGAACACATCGCCCAGCCCCCCTGAGACACGGGGGTGCTGCCTGACAGGTGGCCCAGTCCCCAGTTTGAGCACCTCCGCTCCTCACCCCTGGGCCTGGATGACAGTTCCCACCTTACTTACAACCCTCCCCCGCCTGAACCCCCACCAAGGAAAAGCCCAGGGATCCACTGTGCTGTCCTACTGGGCTCTGACACTTGACACCTCCACCCTGAGACACGCCTGATTTTGCTGTTCCCACTTATTCTTCTGTCCTTTAGGGTGTCTATACGCACACCTTCCCCCACAAACCACTTTCTGACCATGAGGGCACTCTTCAGCCATCACACCCCACCTCGTAGCTGCCTGGAGTAAGTACACACAGGAAGGGAAGGTGATCTCTAACACGACTGTAGATAGTGGGTCCTTAGATCTTTAAACGAAGAAGGAAAATTAATCCGACAGTGTTGGCATGGAAACCAAAAAAGATAATAAATTAACAAAACATAACAAAATTCAAGAGTCTACAAACAGTACATTCATTCTAAAATCATGCTATGAAGAATTCCCTGGTGGTCCAATGGTTAAGACTCCACATTTCCAGGACTTCCCTGGCGGCTCAGTAGTGAAGAATCCACCTGCCAATGTAGGACACAGGGGTTAGATCCCTGGTCCAGGAAGATCCCACATGCTGTGGCGCAACTAAGCCCCTGTACCCCAACTATTGAGCCTGTGCTCTAGAGCCCGCGAACCACAACTATTGAGCCCTCACGCCGCCAACTACTAAAGCCCAAGTGCCCTAGAACACACGATCAGCAAGAGAAGCCACCACGATAAGAAGGCAGAGCACCGCAACTGGAGGGTAGTCCTCGCTTGCTGCCACAGGAGAAAAGCCCATGCAATACTGAAGACCCAACACAGCCAAACAATAAATTACATAAATATAAAAAATTACATCTATATAAAAACTTCTCACTTCCACTCCAGGAAGTACAGGTTCTAGCCCTGGTAGAGAAACGAAGATACTGCATGCCACATGCTGGTGGCCCAAATAAACAAATAAATTAATTAAAAATTTTAAAAAATAGTGGGCCTTAAAAAAATAAAATCATGCTATGATAATGTCAGTGTTAGTTGCTCAGACATGTCTGACTCTTTGCGATCCCATGGGCTGTACCCCGCCAGGCTCCTCCATCCATGGGACTTCCCAGGCAAGAATACTGCAGTGGGTTGCTATCTCCTTTCCCAGGGAATCTTCCCAACCCAGGGATCAAACCTGGGTCTCCTGCACTGCAGACAAATTCCTTACAGTCTGAGTCACCAGGGAAGCCCTATGATAGAATATATCTTATAAAAAACAAACCAATTTACCAGCTAGATTTCTCAAATACACACTGTAATTACGTATCATTACCTTGAATTAAAGTTAAGAGTTTAGAATAACTCATACAGAACTCCCTACACACACACACATTTAGGATATTTACATCTTTGAAGTAAAATCTCTATTTGTTCATTTAGCCAATGTAGCAGCAATGCTTAAAGTAACATCTGTTGTTGTTTAGTCACTAAGTTGTGTCAGATTCTCTGTCCGTGGGCAAGAATACTGGAGTGGGTTGCCATTTCCTTCTCCAGGGGATCTTCAAGAACCAGGGATCAAACCCACATCCCTATATTCTTTACCAGGTGGATTCTTTACCACTGAACCATAGGGAAGTAGAAAGTAACATTAGGTTTAAGGTAATAATATTTATGGAGTTACTTTTTTCATTCATAAGCCCTCCTCGTTCATTAAATATTCTTTATAAATTACTCCAAATTTACATTGAAACAATAATTTTAAAAAGGTATAACAGCTTTAGTTGGAATTCCATAAGCAAGGTGGTTTGTGTGGCTTACTCTGTACTATAACTAATCACCTGTTTCACTTATTTTTAAAAGAAATTTAATGTCTATAATATTTTTCAATAGCACTATTGACAAGTAATTCACATACCATAAAATTCACTCATTTAACGTCTACAATTCAGTCGTTTTTAATCTATTTTCAACATCTGTGATATCATTCAAGGTTAAATGTCGCAACTAGTATAGAAATCATGAAAACTCACAAAGAATATAGTAAGAAGTTCACCAGGCCTAAGGAGAACACTAAGTGACTAGTCAGTTGTTGATAATTGTTTCTTCACAGGACCAAGATCTATATTTTACACAAATATTTAATATAACTTAATACAACATATATTAACTAAATATAACTTAATATAATTACATATATTTTCAATTCCTGTATCTGTTTAATTATTTACAGTTTAGTCCTAGCTCTACATTCTCCGATCTTGAAATATAAAGTGAGGCTAATATATTCACCTGAAGCAGAAAACCCAGAGCACACAACCTGATGTATGCATAGATCCTGAATGTGAATAGGTATTTACTGCTTTACGTCCGGCACCGTGGGGCCTTCTGCTCTAACTTCATGAAGCACTTGGCACAACAGTGAGCTGCCGGTGACTACAGCAGTAGCGGGTGCAGAAAGGAAACCCGAAGAGTATCCACATCTCTTTCATAGCTTTGAGGAGGTCCCAACATTTTCTCCAAGCACTTAATTGGTCTAGGGCCTAAAGTTGCAACTGCAGTTTAAAATAGCTAAACTCTGGGACCTGATGTAGTTACAAGTCTGTTAACGAGTCTTCACAAAACTTTTTAATAGGATAAGTCAATGATTAACACTGAGAATAAAAGTATTTGCCGTTCCTTTACATAAGACCAAACTTTGTACACATAATAAATTTTGGCTAGACTTAAAATTCTCCTGAACTTCCCAGAAGAACCACAGGAAGAAAGCTCTCCCTAAAGAAAAGCTAGTGCATAACAGTAAAAACAGCAGAACACATAAGCTGACGGTGCTTTAAATCTCAATCATCAAGGTGTAAGAAGCATAGAAGACCAATAGTCATTTACAGCAGGTTTGGGTTTCTAATTATTTGCTGCCATAGAATCAACATTAATTGGCAGCAGTGAAAACGGAAAAAGGGCAGACTTCACATCAAGTTCTACTTTTTCAAATAAACAAAAATCGTAGTGGAAAACCATCTTTACGCATCTCTATGAAAAACTCTTCAAGAATTTTCTTCAACCATAGTCTAATTTTACAGGGCTCAATTGACAAGGGACAACCACAGGGACAACAAAAAGGCCAGTCCTCAATCTGTCAACTCAGACTTACCAGGTGATTTCCCTGTTGATGAAAAAAGAGAGTAAAGAAATGAATAGTACTGTGGTTCATTAAAGCTGTAAGATCAAAGTCTTACAGAATTGTCACATGTTAAATGAGAGCCGTTTTTCATATCCTCCTAATAGCCTTGATTTGAAATAGTATATACACTTTTCTCAAAGTATTCATATTTGTTTATCAGCCAACATAAATTTTTACTTTACTAAATAAAAAGAAGAAAAATTGTGAGTAAACATATTCAAAAGTGAAGCTAGGAAGTGAGTACCACATTACTTCATGTTTTCCTCTGCTTCTACCCTGCTGTGAATCACAGCTGTCAATGACCCACTATGAAATCTGCACAAACACATCTTGTTCAAAGCAAAATACCAACCAGAAGAACCTAAGTTTGTACAGTAAAAATCAAAGAACTACTAATACAGAAATCTTAACTCTTCTTATATATGAACGATTTCTATTGCTGATTTATTTCCTAGCTATAACAGAACAGCAGGTCCACTTCTAGGCAGTGTAATTTACTGGCTTTATTAGGAAAATAACACATGGGTATTACAATAAAAAAGGTATTAAAACATCTTCCTCAAACCTCAGACTCCTAGGCTTTTCTTGGATATGATCACAATCAAATTTTGTGTGAATTCTCACAGCAGTTTTCTAAGCAATACAGGCGTGTTTAAGTGTATATACATGTAATGTGAGCGCAAATACAAATTTGATGAACAAGTGAAAAGCTGTGTGAAAAATAGAAATTCCATACTTTACGAGATGAACACCAAGGTTCATCAGTTTAAGTCACACTGAGGAAAATCCAAGAAAGGAATCTTTGGCTAATCACCCTTTTCTTCTGTTAATAAAATAATAACAATTTGTCATGTCCTTCAATATGGTAACAAACATACCTGTTAATTTATTGTTAAAACAGCATGCATTTCACAACTTTCACAAGCACTGATGTTAGCCAACTGCCCCATAACCAACTATCTATGAATGTCAACAGCCCCAATTCCTGTGACTCTCGACCCTGATTATGTCTACTGTTTGGGTAATGTCCCTATGCTATGCTATGCTATGCTATGCTAAGTCACTTCAGTTGTGTCCGACTCTGTGCGACCCCATAGACGGCAGCCCACCAGGCTCCCCCGTCCCTGGGATTCTCCAGGCAAGAACACTGGAGTGGGTTGCCATTTCCTTCTCCAATGCATGAAAGTGAAAAGTGAAAGTGAAGTCGCTCAGTCGTGTCCGACTCTTAGCGACCCCATGGATTGCAGCCTAACAGGCTCCTCTGTCCATGGGATTTTCCAAGCAAGAGTACTGGAGTGGGGTGCCATTAATGTTCCTACTCACTGTTTTTGGTTACTTTCTGTAATCATTTAATTTGGTGTAACATAAGACACAAGATGCCACTTGAAAGTCCTTCTGCCTTTCCAAAAAGTGCATCTCTGTTCTTGGCTTTTCACACCTGGGTTTCTACACTTCACTCCTCTTTGCTGCTACTGGCGAAAAGCTACACCACACTACTTATTCTGATTCTTCCAAATACTACTGTGCACACATCCACCATGTATTGATAGAATTTTAAATTCCCAAAGTCCCTGACTGTGAGATTCTTACTACAATTGCTATTTGTCCTCACAGGTAGTAGCCATTAGGTTAGGTTCCTCCTGACCCTGGGCACTCCAGCTTTGCAACCTGTCTGCCTGTGTCATGTACTCCATGACAAATGTCTTATGACTGGAAACAGGGATCACACGCCAAGTCCTTTTCTCCGCTAACAGAAAACGACCCTTCTGAAAGTCACTGGCTGGCCATTTCCCCATGAAGTTTACATCAAGCCTAACATGAGCATCATTTATCTTAAAATAAGCACTATTTCCTGTTGCCTGAAACTGCGACACCAACTTATGGCTAAGAAAGCAGGAGGAAGCCAACTCGATTGGTTTCCACATTGCATAAATAAATTATGAGAATTGCTGGGTGTAAACATAATCAATACCAGGACTCTTTCCATTAGTGCAACTCTTCCAAAACTTCCTGCCCCCACCCACCTAAAATTCACCTCGGATTCAAGTCTACCCTACATAAAAGCTACTCAGCTCATAACGTTACTTCCAAAGATGTGAAAACAAACCTCCAATTATCGTAACATCAGAGGACCTTTTGGCGGACCCCCCACTGCTCAACTGTGTCAGAAACAACCGAGAAACGGCTGAGGCGTCTCAGCGGAGGAGGAAACCGCCCTTCCCCGCTCACCGCTGGCCGCCTTCTCCGCAGCAGAGAAGCGAGCGGCGTCCAGGCCCGCGGAGCGCACCAGGCGCCCCGAGCTCACATTCCAGCGGCGGGAGTCGCGGCACCGCGCGGGGAGGCCCGGCGACGTGGCCGCGGGAGGAGCGCGCGGGGCGCGCCTCACCTGCGCTCGGGACCCGCCCGCGCGGAGAGGGGAAGGCGCCCACCCGCGGGGTCTGCGGGCCGGGGTGGGGGCCCGGCGACAGCGGCGGCGACCCCCGATTTACCTGGCTCGGACAGACGCCAGCGCCCGGGGCTCAGAACGCCCCAGGTGGGAGGGGTCGAGGAATGAGGGGACCCCAGACCCGGGAGGGGCGGGGACGAGCCCGGACTTCCGACCGGGCGGGCGGCCAGCGCCAGGACCCGGGTCGCGGCGGGCAGGGACCCTGACTCGGGCGGGATCCGGTCGGGTGGGGCGAGGACACGCAGGAACCCCTGACGGGGCGGGTGGGAACCCCGACCAGGCGGAGTAGTGGCGGGCGGAGACCCCTGACCCAGCGGGCAGGCGGGGTCAGGGCGGGTGGGGACCCGACCCGGGCCGGGTAGTGGTGGGTCGGTACTCCCGACGGGCTTTCCCGGCCGGGCGGGCAGGCGGGGTCAGGGCCGGGACCGTGGCGGGCGGGCATCCCTGGTCTGACCTGGGCCAGAGTAAAGGTAGGCGAGGACCTCCCAGACCGAGTGGGAAGGCGGGGTCAGAGCGGGCCCGGGGCCCCTGACCCTGACCAGCGGAGGCCGGCAGGGCTGGTCAGGTCCGGGGGCGGGCCGGGGTCCGCGGCGCCCACTCACCCAGGCCGGCAAGTCGCAGGCGCGCACCCCTAGGCGCACGGCGCGCTCCTCGTCCTCCAGTAACGCCAGCGCGCGGCACAGGCGGGTGGCCTTAAGGCCGCGGCTCCTGCGGCACCACACGAGCAGCCCGAGCGCCAGCAGCACCCAGCTGAAGCTCAGGCCCAGGTAGCCCAGCGCGTACACCGGCAACAACAGCGCGAAGCTGCGCGCCAGCTGTGCCAGCAGCCCTGCCACGTCCACGCTCAGCGCCGCGCCGGGGGGCTCTGCCCCGGAGGCGCCCACCTCGGGGCCCGGAGCCCTGGAGCCGCTCATGGCCCCGCCGCGTACCGCTCCCCTCGGTTCCCGGCCGAGGCGCCTCAGCCCGCGCTGCAGCGCCCCTCTGAGGGGACGGCGTAGCCGCCCGACCCACCCGCCCGCGCTTCCGCCCGCGGCGCCGTGTGACGTCAGCACGCAGGGCGGTGGCGGTGGCGGAGAGGAGCGGAGGTGTTCCACTGCGGCAGCCGGGTGTGGCCCCAGGCCTGGGTGCGGCCCAACGCGGGGTGGGCCCGGCCCGCGAGGGACGTCATCCCACAAGGCCCGCCAGCGCCGCGGTGGCGGGGGGTTGGGCGGGGCTGGCTGGTGTGTGGCTTCTTGGCGCGGGTGGGCGGGGCGCCTCTGACGCTGGGGGGGCCGGGCCCGGCGTGGGTGTCGCCTCACAGGCTTGAGAGAGCGCCCCTGAGGCGAGGTGGGCGGTGCTTTGTGACGTCATCACGGACTGGCGGGGCGCCTCTGACACTGGGGGGAGCTGGGCTCGGCGTGGGTGTCGCCTCACAGGCTTGAGAGCGCGCGCCTGAAGCGGAGTGGGCGGTGCTTTGTGACGCCATCACGGATGGGCGGGGCGCCCTTGAGGCGTGGCGGGCGGGTTTTGCGTGAAAGTTGCGGCGCGGAACGATCAGCCAGCCGGCTTCCGTGTTCGCCGAAGGGGCTCCGCTCTCCCAGTCACCTGGGCCGCGCTTCGCGCCGGGATACTGCGGAAGGAGAAGCCCACGCTCCTGAGTTTGCGGGTCCTGACCGCCCACAGCCGACGGACGATTTCCTGACGGAATTCTCTCCGCGGCCCTGGAGACAAGGGAGCTTGGATAGGCCGCTTTGTGCGCGAAGGCGGGGCTTCTTCTCGCCCGCGGGATCGCGGGGACCCGACAGCCGCCCTCAGCAGGATTTCCGACGAGCGCCCGTGTTTCCTGAATACCTTCGCTAGCAGGACAAACCGCTCTTGATCGCTCTGTTTCCCCTTAAACTCAATCAGGGTAATTATATTTGCACTCTAGTCTCCTTAAAGCCAAACAGTTGCAGAGGACAGCCTAAGTAAGTTTTTAAAGCATATCAAGTGGTTTCGAAGGATATTTTAATTCAATTTCTGGCAGCCTTGAATGATCACCTTTAGGAGGGACAGAGCCTATTGGACATGGAACAACAGACTGGTTCCAAATCAGGAAAAGGAGTACGTCAAGGCTGTATATTGTCACCCTGCTTATTTAACTTATGTACAGAGTACATCATGAAAAATGCTGGGCTGGCTGAATTAGAAGCTGGAATCAAGAATGCCAAGAGAAATACCAATAATCTCAGATATGCAAATGACACCACCCTTAGGGCAGAAAGTGAAGAGAAACTAAAGAGCCTCTTGATGAAAGAGGAGAGTGAAAAAGCTGGCTTAAAACTCAGCATTCAAAAAGCTAAGATCATACCATCCGGTCCCAACACTAAATGGCAAGTAGATGAGGAAACAATGGAAACAGTGACAGATTTTGTTTTCTTGGGCTCCAGAATCATTGCAGATGGTGACCGCAAACCATGAAGTTAAAAGATGCTTGCTCCTTGAATAAAATGTATGACAAACCTAGACAGCATATTAAAAAGCAGCGACATTACTTTGTAACACAGGTTCGTATGGTCAAAGCTATGGTTTTTCCAGTAGTTATGTATGGATATGAGAGTTGAACCATAAAGAAGAATGAGCACCAAGGAATCGATGCTTTTGAACTGTGGTGTTGGAGAAGACTCTTGAGAGTCCCTTGGAGAGCAAAGAGATCCAACCAGTCCACATCCTAAAGGAATATTCATTGGAAGGACTGATGCCGAAGCTGAAACTCCTGTACTTTGACCACCTGATGTGAAGAACTGACTCATTTGGAAAGACTGATGCTGGGAAAGATTGAAGGTGGGAGGAGAAGGGGCTGAGAGAGGATGAGGTGATTGGATGGCATCACCGACTCAATGGACATGAGTTTGAATAAACTCCGGGAGTTGATGATGGACAGGGAAGCCTGGTGTGCTGCAGTCCATGGGGTCACAGAGAGTCAGACACAACTGAGTGAACTGAGCTGAACTGAGGCTTTAAGTTGGTAAGGACAGGAACCATATTTATTATGTTGATTATCATCTCTTCAGGCTAGCACAGTACGTGTCACAGCAGGTCCTGAGTGAATAAAGGATACCCCCTCCCCTCATCTGTGAGTCTGTATGTAATAGGTATACATAAGTGTGTGTGTGTGTGTGTGTGTGTGTGGCTATGGAGAGATATGTAAATATATAATCTCATAACATTGCTCTAGGGTCTTAAACACACAACATGAAGCAAGGACACTAAACCAGAAGCAAGGGAAGGAGTGTTTTTTTCTTTCTCTTCCCCAAATTACATCATGTGAGTTATAGATACATGAAAGGGTGAGTCTCATCCCTTTTGCTAGGCAGCAGCTTAAAGCTGAAAGGCCACCTGTCACTCAAGGCCAATTTACAACCTCAAAACAAGTAATTGCCGTGTTAACCTAGGAAGAAGCATGAGCCTTTCTGTCTTGTGGTATTTCCTCTAAAAAGCTGTAGAATCATATCCTATCAGAGAAGGCAATGGCAACCCACTCCAGTACTCTTGCCTGGAAAATCCCATGGACAGAGGGGCCTGGAAGGCTGCAGTCCATGCAGTCGCTAGGAGTCGGACACGACTGAGCGACTTCACTTTCGCTTTTCAGTTTCATGCATTGGAGAAGGAAATGGCATCCCAGGGACAGCGGAGCCTGGTGGGCTGCCATCTATGGGGTCGCACAGAGTCGGACACGACTGAAGCCACTTAGCAGCAGCAGCAGCAGCAGCATATCCTATAGATAAAAATTTGGATGAACATGATCCATATGAGAAATCCTGCATGTCTGTGATAAAGACTTTGACTTGGCGGCCTTGTTATTTAGTCCCTCAGTTGTGTCCGACTCTTTGTGACCCCATGAACTGCAGCACACCAGGCTTCCCTGTCGTTCACCATCTCCTGGAGCTTGCTCAAACTCATGTCTGTTGAGTCGATGATGCCATCCAACCATCTCGTCCTCTGTCATCCCCTTCTCCTCCTGCCTTCAGTCTTTCCCAGCATCAGTCTTTTCTGATGAGTCGACTCTTCAAAACAGGCAGCCAAAGTATTGGACTACACATCAGTCCTTCCAATGAGTATTCAGGACTGATTTCCTTTAGGGTTGACTGGTTTGATCTCCTTGCTCTCCAAGGGACTCTCAAGAGTCTTCTCCAACACCACAGTTCAAAAGCATCGATTCCTTGGTGCTCATTCTTCTTTTTGGTTCAACTCTCACATCCATACATAACTACTGGAAAAACCATAGCTTTGACCATACGAACCTGTGTTACAAAGTAACGTCGCTGCTTTTTAATATGCTGTCTAGGTTTGTCATACATTTTATTCAAGGAGCAAGCATTTTTTTACTTCATGGTTTGCGGTCACCATCTGCAATGATTCTGGAGCCCAAGAAAATAAAATCTGTCACTGTTTCCATTGTTTCCTCATCTACTTGCCATTTAGTGTTGGGACCGGATGGTATGATCTTAGCTTTTTGAATGCTGAGTTTTAAGCCAGCTTTTTCACTCTCCTCTTTCATCAAGAGGCTCTTTAGTTTCTCTTCACTTTCTGCCCTAAGGGTGGTGTCATTTGCATATCTGAGGTTATTGGTATTTCTCTTGGCATTCCTGATTCCAGCTTCTAATTCAGCTAGCCCAGCATTTTTCTTGATGTACTCTGCACACAAGATAAATAAGCAGGGTGACAATATACAGCCTTGACATACTCCTTTCCTGATTTGGAACCAGTCTATTGTTCCATGTCCAGTTCTAACTGCTGCTTCTTGACCTGTATACAGGTTTCTCAGGAGGTAAGTAAGGTGGTCTGGTATTCCCATGTCTTTAAGAATTTTCTGCAGTTTGTTGTGATCCACGGTAAGGTGTACCTTCTTTGGCACTGACTTTCTTTGAGATTAGAATGAAAACTGACCTTTTCCAGTCCTGTGGCCACTTCTGAACTTTCCAAATTTGCTGGCATATTGAGTGCAGCTCTTTCACAGCATCATCTTTTAGGATTTGAGATAGCTCAATGGGAATTTCATCACCTCCACTAGCTTTGTTCGTAGTAATGCTTCCTAAGGCCGACTTGACTTCACACTCCAGGATGTCTGGCTCTAGGGTGAGTGATTATACCATAGTGGTTATCTTTGTCATGAAGATCTTTTTTGTAGAGTTCTTCTGTGTATTCTTGCCACCTCTTCTTAATATCATCTGCTTTTGTTAGGTCCATACTATTTCTGTCATTTATTGTCCTCATTTTTGCATGAAATGTTCCCTTCATGTCTCTAATTTTCTTGAAGAGAAAATTTGTTGTTATCCTTACCATGCATCACAACAAACTGGAAAATTCTTAAAGACATGGGAATACCAGACCACCTTACCTGCCTTGTGAGAAACCTGTATACAGGTCAAGAAGGAACAGTTAGAACTGGACGAGGGACAATGGACTGATTCCAAATTGGGAAAGGAGTTTGTCAAGGTTGTGTATTTCTTGAAGAAATCTCTTGTCTTTCCCGTTCTATTGTTTTCCTCTATTTGCATTGATCACTTAGGAAGGGTTTCTCATCTCTCCTTGCTATTCTTTGGAACTCTGCATTCAGATGGGGATATTTTTCCTTTTCTCCTTTGCCTTTTGCCTCTCTTCTCAGCTATTTGTAAGGCCTCCTCAGACAACCATTTTGCCTTTTTGCATTTCTTTTTCTTGATTATGGTCTTGAGCAGTGCCTTCTGTCACAAACCTCCGTCCATAGTTCTTCAGGCACTCTGGCTATCAGATCTAGTCCCTTGAATCTGTTTGTCACTTCCACTGTATAATTGTAAGGGATTTGATTTAGGTCATACCTGGATGGTGTAGTGGTTTTCCCTAGTTTCTTCAATTTAAGCCTGAATTTGGCAATAAGGAGTTCATGATCTGAGCCATAGTCAGCTCCTGGTCTTGTTTTTTCAGTCTGTATAGAGCTTCTCCATCTTCAGCTGCAAAGAATATAATCAATCTGATTTTGGTATTTTCCATCTGGTGATGTCCATGTGTAGAGTTGTCTCTTGTGTTGTTGGAAGAGGGTGTTTGCTATGACCAGTGTGTTCTCTAAGCCTTTACCCTACTTCATTTTGTACTCCAAGGCCAAACTTGCCCACTACTCCAGGTATCTCTTGACTTCCACATTTGCATTCCATTCCCATATGATGAAAAGAATATCTTTTTTGGGTGTTAGTTCTAGAAGGTCTTGTAGGTCTTCATAGAGCTTTTCAACTTCAGCTTCTTTAGCATCAGCAATCGGGGCATAGTCTTGGATTACTGTGATACTGAATGATTTGCCTTGGAAATGAACAGAAATCATTCTGTCATTTTTGAGATTGCACCCAACTACTGCATTTCAGACGGTTTTGTTGACTGAGAGCTACTCCATTTCTTCTAAGGGATTCTTGCCCACAGTAGTAGATATAATGATCATCTGAATAAATTTGCCCTTTCCAGTCTATTTTAGATCCACTAATTCCTAAAATTTCAATGTTCACTCTTGCCATCTCCTGTTTGACCACTTCCAATTTACGTTGATTCATGGTCGTACCATTCCAGGTTCCTATGCAATATTATTCTCCAGTGGACCACATTCTGTCAGACCTCTCCACCTTGACCCACAGCACATTAAAAAGCAGAGACATTACTTTGTGAACAAAGGTTTGTTTAGTCAAGGCTATGGTTTTTCCATTGGTCATGTATGGATGTGAGAGTTGGACTATAAAGAAAGCTGTGTGCCAAAAAATTGCTGCTTTTGAACTGTGGTGTTGGAGAAGACTCTTGAGAGTCCCTTGAATTGCAAAGAGATCCAACCAGTCCATCCTAAAGGACATCAGTCCTGGGTGTTCATTGGAGGGACTGATGTTGAAGCTGAAACTCCAATACTTTGGCCACCTGATGCAGAGAGCTGACTCATTTGAAAAGACCCTGATGCTGGGAAAGATTGAGGGCAGGAGGAGAAGGGGATGACAGAGGATGAGATGGTTGGATGGCATCACCGACTCAATGGACATGGGTTTGGGTGAACTCCGGGAGTTGGTGATGGACAAGGAGGCCTGGGGTCGCAAAGAGTTAGACACGACTGAGCGACTGAACTGAACTGAACTGATGCAATATTCCAAAGCCAAACTTGCACCAATAAAGGGTCACGGTCACTGTTTGGTGCTCTGCTGCCCCTCTGATCCACTACAGCTTTGTGAATCCCCATGAAACCATTACACCTGAGAAGAATGCTCAACAAATGGATGAGATGCACTGAAAACTGCAGCACTGGCATCGGTCAACAGAAAGGGCCCAATTCTCTGCAACAAAGTTGAATGAATTGGGCTACGAAGTTCTGCCTCATCTGCCATATTCACCTGACTCTTGCCAACCAACTACCACTTCTTGAAGCATCTTGACAACTTTTTGCAGGGAAAATGCTTCCACAACCAGAAGAGGCAGGAAATGCTTTCCAAGAGTTCGTCGAATCCCAAAGCATGGATTTTTATGCTAGAAGAATAAGCAAACTTATTTCTCATTGGGAAAGATGTGTTGATTATAATGGTTCCTATTTTGATTAATAAAGATGTGTTTGAGCTTAGTTATGATTTAAAATTCATGGCCTGAAACTACCAACCTAATAAAATACTCTGTGCACCAATCAGTCTCCAGCCTCTCTGCTGCCTTTGTGACCCCACTGAAATTCTGGCTCCTTCCCAGCAAGGTGGAACCATCTCCTTCTACACTGAGCCTGTCGGCAAATACAGCCCAGCTCTTAGGTCTTTGATAGCATGTTACTCTACACCCTGGACTCCTGTAACCTCTTCATAGTGCCTCTTTCCTTATCTTCGGGGCAGACATTTTTCAGAGGAAAGACGAGCATGATCATGAGTGTTCCAGTGCAGAACTTTAGAAGTTCAGCCTCTGCATTCATCCTGTCTAGTTTCAGAGCAAAGTGCTGCCTTCTCTGTAAGTTCAATCCGTTCTGCTTTGTTTTAGATTCCCCTCTGGTGGAGGGGCTGGGCTTTAATGAACCTTTCCCAGCTTTGTGTCCTAGCTCATTCCCTGCACCTCTACACTAGCTTCATGCAGAGGGGAGGGGCACAGTCGGCCTCCCTTTCATGCTGTCGACAGAATAAATACACAAAATGAGACTTGTGAGTGAAGTTTTATTTGGGGCAAAATGAGGACCATAGTTCAGAAGACAGCCTGTCAGATAGTTCTGAGGAACTGTTCCAAAGAGCTTGTCGGGGTCGGGGTGGGGGGGTAGTATATGTGTGATTTTGGTGAAGGAGGTGCATGAAATCGGACACATTTTGGCAGAAGGTTGCTACTGGTCACAAGGGCAGACATCTTTGTTAATGATTATAGTGATTTTCTAAGCTATGACGGGATGCAAGAAATTGAGCTCATAAAATCTTCTCCTGAACATATCAAACTGCCTAAAGCCTGTTCTGCCAGTTTTCCCAGAGCACAGAGGGCCTCCGTCATTCCTGGTCTCTGCCCTAAACTCCTTTCAGGGGTGTGGAAGGGTAGCTACTGCAGTGGCCGGTGACCTCATCCTTGTAGAGGCAGATAGCGGACGACAATTGTTAGCTGACTCTACCATCCAGACTCGTTTTACCCTAACCATTGAAGACTGCTATTCCTGTGTCTCTGAGATGCTTCTCTGGTGACAAAATCACGTCACCAAGAGTGACGTCACCAAGTCACCAAGTGGATCTCTTTGCTGTGCAACTAGAGGAATCAAAGAAAGCTTGGTCCTCGTTGGCTCACCTAGATTATTACAGTAGTGTCTTAACTGATTGATATCCCTTTAATCTTTCTCTCTTTTAAAGCTCTCTAGAGGCCTCTGCTCCCCAGCACAGAAGGGACAGTGGTAGGCCTAGCACTAGTGACTAGTCAGCCTGGATATACTGGCGAAGAGACACATACACTGGATATTGCAAGCCAGGTTTCTTGCTGTTGGAGATCTTATAACCATGGAAAAGGGGGAGGCTGGAAAGAGCCCTGAGGCGTTGGAGGGAGTATGATGTAAGTGTACAGATCATATGCATAGTTCCCAGATCTTGCTCGTAAATACCATTCTCCAGTAAAAGGAACTAGGGATCTTTTGAGAAACAGTTGACTTCAGGGCTGAAGAAGTGAAAGTACTTCCATTGAGCCTGAAATACTTTGTTGTGCCAAAAAGTAAGGAAATTACCAAAGAATCAAGTGATGTCAAAGGACATATGGGAGGCAATGGGAAGGGTGCCCCTGATGAAATCTGGGTAATTTAGCAAACAGACGGGGAAACAGTGGAGACAGTGACAGACTTTATTTTGGGGGCTCCAAAATCACTGCAGATGGTGACTGCAGTCATGAAATTAAAAGTTGGTTACTCCTTGGAAGAAAAGTTATGACCAACATAGACAGCTTATTAAAAAGCAGAGACAAAGGCCAACAAAGGCCTGTCTAGTCAAAGCTATGGTTTTTCCAGTAGTCATATATGGATATGAGAGTTGGACTATAAAGAAAGCTGAGTGCAGAAGAATTGATGTTTTTGAACAGTGGTGTTGGAGAAGACTCGTGAGAGTCCCTTGGACTGCAAGGAGATCCAACCAGTCCATCCTAAAGGAAATCAGTCCTGAATGTTCATTGCAAGCACCGATGCTGAAGCTGAAACTCCAAAACACTGGCCACCTGATATGAGAAACTGACTCATTTGAAGAGACCCTGATGCTGGGAAAGATTGAAGGCGGGAGGAGAAGGGGCTGACAGAGGGTGAGATGATTGGATGTCATCCCTGACTCGATGGACATGAGTTTGAATAAACTCTGGGAGTTGGTGATGGACAGGGAGGCCTGGCATGCTGCAGTCCATCGCATCGCAAAGACTTGGACATGACTGAGTGACTGAACTGAACTGAATTTGAGCAGCAAAGTCAAGAATGATGTTGACAGATTACCATCCAGTGAGTAAAACAGGAACCCATGAGTCCATACCAAGGTAGGTAGACAAGTGAGTGTTGAATATGTAGAAATAAATAATTGGGAGTGATGGAAACGGAAAAAATCACCATTTAGCAGGCATCATGGGGCTGCAGTCAGTTATTAGTGGAGGCTAAGGATGGTAGGTGGAGGCCTTAATACCTGTCACAAGGTACTCTTCAATCTCAAAGGGAAAAACTGGCAGATGTGACCTAGTTGGGGTTGGGGGCCAGGGTGAAATTTTGCGTCCTGACTCCACAAGTGGAGAGGAGCAGAGCAGCATGCCTGGGGCATTTCTGCCAGAAAGCTTGGTCCAAGTGTGGCCTGGGAGCTCATCAGACAGATGGGGTGTTCAGGTGCCCTTTTTTCTACTGAGAAACTGTAATTATCTCAGATCCCAGGAGACTGAAGAGACACAACTCCTTGCAGTGTATGCTCCAGAGTGGGATCTGGGCCACAAAGGAAATACCCTGGGGACAGTCTGTGGATTAGATAGAGTTGTTTCAGTCTTTACTTCTTGAGTGAGAGTGCTGTAGAGGAGAGGCTGTCCTTATTTTGGGGAAATAGGTACTGGAGTATTTCAGGGTGATGAGTAATCATATCTGAAAGCCTTTGTTAGATAACTCAGAAAAAGACTAATAATAATAGGTAAGCTCAGCTGGTAGACCAGCTGGTAAAGAATCTGCCTGCAATTCAGGAGACCCTGGTTCGATTCCTGGGTTTGGAAGTTCCCCTGGAGATTGGATAGGCTATCCATTTCAGAACTCTTGGGCTTCCCTTGTGGCTCAGATGGTAAAGAATCCCCCCGCAATGCGGGAGACCTGGGTTCTATCCCTGAGTCGAGAAGACCCCCTGGAGGAGGGCATGGCAACCCACTCCAGTATTCTTGCCTGGAGAATCCCCATGGACAGAGGAGCCTGTTGGGCTACAGTCCATGGCGTCGCAAAGAGTCAGACGTGACTAAGCGACTAAGCACAAGCGTGTGTGTGTGTGTGTGTGTGTGTGTAGAGAGATGCTTGCTAAATGAGAGATGGGGTCAGGCGAGGGGAGCACATGCTGTTGAGGCTCACAGTGGGGATCTGGTGGTGGAGACTTTTGTGTTCAAATGTTTTCTCCAAATTTGAAGTTAGTTCAAAAATTATTTTTGAAAGTCCCTATTTCTATCAAATGGCCAATTTAAAGTGCAAGTTTGATTGAATCTCTCCCCTGCTTATAAACTGTTCCCTTTTCTTCTCCTGTGAAGTTAAAGACCTTCTGCAAGCAAGCAGAGCTCTTCACAGTCTGACCTGTGTCTCGCCTCACCCAGGGTCTGCTCCCTGCACCGTCACATTGCTCCCCACTTGCTCTCGCCAGACCTCACTGTTGTCTGTCTCTCCAAGCCTTTGCACCTGCACCACTGTTCTCTGTGTCTGGACTTTTTCCTTCTGTCTCTATGCAAAACTGCCATGCATCTTTCAAAACCCGATTTGTATGTCTCCACTTCTGAGAAGCCTTTTGTTGTAGTGAGTTAATCTTGTCTATACTTTACGCTTGTCTCCATGATGAAACTTATCCACCGAATACAGCTCAACCCTCAGGAGCCCCGAGGAAGCTCTGTGCCTGTGAGGGGAGCCCTGGTGTTCATGGGGAAGTCTGAATTAGGCAGTACACTTGAGAACCCCCAACTGAAGCCATGTATCAAGTCACAGCCATCTTTCAGTGTTTACCAGTAATGAAGATGCGCTTGCATGATCTCTCTGGGCCCTCTGCTCAGGTCCAGGAAGGCAAGTGAAGTGCTAGCTGAGTCCTCTTGGAGGGCCTCACCTGAGATCCTCTCCAAGTTCACTGAGGCTCTAGGACGCAGGTCCTGATTTGTGGGGCTGACAGTCAGGGCTCTCCCTGGGCTCCCTCCATGTTGCCCCTCCCCGTGTCACAGCTCACTTTATGTTCTCAGGACAGCAGAAGTGTCTCTCTGAAGTGTCACCTCCTTTGCTGTTATGTCCACTCAGGGCAATCTCCTTTTTGACTTACTTGATTAAGGAGCCGTGGCTGTGCGGGCACAGGAGGGCCTAGAGGAGCTATCCCACGTTGAAGGTCAGGACGGGAGGCGGTGAGGAGATAACCCTCATCCAAGGTAAGGAGCAATGGCTGCATTTTGCTGGAGCAGCCGTGAAGAGATTCCCCATGTCCAAGGTAAGAGAGGGCAGACACACTGAAACCATACTCACAGAAAACTAGTCAATCTAATCACACTAGGACCACAGCCTTGTCTAACTCAATGAAACTAAGCCATGTCCATGGGGCAACCCAAGATGGGCAGGTCATAGTGGAGAGATCTGACAGAATGTGGTCCACTGGAGAAGGGAGTGGCAAAACACTTCAGTATTCTTGCCTTGAGAACCCCACGAACAGTACGAAAAGGCAAAATGATAGGATACTTAAAGAGGAACTCCCCAGGTCAGTAGGTGCCCAATATGCTACTGGAGATCAGTGGAGAAATAACTCCAGAAAGAATGAAGGGATGGACCAAAGCAAAAACAATACCCAGCTGTGGATGTGACTGGTGATAGAAGCAAGGTCCAATGCTGTAAAGAGCAATATTGCATAGGAACCTGGAATGTCAGGTCCATGAATCAAGGCAAATTGGAAGTGGTCAAACAAGAGATGGCAAGAGTGAACATCGACATTCTAGGAACCAGCAAACTAAAATGGACTGGAATGGGTGACTTTAACTCAGATGACCATTATATCTACTATTGCGGGCAGGAATCCCTCAGAAGAAATGGAGTAGCCATCATGGTCAACAAGAGTCCGAAATGCAGTACTTGGATGCAATCTCAAAAACGACAGAATGATCTCTGTTCGTTTCCAAGGCAAACCATTCAATATCATAGTAATCCAAGTCTATGCCCCAACCAGTAACGCTGAAGAAGCTGAAGTTGAATGGTTCTATGAAGACCTACAAGACCTTTTAGAACCAACACCCAAAAAAGATGTCCTTTTCATTATAGGGGACTGGAATGCAAAAGTAGGAAGTCAAGAAACACCTGGAGTAAGAGGCAAATTTGGCCTTGGAATACGGAATGAAGCAGGGCAAAGACTAATAGAGTTTTGCCAAGAAAATGCACTGATCATAACAAACACCCTCTTCCAACAACACAAGAGAAGACTCTACACATGGACATCACCAGATGGTCAACACTGAAATCAGATTGATTATATTCTTTGCAGCCAAAGATGGAGAAGCTCTATACTGTCAGCAAAAACAAGACCGGGAGCTGACTGTGGCTCAGACCATGAACTCCTTATTGCCAAATTCAGACTTAAATTGAAGAAAGTAGGGAAAACCACTAGGTCATACAGGTATGACCTAAATCAAATCCCTTATGATTATACAGTGGAAGTGAGAAATAGATTTAAGGGCCTAGATCTGATAGATAGAGTGCCTGATGAACTATAGAATGAGGTTCGTGACATTGTACAGGAGACAGGGATCAAGACCATCCCCGTGGAAAAGAAATGCAAAAAAGCAAAATGGCTGTCTGGGGAGGCCTTAAAAATAGCTGCGAAAAGAAGAGAAGTGAAAAGCAAAGGAGCAAAGGAAAGAGATAAGCATCTGAATGCAGAGTTCCAAAGAATAGCAAGAAGAGACAAGAAAGCCTTCTTCAGCGATCAATGCAAAGAAATAGAGGAAAACAACAGAATGGGAAAGACTAGAGATTTCTTCAAGAATATTAGAGATACCAAGGGAACATTTCATGCAAAGATGGGCTCGATAAAGGACAGAAATGGTATGGACCTAACAGAAGCAGAATATATTAAGAAGAGATGGCAAGAATACACAGAAGAACTGTACAAAAAGATCTTCATGACCAAGTTAATCACGATGGTGTGATCACTCACCTAGAGCCAGACATCCTGGAATGTGAAGTCAAGTGGGCCTTAGAAAACATCACTACGAACAAAGCTAGTGGAGGTGATGGAATTCCAGTTGAGCTCTTTCAAATCCTGAAAGATGACGCCGTGAAAGTGCTGCACTCAATATGCCAGCAAATTTGGAAAACTCAGCAGTGGCCACAGGAATGGAAAAGGTCAGTTTTCATTCCAATCCCAAAGAAAGACAATGTCAAAGAATGCTCAAACTACTGCACAATTGCACTCATCTCACATGCTAGTAAAGTAATGCTCAAAATTCTCCAAGCCAGGCTTCAGCAATATGTGAACCGTGAACTTCCTAATGTTCAAGCTGGTTTTAGAAAAGGCAGAGGAACCAGAGATCAAATTGCCAACATCCGCTGGATCATGGAAAAAGCAAGAGAGTTCCAGAAAAACATCTATTTCTGCTTTATTGACTATGCCCAAGCTTTTGACTGTTTGGATCACAATAAACTGTGGAAAATTCTGAAAGAGATGGGAATACCAGGCCACCTGACCTGCCTCTTGAGAAATTTGTATGCAGGTCAGGAAGCAACAGTTAGAACTGGACATGGAACAACAGCCTGGTTCCAAATAGGAAAAGGAGTACATCAAGGCTGTGTATTGTCACCCTGCTTATTTAACTTATATGCAGAGTACATCATGAGAAATGCTGGACTGGAAGGAACACCAGCTGGAATCAAGATTTCTGGGAGAAATATCAATAACTTCAGATATGCAGATGACACCACCCTTATGGCAGAAAGTGAAGAGGAACTAAAAAGCCTCTTGATGAAAGTGAAAGAGGAGAGTGAAAAAGTTGGCTTAAAGCTCAACATTCAGAAAACGAAGATCATGGTATCTGGTCCCATCATTTCATGGGAAATAGATGGGGAAAGAGTGGAAACAGTGTCAGAGTTTATTTTTTGGGGCTCCAAAATCACTGCAGATGGTGACTGCAGCCATGAAATTGAAAGACGCTTACTCCTTGGAAGAAAAGTTATGACCAACCTAGATAGCATATTCAAAAGCAGAGACACTACTTTGCCAACAATGTTTTGTCTAGTCAAGGCTATGGTTTTTCCTGTGGCCTTGTATGGATGTGAGAGTTGGACTGTGAAGAAGGCTGAGCGCCGAAGAATTGATGCTTTTGATCTGTGGTGTTGGAGAAGACTCTTGAGAGTCCCTTGGACTGCAAGGAGATCCAACCAGTCCATTCTGAAGGAGATCAGCCCTGGGATTTCTTTGGAAGTAATGATGCTAAAGCTGAAACTCCAGTACTTTGGCCACCTCATGCGAAGTGTTGACTCATTGGAAAAGACTCTGATGCTGGGAGGGATTGGGGGCAGGAGGAGAAGGGGACTACGGAGGATGAGATGGCTGGATGGCATCACCGACGTGATGGACGTGAGTCTGGGTGAACTCCGGGAGTTGGTGATGGACAGGGAGGCCTGGCGTGCTGCCATTCATGGGGTCGCAAAGAGTCGGACACGAATGAGCAACTGAACTGAACTGAACTGATTAGTAAGCTAGTCCTCGGTGTGAAATCCCATCACATTCTCAAGGAGAAGGGACTGTGGAGTTGGGGTACATTTAGGGTTCTGCCACTATGGTCTCTTTGTGGACTGAGAGAAGAAAGGGGTGCTGATGGGCCATCTGAAATTGCAAAAGGGGCTGCAATTATGGTTTCAGATCGTTGCTGCTGTTCAGTTGTGCCAACTCTCTGTGAGTCCTCGGACTGTAGCCCGCCAGGCTCCTTTCTCCATGGGCTTGTCCAGGCAAGAATGCTGGAGTGGTTTGCCATTTCCTTCTCCAGGGATCTTCCCAGACAATGGATAGAACCTGGGTCTCCTGGATTGGCAGGCAGATCCTTTACCACTGAGCAGCATGGCAGCCTGGTTTTCCATGGTAGCAGATGATTTATGAATTTACAAAGGAAGGCTATAATTTTGGTACTGCACCCATTTTTATTTCTAAATGCTTATAGTTTAAGCATTAGTCTGTAAGAGCAATAGTACCCTGCAAAAGTAAATGGCAACCCACTCCAATATTTTTGCCTGGAAAATCCCATGGACAGAGGTGCCTGGCGGGCTACAGTCCATGGGGTCGCAAAAGAGTCACAGGACTTAGCAACTAAACAACAATAACAGAGCCTCAGTTCAGTTCAGTCACTCAGTCATGTCCGACTCTTTGTGATCCCATGGACTGCAGCACACCAGGCTTCCCTGTCCATCACCAACTCCTGTAGCTTGCTCAAACTCCATCGAGTTTGAGTGTCCATTGAGTCGATGATGCTCGTGGTGCTCATTCTCCAGGGTATCTGACCTTGCAATTACAAAAGTCCATCACAGTGACAAAGATGGATGGAAAGGCTACAAGCCTTCTTTCTTGTCCAAGACACAAGTGCTGCCATCACTAAGTCTCCGGGGCTCAGAGAGGTAGGTAAGAATTAGTAGGTGGAAGGATGCACTTTACAGAGCCCAGAGTGCAAAACGTGAATTGGGAGACAGCAGTCAGGGATGTCCAAACTGCTCTGATAATCCTTGCATAGCCTCAGCCCTGATCCTCAGCCTGTGGGGTTTGACTTTTGCTGCTGGCCACTCTGCTTCCTGGCGTGCTGCAGTCCACGGGATTGCAAAGGGTTGGACTTGACTCGGCGACTGAACAACAACTTTCCTTCCTGCAGTGAGGCTGCCTCTCTCATTAATTTCCAGGTTGGAAAAAAAAATGAAATCAAAATTTCCAGTCAAATAAACTAGATTGAACCAAAAAAAAAAAAAAAGAGCAACAATAATAAAAATGTCAATAACTTACATTTATTGACTGCTCAGCTTTGCAGGTACAGATGCTCAGTACTTTATAGAATTACTCATTCAGCCCTCGTGATCCCTGCAGAGTAGGTGCCCTGTGATCCCGCTTCGACGCAGGTGGTAAAACACCCTGCTGGTGACCTGAGCTCAGACTTCTGACCAGCCCTTAGTTAACACCGCAGGCAAGTTTCACATCCACACACCTCAGTGACAGTATTGTGATGTGACTTCTGTAACCAAGTTATTAATGTGGGAAAAATTTTTTTGTTTTTACCACAACCTGCCAGAGTGAACATACATCCCTATTTTTATATATGTTTTGGCTGCTCTGAGTGGCAGGAAGGATCTTAGCTCCCACACCCCCTACAGTTGAAGCTCTGAGCCTTAACCAATGGGCTGCCAGAGGAGCCCAGAACATACATTTTTAAATTACAGGGACGAGGATATGGGGGACTGAGGCAGAAGAATCAGAGAGAGATGGAGCAGAGGAGGCACTGGGGGAAGCAGAGGTGTTGCAGATCCAGGCAGAGAAGCAGCCTGTATGAAGGCCGCCAAGCTACCACCCAGTTTCTGGGTGTCAGGAGTTCTCCACCGGCCCAGTCTTCAGCGCAGCTTTCTCTTCCCATGTTAAGGACTGATCACTGCCTAATCTAATGCTTTATCTTTATATCAAACCTTCCAAGGCCCTGGACAAATTGTTCCCCTCCCCCCCAGTCTCATCTCCTGCCATCCACCCATGGCATGTCCCCTGCCCCTACTCACACACCCTATGCTCCAGACCTGCACTGCCTGGAGTGAAAGCCACTGGCCACCTGGGGCTGTGAGCCCAGGAAAAGGGGCCAGTCTGAACCGAGGTGTGCTGTCAGTATAAAAAACACTCTGGACTTCAAAGACAGTATAAAAAAAGTATAAAACAACACAATATTTGAAACATATTTTCTGTGACAAAATGATAACATTGGTATATACTTGGTTAAATACTATATTTGATTTCATCTGTTTTTCACTTTGTAAAATGTGGCTACTAGATAATTTATAATGACTCTGTGGCTCGTATTATATTTCTATTGGGCAGCTCTGCTATAGACAAGTTATTACATTTCCTAAACCCTCCAGACCCTTCCCTCCCTTCCGGTGCCCTTGCCCCCACGTTTGTTCTTGCCTAAGATGTTCTCTGTGCGTCTCTGCCTGTAGGTTGTTTGTGCTTCAGGGTCCACCTGAAAGGAGGCCCTTCCCAAACTCGTTCCTTTCCTGCAGGCAGACTTTGTCACCTCCTCAGTCACTGCGTTTTTATGAGTCGCTCTTACGCTTTCATGTTGTTTAATTACTGTTTGCAGTTATGAGAAGCTGGAGGTCCAGGCGGCGTTTCTTAGAAACACTTCTTTACTTGGTTTGCCAGGTCTGAATCGTGGTGTGCAGGATCTTTGATCTTGCTGTTCCACGTGGGGTCTGGGTCCCTGGGGGAAACCAGGCCCCCTGCACTGGGAGTGCAGTCTTAGCCTCTGGACCACCAGGGATGTCTCCCAGGCAGTGTTTTATTCATCTGTCTTCAGCATTGAGTTCCCACGTCATCAAATAGAGAGTCATCTAGTGAATACAGTGATAGAAGAACTATCACAAGATAAAATGTGATTGGCAAATGAATTGTTTAGAAAAGAATTCTTCTAAGAGGTCCAAGGAGAGAAAAACTGTTTTAACTTCCTCTATGGATATTTATTTGGCACATATGGTGGGGACGGTGAGAGAGGGGAAATAGCACTTGCAAAGACCTGTGAATATGGTGCATCTGGGGAACCCTAAGTCAGTCTGCTTGGTGACAAAGAGTGCAAGTGGGTGAGAGCCAGATGGAGTCGGAAGCAGGGCGTTGAAGTGTGTCACTTGTTGGATTGCTGGCTGCAGTGGACGATGGATTGGTCAGGCTGGAGAGGGAAAAGACGGAGAAGAGAAGTTAAGACACAATGATCCTGACAGGAGTGTATGGCTACTCTCAGGAGGGGAGAGAGGAGTTCCAGGGCCAGGCCCAGGGCATTCATGCAGTTGGTGTGTCCATGACTTCATCTAACACTGTAGCTGACCGCCTTATCCTCAAGGCTGAAGCCTTTCCAGTATCAGCTGTTTCCCCAGCTGACAAAGACTGACCCAGTGGTTAAGAGAATTAACTGCTGTCAGATCATCCACCAGCCTAGCTTTGAGCTCAGGCAACTAAATTAATCTTTCTGGCCCTCAGGCTCATCCCCTGAAAAACAGTAACATGCCTGTCTCACAGGAACAGTAGGCGAATTAAATGAATTACCAAGGGAAAAATGTCAAGTTTGCTGCCTCCCTTGGAGCAGTCCCTAAGTAAATCATAGCTGTCACTGAAATTACCTTTCCTATTCTTGTTTCCTGTTTGGTTCTTCCTAAATGCTGTAGTGAAAATGAAAAAGGTAGTACTGCAAAGTTCAAAACCAGAGAAGAATTAAATATAAAAGGCCGATTGGATCTGATGATACTAACTCCTCTGAGGCAAGCAGCCAAGAAAATGGCTTTTAATCCGGAGGGAAGTAGATCCATAAACCATAACAGTTTGTGACTCAAAACACAACATCTGCAAAACTGCATATCTACAGCAAAACCATGACATCAAAAGTTGTTCAGTTGCTAAGTCACGTCCAATTCTTTATAATCCCAAGACGAGCACACCAGGCCTTCCTGTCCTTCACTCTCTCTCAGAGTTCGCTCAAATTCAAGTCCATGGAGTCGGTGTTGCCATCCAACCATCTCATCCTCTGCCACACTCTTCTTTTGCCTTCAATCTTTCCCAGCATCAGGGTCTTTTCCAGTGAGCTGGCTCTTCCCATCAGGTGGCCAAAGTACTGGAGCTTCAGCCTCAGTCCTTTCAATGTAGTCAGGGTTGATTTCTTTAAGATTGACTGATTTGATCTCCTTGAAGTCCAAGGGACCCTCAAGAGTCTTCTCCGACACCACAGTTCAAAAACATCAATTATTTGGTGTTCAGCCTTCTTTATGGTCCCTTCATGGACCACAGCCTTGTCCTGGGGAAGGGGCTTAGACAATTCAACGAAATTATAAGCCATGCTGTGCAAGGCCACCCAAGATGGATGGGCCATAGTAAAAGGTTCTAACAACACAAGACACGGTCCACCGGAGGAGGGAATGGCAAACCGCTCCAGTATTCTTGTCCTGAGAACCCCGTGAACAGTGTGCAAAGGAAAAAAGACATCAAAAGTACAGACCCCCTAATAACACGCTCACGGATGCGCTCCTTAGCACAAGATTTGAGCCCTCTCTCTCTCTCTACCGGTAAGTTAAATCTTTTCTAAGTAACACTGGCAGGCTAAACTGACGCGAAACACTTGGCAGAATCAGAGCTAAATGTCAGTTACAATGCGCATCACGGGAGTAGGACCCATCCCTCTCTAGTCTTGCATGCTTAAGGTTGGCTTTTGTGTTAACCTTAAAATAGTTGTGATAAAATATTATAAACGTGAGATGCAGACTAGTGCCTTAATATCTCAGTCCCCTTCTCTCCCGTTTTGTGTAAAAGTTGAAATTTTCAACAATTACTTTTTCAGACACTTCGTGATTCCTACCAATCCCGCACGGAGTCAAAGGGCAACCACGGGCAGAGGAACTCGAGCAGTGCGCGCCTCCGCGGAAGGAGAGCGCCCTCCGCCGCCCGCCCGGACAGAGGCTGGGTTCCGCTCCGCTTCAAAAGGCGGTTTGCCCGTTTCCCTGCAGCAGCTCCCGTTCTGCCCGGCTGCTTCCCCGCCCAGAGAGCCGCCGGGCCGAGCTCCGGCCGCGCTCTGCCCTGCTCCGCACCCTTTTCCCCTCGGTCCCACGGGAATCCCGGCCCAGCAGTAGCTCTGGGCTTCTCGGGCCTGCCGATCGGTTGCTAGGAGATAGGAGGGCGCAGGCGCGCTGGGGCGGCCGCGGGGCACGCCGGCCCGGCGGTCGCTCGGTGCTCTACTGCCTAGGCTGTCGGTTGCTAGGAGGAAGGGTGGCGCAAGCGCGTTAGGAGAGGCCGCGCCGCGGCGCCGTCTACCAGTTGCTAGGAGGAGGAGAAGCGCAGGCGCGCTGGGGGCGGCCGAGGGGCAGGCCGGGCCGGCGGTCGCTCGGTGCTCGGCTACTCCGCCTGCAGGTTGCTAGGAGGCGGGACGCCGGTTGGGGGAGCGGGAGGCCGAGCGTCTCTTCTCTGGCCTGACCGGCCGGAGGGCAACGCGGCCTCCGGGGCCTGCGCGCAGCGATGGAGCCCGGGAAGGTGGGTGCCGACACCAAGCGGGCAAGCCCGTGTTCGCCGGGGCCGCCTCCTCCTCGGGGCGGGAGGCGCCCCGGGGCCGCGCTGTGGGACCTTAGGAAACCTACCGACGTGTCTTACTTCCCAACGGATACATCGGGGCAGTACGAGTAGGGCTGGATGAGGTTCTAAACGTTAAAGTGCTCAGTAACTAACGCAGTAACTGAGCTGTCTCGTTCTGCTTGTCTGTGGATTCCCGTAAAAGATGAGGACTGACTTTGCATGCATTTGCCTCCCTTTTTTTGTCTTCTGTCATTCACTTATAGTGTTAGTAATATCGATTAGGAGTTAGAGCATCAACTTCCTGACTTCTGTCGTTTTCTGCACCGGTTCTTTACATTTTAATAAGTTATTCTGTCACTTGTTTTCTCTGATTTGTTTATAGGAAGTTTTAAAAGTTGTGTTAACCAAAATTGTAGAAAAGGAGACTTGATTGAGGTTAAAAGGTGTTTATTTGGCGTATGTTACGACTGCAGCTTGGAGATACAGATGCAAACTCTTGAACTGTGTTCCCCGGTTGCACAATGGGGGAGGCTTATAAAGGCAAGAATTTACAATGTTACTTTTAGCTGCTTGAGTTGTTTGTCAAGAATTGTCACTGGAGCTGGGAGGAGATCAGGGCTTGCTTGGGGTCCTTGCAGCTGCTAGGTGCTGTTCTGATCGCTGGTGGTGATCTTGGGTGTGGTGAGACAGTTCAGTTTCTCAGTGCTGTGGGGTAGTGTCTGAGACCGGATCCTCAGTGCTCACCCTTTTTGTTTGCCTGAACTGGGGTCACTTCATTATAACATCTGTTTGTCGTCAGTTGTCATATAAGCAGAGTTCACGCAGAGTTCACTGCAGAGCTAAGTTGTGTGCTTGGACCAAGGGAGAGAGTGCAGTCGTGCTGCTCAAAGAGCCATGTGGGCATGTATATACCTAAATATATGTAAGTAGCACGGGTTGGTTTGTATAAGTTACATTTGCATAAGGAGGTTGGAGGTTCTGCTGTTTAGGCATCTCTTCTGGAGTTTTCCTTTGTCCTCAGGCTGCGATTTATTCCTCTCAAGGGGGAAAACACTGCCTCCCTACCTGGAGCCTCAGTTTTAATTTATTTGCCTTTATCTGCCTCACAGAATGGGACCCTGGCGGAGCAGAGGGCAGGAGGCAGGGGCTCCTGGTCTGAAGCACAGTGGCCAAGCCTATGTAGGGTGATGCCTGGGGTTGTGATGGGCATGAGGAGCTCTGTATCATTTTACAGTTTAAAGAATTTAAAGGAGAAATTTAAAAAGGAAAGGAAGAAAAGCTTCAGGATGAAGTAAGGCCCGAAGCCAGGTTTTTGTTGGTGAAAATGTAAGAGGCAGCTAGAAAATCCTGGGGTCCCTGTTGATCTGTTGCCTTGTTCTTTTTTTTCTTTTTTTAAATTTTATTGGCGTACGTAATATAATTACAACCATTAAGAGCCCTGATCCAGTGGGTTTCCCACATTGGATCACATTCCTGCGGATGCCTCCGTGGGTAGGGGTCTTGGACTCCACTGCCTGCTCCACCAGCAGCACACTGTCGGCTTTGGGCCATTTGTTTGGAAACGATCATGTGTTAAGCCTCTCTTAAGAGCAGTTAACTTGAGAGAGAATGTTTTACAGTTTAGCAGCTGCAGGTTGTAGCAATGCTAACTGTTGCTCACCATCCTCACCATGTCTTACTGTGCACTCCTTTTGTAAAATCGACCAATTTATCAGAAAAGAGTGCGTGTTCCACTGAGAGCAGAGAATGATGCCCTTTCTGCTTAGTACTCTGGCAGATTCTTGACCTTGTTGCTTTTTATTTATTTCTCCTTGGAGTGTTATGAGCTGTTGTGAATTTTCCCCCTGCTTTCTTCATTTACACATCACCAGGATGATTTTTGGTGGCTGGTCCATGAATGTGTTTTTGTTTTTTATTTGCACTCCATTTGCTTTAAATTCGAAACACACCAGGTCCTCCTGTATTTATGCTCTTAAGGCAGAGTTTCTCAAAGGCAAATGATGTAGTTGGGATAGGTTTATCTTGTTCTCTATGGGAAACCATCCTTGACTCGTATCTGTCGTCACCCAGGGCTCACAGCTGGGCCCTGTGTTGTGGACTTGTTGCTGTCAGCACCTGAAGAGGCATCTGCCCAGCAAACCTCCCACTGAGGGGCCCACTGTGGGTCTGCCTGGGGAGGTGGGGCTGGGTGTCTGCACTGGGCCTGAGCCTCGGAGCAGCAGGAATACAGGGTAGCCTGTGATTGTTTATGGGTAACTTTAAAAAAATCTGTTTATGATACCTTTTATTCTTACAGACAGACAATAATGTCTGGCATACCAAGGATTGCCATTGACTAAAATGGTCTAATGAAAAAGCAGCTCACTGGAGCATAAAAAACTAGATGTTTTAAACTCTAAAATTAAATTCTAACTCTATACTTTTCTTTTTAGAGAAGAACCAAAGATGATACTTGGAAAGCAGATGACCTCCGAAAACACCTTTGGGTAGTATATTTTAAAGATTTGGGGAAAAAAATTTTGAGGTTGGGTCTGTGTGGACCCTGGATGGTAATCTTGGATAGTGTTACCTGGTTCTCAGCTCTGCATGGCTTTGCTTACATATGGCTCATTTCAGAGGCGTTTTGACGCAGAGATAAAGCCACGTGGTTAGTTGCTCAGGAACCGTCCTGGCTGCAGTTTTCTGGCCTATTTCAGCCCAGCATCCCACCAGTGGGGTTCCTGTTGGGGTTCATAACTGGGGCCTTGTGTGTGTGTGTGTGTGTGGTGTGTGTGTGTGGTCTGTGTGTGTGTGTGTGTGGTCTGTGTGTGTATATGTATATGTGAGGAGCTGAAGGGTTGCAATCAAGACCTCCTGAGAAGGGACTTCCTGGTGGTCCAGCGGTTAAGACTCCACGCTTCCACTGCAGGGGGCATGTGTTCCATCGCTGGTCGGAAACTGAGATCTCGATGCTGCGAGGTCAGTCAGTTCAATCGCTCAGTTGTGTCCGACTCTCTGCAACCCCATGAATTGCAGCATTCCAGGCCTCCCTGTCCATCACCAACTCCCAGAGTTCACCCAAATTCATGTCCATCGGGTCGGTGATGCCATCCAGCCATCTTATCCTCTGTCGTCCCCTTCTCCTCCTGCCCCCAATCCCTCCCAGCATCAGAGTCTTTTCCAGTGAGTCAACTCTTTGCATGAGGTGGCCAAAGTGCTGGAGCTTCAGCTTTAGCATCATTCCTTCCAATGAACTCCCAGGACTGATCTCCTTTAGAATGGACTGGTTGGATCTCCGAGGTCACACACACAAAACACCTCCTGAGAGTTTATGGCGATGGTCCTTGTTCTCTGAGGGGGACCCCAGCGGCCAGTGTCCTGAGGCTTTCGGGCACGGCCTCAAGCTCCCTTCCTTTCTTTCGGATTCACGGGGCCATGCAGGTTTGACTGGCCGGCACCCTCTGATGTTCCTGGAGGTGAGCACCTGGCAGGTCACGGGGCTGCAGAGCTGACTGCAGGCGTGCAGGGAGCCACGACCGTTTAAGCCAGTGCTGCCTAGGGCCCTTCGGTGGGTGTGACCCCGGGGTGCAGACCCCCGCTCTTCTTCCCTCGTGTAGGCGGCTCAGTCCTCTGGTCCCAAGGAGGAGAAGCAGCACAGAGACCGGAAACCGCTGCGAGAGTCGGAAGCGGACCTGGCAGACGGCAAAGAGCACCGATCCAGGGACCCCGATCGCGAGGCCAAGCACAGAGAGCGGGCCGCCGAGCGGGACGGCCACGCCGCGCGGGAGCATCCCCGCGGGGACAGGGAGCGGGACCGGCGGAAGGAGAGGCGCCGGGAGCTGGACGCGGAGAGGCCGCACGGCCGGGGGAAGGAGCGCGAGAGGGACCAGGAGCACCGGGCGCGCCGCGAGGAGCTGAGGCAGGCGGCCGCGCACCACAACCTGCTGGCCCGGGACCGCGACCGCGACCGAGACCGCGACCGGAACCGGGACCAGGACAGGCCGGAGCGCAGGCGGGCAGGTCTGTGTGTCCCTGGAGGCGACCCCGCCCCCTGGTCTTCTCCTGTGTGTTTTTCTAAAGGCTGACTGTGGGGTCAGAGCCCCTGCTGTGCGCCTGTGTGCGCACTTGGCACTGTTTTCTTTTGGCAATCCACTCCAGTCCTCTTGCCTGGAAAATCCCGAGGGCGGAGGAGCCTGGTAGGCTGCAGTCCATGGGGTCGGGAAGAGTCTAACACAACTGAGCGACTCCCCATTCCCTTTTCACTTTCACGCATTGGAGAAGGCAATGGCAACCCACTCCAGTGTTCTTGCCTGGAGAATCCCAGGGACGGGGGAGCCTGGTGGGCTGCCGTCTATGGGGTCGCACAGAGTCGGACACGACTGAAGCAACTTAGCAGCAGCAGCAGCAGCAGCAGTGAACAGAAAGAGTAGCAGCTTAATTATTGGCTGGAGTTTTACTATTGAAATATACTTTAGATTTATTCCCTCCATAATTCACAGCCCCTGTTTTAAATAAAAAAATAATGCTCTTTGATAAAAAGAATTCCTCAAAAGTATCAGATTTATTTTAGCCATATTTAAATATTTCAAATTCCTAGAGATTCTAAAGGTAGAGGTAAGTACTTTTTTCTTCCCAAATGGAATTAAGTATCTTCATTGTTTTTTATTATACAAATGGTATCTTCCTATAAAAATTCAAACTAGCCAACATAAACTAAAAAGGAATATGTTAGAAGAGCGTATCATGGCTCCAGTGTCCTCAGGCTGTGATCGTGATGGAAGCAGGACCTCAGTTCATGGTCTGGTGTCATGTGTTGCCCTGTGTAGGGGCTTGGGCCCCAGGACCCGAGGTTTGGGCAGGGTGAGGTTAAGTAGGCTATCTCTACTCAAGTTTAACAATGACTCCCTTACCATCTATTGCCTCTTTTCAGGATTATCATTTTGATGTTCTTGGTATGTTTTTAGTAATGAAGTCTTTTTTGTTTTCCGGTTGCTCTGGTTGCTACATGGTCTTGTTTTCTCAGTGCAGTGTTGCTCTGGTTGTTCAGGAGTCTGTGCAGAGTCTGTGCAACCTGACTCTGATGGGCCTTCCTCCTCCCCCTGGTCATTTTCTTACCCCTTCCCTTGTCTCCTCCATGTCTCCCTTGGGTCCCCAGACCCTCCCTCCCTTCCTTCCTTACATCACAAACCCTGGGAACCACCCTGATCACCACTCTCTCTCAGAGCCTAGCCCTTCTCTGCACTCCTGTCGCCCGCACCAGGGGACCCACTGTGTGTTTTGATCTCTTATGGGCATGCTTAGTCGCTCAGTCGTGTCTGACTGTGACCGCGTGGACTGTGGCCTGCCAGGCTTCTCTGTCCATGGAGTTCTCCAGGCAAGAATACTCCAGTGGGTTGCCATGCCCTACTCTAGGGGATCTTCCCAGCCCAGGAATCAAACCCAGGTCTCCCATGTTGCAGGCAGATTCTTTCCCATCTGAGCCACCAGGGAAGCCCCTGTTCTCATTTGTCCAAGACTTTTAGAAAGTGGTCAGGTTTGGTGAATACTTTTGTGGTGAATGAACTTTGTTTTCAGTGGTCTCTGTATGTTGAGTTTTGTCCTCACCTTTAAAAATGTGGGCTTTGGTAGTTTTAAGGCTAATAAGTATTGTGCAGATTCAAAAGCAAAAGTCTGGTTTTTCGATCCTGGACTGGGCTGTGGGCGTCACTGGTGATTGAGGTGGTTGTATTGGGTCCCCATGGCAGGGAGAGATCACAGGGTAGAGCCTCCGCCCGGAGCCAGTGGAGTGGGCCGTCCTTGCCCCCTGCATCACAGGGCCTCCTGCACTCGTGTGCCCTCGGTGGCAGGGCTCCAGGTGGCCTGGGGGCAGGAGGGGGCAGTCCCCCAGTTTGTCCGAGGCGGCTTTTCCCCGTGGCTGAGCGTGGGGAGGGAATGCCTGCCCAGCTGGACTGGACTTTGCTTCCCTGAGTCTCTGCCAGCGACTGGAGCTCTGAAGGCCTGTGTTTGGGCTGGTGCCTGTCTGGGGCTCCTCTGACACACTTTCCAGGTTTTCTCCTTCTTTATTCCATTTTAAGTTTAGATTCTAGAACTTTCCATTCTTGAGATTGGAGAATGTTTCTTAATTAAAGAACATGTTTACATATGTGATACTGTGTGACATGTACTGTAGAGACTGCTGCAGGATGTTAAAGTTTGGGCATGTTAAAAATATGTTTTATTTTTGAAGGAAGTAAAGCAAGAATTGAAGAGAGGGAGCAGAGAGATGAAGACTCTGAACGAGGAGATGAGGATCGGGAGAGAAGGTACCGAGAGAGAAAGGTATGCAGGGCTCGGCCCTGGGCCTCGGCTGCAGGGCCCAGGACGCCCAGGCGGGCACTGTGGGAGCTTTTCTGGTGAAGAGCGTAAAACAGAGTCCAAGACTTGAGACTCTTGTCAGGCACTGAGATCCTTTAGGCAAATGTGTTTCTCCAATTCCAAGAGTCAATATTGACTATTCTGGAAAATTTACAAAATACAAATAAATAATAAGAAGAAAATTAAAGGTGGGTGCCCACCTAGAGATAATCATTGGTAATGTTTAAGTATATATGTCCTGTAGGTTTATGTCCATATATTCATATATATGTATGTGTTTGGATATGTACACAGAAAGTTCGTTTTAAGTTGGATCTTTGCTGTTTTATAGCCGCTTAAACTGAATACATTTTGAGCATTTTTTCTAAGCTATCACACCTGTCTGTAGTATTTTAATGGCTGCATAATACATTATTCAGTCATATGGACACGTCATAGTTTTCTTGACACATCTGCTTCCTTGGATATTTACTTTGATTCTAAATCTTTTTATTGTGAGGACATCCGAGGTGTAGACTTCTTGCGTTTACTCCTAAGTGTTTCCTAATGATCAGTTTCTGAAAGTGGACTTGCTCCATTACATTGTGCCGCCTCACCTGCTCACTTCACACCCAGCGTAGTTGTTCCCATTGTCCGGGTGTGAGTCCCCCGTCCTAAGCAGCACCTGGGCATTATCCCAGTTTGTAATGTCTGCTCATTCGACTCAGACACATTCTGTGCAAGGGTCTGTTACCCTTTTACTTGTTACTACCTGTGCATGTCTGCCTACTCGTCTGGGTGCTTTTGAAGAGGAACTGTCTGATAGTTATATATGTCAGTGCTGTGAGCAGAGTGGATGGGGCAGTGGGATTGTCCCCAGAGGGGTGGTGGAGATGGACCTTCAGGGTGCAGAGACGGAGGAGGCCCTGAGTGAAGGGAAAGGATGGTTTGTGTTCCATTAAGACGTCGTGGTAACGCTCACGATCCGCCATATTAGTTTGCAGCCGCTCACTGCCTTGTGGTGCCCGCCCCCGGGGTCACCGGGCACCCCTGGGGTCTTGAGGGACCCAGGGGTGAGGAGCGGTCTCCCTGCGGGTGGGGGCAGACCCGTGCTGGGAGGAGAGGCGCCGTGTGCTGTCCCGGGACGCCTCACACGGCGCTGTCGGGGGGCCTGGCGGGCCGGGTGCTCGGGACGCGGGGAGCCGGGGAGGGGACAGCAGCAGGGTCAGGGGGGTTCGCCCTGCGGAAGAACGGGGGCGATGGCCCCCCGAGGGCCAGGCTGCGTGAGTGTGCGTGCTGGCGGGGCGTCCCTGCCGTCTCCTGCCTTGGCTGTCACGCGCATCTGGGAGGGTGGCCGCGCCGGAGGCCTGCGCCTCCCACCTCTGCGGGGTGTGAACACGTGACGGCGCGTGCCGCTTACACACGCTTACGTGTCTGTCACCGGTACATTCACAGCTGCAGTATGGTGACAGCAATGACAACCCGCTCAAATACTGGCTGTACAAAGAAGAGGGCGAAAGGCGACACAGGAAGCAGAAGGAACCAGACCGGGAAAAGAAGCACCGGGAAAAGAGCAGCACGAGGGAGAAGAGAGAGAAGAATTCAAAAGAAAAAGGCAGTTCGTTCTCCGACAAGGAAGGGGAAGAGAGACATAAAGAGAGGCGCCATAAAGAGGGCTTCCCCGCCGGCGAGGAGAGGCCACGGGGCCACGCGGAGAGGAAAGAGCGGTCTCGCAGGGAGGAGCACAGGAGGAGGGAGCCGAAGGTACCGCCCCTCCTCCCCCCTCCCCCCTCCCCCCTCCCCCCTCCCCCCTCCCCCCTCCCCCCTCCCCCCTCCCCCCTCCCCCCTCCCCCCTCCCCCAGCTGCCTGGTATTCTGTCATGGTCCTAACCTCATTTGTTTACAAGTGACCTAATATTGGACACACAGGTCGGTAGAATTTATTGGTCAGAGACAGTGTCTGAATAATGCTAACTTTTATTAGGCGTTTGCTACTTGCTGTGTATTGCCCTGCACGCCAAGCTTCCTTCCGCTCTGTGCTTTTTCTGGCTCTCTCCCCCTGACTCCCCCTCCCCTCCGGCCCCCAGGTGTGGAGCCCCTCTGGCCCAGGCCCTCCTCAGGGAACAGCCTACTGCCCCTCCTTTCCCACGTGCTTCCGGGCAGTGCCCACTCAACAGATGGCTCTCCTTTAAACAGCCTGCCTTCATGTGTTGATTTACATTCTGTTTTTAAAATTCACTTAATTTAAGAGAAGAGCGTTTAAATTTTTTCCATAGGTGTGCAGATTTGTGAAACAGCCATATTCCATATGTTTGAAAGTTTTATCGTTTTAAACAGTGTAAGGATCTAGTCAGATTTTCTGAAAATTATGTAGAATTGGTAAGTATAAGTTTCTTTTATTTAGGTAATATTACTGAGACGATGGATAACCACCTTTTAGTGTACCTTATTCATCTCCCTTACGTCAGACACCTTATTTACTAAGACAGGTGGTAAAAACAGTCATTTTAAGAGGTGCCTGTAGCACAGATGCGGTTGTTAGATTTTGAGCCCGTGACCCCTTTTTCAGAGCCTAGTAATTGTGAATTCGTTATGCTGTACTCATTAACGGGTGTGGGACTTCCTGACAGGATGGGGAGCACAGACATCGAGGAACAAGTCTGAGGAGAGACGGCACGGGCAGCCGGTGAGTGAATGTGTCCTTCGGCCGATGGCTGTGTTTATAGCTGAGTTCTCCCAGAAAGCGTCAAAATGGACTTTTCCTCTTGGGCCTGATTACGGCCAGGGGATGAGAGCACACTACAGCTAGACTTCAGGTTCTCCAGACACGAACCCTCCAAGTTGTGTCTTCGGGGTCCTCCAGGGGCTGGGAGCTTGTTATGGGTTATAAGTCCTGCTTGGCCTTGTACACACTTGCTGGTGTGGCCTCAGGACGCCAGCCCTCCCCGGGCACCGGTCTCCGGGACTCTCCACTCTGCGGGGGAGGGCACCTGCAGTGGCTCTGGGCTTTCGGTTCACGACCCCTGGACGCTGAGCACAGACGTGCCCAGCAGACCAGCTGCCCCGTGTCTGCAGGTCAGGCACCCGCTGCGTCCGCCCTTCCTGGGGGTGGCTGGCCTTTCAGAGCCTGTCTTTACTGGTGAAGCTTGGATGAGGCCAGTTTTGTGGGTTTTATGAAGGCTAAGGTTATAGTTTGCCTGTAAATCCTCCTTTTGAATGTGAGCTCCAGATTATAATTTATTCTTTACAGCAGCGATATTTGGTGATTCTTTTTCACAGATTAGGGAGATTCAGGTTAAACACCTTGCCCTAAATCTTACAAGTTTGTACAAGGTTATGCTTAAGCCTGGGGTGCAGATTCCTAGATTTTGTATTGCAGATCTGCTAGAAAGGCAGTGAAGCTTTTGCTTGGTTCTGTATGATTTTAAACATACACTGTGTTGAATTGGTATGAATGTTAAGTTCCAAATATTGAGAATCAGGTTGTAATTTTGAAAACCTTAATTTTAGGTCCAAAGTAAACGTACAAAATATGTTCTATAAAAATAGAACATAGTTCAAGATAAATCTTTTGGAAATATAAATATTATATTAAACCTAAAACATTTCAGATGGATTCTCTAATAAAATTATAGGAATTTTCTAGAACTCTTAAAGGATATGGGTTTATACCTAAACACAAATTTGTTAAAACACAATTTCTTCTCTCTACTGAAGATATTTCCTATCCTGTACTACTGCTGAGACAGTAAAAATAGTTTAAAAAGGTTTAACCTATAGTTTAAAAAATAGTTTTAAAAAGGCCTTAGTTCTAATAAAGTTCTAATAATAGTCCTAATAAAGCATGCTTTGCAAATATGCCAACCTGTAGCCATTCTTAATCATATCAAAAGCTGACAGCAGCCTTCACTGAGACGAAAATGCTTTAATTTTCAAGTCTTTGTTTAAAATTAATTTGACCTTGATCATATTTGCTTTCTAGGCATTCAGAGAACTTAGTGAGGACTAACGGGAAGGACAGAGACTCAAGAAGGAAGGTGAGACCCTTCCCGGGGATTCTGTGGTGCGGTCCTGAGACTCAGAGAGCAGAGCCTGGCAGGCCTTTTTTCATGGGTTTACTTGAGTGGTGATTCCACGAGGCACATAAGAGATACATTTTAGATTAAAAGACTCAAATGGATTAAAGTGAAAAGATGGACACGGTGGCCACCAAACAACAGTTGTACCAGAGCTTGGGTGGCTGGACCAGAGGCCCGAGAACACATCACAGGAATAAGACAGGTCGCTTGCAAGGAAGACATGACAAGTGTAAATGAACATGCTGCTCAGAAGAGATCCAGAATACAAGAAGTAGAGGCGGGCAGAATTAGAGGGAGAAACAGAAAAGTCAGTAGATGGGACTTCAGCTCCCATTTTCACAAATAGGATTGACAGCATTTCCTGCTAACAGATTAGACGATTTAGATAGAAGGGAAATTCCTGGAATATCGACGTTAGTGACGTTGCCTCGAGAAGAAATAGGAAGTCTGAGGGTGTGTACATACAACTGTCACTCAGTTGTGTCCTACTCTTTGCAACCCCGTGGACTACAGCCCACGAGGCTCCCCCATTCATAGAATTCTCCAGGCAAGAGTCCTGGAGTGGGTAGGCATTTCCTTCTCCAGGAGATCTACCCAACCCAGGGATCGAACTCAGATCTCCTGCATTGCAGGCAGAGTCTTTACCGACTGAGTGACCGACTTAGTAAAAAAGTTGCATTAGTGTTGAAAATCTTTCCACAAAGCAGCGCAGGCTTGGGTGACTGGCAAAGTCTATCAGGCGTTTGTTATTAACACTGATGCCCTCATGGCTCCACTCATTTCACAGTTACTTCATATCCTGGATTAAGCGTGTGCACACATGTGTGTATGTGTACATGAGAAGCACACGCAAGTCATAAAGTGTAATAGTTGTTTTACGTTCTGGGTTATGCGTGCGTGTGTACACATGAGAAGCACAGGTCAGTGATATGGTATCATTCAGACACCACAATCCTAGGCTTCATTTTTATGCCATCTTCATCATTATCACCAGAAGAACCTTCATAATGATTATGTAATATCTTTAGAATTGTATACTGTGGTGTTAAAATTGTTATCCTCCCATTTCCTAGGTTTTGTTCTGTTATCGGTAATGTGGCAAGCAGGTTTTGGCTCCTGTTGTTGTTGTTCAGTAGTTAAGTTGTGTCTGACTCTTTGAGACCCCGTGCACTGCAGCACCCCTGGCCTCCCTGACCCATCACCAACTCCCAGAGCTTGCTTAAACTCATGTCAGTTGAGTCAGTGATGCCATCCAGCCATCTCATGCTCTGTTGTCCCCTTCTCCTCCTGCCTTCAATCTTTCCCAGCATCAGGGTCTTTTCCAGTGAGTCGGCTCTCTGCATCAGGTGGCCGCAGTATTGGAGCTTCAGTTTCAGCACCAGTCCTTACAGTCAGTAATCAGGGTTGATTTCCTTTGGGATGGACTGGTTTGCTATCCAAGGGACTCTCAAGAGTCTTCTCCAACACCACAGTTCAAAAGCATCAATTCTTCGGCGCTCAGCTTTCTTCACAGTCCAACTCTCACATCCATTCATGACCACTGGAAAAACCATAGCCTTGACTAGACGGACCTGTGTCAGCAGCGTGATATCTCTGCTTTGTAATACACTGTCTAGGTTTGTCACGGCTGTTCTTCCAAGGAGCAACCGTCTTTTAATTTCGTGGCTGCAGTCACTGTCTGCAGTGATCTCAGAGCCCAAGAAAATGAAATCCCACACTGTTTCCACTTTTCCCCCTTCCACTTTCCGCGAAGTGATGGAACTGGACGCCATTATCTTCATTTTTTGAATGTTTAAATGTTTCATACTTATCAAGAGGTGCTTTAGTTCCTCTTCACTCTCTGCCATTAAAGTGGTATCATCTACATGTCTGAGGTTATTGATATTTCTCCTGGCAGTCTTGATTCCAGCTTGTGCTTCATGCAGCCCTGCATTTCATCTGATGTACTCTGCATGTACGTTAAATAAGTTGGGTGACAGTACCTAGCCTTGATGTACTCCTTGCTCAATTTGGAACCAGTTCCATGTCCAGTTCTAACTGTAGCCTTTTGTCCTGCGTACAAGTTTCTCAGGAGGCAGGTAATGTGATCTGGTATTGCTATCTCATTAAGAATTTTCCACAGTTTGTTGTGATCCACACAAAGGCTTTAGTGTAGTCAATGAAGCAAAAGTAGACTTTTTTTGGAATTCCCTTACTTTTTCTATGATCTAGTATATGTTGGCAATTTTATCTCTGGTTCCTCTGCCTTTTTAAATCCAGCTTGTACATCTGGAAGTTCTTGGTTCACATACTGCTGAAGCTTAGCTTGAAGGATTTTGAGCATAATCTTGCCGGCATGTGAAATGAGTGCAATTGTACCGTAATTTGAACATTCTTTGGCATTGCCTTTCTTTGGGATTGGAATGAAAACTGACCTTTTCCAGTCCTGTGGCCCCTGCTGAGTTTCCCAGATTTGCTGGCGTATTGAGTGCAGCACTGTCACAGCGTCATCTTTCAGGATTTGAAAGAGCTCAACTGGAATTCCATCACCTCCACTAGCTTGTTCATAGTAATGCTTCCTCAGGCCCACTTGACTTTGCATTCCAGGATGTCTGGCTCTAGGTGAGTGATCACACCATCGTGGTTATCTGGGTCATGAAGAGCTTTTCTGTATAGATCTGTGTATTCCTGCCACCTCTTCTTAATATCTTTTGCTTCTGTTAGATCCACACCGTTTTTGTCCTTTATTGTGCCCATCTTTGCTTGAAATGTTCCCTTGGTATCTCCAATTTTCTTAAAGAGATCTCTAGTCTTTCCCGTTCTTTTGTTTTCCTCTATTTCTTTGCATTGGTCACTTAAGAAGGCTTTCTTATCTCTCCTAGCTGTTCTCTGGAGCTGTGCATTCAGTTGGGTGTATCTTTCCCTTTCTCCTTTGCCTTTTGCTTCTCTTCTTTTCTCAGCTATTTGTAAGGCCTCCTCAGACAACCACTTTGCCTTCTTGCGTTTCTTTGGGATGGTTTTGGTCACACCTCCTGTACCATGTTATGAACCTCCGTCCATAGTTCTTCAGTCTTTCTGTTTACCAGATCTGATCTAGTCCCTTGAATCTATTTGTCACCTTTATAATTTGTATAATTATAAAGGATTTGATTTAGGTCATAGCTAAATGGCCTAATGGTTTAACCTACTTTCTTTTGTTTCCCGGGAAGAAGGATCTTTTTCTTTCTCTGATAGTTATCTGAAACAGTGGACTATGAGAGCCGTGTCTTTACCATCTGATGCCGTGTTTTTCTGGGTCTGTATTCCACGCACACACCCAGGAGCACAGTGTTTTCAGATAAGTCAGGTGGGGCGGCTGTGCTGGTTGATGTGAGCATGTTGTGTTCAGTCTGGGCAGTGGTTGGATTCCTCCCTGTCTAGGTATAGCCACTCCTTAGTAAAAAGTGAGCCTTATAGGTGATTCTTCCCATGTAGTCTTTTTTCTGTGTAATCTTTCACTCTGCTGTTCTGACGTCTGTGTTGGGGGGCGGGTGGTTGACGCCTTTTTTGTGTCTTGCTCACACCTGCAGCATGTGCTGTTTGCCCTGACTCTGTGGAAACCCCTCTAGCTGTAATGATTCAGATCTCCCTCCTACTGCTCATGAGTAAGTTTCTTAAACTGGAATTATTGAATGAAAATATACAGTTTTTAATACTTTCTTTCTGTCTCTCAATTTTTTTGGTAAGGGTTAGCACTGTTCACTAGAATTACAATGTGAGCCACATTTGTAATTTTAATTTTTTTGGTGGTCACCTTGGAAAAGAAACATAAAATTAATTTTAATAACATATAATCCAACATTTCTGAAATAGTCTTTCAACATGTAGCCAATATACAAAATTAGACATTTTACATTCTTTTTTCACTAAGGGAGAAAAATATGAGAGGTGTTTTTCCCCTGAGAGAGCCCGGAAGTGATCTTGAAGATAGCTGGCAGCCTGTTTGGCTTATGACTGGCCACGTGTTTTATAGCATCAGCCCTGAGTTACCTTGGTGTGGTTGCTCAGCACTTACACGGAGAGCCCACTTGGCCAGATTAAGTGTTTAGGCGGAAAGGGGTTCCCCTCCTCTTGGGGGCGCCATGCCGTCCCCATGCCTTTGCATCGGTGGTGTCTGACAGCCGTGCCTCCCTGGGGCCATGGCCCCAGTGGGACAGCCAGGTGCCCCGCCTCACCGGCACCTGGAGGAAGGTTCACAGTCTCTCCGTTTCTCAGAGGAGGACCCTGAGGCCCGGAGAGGTAGAGTTCCCTGTGAGGCGTTGCTCGGCCGGTGCCACTCCACGCCAGCCCCTGGTCCCCGCGGGAGGAGGGTGGACCTTGCCTCTGCCCTCCGGCTGACCCGCTGTGCTCTGTCCCCCAGCATGGCCGCGAGGAGGGCCCCTCGATGTGGAAGCTGGAGCAGAGGCAGGGAAATGAAGAGGCCATGGTGAGGAGAGGACGTGTCCGTCTGCGCTGTCTGTCTGCCTGGGGCCCTGAGGACGCTGGGCCGCAGGGGCTGCCGTGCGTTTGCCCTGCACCCTCCGTGTACGCTCCCAGGAACTCGGACTGGATGCGCCCCCAGCCTTCTTGCCGTTTTTCTGCCTTGAAAGTCAGTAGCTTTGGGGAGAATGCAAGAAAGTAAACAGAGACCTCACAAAGACACGATTCGGGTGTTGTCAGTGAGGAACGGTCCAGGGAGCAGAAAGTTTGCAGAAATAAATGCCGAGCCAGCGGTGGAGGAGCAGCCAGCTCCTGCAGGAGCCGCTGGTGGTGCTGGGGTGTTCTTTCCAATCCGGGGCGGAGCGGGGGGCCCTGAGCTCAGGCCCAGCAAGCCAGAGACACTCTCCTGTCCCCTTCCTCCCTCCTGTCCCTGGCAGGCACCCTGGGTGGCTAGGGGGCTCATGGTGTGTTTGCTGAGCAATAAATTGTTGGGATGTGGTGAGCCTGCGATGCTGGGTCTCTGGTTTATTTGTTCAGTAACCAGAGACCCACTTTTTTCTTTGGCCATCAGAATTTATAGTTTTCTCAAAAAGGATACGATTGTTAACTGTTTTCTCTTTCTGGTCATACTTATAAGTCAGGGTATTTCTTTAAGAGTTGCGATTAGGTTATGTTAATTTTATAAACATTTGAATTTCTAAATTAACAACCTGAAGTGAATCTCAGAAAACATGTATTTTCCAGCCTATTTGCAAGAATCAACCTGAGATTGAATATTTTAATTATATGTTTGATTTCTGCCCGTAGGAAATTGAAAAGGAAGACCTTGATTTAGAAAATGCTGGAACGGATGAGTATACAGCCATTTTTGAAGATGATTTTGAAGTAGGTATTTAAAATTTTCTCATCTTAAAGATAGTTTGTTCTCAAACCAGAAACAATTGTTTTTTCATCTCCTCTTACTGCTCTCAGTACTCCTTATCTACTTGATTTAGATCTGGTACCTATAAAAAGTTTGCCATATGTCTATCATTGCTGACCAGTATGGTGGAATTAAAATTTTCAATTTAGCCTGTTGATAGTGCACTGCAGTCAAACGTGTGTGTGCGCACATGTGTGTGCATTATGTGCGTGCATGTGTGTGTGTGTCTAAATGAAGTACACATGGGTACACAGGTCTCCGTGTGCTCACGCTTCCATTCTCGGCACAGGTACGTTTGCACTTTATTGTTCACTCAGAGCTCTCAGAGTGCACAGTTCTGTAGGGTGTGTGCGGACGCGGAGGAGCAAGCACAGCAGTTTGCACAGAAACCTGTGAGCTCCAGGGTGCCCAAGCACACGCGGCCCTGTCTGTGCATCCTGCTGGCTGCGTGCTCCCAGCTCTGTGCGCGCTCACGCGTGTCTGCTCTGTGCGTGCTCTGCCTGCGAACGTGTCTGCTCTGCGCGCAGGACTATGAGGACGACTTCGAGGTCTTTGACGGGGCTGACGACTGCGGGGCGGACGAGCCCAAAGAGGGAGAGGCGGCGGAGGAGCTGCCTCCGGCCAGGAGGAGGGAGATCCAGGAAATCCAGAAGGCCATCCTTGCGGAGAACCAGCGGGTCGGCGAGCTGTCCTCGAAGCTGCTGGAGAAGCACGGCTGCCCGGAGTGCGCTGGGGGGCCGGGCCCGGGTACGTGACGGGAGTGCGGGTTGAGGCCCTCCTTGGGGAGGGCGCTGTGGCCGGGCGGGCCAGCCCCGTGCCCTGAGCTCAGTCGGCGTCCAAGGCCCCGGCTGCGTTTCTTCAGACAAAGTGACTGCATCGTCAGGAGGCCGGCACCACGTGGTGGGGCAGCCTTGGCGACTTTCTCTATGAAACTGGGAATGTGTTTTGCTCCAAAGCTCTTGGCACCTGGGTGTGCGAAGGTTACTTGTCAGGGCAGGAGAGTGCTCTCCATGAACGCTCCTGACAGCCCCGAGTGATGGTGTTCTGAAGCAGGAGAAACAGGAGGTGCTTGGTCAGCACCTTCTCACGGCCTCTGACAGGACACAGTGCGCTCTTTGCCTGGGTCCAAGGGGAATGAGAAGACAGAGTGAGAATAAGTGCATAGAGAAATACATGGGTCTGTCTGCATGCGAAGCGCGGGGGCCCTGCGGCCGAGGCCACGGAGGTGGACCCCGCAGAGGGAGCGGGTGGAGCGGTCTGTCCTGTGGGGTCTTCTGGCGGCCGCGGCCGCCACCAGGCCGACCAGCCTGCACCCTGTGAGCTGCCGAAGCCCCGCCCGTGTCCGCCCGTCTTCTGTCTTCTGCTGCAGTGAGTGGCTTGTCAGGCATGCACCAGCCTCTGTCTGTTTTCCAGCTGCTCTGTGTATTCACACCTCAACTCCCTTACCTGAGAAGACGGGTTTTGGAGCGGGCAGGAGAGCGTGGGGTGGGAGCGGAGGACTGACCGCGCTTATATGTGTTATGTATTTCTGGAAGTAGTGTGGCACAGATGGAGGAAATTTTGCTTTGTTGCAGGTTTTAGGTGAAATGAGCAGAAGTGGTTCCTAAGTGCACATAGAAGACATTTGTCATTAGTTGAGTGAACATAATTGGTTTATATGTGTCTAATTGGTTTACTCTTGATTTCTTTTGCTTGAAAGAAATATTTCAGTTTCACAAAAGTAGCTTTTCTTTTTTTTTACGTGCAGATGCAAACAGCTCCCTTTCCAAAACCCCACTGTGTGGAATTTTCGTGGATTTTGCCACAGCTTCACACCGTCAAAAGAATCGGACTCAGGCCCTTAAGCAAAAGTAGGTGTACTGGAAAAATTGCAGAAGGAATTAGGAGTTTCTGTACTTACTGCAACGGCCCTGTGAATATTAGTGTTTATTTTGTTGTCAGTGCTGTGCTCAGGCCGTGGTCGTGTTTGTGCTGCGTTCCCAGGTCCCGGCTCGTGCTCCTGGTGCAGGAGTGCAGTGCCGTAGGCGAGCTTGGCCCGGCATCTGTGTCAGTTCTGGGGGCCCCGGGAGCCCCGCCTTCACGGCCAGGCAGTGTCACAGGCGCTCTGGAGGCTGGAGGCGGGCAGCGGGAGCTATAGCAGACAGCGGGCCAGGTCCGCCCGCGCCCCCTGCCTCCTGCCGTGTGGGCCGCGCTCTCGCAGCTGGCGCCCCTCGTCTCAGCGAGGGAGCCTCACGTCGGCCAGCCGTCCTGTGTCCCAGGCACTGAGCCCCTGTGTCAGCGTCCTCCGTGGGCTGCAGGCCGCCTGTGCAGGCCCGGGTCAGCCCAGCAAGGGTGGAGATGAGGGTGAAGAGCCAGGGTCAGCGGGGTCAGAGTCCGGGCTTGACAGCTATGAACCCAGAAGCTCGTGAAAGTGAAGGACAGACTCTCAGCCCACGTCTGTGGTACCGAGCCCAGTGCAGTCTGGGGATAGATGTCGGAGTCCTGGACGCAGTGGACTTAGGAGAGTATCTGGTCAGCCAGAGAGCTGTGCTGGCAGGAAGCAGCCTTCCCCCACCCCACCTCCCCCAAGAGTACCTGCCCTCTGTAGCAGAGGGAGCCAGGGTGAGGTTGGTGGGGGCTCACCCCGCTGGATGCACCTCCGGAGCGGGGTGGGGGGGGACCGACAGCAGTGGGAGGTGGGGGTTTGGCCCTGCAGCCTCGGTGTCCACAGGGGGTCCAAGTGTGGTGACTGAATGTGGATGGCCTGCTGCCCCCAGGCCCCGGCCTCTGTCCTGCCCCCCACCCCCCCCGCCCCGCCCCCAGTTCACGTCTGTGCTCTTCCCTCCAGGATGCGCAGCGCAAAGTTGCTCCGGCTCATCGACATGGACTTCTCCTTCACCTTCTCCCTCCTCGACCTCCCGCCCGTGAACGAGTACGACATGTACATCCGGAACTTCGGGAAGAAGAACACCAAGCAGGTCAGTGCCGCGCGCCCGCCAGGGGCCCGTCCAGTGCGGTGGCAACCTGAGGTGTGACACATGCGGTCCCGATATCAGAGTGGGGGTGGCCAGGGCACTCTCATCACCTGGAGCCTGTGCTCTGGGGGCACCTGGCCACGGACGTGGCTCACTCGCAGGCTCTGACGGCAGCCTGGGAAGGGCGGCTTTATTGAAAGTCACCGGGTGTCACCTGGGGTCACGTGCTCCCGTCCTCACGGGGCTGCAGCATCTTGTATGTGTGACCCTAGGTGCAGAGGCTCCAAGATTTGGGCTGGAGTGCCCCCCTGCCCACCTCTCCCTGAGGTCCCAAGCTTCTGGACTCGCCTCAGGGTCCCTCCTGCCTGTTCCATTCTACTTGCCCATACTTGGGAAAAGGCAGCCCTGGCCAGGCCCTCTGGTAAATGCCCTTGGACCCCCCCACCTGCTCCTGGACCCCCCCACCTGCCCAGGCTCCCCCCACCTGCCCCTGCATCCCCCTCACCTTATCAGGCTCCTCCATCACCTGCCCGTGTACCCTCTCACCTGACCAGGCTCCCCCCACCTGCCCCTGGACCCCCCACCTGACCAGGCTCCCCCATCACCTGCCCCTGGACCCGCTCATGTGACCAGGCCCCCCCACCTGCCCCTGGATCCCCCTCACCTTATCAGGCTCCCCCATCACCTGCCCCTGGACCTGCTCATGTGACCAGGCCCCCTCCCACCTGCCCCTGGATCCCCCTCACCTGACCAGTCTCCCCCATCACCTGCCCCTGGACCCCCTCACCTGACCAGTTTCCCCCTACCCATCCCCGGACCCCCTCATCTCCCCATGCACCCCCTTGCAGGCCCCTTGGTCATCTGCCTGGCTTTCTCCGTTACCTGGCCTATGCTGTCCACACCTCGTCCCTTATCTGTCTGCCTGTCTCTCTGTGTTCACCGCCTGTCCTCCAGGTGAACTAGGTGATCATCCCTGCACGCCCTCTGACCCCAGCGTTGCTCAGTCCGCCCCACACAACTCTGCCCTTCCCCATCTCACTTCCTGCCACTGACTGTGAGCTGGCTGGCCTTCCAGGGTGGTGAGGTCCTGAAGTCAGCAGTCCCTCCAGTGTTTCTCTCCTGTCCCCGTGGAGCCATCCCTCAACATGCTCTTGGGTGTGTCTGTCAATAATCTTTTAACAGGAAGAGGGTCACAGCCAGACATTTAAGCTGACAGATTAACCCTGGCTTTGCAGCTGACCCACTCTGACCTTGAGTAGACTCTTTAACTTCTTTGCTTATTTTCCTCATCTCAAACCTTTTTGTTGTTATTGTTCAGTCACTCAGTCGTGTCTGACTCTTTGTTACCCCATGGATTGCAGCACACCCAGGCTTCCGTGTCTTTCAGCATCTCCTGAAGTTTGCTCAAACTCATGTCCATCAAGTCAGTGATGCCATCCAACCATCTCATCCTCTGTTGTCCCCTTCTCCTCCTGCCTTCAATCTTTCCCAGCATCAGGGTCTTTTCCAATGAGTCAGTTCTTCACATCAGGTGGCCAAAGTATTCGAGATTCAGCTTCAGCATCAGTCCTTCCAGTGAATATTCAGGACTGATTTCCTTTAGGATCTCCTTGCTGTCCAAGGGACTCTCAAGAGTCTTCTCCAACACCACAGTTCAAAAGCATCAATTTTGCAAAGCTGTTAGTATCAAAACTGAAGCATGTACCTTTTTGAAACAAATGTGTGTCTGGTTTTGCAGAGCTGCTGTGTTGTTAGAGACTAGGGTATTGGCAGACTGGGTCATAAGAGTTTTTAAACTTGTAAAGGTTTGGTTTATTTATTTGCTTTTGGCTGCACCGGGCCCTCTAGTTGGGGTGCACGGGCTCCAGAGCGCCTGGGCTCAGTAGTTGGGCCCAGCAGATGCAGTGTGCAGGCTTGGTTGTCCTGAGGCAGGTGGGATCGTAGCTCCTTGACCAGGGATGGAACCCATGTCCCTTGCACTGGAAGGAACCTCTGAACTGTGAGGGAAGTCTCTAGGTCATAGTATTTTCAAACTGTAGCTGAACTGTTTGCTGTGACTTTTGAGAACACTTTTGAAATTTAGGCCCATGTTTTTCAAACGTTTAAGACATAAGTAGTTTTTGCATGATTGTTATTTATGTCACGATACTTAATTTTGACGGAAGCAAGAACAGTGTCATCCTTAACTTTAAAAATTTAGTTGTTTTCTTTTCACTGATGAGAAACAGGTCTGAGGTGGAGACCCATGGCTAACTCAGCCTGCCTTCCTTCTCAGGCCTACATTCAGTGTAATGAAGACAGCGTGGACCGGGACATCCAGACCGAGGAAGTAGAGACGCGGGAAGTGTGGACCCAGCACCCGGGGGAAGGCACCGCCGTGTCTGGGGGTAACGGCCTCTGCTCTCGGCCTTGGCCGCTGTGTTCGTCCCCTCTCTTGTTCTTTCCTCGCTCTCGTGTGTGCTTGCGTGTGAGCTGACTACGGAAATACCAGTGAGTTTGCAGATGCCACCCTGGCCTGGAGGCCTGGTCTGGGCCCTGATCGGGGCTCGTGACACTCGTTCCTGAACAGAGGAAAGAGCCCAACTCCAAACACACCTGCAGAGGTGCTGTTCAGAGACTCCGTGCTCTTCAGCGGTTCACACTCTTAGAGAATTTTCTTCTCTAAGTACGTTCTCCAGGTGTGTCTCATCGAGACAGGTGGAAGGCCCTGGACGATGCCGAGTTCTGCTCCCGCTGGTTCTTATCAGTTGCTTATGTGCTAAATGTTACTTTACTGGATGATTGTTTGCTCTGAGGAATGACCTCTGTCACTCCCGTTCCTCAGGGAAGCCTGATCCTAAGAAGTAACAAACCTAAACATTGCTGTTCAGTTGCTCAGTCACGTCCAGCTCTTTGTGACCCTGTGGATTGCAGCACGCCAGGCCTCCCTGTCCTTCATTATCTCCTGGCGTGTGCTCAAACCCATGTCCGTTGAGTCGGTGATGCCATCCAACCATCTCATCCTCTGTTGTCCCCTTCTCCCACCTTCAATCTTTGTCAGCATCAGGGTCTTTTCAAATGAGTCAGTTCTTCACATCAGGTGGCCAAAGTATTGGAGTTTCAGCTTCAGCATCAGTCCTTCCAATGAATATTCAGGATTGATTTCCTTTAGGATTGACTGGTGTGATCTCCTTGCAGTCCAAGGGACTCTCAAGAGTCTTCTCCAGCACTACAGTTCAAAAGCCTCAATTCTTTGGTGCTAAGCCTTCTTTATGGTCCAACTTACACATCCATACATGACTACTGGAAAAACCATGGGTTTGACTATACAGATCTTTGTCAGCGAAGTGATATCTTTGCTTTTTAATACACTATCTAGGTTGTCATAGCTTTCCTACCAAGGAGCAAGTGTCTTTTATTTTCATGACTAAAGTCACCATCCACAGTGATTTTGGAGCCCCAAAAAATAAAATCTGTCACTGTTCCCCTTCTCTTTGCCACGAAGTGATTTGCCTGGATGTCATGATCTTAGTTTTTTGAATATTGAGTTTTAAGCCAGCTTTTTCACTGTCCTCTTTCACACTTATCAAGAGGCTCTTTTGTTCCTCCTCACTTTCTACCATTAGAGTGGTATCATCTGCATATCTGAGATTGTTATTTCCTCCAGCAATCTTCATTCCAGTTTGTGATTCATCCAGCCTGGCATTTCACGTGATGTACTCTGTGTGTAAGTTAAATAAGCAGTGTGAAAATATGCAGCCTTGACGTGCTCCTTTTCCAGTTTGTACCCAGGCTGTTGTTCCATGTCCGGTTCTAACTGTTGCTTTTTGTCCTGTATGCAGGTTTCTCAGGAGACAGGAAAAGTGGTCTGGTATTCCCATCTCTTTAAGAATTTTCCACAGTTTGCCGTGATCCACACAGTCAAAGACTTTAGTGTAGTCAGTGAAACATGTTTTTCTGGAACTTCCTTGCTTTCTCTCTGATCCAGTGAATGTCTGTAATATGATCTCTGGTTCCTCTGCCTTTTCTAAATCCAGCTTGTACATCTGGAAGTTCTCGGTTCACGTACTGCTGAAGCCTAGCTTGAAGGATTCTGACCATAATCTTGCTAGCAGTTTGAACATTCCTTGCATTGCCTTTCTTAGGGATTGGAATGAAAACTGACCTTTTCCAGTCCTGTGGCCACTGCTTAGTTTTCCAGATTTGCTGGCATATTGAATGTAGCACTGTAGCAGCAGCATCTTTTACGATTTTATTTCAGCTGCAATTCTATTACTTCCACTAGTTTTGTTCGTAGTGATGCTTCCCAAAGCCCACTTGACTTCACACTCCCAGATGTCTGGCTCTAGGTGAGTGATCACACCATCATGGTTATTCTGGTCATTAATAGCTTTTTTGTATAGCTTTTCTGTGTATTCATTCCATCTCTTCTTATTGTCTTCTGCTTCTGTTAGGTCCTTACTGTTTCTGTTTTTTATCATGCCCGTCCTTGCGTGAAATGTTCCCTTGAGTATCTCCAATTTTCTTGAAGCGATCTCTGGTCTTTCCCGTTCTATTGTTTTCCTCTATTTCTTTTTTATTTTGGTTTAAAACTGTTTATTGGTCAAAAAAGTAGAAAATGACAAAATTATTGCATAGGGAAAATACGCTAGTAATTTAAAAACAGGCTACATAATAAGGAAAGTTTATATATGTTAATAGGTGGAAGGCTGAATCTATCTTTTTTTATATATATTCTTACACCATAAGATTTATTGTTTTTATTTGAGATGTTGCCAAGATTTTTTTTTTAGTATTTTAAAAGTTTTATCATTTTTTTATTAAAAAATTTTTTTTAAATTGGAGGCTAATTACTTTACAATATTGTAGTGGTTTTTCCATACATTGACATGAATCATCCATGTGTATACATGTGTCCCAATCTTGAACCCCCCTCCCTCCACCCTCCTCATCCCATCCCTCAGGATCATCCCAGTGCACCAGCCCTAAGCACCCTGTCTCATACATTGAACCTGGACTGGCGATCTGTTTCACATATAATAATATACATGTTTCATGCTATTCTCTCAAATCATCCCACCCTTGCCTTCTCCCACAGAGTCCAAAAGACTGTTCTATACATCTGTGTCTCTTTTGCTGTCTCGCATATAGGGTCATCATCACCATCTTTCTAAATTCCATATATATGCGTTAATATACTATATTGGTGTTTTTCTTTCTGACTTACTTCACTCTGTGTAATAGGCTTCAGTTTCATCCACCTCCTTAGAACTGATTCAAATGCATTCTTTTTAATAGCTGAGTAACATTCCATTGTGTATATATACCACAGCTTTCTTATCCATTCGTCTGCTGATGGACATCTAGGTTGCTTCCATGTCCTGGCTATTATAAACAGCTGCGATGAACACTGGGGTACACGTGTCTCTTTCAGTTCTGTTTCCTCGGTGTGTATGCCCAGCATCGGGATTGCTGGGTCATAAGGCAGTTCTATTTCCAGTTTTTAAAGGAATCTCCACACAGTTCTCCATAGTGGCTGTACTAGTTTGCATTCCCACCAACAGTGTAAGAGGGCTCCCTTTTCTCCACACCCTCTCCAGCATTTATTGTTTGTAGACTTTTTGATAGTAGCCATTCTGACTGGTGTGAGATGGTTACCTCATTGTGGTTTTGATTTGCATTTCTCTGATAATGAGTGATGTTGAGCATCTTTTCATGTGTTTGTTAGCCATTTATATGTCTTCTTTGGAGAAATGTCTGTTTAGTTCTTTGGCCCATTTTTTGATTGGGTCGTTCATTTTTCTGCAATTGAGCTGCATGAGCTGCTTGTATATTTTTGAGATTAATTCTTTGTCAGTTGCTTCATTTGCTATTATTTTCTCCCATTCTGAAGGCTGTCTTTTCACCTTGCTTACAGTTTTCTTCATTGTGCAAAAGCTTTTAATTTTAATTAGGTCCCATTTGTTTATTTTTGTTTTTATTTCCGTTACTCTGGGAGGTGGGTCATAGAGGATCTCACTGTGATGTATGTCGGAGAGTGTTTTGCCTATGTTTTCCTCTAGGGGTTTTATAGTTTGTGTTCTTACGTTTAGATCTTTAATCCATTTTGAGTTTATTTTTGTATATGGTGTTAGAAAGTGTTCTAGTTTCATTCTTTTATAAGTGGTTGACCAGTTTTCCCAGCACCACTTGTTAAAGAGATTGTTTTTTCTCCATTGTATATCCTTGCCTCCTTTGTCAAAGATAAAGTGTCCATGCTGCTGCTGCTGCTGCTAAGTTGCTTCAGTCGTGTCCAACTCTTTGCGATTCCATAGACGGCAGCCCACCAGGCTCCCCCATCCCTGGGATTCTCCAGGCAAGAACACTGGAGTGGGTTGCCATTTCCTTCTCCAATGCATGAAAGTGAAAAGTGAAAGTGAAGTCGCTCAGTCGTGTCCGACCCTCAGCGACCCCATGGACTGCAGTCTACCAGGCTCCTCGGTCCGTGGGATTTTCCAGGCAAGAGCACTGGAGTGGGTGCCACTGCCTTCTCTGAAATAGGTGCGTGGATATATGTCTGGGCTTTCTGTATTGTTCCATTGATCTATATTTCTGTCTTGGTGCCAGTACCATACTGTCTTGATGACTGTAGATTTGTAGTATTGTCTGAGGTCAAGCAGGTTGATTCCTCCAGTTTCGTTCTTCTTTCTCAAGATTGCTTTGGCTATTCGAGGTTTTTTTGTATTTCCATACAAATTGTGACATTATTTGTTCTAGTTCTCTGAAAAATACCGTTGGCAGTTTGATAGGGATTGCACTGAATCTATAGGTTGCTTTGGCATATACTCATTTTTGCTATTTTGATTCTTCCGATCCATGAATGTGGTATATTTCTCCATCTATTTGTGTCATCTTTGATTTCTTTCATCAGTGTTTTATAGTTTTCTATATATAGGTCTTTTGTTTCTTTAGGTATATTTATTCCTAAGTATTTTATTCTTTTTGTTGCAATGGTGAATGGAATTGTTTCCTTAATTTCTCTTTCTGTTTTCTCATTGTTAGTGTATAGGAATGCAAGGAATTTCTGCGTGTTAATTTTATATCTTGCCACTTTACTATATTCATTGATTAGCTCTAGTAATTTTCTTGTGGTGTCTTTAGGGTTTTCTATGTAGAGGATCATGTCATCTGCAAATAGTGAGAGTTTTACTTCTTTTCCAATTTGGATTCCTTTTATTTCTTTTTCTGCTCTGATTGCTGTGGCAAAACTTCCAAAACTGTGTTGAATAGTAATGGTGAAAGTGGGCACCCTTGTCTTGTTCCTGATTTTAGAGGAAATGCTTTCAATTTTTCACCATTGAGGATAATGTTTGCTGTGGGTTTGTCATATATAGCTTTTATTATGTTGAGGTATGTTCCTTCTATGCCTGCTTTCTGGAGGGTTTTTATCATAAATGGATGTTGAATTTTGTCAAAGGCTTTCTCTGCATCTATTCAGATAATCATATGGTTTTTATCTTTCAATTTGTTAATGTGGTGTATCACATTGATTGATTTGTGAATATTGAAGAATCCTTGCATCCCTGGGATAAAGCCCACTTGGTCATGATGTATGATCTTTTTAGTATGTTGTAGGATTCTGTTTGCTAGAATTTTGTTAAGGATTTTTGCATCTATGTTCATCAGTGATATTGGCCTGTAGTTTTCTTTTTTTGTGGCATCTTTGTCAGGTTTTGGTATTAGGGTGATGGTGGCCTCATGGAGTGAGTGTGGAAGTTTACCTTCCTCTGCAATTTTCTGGAAGAGTTTGAGTAGGATAGGTGTTAGCTCTTCTCTAAATTTTTGGTAGAATTCACCTGTGAAGCCATCTGGTCCTGGGCTTTTGTTTTTTGGAAGATTTTTGATTACAGTTTTGATTTCCATTAAGATTTTCTGTTTCTTCCTGGTTCAGTTTTGGAAGGTTATACTTTTCTAAGAATTTGTCCATTTCTTCCAAGTTGTCCATTTTATTGGCATATAGTTGCTGATAGTGTCTCTTATGACTTTGTATTTCTGTGTTGTCTCTTGTGATTTCTCCATTTTCATTTCTAATTTTGTTGATTTGATTCTTCTCCCTTTTTTTCTTGATGAGTCTGGCTAATGGTTTGCCTCTTTTATTTATCTTCTCAAAGAACCAGCTTTTAGCTTTGTTGATTTTTGCTATGGTCTCTGTTGTTTCTTTTTCATTTATTTCTGCCCTAATTTTTAAGATTTCTTTTCTTCTACTAACCCTGGGGTTCTTCATTTCTTCTTTTTCTAGTTGCTTTAGGTGTAAAGTTAGGTTATTTATTTGATTTTTCTCTTGTTTCTTGAGGTAAGCTTGTATTGCTATGAACCTTCCCTTTAGCACTACTTTTACTGAATCCCATAGGTTTTGGGTTATTGTGTTTTCATTCATTTTTATGCATATTTTGATTTCTTTTTTTATTTCTTCTGGGATTTGTTGTTTATTCAGAAGCATGTTGTTTAGCCTCTATATGTTTATATTTTTAATAGTTTTTTTTCCTGTAGTTGACATCTAATCTTACTGCATTGTGATCAGAAAAGATGCTTGAAATGATTTCAATTTTATTGAATTTACTAAGGCTAGATTTATGGCCCAGGATGTGATCTATCCTGGAGAATGTTCCATGTGCACTTGAGAAAAAGGTGAAATTCATTGTTTTGGGGTGAAATGTCCTATAGATATCAATTAGGTCTAACTGGTCCATTGTATCATTTAGAGCTTGTGCTTCCTTGCTAATTTTCTGTTTAGTTGATCTATCCATAGGTGTGAGTGGGGTATTAAAGTCTCCCACTATTATTGTGTTATTGTTAATTTCCCCTTTCATACTTGTTAGCATTTGCCTTACATACTGCGGCGCTCCTCTGTTGGGTGCATATATATTTATAATTGTGATATCTTCTTCTTGGATTGATCCTTTGGTCACTATGTAGTGTCCTTCTTAGTCTCTTTTCACAGCCTTTATTTCAAAGTCTATTTTATCTGATACGAGTACTGCTCCTCCTGCTTCCTTTTGGTCTCCATTTGTGTGAAATCTTTTTCCAGCCCTTCACTTTCAGTCTGTATGTGTCCCTTGTTTTGACGTGGGTCTCTTGTGGACAACATATGTAGGGGTCTTGTTTTTGTATCCATTCAGCCAGTCTTTGTCTTTTGGTTGGGGCATTCAACCCATTTACATTTAAGGAAATTATTGATAAGTATGATCCCATTGCCATTTACTTTGTTGTTTTGGGTTCAAGTTTATAAACCTTTTCTGTGTTTCCTGTCTAGAGAAGATCCTTTAGCATTTGTTGAAGAGCTGGTTTGGTGGTGCTGAATTGTTTTCCTCTATTTCTTTGCATTGTTCACTCAAGAAGGCCTTCTTATCTATTTTTGCTATTCTCTGGAACTCTGCATTCAAATGGGTATATCTTTCCTTTTCTCCTTTGCCTTTTGCTTCTTCTCTTTTCTCAACTATTTGTAAGGCCTCCTCAGACAACCATTTTCCCCTCTTGCATTTCTTTTTCTTTGGGGTGGTTTTGGTCACTGCCTCCTGTACAGCGTTAAAAACCTCTGTCCATAGTTCTTCAGGCACTCTGTCTACTGGATCCAATCCCTTGAATCTATCTGTCACCTCCACTGTATAATCGTATGGGATTTGATTTAGGTCATACCTGAATGGCCTAGTGGTTTTCCCTACTTCAATGTAAGTCTGAATTTTGTAATAAGGAGTTCGTTATCTGAGCCACAGTTAGTTCCAGGTCTTGTTTTTGCTGACTGTATAGAGCTTCTCTATCTTTGGCTGCAAAGAGTATAATCTGATTTCAGTATTGATTATCTGGTGATGTCCATGTGTAGAATCTTCTCTTTTGTTGTTGGAAGAGGCTGTTTGTTATGACCAGTGTGTTCTCTTGGCAGAACTTGGCAGAACTAGTTTTTGCCCTGCTTCATTCTATACTCCAAGGCCAAAGTTACCTGTTATTCTGGGTATCTCTTGACTTCCTGCTTTTGCATTCCAGTCCCCTATGATGAAAAGGACATCTTTTTTTTGGTGTTGTTTCTAGAAGGTGTTGTAGGTCATAGAACTGGTCAGTGTGGCATTGGTGGATGGGGCATTGACTTGGATTACTGTGACATTGAATGGTTTGCCTTGGGAATGAACCAAGATCCTAAATGTAACACATCCACGGTAAAATGATGCTTTGCATAGGGCTCTGCTTACAGACTTTCTGTGAACAGTTTCCTGTGAGGAATGAGGAGGAGCTGAGCTCTGGAGAAAGAGACATGACCTGGCTTCTCCTTCTAGGGGTCTTGGTTCTCAGGCACGCCCTTCCTGGTGTGCGGCCTTGGCTGGGAGCCCGCCCACCTGGTGAGTATCCCCTCAGCAGGGGTTGATGTGACCTGTTTTTCAGGGAGTGAGCGGAGCGGCCCCGGAGATACTGCCATCGTCCCGAAGGTCGACACGCCCCGTCTGTCGGGCTTCCTGCGGGCGGCCTGCCAGGTGCGCTCCATTGGGGGCAGGGACCCCAGTGCTGCACATGCTGTTTGGATTCTGAACAATAATACCGATTGCTTGCATTTTAGAATAAATATAGACAGAAGAACAGACATAACTAAATTGGCAAGGCGAGCACAGGTCTAGGGTTTTTAAAACTAGTAAACTCGTTGGGGAGGGAGGAGGGAGGAGGGTTCGGGATGGGGAACACATGTATACCTGTGGCGGATTCATTTTGATATTTGGCAAAACTAATACAATTATGTAAAGTTTAAAAATAAAATTGGAAGAATAAAAAAAAAAAAAAAACTAGTAAACTCGTGACTTTGAAGACTGGTTATGGGAATTTTCAAAGTCCATACAAAGGTCAGAGGGCGCACGTGGTCCTGTGTACTTCGGGGTCCCAGTGTCCACCACCTTCCCTCCCCGTGGTCGTCCTGAGTGTGACCCACCACCCACAAGGGCAGTGGCAGGACTTGGCTGGCCCTCACTGCAGCCCAGCGGGCAGGCCGTGTTGCTGTGGGCGACGTGTTTGTGCCCCCGCTTCTTCTAGAGGAGGTGGAGGGCCCCATCCCCCTCCTGTATGTCTACTGTGAAAAACAGCATCGGTGTCCATCGTGGCTCGGGGTTTACAGAGCGGGCTTTACTTGGTAGTCTCTACTGCTGTGCAGAAAGGACAGTATGACTTCCTTCTGTTCGTTTCTATGAGTCTGGGACTTGGTTAACTTAAGGGATGGGTGAATTTAGGTAGTGCTTTGCGGTTTTTGCTTTTTCTTTGAGAATGAGCCCATCTGAGAGTGTTGATGGAGGCCTGCCCGCGTGTCTGCTGCAGGTGATGGCAGTTCTGCTTGAAGAGGACCGGGCGGCCGCAGAGCCGGGCTGGGCGTCCCAGGCGCAGGACTGCACCCTGCCTTTCAGCGACAGCTGTGCACGGCTGGGCACCAGCCTGCCCTTCCTGCAGGGTAAGCGGCCCTCAGGGTGGGCGTGGGGCGTGGACCCCAAGACAGTGATCCTCACGGATGCATCCTGGGAGGGGTTTGTTGAACGGAGCAGAGGTTTGGCTTCTGTAGCCTCGAGCGTGTGTGTCACTGTCCTCACGAGAGGGATATGCAGTGATTTAAGGGAACATTTGTTTTCAGTCCTGCGTCTCTTAATTTCTTTTGGTTTCTTGGTAGAGGAGTGGTGGGAGCCACAGGCAGTCCAGGTGGGAGTCATGTGGTGAGATGTGAGCTGATCCGTGGTCACAGCACAAACGCTACCCCAGTAAAGCTGTGTCTTCACATACGGTGTGTAGCTGCCTGTGACTATAAGCTGAACAAACTTTGTGTGTTCAGTTCTTCAGTGAGTCTCTGCCTTCCCGGCTGCTGAGGGCCTGGGTGGGGCCAGGGTCCTGGTCTGAGTGCAGGAGGGCGGGCAGTGCTTGGCCCTGCTGTGGGCATTCCAGGGCGCCTCTGGGCCAGTGGGACCTGGTGTGTGGCTGCCACTTGTTCCAGAAGTTTCTATGGAGATTCAGATTGACGTCCAGCCCTCTGCACTGACCATTAGCACCAATGTCATGAAGTTAACAAGCACGTGTTATTTGAGCATGTTTTTTTTTTAAAGTTATGTTATCCTATTAGAAAAGCAATAGATTGTAGCATTGAAAACACAGAAGCCCACAAACCCACCTCCCTCTGCACCCCAGGAAGCAGGAGTTTGAGGTGCTTTCCTCAGCTGAGGAGGGATCAAAGAGCCCTGGACTGGGGCAGGGATTGGTGGGGGCGTGGTGTGGGGGGTGGGAGGTGGGGAAAGGGGGTGGTGGTGGGGGAGGGGTGGGGAGGCCACACCCCCCAGAACACTTCCTCAGAGAAGGACGATGCAGGTATGTTGTCCGGGACTCGCCCCTTAGTTCCACCTGTGTGCAGAGCGGAGGTTTTTCTTGTGTCTGTTTTAGTAAAGTGAGTTTTGAGGTTAAGAGGGAAGTTGGGACACAGGTGCCCATGACCTGAGCCTGGGTCCCATCCTGGACCTGAGCTTGGAGGGAGTGGCGGGCCCTCTCAGTGTCAGCAGGCTGTCCAGCACCAGCCGCCCGCTTGTCCTTCTGTGGGCCCCGCAGATACTTAGGCACACAGGCAGGTCCCGGGCCTTGGAGCCCAGTGGACGGACAGAAAGCACGCGTCACAGGACAAATGGGGGCACTGGATGGTGCGTCCGAGGGCAGGTGTTGGGAGGAGGCCGGCTGGGGCCCGCTGCAGGGGGAAAAGGGGCAGCTGATGGGGCGGATGTGATGACCCCCGCCCCCTGCGCCCCCAGGTCCCCTCCGCACCCCCGGCCCGCGGGAGTAGATGGTGGATGGTGGGGTCCTGGGCCGTGCTGTGCCGCCTGTGGGGGAGGGTGGCTTCTTGCAAGTGAGGCCACCCGGACGCTTTTGAGTTGAGCTTGGCCACTCGTCAAAACCCCGATTTCGGGCAGGCGTATCTTTGAAAGACCATGTCTTCGTCACTAAGCTGAAACCTATTGGAGCAGTCCTGTGTGTTAATGCAGCGTGGGTTCTGCAGCATTTTTCTTGTCTTGTCCTCAGACCGGAGAGTGTCCTGCCTGCACGCGTGTCGGGCTCAGAGGCGCACTGTGGTGTCCGTGCACGGGCTGCCGGGGAAGGCCTCGGCGCCGCTGCTGGGCCACAGACACGTGCTCTGCGTGTGGGATGTCCGGCAGCCCTCGGAGCCCCAGAAGGTCCTGGTGTGTGAGTCGAAGGTACAGCTTGGGGGGCCGTGGGTGTGACTTGAGAGGGTGGGCCCCAGGGAGGGGAGTCCAGGGTCACAGTTTTCCATCCCGGCCGCCATGTGCAGGGTGACAGGGGCAGGAGCTCTTTATAGGAAGGACCAGGTCGACCGAGGGGTCACGTGGCCATAGTCCCCAGGGCCCCGAGGGTGGGCATCATCCCGCTGTGGGTTAGTGGAAGCACCAGCCTGGCGTCCTTGGGGTCGTGGAAGCGAGCTTCCCAGCTTGCTTGGTCGGGTCACGGGTGCTTTAGAGGTTTCTTCCAGTGCCTGGGATTTTCTGAGTCCTTAGTGCGTGTGTTTCCTGGCCCCTGGTGAGTGGGGCTGTGGTGTGGTGACCGCACGGGTGCAGGGGAGAGCTGTTTCTGGTCTTGTGGTTCTTGACTTCAGAACCATTTGATTTCCATTCCACTGCTTCTTGGTGCTGTGGGCTTGAAAATAGCTTACTATGAATGACGGGCGGCTCCGCTGTGCCAGAGACCCTGCGGCCACCACCCCCGTGTCCCGAGGAGGGCACCCTTAGAGGCGCCAGCCGCTTGCTGCGGTACCCCCGCTGTGTCTGGATGGAGAGTCCACGGGGCCAGTGCTCCCCGGCCCCGCCGCCCACCCGGCCCTGCCCCCCCCACTTAGCCCCGCCCCCACCCGGCCCCGCCTCCCAGCCCGCCCCCTCCACTCGCCCTGGCTCCTGACCGCCCCCCACCCCCAGCCCTGCTCTCTGTGCGGCTGTCTAGGTCACGTGCTGCTGCTTCAGCCCTGTGAAAGCCTGCCTGCTGTTTGCGGGGACCGTGCATGGCTCGGTGGTCGTGTGGGACCTGAGGGAGGACCCCAGGATCCATCTCCGTGTGACGCTGAGCGGGTGCTCCTGGACGTTCAGGACCCCCACCTTCTCCACTGGTCAGTGACGCGGCCCACCGGTGCGGGTCCCTGGAGCAGCTGTGAGGCCCCTTTGCGTCCTCCATGCAGGTGGCCCCAGAGGACGCCCTGACCTAAGGGCACAAGACGCCTGTGCCAGCCAGGGAGCAGCATCTTTCTGGGCAATGGTGGGGTGCTTGTCCTGTCAGCTCTGGGGCTCCAGGTCACAGACACAACCCCAGTTACAACCACAGCCGATTGCAACCTAAGCCCAACCACGGTTGCAATCACAGCCGAAACCACAACCTCAAACAAGGACAAGCGTGACCCCCCACCCCCGCCCCTGCTAGGCACTGTGTTCTGGGGTTTTTTCCCCGTGTTGTGTGGACGTGTCCCACGCAGGCCCGTCTGGGTCCCTCCCGGTGCTCAGGGAGATGGGAGGCTTATCCGTGGTCACACTGGCCACGCAGGGGGCCAGCACCCAGATCGTCTCCAGTACTTTGACCTTCCTGCTCAGAATGGCACTCTCCCCCACTACCCCGCCCCAGCTGACTGCGTCCCCCGCCCTCTCCGTCCCCACGAGGTTTTGTCTCTGTCTTCTCCCATGGTGAGGGCGAGACTCTGTGGTGTCCAGACTCTGTGGTGTTCAGACCTTGGAGTCTGCTTTCCTTCTCTCACAAGTGCCTGCAGGTGTGCGGAGTCAGGACGTCACTCCTCCACTGGGCAGGCCCCCATGGGTGCCGCGGGGCTTTACCCGCCCAGCAGTGGTCAGCTGCTTCTGGTCAGTTTCCTCTGTCAGCAGTCAGGATGGGCGTCTGCACCGCAGGCACCACAGCCGCAGGTCCTCGCTGTGGGCCGGCAGCCTCTCTGCTCCAGCAGGCGTCCCTGAGGACGCAGGGTGCCGGGTGTCTGTCTTCAACGGGGTGTCTGTGCGGGCCTTCCGCACACAAGCTGCTTCTGACTGCTGTGCTTTAAGAGTCCTTGTGTTCTCAGTACCATCCTGTGCAGACTTGTCTGGGTTGTCTCCAGCCCTCAACCAGGCCAGCCCTCAACTTTCCATTCCTGACCCTGCTCTGGGGAACTCCATGCATATACTGCACGCCTGTTTACGTACTGAGTTTGTCTGTGTTTTATGCGTAAAAGGGCAAGGTTTCTTTTGTGTCCCAGCAACTTGATCTTTGCCCCTTTGAGGGTGAAATTGCCACTGTTGAGAACGTGTGTGTTTATAGGCACCTTATGGATCTGATAAGGGCTTCCCTGGTGGCTCAGAGGTTAAAGCATCTGCCCACAATGCGGGGACCTGGGTTCAATCCCTGGGTCGGGAAGGTCCCCTGGAGAAGGAAATGGCAACCCACTCCAGTATTCTTGCCTGGAGAATCCCATGGATGGAGAAGCCTGGTGGGCTACAGTCCACAGGGTTGCAAAGAATCAGACACAACTGAGTGACTTCACTTCACTATGGATCTGATGCCATTGGAAAAGGTATCTTTTAAGAACTTATATTTTTTAACTGCTGCTGCTATTACTAATTAACCTTTGAATTCACCACTATGTTCAAAACACCGAAATGCTTAGGATTTGAAACTTAATATTTCATTAAAAGGCTGCTTTCATTTTTTTTTTTTCTTTTTGCTATCTAAACATTGTCTCTAAACCTTCAAAGTTCTAGTAACTGAGTCGGAGAACACCCCTCCTCAGTGGGCCTCCAGTTCATTGAGTCTGAAGCCTGTCATTCTCCATTCCCAAGAGCACTTTGTCTTTTCTTCAGTTTCTAACTCTTATTTTCTTTCTGATGTTTTTAAATCCATTTTTGTTCTAGGTTTCTGACTCCAAGTGTTTTTCTTTGTTTGTTAAATGTATTTCCGAGTGCTTTTTGGTGACACGTGATGTCGTTTGGGTGCTGGATTTTGGTCTTCTGTTTCACGCTTGTTTTTGGAGCAAGAACCTTCGTGGGTTGAAATGCTTTCATCCGCGTTTTCTATCTGTTTCTGTGGTAGCGCTGTGTGCAGTTTGTCTTTCTCTGCTAGGGGCATTTTGTAGGTGGGTTTGCCAGGCCAGAGGAGCTGTGTTCTGTTGGGCTGTGAAGGTGCTTCTGGTCTGGCTGCGAGCCTCCGTCTCCTCCCGAAGCTGCAGGGCTCCTGGGGCCCTGACCTGGGAAGCAGTTTCCGCTGGCTCTGGGACCCCTCCTCCTGTGGAGAGTGCCCTTGCCCCCCAGTCTGTCCTCGCACCTGCAGCTGTGCAGACACGGGGCTCGAGGGACTCTGCTTGCCTCCTCCTCCAGGTGGATGTGGTCTGTGGTCTCTGCTCCTCGGCCGTGCTGAGAGCCATGGCACGTGCCCTTCCACGGTGATGCGTGTGGCTGGGCGCCTAGGGACACGCGTGTGCCCTGCACGGGCAGCTGTGCTCCGTGACTCACCGCATGCACACACTGCCTGTGCTCTGCCCCCAGACGGCGTCCTGACGTCCGTGAACCACTGCAGCCCCCTCCAGGCAATAGAGCCCGTCACAGGGTCTGTCTGCAAGAGGCAGAGCTGTGTGCTCTCACCCTTTTCTACTCAAGAAGGTACGTGACCTTCACTCCGTGAATCTGAGCTCCGCTGGTGAGACGTGGTTTCTGGTTGCGAGCCAGTCCTAACCCACTTGTGCCCTCACCAGAGACGGCAGGCCTGTCCTTCCACATCGCTTCCTTGGATGAAAGCGGGCTTCTCAATGTGTGGGTGAGTCAGGCGCGTGGTCAGTGGAGGGGGACGGGAGGTGATGTGTGCGGGGGTGGGGAAGGGCAGGAGGCAACGTGTATGCGAGAGGTGGCCGAGCTCTCAGCCAGGGAACCAGGACAAGGCAGCTTGCGGGGAACTCAGGAGGGAACGAGGCATGGAAGCTTCAGGGCCTGTCGCGGTGGAAAGAAGAAGATCAAAGTCAGGGATTTATAACATTTAAGCGTCAGTCTTCCTTCTGGAGCGACTGTGTCCTCGGCGTGTTGTGTGACGTGCTCTCCTGATCAGAGCTGTGCTTTGCTTGGACTGCTTCCCGGTCATCCTGTGTGCTGACCCTCGTCTCTGATGGTCTGTTTCAGGTGGTGGTTGAATTACAGAAGGCGGATGTTGCAGGTTCAATAAGTGATTTAGGTAACTAAAAATAAAAGAACTAATTTTAGTCAATGTTTGCTAGAATCAATAAAGATTAGGGATACCCAGAATCACTTTGAAGAATCAGTAACTACCTGCCTGGAAAATGGAGATTAAGTTGTGTATTTTATAGCCTGCCGGCTGTTGCACAGGCCTGACGCCCTTATTGCAGGAGGACACGTGTCCTCTTTGTGCCTGTGTGGCATCTGCTTCTCATCCCCCAGGGCGTCCCTGTGACTCCAGTGTCTGAGGAGCCCTTGGTATGACCCCCGAGGTCTCTGAGACCGCAGCCCCACCCCTAGGTGGTGGTGAGGGGATTGGCTGGCAGTTTGCTGTCCTGATGCCCAGGGCTCGGGCACTGAGGAGCCCCAGCCTGCACTTCTCAGAGCCCCGATTGATTGTTTAGTGACCAGGCTGCAGACGCTGCCATAGATCCAGCCAAAAAATAGGACCAGAGCCACTCTGACTGTCCCTGACTTCTAGAAATGAAGGAGGGGTGTCTCCTGCAAGCAGGGCCCATGCTAGGAGCCTGGTGCTGCTGCGGGGCCTTGCGCGGGTCCCTCCTGAGAGGGTAACAGGCAGGGAGGCCAGGGGTCTCCAGACGGAGGAAACAGGCTGCAGATGGCAGACGTTTTCATCTCTCTCTTAAGCAGCAGGAGGAACTAGTGTTATATTTTTCCCCTTCCTATACACATTTAAAAAGAGGTTTCTGTTAAAATTCTGTGTTGCCATAATGACACCTGGTTCTACCCGAACTTAACTTTCCTCAAACTTTGAGCTACCCGGTGCATTTTTCTTACGGAAATGTTTGTCTTAAGCTATGTTAATGTCTATGTATTTACCCCTAGACTCTGTCTTTCTTCAAGTCAGTTCTGCCTGAGACTCAGAACTGACTTGACGAACCAGTATGTTTTACTCATGCAGATGTTCTCCTAAGCTAGGTTTTAAGGAGACTGTGTATTTGCTTGGAAACCTGCCTTTCTTCAAGATTCATGTCACTGGTTTTATGGCGTGGGACTACTTACCTGGCGCCAGTGTTATCTCAAAGTGCATGCTGTGGGTGAGGGGCCTGGTGCCACTCTGAGTTTTGAGACATTTCCTTTCTCTACTTAGCAGCCTGCTGATAGGAATATAACATACTGCTGAAGGCCAGCAGGTTGGTGGGGGTCACTCTTTCTGCCCCCTTCTGATGTCTGTGTCAGAAGCTGTCTCTGTCCCTTTTATACTTTAATAAATCTTTATCACACAAAAGCTCTGAGCGATCAAGCCTCATCTCTGGCGGCCAAGAATCCTGGTGTCTTTCATGACTCAGCAACAACCTTTCACTCCCAAGGGGCCATTTTTTCCACCTCTCGTGCAGTCCACTCTGTTCCCTGGGCCGTGAGCAGGGCCATGTGAGCGGGGCTGCGTGAGGGGGACATCAGGGCGGGATGGGGCTTGAGGGACATCCCCGCCAGCACAGGTAACCCAGACCTGTGGGAGGAGATTTCCAGAGGAGGGTTTCCGTGGGGAACTGGAAGATTGTTGAATATTGACCTTTTGCTTTTAGAAGTATATTTCCCTTTTAAAATCAAATCTAAAAATGGAAAGGCTTTTTGATGCCAGCAGCCCTCTTCCCGCCAGGCCCTCAGCTGCCAGCTCCCAATTCATCTGAGGCATCTGCAGGGCCCTCCCCTGCAGTGCTCACCGCCCTGCCTTTGATGTTCCTCCCTGCACAGGCCTTAAACGGTGAAAAGGAATTCCAGAATGCTTGGGTTTTGGTGTAACTTGTACTAAGAGGTGCCTTTATCCCTGATTACTTTGTAGGTTTAATTCCTGGAGGACGGATAAAACTGGTACACAGTGCTGCGATCCAGCTGAGTGACAGGTGGGTCTGTACCCACAAAGCCCTGTTTCCCACAGGAGGAAACAGCCTTAGGTAATAAATCATGGCCAGACTGGCACTAGAGAATCCTGGCTTCCCACATTGTATTTTTGCTAAGTAGTTTATTTGCTAACTAGTTTGCTATTAATGAGTCAGTGTAACAAATGCAATTGCCAGGTGTTACAGCTAACATTTTTTCTTGAATTAAAATATTTTCTGTCTTATGAATTGGTACTATTTGACTGTTTTTCATCCAGTTTTAATACAACCCTGAAATTAAATAGATGAGGTTCAGAAACTAGAAACACTGACATGAAAGTTTTATTCAGAAATTAGTTTTCTGTTTTTACTCAAATAACTTCCTGTGATGTAAAAACCTTCTGGCTATATGAATATTGTGTGTATTTATGTATCTCATGTTAACTTACTTCCCAAAGCTGTCTCTTCCCATCAGTCACTGCAGCTGGACTGGCTCCCAGCCTGCAATTGACCAGGAGAGTCCTGATGTTATCCTCCCTGCTGTTTGTCAGTTGGAGCACCCCTGGGTTGTGTTAATGATTCCATACATGCTTTGTGGTTAGACATTACCTGCCATTGCTTTCAGTATAACAAGGAATCTGTTAACATTTGCAAAAACCCACCTGATAAACTGCAGACTCCAATCCCAGGCCCTCATGGAATTTCTGTGAGACTGTTCTCGTCTCCGTTACGGCCTTGTCACTTTGAGCCTTGAATTGCATTGATCTTCACCTGCTTTAAAGAAAGTGTCACCTGGAGCTGATGTTGGGTCTCCCCTGCAGGACACACACCCCCTGTCCGGATGCAGCAAACAGCCACTCAGACCTCGTCCACACACGGGCCGCATGGAGTGTGCTCTGTCAGCTGCTTCATGCTGCCTCTTCCCTTAGGGGCCCCTAAGTGCAGACCAGCGACCCTTGGCCACTGTGGCCCACAGGGTTGGCATCTGGTAGGAGGGGGACAGGGAGCTGCCCAGCCCTGGAGCTCAGAGCCACAGTGCCAGCCTCAGCCCCCTCCATCAGTCCCTGAACGTGAGCATCCCTGGGGTGGGGGCAACCCTGGGCTGCAGGGCCTCTGCTGAGGGGTCCTGGTGGCCTGTCCCCTTGTCCCCATGGATGGCACACACGGAGTGTAGGTGAGCGAGCAAGCGACGGGACGGGTGAAGGGACCGTCTGGAGCCTAGAAAACTGAACTGGAGATGCGTCGAGTGGCAGATGGCAGGTGGTGCTGGTGGCACCTCTGCCCTGACGGTTTCAAGACTGCCCATCTATTAATCTTTGCTGTTTTTTTCCAGCCTTTCTCATAAAGATTATGAATCCTGGGGGTCCGTGCAGACACTGAACGTTAAATTTCTGCCTTCAGACCCTAATCACTTTGTTGTTGGCACAGACGTGGTGAGTAACCGTCTAGACCTTTTCCTGTAACTACAGTGGCTTAATAAGTATCTTCATTGGAGCTTAGCTTCCTGTTTGCTCTAATCAGAATGTTGTTTAAATAGTTCCGAGAATACAAGCCTCACCCCGCCTGGTTCCCACCCCCCCTCACCCCGCATCCAGGGCCTCGTCAGCCACGGCAGCAGACGGGACGTCAGAGTGTCTCCCAGGCTGTTCCGGCCCCAGCAGCAGGGCCCGAGGCCTGTGAAAGTGACCGTGATTGACTTCTCACCATTTGAGGAGCCTGTGTTCCTGGTAAGGACACCTGTTTGTAGGCACTGACGCCTTGGCAGCACCTGCTGAAGTTTCCAGCACTTGGGTCTGTATGCGTTGCCTCCTGGCTTCCTGAAGTCCCGTCTGCATGGTCAGTACTCATCTGCGTGGTCAGTACAGTTTGTTCCACTGCACTGTTGTGTGGATCTTCTTTACACTTTTTATTCTGACCTAATGTAAGTTTGTAGAGAAGTTACAAGGCTGGCGCAGAGCACTCCACATGCAGTGGCCTGTGTGTGGCCAGGGTGCTCCACCCCAGGGTCTGCGTGTTCATCTCCTGTGGTCACAGGTCAGTCTGTCAGGCCTGCCCCGTGACTGCCCCACCAGTGTCCTTTGTGAGTGGGATTGTGGCCCCAGTCAGGAGTTCTGTCCACCTACTGTGTCTCATCCTCACTGCCTTCACCTGGGAACAGGCTCAGCACCTCATAGAGGGCCTGGGTACCTGACACCCTGAGGCTGGGGGTGTCTCCTCGTGGTTAGAGGCAGGCCTTGTCCTGACTATGGGCTCCTCTTTCCCAGTCTGATCAGCCAGGGCCAGGCGGGGAGATGTGTGGACTGAGCTCCTGCTGCTCCCAGGGCAGATCTGTCCCCAGGGAGGTTCTGTCCCCAGGGTGGTTCTGTCCCAGGGCAGATCTGTCCCAGGGAGTTTCTGTCCCCAGGGCAGATCTGTCCCAGGGCAGTTCTGTCCCCAGGGAGGTTCTGTCCCCAGGGCGGTTCTGTCCCCAGGGCAGATCTGTCCCCAGGGAGGTTCTCTCCCCAGGGCTGTTCTGTCCCCAGGGAGGTTCTGTCCCCAGGGTGGATCTGTCCCCAGGGCGGATCTGTCCCAGGGCGGATCTGTCTCCAGGGAGGTTCTGTCCCAGGGCGGATCTGTCTCCAGGGAGGTTCTGTCCCCAGGCAGTTGTGTGCCCAGGGAGGTTCTGTCCCCAGGGCGGATCTGTCCCCAGGGAGGTTCTCTCCCCAGGGCTGTTCTGTCCCCAGGGAGGTTCTGTCCCCAGGGTGGATCTGTCCCCAGGGCGGATCTGTCCCAGGGCGGATCTGTCTCCAGGGCGGTTCTGTCCCCAGGGCAGATCTGTCCCCAGGGCGGATCTGTCCCAGGGTGGATCTGTCCCAGGGCGGATCTGTCTCCAGGGAGGTTCTGTCCCCAGGGTGGATCTGTTCCCAGGGCAGTTCTGTCCCCAGGGCGGTTCGGTCCCCAGGGAGGTTCTGTCCCCAGGGATGTTCTGTTCCCAGGGTGGTTCTGTCCCAGGGAAGTTCTGTCCCAAGGAGGTTCTGTCCCCAGGGCGGATCTGTCCCCAGGGCGATTCTGTCCCAGGGAAGTTCTGTCCCAAGGAGGTTCTGTCCCCAGGGCGGTTCTGTCCCCAGGGCGGTTCTGTCCCAGGGCGGTTCTGTCCCCAGGGCGGTTCTGTCCCAGGGAGGTTCTGTCCCCAGGGCGGTTCTGTCCCAGGGAGGTTCTGTCCCCAGGGCGGTTCTGTCCCCAGAGTGGTTCTGTCCCAGGGCGGTTCTGTCCCCAGGGCGGTTCTGTCCCAGGGAGGTTCTGTCCCAGGGAGGTTCCGTCCCCAGGGAGGTTCTGTCCCAGGGCAGTTCTGTCCCAAGGAGGTTCTGTCCCCAGGGCGGTTCTGTCCCCAGGGCGGTTCTGTCCCAGGGAGGTTCTGTCCCCAGGGCGGTTCTGTCCCAGGGAGGTTCTGTCCCCAGGGCGGTTCTGTCCCCAGAGTGGTTCTTTCCCAGGGCGGTTCTGTCCCCAGGGCGGTTCTGTCCCAGGGAGGTTCTGTCCCCAGGGCGGTTCTGTCCCCAGAGTGGTTCTTTCCCAGGGAGGTTCTGTCCCCAGGGCGGTTCTGTCCCCAGGGCGGTTCTGTCCCCAGAGTGGTTCTGTCCCAGGGCGGTTCTGTCCCCAGGGCGGTTCTGTCCCAGGGCGGTTCTGTCCCAGGGAGGTTCTGTCCCCAGGGCGGTTCTGTCCCAGGGAGGTTGTGTCACCCTGTTGTTTACTCCATGTGAGCCTCCCTGGTTGGAAAACTTCCTTTCCTCTTTGTGTATTTTTCTTTCTTGACGTGGACACAGGGCTTTTCAGTGTCCTCAGTGGGTTCAGAGTCACTGCCTCTGTTTACTCTGCTCTCACATGGTGCCCCTGGGGCAAGGGCACTGGATCTGTGAGTGCCTCTTGCTTTCTGGTACAGGAACCCTTGGGGTCAGCCGTTCCTCCAAGGAGTCTTGGCTCCTGCTGGGAGAAGGACACCTGGATAGCAGGCTGGGCAGTCAGAGTGTCGTTGTAAGGACATTGTCACGGTGTCCTCTTACCCTGCGCCCCAGGTGCAGGCTGGCCTCGGGGCCCCCGCCCTCCCACAGTGCAAACCTGGTTCCTGTTATCTGTACTAAGTCTACTTCCTCCATTTCGGGACTCACAGAACCTTTTGTGATTGCTGTCTGTTGCCTCTGCTTTTTTGGAAAAATTAAATATGTGAAAAATTAAATATATTGAGTAAAAAGGAGTTAATTTTAGTAGGCTAAAATTTATTCTTTTACTAGACCAGCTAAGTTTTGTTTTATGGGAAATTCAATTGAAAAGGAATATAAAACCATATTATTGGTACAAATGTATGTGGGTTTTTATTTTTAAGTCAGTCTTTCCAGTCTTAATGTCCTATGTTTGAATCAATGATATTCAGCTTTGTTAAAAAATAAACACCTATTTATATATTCACTGAATTCACTGATTATTAGCCCTCTTTGGAGGGGAGGAGGTACAGAGTGTGTCAGGATCTCCAAATGCCCACCTTTGTAATTTGTGAGAACAAGATGGAATGTTACAATTTTATGTTTGGGGAAACAAAAGAATAAACCAGATGTTTTTGCTGTGTAAGTGTGAAAGCTAATGTTCTGAGAATTTTCCTTGGCTGCTCGGTTTGAGTGAACGAGAGAGAACTGTGATGCGCTTTCCCTGCCTCCCCCAGGCCGGCTGTTCTGACGGCAGCATCAGGCTGCACCGGCTGACGGCAGAGTGCCCGCTCCTGCAGTGGGACTACAGCACCGGCGGCCGCGCCGTCACTGGCCTGCAGTGGTCCCTGACGAGGCCGGCCATGTTTCTGGTGCAGGATGATACATCCTGCGTGTACGTGTGGGACCTCCTGGAGAGCGATCTGGGGCCTGTGGCCAGGCAGCCCATCTGTCCAGACAGGTGAGATGCCACAGTGACTTCTTCAGACGCGTCCCTGCTGGTCTTCCATCCTGATTTACGTAAAGGGCCAGCGTACTTTACTCTGGTGGTTGTGCTAATCTTAATCTCTCAGTCGTGTCCGACTCTGCGACCCCATGGACTGTAGCCCGCCAGGCTTCTCTGTCTATGGGATTCTCCAGGCAAGAATCCTGGAGTAGGCTGCTGTTTCCTTCTCCAACTTTATATTTACTTATATATTTAAATTTAAATATCACTTTTATATTTAAGTTCTGAAAAAGCCACTTTAAAATGGGTTCATTTCATAATAGCCCAAAATAGTCTCAGGATTAAAGAATTATTATCTATTGTTTTTCATTTATATTGAGGTATAATTGATATAAAATATGCTAGTTTCAAGTGTACAATATGATGATTTGATATTTGCATATATTATCAAAGGATTACATCTGTCACCTCACATAGTCCCAGAATTTTTTTCTTGTGATGAGAACTTTTAATGTTTATTCTCTTAGCAACGTTCAGATTTGCAATAGTGTTATTAAGTACATTTTTCATGTGCACTGCTTCCCGTGACTTGCTGTTTAATGACTAGAACTCGTATGCCTTCACCTGTTTGGCCCGACCCCACCCCTTCGTTTGGCCGCCAGTCAGTTCTCTGTGCGCTGAGCTTGTTTTCGACGGGGGCTCACGTGTGAGTGAGGCCACACAGTGCCTGTCCTCTGCCTGGTGTCACTTCGAGTGGTGCCTCGGTCCGTCCATGCTGTCATGGTGGCTGACGGAAGCCGTGCGAGCCGGGCCCCTCCCGTGGCTGCACGCTGACTCACAGCTGCGCCCTGTTGGTTTGGGGCCTAGAGTTGGTGCTGAGGATGCTGTGGCCCACGTGAGGGAGACTTTTCCCAGTATGAACCCTCCTGTGCCCCTGGGGTTGCCCCGACACTCGGGTTGTTCCCACGCCCGGCTGGTGTGAGCAGTGCAGCAGTGGACGTGGGGACGTGGAACCCCATCCCCACGTGGGATGGGGACGTGCACCTCTTTGAGATACTGACTTCATTTTCTTTGGATAAATACCCGGGAGTGGAATTGCTGGATCCACGTTAGTTCTATTTTTAAATCTTGAGAAGCGTCCGTGCTGTTTTTCACTGTGTCTTCCCCAGTTTACGTTCCCATCTACAGTGACCAAGGGCGTCCCTCTCTGTCCTCACCAACATTTGTTGTTTCGCATCTTTCTGATGGTGGCCACTCTGATGTTGATGTCTCTCTGTCCTCACCGACATTTGTTGTTTCGCATCTTTCTGATGGTGGCCACTCTGATGTTGATATCTCTCTGTCCTCACCGACATTTGTTGTTTCGCATCTTTCTGATGGTGGCCACTCTGATGTTGATATCTCTCTGTCCTCACCGACATTTGTTGTTTCGCATCTTTCTGATGGTGGCCACTCTGATGTTGATATCTCTCTGTCCTCACCGACATCTGTTGTTTCGCATCTTTCTGATGGTGGCCACTCGGATGTTGATATCTCTCTGTCCTCACCGACATCTGTTGTTTCGCATCTTTCTGATGGTGGCCACTCGGATGTTGATATGTGCGTGTGGCTTTTATCTGCACGTCCCTGTTGATCACTGGTGCCCAGCGTCTCCCACATGCCCGCCATCTGAGTGTCGTTTTAGAAGCACATCTGTTGAGGCCTTCTCCCCACTTTGTAACTGGCTTACTTGTGGGTTTGTTTTTTTTTGCTATTTAGTTGTATGAGTCTTTATATATTTTAGATACTAACCGTTTAACAGACATAGGATTGGCAGATGTCTTCTCCATCTCTAGGTGGCCCTTCCTGTTTGTTTTTGGCTTCTTCTACCCTCTTAGTCATCCCACCTGTTTGCTTTTGGAGTCAGATCCAGAAAACCATCCCCGACTGATGTCAGGGAGCTGCCCGCTGTGTTTTCAGCATTTCTGTTCCTCCTGCTCCCCCCGGGGGAGGTGGGTAATCAGGTGACTCAGCATCACACAGCATGTGTTTCTTCATTTCAGGTTGGTGGCCATGACCATTGTGGGGGAAGCAGAGAAAACCCGTGGCAGCTTCCTGGCTCTGGTGCTGGCCAGAGCCTCTGGCAGCATAGACGTCCAGTACCTGCGGCGGGAGTGGGCAACCCCGGCCAGTGACGAGCTGCAAAGGCTGCGGCTGCTGCTTCGGGAAGCCCTGTAGGTGGCGAGACCCCGAGATGAAGTTGTGCGGTGGCTCCAAGCTTACATCAGATGCATGTACATTTGTATAGATAGAAAGCGTGTGTCTGTACAGAATTAATTTTCAAAATTATTGCTTTAATATGCCATAAATAAATCACTATTTTTGAATGGAAACAGCAAACCTTTTAGTGTATACTAAACTCCAAAGGCAACAGAGAGCCATATAGACACTGTTTTCCAAGGATATTTCTACTTGTTTTCAAAACAGCTTTGTAAAATTTATTATTAGATTTTTAAACACTCCAAATGAAAATTTATTTTAATGAACAGTTTTCTTAGTCTTACATAAAATGATATATTCACTGGTTTAAATTAAAGACCTGATTCCAGTGGAATGACCTCCCACTGTGTGCTCCTGGACTTTCTTGGGCTTCTTCTACGGGAGACGTTGGAATGTCTGCTTCGGCACGTTTGCTTTACGCTTTAGTGTATTAGCTTTGAGTAAATATGACATGAGTGTATAAGTTCTCTTATCTATATAGTTATCATAGCAGTTTAGGGGCGGGAGAACCCTGGGCTGATGGTCTCTGCTCACACCCGGTATCACTGACATGGCGACAGGTGAGTGGTCAGCGTGGGGAGGGGTTTGTTCTCTCTGGGCCACAAGCAGCTGCTGCTGTGTGCCAGTGACAGGAGGGTTAAACCCAGAACTGGGAGCTGGCGGAGAACACAGGCTCCCAGGGCCCCCTGGCCGATGTTCTCTGAGTTCCTCGTAAATCCCTCAGCTGCCCATGGTCCTCTTAGAGCCCTGTGCCCTGCTGCATCTGCTGGTGTGGCCCTTGCTGTGGCTAGCTCAGAGCCACTTTCTCTCCAAGGCCTCCCCTGGTCCTGCCTCTGGAAGTCTCCTGCTGCTGTTCAGTCACTCAGTCGTCTCTAACTCTCTGCAACCCCATGGACTGCAGCATGCCAGGCTTCCCTGTCCTTCACCAGCTCCTGGAGCGTGCTCAAACTCAGGTCCATCGAGTCGGTAATGCTATCCAACCATTTGATCCTCTGTTGTCCCCTTCTTCTCCCACCTTCAGTCTTTCCCGGCATCAGGGTCTTTTCCAGTGAGTTGGCTCTTCGCATCAGGTGGCCACAGTATTGGAGCGTCAGCCTCCGTTGCCCTCTGGCTGCTCCATAAGTGTCAGCCTCAGGGTCTCTGCCCACTTGTGGATGAGCTCCAGGGAGTGGGAGCATGCTTGTCTCATTGGTGGTCAGAGCCCCAGTGTCTGACTGAGCCCAGCTCCGTGAGGGTTTCCTGGAGGAGCCGCTGAAGGAATCTGATGCAGAAAGAACTTTATCAGCATCACTGCTTCAGTGCGAAAACTTCACTTTGAAAGTGTTCAGCCCTCCATTCATCTTTTTTTCCTGAATGGACTAACGTACCTGAACATAATTTGGCTTCAATATCTAGCTATTTGTAATCTTGTGTTGCTTTTTTACATTTAAGAGATTTGAGGAAAAGCAATCAAGATGGGAAACAGTAAACAAGACTGGTCCAGGGCCTGGCCTGCGGGTTTGGGTTCTGTCCTCTAGACAGTCGCCTGCGCCTGCTGAGGGTTTTGCTCCTTCCGTGTGATCGGTCTGGGGAAACAGCGTGTTGTGTGGTGTGGTGTCAATACCCAGGAAGTGACAGGTCTGGAATGACAGAGCAGAGCAGAGCGGAGAGCTGCTCCGAGCCCCGTGTCTGCCCCTCACCCTACACCCAACATTTGCAAATGTTTGTGGAACCGCCCCTTGCACCTCCCTAAGCCCTGGAGTGGCTCCACCCGCTGGGTCAGCAGCCGCCTCCCAGCAGAGCCAGGTCCTCAGGGCTGTGTGAGCAGGGCCGAGCTGAAGCTCTAAATCTGTCAGGATTCTTTAATTTGTTTACAGTGGTTAGAAGAGAAGAATTCTCTTAAATATGGTGGTATCATAGTTGTTGCAAGGAGGAAGCCAATTCTGACTCCATGTTGGAAACTGTTTCTTTGGCTTGTTTTTGTTATTACAGTCATACTCAATGGCTTGCCTGCAGGACCCTGCCCCCCTGTTCGACTGTAAACTAAAGTGCCTTGTTCAGCTCAAGGAGAGAGAGTTCATCCCTGCCCACCTGTGAATAGAAGAGGTTAACAGACCCCTTCCAAAGGCTGGACATTCCCTTGGAGACGTTTTGCAAGACTAAAGACCCTTTGGCCACCTGATGCGAAGAACTGACTCATTTGAAAAAACCCTGATGCCGGGAAAGATTGAAGGCAGGAAGAGAAGGGGACAACAGAGGATGAGATGGTTGGATGGCATCATCGACTCAATGGACATGAGTTTGAGTGAACTCCAGGAGCTGGTGATGGACGGGGAGGCCTGGCGTGCTGCAGTCCATGGTCACAAGGAGTCGGACACGACTGAGCAACCGAACTGAACTGAGAGACCCTTTACTTTACTTCCCCACTGCATCTCCCTCTCTGTTCTGCCTTTTGCCTTTAGTTTCTCATTGCTCTTTTCTCTCTCATCTATAAAAGAACCTGGCATCCAGACCCCGATAAGATGGTTATTTTGAGGCTCTAGCCTGCTATCCTGTTGGTCTCCCAGCTTCCCGACTAAAGTCTCCTCCCTGCCTCAACACCTCGTCTGTTGGATTCATGGGCCTGTCGTGCAGTGAACAGAGTGAGCTTGGACTCAACACAGTAGAGTATTACTGGTTCTTGCTCACAGTTTTACTTGGATGAAGATATAAACTATCACACATCAAGGACTCACCAAGAGCTGGAGATGTATATCCAGTTTTTCAGCAAATAAATAATCTCACACTGTTCTGTAGTTAAAAAAATAATAAAGATTTACAAATAAACTGAAGTAAGAAAAAGGTAATTGTATCTGGACCATCCAGAGGCAAATACCTTCAATATTACTGGATTTCTTTCCTGTGTCTTTTTTTCCCTCACTTTTTAAGCAACTTTACTGAGATGCAGTTCACATACAATTCACCCATTTACAGTGTGCAGTTCAATGGCTTTGGTATCAAAACCACAGGGTTGGGACTTGCCTGGTGGTCCAGTGTTAAACTCCACCTTCCAGTGCAGGGGAGGAGGGTACCATCCCCCACCCGAGAACTGAGACCCCACATGCCCCAGAGCTACTGAGGCCACCCTCCACAAGTAGAGAGTCCGTGCACCACAGTGAAGATCCCCTGTGCCACAGACCCAACACAGCACATGGTGAGTGTGCTGTAAACCCAGTGTGCGAGTAAACCCAGCTTTAGAACATTTCTGTATCTGCAGAAAGAAATCTCGTGCCCAGTTGTCCAATAGCAGTCTCTCCCCATGGTCCCTAGTCCCACCAGCCCAGGATGGACACTGAACTACTTCATGTCTCTGTAGGTTTGTCCATTCTGGATATTTCATACAAGTGGAATCACATATAATATGTGGCCTTTTATGACTGGATTCTTTCACTTACATGATGATGTTCACAAGATTCTTCCGTGTATCAGTACTCCATTTCTTTTTATTCAATTATATGGATCTACCACATTTTCTTTATTCATCATCTGGACATTCGAATTGTTTCCAGTTTGGGGCTGTTGGCTACTGGGAGTATTTGTGTACTAGTTTTTGTGTGTTTTCATTTTACTTGGGTACACATCTTGGAGTGGAATCCTTGCCAACACTCACCATCTGACGTTCTGATTATAACCCGTGTGTGCATTGGTGTCTCAGTGTGGGAGTTGGTGATGGACAGGGAGGCCTGGCGTGCTGCAGTTCGTGGGGTCACAGAGTCGGACACGACTGCGTGACTGAACTGAACTGAAAGACCAGTGATGCTGAGCATTTTCTCCTGTGCTTTTCAGCCGTTCATACATATCAGCCCTTTACAGAAACGTTTATGCAGATTGTTTCACCATTTTTAAATTGGGCAATTTATCTTTGAAATTGTTGACTAGTGTTTTTCATATTTTTAGATATGTCTCTTATCAAATACATGATTCACAGATATTTCCTCTAACTTTGTTGGTTGTCTTTTCCCTTTCTTGACGGTTTACTTTGTAACGCAATTTTCTAATCCTGATGACACCCAATTTTTTTCCTTCTGTTGCTCCTGCTTTTGGTGTTATGTCTAAGAGGCTTTGCCTAACGAGAAATTGCAAAGACTTACTGTATGCTTCTTTAAGCGTATTCTAGTTTCAGCTCCTAACTTTGGTTCTTTGATCCATTCTGGGCTAATTTTTGTACATAGTGTGAAGTAGATAGGGTCCCAGTATCATTCTTTTGCATGTGACTGTACCATTGTCTTTTTTATGAGATATTTATACGCAGTCAGGATGAAAATTCTGCCCCTTGCTATGCTTCCTTGTCCTGAAGACATGTTTGGTCTATCCATGGAGAGGGTCAGCCTCCTCAGTAGCGCCGAGCCTGGCCAACCTTTCCTGCAAGACCCAGAGACAGTGCCTGCCTTCCTGCCACGTTTTAGGCCCGCACCCTGCTCTGCAAGAACTAACAACTAGGTTACTAGCTCTGTGTTGCTGCACAAAGGCCTCCATTCTAGTGGGACATTCTACCCAAGGGCTCCATTCTAGTGGGACATTCTGATCCAAGGGCTCCAATTCTAGTGGGATATTCTACCCCAAGGCTTCCTTCTAGTGGGACATTCTAATCCAAGGGCTCCATTCTAGTGGGACAATCAACCCCAAGGGCACCATTCTAGGGGGATATTCTACCCCAAGGGCTTCATTCTAGTGGGACATTCTACTCCAAGAGCTTCATTTTAGTGGGGCATTCTAATGCAAAGTTTCCATTCTAGTGGGACATTCTACCCAAAGGGCTCCATTCTAGTGGGATATTCTAACCTAAGGGCTCCATTCTAGTGTGACAGTCTAACCCAAAGGGCTTCCTTCTAGTGGTACTTCTAACCAAGGGCTCCATTCTAGCTGAATGTTCTGTTCCAAGATCACCATTCTAGTGGACATTCTATTCCAAGGGCTCCATTTCTAGTGAGACATTCTCTCAAACGGCTCCATTCTAGTGGGACATTCTACCCCAAAATCTCATTCTAGTGTGACATTCTACCCAAGGGCTCCATTCTAGTGGGACATTCTACCTCAAAGGCTCCATTCTAGTGGGACACTCTACTACAAGGGCTCCGTTCTAGTGGGACATTCTGCTCCATGGGCTCCATTCTAGTGGGATATTCTGCTCCCAGGGCTCCATCTTGGTGGGACATTCTGCTCCAAGGACTCCATTCTAATGGGACATTCTACTTCAAGAGCTCCATTCTAGTGGGACATTCTATCCCAAGGGCTCCATTATAGTGGGACATTCTTCACCAAGAGCTCCATTTTAGTGGGATATTCTAACGCAGGGGCTTCATTCTAGTGGGACATTCTACCCCAAGGGCTCCATTCTAGTGGGACATTCTACCCCAAAATCTCATTCTAGTGTGACATTCTACCCAAGGGCTCCTTCTAGTGGGACATTCTATCCCAAAATCTCATTCTAGTGTGACATTCTACCCAAGGGCTCCTTCTAGTGGGATATTCTACCCAAGGGCTCCATTCTAGTGGGACATTCTACCCCAAAATCTCATTCTAGTGTGACATTCTACCCAAGGGCTCCTTCTAGTGGGATATTCTACCCAAGGGCTCCATTCTAGTGGGACATTCTACCCCAAAATCTCATTCTAGTGTGACATTCTACCCAAGGGCTCCTTCTAGTGTGACATTCTACCCAAGGGCTCCTTCTAGTGGGACATTCTACCCAAGGGCTCCTTCTAGTGGGATATTCTACCCAAAAGCTCCATTCTAATGGGACATTCTACACAAGGGATCTGTTGTTGTGGGATGTTCTACCACAAGGGCTCCATTCTAGTGAGACATTTTACACCAAGAGCTCCATTCTAGTGGGGAATTCTACCCCAAGGGCTCTTCCTAGTGTGATTTTCTACCCCAAGAGCTCCATCTAGTGGGACATTTTACCCCACGGGCTCCATTCTAGTGGGACATTCTGTTCCAAGGGCTTCCATTCAAGGGGGATAGTCTACTCCAAGGACTCCGTTCTAGTGGGACATTCTACCTCAAGGGCTCCATTCTAGTGGTACATTGTATCCCAGGGCTACATTATAGTGGGACATTCTACCCAAGGGTTCCATTGTAGTGCGACATTCTACCCCAAGAGCTCCATTCTAGTGGGACACGCTACTCCACAGGCTCCATTCTAGTGGGACATTCTGCTCCAAGGGCTCCATTGGGATATTCTGCTCCAAGTGCTCCATTCTTATGGGACATCCTATCCAAGGGCTCCATTCTAGTGGTACATTCTACTCAAGGGCTCCATTCTTTTGGACATTCTACCCCAAAACTCCATTTTACTGGGAGATGTAGCCAAAGACTCCGTTCTAGTGGGATATTCTACCCAAAGGCTCCATTCTAATGGACATTCTACTGAAGGGCTCCAGTCTAGGGAGACATTCTACTTCAAGGGCTCCATTCTAGTGGGACATTCTACCCAACAGGCTCCATTCTAGTGGGACATTCTACCCAAGGGCTCCATTCTAGTGGGATATTCTACCTTAAGGACCCCATTCTAGTGGGACATTCTGCTCCAAGGACTCCACTCTAGTGGGATATTCTACCCAAAGGCTCCATTCTAGTGGGACATTCTGCACCAAGGGCTCCATTCTAGTGGACACTGAGTTCTTCTTGGTGTGTTTTTTTGGGGTGATTTTAGGAGGTAACTTTGAGGATGCAAAGTAAAATTTGAAGATGTTTCCAAATGTCTGGGTTTTTAAATGAGTCACATAAAGGGTATATTGAAATTGCACTTCTCTTATTTTCATTAGAAATAGAGCATCAGATAATCTAGAGGTAGCTTTAAGGCTTAATGAAGCACAATTATTCTTAAATAAAATCAAGAATATGACCCATCCCATAATGCTCAACCCTATCATGTACAAAAGAAACCCATGGCCTGTTCTCTGCACTATCTGCCCTTTGAGCTGTTTTTCAGAAGCTCTGGTGGGTTGCACAAATCTGTTTGCCCTGATCCATCCTGTGCTTTGGAGGCCAGCTGGCCCTTTGCTAAGATTTCAATCTGCAGCCAAGAAACAGAACCACTAACAACTGGCTAATCTGTCCAGATGCAGGGCAATGTTCCCTTAGTTCTCACAGGAGCATCTGTGCCATCTGTACTGGTAGGGCACGCCCTACAATCCACTTACATTCAGAAGTGTGCTGTACCCATGAGGAAGCCAGAAGTGTGCCTGCTGCAGGTCAGGGATGGCCTGTCCCTGTGCAGGGAGACACGACCCTACCTGAAACCGTCAGCCCAGCCAGTATCAGGCTCTCAGCATCAAGAGAAGCACACGTCCCATCTTCTTCCTCAGCCTTTGTACACAGAGCAGATGAGGGGGTGGGAAGGGGAATGGTGGGCTGGGAAGACCTGGGCTCCAGGTTTCCCTGCTATTTGGCCATCAGCTCATAGTCAGTGGTATGCCTGCTAACTTTTTATTTTAATACTTCAGACTGAAGAGGTTTTGAAACTATTTGAAGTCATAATTAGGGACTGAAACTGAAGTTATGGTTTCGCGGTGTGTGGTATGACAGAGGCAGGGAGCTGTAGCCCACCAGGCTACAGGGCTGGGCTAGGAGTGTGAGCACATGTCTGCTTCATTTCCTCTGGTGTTGGTTCTGAGATGCACCTTGATTCCAGAAACATCAGCGCACAGCAAGCACCGCAGCTCAGGGGCACGTCTGTGCCTGTCATCTGAGAACTCAGTGGCATCACCTCACCCCTTGCCAACTGGAGACCCAGAGATAGCCGTTCTTCCCTGCTCACCGGGGCTCCAGGACCCCCGGTCAGAGTCTGGCTCCTGCCTCCAGTGGCTGCTGGTGTCTGGAGAGCAAGGCCAGGACACCCACTCAGAGCACCGTGTTGCTAGACACAGCCATGTGGCTTGTCTGCTCCCATCAGTTCCTTGGTCAACCTGCCCAGAAAGCGCAGGATAGTCTGGGCTGGGTGACATGCACACACCCAAATTCCAGCCCCCAAAACCTGTTCAGGAACCACTTCCAGCCCCACAGGTCCCCTTGCTTCTTGTGAAAACGTTTACCCATAAAATGTGCAAAATACAAATGTTTACCCATAAAATGTGTAAGCATACAAATGTTTACCCATAAAATGTGTAAGTATACAAACATTTACACATAAAGTGTGTAAAGTGTGGCAGCTCTTGCCACACTGAGGACTACTCCCGCTTCTCTGGGCTGGTCCTGGTCATCGGAGACTTTCCTGCTGAGTCCTGTGGGCCTGGCCTTCAGCGACTGTCCCCATATGAAATCTGAGACACTGAACGCAGTGCAGAGGAGCCGAGCTTCCTTCTGACTCTGAAAGCCTGTGTTTGTGACTGCTTAGATGACTCACAAGACCAGCGCCCTGTGGCTCCAGGACAAGCAGAGTGCTGGGTGGCACTCGGAGATTTGAGGGAGACTTGCTGAAAGGTGAGCTCAACCCTTTCCCCTGAGGGAAGTCCAGCCAGGCTTCCCCACGCAGGGCCACAGGCCGCCCTGGGCAGAGGCTGGGGGCCCCTCAGTGACTGACCAGTCCTGCAAGGCGGGAACCCAGGCCTCTTCTGGAATGAGCCCTGGGCCTCACAAGGGGCCTCTCACTGGACCTGCACACACACAGTGGCTCTTTCCTTCCCGTAACCTAAAGGAGGGGCTCCGGCAAGCTCACCCACAGTGGTGCCCCACGGAGGCAAACCACACAGGTGACGCAGGCTCCCGCTAGGACCTGTCTGTCCCCTGGGGTGGTCCTGGTCCCCCGAGACCCAGCTCCGGGCCGGCTGAGACGGCCAGCGCACATCTCCCCCGTCACCCCAGGTCTGGCAGCTGCCCCAGCTTTGTGTCAATAGCCCAGAGATTGAGCACGGCTCACCCAGAGGCCTTAGATTCGGGGCACTTTTCACAAACACCCTGAAGAGGGCGTCAGAGGAAAAGCAAAAGTTAGAGGAGGGTGCTTCCGGGAAAGGGTCGAACCTGATCATTCAGCAGGCTTTTTCCCCAAATCCCGTTCACCAGCCCCTCAGGCCAGGCGGAAACTTCTGTGCCCAGATTGCCTCAATTTAGGTGCAAAGCAGTCTCAAACTGACTGCAGGGTCCTCAGCGTCGAATCTGTGATGACCTCACCCTCCCGCCCAGCACTTTTGAGGGTGGGAAGGGGGCGCAGGGAGGGAAAACGCCTCCTTTCCCGCTGACCGTGGGAGTCAGGCTCAAGGGCGTCCCTGCTGCCCTCTTTCCGCTTAGGCAGCCCCCTCTCCCCGCTGTTTTGCAGTAACGAGTGTGGGAGTGCATTCTCTCTCCCTTGCAGGATTTATAGAGGCGCTGGTCTCTGCTCCACCGGCTCTTAGGGGGCCGTCCTGGGAATTCCCCAGAGTCTGGGTGACAGTGAGAGTTTCTCTGGGAGAGTGATCTCTGAGGTCACTCGGCTCTATTAACGACTGTTTATCAGAAGCCGGTCTTCCTCATTTTCCTTCTTAGTGTTATAGGACAACCTCCTCTCATCACAGGCTCATCACAGGCTCAGCTTCCGTGTCTTCTGAAAGGGCCTTCTACCTCGTCTGTTCTGTTATAAATAATTGGATGACTGAAGTTTTCTTTATCTATCAATATTAGAACCTCTTTTCTTCTGAATTAACTGTGCATTTATTTATATGTAAGTAATCTGGGATTTATGAGTGGATATTATTCCAAACTTCCTTTACACTTGTTGTTTGGGAGTCAAATCCTTCTTCAGCCCTGTAAGGGGCGATTATTTTACTTTTAATCCAGCCCCTCCTATTATGTAAAGGATGGAGAAGCAACCACCTCACAGAGAGGTTCCCGTGAGACTCCAGTGGGGCTTGGGTGGAGCAGTCGCCTGCAGAAACCAGGATGTGGGAGGAAGAGCTTGGTGGCGGCAGCTGGGGGGGGGGGGGAGGGTTTATTGGAACCGACTTGCCCCGAGTTCGTCCCCCGTGGCCTCTCTGGCGTGTTGATCTCTGAAGCCACCTTTCCTCCTGATTTCAGCCACTGGCCCTTCACTGCTTTCCACGGGGCCCTCTTTGTCCCCCAGGGGAGGCATCTCCCAGGTCCACTCACCACAGGAGGGGTGGGCACAGAGCCCTTCCTCACACTCTCAGACCCTGGAAGTTTTGTTTATTTGTTTGAGTTTTAGAAACAGTCTGAAACACAGAAGGAATGGAAAAGAGACAGGAAGCCGGGGGAGCAGGTTCCTAGAAGGCCCCGAGGGGCTCCTCAAGCGTCTTCTCCAAGGTCAGCTGCTGGTCGGGGTGCACAGTTGTGCCTCTGTGATGGGGCGTCTCACACGACTCCCCACAGAACACCTCGTGCAGTGGCCCCTGACCCCGTCCCATGTTTCTGTCTTTCTGACACCACTGGACACACAACCCGCTCCTGTCACCTTCCTAAAGGGAAGCAGGCCTGGGGGAGTTAGGGGCACGGATGCTTTGGCCTGTTTTCTGTCTTGCTCCAGCACTTGGATGTTGCAGGAAGGATGGATTTAGACGGTGTTTAGACCAGGGGCCCCTCCTGGCCTGGTTGGGCTCCTTCCACTTGGCACAGAGGCTGTGATGACACCCGTGCATGGAGGGCCGGCAGGTTTAATGAATTTATTCACCTTCCATGTGGAGCATTTAGCACAGTTCCTGGCACAGGGTTAGAGCTGAATACATGTGAGCCTTGTTCTGAGTCAGTTCTGAAGGACAGCTGTGTGCATGAGTGAGTGACAGGTGAGTAACACAGGTAAGTGATGGCCAAGTACAGTGACTTACTGTGGGAAAATGGGAGAGGGGATCCACTGGTGTGTCATGACTCGGGGTTGTGCATGAGAGATCTGCTTATTAGACAAAAGGAATCCAGAGTTTGGGTGTTGTCACAGCAGCAGAATAGCAGAGTGACCCAGAAATGGGGGAAAGTCTAAGATAAAGATGCCCTTTAAAGGCTCCTTTGCTGGCCTCCTGGGCAGGGGGAGCTGTCCGTTGAAGAGGGTCCTGTTTCGCTCCTCTGGGCAGACCCTCACCATCTTTAGCAAGTTTCATTAAACATCCTTTTTTCACCACTTGTTTTAAGTAATTTTTATGTACCACCCTTCTCTCGCTGTGTCTCTTTCTGGGACTCTAACTGCACATCTGTAAACCATGTGATATTGTCCATAGGTCATTTGGGTTTTCTTCACTTTTTAATAAATCTTTTTTTTCATTAACCTGTTCTCAAATTCACAAATATTTTAGTTTGATGTGTTTAATCTAATGTTGATCTCAATCAATGACTTTTTTTACTTTAAATACTATATTTTTCATGTCTAGAATATCTTTCTAGAAAAGTTTCTAAATCTCTTCTGAAAGTTCCTGCTCCTTGTGTATATCCTTTACCTGCAGACTCTTTAACACGTATTTCATAGCTATTCTAACGCCCCTTTACTGCTTAGGCTCTGACTCATTGGTGGGTCTCCTCCTATTGACTGACCTTTAGCTGTGAGTCAGTGTTCCTGTTTCTGCTTGTGTCCCTGGCCTTGTGACGGACACCTCCTGGAGCTGGCTTCCCCCAATGCCCTCAGAAGGGCTGGGCTGTGTGCTGGAGGGTCTTGAGCTCGTGGGGGCTGACTTCACTGCCGGTTAGGATGGATCTATTTCAGTTTCCCCTTGGCTCTTGGCTGTGAGTCATGTTTCTGCCAGTATCTCAGTGGGGAGTCAGCCCAGCCTTGAGCCTGGAGAGACTCAGGCACTATGCTCCAGGGTCCAGGGCAGAGGCCGTCCACTCAGCCCTTCAGTCTCCAGGATCCCTCCTCCCCTGCGCTTGGACTCCTCCAGGGGAGTTCAGTGCAGTTCAGGGGTCACCAAGGGGCTGAGGAGCTGGACTCAGGTCTGGGGACTCCTCAAGCTGCTCTCCCTCCAGGGCCCTGACCTCTAGTGGCCCCGGACATCCTTCAGACGTGGTGCCTTTCATTCTGGCTCTCATGGCACGGCCAGGCCTCCATCATCTGACGGCTCAGAGCCCTGAGACCACAGGGAAGGGCCCTGAGTGCACCTCCCCCAGGCAGCGCAGCCGACGCACAGGGAGCACGGTCTTCATGGGCTGCCTGTGTTGGTGGCTGAGAGAAGGTCCCTGGAGTGGGCGAGGGAACCCCCCCACCCCGGCCCACAATGCAGGCTATGGAGTCTGAGCAAATAAGAGGACTGTTCACACCACTGACTTTTGGGGGTGTGCCTGGTGGCAGCAGGTAACCGATGTGCCTGGAGAGGGAACAGAGGTCACCAGACCCTTATATGGTCATTAGAGCATCGTAACATTTTTAGAGTCACAATGTCTCCTGGACACGAGACAGTGAAAGTCGCTGAGTCGTGTCCGACTCTTTGTGACCCCATGGACTGTATAGTCCCTGGAATTCTCTAGGCCAGAATACTGGAATAGGTAGCCTTTCCCCTCTCCAGGGTATCTTTCCAACCCAGGGATCGAACCCAGGTCTCCTGCATTGTGGGCGGATTCTTTACCAGCTGAGTCACAAGGGATTTGAGCAAACTCTGGGAGATGGTGAAGGACGGGGAGGCCTGGGCTGCTGAAGGCTGTAGGGTGGTAAAGAACCGGACACAACTTGGTGCCTGAACAACACAACAACAGCAACAGTGTCTTATAACGCAGAGCCACGGTGGCGTAGTTTACTTAACAGTACTTACTTCTCTTGTACTTCCTTAGTACACAAACATATTATGTTTTCAATCAATGGCTACTAAGAGTCAACAGAATACAGTGCATTTGAAAAAACTGGGCTTAAAACAAAGTGCTCGTTGACTGCGGACTTCCCCAGAGGGACTGTGGAGGGTGAGTCTCCACCAGGGAGTCAAGGAATAAATAATGAAGCAACACGTAGCTGTATGTACACCAGCATGTGGGACACATGTGTGAAGGGTCCGTTAATAAGAAACAAGGGAGAAGTCCTTGAACCACAGGACCTGCCCCATCCCTCCCCGTTGCAGGAAGGGGGATCCTTTCCAGGGCCCGAAACTGGACTCTAGTCTGACACTCAGAAATCAATTGCCCAAGGAGACACATGTGCTGACAAAGTCAGAGACTTTATTGGGAAGGGGCGCCCAGGGGGAGAGCAGGAGGGTAAGGGAACCCAGGTGCCGGGAGCAGGAGCTCCGCCCCTGGCAAAGGTCATGAGGAAGGAGGCTGGGCATACGCAAAGGCGGGATCGAGCCTCAGGAGTCCCCCCTGGAAATTCTCAAGCATCTACCCCCAAAACCAGAGTCTGCCTACTTTCTGCTTTGTGCTCTCACCTACACCTCTGACTTTACGGGGGACTGTCTCCCACTACCTCTCTCTGAAAAAAAGAGTTAACTTACAGCTCCAGTTAATAAAGTTCCTCGGTGTGATAGTGTTTCAACCTACAAACTCTTTTGGAAGTCCTCCAGCCTGCCTGAATAAGTTCTTCCGGCCACGTGTAATTGCTCAGAGCCTCCCAACTGTGAGAGGCATGAGATGTTCTAAACTGTCTAAATACAGATTCCTTTGAGCAGTTAAAAGATTGATTAGAAATTGTATTGGTGAAGGGTTTTTCACTTGTTGGGCCAATGTTTGCTGCTAAGTCTCCATATCCCTTACCTGCTGTGTCCCTGGCAGTGTATTGATATTAATTGGTGTAAGTAGTAGCTTTAATGTTTGTAACCTGGGACCCTCGAGTTAATTCTTTTTCTTGTTACAGCCCACCACACTTTTGCCCTATAGGAATGCAACTTTAACGCTTTTGGAGGGTGGCGCCTGACTAATCACCTTTAGAGAAAAATAAGTTTTCTGAAGAAAGGGTCTTAAAATGTTAACAGGCCTCTGGGCCAGAAGATGATGCAAATCACCTAAACTTTTGCATATGATAAGTTTGCAGGAAGAAAGCCTGGCTTGCTGCATGACTCTACCCCTTCCCCCATTGTCCTCTATGCATAACTTAAGGTATAAAAACTAGTTTGGAAAATAAAGTGCGGGCCTTGTTCACCGAAACTTGGTCTCACCATGTCGTTCTTTCTCTTACCTTCTGGCTGAATTATTCAGCCTCTTTTCTCCACTGAATTTCCTCACTGAGCTATCCTTATTCTATTACTCTCTATATCCTTAATTAACGTTTAATTAAGCAGTTGTTTCCTGATCCTCGCCGACGCCGTCCCCGCTTCCAATTCCCTGGATCAGCCGGGGCTGGACCCCGGCACCAGGAGAACTGCTCTGTTTTATGGTGATGGGATTAGTTTCCGGGTTGTCTTTAGCCAGTCCTTCTGACTCAGAGCCCTTCCTGGTGGTGCACGCCCTGTTCAGCCAAGATGGATGCCAGAGAGGATTCTGGGAGGTGGTCAGGCGTGTGGTGTCTCCTTTGACCTTTCCCGAACTCTTCCAGTTGGTGGTGGCTTATTAGTTCCGTGTTCCTTACCAGGACCTCCTGTCGTAAAACAACTCTTGCAGATGGTTACTGTGGTGCTTGGCCAGGGTGGGTGGTCTCAGGCAGCGTGTTTCCCCTCACAGTCCCACCCCCGTCAGGGCCTCCTCACGTTACCTTGGACATCTCAGAGATGCAGCATTTGGGACTCAGTTCAGGAAGCTGGGGTCTACACATTTCTCAAGGACGACCAGTCCGTTACGCTGGTTTCTTCACTTGCATGGCCAGAAACGTCAGAGAGTTACTCTGAAAGCATAATAGTGTGGGGGGGAAAGGCGGGAAATAAAATGGAATTTGAAAGAGGAAGTCAGGGCCTTCTTTAGAAGCCAAGACAAATGCCACAAATCTCGAAGAGAAAATGTTCATGCTGGTGATTTTGTTGTTACTATTTGAAGTATGCTCCTTTCTATTAAGAATAATAGAAACTCCTGTATTAAAAATGGCTCCAAATGTTTACATTAGCTCTGGCCCCTCCTGGCTCTGAGATGAAGCTTCCTGTCAGCTGGTATAAACATAAACTCTCTCCATGTGGAAGCGTTCAGTCTAACAGCTAATCTAAAATTAGCTGCTGGAAGAGAAATCCCAAATTAAAGGCATTTATATCCCAGATCAACAACAAATGTTAAAAAATGATGTCCCCAGTTAATTTTTCCATGGCCCAGAAGTGATCATCCTAATTTGCACAGTAGTGTTTGGTAAGGATCATGGAGTCTTCTGATTATGGGAAATCAAGTATTTTTGGATTTCAGAATATTAACATTGGAAGGGGAATCTCTTGCACAAAACCCCAACTGACTTTTTTTTGGCAAGAAACCTACCATTTGATTATACAACTAGACTTTATGAAGCTGATTTTTTCTTGACTATTGTAACTTATTTTAAAAATGGTTTACCGTTTTCTGTTATAAAAGTAATTCATGCTCATAAATGCAGAAGGTTTAGGATGGCAGAGCAAAGAGAAGAGGCCTCGGGAGAAGGGGCCTGAAGGCGGTGGGTTCACAGCCGGGTGGGGTGTCTGGCTGTGTCCAGCACAGCTACTCTCACCGTCTCAGGTCGGCTGAGAAGGTTAACAGGCTCGGTAGGGAGGCCAGAGGTCCTCAAGAGGCAGGAGGAAATAAATTCAAGGGGGCAGACTTTTTTTACTTTGCTGCACAAAATTAAAGGAGCCAGCTTTAATCCTGTGTTGTCATGACGACACCTGGTTCCACCGGAACTTATCTTTATCTCAAACCTTGAGCTAACCAATGTGCTTTTCTTATGGAAATATTTTCTTAAGCTATGTCAATGAAGCTATGTATTTGCTTGGAAACCTGCCTTTCTTCAATACTCATGACAAGTGTTTTCTGACCGGAGATGACTACCCTTCTGCCATTCTCTCTCTAAATGCATGTTGTGGGAGAGGCGCCTGGTGCAACTCTCTCAGTCTTGAGGTGTTTCTTTTATCTGATTAGCAGCTTGCCAACGTATAAAACGCCTTGCTAAAAACTAGCAAGGGGGCACTCGTTCTGTCCCCTTCTGATGTCTCTGTCAGAAGCTTTCTCCATCTCTTTTGCACTTTAATAAAACTCTGCCACACAAACCTCCTAGTGATCAAGCCTTCTCTCTGGTCCTGGATTGAATTCCTCTCCCCTGGGGGCCACAAATCCCAGTGTAGTTCACGGCTCGCAGCCACAACCTTTTATGATCATGTGTACTGACCTGTCTTCACACGACAGCACAGCTCTGTTTCCCTCTCCCTACAGGGCAGCTCTGGACGTCAGCAGCTGTACACACAGCTCTGCATGCTGTGGGCTGAAGGCCTGTGTCCCCCAGATTCACCTGCTGAAACCAAACCTCGGGGGATGGTGTCTGGAGGTGGGCCCTCTGGAGGTGATGGGGTCGGGAGGGTGGACCCCCAGGGTGAGGTCAGTGCTCCCCTGTAAAGACTCAGAGAGCCCCTGCCGCTGGCCCCCCAACTCCTCCGTGAGGCCACGTCTGTGATCCAGAAAGAGCTCCCCCTGGACACGGAGCCTGCCGGGCCTTCCAGCCTCCAGCCTCACAGTGATCTCTCACTGGCGTCCCAAGCAGACGCAGATGGGTCCCGTGGTGGCTTGAAAGTCCCCCAGAGGGTGGTCATTTCCTTCAGCCACGGGGCATCATCTTGTTCACATTTAAGGGTGATGATGGCTGTTCTCCTGTGAGTTCTGATCTGCGATCTCATCACTGAAGCAGCTTGTATCGTGTGCAGCAGCTGTGTCCCCGGGTCCCCGTCAGAGTCACAGGGCTGAGTCAGCTGAGGCGAAGGCGGATGGCGGCAGGACAGGCTTATTGGGAACGGCTTTTTCTCGAAGGCCCTTTCCTGAAACAGCGGCTGCCATGCACAGCGCTGTCCCTGGCACTTTGCTTAGACGCAAACAGGCGACTTTACTTAGTGGGTGGGCTCCCAGCGGGCCGGCTGGAGGTGGGGGCAGAGGGTCCCCCAAACACACACTCCCCTGACCTGGCCAAACCCTAGGCTACCCCTGGGGGGCTGGAGGAGGTGCCAGCCAGGCTCGAGGCCCGGGGACATGGTTGTGGTTGGCGCCTGAGCACTTTCCAGGCTGTCTGCAAGTCACTGAAAGTTTAGAGAAGTTCCTTGTGAAGTACTGTAGAGATGGTAGGGTAAGGGAATTAGAGAAAGAAGGGTGGAGAAAGAACAAGACTGGTGCTTTACAGGAGCATATCACTTTTAATGAGGCGAGAAGCGGCAGCAGTCAGATTAGTGAACTGCTGCACTGACCCACAGAAAGAGTAAGTACATACAGGCATGTATGTGGAAAGCTATTGTCTTAAGGGGGCCTGTTCTTCTCCAAGGTTGTTCGGAGTAGTTATCTTTTAAATGACTGGGGCAAGGAATTCCAGAGATCGGCCAGAGTCTGGGACTGGCTGGGAGCTGGGCGTAATCAACCTTAGTGTCCATTCTTTTCTTTGGGTGAGAGAGTTCTTTGTTTTCTATAGAATGACGTATTTGTAAATACCATGGATGCTGTGGGCTCTTGACAGGTGCTGGTGGAAGGAACGTGGAAGGGCCTGACATGGAAGTGGGTCAGAGCCTGGAGGCTTGAGGTGCAGGCCTGGGGGGCTGGAGCCCTGGGTTCTGGGCCTGACCCGGGTCCGAGAGGGGTGGCTGGGGCTCTGACTGCTGGGGAGCTTGACTGAGGTCTGGTGCACGGTGTGGGGAGCGTGGGGACTCAGCGTCAACACCGGACTCTCTCAGCAAGAAAAGCATTTATTATATAACCAGGCTTCTCTACGGAGCTTTTTTTCCTTTCATTCGAGCAGCACCGCTGTGAACTTAAGTGCCTCCCTTTGATTTCCCACCTCCTTTGTCTTCAAACTGGAGCAGCGTCTGTCTTTCACGCCATTGTTCTGGCAGGTGAGGCTCAGATTTGTTTCGTCCAGCCCCGGCAAGGGTGGCACCTGTCCGGCCTTTTGTTTGGAATCACGCTCTTGGATTTATTAGGTTCCAGTTGACATCTTTAAATTGTAGAGTCTGCTCAGCTGGGAGTGTTCTACATCTTTTCTTATGATGCTCAGTTAAATTATGTCTTTTTAACTAACTGGCTCAGGGCCAGAGGGCCCAAGGCAGATGGGGGCTCCTGTGGCCGAACTGAGAAGATGCCCCAGAACCCCATGGACGCGGAAGCGCCATGCCAACCCCTCACTCCTCCCGGGCCAGGGCCTCCTGATGCCCCCACCCTGGCCCCTCCAAGCCCCCTGACTCTGAAGTGAGAGATGGAGACTGAGGAGGGACCGGGGTCCCAGGGCGTGGCTTCCTCCTGAGCCGGTGGAGAAGCGGGGTCTCAGGGCGTGGCTTCCTCCTGAGCTGGTGGAGAGGCGGGGTCCCAGGGCGTGGCTCTCTCACTGACACGTGGACTCCAGGCGGCACCCGCTGCTGCTATCTGGTCCCGGGCTAGGTCTGCTTCCCTGACCCCGCTCCTTCCTGCCTGCCCCAAACCGGGTGACACTGTGGTCCTTAGCCCGTCATGCGCACAACATAAAATCACCACCTTGACCAGTTTCAAAGGCACAGCTCAGTGGCATTCAGCACACTGGTGGGCAACCCTTTACACCTTCTCTCCAGAACTCTCTCACCGGCCCAAACAGAAACTCTGCCCCCGTCCAACACTAGCTCCCTCCCCTCCCCCAGCCTCCTTCTGTCTCTGTGTGTCTGGCTCCTCTAGGGACCTCACGTGAACAGAAGCACACAGGGGCTGTCTCTTTGTGTCTGGCTTATCTCAGTGAGCACAGCGTCCTCCAGCTTCATCTGTGCTGTGGCGGGTGTCAGGACCTGCTCCCGCTACAGGCCAGATGATGCTCCGCCACATGCCCAGGTCATGTTTTGCTGACCCATCGTCTGCTGTGGACATTGGCGGTGCTTCTCGCGTTGTAGCTGCGATGAGTGATGCATGATGCTGCTATGAACAGGATTGTATCAATATCTCTTTGAGATCCTGCTTTTAATATCTGGGTAACTTTACATTTAATTTTAGAGAAACCAGCATACCATGTCCTGTAGCAGGGTGCACCATTTTACAATCCCAACAGCAGTGCACCAGGGTTGCAGCCTTTTCACATCCTCCCAACACTTGTTGTTTTCTGTCTTTTCCTGGACAAGGGTCACCCTAATGATGTGAGGTGGTATCTCACTGTGGTTTAGATTTGTGTTGCTCTAGTGACCAATGCTGAGACTCTTTGCATGTGCCCATTGGCTGTCTGTTTACCTTACTTGGAGAAATGTCTACTCAAGTCCTTTGCTGTTTTTGAATTGTAGCTTAGCTGGTAATGAATCTGCCTGCAATGTAGGAGACCCTGGATCGACTCCTGGGTTGGGAACATCTCCTGGAGAAGGACATGGCAACCCACTCCAGAATTCTTACCTGGAGAATCCTATGGACAGAGGAACCTGGTGGGCCCCAGTCCATGGGGTCACAAAGAGTCAGACACGACTGAGTGACTAAGTGCACAGTGCACATTTTTGAATTTGGTTGTTGAGTTGCAGGAGTACATTACATATGCCTGAAGTCTTATTTTTATGGTTCAATGTGTCTCTCTGGTTCTCGACACTAAATAACCAGATGCTGCTGTTTCTGGTATGGTCACAGCAAGGGTAAAGCCTGTCCACCCTTGATGGCTTAACCAACACTTTGAGGTTCATTAACCTGAATTCATCTTTTACAATGACACAGCGTTTATAACAGAACACTGTAAAACTGGTTTCAGTGTTTTTGGGGCCAAGCATCACCATGGAGAAACACGTGCATGCATCGTGGGGACCCTTGAACATACCAAAGCACATTGTGAAGGGCCGACCCCAGGGGAGGGCAGGATAGTGCCTTGGATGGCAACACAGCATGGTCTAGTTGATAATCTGGGAGATTATCAGGAGAACCCCACAGCGATAAAGACAAATGATTTTCATCGAAGTGGCGGCCGTTCAGTGAAGAATTAGGACCCACTGGCAAAGGGTCAGCATGTGGCTTCGCTCTCAGGACAAAGGGCTGACGAGGCTGGAGGGCAGCCAGAAGGGCAGGCCGCCCCAGGTGCACGGGAAGACCAGGTTCCAGTGCGCTGAGGCCTGGCCCCTCCCCTGGGTCCCACAGCGTGGGGAGCGAAGGACGTGCTTTTCCCAGGCCCTGTGGGGGCCTTCCCTACACAGCAACCCCCGCCCCCCACCTCAGCCCCCAGGACCAACTCGGGGGTCTCAGATCACACTGTGCAGAATTTTTCTGAAAGGGCTGCTGGATGCCAAACACCAGAAAGAACAATTGTGTTTACTTCCAATTACCTCTTACATGCTCATTTGGACATCATCCAGGGATGGCGCCAGAAGTGTTTGCAAGTTCAGATGGAAACCGTGAGGGGGAGTGTTTGGCTAGGACCTTCCTTCCAGAGTCCTGATCGTGCTTCTGAGAGAAAGGGCATCAAAGTGGGAAGCTGATGAGCCCAAGGGGTGGGCCAACAGCTGTGCAGCTGCCCTAGATTAGGCTACTTTCTGCTCCCAAAGCTCCACACCAGGATACTGATGGCTTTCTTGTTTACAACAATGGAAAGCTGTGAAGAATCTGAGAGTCTGCACACTAAGGGCTGAGTCAAATACATTCTCCTGGGGTCCTCCTGGGGCACGAGGCAGGCGCTGCGACCTATCCGTAGACTCTTCCAGGATGAGGGTCTTTTCGTTTGTCTGTTTACTGACACATCTGGAGAGATGCTCAGTATGTATCACAGATGATGGCGATGTCTCTGCATGGAGAATCGTGTTGAGTACCCAAAGCCTGAAGCTGCAAAGATAAAAGGGATCGACATGCGTGGGGGAGGGAGTGGCAACCAGTGCCCCTCCTGTTGCAGCTCCTCGGCCTCAATCCCTGAATTGTCACATCACCCTCCTGGAATCGCGGGCTGAGAAGGGGCCCCAGAGGCTGGCACCCCTGGAGGGAGCTCGCTTCCTCTCTCAAGCTTTTCACACCAGCTTCTGTGCCCCGGGACACATGACTGACCCAAGCCCATTCAACTGTAGGGGTCAGATGGCCAGGTCTTCCCACGGATCCAGGGGGAGGAAAAATACACAGTGTCCAGATTTGCTAACATGGTCTCCACACCCCAGAGCCCCCCGAGCCCAGGAAGAGGCTCACTGCCCAGCATCTTCTTTGCTGTATTTTCCTCTGTGTGGCAGCTCTGACAACACTTTTAACTCTGTCTCATCAAGGTGCTGACACTGGAGCTAGAAACTGTGAACACACAGTGTTCAGCCCCAAACAGAAGACAGGCTTGTGCAGAAAAGTGGGCAGGGCCGGCCTCACCTGGAGCGGCTCCCGGGTCCCGGGTAGGAGGTGGGCCCCCTCACTTCCCTGCTGGCAGCCCCTCTCCCAGGACATCCTGCGCCCCCGTGCATCACGGCAGTGCTTGGACTGCATGTCCTCCGAAGCAGTCTCTGGGCTTGAACGACTCAGGACGTAAGTCCACACGGATTCCCAGGCAGCTGCAATCTCCACGTGCTCCCTAGTTAAACATGAATGCTGTGAATTTAACTGTGTTCATAATGAACATGCAATTAGAAAAGTTCTTAAAGCATTTGGGGACCCACTGCTCAAAATTTCATGCTCTGGTACAATCAGCTTTCCCTCCGAGATATGTAAAGCAGGTTATTCAGAGTTTAGGGCCACATTTTACATTTTTTAATTTGCCACTCAATGGCTTCAGCTGTTTCAGAAAGTACATCTTGATATTTATTCAACAAATATCTATTGAGTTTAGTGGCATCATTTCTCAAGAAGAAATATAATTGTACTTGAGCAATGGTCTTTGTTAAGTGGTTCAACTAAGTATAAACATAGAAGAAGGCAGGTCAAAACTGTTTGACTGCTAGTAATACTTTGAGAAATTATTTGGATAGTGATTGGGGAAAGCTGCCTTTGGTATAAAAGGCAGCTTAGAGATATAATTAGTTGACTTTCATAGAGGAAAGGAACAGGAGGATTATTTTATCCACCATCCATCCATCATCCATTCATCCACCATCCACCTATCTTTCCTTCCATCCATCCGTCCACCATGCATCCAATCTCTTCCAGTCCCTTTTTATTATGACTGATTCAAGGCGCTCATCCACTTCCTTCTGCCCTAGCCACCCATTAGGGAGAGATTTCCTGGAAGCTTATAAAATCCATCTTTCCTTCTCTCCAAAGGTGGAAATATTGTTATGTCTCCAAGGAGACCCTAAGCCTCAAGATTCTCCAGGAGACTCATCTACTGCCATTCTACTTTTTTGGCCCTAACCCTCCACGGTCGAGCCTAACCGTCTTTTAGACACCATCCCTGATAAACCTTGGTCTATGAGTCACTCTGTGCCACGCATGAAGATTCAGCTGGAGAAAAGAAAACCTCTGCCAAGCGTTCATCGGTATCCACTGAAAGCAGAGGCTGTTGAAGCAATCTAGCGTGTAACTGAAGAATGTGTTAAACGCGGTTGATTGTTCCGCAGAAAGGCCCCTGCAGTAACTCCATGCTCCCTCTTTGGAAACCACTTGGAAGAAGTTGGAGGTCTGTCCAAGACTTAAGAGCCGTTAGCAACATCACTGCACCCTGACACCCAGTTGGGCCGAATGCCCCTCCCCTCTTTGAGCCGCAGCCCTGAGGGCCCACCCTTTACTGTGGTCGACTCTGTAGTGTTTTCTTGAGCACCCCTGCTGGCCTGAGAGTCAAAATGTGTTTGCCTGCATCTGGGAAATCAACAGTTCACATGGACTGGTATGCCTCGGGGCCACACTGAAAGCCCAGTGTTTTTAAGCAGAATTTTAAGATCGAAGTCACCTTCCCTCCAAATTCTTCCCCTTTGCAGCATGTGGACAATATTCCCCACCCTCCTTTGGCAGAAGCACTCTTGGAGGATAGCCTCCATTTTCTCTGAGAACTTGCAGAAAGGGGACATGAAGTGTCAAAGAGAAAAACTCCAGTTTTGTAAACCTAAAATTAGATGTTCAGGCCAGTTAATTACTGAACATGGCTGCTATTGGATCCACATAAAACTGAGTGTCTCCTAACATTTCCTCACCCCAAAGCAAAGAGCCAACTGAGAGGCTATCAGGATGGCCAGGGTTCTGTGGAGACTGGACCCAGATTTTTCTGCCATGGCCCAGCTCTGTACTCCCTCCTGAAGGCTGATCAGACCTAACCTAGTATTTGGACAAAAGAAACTCAAGAAGCTTCAGCCCTGATTGAAGGCTGTCTTCCTCATCCCCCTGCCTTCAGTCACCCTGGTTCTAAACTACCCTTTTCCTTCTGTTCCTGAAAGAGAAGGCGGTGCCTGTGGTACTGACTCAGTGCCTTACAGCTGACGACTAGACCTGGGAACCAGACCCCTCCTCCTTGGTGAGGCGCTGTGGCTGCTGCCCAGTGATCAGGACACAGAGGGGCTGTTTTCCGCCCTGTCCCGGAGCTTCATTCTCTGCACACTGAGCACCTCTTCCCAGCACCCTGACCTCCCGTTTGGGCCTTCTAACAGGGCTTCTTCCTGCTCTGACACCCTGCGTCCTGCCAGCCTCCTCCCCTTACCAGCTGATGAAGTCCTCTGGATGGTAATGCTGACTGACCAACTCCTAACCCTTGGCATGATCTGTGGGATTCCCCTCCCCAAACACTGATCTGATCTGGTTTACTGATGGATCCTGTTTGAGAGCACCAAGTCCTGAGTCCTAGACCACAGGGAGTGGGGTGGACCCTCGCTGAAGATGAGTCTGGGCTTTACTGAATGCACTGAGCCCGCTGTCACCAGAAGCCGCTTCTGCTCAGCAGGTAGAATTTCTCGCGTTATCTGGAGCCTACGTAATGGAAAAGGAGAAAGCCATTAATATAAACACTGGCAGGAGATAAAATTTTTGGCGTTGCTCATGATTTTGTCATGCTTTGGAAGGGTTTTTAGCATTTTCAGGACAGAAAATCAAACAGTTGTTAAGTGCTGAGACCCTCAGATGCCACGCAACTGTATAGATCCTTGGCAACAATGAAAAGTGCTGGACATTCAGCAGCAGACAAGGAGGGAAGTGGAAGGAGCCATTTGGCTGATGCGGCAGCTCAGGCAGCAGCCCTCCAGAAGCCCAAAGTGACACTAGAGGGACCCTGCCTACCGGGAAGTCAGAGTCTGAGCTAATTGCTAAGGTGTTAGAAGCACAGCGACTCTCTGTTCAGAGAGATCTAAAAAGTTGTATCAAACAAGGTTGTGTACATGACTCTAAGAGAAACCTTTGGTTAGGACCAAATGGTAGGCTTGTCCTCTCTGAACTGAACATGAATTCATATCCAACTTATCCTTGAATATGAATCTGCCTGCAATGCGGGAGACCTAGGTTTGATCTCTGGATCAGGAAGATCCCCTGGAGAAGGGAATGGACCCCACTCCAGTATTCTTACCTGGAGAATCCCATGGACAGAGGAACCTGGTGGGCTACAGTCCACGGGGTTGCAAAGCGTCGGGCACGACTGAGCGACTAACACTTTCACTTCCACTTTCATCCTTGGGTATACACTTGATCTGACTCATGGGACAAGTTAATTCAATGGGGAAAACCATATTGTAAAAAACCGTCTCCTAAAATGGCTCAACTTATTCCTAAGTCGTCCAGTTTGTCCTAAACATAGCCCAGGAAAGACAACCCGTCCATACTCCCATGAGTCATTTTCTCTCACCCTGGGGCGTTTGCTGCCCTCTCAGGGATATGAATATGTGTTGGTAGTGACTTGTGTCTCTCTCATCAGGGAAGACTTGCTTGTCACAGAACCTCGACCATGGCAGTAGGTAAAGCTGAAAAAATTATTCCCACTTGGGGAAAATCCTTTGACTCCTAGTGAGGGTGACGGAAGTTGGGAATGCGGACAGTGACAGCTGCTCCCATTTTACTGGCAAGTAACCCAATCCATTTGTAAAATTTGGCTGGTGTTACAGGACTTCTGCTGTGCCTTCATCCCCAGGCGTCAGGACTGGTGGAATGTACCAATGGAGCCGTAAAGATCCAGTAACTAAATTTGCCACATCTTTTAGGCTGCCTTGGCCTAGAGCCTTTAACCTGAGAACTACTCCCTTTGGGAAAACAGGCTGTCACCCTTCAAAATCCTGACTGGCAGGCCCGTCAGGTCTGATGAACGCTTCTGTGAACCTGCTCTACTAAAGCTTCTACACCTGCTGTCAGGAGCTTACCAGGACCTGGAAAGCAGACGCAAGAGCAGCCTTCCCACAGTGCCGCCCTGGGAGATGAAGACATGCAACATGATGATGCTCTCCAACCTGGAGGCTGTGTCCACTGGAAACGACACCTTCACAAAGACGCCCTCCAACCTCGTTGGGACCATTGTTGTCGTCCAGTTGCTAAGTCGTGTTCGACTCTTTGAGACCTCATAGACTGCAGCACACCAGGCTCCCCTGTCCTTCACCAGCTCCTGGAGTTTGCTCAAATTCATGTCCATGGAGTCATCTCATCCTCTGTCGTCCCCTTCTCCTCCTGCCCTCAATCTTTCCCAACATCAGGGTCTTTTCCAGTGAGTCAGCTCTTTGCATCAGGTGGCAGGAATATTGTAACTTCAGCTTCAGTATTAGTCCTTCCAATGAATATTCATGGTTGATTTCCTTTACGTATTTCTTTTTTTTTTTTCCTTTACGTATTTCTAACTAACCTCTGTACTGCTAAACTTAAAGACATCATCGTGTGGATTCATTTTTCTCATTTAAAGAAGATACTGCCTCCTATTTGGACTTCACAACCATTTGGAGACTTGAAACTAAAATTAACCAGACAAAAGCTAGGGAAATGAAACAGACAACATCCGTTGTGGACAACTGTCCCAAGATTAAGGGCCAGGCCTGTATAATCTTACTTTTTATTTGCTTTTTTCCACCTTTCAATGCTTTTTCTTTTATGATGACAATCATATGCTAATTAAAAAAAATAAATCAAATTGCTGAATTTGTAGATGACTGCCCTGCTCCAGTACTTCTGGGCTACCTTGATGTATGTATACCCCCATTATAGGGATCTGACTAGTTAGGTGAGGAGACTTTATTTTAGAGGGGAATTACAGTAGAACTCCATATTTCCTTTGTCCGTGGGATTCTCCAGGCAAGAATATGGAGTGTGTAGCCACTCCCTCCTCCAGGGGATCTTCCCAGCCCAGGGATCAAACCCAGGTCTCCTGCTTTGGAGGCAGATTCTTTACCACATGAGCTAACAGTGAAGCTCCTCTAGCAATAGCAGATATCACTAATTGGAACCCACATGAACAGCCCATCAACCAAACCTTAAATGACACCACACACTATTTTTTTTTCCTCTTCTTCTTAGTGCTACCAAGGTCCAATCTCAGGAAAGAGCAAGACCAGAACTTAAAAATTTCACCTCCCATCTTTTAGGGGATGCCATACCCGAACTATCAGCTTCTGGTTGAAGCTGAAACTCCAATCCACCAGGGTATGGTTATCTGAACACCAAGACTCATGTCTGTTGGAGGCAGCATAACCATATGAAAAAGAAGTCACCAACTGATATCAACCTGACATCTCAGATAGGCAAAACATGATTCTTGAATTGCAACTGCTGCTTTAAAGGCTGGTTTGGAACAGATTGGGACAGACGACCTAGTGTTTATTGGGCAACCCCAAATGGAACCCAACGGCTTTGTAGAACTAACTTCTGGGCTCGACTCCCTCCTGAGTAGACAGGATGTTATTCCTTATGATTCCTCCGAATTCAAGGGCATATTCACACAACTCTCAACATGGCCACTGCAAATTACTGCGTGTTGAAAGTAAGACTGTTAGGTCAGTCTTCCGTGTGATCATTGTGATCATAGCTGCAAAAATGGCAGCTATTTTTGCTCCTTCACTAAGACTATGACAAACCTAGATAGCATATTAAAAAACAGTGACATCACTTTGCCAACAAAGGTTAATATAGTCAAAGCTATGGTTTTCCCAGGAGTCATGTATGGATGTGAGAGTTGGACCATAAAGAAGGTTGAGTGCCAAAAAACTGAAGCTTTTGAACTGTGATGTTGGGGAACACTCTTGAGAGTCCCTTGGACTGCAAGGAGACCAAACCAATCAACCCTACAGGAAATCAACCCTGAATATTCATTGGAAGGACTGATGGTGAAGCTGAAACTCCAATACTTTGGCCATCTGATGTGAAGAACTGACTCAATGGAAAAAAACCCTGATGCTGGGAAAGATTGAAGGCAGGAGGAGAATGGGGTGACAGATGATGTGATGGTTGGATGGCATTACTGACTCGATGAACATGAGTTTGAGTAAACTCTGGGAGATAGTGAAGGAAAGGGAAGCCTGGCGTGCCGCAGTCCATGGGTCACAGAGACTCAAACTTGACTGAGTGGCCCAACAACAAGCGCAAGCTTAGAGTAACTCATGCTTCCTCAAGGACAACTACTTCCTGACTCACATCAATCACAATTATTGGCAGGCAACTTTTAATGACTTTCTGGCTTTTTGCTTTTATAAGCTCCTGATTTTCTCTTCCCCAGAACTCTCACTTGGGTTTACCTGTATCTGTGTCTCTTGAAGGGCAATTCAAAAGACTCCAAATAAACTCTTTTCTTATTTGCAGTGTCATATATTACTTTTTGGTTGATGCACCACACTAGTGCCGAGGAAATCTAACAGCTGTGAACTTGTCATGTTTCTATTAAAAGGGAGGTTAGGAGAATGTGGCAGTTGCCCCGTCTGAGCATCATGGCCCTCCTTATCCTTCGGATCCACACTTCGCTGTGATTCTTCTTGTTAGTAGCTCTCTTGGCATTACAAAGGGAGTACTAGGGTAGAGGTCAGATGCCTTGAACTTTGACCCAGGGCTTCCCTGGTGGCTCAGGCAGTAAAAAATCTGCCTCCAATGTGGGACATCTAAGTTTGATCACTGGGTTGGGAAGATACCCTGGAGAAGGGAATGGCAACCCACTCCAGTATTCTTTCCTGGAGAATCCCATGGACAGAGGAGCCTGGCTACCATCCATGGGGTCGCAAAGAGTTGGACTTAACTGAGCGACTAATACTTTCTGCCCAAATGCAGGATGTCGCTTTTGACAGGTTGCTTAACCTTCCTGGTCAGTTTCTATGCTGTAAAAAGAGAGGCAGAACAGATGTGCTGGTTTCAAACTGCTTTTTGAGCTTCTCTATTAGGACGGGCTGGGAACAGGCCAAGTCTGTGGTTTGTTGGCCAACGGATTTGCCACCCTTCCATCAACCAGAACCAACAAATCCATTTATAAATTGGAATCCTTTGTTCCATCTTATTTGAACAAAATGTTCTGCCAGCTTGAAAACCATTAAGGAGGTCATTAAGGACCATACAGCTCTGCCTCTGATTTAAAACTCACTGTCCTTCCAATTATTGGTGTTTCTTCTTCCCAGTTTTGGCCGCTCAGCTTCTGGACTTTTTTTTTTTTTTTAGCTTTTTGTGGGTCTCCTAAGAGGACAGGCAGGTAAGGCCAGTGTCAGGAAGGATAGCATAAGCAGTCCTCCAATGACCACGGTCAGACACTGGAAAGAAGGAAGAGGGAGAAATCGTTGGCAACATTGAAGGCTTTGGGACCTGGCCAGACACCTGCAGTGTGATGCCCCTGCAGCCCCTCCCTCAGGGGGCCCCACCCGGCTCCCGTGCAGAGGACAGTTTGTCTGAAGGGCTCTTGCCTCACACTGTCTCCCATCCCTGGGGGCTGCTCTGCCAACTTGCTTCAGACTCACACAGCTGATCTCCATGGCTCATGGCGCACACGTGTGCTGCGGAGAAGGTGGGCGGCCCAGGTTCCCATGGAGCAGCAACCCCAGCGCATGGGCCAGAGCAGCAGGGCACTCACACGTGGGCGCTTACAGGTACGCACTTGCGGGTGGGCGCTCACGGGCGGCCCAAAGCTTTGGACAGGGGTGGGCAAACTGTGATGGAAACACAGGGATGGGATGAGGGCTGCAGAAAGAGCAGCTCGGGCCCACATGGAGTTTTCTAAGGAATGGGGGTGGGGCTGGTTATCAGCCAGGCTGGTGGATGGGAGGTGGGTGGGCTGGCATTTCAGAGTCAGGGAGCCAAGGAGAGGCATGTGGCTATAAAAATAAAGGTGGCTGTTGGTGAATTTCTTGATTTATTTTTTTAACTAGGCAAGTCTTGAAGTGTGGAAAACTAGACATTTGTTTCCTGTATCGTAAGAGTAGGAATCCAGTTTTGGAAAGATCTGTATCATCTAGGAAAAGCGAAAGATCCAGGTCTTCAGCATGAAGTTCCCACACAATATTACAGTCTATCCAGCACAGTTTCTTCCACATAAATTGTCCCTCGCAGTTCAGTTCATTTCAGTCGCTCAGTCGTGTCCAACTCTTTGTGACCCCATGAATCACAGCACGCCAGGCCTCCCTGTCCATCAACAACTCCAGGAGTTCACTCAGACTCATGTCCATCAACTCGGTGATGCCATCCAGCCATCTCATCCTCTGTCGTCCCCTTCTCCTCCTGCCCCCAATCCCTCCCAGCATCAGAGTCTCTTCCAATGAGTCAACTCTTCACATGAGGTGGCCAAAGTACTGGAGTTTCAGCTTCAGCATCAGTTCTTCCAATGAACACCCAGGATTGATCTCCTTTAGGATGGACTGGTTGGATCTCCTTGCAGTCCAAGGGACTCTCAAGAGTCTTCTCCAACACCACAGTTCAAAAGCATCAATTTTTCAGTGCTCAGCTTTCTTCACAGTCCAACTCTCATATCCATACATGACCACTGGAAAAACCATAGCCTTAACTAGATGGACCTTTGTTGGCAGAGTAATATCTCTGCTTTTGAATATGCTATCTAGGTTGGTCACAACTTTCCTTCCAAGGAGTAAGGGTCTTTTAATTTCATGGCTGCAATCACCATCTGTAGTGATTTTGGAGCTCAAAAAAATAAAATCTGACACTGTTTCCACTGTTTCCCCATCTATTTCCCATGAAGTGATGGGACCAGATGCCATGATCTTCGTTTTCTGAATGTTGAGCTTTAAGCCAACTTTTTCACTCTCTTCTTTCACCTTCATCAAGAGGCTTTTTAGTTCCTCTTCACTTTCTGCCATAAGGGTGGTGTCATCTGCATATCTGAGGTAATTGATATTTCTCCCAGCAATCTTGATTCCAGCTTGTGCTTCTTCCAGCCCAGCGTTTCTCATGATGTACTCTGCATAGAAGTTAAATAAGCAGGGTGATAATATACAGCCTTGACGTACTCCTTTTCCTATTTCCAGAACCAGTCTGTTGTTCCATGTCCAGTTCTAACTGTTGCTTCCTGACCTCCATATAGGTTTCTCAAGAGGCAGGTCAGGTAGTCTGGTGATGAAATTCCAGTTGTGCTATTTCAAATCCTGAAAGATGATGCTGTGAAAGTGCTGCACTCAATATGCCAGCAAATTTGGAAAACTCATCAGTGGCCACAGGACTGGAAAAGGTCAGTTTTCATTCCAATCCCAAAGAAAGGCAATGCCAAAGAATGCTCAAACTACTGCACAATTGCACTCATCTCACACACTAGTAAAGTAATGTCCCTCACAAGTAGGCTTAATTGGAAAACCACCTTTCTTTAGTGTCTTCAAAAGTGAAAAATATTTGTATTTACATGTGGTGGAAGAACCTGCAGATTTGGAAGAGGAATCCTGAAATCAGGTGGTTTTGGGGCCCAGCCTGCACCAGGCTCCAAGGAGGAGTGAGTGCCCGAGAGTCCAGGACATTGGCGCCCTGGCCAAAGGGCTCCCTGAGCCTCGCACTCCCGACCACAGCCCTGCAGCGGGCGATGGGAGTCTGCTTCTGCTCCTGACGCCCCTCCCCAGATGCCCTCGGTCCGCCCCTCCACAGCCCTTCACCGCTGTCTCCGATGATGCTAAGAGCCACGGGGCAGTGCTCAAGCTTGAAAGGATGGAGACTCTCGTTTCAGGGTCCCATCTGAAACTGCTGCAATGATATTGCAGGGCTTTCTGCTTTGCTTGTATGTGATTAGACTCTTTGATAGGTAGAGCCTGTTAGCTGCTTGGTCTTTGCAAACCAGGAAAACTCAGAAAATGTCAAGTCTCTAAATGTCGGTGGGTAAAGTGTCATAAGTGTGATATGTCAGGATATTTGCTACTTTATTTGAAAGTTTAGGCTTCATAGGAAAACAATAAAGAAGTCCCCCAAAGCCAAAAATGCTTTTTAGAAGGTGCCAGTTACTACTTAAAAATATCAAACCAAAAAAAAAAAAAAAAATCAAACCGATATTGCAGAAGTAACTCATGACACATCCAGAACCAAATATTTCCTAGCCAAGAAGGTGACCCCTGGAAGCCTTCCTGGGGAGAGATGAAGGGCAGCTTTTATTCCACTGACTGTATGGTTTGGCTCTGGTCTAATGTGGATGTCATCCCACTTAATTACAGAGCAAGCCCAAATCCTCACTCTTACAGAAAGGCTGCTAGAAAGTTCTGTCTGATCATCAGTCTTCTGATTGTTATATGCATTAATAATTCACTAACTGGGGCAGACAATCACAGTTTTCTTTAAAGGACTTTTCTTTAAAAATCCATTTTCCAGAAATTACTTTTCTCTTTGACTCAGGTCTAAGTTTTCACAAAACGAATTCAAGGTTAGCCCTTAAACACTGTTAGTTCTTAAAAACTGTGCCCAACACGTGGGAGCTCAGTACATATCAAATGAATAAGAGCCTCAGTCTCCATGATTTGCATGGACACTTGCTTGCAGTTTCTGTATCTTCTTTGCCTTCCCTGCAAGACGGTGATCTTGCCGAGGTGGGTACGGTCTCTCCAGATGCTCAGCACTCCCGGGTCCTGATGGACGTCTGACGACTTGATAAAGAGCACCTTTCTGGTGGGGCTGGACTGGTGGAGAGGAGCCCAGGTGTCTTCAGACACAGAGCAATGTGCACAGAGAGGAATCGACAGAGTGGAACCTGGAGCCCGAAGGAAAGAGTATTTGGAGTTGGTGATGGATCAGGAGCAGCTGCCCTGGGAGGTGAGCTTGGACTGAAAAGCAAGGAGATGAGGGGGGCTGTGGCACTTGCTCTGCCCTGTGAAATAATCTGCACCTTTAAAGGCACTTCCAGCCACTACCCACAGTCATAGTTTCAACAGAGGACTCCTTTACTGTCGGACGGTTCCAGTGAAAACCAAGGCTGCTGCCTGGGAACAGCCCTCAGGGGGTGCCAGGACATGGAGTGTTTCTCACACAGTGAAGCACCACTGTTACCACCACTCATGAGAGTCTAGATCAGAATAGAGCAAAAAATCTGTTGCTGCAATTTGTGAAGCAGCACACTTCTGTTACTTTTGGTTTTGTGTAGAAAATCAGATGGAGCCATCAGCCTGATTCTAGGGGCACACACAGTAATAGATGTAGAGTTAAGCTAAGCTAAGTCACTTCAGGCTCCCTCGTCCCTGGGATTCTTCAGGCAAGAACACTGGGGTGGGTTGTCATTTCCTTCTCCAGTGCATGAAAGTGAAAAGTGAAAGTGAAGTCGCTCAGTCGTGTCTGACTCCTAGCGACCCCATGGACTGCAGCCCACCAGGCTCCTCCATCCATGGGATTTTCCAGGCAAGAGTACTGGAGTGGGGTGCCATTGCCTTCTCCAAATAGATGTAGAAAGTTTGCAATTAACCCAATTTCTGCTCTGACTACTACAGGACCAGTTACTCTGGGGCTGACCATGGTCAAGTTTTACCCCCTGAACAAAGTTACTGCTCATAGACCCCAGATGTCGAAGGAGCTCACCTCCCAACGTTGATGTCACAAAGAGATTTACTCTGGAACTTGTTGCAGTTGCTTTTTTTTTTTTTTAACAAACTTTCCTTTAATTCAAAGACAAACTTCTGCCTTGACCTGTTTCTGTGTTCATCATTTCCACATTATACAGAATCCAAAATCACAAGGGTTATGTGCCATATGAACTTAAAGGAATTAGAAGGAATTTACCTCACCATAATAAAGGTTAGGTATGACACGCCAACAGCTAACATCATACTCAGTGATGACAACCAAAAGCTCTGTCTCTAAGAACAAGAGCAAAACAAGACCGTGCCCATGCTGGGCAACCAGGCAAGAGAAAGAAACAAAAAGCACCCATATTGGAAGGGAAAAAGCAAAACGATCTGTTTGCAGGTGACATGATTTATGTGTAGAAGACTCCAAAGTTTGCATAAAAAAAACTATTAGATTTAATACATGAATTCAGTAAAGTTTCAGGATACAAAAATCAGTTGCATTTCTATACACTAACATGAATCATTCAAAAAGGAAATTGATCAAATTATCTCATTTACATAGGATCAAAGATTATAAAATATTTAGGAGTTAACTAAGGAGATGAAAGTCATTTCTGAAAACTACAAAACATTAGAAAAAGAAATTAGAGGAGGTAAAAATGCATGGAAAGATACCACATGGTTGAGGCTTGGAAGACTTAGTGTTACAATGTCCAGAGCCAATGTTTATCCCCATCAAAATCCCAATGGTAGTCTTTACAGAAATAGAGAATAGCTAAAAATTAAAGTTAATGAGGACCCAGAAAGAAGAGCCAAAGCAATCTTGATAAAGAACAAAGTTGGAGGCATTACAGTTCCTGATATCAGAATATATCACAAGGTATGTTAAGGCACAGGAGTCTAATCAAAGGAGCTCATGACCTGCATGGATGGTGGCCCTTTGTGGAAGGAAACCCACCATCCTCAAGCGTACATCACCCGAGCGACAAATCTTCCTAATGCTTGACTCAGGACCTGCTAATCTTGTGGATTTCCGAGACTTTACATGTGCTGGGGTCCAGCCCTGGTGGATCCAGGGAATTCGAAGGGGAGACGGCTTTGGCGATCAGGATACGATAGGATTAAAGATATAAAGAGTGATCAAATGAGGATAGCTCAGTGAGAAGATTCAGCAGAGAAAAGAAGCTGAATAGCTTGGTTTACATGGAAAGCTAATAAAATTCCAAGGCAAGGAATTTACATCACCTACATGGGCCGCAGGCGTCCTCCCATTCTCCTGAAAGAGAGGAGACACTAAGCCCTCCCTGGTCAGATCTTAGAAGCCCAGGCATAATTAGTAGGCTTGACGAGCCTCCACGCTCCAGATGGAATTCAGCCAGAAGGTGAGAGAAAGAACGACATTGGGAGACCAAGCTTTGGTGAACAAGGCCCGCATTTTTTTTTCCAAAGTAGTTTTTATACCTTAAGTTGTGCATAGAGGATAATGGGGGAAGGGGTAGAGTCATGCAAGGACAGCAGTCCTTGATCCCTATCGAAGCCAGGCTTTCAAACTTATCATATACAAACGTTTAGGTGATTTACATCATCTTCTGGCTAGGAGGCCTGTTAAAATTTTATGACCCTTTCTTCAGAAAACCTATTTTTCTCTAAAGGTGATTATTCTAAAGTCAGGCGCCACCCTCCGAAAGCATTAGATAAAGTTGCATTCCTATGGGGCAAAGGTGCGGTGGGCTATAACAAGAAAAAGAATTAACTCAAGGGTCCAAGGTTACAAACAGTAAAGCTACTACTTACATTCCTATACACCAATTATATTAATCAATACACTCCCAGGGACACAGTAGGTAAGGGATGTGGAAACTTAGCAGCAAACATTGGCCCAACAAGTGGAAAACCCTTCGCCAATACAATTAATTTCTAATTAATCTTTTAACTGCTCAAAGGAATCTGTATTTAGACAGTTTAGAACATCTCATGCCTCTCACGGTTGGGAGGCTGTGAACAATCACATGTGGCCAGAAGAACTTATTCAGGCAGGCTAGAGGACTTCCAAAGGAGTTTGTAGGTTGAAACACTCTTGTCACGCCCAGGAACTTTATCAACTGAAGCTGTAAGTTAACTCTTTTTCAGAGAGAGGTGGTGGGGAACAGCCCCCCGTAAAGTCAGAGGTGTAGGTGAGAGCACAAAGCAGTAAAGTAGGCAGACTCTGGTTTTGGGGGTAGATGCTAGAGAATTTCCAGGGGGACTCCTGGGGCTTGATCCCGCCTTTGCGTATGCCGAGCCTCCTTCTTCATGACCTTTGCCATGGGAGGAGTTCCTCACGCTTGCTCCTGGCACACATGTTTGCCGCGGTTACAGCCTCTGGAAGCCTTGAAGGACGGAGCACACCCTGGCCTCCTTTGTCGCCCAGCCAGCACTTCAGGGAAAGAGAGGAGGGCACTTTGCTCTCTGGCCCACCCGCAGTTAGGTGCTGGATGAGCCACACTCGTCTTCACAAGTGGCTGACGTGGCCATGGGCCTGCCCGGCAGTCCACATGGCTCCTCTCTGGGCACCTGCTCCTAGATGGTGTGGTGCTCCCTGCCCTTGCTCTGGGCTCCTCCAGGCACGTGTCCTGGGGGGGTCGGGATCAGAATCCACCACATGTCCTTATGTCATCATCTACTGTAGGCCTGCGTGTTCCGGAACAAAGGAATCCCCGGGAGCACTGGGTGGAGAGGGGAAAGCAGACTCCTGGATCAGCAGCAGGTGATCAGGTCCGTGTACAGGGATGGTCTCACTTAGGGAGGAGGGAAGTCCAGGAGGTCAGTGACCTTTTCCTGCACGCTGGGGAAGCAACTCTTAGCAATGGAGACTATGCTACTTGGAACACTCTGCCCTGCCTGGCAGCTCAGAAAGCAGTCCATGAGATACAGGGCCAACACAGGGCCTCTCTCTGCTGGTTGATTACGCTAATTAAAGTCCTCCCAGCTTTGGGCCAGAGCTTCTACTTCCTCAGTCTGCCTTTGATTTCTGGAGTCTTGACCGAGGACTGTGTCCCTCTGTGTGGCCCCAAGAGGTGTGAGTTGGTTTCTTTGGTCCACATTTGATGGCCTTTTTCACTCCAAATATGCTCCAGTGGTTTCCAGCAGCTGAGAAGAGTGTGGCTTGCCACAGTCTCCCCCGAGCTCCTGTCTCATCTCATGTCCATGATGGGGTGACCTGTCCACGTCCTGTCTGGGGTGTGCAGGGCAGACCCACTGACCTGGGTATTTGTCCAACGTTTGTGCCCAGGAGCTGTTGCTTCTTCTCTGGGACAGAGACAGTATTATAGCAGAATTCTCCAGTCCTGATGAGCAGAAATGTCTTCAACAGAGAGTCCTTTATTTTTAAAATTTTATGTCTTTTGTCATGTTAATGACAAAAGATGGTCATTTCTGTTTTGAGTCCTTACTGGCCAGAACTTTGAGCCTCTGATGCCACCCGGGCATTACTCCTCTTCACGGTCCCGACGTCTGGAGCCAGGGGGCCGGGCGTCCCAAGTAGGCCTCCCAGACTAGTCTCTGGGCGGGGTGCTGCAAGATAAGACGTGGCTGGTGGTGTCCATGCACGAGGGCCCTCTTGAACGTTTTGTGCTCGGACAACAGCCCACGTGCAGACATGTAGTATACAAGATCTGAGATGTCGCTTTGCTTCGTTTCAAAGCAGAGATGAGCCTTAGGCTTTTTGTTGTAGGAGCCGCCAACAGAAATTGACTGAAATACGTGTAAACAATGCTGTTGGTCTGTTCAAGCCTTAGCCCCAGACTTGGACTAAAAACTCAGCAGGTCAGGTTGACGGCAGCCATGCATCCACGATTCTTTCAGTCAGCAGCCGGTGAAAGTGGGGCATGTGTGTCTGTGCAGTAACAGACAGCGCTGCCAAGTCCTCCAGAGTTTACCGTTTTCGGGGGGCGGGGTGGTGGTGTGTGGGGGTGGGGGTCCTCTGGGGAGGGCGAGGCCCTCTGGAGTTCCACTGGTCCTGAGGCTCTGAGGCCAGACTCCTGCATGGCCAGCAGGGTCTCCTAAGAGTGAGTGTCTCTGCTGGCTGACCAAGCCATCTCGGGACCTTAGGTTTTATTCTATAGAGTATGTCTTGAGAAGGTTCCACTTCAAATCTCTTCACCCAGAGAAGGTGTTAGGGAAGCTGACATCACACTCTCTCTGCCTAGGGGACTAGGCGGAGAGGAGAGCTGGCCCCCTGGCTCCTGGTGTCCTGAAGAGCCAGGGGACACGCACCCTGTCCGATGTCCCTCGGGGCTCAGGTGATCCTTAACAGGCCCCTACCTGTGCGCGAGGGACCCCGTCACAGAAGGCTGCTCTGGGCCCTGTGCAGACCCAGGCCCCAGAGCCAGCCTGCTGTCCTCCTCCTCTCCCCCGGTTTGCTCCTGTGTGTCTGGCTCCTGGTCCACGGCAGCTCAGACGTTTGGCTCTCGACACAACGCCACCTGCAAAGTTAGGCAACTCCCTTCAGTGCGCTCTCGTTGCCCTGTCTGTGCAGGGCAGAAAAGGACTTGATTTTTAACATGACTCTCTATTTCAGATACTCTCACGTGTTCCAGGTTGACTGAGTAGGTGGGAAGGTGAAGGAATCCCATTTCACAGGTTGTAAACTGAGTCCAATTTGATGATTTGCTCAGGGTCAGGGCCACAGCTCTGGCTTTAGGGGCCAAACTTCCAACCAAGCAACAGGGCCTCAGGTTCTGAAGGAAAAGTATTTTTGTGCTCTTTGTTTATTGAAAAAAGTTCACTGTGTTTGTAGACAATCTCATGTGGTCATGGCTTTCACAAGCTGCTTTATGAAGACACCCGAGGTGTTTGGTGTTAGCCCAGGATTTTCTCTGTCCTGCTGAGGAGTCCACGCAGTGAGGTTGTATTGGTGGTTCCTGTTCCTGAAGAGGGAGACTAGCTAGTGTCCAGGTGGCTGGGATGGAACCACCAGCAGATCTTTCTGGGAAGGTGCTGAGTCAGCCTACTAGTGAAGGCTCTTTGGGAGGCCAGCCCCTCCCTCTTCTGGGGGCACTCATGGTACCAGCTTCTCCCCCTCCCTGCCCCTCTTTCAAAGGGGGACCCAGCCACATACACATGACGTTAGTCCAGCCTTTCAGCTACTGAGGGGTGCTGTTCACATCTGCGCCTTTCTCTGGGCGTTTTCGAGGTGGGAGCTCCAGTTTGCCTTCCTCACCTGCCCTCTTCCCTGCTGCTCTGTGCCCCGCTCCCCCTTCCCTCCCCCCGCCCAGCCCCCCAGCCCCTGTAATGGAGACCCAGAGCTTGGCTGGGTGAGCTGTCTGTAAGGATACTGTCCTTTCATTTAGCTGGGCCTTCCTGCATTCCGTTCCCCAGCAGGCCCTCTCTGTGTAGAAAATGCCGTAACATCCTGTAAGATTAACCACAAATTAGCCACGACAGTGAACTGGCAAAGCTGTCTGCAGGACGTCTCACTCTACAGGAAGAGCCTCTTGCAGCAGCTGAAGGATTTGGGGGCCCGATTTTGGTTTCATTTGACACGACGCTGTATTCACAACTTGCTGGCCCAAAATGTGTCATACTTCCTTGTGCTGAGTGAAGAGCTGCCTTTTGATTTAATTATAGAAGTGTGCATCGTAGAAAATTCAGCTCAGTTCTGTTCAGTCACTTAGTGTCTGACTCTTTGCGACCCCATAGACTGCAGCACACCAGGATTTCCTGTCCATTACCAACTTCCGGAGCTTGCTCAAACTCAAGTCCATCGAGTCTGTGATGCCATCCAACCATCTCCTCCTCTGTCTAGAAAATTAGGAGGACCATTCATCCAAATTCCTGCCCTGCGGGAACTGACAAGCAGGCCAGCGAGGCACCTGCCGTGGGCTGACCCAGAGAATCAGGCACGATGCCTTGGACGCCAGCTCCCGGGACCCAGGGCTGTGGGCAGCCAGCCAGGCCGGAGCACCCAGGTCTCCTGACTCCCAGCTTTGCAGCCTTGTGCTGTGGCTTTCGCTGGCAGAGGGGCCAGACCTCCCTGATGGCTCTCAGGTGGCCAGCCTCAGCTTTCAGCTGCCCTTTGCTAGGTTTCTACCAAGACACTGGGTGATGATCATCCATCTAGTCAAGGACTGAGGCACACTGTTGAGAAGTGATCACACCGATCCTGTCAGTAATGAAAAGAGCAACCCAACATCTGATGCAGCAGGAATTCTCGGCTCATTGGCCAGCTCCTCCTCTAAGCCTGGACTCAGCTTGGGGGGACTGGCCTCCCTGATGTGAGCCCTGGGCAGGAGGTCCGTAGCCCCTGAGGGGCCAGGACAGCCCAGGTTGACAGGGGGACGAGCTGGAGTAATTCTGGTCTGGCAGAGTTTACCAAGACTCAGGCCATGGAAGCTTCTGGTTACCAAGACCCTAGAAAGGGCAGGACCTCTGTGGGACTGGCCCACGCAGGGTCTCAGGCCCCCCTCTCCCCCAGGAAGGGGTGCCATGAGGGTGGGGGTGGCCAGTGCACCCTGGGTTGGGGAGCAATACAGGCAGACATGGCCCAGTCTCTGGTCCCAGACTCTCCTTGGCCGCAAGTAACAGAACAGCTTAGCTTAGAAAAGGAGGGTTTACTTATCATATGAAGAGAGGTCCAGGAGAGGTGGCTGCTGACTCTTAAAATCATCCCCCTGGAGAGCCAGCCCCTGCGAGAAACCTGTGCACTGGTGAACCAGAAGGACTGTATTGACTTGTTGATTTGTGCTCTGCAGCTGTGACTGGAGGTTTCATGCATTTCTTGTCTTGATTCTAGCCAGACTTGCCCTGTGATACATCTACCAAGGGCAAGACCACCTTCACCAGCCTGGGGCAGGGGCTTCTCTCTGCGTGACCCGGACCTCCCAGGTCCCCTCGCTCCTGGGGTGTGGCTGATCCCGCCACTGTGTGGGGCTGTCCACACAGCAGTGACTCAGGAGCAGCCACAGCCCTGCAGAAGTGGGATGTCCCCGCCACACGTGAGCACTGTGGACCCATGCACCCGGGGGAGCTGGAGCTGGATGTGTGAGGGGGCCCCGCGTTCATGATTAACTGGGTCTGGATGATCTGAACGTGATGTATAAACCTCAGGCTGGAGCTTGCTAATCTGAAAATCAGCACCACAAAATCCTGGGAAAACCCTCAAACGGGATTTGAATGGAATAGAAACTGGTCACTTCTGAGGGCCTGCTCTCCTCAGACTCGGAGAGAGGAGGATGGAAGGAAGTGGCAGCGGCTGGGGGCGTTGGGCAGACCCGCCGACCCCTAGACTAGAGCTGACTCTGCCCGGCCCTGGACTTCAGACGCGTCCCAAGGCCGGCTCCGCCAGCACTGAGTGGACCCATCCCTGCGTTGGCGGCAGAGTTGTGTGGGGACTGCAGGCGTGCATGCGGCCAGCCCGCGGACCCTCCGCACTGCGGGCCCGTCTCCGGCTGCCTTAGAGCTTGGGGACGTTCTGATGCCTCCACTGGACCCAGACCAGTGAAGGGAGAGGGGCGGGCCTGGCCTCGCACTGAGAAGCCCCACCGCGGAAGCCTGTCTGCAGCGGCTGGGCTGCCAGGTTCGGACCAAGTGTCTGCTGCTGTGTCCTGGAGGCCAGACTGCTGGGGAAGCGGGTGAGGACGCTCAGCTGCCCATGATGGACGGGCCCTCCGGGCGCTGGTCGTGCACACTGCAGGAGAGCCCTGTCCAGCAGAGAGGAGCTGCAGGAGCTCCGGTGGAAGTCTCTGCGCACCTTGTCGGCCCAGTGCCTGGGGGCAGAGTGGGGCGCTGTCCAGGAGCTGGGGTGAGGGGGCGTCTCTGGGGGAGCAGAGTGGGGTGCTGTCCAGGAGCTGGGGTGAGGGGCTGTGTCTGGGGGCAGAGTGGGGCACTGTCCAGGAGCTGGGGTGAGGGGGCGTCTCTGGGGGGCGGAGTGGGGTGCTGTCCAGGAGCTGGGGTGGGGGGCTGGGTCTGGGGGCAGAGGGGGGTGCTGTCCAAGAGCTGGGGTGGGGGGCTGGGTCTGGGGGCAGAGGGGGATGCTGTCCAGGACCTGGGGTGCGGGGGTGTCTCTGGGGGCAGAGTGGGGCACTGTCCAGGAGCTGGGGTGGGGGGCTGTGTCTGGAGGCAGACTGGGGTGCTGTCCAGGAGCTGGGGTGGGGGGCTGGGTCTGGAGGTCCATCCCATCAGGCACACAGGTCAGCTGCTGGACGTCACTCTTCTGTCAGGCTGCTGCCCCTCCATGGGTTTCCAGACGTCCTCCCCAGATAAACATCCCACACTCACCCTTTGTCTGGGGGTGTGCCCGGGGGGGACCCAAACTGAAACAAGCGTGGTCCGAGCCTGGGTCCAAACAGGCTCCTGTGGTGGGAGAACAAGGTCCCACTGCCCACAGACCTCACTGTCCTAGAAACGCCTGCCTGGGGAGAAGGAGAACCTGCAAGTCACTGTGTGTCAAATCACCTTCCTTGAGGGACAGACACTGTGTGAGAGCAACAGCTGGCCTCTGGGAGGTCGCTCTCCCAGAACCCCTGGGGCCCCGGCAGACCCCCACCTCAAGGCCCCTGAGACCTTTGTGCTGCTGCTCTGCCTTCACGGTGCACCTGCAAACCCTCCCTGACTCCCTGGACGTTTTAGACGTGGGCATCGGTCCAGAGCACGGACGCTGACAAGGCCCCAGAGGAGACCGGAATTGCTGGGGTGCCCAGGGGGCAGCTGGAGCTGCTGGGCATCAGACAGAGCCAGAAACACAGGGCCGGGCACTGAGAGCTGATGGTGAATGGTGTCAGATGCTCGATCTCCAAAGACAGCTTCGGGAGCAGGGACCAGGCTTGATCACTCAAGAGCTTTTGTGTAGCAGTTTTATTAACGTGAGAAAGGGTCAGAGAAAGCCTCTGACACAGACATCAGAAGGGGGATGGAGACTGCCCCCCTTGCTAGTTTTAACAAGGGAGGTATATACTCTTCCAGTTAGTTGCTACAGTACATCAAAAGAATGTCTCAAGGCAGTAAAGGTCCTACCGGACCCACTTCCACAATTTACAGTTTGAGACAACAAGATTGGAACTAACAATAGAAAGATCTTACCAGACCCACTCCCATAATACACATTTTAAGGTGACAGGATTAGTCAGAAGGTTCTCAAGGAGGAGAAATAAGTCCTCAAGTAGGGTACACTGTTGTATATAATCATTGGTACAGATGAAAGGTTGTTGCTGAACAACACAAAGATGCCGGGATGCTTGGCCCCCGGATGAGAAGAATTTAATCTGGGGCCAGAGACGAGGCTTGATCACTCAGAGCTTTTGTGTAATAAAGTTTCATTAAAGCATAAAGGAGACAGAGAAAGCTTCTGACATAGGCATCAGAAGGGGGCAGAAAGAGTGCCACCCTGCTGGTCTTCAGCTGGTTGTCATATAGTCACTCACAGTCTGTTAATGAAAGAAAGGAATGTCTTAAACTCAGAATGGCACCAGGGCCCTCACCTATAAGATGCATTTTGGGATAATCTTGACACCAATCTGGACCATAAAATGGTTAACTTGAATCTTGTAGAAGGACAGATTACCATACAAATAGTTTTGTTCACATAGATTAGGGGAACAATATCTGAGTCTAACATACTGGTTTGTCAAGTAGGTTCTGAGCCAAGAGGTGGAACCGACTTGAAGACAGAGTCTGGGGTAAATGCATAGCACATTAGCATAGCTTAAGACAAACATTCCCATAAGAAAAATGCGTTGGTTATCTCCAGGTTTGAGAATAGTTAACTTCAAGTGAAACCAGGTGTCATTATGGCAACACAGTGTTTTAAGAGAAACCTCCTTTTAAATTTGTATAGAGAAGAAAAAAATATTGCTAGTTTGTTTCCTCCTGCCACTTAGAAAGATAAAAATGTCTGACACTTGCAGCCTATTTCCTCTGTTTGGAGACCCCTGGCCTTCCTGCCTGTTACCCTTTCACAGAGTTCAAGATGAGCTGTTCTGTTGTGGTATCATCAGCTTTGGGCTTAAAGAAAAAACGTTTTATGGGATTAAGATGCAGGAATGTAGAAAAGAAGTTTGTCCTTTTCTCCTTCTTGAGAGCCCCAGACCCCTTTCTCCTCCTTGGGGACCCTGGACTTCTATCAACCTAAGAATTGACTCTCCCGTTCAGTTCAGTTTCAGTCGCTCAGTCGTGTCTGAGTCTTTGTGACTCCCTGGACTTTACCATGCCAGGCTTCCCTGACCATCACCCACTCCCGGAGTTTACTCAAACTTGAGTCAGTGATGCCATCCAGCCATCTCATCCTCTGTCGTTCCCCTCTCCTCCTGCCTTCAGTCTTTCCCAGCATCAGGGTCTTTTCCAATGAGTCAGTTCTTTGCATCGGGTGGCCAAAGGATTGGAGTTTCAGCTTCAGCATCATTCCTTCCAATGAATATTCAGGACTGATTATCTTTAGGATGGACTGGTTGGATCTCCTTGCAGTCCAAGGGACTCTCAAGAGTCTTCTCCAACACTACAGGTCAAAAGCATCAATTCTTTGGCGCTCAGCTTTCTTTACAGTCCAGCTCTCATATCCATACATGACCACTGGAAAAACCATAGCTTTGACTAGATGGACCTTTGTTGGCAAAGTGATGTCTCTGCTTTTTAATATGCTGTCTAGGTTGGTCATAACTTTCCTTCCAAGGAGTAAGTGTCTTTTAATTTCATGGCTGCAGTCACCATATACAGTGATTTTGGAGCCCCTCAAAATAAAGTCTGCAACTGTTTCCACTGTTTCCCCATCTATTTATCATGAAGTGATGGGACCAGATGCCATGATCTTAGTTCTGAATGTTGAGCTTTAAGCCAACTTTTTCACTCTCCTCTTTCACTTTCATCAAGAGGCTCTTTAGTTCTTCACTTTCTGCTATAAGGGTGGTGTCATCTGCATAGTACTGTAGGAGGGAAACCAGACCAGTAACCAAATCACAGCCTTCCTGCCTCCACCTGGAATTACTCAGCACTGTATTTGCCTGGATTCTTTGCCAATAGATAAATAAAATATAGTAGTGTTTCAAGTATCATTTATTTTAGGTGCAACTTCTAAAAATAGCATGTGGTTGGATTTTGGTTTTAGATTCAGTTTCAGATTTATTCTTCTACAGAGAATTAACCTATGAATGATTTCAGGTTAGTTGCTCAGTTGTGTCCAACTCTGTGACACTTTGGACTGTAGCCCACCAGGTTCCTCTGTCCATGGAATTCTCCAGGCAACAATACTGGAGTGGGTTGCCACTTCCTTCTCCAGGGGATCTTCCCAATCCAGGGATTGAACCTGGGTCTCCTGCATTGCTGGCAGGTTCTGTACCATTTGAGCCACCAGGGAAGCCTGGGAATGATTTAAAATCATATCTAATTTAAATACTCTTTCCTCATTTTAACTTAGGCTTGCATGCAGCTTCCTTCTTTTGATACTGGATTGGTATTTTCTTCTGTGTTCTCTATGTTTTACAAGCAATATGTACTACATTCAGTGCTAACTAGTGATTATTTTTAGTTTTTAATGGCATTCTTCAGCCGTATTTCCCTAATTAGTAGAGTCACTGGTGTTGACTTAAAAAAGATGCACAATTTGAGAGTTGTGAGTTAAGTTTTATTTGGGGCAAAATGAGGACTACAGCCCGGGAGGCAGCATCTCAGACAGCTCTGAGAGACTGCAGTGGGGGAAGGTTTTTGTGAACGGGGAGTTCAATGCTGTGAAGCAGTCATTTTATGAAAGGCTTTTTGTTAGTCATGAGGATCTGATGTCACCCTGAAGGGATTTAGTGCTTCTCTAGATATGAGGAGATGCAAGGACTGAGATCATAAAATCTGTTCCTAAAAACATCCAACTATCTAAAGACCTGTCCCACCAGATTCCCTGGAGCACAGAGTGCCTCACTCTGCCCTGAGCTCCCTCAGGGAGTGTTAGGGGTCGCCAGCTAGCAGCATGGGGTTCGATCTCTGTGGGGGCAGATGGCAAACGCCTTTGTTGCTGAGTCGTTGGCAATGCTCTTGGTAAGTGCCAATTTGCAGTTGACACTGCTGACATGATCTGTCTTGAATCCCCTTCTGCTGAAGACGTGTTTGTAGAGCCCTCAGCTCTTCACACACGTGCTGTACGTATGTCCACTGCCCAGGATGAAGGAAATATCTACTGTTTTAAATGGCTATTGCAGTTATTTTATATAATCTTATGTCATGTAATTCAATATTGAGATTGCTTTTTACATTTTCACTTCATTTTAAAAGCAGTTTAATTATTTAGATCATCTCTACTTAGACTGATTCAGGGCTAACAGGTTTTATGATACCATCATTTCTCATTCTTGAAAATTTTTATTTTCTCTATTTGTTGAACTGTTGACATGCAATGTTGTTAAAAAAAAAAAAATTGGAGTTCCTGGGTGGCGTCTGAGTCCTGAGTCTGGCATTTTCTGAGCATTTATGTCTTTTCCTGCCTTTACACATGAAGAGATCTGGCTGGGTATAAATCTGATGTCTAGGTTTGTAGAGAAATCTGACAGTGGCTTGATTTTCAGCCTTTATTTGTTTCAATGTTTGTAGAAGATTTTTAAATTACAAAAAAGTCAGAATATAACTTAGAAGAATAATTTGAAGCTCAATTACTACTGCCACACATACCTCCCACATACTTTGAATCTGAATTATCACAAAATCCACTTAATGGAAATCTGAGTTACATTATGGAGGCTTAGCCCTTTAGTTAATGAGCTTCCCAGGGGACTCAGTGGTAAAGAATCTGCCTGCAATGCAAGAAACATGGGAGACACAGGTTCAATCCCAGGGCCGGGAAGATCCCCTGGAGAAGGAAATACCAACCTACTCCAGCTTTCCTGCCTGGAGAATCCAGTGGACAGAGGAGTCTGGTGAACCACAGTCCGCGGGGTCACAAAAAGTCGGACACAAGTGAGCACGTACTCACTTAGGTCTTTCAATTCCGTTCAGTTCAGTCACTCAGTCGTGTCCAGCTCTTCGTGACTCCATAAACTGCATCACGCCAGGCCTCCCTGTCTATCACCAACTCCCAGAGTTTACCCAAACTCATGTCCATTGAGTCAGTGATGCCATCTCACCATCTCATCCTCTGTCGTCCCCTTCTCCTCCTGCCTTTAATCTTTCCCAGCATCAGGGTCTTTTCAAATGAGTCAGCTCTTCGCATCAGGTGGCCAAAATATTGGAGTTTCAGCTTCAACATCAGTCCCTCCAATGAACACCCAGGACTGATCTCCTTTAGGAGGGACTGGCTGGATCTCCTTGCAGTTCAAGGGACTCTCAAGAGTCTTCTCCAACACCACAGTTCAAAAGCATCAATTCTTCTGTGCTCAGCTTTCTTTATAGTCCAACTCTCATATCCATACATGACCACTGGAAAAACCATAGCCTAAAGACTTAGGTCTTTAGGTAATAGAATAAGATGCTTTCCTCTTTTAAAGACATGTGCCCACAGTTCTACATGAAATTTAATATAAACAAAGTATTACAAATAAAAAGCAGAAGTAAATACAGACATCATCGCTTCTAAAATCAGTGGAGAGCTTGTCCCTCTTTCCCCACTGAGCCTCTGCTGTGCGGGGCTCCCCTTATGCCCTGAGAAGGCCTCACACCCAGGGTGGAGGGGGGCTGCCCGGGACCCCGAGGCTCAGACAGAGGGCTGGTCCTGGCGAGGGTGGAGGACACAGCCCGGGAAGGAATGTGTGGTTGTGTTAAAAAGCCAGCACCTGGGGTGGAGCGCAGGTTCTGATGAATAAACTGTCTTAAGCCTTCGTGTGTGTGGTGTCTGACTGCTGGAGCTGCACCTCAGGGTGGTATGCTGACCTCAAAGGGCGGAGGCCCACGGCACACGGAAGGAGCGTGCTTAAGTGAGAAGGAACTGCCCGCAAGCCAGGTTTGTGGGGTCTCTGTTTCCACTGTTTCCTTCTCATCATAACGTCAGTGTTGGGTACCTCTGTCTTCACCCCCCGATGCTCCTGAGCCCCGAGACTGTGCAGAGACTGTGCATGGCATGACGGACCATCCACCTTCCTGACTGGAGCGCGAGTCCTGGGGAGGCAGGGGTCCGATCCATCCACACGTGTTCCCAGAGCCCCACTGCGTGCAGTGCATGTCACACATGCTGGTGACGGGAAGGAAGGACAAGCTGATGAGAACGAGTGACTAGTGGCCCTGGGAGTCACCACTTTAATATTTTGTGTTTTTAATGCCTATCATATGAATTAAGGGCAGGAGGAGAAGGGGGCAACAGAGGACGAGATGGTTGGATGACATCACTCGCTCAACAGACATGAGTTTAAGTAAACTCCAGGAGTCAGTGAAGGACAGAGGAGCCTGGCGGGCTTCGGTTCATGGGGTCACAAAGAGTTGGACACAACTTAGTGACTGAACAACAATAACAATATGGATTGAGGCTTCTACATACAGTTTAGGGTTTCTGTTTTCTCCTAATATCCTAAGCATTATCTTTCATCATTTCATCATCTGTATCCAGTGGTCAAATTATATCCCAGGGAACGGCACACTGCTATCTAGTCACGGCCTCAGGGCCCAGTTTTGTCCTGTGGGCATCCTTGTGCATAACAGTTGCTTAAAACCTTTGCCCCTTTTCTTGCTTAGGGTAGACTCCTGTGAAGAAGCGCCGTCTTTATTCGGCCGCCCCGGGTGGCACACAGCACCTTTGCTGCAGGTGCGGGGTTCAGTGCCCTGACCAGGGTGGCACTCGGGCCTCCTGCACTGGAGCCGAGAGTCCTCGCCTCAGGACCACTAGGCAGGTGCCCTGGGATACAGTCTGCAGAAGTTAAGCTGTCAAAGTTTGTGAACATTTTTAAAGTTACTGCTGTCTTTACCAAATCGTTTTCTACAAGTTTTGGGTCTATTTAATCCTATCACTCACATTCCAGGTCCTGCCTCACACGGGCAGAGTTGAACCTCATTTGTTTCACAAGTTATTGTTAAGTGTCAGGAAATAAAAATGCGTCCCTTCACTCTCTTGTGAGACTGAACAAGCTCTGTACGTTTATCAGTCATTTTCATTCATACTTGGCTTTTTATGTAACCCGCCTACATATTTCTTGGTGTCTTGGCAGGTTTCTTACTGATTGAACCTTAGGAATACTAACTGCTGTTTATAGTTCTTGCAAATATTTTTGTTTGCCTTTTAATTTAGTTTTCAGCTTTTTTGTTTTTTTGATGTGCAGAACTTTAAAATGTTTATGTGATAAAATGGAGCATGTTTCTTTGTACTTAGGAAGAGTTTTCTCAATTAGTGATAAAAAAATTCACCCATATATTCTTTTTTTATGGACCTATATATTCTTGTACTATCTTTTGGTTTGGATTTTTAATACGTTATTAACTGTTTTATCTTTCCGAGGTTCATATTCATCCATAACGTGAAGTACTAGCATATGTTTTTCTTTTCTGGTTTTAAAATGAGCCTTTTTTTTTTTCCTATTCTGAAAGGGCCTTTGAGAACCCCTGGTCAGGTGAGGTGTCTCCAGCTCCTGGATGCTGGTGGAACATGCGTGGTTCACGAGGAGCCCACAGGCACCTAGCCTCCCGAGTGGCTCAGACTTGCCCTCCCAGCGCTGTGGACGGGCAGGGCTGTGGGTGGGCCTGGCCCAGACCCTGGCCAGTGTGATGCCAGCCCAGGTCTCCAGCCCGGGCCTGGCTCGTGACCCTGGGGACAGCAAGCGTGTTCCAGCACAGGGCGGCTGGGCTGCTGGAGGGAAACGTGGTCCGACCGTGAGGCTGGGAAACCTTTGCTTCGTTGACCTTGGCGCCAAATCAGGTCCGTCTGCTATTTGAGAACAGAACTGTCTTAATGAAAAGATCCTATCAAAACAAACCCAAAAATTTTCTGAGGAAGAACTCTGAAATTTCTGGACTGGTTACTTCTCATTCCACACTCGTTACTATGACAACAAGTATCTTTTGGTAAGGCAGATAGCTGGAGACAAAGCGACTACTTGAGAAAATCAGTTACTTTATTTAAACATTTTTTTTTTCCTCAGAGAAATAAATGCTGTCAAATGTAGTCCTAGGAAAATAAAGTGAAGGCCTATTCAGTCCTGGTCTCATCAGTCCAGGGCACCCCTGCCTGCTGACCAGGCCAGGCCGTGGGTGGGTTGGTTGCTGGGACGGCCATGTTCTCCCAGGCACCTCAGCGCCACAGCCACCCTCCAGCCCTCCTGGGGCTGCCTGCGACCTATCCTATCACCAGGGAAATTTTTAACGAAGTCCTGAATCTCTCACAGACCTCTTTCTTAAGTTACTACATCTGTGATCAACAAGCCTAAGGCGTGCCCAGGGGCTCCACGCTCTCTCTCTGCAGCTCGTCGGCTGCCTGCCTGGGGGAAGGACCATGGTTCATGCTGGCCCCCGGGGCCTGGGGCAGGGACCTCGGGGCCCGAGTGGAGGGCGTCCTTCTGTTTCAGGTGCCGCCGCCCAGCCCCTGATCACAGGTGCTGAGACCACGTCCCGCAGCCCCGGGGGCCCCGGCTGCTCTTCTTCAGCCACCTGCTCTACTCACCGCCATGTGCAGATGAGCAGCACCGGATGCGCCTCGACGTGATGGATCCGTAGGAGCTGGCTTGAGAATCACCTGATCTTTACTCCCTGGAGAGATCTAACACGGCAGCTCTCCAGGAATTCTAAGTTGAGGTTTTCTGCTTCCAAGCATGGAGGAAAGTCAGCAGGATAACGTCTAAGCAGTCTTTGGATGTTGCTGTCCATTGGAAGCACAGGAGACCCTAGCCCATTTGATTCTTTATGTCCAGAAAATCTGCCTCCTGAGTTCACAAGTCCCAGGGATGTGGGCCAGAGGAACGACTTCTGCCCTGGGCCAGATCTCTGCAAGGAACACTTCTGTAGGCAGCATGCCCGCCTCGGCCATCACCATTAATGCGGAGCGAGTGAACAGGACCTGCTTTCTGCAGTGACGCCTCAGTCCTGGGGGGCAGAGGCGACCAAGACACCATTTCTCTTAAGAGACTTAGAGTCCAGATGAGAAGCGGCACGAGCGTGTTCACGGTGAGGCTGGTGCCAAGGGAAAGGTGGTGCCTCAGGCCCCTGGGGGAGTCCTCACTCTCAGCCACGGATGGGCACCTGCCACCCACCTCAGCAAGGATTGAACCAGGCGCCGCTGCAGCTGCCGACCCTCAACACCCCCTGAAAGGAGCTCAGGGTGGGGAGAGGAACGAGGCACTCTGTGCTCCAGGAAAAACTGGCAGAACAGGTCATCAGATAGGTATTTTAGGAGCTGACTTTATGAGTCCAGTTCTTGTTATCACCTATCTAGAACACTAAAATCTTTCACGGTGATGACTGCTCCTCGTGACTAGCAGAAACCTTCTGCACAAAAAATATATGCCCGATTGTATGTACGCCCCCTTCACTGAAATCATATGTATACTGACCTTCCCTCCTACTTCTTACGAACACTCTCAGAACTATTGGAAATGCTGTCTCCTGGACTATAGTCCTCTTTTTGCCCCCAGTAAAACTTAACCTGCAACTCTCATGTTCCGCATTTCTGGTTAGCCCAGTCTGCCGGCAGGGAGTGCAACTGCTTTGTGGGGCGGGCTGAGAACCGGGGGTCACGGTGGTGAGGGTCCCCCAGAGCACAGTGTGACCTGAAGTGCACATCAGGAAGGTCATCCTGTGGATGACTTAGGGAAAATTCGGGGGAGAAGCAGCACCAAGAGCCCAGCTAAGAAGCTGTTGGTTAACACCAACAAAATGAGGTCATAGAGGAGGGGGTGGGGTGGCCCCCCACTTTCCTCCAGCTTCTCCATCACAAAGTCCTAAGCCTGTCTGATGAGGAGCAACCCTCCTCAGAGGGACAGAAGAGGAGGATGCTTTGCAAAGGCCCTGGGGAGGGAGCTGGGGGTGCCTCCCCGGAAATACTCCCTGACCGGCATTCACGAGTGTGTTTTGCGTGCGCACACACACACAGAACCTGGAACTATGCTTCCAGAGATGGGCCTTCTACAGTGCCAAGAACAGAGAGTCCTTGGGTTTCAGAGCAGGCTGGCAGTTTTGGGAAAATGCATTGACCCAAGCCCGGGAGAGTCTGCAGGGTGACGAGTCACCTTATCACGGGGTCTTACTGTATTGTGTGACTTAAACCTGAAAGGGCTGTGATTGTATGAAGATCAGAAAACCACAAATTTTGCATATTCTGGATGCATGATCGCAATGACTGAATGATTAATACGAAAGCTTGTGTCGTTAGGCGTCCTGGGTTTACACGCCGCTTCTCATACTTTGTCGCCCATGGCATCCAGCACACAAGGATTTGTAAAACCCTAAATCGTCAAAGGTTTACCGCATGATTGCACTCATCTCACACGCTAGTAAAGTAATGCTCAAAATTCTCCAAGCCAGGCTTCAGTAATACGTGAAGAACTTCCAGATGTTCAAGCTGGTTTTAGAAAAGGCAGAGGAACCAGAGATCAAATTGCCAACATCCACTGGATCATTGAAAAAGCAAGAGAGTTCCAGAGAAACATCTATTTCTGCTTTATTGACTATGCCAAAGCCTTTGACTGTGTGGATCACAATAAACTGTGGAAAATTCTTCTATGGATGGGAATACCAGACCACCTGATCTGCCTCTTGAGAAACCTATATTCAGGTCAGGAAGCAACAGTTAGAACTGGACATGGAACAACAGACTGGTTCCAAATAGGAAAAGGAGTACGTCAAGGCTGTATATTGTCACCCTGCTTATTTAACTTTATGCAGAGTACATCATGAGAAATGCTAGGCTGGATGAAGCACAAGCTGAAATCAAGATTTCCGGGAGAAATACCAATAACCTCAGATATGCAGATGACACCACCCTTATGGCAGAAAGTGAAGAGGAACTCAAATGCCTCTTGATGACAGTGAAAGTGGAGAGTGAAAAAGTTGGCTTACAGCTCAACATTCAGAAAACGAAGACCATGGCATCTGGTCCCATCACTTCATGGGAAATAGATGGGGAAACAGTGGAAACAATGTCAGACTATTTTTTTGGGCTCCAAAATCACTGCAGATGGTGATTGCAGCCATGAAATTAAAAGACGCTTACTCCTTGGAAGAAAAGTTATGACCAACTTGGACAGCATATTCAAAAGCAGAGACATTACTTTGCCAACAAAGGTTCGTCTAGTCAAGGCTATGGTTTTTCCAGTGGTCATGTATGGATGTGAGAGTTGGACTGTGAAGAAAGTTGAGCGCCGAAGAATTGATGCTTTTGATCTGTGGTGTTGGATAAGACTCTTGAGAGTCCCTTGGACTGCAGGGAGATCCAACCAGTCCATTCTGAAGGAGATCAGTCCTGGGTGTTCATTGGAAGGACTGATGCAGAAGCTGAAACTTCAATATTTTGGCCGCCTCATGTGAAGAGTTGACTCATTGGAAAGGATGCTGATGCTGGGAGGGATTGGGGGCAGAAGGAGAAGGGGAGGCCAGAGGATGAGATGGCTGGATGGCATCATCGACTCGATGGACATGAGTTTGAGTGAATTCTGGGAGTTGGTGATGGACAGGGAAGCCTGGCGTGCTGCAATTCATGGGGTCGCAAAGAATCAGACACGACTGAGCCACTGAACTAAACTGAACTGAAATCTCCCAAGGAGAGACTGGAACTGCTCAGCCTCCTTTTTTTGTGATTATATTCCAATAGTTTGCATCCCCTGTGGTGCAGTGCCAGTGGTTGAATATAAGCAGCTTTAACAACGATACCAGTGACAGCTCTGGGTCAGTGTTGGCACTGAGGCCTGTTGTCCCGGGCTCCAGTCAGGACGGCCCGGGAGGTGGGACTGCTGTCAGGAGCAAGGGGACCTCCGGCCACCTCTGCCCACTCCCCTGTCCTCATTAAAGCTTTAGAGAGGAGAGGAAGTGACAGGCTCTTTTCCTTCCATCTTCCAAAGAGCATGCTTCTGTATAAAAGATGCCCTAAATCCTTTGTTGATGTACACAAGCTGAGCGCGCTTCTTGGAGGGCTCATGGCCAGTGACGCAAACAGGTGACAGATGCACATCGTCCACAGTCTATGCTGAGTCTCGCCCCCGTTTCCAAGAATAAACACATTAATCTGTAAACTTTCAGCAGGGCCTGAGTCAGGTAGGCCGGCCACCTGGAGCAGCGGCTGGCTCCCTGACGCCTGCATCAGTGGGTCGGGCTGAGGCTCAGGACCAAAGGAAAAGCTTTCCGTAAAGAAGAGATGCTCACCGTCCTCAAGACTGAGGACAGGCAGATTGGAGTGAAGAGAGAAGGGAAGCCCAGCGATGCGTCAACCACAGCTCGGCCCGAGCGGTACTGCTCCCACCTCTTCCTGGGCCACGCCTGCCGGGAGCCCAGCGCATGCGCAGTGCGGGAGTGCTGGCGCAGACGCAGAGGCGCTCAGACGCTCATGAGCGGGGTGGGGTGGGGTGGAATAAACCTGGCGTGTGTGCAACGGAGACTCACGCAGCTGTTAGGGGTGAGTCCGCACACATCTAGACAGGCAAGATCCACACACGTCTGACCCAATGGAAAGGCAAGTTGCAGAAATGTCTGTACAATATAACGTACTCTCCACGAGGAAGAGAAGAAAGAGTGTGAGAGAGGGAGAGAAGTTTGCATGGGCCCAGAAGAAAATGTCGGGAAAACACCACGCACTCATGATGGTAATATTGAGTTCCCGAGCGGTGAGAGGCAGATGGCGGATGGAATTCACAGCTTTTTCACTTTTTAGCTAATATCTGCCTCTGATGTTTGAGCTTTGGTAGCTCCTCTGAATAGCTTCTCTAGTCTGAAAATGGCACCACTGGAAAAAACTGCCGTTCTTGATACGAAAGGAAGGCGCTGGCTGTTTCCGTCTATAGAGGTGGCGTCTTCTGCAAAGTGGCCCCTGGGCACACACCCGCCCCCACGGTGTGCGTTCATTTCAGTTCCCCAAGTCTGGGACAGACCTGATGCGAGTCCTCACGAAGGTCCTTCCACCAGCAGACATCTGACAGAGTCCTGTCACCTGGAGCCTGGGGCTCTTAGAAACCACCAGGGGAGGGTCTCCGCTCGTTTCTAAGTCTTCTCTAGCTCTGCCTCTGGAGATCGCAGGTGCGATGCCTTGGCGCTGTGCGATATTCCCCTTGGAATGAGGCGGTTTGACTGAGCATGGGGTTTATTAGAAATAGATTTTGTCTATCTGTGGCACAAATGCCACAGTTAGGAGTTTGCTCGCAGAAGGCACGCACACACGCACGCACACACACGAGAGCACGTGTGTGCTCAGCCCTGCCCTGGTGAGCAGGTCCCCAGGTTCCATGGAGCGGGGGTGTGTGTCTTGGGAGCGGCAGCCCCCTCCCCACGTCCAGGGGTGCCAGGAGCCCCTGCATGGACCAGGCCTGTAAGGAGCAGTCCCGACTGGTGCCAGTGCCCGGGAGGCGATGGCGTCCAGAGGCCTGAGCTGCCGTCCGCCCGCCCCCACCAGCCCACCCTCCGCCGGAGCTCCTCTTCACAGGCGGGAAGGCTTCCTCCGAACGTCCTCAGGATGTTGATGCTATCAGAGTCAGCCAGCAACAGACACGAAATGGGTTTTATTCAAGCGGCCACTCACGGCGGCTGGGGCACACTCCAGGCACACGTTTACAGCACTTTGCAATGACACGTTGGGCGCTTCGGTCACCTCTGTCCTGCTAACGGGGAGTGACAGGCAGTCTCCCCCCTGCTCCCATTGGGCCGGACCACCAGTCCTAGGCTCGTGGCCTTGGCTCCGGCAGCTGACAGACCCCCGGGTGCTCATCCAGCACCCCCGCCATACGGCGGCCCTGAGAGGCTTGCTCGCTGTCTGAGCTGGGATTCCGCTGCCGGGCCCCCCGCGGCTGCCCCAGGCTCTGGGCCAGGCTCCTCTCACCGGGGGCCGGGCACACCCCCAGGGGGCCTCTGCTGGGTGACAAGCCTCCCAGTCTTGCCCAGGCTGTCCAGCCTACTCCTCAGCCCAGCCCTGCGCCCCGACCCCGCTGCCCAGCGCCGGCCATCCTGACGACAGGCACCCACGCTCAGGTCTGTGATGCCCCAAGACAAAGGCTCCATGGCCTTGTTGGTAAGGGGGGCCTGATGTCACAGAGCGGCTGGAGAACTGAGCACAGCAGCAGAGAGGCGAGAGTCCCGATGTGGCGTGAGCAGGGCGGGGCCGCGGGGCACCCAGGGGTATGAGGCAAGGGGCCCAGCTGGGCTTGCAGGAGGCTCCCTGGAAGCCTCGGAGGGGGTGGAGGCCCACATGTCCCGCACCCAGCGGGGTGGACCGCCCCTGTGACTAGGGGTGGGAGACCAGCGGTGGAGGTCATGCAGAGACGGGGTAACCATGTCCCTGAGGGCCAGCGCCCCAGCTCAGGCCTGCGCCCCCCGAGAACTGGCGCTGAGATCAGAAACCCCTTCCTTCTTCCACAGTCGCTGGACCCAAGCCCTGGGTTCCACCACTGTGGTCTTTGTTAGTCTCTTTGGAAATGGGTGTGTCTGCCAAACATGTGAAGTACAAAGTGCCCGGCTGCTGGCGTTTGACAATCGTGAGCTTTAAGTCCCGGGTGTTTTGAGGTCCCCCAGTCCCCCGGGGGCTCAGCTAGGCCCGGCTCCGGGGGGTCAGCGCCGAGTCCGCTCGGGCCCCCACTGAGGCACCCTTAGATGACTGAGGTCTCCGTCTGCAGCAGGGACGGGGCCCGGGAGCCGCGGGGGCCCTGCAGGGCGCCGTCGGAGCCGGTCCTGGAGATGGACGAGCTGTGCAGCCGGTAGTCCCGGGCAGAGGGCCGGCTGGGCCACAGGCCGCGCCACGTGCGTCTCAGCTCGCTCTGCACCTGGAGCGGGGCACGGTCGCACGGGCTCAGCGGGCGGGAGCCGGGGGCCTGCAGCCCCAGAGCAAATCTCCCCCTGTGGCCCGCTTCTGGGTGTGGAAGCTGTGATATCCGTGGACGGAGTCAGGCGGGCTTGGGAACCAGGAGGGGACAGGGACGCGGGGAGTGCCAGAGAAGAGTGCTCTGACCTGGAGCCGGAGGCAGCTGAGACGCACGGGAGGGCTGAGCAGAGAGCTATGAGCACTGGCAGTGGCATTGACCCCGGCAGGGTGACCCCCAGAAGGTGGGCCCACTCCAGATCTTTTCAAGTGAAGTCGGTCAGTTGTGTCCAACTCTTTTGTGACCCCATGGACTGTAGCTCACCAGGCTCCTCCGTCCATGGATTTTCCAGGCAAGAATACTGGAGTGGGTTGCCATGTCCTTCTCCAGGGGAGCTTCCTAACCCAGGGATCGAACCCGGGGCTCTCGCGTTGGAGGTGGATTCTTTACTGTCTGAGCCCCCAGGGAAGCAGGTCCTTTAGGGGTGTTTTAAGGAATCCCCCACGAGCCGGGAGCCTATGCTTCCCTGGGAGGCCAAGGGACTCACCTCGCTGTTGAGGAAGCAGTAGAGAACCGCCACCACCAGGCCCTGAAAGGGAGAAGGTACTGGTCAGAGGCCACCGGTCCACCCCCCGCCACCCCCACCCCCGGGACTCGTGGCCCCGCCCGCCGCACCTGAAAGGATCCGAGGCACAACTCGAACAGAATCTGGTACTTGGAGGAGATGCGGATGGGAAAGACAGCGAACACCATGTAGTGGACTCCAAACAGCGGGATGAGCAGCAGGGTGGACTTGGCCAGCCTCCTGCAGCGGAGAGAGTGGTCATGCTCTGGGCAACCGAGGGCCTCCCTACGCAGCCACACCTCTGCCCATCCCAGGAGAGTGTGCAAAAGCAGGGGCAAGCACCACTCTGCCCCACAGAGCAGCAAAGCCCTCTCGGGAATCTTGGCCAATCGGAAAGGGCGGCACTGGTCTGAGCAGGTCAGACAGCCCTGTGTGTCCCTCGTTTAGAAGCAGAGACGGGGCAAGCATCCCCAGCATCCAGAGGATGGGGCGAGTTTTAGTTTCAGATCCAAAGAGCAGATGCTGCAAGGCTGCCCCTGGGCACAAGTGAGACCGTGTCCCCCTGACGGCCATGGACAGGTCCTGCGGGCGACCCTGCTGTGGGGCCCAGACATCTGAGGAGTGGGAGAGCTTGGACCCTATTTCACTTCCCTGCCGGGGAGCTCTTACCCTCTTAACCAAAGAGCAGACTTTCTTTTCACTGCAGTGGTGTTGAAAGCAAGACAGCTGAACTCAGTCCTACTTGCCCCCAAGCCTGTCCCACACCCCAACCAGGTACAGGTCATTTCCGCTAAGTCAGCATTTCCCAGGCCCCAGCACCGGCCCCGGCACCGCCCGAGGCCATGCTGAAGCGGGCCTCCTCCGACTCAGCGTCTGGGTCTCAGTGCTGAGTCCTTCTTCAAGTGCACAGAGGTGCTGCAGCTGCTGAGCAGAACCCCCTCGGAGAAACTGCTGTGAGCCAGGGACTCTCACAGCTGCACACAAGAGTCATCGGGGGGGCTCTTCAGACTTGGAATCCAAACTGCACCCCATCCAGTTACGTCAGGTCTCTTCGGGTGACCTGGCCTCTTCCCGGGGGAGTCCCCGTGGCTGTATCTGATGCAGTGACCCCACCACGGTCTGAGGGTCAGGAGCCCTGGGGTCACCGGGAGGACGGGCAGGCAGGCAGGGGCTGGGCCCCCTCATGACCCCAGCAACCAGCCACCACCCGGATGACCAGCCTCATCCTGGCAACGTGGAGGGAACCAAGGGAGGGGTGCCTCCGGCTCCTCCCCACCTGCTCTGCTGGGTTGGCACCACCCAGTACTTGGGAAGACCCTGATGCTGGGAGAGATCGAAAGCGGGAGGAGAAGGGGATGACAGAGGATGAGATGGTTGGATGGCATCACCAACTCAATGGACATGAGTTTGAGAAAACTCCAGGAGATAGTGAAGGACAGGCAGCCTGGCGTGCTGCAGTCCATGGAGTCACAAACAGTTGGACACAACTGAGCGACTGAATTGAACTGAACCGAATACTCAGAAAGAAGTCACCACTTTGCTGACGTGTTTTGAGACACCTACAGAGTTCACAAGGGGTTTCCTTGTATTGGGTGATCTGCACAAGCTCTGCCCCAGCTGCACGCGTGACCAGGGCCTCGCTGGGCGGGGAGGCCTCAGGACCCCCCACCAGCATGTACAGGCCTGACCGTCTGACCATAGCACATGGCAGTCTCGCGGGCTTCAGCACCGCGGCCGGTGTCCACCCGGCAAGTGAGGCTGAGGTTCTGCAGGAAGCAGCCCATTAGGCAGATGTCAGAGAGACCTGCCTGGACTCCTGCAGTTGAGACTCTGCTGGTCTCTAGAAAGGGGGCTTAGAGGTGGGACTCCTGTGCCTGGGGATCTGCCACTTCTGTTATGAGATGGAGACAGAAAACACACCAAAATACAGCCAGGCGAGCATCACAGATGTGCTCTGCCTTTTTTGTTATTCTGAAAAAAGAGTAGATTCTATTATCCGCATCTTCGGGGTCTGCAATTCCCGCCCCCGTTTGCCTGAACCCAAGGCTGGACCAGCTGCACCAGCCCCTCCACACTGGACTAGTTTTAGTTACACTCGAGTCGCAGACTTTATTTTTCTTTATAAATTCTTGATAGATTTACAGAGTCTTCCAGTTCCTTTACAGAGTTCTCAGTCCTCGTTAATTAGCTGGATGAGGGTGGGTGATTACTTAAACTCTGCTCTCTTTCTAATGAGGGAGATGATATCCACCTTTCTGTTACCATTCAGGCAACAAACACCAGTTCAGTTCAGTCGCTCAGTCGTGTCCGACTCTTTGCGACCCCAGGAATCACAGCACGCCAGGCTTCCCTGTCCATCACCAACGCCCGGAGTTCACTCAGACTAACATCCATCGAGTCGGTGATGCCATCCAGCCATCTCATCCTCTGGCCTCCCCTTCTCCTCCTGCCCCCAATCCCTCCCAGCATCAGAGTCTTTTCCAATGAGTCAACTCTTCACATGAGGTGGCCAAAGTACTGGAGTTTCAGCTTTAGCATCAGTCTTTCCAAAGAACACCCAGGGCTGATCTCCTTTAGGATGGCCTGGTTGGATCTCCTTGCAGTCCAAGGGATTCTCAAGAGTCTTCTCCAACACCACAGTTCAAAAGCATCAATTCTTCAGCACTCAGCTTTCTTCACAGTCCAACTCTCACATCCATACATGACCACTGGAAAAATCATAGCCTTGACTAGACAGACCTTTGTTAGCAAAGTGATGTCTCTGCTTTTCAGTATGATGTCTAGGTTGGTCATAACTTTTCTTCCAAGGAGTAAGCATCTTTTAATTTCATGGCTGCAGTCACCATCTGCAGTGATTTTGGAGCCCCCCAAAATAAAGTCTGACACTGTTCCCACTGTTTCCCCACCTATTTCCCATGAAGTGATGGGACCAGATGCCATGGTCTTCGTTTTCTGAATGTTGAGCTTTAAGCCAACTTTTTCACTCTCCTCTTTCACCTTCATCAAGAGGCTTTTTAGTTCCTCTTCACTTTCTGCCAGAAGGGTGGTGTCATTTGCATATCTGAGGTTATTGATAGTTCTCCCGGCAATCTTGATTCCAGCTTGTGCTTCTTCCAGCCCAGCCTTTCTCATGATGTACTCTGCACAGAAGTTAAATAAGCAGGGTGACAATATACAGCCTTGATGTACTCCTTTTCCTATTTGGAAACAGTCTGTTGTTCCATGTCCAGTTCTAACTGTTGCTTCCTGACCTGCATATAGGTTTCTCAAGAGGCAGATCAGGTGGTCTGGTATTCCCATCTATCAGACTTTTCCACAGTTTATTGTGATCCACACAGTCAAAGGCTTTGGCATAGTCAATAAAGCAGAAATAGGTGTTTTTCTGGAACTCTCTTGCTTTTTCGATGATCCAGCGGATGTTGGCAATTTGATCTCTGGTTCCTCTGCCTTTTCTAAAACCAGCTTGAACATTAGGAAGTTCATGGTTCACATATCGCTGAAGCCTGGCTTGGAGAATTTTGAGCATTACTTTACTAGCATGTGAGATGAGTGCAATTGTGTGGTAGTTTGAGCATTCTTTGGCATTGCTTTTCTTTGGGACTGGAATGAAAACTGACCTTTTCCAGTCCTGTGGCCACTGCTGAGTTTTCCAAATTTGCTGGCATATTGAGTGCAGCACTTTCACAGCATCATCTTTCAGGATTTGAAATAGCTCAACTGGAATTCCATCACCTCCACTAGCTTTGTTTGTAGTGATGCTTTCTAAGGCCCACTTGACTTCCCATTCCAGGATGTCTGGCTCTAGGTCAGTGATCACACCATCGTGATTATCTTGGTCGTGAAGATAATCTGAGTCGTTATTAAGTACAAGGCCCACATGAGGTGTTGCCTGGACCCTGTGGTCAGACAGGGAAGACAGAACCAAATATAAAATGCAAAGACGTGTGGCCAAGGAGAAAGGTCAGGGTACAAAAGAGGAGAGTGGACAGACACTTGGATACCCAGCTCTCCAGAGGCTGTGCACACTGGCGGCAAGGGAAGCACCCAGCCTGAACAATGGCCTTGGCGACGCTGCCCTTGGACAGGTCACTCCAAGTCTAGGGGTCCCTGTAAATTGGCCCAGGGCACACTCCTGTGGCTAAAGGAGACGACGTGGGGTCATGTGTGGGTCCCCAGGCCCCAGTTTCTCTGCTCTGCACACACGTACTCCAAGTTGTCAGGCCGCGTGCGGCTGCTGAGGGTGGTTCGGAGCTGGCTCAAAACACATACTCACTTGTACTGTGACTGGTCGTTGCCACCGACATCTGGGGACGTCAACTTCTGCAGTAAAATTCGTATAATGCTAACAAAAAGGATGAAATTGACCTGCACAAAAAGAGATGACATTTCAGGGTGTGAAGTCCCCCTGCAAGGGAGGCGGCGAGGCCAGGATGTCTGCAGCTCAGCCTCGCCCAAAATGGGGCTCCGGGCCCCACTGGCTCAGGAGCGCCAGTGCCCTGCCCAGTCGGGTCTGCTCCCCCTGCCCGCCCCCCAGGTCAGAGCAGGGCAGTCTGTCTGTGGCGTCACCTATGTGTTGACCCCAGGCTGCAGCAGTTTAGTTGAGAATATTAAGACGTGCATTCCACAGATGGAAATCCAGTTCAGATCCAAGGCTGCACACTTTGGGGAGCTGACTGTGCCCCCCTCCAAAGGTGCATCTCCCTCTTGCCCTCCCCTTCCTCCTGACGGTGGGCCGAGCCACCTGTGGTAGAGCTCAGCCTGGGATTCTTGTCTCGAGAGGCTGAGTGGAACGGGGCCGTCTGTATTCACCACAGGGCTCTCTGCCCAAGTGCAGCCTGGTGGTAACTCAGGTTTCCACACAGAAGTCACTTACTATAATAGAAATTAAAATTGGTGTTCGTATAACCCACCAAGGAACACTGTGGTCATTGGTATCCCAGCAACTATTGAAGAAAGAGAAGGAAAATCACATTATCACGGATTCCATCTACAAACGAAGCATAGGAGGATAACACAGGCCTGTGGCTGCACCCCTTCGAAGGGGCTTGCCAAACCAGCCGGCACCCCCCACCCCGCCACGATGAACCCCTGACTCACAGGTTTGTTGGGTGGTCCCTCCTGACCGCCACGCCCTGTCTCCGGGAGGAAGCTGGGACAGCAGGCTTGTACAACGCCCCCCGATTGCCTGTTAACTCACACCCCTCCCAGCAGAACAGACCCACCCTTGCTCTGGAGCCTGGCTGGTTCCGACAGGAGGGTGTGGAGTCCTGGAACTCAGTGTGGCCTGTCTAGACCTGCAGCCCCGGCCTCCCCTGCAGGTAGAGGCCCACGGCAGTGAGTGAGCAAGACTGAGCTGGAGAGCTGCCCAAAGAGCCAGGGACAGAAGCACACCAATAAACTGGACCTGTGTGAGCGCCAAGCTTGGGGTGTTTGTTACTGGCAGGGGGCGGCTGGGAGGGGGCGGCAGGTGGACCCGGGCCTGCACGAGGCACAGCAGCTGCTGGGCTCCATGGTGGGAGCTGGGGTGCCTCAGGCTAGGCACGGCCTGCCCCACCGTGCACACAGCAGAAGCCTCTGGGCCTGGCCCAGCCGCAGGGCCTCAGAGGGCTGAGCCCGGATGCCCTCCTGCTGGGCTCCCACTTGGCTCCGGGCCACACGTCTCCCTGAGACGTGGCTCTGTCTCTGCCTGGCAGACCCTAGGCCCCGCTCCACGGCCAGCCCCCATTCAGCTCCACCTGCTCCGTGGCACCTGTCCGAGGTCCCCACCCTGAGTCGCCCCCTGAGCGTCCAGAGGCTGCCTTCTGCCTAGACACAAAGCTGCCCTCTGGCTCGCCAGGCCCTCTGTCAGCGGCGCTCCCCCTCAGCCACAGGCACAGCACTCACCCCGTGTCCTCCAGCAAGAGCCGAGCCACAGTCCACGCACCCGTGCAGACAGTGGGGATGCCTGCAGAGAGACACCCGGTCACCCCGGCCTGGCGCTGGCCACCTGGACCAGCCCAATGGGGACGCACACGGGAGCCTTCGTGAGCCCCCTGCCAGCAGGGACAAGGGCTTTCTGACGGACAGATTAATGGAAACTCTTCATAAATATGGAGAAGGCAATGGCACCCCACTCCAGTACTCTTGCCTGGAAAATCCCATGGACAGAGGAGCCTGGTGGGCTGCTGTCTACGGGGTTGCACAGAGTTGGACATGATTGAAGTGACTTGGCGGCGGCGGCAGCAGCTTCATAAATACACACAGGCTTACCCTCACGCCTTACTAAGCAGTGAAGATAATTAAATACGAGTTTGAAGGCTTCACAGGCCTGAAACGCATGTGTTTCTGGATGTTGGTACCAACGTGCTGGAGAGGCTGTGTCCCGACTTGGCAGAGACCTGAAGGGGCGCCCCTCACTGCGAAGGTGGGGCCCGCAGCTTCACCCCTTTCCGATTCCAGCTTAGGCAGAGCCCCACTGATGAGCACGTTAGGGGGACCTCGCTGGGGATGGTCTCCCTGCTCCTTCTCCCAGGCCCCTTCTTTCTGGTTCTCCCCTGACCCCCCGCCTCGGTTGGGGTTCACCCCAGGAATGAGAGTCACAGTGGTTTTAAACCAGGTTCTAGGGCTTCCCTGGTAGCTCAGCTGGTAAAGAATCCTCCTGCAACGTGGGATACCTGGGTTCAATCCCTGGGTCGGGAAGATACCCTGGAGAAGGGAAAGGCTACCCACTCCAGTAAGAATACTTAGAATTCCATGGACTGTGTAGTCCATGGGGTTGCAATGAGTCCGACACGACTGAGCAACTTTCACTTTCATTTCCTGGCTCCCAAAACATTAAGGTGTTGACTCCCTTCCTCCGGGGCAGCCCAGGGTTTTTCTGAGCGGAGAGGGTCTCTGTGGGTAGGTCCGAGCCAGGGGCACCTGGCAGGCAGGGGGAGTCCTCACCCCATCCGATCAGGAGGTAGGCCCGGAAGCGCCGGCCGGGGGCGAAGCTGACGGCGAGCAGGGTGTGGAGGTAGAGCCCCTCCACCAGCAGCCAGTAGAAGTTGGCCGTGATGCAGTACTGGAACAGGACCAGGCTCAGCTTGCAGCCCACCTGCACGGGGAGGGCCGCGTGAGCGCGCGCCACAGGCCCGGCTCCGGCCCCGCTGCGCAAGGAGCGCGGAGGTGCCTCCCGGAGGCGCGAGCGTGTGCGTGTGCGCGTCCGGCGAGGCCTGCAACCTGCGGAGGGCGACACGGGCCGGGCAGACGCACACCACGCCCGAGGGGACGGTCACCCTGGGTGACGCGTGAGGCCCGGCCCCCCTCCCCCGGCCGCCTCGTCCCCACTAACCCTCCGCTCACTCCCACTTCCCTCCTCTCTCCCTGCTCACTGTGGACTCTTAACAAGAGACAAGAAGTAAAAGAAAAAACAAGAGAAACCACCAAACAAAATGTTTCCTCAGGTGTTTAGAAAGGGGAAATTTAGGCTTTAGGTCACTAAGCTTATATAAATGCACCGAAAACAACCCCCCAGCACGTTTAGTATTCTGTGTCTTTACAGCCTGCAGCCCAGATACATACTTGTGGACGGATGGGCTGGATACACGAAGACGTGCGGATAGACCCGCGCACGTGCACTTGGTGGGCGGGCAAGAAACGCCTGGCAGCCCTTCAGGCAGGCGCGGCTGCACATCTCCAGGCCGCTCGCTGCCGGTGCCTGGCACTAGGTTTCTCTCGCTCTGTTTCTTTCTAAGGCAGTTAAGCTTTACCAAAGCCGAGTGTGGGGCGGGGGTCCGGCATGTGGAGGACAGCAGGGCTGGGCCCGGTAAGTGGAAAGAGGCACGCTAAAACCCATCGATGAGACCCCGGGACTGGCGCCCCTCGCTGGAACACTGACAGAGGCCGGCCTGGTGTCGGGGAGAAGGAGCCCCCCATCGATGAGACCCCGGGACTGGCGCCCCTCGCTGGAACACTGACAGAGGCCGGCCTGGTGTCGGGGAGAAGGAGCCCACGCCCGAGGGTGGAGGGGCCCACGGTGAGCCCTGCTGGCCAGGGCAGGGGCATCCTGTACACGGGGCGCCCACGGCGACCAGCTCTGCTTGTTACAACTTAAATACACGTGCCCTTCACTGCCTCCAGTCTCTCTCCAGTCCCCCCTGACCGAGTGGTGGCAGAAAGAGAAACCAAGGTGTGTCTGTTACTGGCGGGATGGTCGCACAGACTACGTCACACCTTCCAGATTCAAAGTAAGAGACCCTGGGACCCTGGTAGACTCAGAGTTTCCAAGATACACTGTTGAAGGAGGAAAAAAGACAAAGTGTGTTTAACATGATTCCAATTCCTTCTTCTTAGTAAAAGGTTTAAAATGCCATGTCTGCACTTCTTCACTGCAGCTCATACGCCATCAACACACTCCAAGGGCAGAGGCTCTGGGGTGAGGGGCTGTCTGCTGACCTTCAGTCGTGGGAAGGCCGAGAGGCCAGTGGCCAGGACTGCACCCTGCTTGGTTCCCAGCGGGTCCTTGGCCAGTCCTGTGCCATCTGGGAGCCTCTACCACCCACGGCAGCCAGGCGTGCAGGGCGCTGAGCCCCAGGGCCTGCAGGAGGTCCTGCTGAAGGTCAGCTTCGGGTGGCCCTCGGGTCGCTTCTTTTCTCCAGACTGCAGCCAGTTTCCACGGTTTGGATGAAACCCAAGCCAAGGAGCAGCAGCGAGGCGCCCGTGTGTGTGGGCTGGCCTTGGTAGGGACGGAAGCCGGGTTCTGTCTCTAGGTCCACTTTATGAGCCAGTACAGCTGGCTTCTTTGAGGGCCAACCCCTTGCAAAGGACGAGAAAACTGCACCCACGTCCATGACTGTCCAAGGCACAATCCGGGGTCACACCTGGGAACGCTTGCCTCTCGGGCCCTATGGGGACATAAGCAACTCCCTACGGTGCTGGGGAGACTTACAGCGTCCACAGGTGCTAAGAGCAAGCAAACAGGAGATCTTACTTAAACGTGTGGAAGTGACGGCTGCAGGGCTGGGGAAGGAGGCTTTGTCACCTCTGCGGGCCTGAAGCCCGGAGCCCTCACTGCTCAGCGAGCAGCAGAGGCGAGGGCCACGGCCACGGCCACTTTCGTGGTTTCTGGTGTCTTGTGTGCCAGCTGCCCCACACTCGAGGACGTGGGCTCCCCCAGCACCACTCAAAGCCCCTGTCTTCAGAGCTGTCCTTCCAGGGTTGGAGCCAAACTTTCTTGATGGGACAGAATGTGAAGAGTGTGTGTGTGCCTGGGTGTGGGCACACATGGCTATGTGTCTGCATGCACGTGTGTGAGCACACACTGCTGTGTGTCTGCATGCACATATCTGAGCACACACATGGCTGTGTGTCTGCATGCACATATGTGAGCACACACTGCTGTGTGTCTGCCTGCACGGGTGCATCTGTGTGTGTTGACAGGCTCTGCTCACTTCCCTTTCTCCTGCTCCCTCTCCCCTCTCTGCCCCTCTATTCTATCCTGGGCTGTGGAGCCCAGGACCCTCGGCAAAGTCAGGCCCCCAGCCCAACCTCCTGCCCTCCTCTCTGGGAGTACCCCTGTTCAGATGTTTCAGACCTCTGAGTTTGCCCCTAACGCTCCAGGCAGGTGGGACTTGGGGCAGGGACATCCAAGTTCCCATTCCTCCACCCCCACCTCCCTCAGCCTGGAGCCGGCCAGGTCCTCTGTCTACACAGCAGGACAGCATACTGCTCAGGTCAAGGGCCTGGTGTCCATGGGTCCATCAGGGTCACTACATCCTTTAATGAAGGAGGAGCTAAGTAAGGAGGGCTCCTTGGAGCAGAGTTCTGAGTAAGGCAGAGAAGCAGCAGAAGATTTCTCAGCCGGAGGAGAACTGGGTCTCCCGGGTCCTGGCCTCTGGGGGACCCCTGTCTGTGCAGAGGAGACTCCATCCCGGGACAAGAGCCCAGGGCTCCCCTTCCACCTGGGGTGGGACGTCCGAGTGGAGGGCCGTGCTGCTGATTTTACTGTTGCAGTCAGTCCACACGCCTCGCGGAGGGACTGTCCCCAGGGTATATTAACCTGCGGGCCGGGAAGCAGCTGCTCTAGTGTGGTAAAGGCTTTACTGTCTTAGAAAGACCCTGATTCAGACTTCTTCAGTCCAGAGGAATGGAGTCAGCAGATGGGTCCATCCATGCCGGATGCCGGTGGAAAGCCGGCTCTGGCTCCGCGTGGAAGAGCCGACCTGACCGGGTGACATGAAGAACCCGGACGAGGGAAGCACTGGACCGCGGCACGCTCCATGAATGCACCAAACTCAGCTTCCTCCTAAAGCCCCACTAAGTCCACCGCATGCCCCGCCTGCACCGCACAAACTCCCAGTCCGGGCGATCCCTGCGTGGCCCATTCACCGCACTGTGTCCTGGGCAGGTGCCAGGGCCACGCTCCCCCAGGTGGTACCCGTCCTGCCAGCTGGAAGCATCCACCGCTCAGAATCCCGGACACAAGGGAGAAAACGGCGTCGCACGTGCCCACCCGTGTCCCTTTCTTCCAGCCCCCAGCTGCTGCTGGTCCCTCCGGCGGTGCCCTCAAGCAAGTCTGGTTTTGCCCGCATCAGCGCTCAGGCCGTGACCTCCCAGCGGGCAGCGCCTGTGCCCCCACTCACGGCACCTGCCGCCCTGAGTTGCTCTGAGCGCAGGCCGGACCCCACCCCACCTTGACCGGGGCCTCGGTGAAGCCGGCTCTGGACCTCATCACAGACGGAGGTCGGTGGCAGGCAGGAGTAAACAAGGCTGCCTAGAGGGCCCAGCCCCGTACAGCCTTACCCAGGAGGATGGCAGGTCCAGGCAGTGCAGCATCCCAGAGCTGGAGTACAGCACGTCGTCCTTGACCAGCACTGAGACGGCCCGCAGGATGAAGGACAAGAACAGGTTCAGGTGGATGTAGTTCCGGGTGCAGTGCAGCTTCCTGCCGAGGGGAGGTGGGGGGCGCGTGGGGGAGGGGCGGGGGGGGAGGAGGGCGAAGGGGAGGAAGGATGGGGAGGGGGGAGGGGGGCGGGGGGTGAGGAGGGCGAAGGGGAGGAAGGATGGGGACGGGGAGGAGGGAGGGAGGGGTGTGGGGGGGAGGGAGGGAGGGGTGTGGGGGGGCGGGGTCGAGGAGGGTGAAGGGGAGGATGGGGTGGGGGAATGGGAGTCATGGGAAGAGGGAGGAGATGGACAGTTAAACACTTCGACAGATGCCTGTGTGGCTTTAATGTTAAAGCTTCTTTTTTATGGAAGTGAACAATGTTGAAGACTCTTGAGAGTCCCTTGGACTGCAAGAAGATCCAACCAGTCCATCCTAAAGGAAATCAGTCTTGGGTGTTCATTGAAAGGACTGATGTTGAAGCTCCAATCCTTTGGCCACCTGATACAAAGAACTGACTCAGAAAAGACCCTGATGCTGGGAAAGATTGAAAGTGGGAGGAGAAGGGGACCACAGAGGATGAGGTGGTTGGATGGCATCACCGACGCAATAGACATGAGTTTGGGTAGACTCCAGCAGTTGGTGATGGACAGGGAGGCCTGGCGTGCTGCAATTCATGGGGTTGCAAAGAGTCAGACACGACTGAGCGACTGAACTGAACTGAACTGAACAATTTAAGTATTCCTTGTGTATTCAAGATGGTTTCTGCTTTGCATTACGGTACACATTTTTGGGTATCAATATTGCCCTTTGTTTCTGACTTTGCGCCTTAGAGCAGAGTCCTAGAAACAGGGCTTTGGGATAAATGTGGACAGCACAGCCACGGCGCATCTGAGCCTGCAGAAGCATGCCCCACTTCACAGATGTGAACACCATGTGTCTCTGCAGCAAACTTCCTGCAAGACCACCTCAAAGGACCTGTCTTTGAACAACTTTATGTGGTATTTGCTTCTCTAAAACATGTTAAGAACATTTTGTTTATAATCATTTTACAACACTTAAATTCTGCTTTGGAGAAGACTTAATTAGATATTTGATTTAACTCTGACTTTTTATTGTTTGGAGACAAGCTGTTCCACACAAATGAACTTCCAAGATCATTAAAACATTAACTCCTCAAGTTGAAGTAGAGTTTACAAATTTGAAGGACATTAAAAATATATTCTAAGCAGACTTCCACCTGTGGCTCCAAAGAGAAACTTATCTGACCTCTCTCCCACGTCATCCGTGATTTAAAAAGCTGTCTACAGAGCTCTGGAGGGCAGCTGAGGCGGCTGGGATCTAAAGGGCTGGGGCCCTGGTGAGGAGGGAGCATCAGGCACTGCAGCCTCCTCTCATCTCCTGGCTGAGGGTTAACCCAGGTTTTAGGGCACAGCGCTGATTACAGAGCGGAGGCCCAGAGCTTGTAACAGCGTCACCAGATGGAACGGACGACAAAAGACGTTAAGGGCTTTCAAGGCAACAGAGTGGAGAAAAGGAAGCCACAGGGAGCCTCAAATTCTGCAGGCAGTTACCTAAGAGATTTTCCTTCTCTTTTTTTCCATTTCCCAAGGTGTTCATTTGTTGGATGAGTAGAAGGATTCCTAGGTTTTCATCTGAAACCCCTAAAGGGCTGTGACTTAGGAATAATGACAAACCAGCCTTCAGAGAGCCTAAAATGCGGCCTTAGATTGACTCAGTCCCTGCCTGGCTCAGGCTTGTCTGCCCATCTTGCTAGAAAGAGTAAATACTCTCTATGGTATGATACCATCTAAAGCCTCTATGATTTAATTATATGTAACTTCAATAATCAATTAATAAATATGCCAGAAATAGTACCAAATGATCAAATGCAGTTAAAAATGGAAAAACAAAAATAGAATAGATAGAGATCCAGATACTGGTATTTTAAGACATGACTATAAAATGGCTCTGATTAATATATCCAAGAAAATTAGAGGATGGTGCGCTAATAAATATTTCCCTTTACTTCTGACTTAGTGCCGAAGAATTGATCTTTTGAACTGTGGTGCTGGAGAAGACTCTTGAGAGTCCCTTGCACTGCAAGATCAAACCAGTCCATCCTAAAGGAAATCAGTCCTGAATATTCATTGGAAGGACTGATGCTGCACCTGAAGCTCCAATACTTTGGCCACCTGATGTGAAGAGCTGACTCACTGGAAAAGACCCTGATGCTGGGAAAGATTGAAGGCGGGAGGAGAAGGGGATGACAGAGGATGAGATGGCTGGATGGCATCACCGACTCGATGGGCATGAGTTTGAGCAAGCTCCAGAAGTTGGTGAGGGACAGGGAAGCCCTGTGTGCTGCAGCCCATGCGGTCACAAAGAGTCTGACACAACTGAGTGACTGAACTGATACTGGCTAGAGGATGGTATTAATTGTAAAAATCAAATGGAAAATTGAAAATTTTAAAAAACCCATGAAATTAAGAATTAAATAGCTGGGTTTAAATATTAGATTAGACACAGTAAAATAGAGTATTATTATAAGTTGGAAAACAGATTGGTAGACTGTGTCTAAAGTCCTGCATGCATGTGCACTTAATCGTGTCTGACTCTTTGCAACCCATGGACTGCAGCCTGCCACACTCCTCTGTCGATGGGATTTTCCAGGCAGGAATACTGAGCAGGTTGCCATTTCCTCCACCAAGGGATCTTTCCAACCCAGGCATCAAATCTGTGTCTCTCGTGTCTCCTGCACTGACAGGATTCTTTACCACTGAGCCAGCTGGGAAGCCCATGTCTAAGGTAGAGAGAAACGAATTAATGGAACATAGAAAGAAATAAGAGGAAGTATACAGGAAATGTTGAAAATATTTATCATGTGAAAATGGTGTTTCAGAAAGAAAGGAGAGAGAGAATAAGGTAGAGGAAATATTTGAAGAGCTGCTGGCCAAGAATTTTTGAAACTGATAAAATATAATAACAGATTAAAGGAATTCCACTAACCCCAAGAAGGAGGATTACACAGAAAACCACACTAAAGCCCATGACAGCAAAAGTGCTAAAAACCAAAGACAAAGAAAAAAATCTTCAAAGGACCCAGAGAAAAAGACTCATCCTTCAGCAGCATTATGGTGAGACTGGAAGCTGACTTTCAAAAGAAATAACGATGTATATCTTCAAAGTGATGAAAAAGAGTAACTGCCAACAAAGAATTCGGTCCTCTCAAAAATATCCTCAAAAGTGAAGGCAAAATTAAGATGATTTCAGGCAATCAATAGCCATGAGAATTCATTGCTGGGAGGCCTGGTCTCCTAAAAGGAGATCTTCAGGGAGGAAGTTGACTCAGATGGAAACGTGAAGATGCAGGAAGGAAAGAGGAAGATGGGCAATTCTAAACAAATACTGAGTTTGAAAATAACAAAAATAGTGATCACGCATGTGGCATTTAAAATATGTGCACAATTAGAATACATGACAATGACGCAGAAGTCATGAGGCTGAAGGGAAGGCTTGAGTTACCTGGAAGAGATGGAAATAGTAACTGGAGGTTAATGCCTGTGAGACACGGATGCACTTTGTTAACATGAGGTGGAAACCAGAGGAAGAAGCACTGAATATACGACTAACGATCCAAAAGGGAAACACTGGAATAATAAAAACACTTGACAACTTAAAAACAAACACGAATAGAGTGCAGGGGCCACAGAACAGCTGAGACAATAGCGAAGAGATGGAGGCAGACTGAAAGTGCAGCTTGCCAGCAAGCAGTCGGAACGTGAGCGGAAGACACTGTGTGCACGACTAAAAACAGACTGGAAGTAAAGAACAAATCTCAATTAAGTGGAGCTTACAGAACACGCAAATGTAAAATAGGGATGAATCTTGCAGATATCAAAGAAAAGAAGGCAGACATAGCTACACTAATGTAGACTTATTTTTAAGGCAAGGCGCGTTACTAAACATGGACAGCTTACAGGAAGACAAAACATGAAACGGGGGTGCCCCTAATAACATAACCTTGAAGTGTGTAAAGCAAACAGTGAAATAAATAAATGGAGATATAGTTAAGTCCACAATTATAGCTGGAGATTTTAATACACGTCTCTCAGTGACTATAGAACACGTGAAAGTGTTAGCTGTCCAGTCGTGTCCGCCACTCTGTGACTCCACGGACCGTAGCCGCCGGGGAAGTAGTTAAGCGAAACAGTAAAATTTAGAATATTTAAATAACACGATTGATAAATGATGGAAATGATATATGTAGCACACAAACCAGTAACTGTAGGATTTGCACTGTCTTAAAATGAAAATGAAACTTTGACTAAAAAAGACCAGATTCTGAGTCACAAATCAAATCTTAACAAATTTCAGAGGATTTAATTCATGTGGTATGGTCTCTGATTACCACAAGTTAAGCCAGAAATCATTAGCAAGCTGAATAGAAAACTAATAACAGATTGGAAATTAAACTATAAAATTTTATAGTTAAAAGATAATCAAAAGAAGAGCTTAGAAAAACTATGACTAAATGATAATGAAAAACACATCTTTAAACTTGAAAGATGGGAATGAAGCAGATCTGAGAGGGAAATTTGTAGATATAAATAAAAGCAGTTTAAACAAAGGAAGGCTGAACATCTAACTTAACAAGCTAGAAAAAGAACACCAAATCGAAACCAGAGAACACAAAAGGAAGGAAGTAATGAAGATAAGAGGGCATGTCAGTAAGTTAATAAATAAGCATACAAGAGAAAAAAGTCAAAAGCTGGTTCTTGGAAAACACTGATAAAACTGATAAAACTTTATACAGTATGATTCATCAAGATACAAAGAAGGAAAGTAACAACGACCAGTGTTGTTCAGTGTCTGACTCTTTGCAACTCCATGAACTGCAGAACACCAGGCTTCCCTGTTCTTCACAATCTCCTGGAGTTTGCTCAAACTCATGTCCATTGAGTCGATGATGCCATCCAACCATCTCATCCTCTTCACCTCTTCTCCTCCTGCCTTCAATCTTTCTGAGCATCAGGGTGTTTAGTCAGCTGTTCTCATCAAGTGGTCAAAGTATTGGAGCATCAGCTTCAGCATCAGTCCTTCAAAAGAATATTCAGTGTTATTTCCTTTAGGATTGACTGGTTTGATCTCCGTGCAGTCCAAGGGACTCTCAAGAATCTTCTCTGACACCACAGCTCAAAAGCATCAATTCTTTGGTGCTCAGCTTTCCTTATAGTCCAACTCTCACATCCATATATGACTACTGGAAAAACCATAGCTTTGACTATACGGACCTTTGTCAGCAAAATAATGTCTCTGCTTTTTAATATACTGTCTAGGTTTGTCATAGCTTTTCTTCCAAGCAGCAAGCATCTTTTAATTTCATGGTTTGCTGTCACCGGCCACAGTGATTTTGGAGTCCAAGAAAAGAAAACCTGTCACTGTTTCCCCATCTATTTGTCATCAAGTGATGGGACCGGATGCCATGATCTTAATTTCTTGAATGTTGAGTTTTAAGCCAGCTTTTTCACTCTCCTTTTTCACGTTCATCAAGAGGCTCTTTAGTTCCTCTTCACTTTCTACCATTAGAGTGGTATCATCTGCATATCTGAGGTTGCTGATACTTCTCCTGGCAATCTTGATTCCAGCTCGTGATTCATTCATTCCAGCATTTTGCATGATGTACTCTGCATATGAGTTAAATAAGCAGGGTGACAATCTACAGCCATGATGTACTCCTTTCCCAATTTTGAACCAGCCCATTGTTCCATGTGCATTTCTAACTGCTGCTTCTTGACCTGCATACAGGTTTCTCAGGAGGCAGGTAAGGTGGTCTGGTATTCCCATCTCTTTAAGAATTTTCCACAGTTTGTTGTGGTCCACATAGTCAAAAGCTTTATCATAGTCAATGAAGCAGAAGTAGACATTTTTCTGGAATTCTCTTGCTTTTTCTATGAGCCAACAGATGTGGGCAATTTGATGTCTAGTTCCTCTGCCTTTTCTAAATCCAACTTATACATCTGGAAGTTCTTTGTTCACGTACTGTTGAAGCCTCATTTGAAGGATTTTGAACATTGCCTTGCTAGCATTTGAAATGAGTGAAATTGTGCAGTAGTTTGAACATTCTTTGGCATTTCCTTTCTTTGCGATTGGAATGAAAACTGACCTTTTCCAGTCCTATGGCCATTACTGAATTTTCCACATTTGCTGGCATGTTGATTGCAGCACTTTAAAAGTATCATCTTTTAGGATTTTAAATAGTTCAGCTGGAATTCCATGACCTCCACTAGCTTTGTTTGTAGTACTGACTCCCATGGCTCACTTGACTTCACATTCCAGGAGACGACTCTACACATGGACATCACCAGATTGTCAATAGCAAAATCAGATTGATTATAATCTTTGCAGCTGAAGATGGAAAAGCTCTATACAGTCAGCAAAAACAAGACCTGGAGTTGACTCTGGCTCAGATCATGAGCTCTTTATTGCAAAATTCAGGCTTAAATTGAAGAAAGTAGGGAAAACCACTAGGCCATTCAGGTATGACCTAAATCAAATCCCTTATGATTATACAGTGGAGGTGACGAATAGATTCAAGGGATTAGATCTGGTAGAGAGAGTGCCTGAAGAACTATGGACAGAGGTTTGTAACACTGTACAGGAGGGGGTGATCAAAACCACCCCCAAGAAAAAGAAATGCAAGAAGGCCAAATGGTTGTCTGAGGAGGCCTCACAAACAGCTGAAAGAAGAGAAGCTAAAGGCAAGGTAGAAGGGAATGAAATACCCAAGTGAATGCAGAGTTAAAGCCTTCTTAAGTGAGCAATGCAAAGAAATAGAGGAAAACAATAGAATGGGAAGGACTAGAGATCTCTTCAAGAAAACTGGGCATACCAAGGGAACACTTCATGCAAAGATGGGCACAACGAAGGACAGCAAGGAGCTAACAGAAGCAGAAGAGATTAAGAGGCGATGGCAAGAGCACACAGAACTATAGAAAAAAGATCTTAATGACCCAGATACCCATGATGGTGCGGTTACTCACCTATAGCCAGATATCCTGGAGTATGAAATCACGTGGGCCTTAGGAAGCATTACTACAAACTAAGATGACCAATACCAGGAATGAAAAAGGAGGTATCAGTATAGCTCTTACGCACGTGAAAACATAAGAGATATAGATGAAATGAGCAGACTCCTTGAAAAATACAGTTTATAATTAACATAAAGAGAAACAGAGAATTTGAATCATCCTATGTCTGTTTTTAAAAAATTGAACCTAAAAATAAAACCTTCCCACATGACAGTCCTCCACCCAGATGGCTTTCCTGGTGAATTCCACAAACGCCACAGAGGAAGCAGCGCCTTATTCAACCTTCACTAACCCACAGAATAGGAAGGAGGCACTTGCTCATTCACTTGTGGGCCAGCATAACCGTCAGAGCAGAGCCTGATTTTACAAGAAAGGGAGTTATAGATTAAATTCATGAGTGTAGACACAAAAGCCCTAAACAAGACATTAGTAAACTAAACCCAGCTACATAGTAAAAGGATAGTACATAGAACAACCAAGTAGGAATGAAAGGGAGATTTAATATCAGAAAACCTCCCTATATAATTTTCACATTAAATGAACTTATGAGAAAAAACCACCTACTTATGTCAATATATGCAGAAAAATTATCACAAAATTCATAACCCATTCATGATTAAAAATTCAGAAAACTGGGAATTGAAAGGAGTGTTCTTAATCTGATATAGACTATCATCAAAATATCTGTAGTGAATTTCCTGCTTTACAGTGAAATACCTAAAGCTCCCACTGTGAGCTCAGAAATAAGGGCAGGGGCTCTGCTACCGTCACCTCCAGTCACCAAGACATGAGCCGCACATGGAAGAATCCAGATGGATTTACCTAATAAGTATAAAATTCATAAATTAAGCAAGGCTGCTGAAGCAAGATTAATACACAGAAATCACTTCCTTTTCTAGAAAGTTAATACACACATATATACAATAGCATAAACAAGGACTTTGGCATGACTATCAAAAGATGTCCAAGATATTTACTCAGAAGACCACAGAAGAGTATTGAAAGAAATTAAGAAAGCCCAAACCAAGGGAAGGAGCTCCTAAAGTCATGGCTGGGTGATTTAAAATGGTGAAGGTGTCCAGTCTGTCCAAGCTGATCTACAGATTCAATGCAATCCAAAATGAAATCTCATCAATTTTTTTTTAATGGCTACTGACAAACTGATCGATTATGGAATTGCAGATGACCAACCTCTTCGTAATGAGAAACAAGAGTTGACAGGCGTACATTGCTGGAAATCAGGGCTCGTTATAAGGCACAGTGGTTACAGCCACGCAAAAATGGCAGGGGAGAGAGGAAGGGGCAGACAGGACAGTGCGCAGTCCTGCTGCCGCCGCCGCGGTGCCCTGGCGCAGGCTGGCTTTCCAGGCAATGGCCTTGGAGAAGCTGAATACACACACAGAGAAAGCACGTGAATCTCAACCCCTACCTCACACCACCCACAAAAACAAACCACCCGTGGATCATAACCCAAACACAAGAGATTAAACAATAAAATTTCTAGATGGTAACAGGCTTAGGAAGCTCTGACCATAATGACAAACAGTCAACAGACTTGATTAAAATGAAGAACTTTCACTGATCAAAAACCTCATCAGGGGAGTATAAAGTTGAACCACAGTGCTGGAGATACAATCTGTAATTCCCAGGGCTGACAAAAGGCTGCACTTCAGAACTCCTAAAAATTAACTTAAAAAAAAAGAGAGACAGCTGAATAGAAAAATGAGCAAACACTTGAAATGGTACTGCAAAAAAAAAAAAAAAATTAAAAAGTTTCCAAACATGATATCATGATCCACCAGGGAAATGCAAATTAAAACCACAGTTCTATATTATACAGACCCAACTGCATGGCAACAGCTTTTAAAATTGGGATAACAAATGGTGTGGGAGATGGAGTAGAAGGAATCTTCACTCAGCAGGTGTGAGTGTGCAGCACCCGGAGAGAAAGAGTGTGTGCATGGCTATGATCAGGCAAGACGTATGATTATAAAACAGATGGGAATATAAGGGGAGGCGTGCACACACTCACACACCTGAAGAAGTGTCTACATGTGTGCAGGAGACGGCACATGCTGTTCACAGCAGCACTGCCTGTCGTCAAACAGCTGCCCCGAGCTCCATGAACACTGAATGAGTAAGTGCGCTGTGTTATCTTCACACAGGACAACCACACGCAACAACGCGGATCAATCTCCCTGCAAAATGCTGAGTGAGGAGCCCCGAGACTGGGCATTCCTCCCGTAAGTTCTAAAAGAGTCAAATTAGCGCTGCAGTCAGAGCTCTGAGTCGCGATCACCTGCTGGGAAGTGGGAGCTGACGGACAGGCGGTGTCCCAAGCCCGGCTCTGGGGCTGCTCCTGCTGGGCCGCGGCCTGGGCGCTGAGCTCGTGGGGAGATGGGTCTCAGCGTGGGGAGCCCTACCCAGGCCCTGCTGCAGGCTTCACTCAGGGAAGGCTGTTCTCTGTGTAACGGACCACAGGGGCCTCAGTAGTGAGGTGTGCTCTGTGTGTGCAACAGACCCATGGGGCCTCGGTCGTGAAGTCTGTTTCATGCGTGTAACACGCCCACAGGGTCTCAGTCACGAAGTCTGTTCCACATGTGTAACACGCCCGCAGGGCCTCAGTTGTGAAGTCTGTCCCACATGTGTGACACGCCTGCAGGGCCTCAGTCGTGAAGTCTGTCCCACATGTGTGACACGCCTGCAGGGCCTCAGTCGTGAAGCCTGTTCTGCGTGTAGCACGCCCGCAGGGCCTCAGTCGTGAAGTCTGTTCTGTGTGTGTAACATGACTCAGTAATGAAGCCTGTTCTGTGTGTGTAACACGCCCGCAGGGCCTCAGTAGTGAAGCCTGTTCTGTGTGTGTAACATGACTCAGTAGTGAAGCCTATTCTGCGTGTGTAACACGCCCGCAGGGCCTCAGTCGTGAAGTCTGTTCCCTGTGTTTGGCACGCCCGTGACTGTGTGAACAGATTCCTGAAGGTGAATGGGGTGCATGTGGCTGTGGATCCGACCCTGCCATCCCCTGTTCAGCAGCAGGGCCTCCTTCTCAAGTTGCTACAACTGGGATCAAGAGCACTCACCTGCTGGAGGTGTTGTAAGGACCAAATTATTAATAACGACCCTGATGAAACGCACAGCACAGGCTGGAGCAATCACTGCAGCTGCTCCTGGGCCCGTGAGTAAAGGCCCGTGAGCACATGCTGGACCCCGGGACGCGGTGAGGAGCACAGCGCCCGACCGCCCACGACTCCCGCGCAGAGCTGGGCCCTGCGCCGGCTCCCAAGTCTGCACGCCCCTGGACGAATGAGACGCTCCCTCTCTGTCTGCAAAGTAAGGTCGTGGTGGCTCGGTCCTTTCTCAGCCTCTGGGCTGTTTTGGAGAACAAATGTTTGGTGACCGCAAAGAAGTCTGTTTCTTGGGTGTGGTGACCAAGACAATGGGGCGTGTTATTTTTATAACGTGGGTTTTAGACTCAGCTGTCTCACAGCTCTCTGGGGGTGGCGTGACCAGGCGGACAGAAACCCAGACGGAAGGCGGAGCCCAGCCTGCAGCTGTTCCTCACTGAGCCAGCGGCGCAGTGACTGCCACTGCAGGAGTGTGCTGCCCATAACCAAGCATCTTCTCTTGCAGAGAAGATGGTGTTTGATATGCATAAAGCCACCTGAGATCCTCCTCACGGGTCATGACCGTACTTGCAATAGTTAAATAGGCCGTGAAGGACAAACCCGAGGGAGACTGTTGATGTCAGTGTTAGTCGCTCAGTCGTGTCCGATTCTTCGTGACCCCACGGACTGTAGACCGCCAGGCTCCTCTGTCCATGGAATTCTCCGGGCAAGAAAATCAGAGTGGATAACCATGCCTTTCTCCAGGGGAATGTTCCTGACCCAGGGATCGAATTTTACCAGCTGAGCCACCACGGAAGCCCCATACTGATATCAAGTATATGGTTTGCTCGAGATAGGAGCTCTGAGTTTTTTCTCATTCAAGTTACCCTGTGCCAGCTTACCTCCTTAAATTTTTTTTTCTGTATTAACAATTTCTATATTTAAAAATGTACAGTTAAATATAGAAGATAGCATAGCAAATAGTAATAATATTATATCAGTTTCTTAAAAGAGTTTTTTATCATATACAACGACAGGTCTTCCCTACACTTTTCAAAGTGCAGTTCTGGATTAAAGGCACTGCCTCATTCTTCTTGAGAATGATCAGCCACCTGTCACACCTGAGATGCCTGAACGGAGAGAAGCACCAGCCAACAGCTGCTGGGATCTCGTCTACACGCTCCGTTGCCTCCACTCGCTCATTTTCTTCCAAGAATGGATCTCCTAATTTTTAAAATTCTCCATTTGCTATGCCACTGATGTTATCTGAAGGCTGACCGACACCTGATCTACATTTTAGCAGAGAGAAAGAAGACGTGGTGTGTGGAGGAAAAGGAAAAGGAGGGAGTCTTGCCAAGAGAGCACCCACACGGGGCTGGAGGCCTGGAGGCAGTGGGCCGCCCACGTCTCAGCCGATGGAATCTGAGCTCTGACCACCTACTGTCTGACAAAGGTGCCCAGAAGGTCTGCACAGTGTCCCCGAAATCAGGCGCGTGTGGGCCCCTGACCCTGAACAACTCGTCACAGTCTACGCCGTGACGACACCATTTCCCTCTGTGTCAGGGCCAGTCCCAATTCCTGCCAGACGTCTTTAACAACCCGCGGCTTCTGCCTTTACCAGCCTCCAACTCCTTCTCCTCCCCGGAACCCTCTCAGGTTTACCTGAATCTGTGTCTCCCAAGTTGCAATTCCTAAGACCCCCAAATAAAGCTCTTTGTTGTCTACAGATTATTTTTTGACAGGTGATCAAAACCCTTTAAAATAAGCTGGAGAGCACCCATTTTACTAAGGCTAGTGATGCTTAAGACATGGATTTAACCTGAAAGTAAAAGCTTTTCTCAGGTGGAAGCGTCTACACCTCCTTCACACCCCACCACCAGCCACAAGACGTCTGGCGTTAGCTCCAGAGACAGTGAGGGTCCGGGCGCAGGGGAGGAGCAGGCTGAGTAGGGAGCGCCCCCTACATGCGGCGTGGGTCCGTCAGCCTGTGTACTTCACAGACGCACAGAGAGAAGGCAGTCTGCTCCGCATCACGCCGCCGCTACGAGACCGGCCCGGATTTGAACCTGTCCTCCTGAACACATGACACTGTCTCTCAACAGAGCGCCCCCACAGCTTCAACCCGGGCGGTGTTCTGAGCGGGGAGGGGAAGGCCAGGCTGCGTCTGTTTTCAAAGCATGGCATCAGTAGGGGCTTCACTGGCGGCTCAGCTGGTAAAAAATTTTGCCTGCAACGCAGATGACTCAGGTTCCATCCCTGGGTCAGGAACATTGCCCTGGAGAAGGGCATGGTTACTCACTCTGATTTTCTTGCCTGGAGAATTCCAGCACTTGAACTGCATTCTTGTCCACGGTCAGCATTGTCTCCTCAAATGAGACGTGCAGATCTCAGCGTCAGCATCCTACTGTACCTTCCAAGGGAGTCTGGCCGGCTCGGCACAGAGGAGGGCGGGGGCGTGGTCTCTGCCCCCCTCACGGGCTGAGACAGCTCAGATGGATGCTTTCCCATCTTGTTTTTGGCAGAATCACTCATTTCTGCTGCTTACCTGAAGAGGCAAAGAATTATGCTTCCTGTTGTAAGGGAGATCAGAGACACGCTGTAGCCCAGGGTGTAAATGGCCTTCACCAGAATGTAGAACGTGATCTGAAAGAGAAGGAGATGCGTCCGTGAGCCGCAGCGGGGCCCTCCTCCTCGGGAGGGGCTGGGGGGCTGCTGCTGCAGGCATGACGGAGCAGTAATGTCCTGGAGCTCCACCTCCGCCCTGAGCCAGAAACGACACTCAACGCCCACCTGTTCCCTTCCATGGCACCGTGAACCACTTGGCCTGGTCTCCATAAGGCAAACCTGTCTGGAGGGTGCCAGCTGGGGAACCTCAGGAAGCCAGGACGGTGGGCGGCACCTTTGGAGGTAAGCACCAGGCCTGCCCAGAGCAGTCAGCCCTCCAGACGCAGGGACCCATCTCTGCAGCTCGTGCTCGCCTCTGGGGGGAGAAGTCCACCCCGGTGGGTGCTGCGCCCAGCCCGTGGTCTTCCCCGAGGTCACCCTGCCCACGGAAATAGCCACTTTCAAGCAGAACCGGGCGGGTCTGACCCGGGAAGACCAGCCTGAGGCAGGATCCTGCCTCCATGGCGCGTGGCTCCCGGCTCCCACAGCGGACCCCTGGTGTGATCTGGGTTAAGTGAATGGGACGGCAGAGGTAAGCGTGAGAGAAACGGCAGATCCTGCCTCCAGCGACCCCGAGGCCCACGGGTCAGCGTGTGTGGGATGGTCACTCTTTGTGGCCTCGAGCTGCAAGGGAGGAAGCAGGGATGCACTGGCCTTCACAGCATCCTTGGAAACCCGCACTGGAGGTCTGCCCCCTTGTCGCCCTGACGCGGGGTCACAGGCAGGACGGGCCTGTTTGCAGCAGCTGCCACCGTGTCATCTGCAGTTACAGTGCAGGCGGGACCGTTGGAAAATGACATATTTCAAGCCCACGGAAAGCACAAAAAACGAAGTGATGAGCACACACACTTGCAAACAGACCCCAGAAGCGAAGCCACAGCTGAGTAAAACCAGGGGGCGCCCGGGACCCTCCCCAGGCGTGAGGCCCGCAGTGTACCTATAACACACGCGGTCTGTTCTCGGGTCTTGGCGGGGTCGCGGGCGGTCTCCTCTCCTGTAGCCGCCTCCCTGCTGCTTGTCCTCCGCGCCCCATCGCGCTGTTTGCAGTTGCCCCGCCTCCTTTATTATTGTTCAGTCTCTGCTGCGTTTTCCCTTCTCCGCCTTTTTCTCACGTTTCCTGACTCTCAGTGCCCCCTCTGCTTTCTGCGTCCCCGGAAGCACACTCCTCAGGCTCGTCTGATGGGTCTGTGGCCGTGGACCCATCAGGCTTGTTTTCTGGACCGTCTCTTCCCGCTGCGTTTCTGAGCGCACTCTGTGCTGGATCCCGAGAGTCCCAGGCGCGGGCAGAGGCCGCGTCCGCGCGGTCTGCGGTGGGCAGCCTGTCTCAGACTCTCAGCGGCTGGGTGCTTTCCGGGCTCACCGCAGCTGCCTGGCTGGGGATGGCCCTCTGTCCACGGTGCCTGGGTGGCGGGGTCTGTCCCTCCTGCTGGGGCTCCGATCACAGTGACACTGCCGCTCATCCCAGGGACCCTCCAGGGCCTGCCCCCTCACCCCTCTGCGGTGTCCTGGCAGTTTCTTTGGACTTTTCTTCCCTGTTCCAGAAATTTCTTTTCATCTGTAACTGATTTTGCTCTTCGATGAATCTACTTGAGTTTCATTTTAAAACTGAAGTGTAATTGATTTACAGTGTTGTCTTGGTTTCAGATGTACTGCACGATGACTCAGTTACACACACATGTTCGTTTCCTTTATAGGTTATTACAGAATACTGGGCATGATTCCCCTGTTGTCTGTTTTACAGACAGTAGTGTGTGTCTTAGTTCCAAGCCTCCCCCCGTCTGCTTTGTTAACCATGTTCGCCTTCTGTGTCTGTAAGTCCGTTTCTGTTTCGTAAATAAGTCCATCTGTATCATATTTTACATTTCACATACAATTAATACCACGTGACTTTCGTCTTTTCTGACTTCACTTAGTATGATCATCTCCAGGCGCCTCCGTGTTGCTGCAAATGGCATTATTCCATGCTCTCTGAGTGGCGTTCCACTGTACGTATGCACCACCTCTTCTTAATCCGTTCACCCACCGGTGGACAAACGTGTTTCCATGCCCTGGCTACTGGAGACGGTGCTGTGATGAACACTGGGATGAATGTTTCTTTTCTAGTCAGAATTTTCTCCACATACATGCCCAGGAGTGGGATTGCTGGATCATATGGTAGCTCTATTTTGGCTTTTAAAGGAACCTCCACAGTGTTCTCCATTGTGGCCGCACTGACTTACACTCCCACCAACAATGTAGGAGGGTTGCTTTTTCCCCACACTCTCTTCAGCATTTATTTTTTGTAGAATTTTTAATGATGGCCATTCTGACCAGGGTGAAGTGATGCCTCGTTGCACTTTTGATTTCCATTTCCTTACTAATTAGCGATGTTGAGCGTGTTTTCATGTGCCTGTTGACCACCCGTATGTCTTCTTTGGAGAAATGCCTAGGTCTCCTGCTCATTTTTTTATTGGGTTGTTTGTCTTACTGTTTTTGGGTTGCATGAAGTATTTGTATATTTTGGAAACTAAGCCTATGTCAGTCTCATCGTTTGCAAATATTTTCTCCCAGCCGTAGGTCGTCTTTTCATTTGGTTTATGCTTTCATTCACTGTGCAGAAGCTTATAAGCTCAAGCTCCACTTGTTTATTTTTACTTTTGTTTCTATTGCCTTGGAAGACTGATCTAAGAAAACGCTGCAATGATTTATGTCAGAATGTTTTGCCTATGTTCTCTTCTAGGAGTTTCATAGCATCCTGCCTCATATTTAAGTCTTTAAGTCATTTTGAGTTGATTCTTGTATATAGTATGAGGGAGTGTTCTAACTTCATGATTTATATGCAGCTGTCCAGTTTTCCCAATCCCACTTGCTGAAGAGACTGTTTTTTCTCTGTTGTATATCCTTGTCTCCTTTGTTGAAGATTAATTGGCCATCGATGTGTGGGTCTATTTCAGACTCTCTGCCCTGTCTCATTGATCCATGTGTCTGTCTTTGTGTCAATACCATGCTGCTTTGATTACTGTAGCTTTGTGGTATTGTCTGAAGTCTGGGATGGTTATGCCTCAAGCTTTGTTCTTATTCTTCAATACTGCTTTGGCAATTCTGGGCCATTCATGGCTCTATATAATTTTTAGGGTTATTTGTTCTAGTTCTGTGAAAAATGTCATGGGTAATTTGATAGGGATTGCATTAAATCTGTATATTGCTTTGTGCAGTATGGTCACTTTAATGATAATTTTCCAATCCAAGAGCATGTGGTTTCTTTCCATCTTTAAAATAATGTTCAGCTTCCTTTGTTAGTGTTTCACAGTTTTCAGCGTGTGAGTCTTTCACCTTCTGGGTCGGTCTTTGTTGCTGTTCAGTCTCTAAGTCATGAATGACTCTTTGCGGCCCCATGGGCTGCAGCACGCCAGGCTTCCCTGTCCTTCACCATCTCCTGGAGTTTGCTCAAAGTCATGTCCATTAAGTCAGCGATGCCATCCAACCATCTCATCCTCTGTCATCCCCTTCTCCTCTTGTCTTCAATCTTGCCCAGCACCAGGGTCTCTTCCAATGAGTCAGCTCTTTGTATCAGGTGGCCAAAGTATTGGAGCTTCAGCTTTAGAACCAATCCTTCCAGTGAATATTCAGAGTTGATTTCCTTTAGTATTGATGGTTTTAACTCCTTGGTGTCCAAGGGACTCTCATGAGTCTTCTCCAACACCACAGTTTGAAAGCATCAATTCTTTGGCACTCTGCCTTCTTTATAGTCAACTCTCACATCCATACATGACTACTGGAAAAACCATAGCTTTGACCGTATGGGCCTTTAATACACTGTGTAGGTTTGCCATAGCTTTTCTTCCAAGGAGCAAGTGTCTTTTCATTTCATGGCTGCAGTCAATTTCTGCAGTGATTTTGAAGGCCAGGAAAAGAAAATCTGTCACTGTGTCCATTGTTTTCCCATCTGTTTGCCAGGAAGTGATGGAACCAGAGACCGGGATCTTAGGTTTTGAATGCTGAGTTTTAAGCCAGCTTCTTCACTCCCCTCTTTCACCCTCATCAGGAGGCTCCTTAGTTCTTCTTCACTTTCTGCCATTAGAGTGGTGTCATCCGCATACCTGAGCTGTTGACATTTCTCCTGGCAATCTTGATTCCAGCTTGTGATTTATCCAGCACAGCATTTTGCATGATGTACTCTGCCTAGAAGTTAAATAAGCAGAGTGACAACACACAACCTTGACATACTCCTTTCCCAATGTGGAACCAGGCTGTTGTTCCCTGTCTGGTTCTAACTGTTGCTTCTTGTCCTGCATACAGGTTTCTCAGGAGGCTGTAAGGTGGTCTGGTATTCCTATCTCTTTAAGAATACTCCACAGTTTGCTGTGATCCTCAGAGTCAAAGGCTTTAGTGTAGTCAATGAAGCAGAAGTAGATTTTTTAGAAGAATTCCCTTGCAGTTTTTATGATCCAGCATATGTTTGCAATTTGATCTTTTGTTCCTCTGTCTTTTCTAAATCCAGTTAGTACATCCGGAAGCTCTCAGTTTACATACTGCTGGTTAGTCTTATTCCTCAATATTCTTTTTTGATGTAATTTTAAAGAGGTCATTTAAAAAATTTCTCTTTCTGATATCAATATTTCATCGTTAGCATAAAGGAATGCAATAGATCTGTATACTTTGCTTTTCATTATTTTAGTTCTATTTTTTCCCCCTCAGAGCAGGTCCTTTTTGGAATATCTTGTCTTTGGTTATTTTCAATTTCTTCTTAAAAAAAAAACATTTTAAAATGAACTTATTTGTATTCTGTGCTTGATGAATCCACTGTCTCCAATGCTGGGGATATGACTTCACTGTGTGTGACCTGCTGACTGGTTCACAGTGCTTTCTTCTTTGCGTGCGTGCTAAGCCACCTAGTCGTGTCCGACTCTGTGCAGCCCTATGGACTGTAGCTGCCAAACTCCTCTGTCCATGGGATTTCCCAGGTGAGAATACGGGGGTGAGTTGTCATGCTTTCTTCCAGGGGATCTTGCCAACCCAGGGGTCGAACCCGTGTCTCTTGTCTCCTGCATTGGCAGGTGGGCTCTTCACCACTGGTGCCGCCTGGGAAGCTGCTTTGTGCAGTTTGTACATTTAGGCATGAGCTCATCTTTGGGGTTGGTTTACGGGAATGTGGGAGGCCTGGGCAAGGATTTCCTTCCGGGAGAACCTGTGTTTGCATCTGCCAGGCCCCTCAGTGCTGCTGGTCAGGAGGGCTCTGCCTGCATGTCTCAGCTCAGAGTCTCCTTAGTGAGCAGCATAACAAGAAACCACCCTGCAGGAAGGCACAGCTGGGGTGACAGATCCCGGGGAAGACGGGCATCCAGGAAGGAGGACAGCCCAACAGCGAAGCTGGCAAAGGAATCCTATGGGGAGCCCGAGTCCACTAGGATCAACCAAGTCCAGTGGAAATAATAAGATAACTTTTTTTGTTTACAAAATTGGTGATAACTAAAAGAATATGAAAGTGCTGGTGAGGGTGTTCGCTAAATCACATCCATTTCCAGTGAAAATGCACATCAGCACATTTCAGGGAAAGCTGTTTGACAACATAATTAAAAACATCCTCTTCATACTTCACATCCTTTAACCAAGAATTTGAGATTGGCACCCAGATTTGTTTCGTTAAAGTAGTAAGATATTAGAAACAACCTAAGCTATGAACTAAACTCAGCATATTTATAAAACAGAATATCACACTCCCTTAACAATCTTGTTTTTGAAGGATGTCGACTGACTTCAGAAAATGTTCATGATATATGATACTTTGTAAAACAGAAGAAGCCGGGTGTACATTACGTACAATGGCAACTTTGAAGTAAACACATGAGCGCCGGGAAGGCATGGGGGTGGGGACTGCCCACGCCTTCCTCCTGGAGGGCCCCTCCCTGTTCACGCTGCCGCACCGTGCAGTAAGAGGAGTAGAAACAGGAACGGTTGCACGCTAACCACACGCACAGCAGAGGCTGCTCGGAGGTCGGTAATGGGCCGCCAGTCTTCAGTTCCCAGCAAAACTACTGGCAAGCTCCCAAGGGAGAAAATACCTATTTTCTGTCATCTGTAACACCTATAAAGAAAGACAGTGAAGTCGCTCAGTCGTGTCTGACTCTTTGCGACCCCATAGACTGTAGCCTACTAGGCTCCTCCATCCATGGGATTTTCCAGGCAAGAGTACTGGAGTGGGGGTGCCATTTCCTTCTCCAGAGGATCTTCCTGACCCATGGATCGAACCCAGGTCTCCCGCATTGTAGGCAGACGCTCTACCATCTGAGCCACCTTTTAACACCTATAATCTGCACCGCAAACCTCATGAAACAGAGCTGAGCACAAATACTTGGGGGAAATGCAACGAGTCCAGTGCTCACCCCCCTTCTAATACCTCTGAAATTAGAAGGCCTTGCTCCCCTTCAGGGTGAGGGACCCATCTAAACGCTCCTTTGTAGTAATTTCTTGATACAGAAAAGATTCATTCTACATGACTGGCTGAATTTAATATTCATCTGTGACACAGTCAGGATAATAGGATGACACCCTTTCCAAACTCATTCTTATGAACTGTGAATTTATAGAAGTCTTACAACTAGACATCTAGTCTAGTGATGTATGAAAAGGATGTTTTTAATTATATTGTCAGTTAGGACTTGTTTTCCTGAAGCCAATGAAAGGTGATAAAAGAACATGTAGGATACTCTGCAGTTCTTAACTCTTTTCTTTGTAACCCTTTGGGCATCCACTAAGCTTGTGGTCCGTGAAAAGTCAGCTCAGAGAATACACTACTTAGCTGATGTTTGATTGCATGGGGTTTGGAGTCAGACAGGCCATGTCTGGCTACACTGTTGATGAGCCTGGTAGTCTCTGCCAGCTTCTGTCTGCACACAGGGCCTTTGCAGACCCTTTCAAGTGTTCAGAATTGTGTATCACCCTAACCTGCGCACTGCACACGTTTGGACCCTTGTGGTGTCATGGGCAAAAAGCCACGGAGGGCATCTGCTGCGGGTTTTGCTGTTTTCCCTGCAGTCCCAGTAAGCTTTTCACTGTCGCCTAGCAGAAAGCCTTTACGTGTGACCTGCAACGGTGTTTATGCAATTTTATGCACAAGTTTATGCAATTGAGTTTCAGACTCGACATCACATCCCCTAATCTTGACCAGGGCATCTTAGGGAGGAAGGTGACCTCTGGGGCTTTCTCTGAGGCTTCTCCAAGGGGTGTTGGAGTGAATATTGGGGTGAACAGAGAAAACTCATTAAAAACAGCAGATGAGCCTTGCACACAAGAGCCGTGGCCTGAGCCGTCCTGTGAAGTGACCGCTCTGCTCCCCTCCATGGGCAGACGTTGCTCACCGTCTCAGGGCATCTCTCGGAGGACCGGTGAGGGGGTCAGGCTGGCCCGGCTGTGGTTCTGCTGCTGACCGTGTCCAGCACGGGGCCCCTTGGGCCCGAGGGAGGCGGGACTGCTGTCCGTCAGCATGTGGGTCAGAGGCCACTTTACCCTGAACCGTTAAAACCCTGTCATCCCGAAACAAGGGCGCAAACCTAAAAACCCAGTCAGGCAGCTAATTCAGCCACAGCCCTCGGTCAAGCGGCTGCTCCGCTTTGTTTTCCCTCTGCTGAATGGATGGAGTGCACGTGCTTCTGAAACAAGGGAAGGCCTGAGTTCTGGCTCTCAGTACCGCCCTGAAACAAAGTGACCTCGCCTGGTACAGAGTGGGCGCCAGGGGCCGGGGACCCCCGCATCTCCACCAGTGATGTGACTCAGCCCAGGGAGCCCGGGAGGGCAGGCGGGTCCCTGCTGGGTCAGAGCCAGGGCCCCTCCCGAGTCAGGGTCCCGGTCCCTCCGCTGGAGCATCTCCCAGTGTGCAGACAGTAGGAAGGGAGGCCTCAATGCATCCCATTCGTATTCAATGCTGTATTGTTCTTTTCCCAGAGAGCCCTCAGATTCGCGAAGCTTGAGGCCTACAGGATGATTCCTGGGAGTGGAGAGGGGGGAGAACTTTGCTGCGGGCACCTGATCTTGAGGGGCTGAAGCTGCAAAGATGACTATCAGGGAACAGAAAGGTCAGTCCCAGTGCGGCCGAGGTGCCCCCCAGCGGGACACCCGAGGGCAGGTGGGGGCCACGTTTCCAGGGCCTCAGCATGAGCAGTACACATGTCTGCACGACTCGACCAGGGGAGATGCTCCAGTGTCACATGAAACAGGCACGAGTGTGAGACTTCGATTTACTTGGGAAAACGCTCTACAGCGTGTCACCGTCATCGCGTGATCAGGCGGTGGGGGGAACACGCCAGGGAGCTTGCCCTTCTCGAAGCTTCGGGGTCTTGGCGGGGCGGGCTGCAGTGGGCAGTGGGGATGAGACCCTGCACGCTGGGCTGTCGAGGCCCTGCTGGGAGGAGATACCGCCCCTTCCCCCACCGTCACCCGGGGCGGCCTCCCGCCCCCCAAGTGCATGGGGCCAGGTGGCGAGTGAGTCCCCCGCAGACCCCGCTGTCCATGCGCACCCGCCGCCTGGAGCTGCCGGCAGAGCCCTCCCCAAGGCGCCCCGTGGCCTGGCCTGTGTGTGCAGACGCAGAGCCCTAACTATGCGACGCAGCCTCTGCTCGACCCGCCAGGCCTGCTGTGCATCTGCTGTCCCCGGGACTATTAATAGCTCTCGTTCTCTCCTGAGAGCCCAGGTTTGGCCAATATTTTATACAGCCACCCTATTTATAACCCAGTCGTGGGTTATGCAATCAATTCCGAAGGTGACAACCAACACTTAAAAGAAGGCAGCACGGAAAATGTGGCTTTGTGGAGTGTTTGTGTTGGCTCACAGTGTGAAACGCATTTCTAACTGTGGATGTCAATCAGCAGTCGAAAGCCCCTTGGCTGGACCAGAGACTTGATTCGGGAAACTTCTGATTACAGCCTGGCCCGGCCCATTGCCTCACCCCGCAGCTGAGGCACAAACACCCTGACGTGTTCTCTTTTGAACCTGCGGAAGCCCCGTGCTTCAGTACCTTTGTAACACAAAAGCTAATTCATTTCCGCAGACCTTTTGGTAATGATTAACCTGTGTACCTGGGGCCCTGGGAATGCAAAGGAAACCACCGTTGATACTCAGTGTCTGTCTGGGACAGGAGCCACTTGATTAGAAGGCACAACCCCTGTCTCTGGGGAACGTAGGACATACAACGTCCTGTTGGATGAACAAGACTAACACAAACCCTGAAAAATGGATGAGTAGGCGCTGACCTGCGCTTCTAGCTGCAAACTCAGACCGAGCGGCCAAGGCACAGCAGGGGCCAGAGGGGCAGGGACCCCTCGTGGCTGGCAGGCGGCAAGGGTGGGTGGGGGGCTCGAGGTGGGGGGCGTGGGGTGCTAGGGACACCGGGATGTTTCTGGATGGGGGCCGGGGCCGTCCAGGCTCCATGCAGAGGCATCAGTAGTGCACGACACTCACTCCGCTTGGCAGCTGCTCCGAACACGCCGGTCCTGCTGGGTCTCCCAGCTCCTCTGAGAAGGCACCGCAGGGACCCACGCACGCTGTCCTGTGGGGCGGCAGGTGGAGGGCGCAGTGGGCAGTGTGTGCTGCCCACGGCAGGACACAGAGTGGGCTGGCCAGCCCGGGCCTTTCCTCGTGGTGGCTTTGGCGCAGGGCAGGATTTTGGAGCCTGTGGACCAGCAGCAGGGCCAGGAGGTAGCCTCTGTCTCCCGTGCAAGGAGGTTCCTATTCTCACGTCAGAGAGGCCTCCAGAAACACAGCCCCGCCCGTCTTCAGGGCCTGTGGTCCAGGCTCAGTTCCAGCTCAGGATTCGCTGTGAGGCTCACTGTCACGCTGGTAACAATCTTACCGTTGAGTTTTTCTTCCTGAAGGTTGTTGGCAAATATCTTTTAAGATCCACCCATTCTGATTAGAAGATTCTAACTATAACCTAATCATGATGGTGCTTTGCAATTTACAGAATGTAGCACAGAAGTTAATTCATTCTCTTCTTCCAACGGCCTGTGAAGGAGCAGACGTGTTCTCGCCACCCTTCTCTTACTCAGGTGGGACCTGAGTCCGGGGAACAGTCGTAAAACGCGGGGCCACCGAGGTGCAGGGTTGAGACTCCACTCAGACCCTAGTGTCTTCTCCCTCCAGAGGCTCCTCCCTGAGGGCAAGTTACCCAACTGTTTCAGCTTTTTCCTTTAAGAGGAATCGGTCAGTTCTGCAGATAAGGACGTGGATGTCACCACTCTATCCAAACAAAGAGCAGAACTCTGAACACACAGGAAGTCAACGGCTCTCCTTTGGTCCACAAGAGAAGGGAGGACACAGGACAAACAGCTGTCCCAAGACTGGGGGGGACCAGGCAGCGGCAGGAGCTGGGGGCTCCCCGAACAGAACCGCGAGGCTGCCTGTTAAGCTGCAGGAATCAGACACTGGCGCGGCGGAAAGGACAGAGAAGGACGTCAGCGAGCAGGACAGAGCAGAGTCCAGTCCGCGTGATGGTCACTGGTCTTTGACAAAAACTAAAGGCAGCACCCTGGGGCAAAAGCAGTCTTTCCAACAAACGCTGCTGGGACAACTGGACATCCACACGCAAAAGAACGAGCCTAGGCACACCCATATGCTGCTGCTGCTGCTGCTGCTAAGTCGCTGCAGTTGTGTCCGACTCTGTGTGACCCTATAGACGGCAGCCCACCAGGCTCCCCCGTCCCTGGGATTCTCCAGGCAAGAACACTGGAGTGGGTTGCCATTTCCTTCTCCAGGCATACCCTTATATTTTCACAAAAATTAACTCAAAATGGGCTATAGCCGTAAAGAAAGTAGGAAGGCGCACAGTCCTATCTAACTCTTTGTGACCCCATGGGCCATAGCCTGCCAGGATCCTCTGTCCGTGGGATTCTCCAGGAAAGAATACTGGCGAGGGTTGCCATTTCCTCCAGGGGATCTTCCTGACCCAGGGATCAAACCCAGGTCTCCTGCATTGCAGACAGATTCTTTAGCATCTGAGCTGTCAGGGAAGCTCCTATAGATGTAAAGGTAAACTGCAAAACCATAACTCCTAGAAAATAACATAGGAGAAAACCCAGATTCCCTTGGGTTGTGATGCTTTTTAAAATACAATGCCTGTATGTATACCTATGGCTGATTCATGTTGAGGTTTGACAGAAAACAACAAAATTCTGTAAAGCAATTATCCTTCAATAAAAAAATAAATTAAAAAAAATACAGTGCCGAAGGCACCCTTTATGAAACAAATCATTGATAAGCTGGACTTCAATAAAATTAAAAAATTTTACCCTGTGAAAGAATTTCAGAGAATGAGAAGACGGGCCACAGACAGGGAGAAAATATTTGCAAAAGACATCTGATAAGGATTGTTATTCAAGACACATAAAGAACTCTTAATACTCAACAATGAGAAAACAAACAACCCAACTAAAAATGGGCTGAAGACCTTAAAAGCTGCCTCTTGAAAGAACGGATCCAGGTGGCAAACAGGCCAATGAGAAGATGCTCCCAGAAAGCACAGGTCAGGGCGTCCAGGTGGACAGAGGCCCCAGGAGCCTGCAGACTCGGTGGTGAGCAAGAGTGTGCGGACTCTGCACTCACCGGGGACCCCAGTGGTGAGCATCCCTTCGCTGTGAAGCGGTGATTAAAGGCAGAGCTCTCCCTCATGGGCTTGTTGGGGGATTTAATGAGCCAATCCATGTGAGAGCTGTAAACACTCTCAGTAAAAGCCCGAGACGTGATTTATGGCGCTTGGTTTGATTTTATAATAAAGACCGTTTTTATTAGGAAAGAGATCCTCGAGGTTGTTAATCCAGCGCCCCTAGTCCTCCTGGGTCAGGCTCCGTTTGCGCTCACTCTGCTTCATGGAGCACCTGGAAACACCCACCACCTCCCCACGGGCAGCGTGGTCCCGCCTCCCGCACGATCACCAGCATTGTGTAGGAAGGACTGGCCGGCGCGATCCTGCTGACCGCAGCTCCTCCTCCCGTCTGGGGGGCTCAGAGGCGCCGCGCACCCAAAGGGGAGACACAGGTCCCCGGCTTTGTGCTGGGCCCCTCTGGTCTCTGCTGCAGCCTTCGGGGCCTCTGAGTGGACCTGAGCCCAGCTGGGCGTCCTGACAGCACTGTCCCGGGAGGAAATGACCAGGCCCCTGTCCCGGCAAGTTGGGGTCACCTGGGGACATCACGTTGCCCCCGAGGTCACTGTCCTCCTGAGGATGAGCAGAGGCTTCAAGAAGGAGACGGGGGTCCAGACAGTCCCCACGACTAATGCCCCCTCATCACAGGCAGACTCCCCATGGAGACTGCAACCCTGAGCGGCCGGCAGCCTGGCCATGGGTCGGGGGGCAACCCTCCGGAGGCGGGGGCCCTGGGGTCCTGGGATCCTGGGGTCCTGGGGGCCCCATGGCACTCCAGAGACAAGGGTCCTGGTGTCCCGTGACCTTCCGAGGTGGGGGTCCTGGGGTCCTGGGGTCCCTGTCTGCACAGCTGTCAAGACTGTGGCCCAGCTCCCTGTCTTCAGTCACCGCAGGGACCGCTCCTTTGTTGGTATGGACTGGTTACAGGAGAATGCATTTTCTTTTAAAACCCAAATGTGACATTTCTGAGGTTAAAAAAAAAAGTGGTAGATATTTTTGAATGTTTTCTCCCACTGACACCTATTTTGAGCACAGGGTTTATGCTAAAGAAAAGGCAACAGAAAGAGAGGTCGGGAACCTGTGCTTTGCCACCAAGCACCCTCACGCTCAGTGGGGAATCCGGACCTGACCCTAGAGACACCAGGCAAAGCCCACAGGGAGCCGGGTTGAGGGGCAAGGCCTCCAGCACGACGAGGGAAGGACAGAGAATGGCTGGGGCGGGAGAGGCTGGGTCACTCCACCAGAGCCGCCCTGGCTCCTCGGAGGGACGCGCCCTGGGCAGGGGACACAGACAGCAGTCAGGGAGCAGCTTCGCAAAGACGTGCGGTGCTGGGCTTACAGCAGGGCTGCTCACTCCTGAGGCAGCGCGTGTGTGTGGCCAGGGGTCTGCTGCTTGCCCCCCAGGCCTCAGAGGCTGCAGGACAACCAGCCAGCCGGGTTCCCCGAACCACTCCTGCAAGAAAGTCGCCTCCAAACAGGCCTCAGGAAATGCTCAACAGCAGGAAATTTGACGGTTGAGTCTCCACTTGTCCTGACAGAGTCCGGGTGGAGGCAAATGTCACTGAGAGATGATTTGTCAAACAGCAGAAATTTGTTCTGAGGGGTCTTAAAACTATTTGAATATAGAAATAACGTATTTGCTGACTTCTGAAGAGGTAGAAAATATAACCAAACCACTAAAGGGAACACGCAGCTTCACTGTTTCTGGTCCTTCATCCACGTTTCCGGGCGTGCAGTCTCTTGCTGCCCTTGTCCAGCTCCTGAAATGCCCACGTCCCACCCCAGTGGCGGGTGGTACCACCCTAACAGTGAGGAGGGGAGCTTCTCCGAAAGCCTGTCCTCTCTTCCTAGGTCTGTAACAGATCGCCAGTAAAACAAACATTGTTAATTTCCATATTTTCTTCAATTATCTCTTTGGACTACAGACTTTCAGTCCTGAAATCTGTATGTCATGTGGAGAAACAGACAGGATTATCCAGCGAATATCCTGGTTGCCCCCATCCTACCCTGGAGCAGCGCCTCCCTTCCTGAGGGTCTGGTGGGTACGGCTGGGGCTGATAGGCACCCAGCCCTGCTGGCAGGGCTCCCCATCCTGAACCCACCCCCCGCCTGCCTCACCTCCCAGACGCAGTGCCGCCCCGTCATCTGATGAGCAGTCCATGCACTGAGTGTGCCCTCCCGTGCCCTGAAAAAAACCCTGGGAAGCTTCCTCCCTCCACTTGATGCAAAGTGAAGCACAGACACCACCCTTGGTGCTTGTTTGGAGGCAGAACGGGATTGGCCACCGTAACAGAGCTGACTGTGGGCCCCCCTGCACCTTTAGGGCTCCAATCCTGGCCTCCGCCCCCTGCAGGCCATCCCTGCTGAGCCCCTCACCCCACCCCACGCGGGGACATCGTGGTCCTGCAGGGCCTAGGAGTGAGAGATGGAAGGCATCTGACGCGGAAGGACCGCGTGCTGGGGACGGGGACCCTGGGGGAGGCAGCACTAGCGGTCAGAGTGAGAGTTGCTGCGTGGTCTGAAAGCTGAGAGGAGGCCGCAGAAATATTTTTAGGAATATGGCATAACATGGAAGAAATGTGTCTGCTTGAAGCATGGGAAGGTTGAAATGCCAAACAGCTCTCTTGGCTAAATTTAGCAGAAGTGCTCTTTATTTAAGACCTATGTTAGCAAATATATAATGTGGGAGATGTATGGAGTGCCTGCCGTGGCGTGTCCACTCAGCACAGGACGCCAGCCTGTCTCTGGGACTGCTGTCCTTGGGAGGGGCCGTGGGCCAGGCACACGCAGTGACTGAGTCACACCTGGTGGCCGAGCGGGGTACAGCCCTGGGGCCCTTCACCTGGGCGGCTCTCGATAACAGGGGAAAGGAGACCTCCTGGGCCGACAGAGACTCATCACGGCCTCCGACTACAAGCTGCTGGATGTTTTGCCAGCTCTCGGGTGGGACACTGGGCAGGAGGTGGGAACCAGAGGCAGGGAGGCTGGCCAGGACACTCTGACCAGGAGCCTCCAGATGGCCTTCAGCGGAGGAGGGAAGTCAGGAGGACAGGGTCTGCCTGACGTGCTGTGGGGGCGCCCCTGGGCCACAAGAGCCTCTGGGTCTGGGGCAGGACTGGTCGGGGGCTTGGTGGGGGGGCAGGTAGGCAGGCAGATGACATGGGGTGGAGTGCCCAGTCCTGGCTGGTCCCTCCTGAGGCTGAGGCTATAGTGCAGGATAAGCTCCTTGGCTCCAGAGACCTTCAGCTCTCAGGGAAACCCTGGGCTCCCATGATAAGGGTGGGACTTCCTTAAACCTTCTTAGTGGTATTAAGCCCTTTATCCAAGGGTTAAAAGAGAAGAAGTTTAAGATGAAGATACGCAGGCCAGGCTGGAGGTGACTTTTGCTGGGAGAGGAACACAGACAGGGGAGACCTCGTCTGTGGAAGCTGGGGCACAGTGAGAGGGTGTCCCATGATGAGCAGGGCTGGGTCAGGGTTTTGAGGCACCAGGAATGCAGGCTTAGACCACTGAGCGCCCCCCAGCCCCTCGCAGCCTCACAGTCACGGCTCCGGCTGTCATCCAAGGGCTTCTCTGGGGTCTTCAAGCCCGTGTCTCCTTCTCAGGGCTCCCGCTCCCTGTTACTTTACCTCCTGATTCCCTCACCATATGTGGCTTATGTGGAGACTGTTTTTCCCCTTGAATTTAATTAACTTTGAAACCAACAAAGGTTGCACGCGTGGCACCCAGGGTGGAGTTTGGCTCCGTGACAGCAGGAAATCCAATTACAACTGTAGAACTGGGGAGAAAGATGGGCTGATGAGACGCGGAGTGATGTATTAGCAGGAGCCCATGGAAGGCCGGTGGGCTGAGGCTCTCGCTCCCCACCAGGAGGGCCTGTCCTGGCCTCGCTCGGGCAGCCCCATGCCTTGAGGCTCTCATCCTCACGGACTCGCTAAACAACCAGGCATCCAAAGCATGCGAGCGTGGGAGCTGCAACCAGGGAGAGAGTTACTCATCCTGGCTTTGTGCCATTATTTCCTTCACTTTCTCATATTAAAGTATTTTGAGTTTCTAATCCATTAGTAGGGAATATGCACTCATGATACTTGCAGAGTCTCTGAAATGTTTGAGAACAAAAATAGCTTTGCACACTGGATAGAAAGGCAGTGGGAAGTCACAGGCGCCCCATCCTCGAGGGGTCTGAGCCGACGCGGTTCCCACAGGGTGTCCTCTACAGCCGTGTCAGTGCTTCGTTGCCTGAGGACAGAGGGGAATGCCGGGGTTCCTGGAACATTCACGTGTGACGTGAGCACAGGCTGTGCTTCCCCCCATGGGGTCCCGAGGCCTGAGAGGTCCACATGCTGGGCTGGCTGCGGCGGCGGGCAGGAGCTGTGGGCAATGGTAGGTGGGTGTTGGAGCCCCACCCGCCCTCCACGCTCAGGAGGCCGGGCGCTCCCCGGCTGCACCCCTGGCCTGTCTGGGAGCACGTGTGAGGTGACAGGGGCCGGGCCACTGTGGGGCTGTCCTCGCTCCTGGTCAGAACAGGGCTGGGACACTCGTCTCTACAGGGATGGTCCTCAAACTGGGGTCAATGCTACGCAGTTTAAGGCTCCCTCGTAGAACACCGACAGGACGGCTCCCAGTTTGGACACGTTACATCATAGAACAGCAGTCTGGGGCGAGTCCGGAACCTGAGATGGCTCACAGGCCCGTAAAGAGTCGGTTGGCCTGAGTTCCCTCGGTGGTCTCTGACCCGCCTGGGGGCCCGGCCTCCAGCGAGCCCACGGGCCATGGCACCCAGCCTGTCCTGGGTGGCGGGGCTGACAGTGGAGGCGGTGAACGCCGCCCAAGCCGCAGGCTCAGCACCGGGGCCCCACCTTTGTGCTGCAGCCACGGGGGCCATGGGGGCCTTCCGGCCACCCCTTCTCTGTGGGGTCCCTGCAGAGCGCCCCAGGGCGCAGGTCCAGGTGGGTCTGTGGATGGGTCAGCAGCCCTGGCTTGGCTGCCCAGGTGGGTCCCAGTGCATCTGGGCAGCTGCCCTTGTGTGGGGAGCGGGGGCTCGGGAACTGCCCCCGAGGAAGGGTCAGACGGACTGACTCTCGTCAGAATGGCAGGGTCCCTGGCTATGCCACATTGTTCCTCCAAACCACAGTTTCTCCATCTATAAAGTAGGCTGTCACCTGGTAAATGAGGTGCGGGTGGGCAAGCGGCTGACGAGCACACACCTGCAGTGGTTGGAGGAGTAGGCTCGGGGCCTCCCCAAGGCGGATGTGAGGGGCTGTGAGCCCCCACGCCCGGCGCACGCAGGAGAACCTCACACCTGTCAGCAAGGCGCACATAGCACGGACGCCCAGCCGCACCCCGGTCACCCTCCCTGACTGCCAGTCACGCCTCACCAGGCTGATCTTCCAGTTAGAGGGGTACACGCAAAAAAAGGTGCTTCTTCTCCAGGGTTTCCTGATCCTACAGGAGAGGAACTGGCTTTAAATTACAGACCTTGGTGAAGAGAGCAAAGGAAGCCCCTCGGTCATCCAGGAAAACGACGGGCAGCAATGTTCCCGCGGGTCTCACCTGGGGACTGACATGGGGGACTGGCGGGAGGGGGGCCTCAGCCCACAGACAGGCTTCTGCCAAGGTTCTCTGGGCTCCTGCTTGGGTGGCAGGCAGCCCCCAGGCTCTTTAAATGAGCCCCACACCCAATGTGTGGACTGTGTGGATCACAACAGACTGTCGAAAATTCTGAAGGAGGTGGGAATACCAGAGCACCTGACCTGCCTCCTGAGAAATCTGTATGCAGGTCAGGAGGCAACAGTTAGAACTGGACATGTAACGACAGATTGGTTCCAAATAGGAAAAGGAGTACGTCAAGGCTGTATATTGTCACCCTGCTTATTTAACTTATATGCAGAGTACATCATGAGAAACGCTGGGCTGGAGGAAGCATAGGCTGGAATCAAGATTGCCAGGAGAAATATCAATAACCTCAGATATGCAGACGACACCACCCTTATGGCAGAAAGTGAAGAAGAACTAAAGAGCCTCTTGATGAATGTGAAGGAGGAGAGTGAAAAAGGTGGCTTAAAACTCAATATTCAAAAAACTAAGATCATGGCATCTGGTCCAATCACTTCATGGCAAACAGATGGGGAAACAATGAAAACAGTGACAGACTTTATTTTCTTGGGCTCCAAAATCACTGTAGATGGTGACTGCAGCCATGAAATTAAAAGATGCTTGCTCCTTGGAGGAAAAGCTATGACCAACCTGGATAGCATATTAAAAAGCAGAGACATTACCTACAAAGGTCCATCTAGTCAAGGCTATGCTTTTTCCAGTAGTCATGTATGGATGTGAGAGTTGGACTATAAAGAAAGCTGAGGGCCAAAGAATTGATGCTTTTGAACTGTGGTGTTGGAGAAGACCCTTGAGAGTCCCTTGGACTGCAAGGGGATCCAACCAGTCCGTCCTAAAGGAGATCAGTCCTGGGTGTTCACTGGAAGGACTGGTGCTGAAGCTGAAACTCCAACTTTGGCCACCTGATGCGAAGAACTGACTTACTTGAAAAGACCCTGATGCTGGGAAAGATTGAAGGTGGGAGGAGAAGGGATGAGGATGAGATGGTTGGATGGCATCACTGACTTGATAGACACGAGTCTGAGTAAACTCAGGGAGTTGGTGATGGACAGGGAGGCCTGGTGTGCTGCAGTCCAAGGGGTCGCAGAAAGTTGGACACGACTGAGTGACGGAACTGAATACCCGAAGCTGGCAGGGAGCACACGTCTGAAGCAGGCCCAACCTGGGGCTCCTAAGGCTCATCCCTGTCCACACAAGGTCATGGCCTTAGTAGCAGGGCCCAAGGGGAGAGGGTGGGCTGGTTTTTGGTAGTAAACAAAACAACCCCCGTCACGGGCCATGGCTTGGTGAGCGTGCCGGCACCGGGGAGTTTACAGAAGGCCCGGGGCAGGCTTCAGCAGAGCCGCGGTCGTTCCTGGAGGGGGGGCTCTTCTCGCCCCTCGCCTGCCCTGGGCCAAGTCTGGACCCAGCCTGAGAGCATCACCAGCAGGCACTGAGCCGGGGCAGCCCCGGCCAGGCACACTGGCTCTATGTCTGCAAAGATGCTCCAAGCTTGGTCCCGTCCCTGCGGCTGGCTCAAGGCTAAGAAAACCGCTTCACAGCTTTTGAAGAGCCTGTATTGTGGCGACATCTCCAAGGGAACAAGAAACCCTCACAGCAGAAAGGACACGCATTACAGCTGGGCTCAGCAAGCACCGCCACTCTGGGGTCACCTTCCAGACACAGCAGGCTGGCGAGGCCTCCCTACCCCAACCTTACAGAACCGTCATGATTCCTAAGCCCATGCAGCTGAGCTGAAATACGGGCCCAGCTGGATTTGACCGGAAGTGGAAGGAGCAGCGAACAAGGTGCTTACCTTACTCTCATCCTCAGGGTCGCTGTAGCCACAGGCGTCCATGAAATCCGGGAACGTCTCTGACCACCCGTCACTGGTGCAGTTCTTGCTTATGTTTCCTGGAAAGTGAACGCCACGGGTCTGATCTGCGTGTTCACGGCGTGCACCTGCGCCTCGGGGCCTCTCGCTCCCTCTGCCGGTGAGGGTCAGGGCCTGGACCAGGGCACCCGCTGCTCAGGGCCTCCTGACCCCTGGAACCCGGGCAGTGGTCCTGCATTTCAGGGGGCCTCGGTGGCTGGAGGGAGCAGGTTCTCAGACAAAGCACGGGCACATGATGGTCGTCACGTGGGATGCAGTTAACCGTGTGCTCGGATCGCCACAGAGCAGAGTGGAAGTAAACAGGGTGTATCCTGTCAAGTGAGAAGGGTCTGCAGCCAGACCCGGATCACCGTGTTCTGCTCTCCAGACCCCGATCACCCTGTCCTGCGGCTGGAGTCGGGAACAGAGAAGAGCGATGGCGGAGCAGGGTGCGGGGCTCTTTGTAACTCACGCAACCCTGACGTCTCACGAGGAGGCCCTGCGACGATCCCTTGCTGTGGACAAGAAACCTGACGCTTAACGAAGGTGGCCCACCGGCCCAAAGCTCCACAGCCGAGAGCAAGTGGCCCGTTTCAGGACGGGGCAGTCAACTCCTCAAGTGCACAGCACGCTTGCGGCCCACCTGCCCTTGGGACAGTACCCTGAGTTCTGGAAGGCCAGGGGGTGGGGCGGTGAGGGGAGGGCGGAACCGCGAGGGGCGGGGCAGCAAGGGGATGGGCCGTAGTGATGCGGCGGGGCAGAGAGTGAGGGGCGGGGCAGTGGGCGAGGCAGTGGGGGAAGCAGGCGCACAGTTAGAGGGTCTCCCCACCAGGGTCTGTGAGAACCTTGCTCTCCGGCGGCGTCAATCGCTGTGGGACCTCCCCCTGCTGTGGGGTCCTCTTATCTCCAGGCCGCTCCCTACTCTGGCCGTCCTGAGTTGCGGTTCATGGCGGGGGTCTCAGTACAGTGGTGACAGGTCCCCACCATAGTCCCCCCAAAGCTAACTGCACACCCTTCATGGCTCAGAGGGCAAAGAGCCCTCCTTCTGTGCAAGAGACACAGGTTCGGTCCCTGGGTGGGGACGATCCCCCAGAGGGGGGCATGGCAGCCGGCTCCAGCATTCTTGCCTGGAGAAACCCATGGACAGAGGAGCCTGGGGGTCACTACAGTCCTTAGGCTGTAAAGGACTCAGACACGACTGAGCAACTAGCACTTTTCCCACGCTTTTCCTTGCTGCTCAGTGCATGGTTGAGCGTGACTGTCCCGTAGGGGCCATGGTCACAGCGTCTGGTCCTGAGCACTGACAGCTGGGCTCAGACCCTGCTCCGGAGGGTCCTGACTTGGGGGTGAGGCTGGAATGGTGGCGGGCTCCACAAAGAACCAGCCCCCGGGAAGAGCTCTCATCCCGGGTCACGTTCAGGCTCGAGTCAGGGGCAGGTCAGAGCCCTGCAGCCCTCTAAGGACCAGCCCCGTGGCTTCTAGAGAGAAGCGGGCAGAACGCAGGGCTGGGCCCTCTTGCTGCTGGATGCAGAGTGCAGCACCTTCCCCGAAGGGGCAGACCCTCTGAGGGCCTTTGTCCATTCATCAGAACAGATCTCAGAGTCCTTGAATCTGGCCCTCCTGCACCTGGAGGTTTGACACCACTCCTTTCAAAGACCTGCCTCAGAGCAAAACCCAGCCCAGCTCCCCACCCAGAGGCAGTCTCCTGCGGCCCGTTCCCACCCCCATCCTAGCCCTGCTTGGGGGGACCTTCTGCAGCCCCAGGGCCCACTGGCATGGTTGCTATGACAACGTGCACCAATGTCTGGAGAGACCCCCCCCCCCACAACTTCCCACCTACAACTTTTTAAAAAAATAAAAAACAGGTGTATTTCTCACACATCCGGGTTTTCACGGTCTGTGTGCAGAGCAAGCCCCAGGAAGAGGCAGCCCTTGGCCCCATGAGCGCCTCCTGCAGGTGTTCAGGGGCTGAGAACCCAGAGTCGGTCCAGGAAGGGAGACGTTTCCTGTGAGGGAGAGAGTGCGTCCTAGGCCAGCAAGGGACACCCTGGAGGACATGCTCTGAGGGCCATGGGCGCCCAGGTGAGGCAGGTGTTCCTGTTCTCCCTCTGCCTGGTGCCCGCGGCCCCTCGTCTGCACTGGACACCCATGTGCCGGGCTCCTGCTCAGGGTCTCCCGTCCGAGCCCTCCGCGTGTGCTGTGGGTGGACGGCCTGGCAGCAGGCATTCTGTCCTCCCAAGCTCTAAGGTCAGGTCAGCACAGCTGCTCCCTGACCCACCAGGTCGTGGATACCGACGCCCTGCTTCTTGTGCCTCCATGGAGAAGTAGATCCCTCTGACCAAAACCCCCAAAAAGCTAAAAAATGACACAGCGGAACAGTACCTGGTTTGCTGTAAAAATTGCTGAACAGTTTTGGACAGGGCACCGTGACGGTCTCGCCAACATCCGCGGGGCGCCAGCAAGTAATGTTGTCCCAGATGCCGCTGCAGGCTGCAGGGGAGACAGGGGTGAGCGAGGCCTGCGGCCCACTGCAGGCAGCTCCCTCCGGCCCGCACGTGGCACCCAGAGGTGGGGCCAGATCTGCTCTGAAACTTTGCAAATAGAGAGCCTATCAGTTAGATGATTATACTGCAAATGATTCTCCTGTGAAACAAACTCGCACCACGATATTATTGAGAACATGCTTGGCACGGGTTCACTGTGATCAGCTTTGCAGAAGTGAGTGAGTGGGAAGGGACGAACCTGAGGCACCCAGAGTGCACTGTGCACTTTTGAATCTCAGCAGAATCAGTACTTTTTCCTGATGATATGCTTGCCCCTGTGACACAGTGGGCACCACCCGGTATCTGTGTAAGTCTCGGAGGTGAGGGTCCCCTGAGGCACACACCCTTGTGCTTTTATGGACTCTGACTTCAAGGACAATTTGTAAATTTAAATATTTGATAAGATTTAGTTGATTGCAGCAGTCAAGATGATATACTGGTGGTGAAATTTTAGGCTACCTTCGTGGAGTTATCTAATAACTTAATTAGCACAGTGTTAAAGCCTAAAACATTTTTCAGATCTCCTATTTTGTGTAATAGCCCCCCCATGAGGGTAATTCATGCACACATTGCATTAATCATCTTACCAGCAAACAGCACTGAGCCTCAAACAGTGCAAGGACCTCTCATGTCAAACAAACAGAAAATGAATCCTTGAACCCAGGGATTTTTTACTACAAGTTCAAGGTGTTTCTACTATGTTTTGTGACCTCTAAAGTTTTGCATTTCAGTTAAACTTCAGTATTGGAGGAGCAGTGTGCTGGCTTCAGTTAAAACAAAGAAACAACACTTCTGCTCTCTGACATGCCATCCAGATCTGTACGATAACTGTGATATAGTTTTGGTTTGACCACAGGAATGTTTTACTTCTATGAAAACAGATAATGAAAAGTTGGCTCCAAACCAAGTTTTGCAAAAAAGTTGAAAATATCTTTCTAAAGGCTTTTATAAATAAAATGAAAATATGTGTGCTTAGTCACTCAGTCTTATCCGATTCTTTGCAACTCGATGGACTGTAGCTCACCAGGCTCCTCTGTTCGTGAAATTCTTCAGGCAAGAATACCACCCCTCATGGGGTGGCTATTACTCAAAATAAGAGATCTGAAAAATGTTTTAGGCTTTAACGTTGCACTAATTAAGTTATTAGATAACTCCATGAAGGTAGCCTAAAATTTCATCACTCATATATCATCTTGACTGCTGCAATCAACTAAATCTTATCAAATATTTAAATCTGCAAATTGTCCTTTAAGTCAGAGTCCATAAAAGCCATTTCCTTCCTTAGGGGATCTTCTTGACCCAGGAATCGACCCCAGATCTCTTGCATTGTGGGATGATTCTTTACCATCTAAGCTGCCAGGGAAGCCCCAAAATGAAAATACACTCATCCTACAAACTGCATTCCATACCAAAGATTGAGCACAGGAACGCACACTACAGTAGCTCACACATGTAAAGAGAACGCTGCTTTCTGAAAAATTAACTAGAGTAAATCATCAAGGACAAAGACGTCAGCAGAAACACTCTCCCAGTTGGGTGGACAGTGTGGCCTGTGGGCCTGGGGGTGTGTGGGTGAGCAGGGGGCAGTGGTGGGGGGTTTACCTGGGCAGTGAGTCTGAGCACAAGCCACAGATAATGGGGAACATATGCGCTTCTCTCTCCACCTTCCAAACCTCATGAAAATGACAGTCGAGAAATCAGAAAGGGCAGTTCCTAGAAAACTTTATGGCAGTTCCATAAAACTTTGAAGACAGACAGCACGTGTGTTTTAAAGACTCAGGCAGAGCCAAGGGGGCACAGAAGAGCCTGCAGGAGAAGGGAAGTGGGCAGTGCCCTTGAAGGGCCCTGGACCCCAGGACCTGGGGCTCAGGCCGACTAAATTTGGAAGAATCACACTGAGTGTGAATTCTGAACTCTGGGAACTCCAGCCTCCCCCAGCCTGCCAAGTGTCTGGAAGCTCTGCTTAGGCCACCTGCTGGAGCAGTGCCCAGGGGAGGCCCCAGACAGCCAGTCCACCTGAGACAGGCGGAGTCGCTCTGAGAACTGCAGTTGGGGACCACCCGGTGTTCATCCCGAGAGAAGCTTGTCTTGTTCTGCTGCAAAGTCTGATGCTAACTGTTGAGAGATATGGGGCTTCCCAGGTGGTGTTGATGGTAAAGAGCCCACCTGCCAATGCAGGAGACATAAGAGATGTGGGTTTGGCCCCGGAAGACCCCCTGGAGGAGGGAGTGGCGACCCCCTGCAGTATCCTTGCCTGGAGAACCCGATGGAGACCGGAGCCTGGCAAGACTTTGTTTTGCAAAGCCAGATTTCCAGACATTCCCAGCCATCATTCTCACCTCTAACTCTGTGGCTGCTTAGCAACTCACTTTCCTAGTTTTTCCAAAGCACACCAATTGGTTTTCCCAGAAACAAGTGCCTTTTGGTATCTGTCAGCTTACATACTGTTTAACTAAGCCGGTGGTTGAGTAGCAGATGTGGGCGGTGACGATACATTGTAAGCTCGGCAAAGTGGTCCCAGAGGTTGCAGGGAGGAGGTGGCGGAGAGCCTTGAGCAAAGAGCTTCCCGCCAGGGTCACCAGAAAAGAAAGCATAGGAGCCCAGCGGACACTGGTGCTGGGCTTCCTAAGCTCCTCTTGGGAGGGCAGTTTAGTTCCCCGAAAGCAGCCTTCCAGCCCAAGCGGTTCAGGAAAACTGACCTGACGCAGCGTGCAGCCTCCAGACATCCCCGAAACTTCACGGCATCTCATACAGAACATACTGGAGGCACTGATGAATAGTGTAGGAAGGGCTACGATTGGAACACGTACCTATAAATATGCTGGAGCTCCAAGGGGACAGCGGCAATTCACTCGCCAGACAGGAGTCTTAAGCGGGGGGTACCCACCATCATGGAGAGAACCCTAATCCCCTTGTTCCCAAAAACCCACTTTCTCTCCAAGCTATCTCCGGGCAAGTCACACTACCACAGGTGGGGTACTGGTGTTGTTTTGAGTCCTGGATTTATTTTCTCATTATTTCAATGACATAAGCATCACTTTCCAGAAAACCACATGAGTCTCATCACTCAGGTCCTGCGGTTCCTCTTGGCAGAGCTTTCACAGGCACCGCGTTTCCTGCCCACGGGTGCACACAGGGCGGTGGGGGCCAGAACCCCATCTGGCCCCCACCGCCCCGACCCCTGACGGCCATGTCCTCACTGGTGGTTTGTGGTCGGAGCCCTGGACACAGAGCCAGAGGTGCGTCCGAGTCCAGGTGAGCATGTGGACAGAGGACGGCCCCGGGCACTCGCCCGGGCGCTGAGGGTTGAAGTCTCAGGTAGGCTCTGACCACACGGACACGGCTGCCCTCTCTGGGTGAGGCTCCTGGGGCGTTCCCAGCAGAGGCCGGGCTCTGCTCCGTCCTTGTTGTCACTGGGAGAGGAATCCATTACCCAGCCAACACCAAGGCAGAGAGAGAGAGCACAGCAGTGGGACCGCGGGTACCCAGGGACCCTGGCAGACCGGAGGTGCCCATGCAGCAGGGAGGTGCCCAGCGGGCGGGCAGGCACGGGGTGATGGAGGAGCATCCCAGACCCACCGGGAGCTCCAGGGAGTGGCTACACTCCTGCAGCCTGGCAGACCAGCAGGGGGCAGAGGGCCCAGCACCCCAGCACCCCCGGGTCACCTTGCTCCAGACGGGGTATGGGGCAGGAGCTGCAGGAGCAGGGACGTGGGAAAAGAAAACGCAACACACCCATTCCAGCACAAAGGCGCGAGGTCTGGCAGCAGCTGGCAGCGCCAGCACCACCTTCCATTTGTAAGTTTAAAGTTGAAGTTGCGAGCAGCCGGAATCAGATGCTGCAGGCATGTGCTGGACGTGCCCCCGGGCTCTGAGGCTGGAGCTAAGCTGGTCGCTGGACCCCAGCCCACAGACGGCAGGGCCCACGAGGCCCGGGGCGTCCCCACGATGCACTGATCTTGCTCAGGAGAAGCCAGAGAAATGGCAGCCTTGCTCTCTGGCCAGGCCTTGTGTGCACACGCCTTGCGTGTGACGTACTGTGGCCAGAATGACAAGGTCTCCAAGGCTCGCCCGGCCGCCCAGGGAGGAGGCTGGAGCTCTGGGGCTGCCCTGCGTGTGTCCACGGATAACACCATCAGACGGCAGGTCTCCCCTCGGTCCGGGCTGGCAGTGGGGCGGCCAAGGGGCAGTGACAGCATGCCAGGTCCTTCCCAACTCCCCACCCCCACCCACCCCCTGCCCTGGGACCCGCTGTGAATGCCCACACCCAGGGTCCTGCTTTGATTCTCCCTCTGGCGCGGCTCAATTTTTAAGTTTCCTGGAGGTTCTCACAAGTACCCAGGGCTCAGACCCACTGTCTTGCAGGGCAGGCGCCAGGAGGGACCTTGAGGTCATTAGTGTGGGTGTTGATGAAGGTGCTGGGGCTGCTGTCCCTGGGAACTTGTCAGAAAGTTCTTGGGTCCCATCCTAGGCCACCAAGCCAGAGACGCAGGGTGGCCCTGCAGTCCCGAGCTGGTGCTGAGCAGTTCAGGGGCTGAGGCGGCCCCATTCCCGCCCAGCACAGGAAGGGGGTGGGTGTGGAACTCCTGCATCTCAGCAAGCCTGGTTTCCGCTGTAAACGGTGGGATGGTGGCTGGGGGGGGGGTGAAGGGGGGAGCCCTGGTGTGCCCACGTGGCAGGTGCCAGGGTCTGTGTGGCCCAGGGAGCCCAGAGTGGCCATGGGGTACCTCCTGGGGTGACAGCAATGCTGGAGGGCCATCCCTGCTCCCCAACTCGATGGCCCCCAACACCTCCACAGACCTGGGGGGCTGTGCCTGATGACCACCCCATCACATGAGCCTGCTGGGGAAAGGGCTGCTCAGGAGGAGTTGTGAGAGCAACAGGGGGCAGGATGCCACCCCCAGGGGCCGGCTCTGCCCTCAGGAGCTCATTTTATCCCCAGACCCAGGCAGCAGGGCGGGGGTGGCTCCCCAGTCTCAGCTCATGGATATGGACGTGCAGGCCAACATCTGCTGGATCATCGAAAAAGCAAGAGAGTTCCAGAAAAACATCTACTTCTGCTTTACTGACTATGCCAAAGCCTTTGTGTGGATCACAACAAACTGTGGAAAATCCTTCAAGAAATGGGAATACCAGACCACCTCACTGCCTCTTGAGAAATCTGTATACAGGTCAGGAAGCAACAGTTAGAATCGGACATGGAACAACAGACTGGTTCCAAGATGGGAAAGGAGTACGTCAAGGCTGTATATTGTCACGCTGCAGGGCTCCAAAATCACTGCAGATAGTGACTGCAGCCATGAAATTAAAAGATGCTTACTCCTTGGAAGAAAAGTTATGACCAACCTAGACAGCACATTAAAAAGCAGAGACATTACTTTACCAACAAAAGTCCGTCTAGTCAAAACTTTGGTTTTCCCAGTAGTTATGTATGGATGTGAGAGTTGGACTATAAAGAAAGCTGAGCACCAAAGAATTGATGCTTTTGAACTGTGGTGTTGGAGAAGACTCTTGAGAGTCCCTTGGACTGCAAGGAGATCCAACCAGTCCATCCTAAATGGGATCAGTCCTGAATATTCATTGGAAAGACTGATGCTGAGGCTGAAACTCTAATGCTTTGGACACCTGATGGGAAGAACTGACTCATTTGAAAAGACCCTGATGTGGGGAAAGATTGAGGGCAGGAGGAGAAGGGGACCACAGAAGATGAGACCATTAGATGGCATCACCAACTCAATGGACATGAGTTTGAGCAAGCTTTGGTAGTTGGTGATGGACAGGGAGGCCTGGTGTGCTGTGGTTCATGGGGTCGCAGAGATTCGGACACAACTAAGTGACTGGACTGAGTGATGTGGCGGGGCCCCCCAGCCCTGCCTGCAGCGCCTCTGTGTGACCTGTCTGGGGTGGGGCAGGGTAGACACCCAGCAGGCGTCCAGCTCGGTGAGGCTGCTTTTGCCCTGGCGGTCAGTGGCAGCGCCGGGCTGGTGGTCTTGGCCTGGGCCAGATGGAGTGTCGCTGACCCACCTGGGCCTCCTGGGTGGCGAATGGCCCCCAGGGCCCCCGACCCTGGCACTCCTGTGGGGCCACCCCGGTGAAGGCCACAAGCCCACCGCCGGGCCGAGGATGGGAGACTGGCTGGCTGGTCAGTGCCGCAAGATGGCTCTGGTGTCGGGGCCCTCTCCTCCCCTGAGTTCTGGTCTGGGTGATTCAGGCCGCACTAATTACTAGACCCCTCCCAGCGGGAACAAAGCACGTTGAGAATGACTGCCACGATTCCTCACTGTGCCTGCCATTCTCCTCGTGAGCCTTTGAAAATCAGTGCCAGGGCTCTGCCTGGAGAACAAGGACTGTGGGGCAGGGCCAGCTGGGGCTCACTAAGGGGACCGGAGGACATCAGAGCTGGGAGGACCTGCTGAGCCCTGGAGGCCCTCTGACTCACACCCGGGGGTCCACGCCTAGAGTCTCAGGAGCTTTGAGGCCCACGGGACGCAGGCCACTTCCCATGACGCCAGCCTCTGTCCACTCAGAACGTCTCAGCCATTCATGGAGATGCCCTTACAATCCTACAAAACCTTCCAGGTGTGCAATCTTAAGCTACGGGCGCTGCACATGTGCTGGGTGTGTGTTTGCACGGGCGTCAGTCCAGGTGCGGGGAGATGTGCGCGGCGCTGGGAGGCCATGCCTGCTCCGGTTAGTTCCTGGCTGACGGCACGTCACGGCCCCCATGGCCCCTGCTCCAAGGTGTGGCCTGGTTCCTAGTGGACGCGCCTCCCTGACCCCGGCACACTTCAGGCCAGTGGCCCAGCGTGTGGGGCCACTCTGCTGGCGGTGCTCTTCTGGGCTCCCCTTAGGATCCAGCACCTCCACTTCCCACAGCCCAGAGGCTCCTCACCCCAAGTGCTGGCACTGACCCCTCCTGGACCCTGCTCTGGGGGCCGTCCTCCCCGGCAGAGGACGGTTACAGACCCAGAAGACCTCCCTGCCACCTGCAGCGGGGCAGCTGCCACTCACCTCTCATCCCCGCGTCCCCTGGGACTGGGGGCCCTCCCTTCCCTCCACAGTGGGGCAGAAATCACAGGGTATTCCAAGGTCTCTCCCCAAAGACACCTGATCCCCAAACAGTCCTGCTGTTTTGCTTCTGTGCTGTGGGTGTTGAGGAAACACCCCTCTGAGTGGCCTCCTCCTGGCCACTCATGGGCACCTGGTTCTGGCTCTCTTCGGGGCCTGAGAACATCCTATACATCGGCCTATACATCCTATACAACAGCCTGTACAACAGCCTGTACAACACCCTATGCTGCTGCTGCTGCTAAGTCGCTTCAGTCGTGTCCGACTCTGTGCGACCCCATAGACGGCAGCCCACCAGGCTCCCCCATCCCTGGGATTCTCCAGGCAAGAACGCTGGAGTGGGGTGCCATTGCCTTCTCCAATACAACACCCTATACGACACCCTGTACACCCTATACAACACCCTACACATCCTATACAACGTCCTGTACTCTGCACCACGGACACAGAGACGTGACATGCTTTTCTCTCAGAAAAACAGGACGCCCTATATGCTGTCTTCTTTGCTTTCTCAACAAAACACGTCTCATATTTTCCTGTTCTTTCTGCGGTGCGCCGCGTTTTTAATGGCTGGCTAATAGATCAACATCCACTTACTTGTGACACACAAGGAGTGGTGACCCAAGTGTGTGATCGGAACTCTAGGTAGTAAGGCCTTAGTAGGTGCCCCCCAGGTGACTGGACTTGTTTCCTGTTCTTTTAGAAGGAACTGCAGTTCTTCCCCAAATGATGAGGAAAAGCTCTTCTTTACAGAGAATGCTAATTGATACGTGCAAAGAATGGTTAGAACTTTAAAAGCTGACATTTTGGACCCTGAGACAGACTGATTCAAGTGTGAATCAGGAACAGGGTGGGGGGAAGGCTGGGAAAGAGGAGCAGCTCCAAAGACCACCAGCCAACTGCAGGGAAAAAGAACTTGGTGTTCAAGATCTGGAGGCCACTTATACTCAAGTGGCCAGACAGCATAATGGGATACTGAGGGACATATCAATCACCAGTGTGGGGACCCCACAGAGCACACACGTGACCTGCATCCGCTCTTCCCAGAGGGTCTGATCTGAGTCTCCTCAAGCCTTCATGTCCAAGCTGCTGTAAGGAGACATGGGCTGGAAGGACACACCGAAACGCACCTGGAATATGGGACACTCTGTGAGGTGACTGATCTGCTGCTTACTGTCTGGGGGTGCAGGCGGAAGCACCCCCAGGGCCAGGGCCCACAGCTCTGTGGACATGTCCACGGAATGTGTCCTGCACAAGTCGGCCCAGCAAGTGCAGAAGTGCTGACAGCTGCTGAACACCCAATGCCTCCTCTGCAGCACCTGACTACATGGATGTTCAGTCACACAGAAAGGGCAGCCTCGCTGCGGGAAAACTGCTCATGAAGACAGCAGGGGAAAGCCACGGTCCCTTGGCCTGCAGAGCGAGGTCCGGCCCTGGAGTAGCTGGGGCAACGTGGGATCCTGGGCCCTGGCTGGAGAGAGGCGGCCAGGATGCCCTGTGGGGGAGGCCGTGCCAGGCCTGGTGCGCCTGCCACTGAGCCCACGAGCAGAGTGCACAGGGACAGAGGTTAGCTACAGCTAAGCCTCCAGGAGAGGCCTCTGGGTGCTCTCACGGGAGCAGTCTCAGAGCCGGGAAGTACAGCCGGCTCTGGTGTAGCTTACTTATTCTTATTCCTTGAAGGTGAGGACTCTGCATTCCCACAGGAAAAGAGAAACTGCCAGACAAACCCTGCTGGGGTGGCAGCACAGATGTGGTCACCGCCGGCTGGGCTGACGGTGAGACCGCCCTGTAAAAACAGGACTGCAGCCGCCCTGTGCAGACGCAGCTTTGCAGCACACGCTGCAGGGGGCTGTGCTGACCCAGGAGGTTTGCCAGGGGCCCTCTGTGCTCTGAAACTCTGATTTAACAGTTTTAAAGAAAGGAGTTATCTTCATTTTAGCCCTCAGAGCCACTGATCTGCTTCTGGCTCCCAGCAACCCCCGTCTATTATCAGTGTAAATAATTGAAAGCTAGATGGATCGTCTCACCAACTGAAGTTGGGAAAAATCCTTTTTAAAGTGGGTTGGCCAAAATGTTCATCTGGGTGCCCCCCTGGCCAGCTTTAACTTGAATGAAATTCTTGGCCAACCCAAATAAAAGGGTTTGTGCTTCCCTGTGAACCTGCTCACCTGTTCTGACCTGAATTACCGAATAGGCCGCTTCCCACTTGCCTGCCGCCCGAGGGCCCCACTCTGGGTGCAGGGTGAGCACCTGATTTGCTACTTTCTGCAGGTAAATCCAGGCCAGCCTTGAGACCCCCAGGGTCCGGATGACTCTGACCAAAGGGCTTCCCCAGGCCAGTGGGCACCCAGGATTCGAAAGAGGCCACAGAGGCAGCTGGGGTGGCCCAGAGCCTCCCACCTCTCCCAGGGCACGGAGCATAGCGCTGCCAGACGTGGCCATCAACGGGGCCTCTGTCTCTGGTCAAATCTGCTGTGTGCCCACGACCAAACCTCCATGGAGGCTCCAGGCTCAGCCCTGGTTGAGCCTGGCCCCTTCCCAGGGCAGCTGCAGTCACGACCGGCAGAAACATCCCCACATCCTCACTGCCGCCTCACCTTGACTGCCTGCCGAGACCACCTCTCAGAACGCTCCCACCCTAGACTCTCAGGCCACACAGCACAGGAAGGACCCCAGGGTCTGCCTCCTGAATGCAGGGTGTGCAAGGCTGAGATGCGGAAGGTACCCCCAGGGAAGCAGCCCGGAATGCCCCATGTTTCAGCCCCTACGCCCAGCGGTCTTAGCGTGCACCGAGGGGGTGGATGTGATGCTGAGTGGGTTCAGACCCCCAGCCCCGCAGATGGTGACGCGATCCCTGGGGATCCCGTGCACTGGACCTGGAGGCTCTGAGACACTGGCCTGCCAGCCCCTCCCTCAGTTTCGGAGTCACCCTTTGGGCATATTCAGTGCGACCTGTCCAGGTGTCCAACTACAAATGCCCTGTTTCCCGACGTCCTGCAGAGAACCCAGTTACCCTGAACACTAACAGTGGTGACCAAGCTCTCCCAGATGGAGGCCTCCTCCTTCTGTTGTTCTAAGGATGCATATTTACACCCTTTGTTCTCAAAATACTTGCAGTGGCGTAAGGAGCGCTATTTCCACGCATTTCCTCAGCTGGACACGGAGCCAAATGTCTTTTTAGAAATGCTGTCATCAGGGATGACAACAGTACTTGCCAAGGGTGGACACAGAGAGGAGAGGCACCTTCAGAGGGGACAGCCCCTCAGAGCAAATAACAGCCATGTTGGGAGGTGCACTTCTCAGACATGTCATTGACATTGACACTGAAGTCGCTCAGTCATGTCCGACTCTTTGTGACCCCATGGACTGCAGCCTTCCAGGACCCTCTGTCCATGGAATTTTCCAGGCAAGAATACTGAAGCGGGTTTCCATTTCCTTCTCCAGGAGATCTTCCCGACCCAGGGATTGAACCCGGGTCTCCAGCATTGTAGGCAGACGCTCTACCATCTGAGCCACCAGGGAAGTCTCAGACATGTCAGTGCAGGTGAAATCAGCCACGTGCTGGGAGCGGGCCGCTCCAGTCAGGACTCGGAAGGCACTCACAGCACAGGCTCAGGGCAAGACGACAGCCCCTGCTCGTGCACGCGGAGATGGAGCATTCGTCTTCCACAAACGGACTGGACCTTCTTCATGACTCAGCACAGCTCTGGGACCAATGCAGCCTCGGACCCTTCACACCTGTAGTGATGAGTGTTCATGTCCCCCCAAAAAAATATTCACTGAGGGTCACTGGTCCTGAGGCTGCCCGAGGGGCCTGATGGAGGCGCTGGGCCAGGAGGGTCTCTCCAGGACTTCCTGAAGCAGGAACACCACAGATTCACAAGCCAACAAAGGCACCAGCTTGGGGCTGGCTCTTCCGAGTCCACACTGCAGGCCAAGCCTTCGGGCCCAGAGAGAAACCATCGGGCGGGTGTGGACCATGACCCAGAGCCACGCTGCTTCCTAGGCCACCTGTGCAGGAGCCTGGACTTTATACAGGAGCGAACCCAGGCTCCACAACAGTGCTCCAGCTCTAAACGCGTTTCCAGGGCTGCAAGGAATGTTTTACGAGGAACTCATTCTTCAGACACCTCCTGGATATCCCAATAGTCAGTATAATTAGGGTGCTACAATGACCCCGACCTTGGTAATTTGGAGGCAAACCACAAACCAAGGGCTGGGAAATGCCATTTTGGGTGACAGTGCCACCGGATGGTGTCTTGATCCAATCACTTTGGAATTTCGAATATGGAAGTGGCAAAGTTTCATTTCAGTTCAGGTGGATTCCATAGCTGGGAGTCATATTCTGGGACCTGAACTAATGCTAAACAAAGATTCAAAACCCGGAACTAATCAAAGCTGTTAACTGAACAAAACGATTTTTTTTTTTTAAAAAGAAATGTACAGAAGCCCACTTTGAAACTATTTTAAAAATATGCTGAATCCAATCAACCCCAAATATCAAAATGTCCCCCACACTGAGCTGAGCAAATGCGGTGCCTGTGGTGGGTGTCCCAGCAGGCACGCCTGCCTGAGGGCTGACTGGAAATCCCCCTGAGACAGGCGTCTCCCCACAGTACCAGGACCGGACCGTCGGGAGACCCGTGAGGCCCCGCAGCGAGTCAGCTCAGAACTGATGGAGAGCTAAGCTTGTGCAGACGCCACACCTTCACCTGCCGTTCTCTGTACAAATCCTCAAGAACCTTCCCTCCGACGGCAGTGACCCCTTGGGACGTTGTTGGTGCCCCACAAGCTCCCGGGTGGGCAGAGTCAAGCCTCATGGCACGGGAGGCCGGACTCAGCTGACGGGCTGGGGCTGGAGGATGGTGGATCCTGCCATGTTACTCCCAGGGCGATCTTCCGTGGATTTACGAGCAGCACTTGGGCGCCGTCCCGGGATGGTCCCGGGACATCCATCTCGCAGTGTTATGACAAGACATCTTCACACGGGCCAGCAGCCGCTCATCCGAGCGTGCCCCCGGGGGCTGGACACCCGGCTGCGCAGACCAGCCTCCCGCGGGGCCGTCCTCCTGGCTGTGGGCGTGGCCGGGGCCAGGGGCGTGGCCGGGCGCCTCGTGCGTCCACAGGTCGCTGCCCGGGTGCACAGCCTGTTGACCTCGCAGCCCGGGAGCCCCCTCTCCCTGCCCTCCTCCTTCTGGGTCACACCCTTGGGGCCGGCCCTCGGTCACTCCTCCTGTCTCTGGGGCCCATGGCCCCGCACGATCCCACCTGGTGGGCAGCCTCCAGCCTTCCTCCCGTTCCGTCCTCTCTCTCTACCTGGCCTCCGGGGTCCCCGCTGCCCCCCAGGGAGGGGCTGGATGCTCTCACCCTGCCGGTCTGCAGCTTCAGGCCTTGCGGTGCCTCTGCCTTCCCCACTCCACCCGCTCACTCCACTCGCTCCACGGTGGCGTCCCCAGCGAAGTGGCCTCTCTGGCGGTCCGCCCAGCTCTCCAAGCTCGGGAACAAGCCTGACGCCTACCTGCCTGCCACCTGCCTGGCGACCTTTGGTGCTTCATGCAAGGCGGGTCAGGAGCAGAGGGACAGCAGGGGACGCGTGCTGTCCTTGTCACAGGGCGGCAGGCCCCTGGGCAGCCTGGCCTCACCCTCCGCGTCCACTCAGACCAGCCTCAGTCCTTTCCTCTCAGGGAAGGAAGGAACTGTAAGAAGTCACAGATGACTTGAGAAGCGGGAGCAGCCCTTCCCTGGGGTGGGAAAGAGGCGACTTGTCGGTCAGTTCTCGGGCTGTGGGAGCCCCTCACAGCTCACAGCCAGGGTGGTGTCCAAGGGTAGGCATCTGGGCTGCCCTGGGCCCCGGTTCAGTGCCTGCGCTGTGGGGTCTCCGCCTGCAGCTGAACCCCAGTGGCCTCCAATGGCCCCTGTGGACACGCAGAGAACCGGGCATGTAGTGAGGACAGCCAGCCAGGAAGGACTCACCAAATCCACACACTGCCCTCAAACCCCAGCAGAGCGATGTCACTGTGAGTGGCCAGGGAGGGTCCTCCATCCCAAGGGGGTGCCTGAGCAGAGGTGCAGATAATAGATGAACAGAGGCAGCTGTGGGGGTTCAGAGGGAGGCCCCTCAGCTTTGAAGCAGGCTTGGGAGGGAAGAAAACTCTGGTCTAAAACACACCTCGCTCACTACGGTGCCAAGTACAGTTTTATGAAAAGAGCACTGGATTCAGGGTCCAGGGAGCCAGGCTCTGCCACCAGCTTGGGCGAGAGACTGGGGGTCCTCTCTTGTGTCCTCACTTCGGGGAGGTGGCTGAGGGCACCTTCAAGCATCAAGACCGGAAAGCCCTGTGCCTCCTGGGTGGACGTCGCCCTCCCTTGTCCAGAGAGAGGACGCTCGGGGCCTTCCGTCTGCCCGCCAGGTGGGGTCTGCAGGTCTGCTTCTGGGTCAGCAGACGGGATGGCCCTTGGCAGACGCCTTGGTGCTGGGAGGCTGGGGGTGTGCAGACAGGGCCCGCCCCGGAACAGCAGAGGGTGCGCCTGGCCACCCCCAGGAGGGTGGCAACACCAAGTGCTGGGCAGGACCTGTGGCCGCAGGGACAGCGGACAGCGCAGCAGAGGGGCCAGCAGCCCACGTGGGAGCCAATGCTGGAGGCCGCGGATGGCCACCCTGCGGGGAGTCGCCCCTGAGCTGGAGACAGGCGTGGGCGCCTCAGGAGGGGCACGGACAGCCTTGCCCCAGACCCTCCCTGAGGACAAGTGCAGGGCAGCGAGCTTGGCAGTCGGTGCATGGCCTCAGGGCTGATCGCCATAATGAGAGGGTGTCTCTCGTGGGGCGGAGGACAGGCGGGCAGACCAGCGTCTCCCGCGAACCTGGGGTTCCCCAGCTCAGGGCTCCTCAGGCAGGACACACTGCCCCAGGCCTTCCTCCGAGGCTCGTGGGGGTGAGGGCAAAGGGCACCCATGGGAGTGAGAGCACATTGCCCACAGCCTGCTCTGCCTGGAGCAGTCACCTACGACGACCAACCTGCCAGGGCCTCAGGATGAGCCAGGACCTCCCGCTAGCTCAAAGGGGAGAAAACCCAAACCCGCCGTGGCTCTCGATGGGTGAATCAAAATCAGTCCAGTATCCTTAGAAAAGTCGAATAGCGGGAAGCTTGCTAGTCCAGCACCTCCTGGGGACCTGGTTTAAGCTACTGCTTGTTATCAAAGCCTCCATAGCCAGGAACCTTCTTGACACGGCTCAGACTGTGGAGCTGCCCCATCCCCTCTCCCAAAATTAGGGCAAAAATGATGCAAAGTCACGGGGAAGGTCCCAGGTGCCACGGGCACAGGCGGGGACACAGGCAGAGAGGAGCGTTGACTCAGGGCCTCCCACCGTGGTCGGCGATGCAGGCAGGGACGGAGCTGCTGTGAGCTTACTTCCAGGCATCCGTGGCCTGAGCCTCACGGGCGGGACTAGGTCAGTCTTAGTGCTGAATCAATATTAAGTCACAAAGCTCTAAATATCTCCAAACACCTCCTAAACTTTTCTGTTTTACAAAGTGAATCCGTTAAAGAGCTTTAGAACTGAAGTTGGCTTTTCTCTAGATTTCTGTGTTGGTTTGTTTGTGTTTGTTTTAGATCCAACATGTAATAAAAAGGATTCCTTGTTAGACTTACACAAATTACCTCACCAGAATTGAAAGCCAGTGTTTTTTTTTTTTGCCATTTCGGGTGCTGTCTCATGCTGCTTTCTCGCAGCTCCTACAGACCCTGTGTCTCCTGACGTTCACTGTGGATATGGGAATCCGTCTCATCTCACTCGGCGAGAAGGCCTTCGCTCAGCTCCTGGTTTACCTCGTCTGTAGTATCTTTATTCTGGTAACTCATTACTATTTATATCCTTGGTATTCAAGCCACACACATTTCAAAGAGCAACAAGGAAAAGATGGGAATTCAGAACACAAGCTGCTTCTCTCTGCAGAAAGCGGGGGTGCCCGGCAGGCTACCTGGCCGGCCTCCCTCCTTGGGGGCGGAGCGCTGCCCACAGGCTCTTCCTGTGAGTCAGGGTGAAAGGGCTCCGGCAGGTGTTTTTGCTGTCGAGCTAACAGTGAAATAAGAGCCTTTGATACAAGGAAACACTGAAAGACTGACGCTTGTCATTGCAGAAAGACCGAGTGACACCTTCCCCCGGCTCCTCTAACTCTCCCACATCCTTTCTGCTCTGGCCGACGCCAAGTCTGCACAGGCTGTGCCGTCCATGCTCCCGGCAGCATGTCCAGCGGGCCCTGTGAGGTCACTCTGAGGAATGCGGAGCCAGACAGCAGAGCCTAAGAGGGCTGAGCCCTGAGGAGTGCTTTAAACATCCTGGCCCATCTCTGCACCACGAGCAGCTCTCCGAGGAGGCCGGCCTGGCCTGCGGTCCCTGCAGAGCAGCCTGGCAGCTCAGGCAGTGTCTGCACGGCAGCTCTGCCTGCTCCCATGGAATGTTTTAAAAAATACTGGTTGCAGACTTTTAAGAATTGGAGTATTTTCACCAACTCCATGGACGTGAGTTTGAGCAAACTCCAGGAGACGGTGAAGGATAGGGAGGCCTGGTGTGCTGCAGTCCATGGGGTCAGTCGGACACGACTGAGCAACTGAACAACAGGGACGTAGAGTTTGCTTTTCTAACGTTTGGTGCCCGCGTTTCTTCACAGCAACAAGTGGGTGGTGAGGGACATTCCCCAAGGCCCCGTGGCCAAATGTTACCCTGTCCAGCGTCATGGCCCCGGCTCACACTCGTGAGCTGTTGGCCAGGGACCAGGGACAGACTCGAGCCTTTGGAACGAGAAGCACGAAAGGACAAGCCTTCACACTGCTTACGGCCACACTCCATCCACCTGGGCCGACCAGAGGTGAAGAGTCTCTTTATGAAAGAGAGCCGACTGAGGACCGTGCCTCCTGCCCCACAGTGGACGCGCTCACACCGCTCTCCTGGTCCTGTGTCCGTCAGGGTGATCACGGGCACAGACCTGCAGGCACCCCTCCCAACGCCCAGTGACCCTGGCCAGCTGGGAGGGGTCTCCACGAGGGAAAGTCACGGCCAAAGCCCCTCTCCTGAAAGTAAATGCTCCCTGCCTCCTGTTGGGTCGGCTTCCTCCTGTTAGCAAAATGCTCTTGGTGAGCGTGGGGGATGAAGAGTGTTAAGGAGGAAGCACGAGGCCGGCGCTTCAGGAGCTGTCCCCGAACAGAGGGGACAGCGAGGGGTGGGAGGGGCCGCCCCGGGTGACTGCCAGGCAGGCTGGGACAGAGGCTTTATCCATGGTGAAAATCTGACTCCAGTTCAGTCTGCCCCTGTGTCAGGGGTTGCGTCCTCCCCGTTCCCGCGTCAGGAGTGCCTGCTGTATCAGGCCTGTGGCGGGGGCCTGCCAGCGGTGAGGGCTGCAGGACCTGGAGGCATCGGCCTGCCCTCTGAATGCTGGCTGATGCCCGCGTGAAGAAGGGGTTCTGTTCACAGCTGTCCCCGGTCAGTGCCAGGGAGTGGACGCCATCTGGGAGCAGCCTCAGAGCCCAGCAACCTGATGGCCCAGTGATGACGGCATGAGGGGGCAAAGGCCGAGGGTCACCCCACGGAGCCCGCCCACGCTCCCCACGAGGGAGGCCTGGACCGAGCGCTGTGCTGGCCGGACCTGCTCCTGCCGTGACTAGATGCTTCTAGGGTTTCAGCTCGCCTCCTATCCGCGTTTAGCTCCCCTAAGTCTCTTAATTTCCACCAAAAGGACAGAGCTCAGTGGCTGTGGCAGCTGTCTTGTCCTGAGGCTGACATGACTGGCAAGACCCAGCCTCATGGATCCTAGTAGCTGGCTAGCGGTCACATGTGGCTTTTACAGGACAACTTCTGAGTTCATGTTTGAGTCACCTGTTTTGCCTTCCTCCAGACAGAGCTTGACCAGACCTTTTGGAAGACATGGCTCTCAGGACGCTGTGTGCACTGCAGAACCACAGATCTCAAAAGCTGCAAGGAGCCCTTGGACCAGAGTCCTTGTTTTTTCAGCTGAGGAAGGGGAGGGTCCAGGGAGACAGGAAGGGGCCCGGGAGAGCTATTTTAGAACTGGTATAGAGCCCCTCTGGCTGCAGACCACCTGTGAATACCTGAAATGTGTGGTCCAAATTGTGATGCACTCTAAGTGTGAAATGCATATTGGGTTTCCAAGACAATATACAAAAAAAGCAAAATCTCTCCTCAATATTTTATATTGATCACAAGTTGAAAAAATAGTGGTTTGGGTATATTTGGATAAACAAAACCATTGTCAAAGTCCTAAGTTTCTTTTCGCTTATTTTAACATGGCCACTGGAAAACTCAAGCTGCCCATAAGGCTCGCATCCCGCTTCTACTGGGAGGTACTGGTCTAGAGCAGCACCCACACCTGGGGCTTCCCACTCGCGGTCCTCTGCAGGGCACCAGGCTCTTAACACATGGCTGTACTTTGACTTTAATTTTTTCTTGAATAGACTAAAATGATGACACAGAACAGAGAAAAAGAAGAAAGCTGAAGGATGAGAGGTTTTTGCCACTGTTTATGATCTGGGTGTTATCCCAGAACCTTCAGAGTTTACAAACAGGAAACGGTACCCAGGGTGGGAGCTCATCATCCCAGCTTTGCTTCTGGGAGAAATAAAGTCAGTAAGCTCACTGTCCTCATAACTGGTCTGTTCTTCAAGAAAGCAGAAGTTTCAATTTCCTGTTTGATTTCTGATAAATTCCCACCGTTCTTAACTGGATCTAAATCATCTGTGATGTAACTAAGGATTTAAAATGCAAGAAATCAGATAAATAGTCATGGGAAAAGGAGTTGCCTTTGCAAAGTGTAACAACCGTCATAAATTATTTTAATAACTGTTGCTATTGTCTCAAACCATGGAAACTATGATGTAATAGTTTGTGAAGGACCCCCTTCCCCTCTGCCTTTCCCAACACACATACCCCACTGCCCATTACCCACAATGCTATAGGATTTTTGCCAGCAGTTCATTAAAAAACATTGGAAGCAGACTTTTTTAAAAAAAAAGACACAAATGACTGTAAACACCAGTTTACTGAGTGAGGTGCAAGCTACTTGCAAGTCCGCCTGTCCATCCCAGGGACAGTCTCACCAAGCATCATCTGCCTTACCTTTGTGTTTTTCTGTTTGAGTGCTCAGAAGCTCTGCACATCTCGTTTCTTCCTCCTGAATTTCCAGATGAAATCGGCATTCTGGGTGAATACTGCTCACCTAGTCGTGGTTAAAAGAAAGGGAAAATTCCACTGTAATAGGAAAGGCAAGCAAAAACTACATAAAAGCCCCTAAACCTCACAGTTCTAAACTGCTTCCAAACTAACACTCATTTAAAAGCAATAACCTTCATATTTTGGCGTGGCTATTTTTTAAAAAAGCCTCACTATTTACTTTGTAAAGGAATTAGTAAACAAATAAGAAACTTGATATAATTTTTTTTTTTCTGGGCAGGAAAGCAAACTAACGCAATACATGGTATGTTATCAGCACTAATTTGGCAGCAATAAAGCTCTTTAATCCAATAATCTTTCAATATTCGAGTCCTCCATTTCATAGCCCTTGATTTAATCAAAGTAAATACATGTTTACTCATCAGCCCGTTCTTCATGGCTGCACACAACCCCAGACGCCAGTGTGCTTCATCTAAGGCCAGCCTCCGCCTTCACTGGAAAGCCCTAATAGAATAACTTTATTTTTAGAGGCTGCAGGTCACATTCAAAACTGAACTTTGGAATCTGGTATGAACGAACTTTTCAAAAAGATGAGGGGTGAGCAGGGATAGGCCTCGGGCAGAGTCACAGCAACCGAGGCAGTGGGGGCCTTCTCGTAGGCTTGATTACGGGAACCAAAGATGTGATGAGCACTGTCTGTCAATGTGTGCAAAAGACAAAGCTGAACACCGCTTGAGTCTTGGAAGGTAATATTCTCTGGTCTTTATTTTCACAAAGGTCCAGCATTCTCTTTTTTTTATTACCATCTCCAACCCCTGATAAATAGTCACACAGTAGGCTGGAGCTGTGAGGCCCACTCTCATGTCTGAACAAAACTTTTGTTTTACTGAAGAGAATCATACTCTTGCATATATTATGGCCGTCTATATTTAATTCGGCTTCCCTGGTGGCTGAGGAGTAAGGAATCTGCCTGCAATGCAGGAGACAGGTTTGGTCTCTGGGTAGGGAAGATCCTCTGGAGGAGGGCATGGCAACCCACTCCAGTATTCTTGCCTGGAGAATCCCTATGGACAGAAGATCCTGGCAGGCTACAGTCCACAGGGCTGCAAAGAATCCTACCACTGAAATAAGTCAATAGAATTCTAACCAGAAATAACATTTCCCAACAGTGTTAAGGGGGCTTCCCAGGTGGCTCAGTGGTAAAGAATCTGCCTGCCAAGGCAGGAGATGCAGGAGACTCAGGGTCCATCCCTGGGTTTGGAAGATCCCCTGAAGGAGGAAGCGGCAACCCACTCCCATCTCAGGTCTCCAAGAATGCCTGGGAAATCCCATGGACAGAGGAGCCTGGTGGTCTAGAGTCCACAGGGCCACAAAGAGTGGGGCACAACTGAGCATGTATGCAACAGTGTTAGGAGCAGAAACTTAATGCTGAATGCTTTTGCCACATTTACCCTCATTTTGGGCTTCCCTGGTGGCTCAGAGGGTAAAGCGTCTGCCTGCAGTGCAGGAGACCTGGGTTCGATCCCTGGGTCAGGAAGATCCCCTGGAGAAGGAAATGGCAACCCACTCCAGTACTCTTGCCTGGAAAACCCCATGGACAGAGAAGCCTGGTAGACTACAGTCCATGGGATCGCAAAGAGTCGGACACAACTTAGTGACTTCACCCTCACTTAAAAAAATAAGACGTGAAGCATGGTCTTTTTTTTTTTTCCCTCCCCATGGCTCATCACGGGGCAACAACCACTGTACGAGCTCCTGGTTTCAACCAGGTTGTATTTTTCGTACATGAACAAGTCAATACCTTAAATGTCAGAATTAGGAAAATTGTATTGACTTAAAAAATGGATTTTTGATAAGGTACTAAAAGACATCACAATACCAGACTTTCTTGGAATATGCACAGTGATGCCTTATTTTGGGATACCCTAGAAGTTAAAGCAGCATTAAGCGTAACAATTTCTGCAGCTATTTCATGCACTGAAATGATCAGGCAGGCTCTTATCTCCACAGCATTCCTCTGAGGGAGGAAGGCATCCTTCGCCTTCACTCTGAGGAGGGGTTGGCCCCTCTGAGGGGTGGGCTAGGTGCAGAGGAGAAACACCCTCAGCACAGACGACTTTCCCTAAATAGCTCCATCCCTGGCTTCGCAACCTTAAGAGGGGATATGAGTCAATAGAGACGGTGATCTGGCCGCGGTGATCTGGCCGCGGTGTGAAGTGCGTAAGCTCGCACACCCAAACTGGCTCCAGGCTGCGGGAGGGAAGCAGGAAATGGGGCTTACGGTTTAAGTGTCTTCGCATAAGAGGAAAAATTAAATAGTCTATAAATGCATTCATTCAACAAACTTCCACCCAGCATATGACTTCCTCCGGTGCTCTTAAATAATGGTAACAAATCAAAGCAGTCTATTTCCAAAGGAAACTTTGGTTAGCCACATCACGTCTCCCTGACACACACTAAAACAAACAAAAAGCATAACCGGTACTAGCAGGTGGAAAGGAAAGTGTTTTATGATAAGGCAAACTCCAATTTCCCTCTGAAAGGAGAAGCCTGCGCAGGTGACCGCAGCCCAGTCCCCAACTCCGGAGGGGGCGCCAGGGCCCCGGACCCGCTCCGCTACGAAGGGCGTCGAGCAAGGCACTGGGTTCCGGTCCCAGCAAACCCGGGACGCCGGAGCAGACCGTGCGAACGCATCTTCCCAGCCGGGTCTTACACCGGGCCGGGCTGGGGCTTCGGTTCTTCGCGCTCTGCGGGGGAATCCAGAGTCCCCGGCAGGCTTGTGCCCTCCAGCGAGCTCGGAGGGCGGGTGGAACCCCCGGGCCAGCCGCGATCCCCGCGCCCCCGGGACCAGCCCGATCCCCGAACCCCCGGGACCAGCCCCGATCCCGGAGCCCAGATCCCCGAGCCCCGGGACCAGCCCCGATCCCCGAGCCCCGGGACTAGCCCCGATCCCCGCGGCCCCGGGACCAGACCAGCCCCGATCCCCGCGGCCCCGGGACCAGCCCCGATCCCCGCGGCCCCGGGACCAGCCCCGATCCCCGCGCCCCCGGGACCAGCCCCGATCCCGGTGCCCCCGGGACTAGCTCGATCCCCGCGCTCCCGGGACCAGCGCCGATCTCCGCGCCTCGGCCCAGCCCCGCGCGGGACCCGGAGGTGCAGTAAAGCCGGGCGCCCGGGGCGCTCCCTCCAGGGAGGGTCGGCGCGGCGGGGCGTGAGGGCGCGGGTCCGAGCGCACTCACCGGGGCGAGCAGCCAGCCGCAGCAGGTCAGCAGCGCGGGCGGCAGCAGCGCGGGCGCCCTCATCCCGGCTCCGCGGCGCGGACATGGGCCGGGCCGCCCGTGCGCAGCGACGCGGCCCCAGGGTCGGCTCCGCGCTCCGAGGTCGGTGCGCGGCGCCCGGCAGCGGTCTCCGGGTCGGCGGTCCGCCGAGGTTGCGCCCGGCGCCCCGGCTCCGCCCCCGCTCCTTCCCCCAACTCCGTCCCCACCCCGCGCCCCCCGCCCCCGCCTCTCCGTCTCTCCCCTCCCCTCGCACTGGCTTCGCCGCCTGGGTCTCCGCCCCACGTTCCGCAACCGCCCCCCGCCACCCGCACTCCTTTCGGCCGCCCGCCCCCAGGCGCTTGTACCCACTTCCCCGCGCCCCTGCCTCTCCCTGGCGACCCCCAGCCTTCGCTCCCTCCACCGCCTCTAATCCGCGGGTGACGGGTGCGCACAGGTGGAGTCCCTGTGCGGCCCAGCTCCCAGCGGAGATGCCAGAGGAGCCACTCCGGGGCGACCCACCTTATTGGAGACCCGGGCTCCCGGCCTTTGCACCTACTGTGTCCTCCCTGTTAAACAAGACCCTCGAGAAGTTGGCAGAAAGGGCAAGTGGGTTGGTTGGGGCAACTGAAAAATCAGAAGGCATTTGGAGGGCGTCCTGATGCGGGGAGACCCGCGTCAAGCTGGGTAGGTCATTCTTTGCCCCCTCCCGCCGGCCCCCTCCCCTCAACTGCTGGGGCCGCAGAGTTGGACGCTGGGCAGGAGCGGCCGGGGGCCTGAGATCCCGCCTCATCCCACACCTGTCTCAGAACTTCGCAAGGAGCAGCCGAGCCTAAGAGCTGGTTGTTACTCAGCAAATGGAAAAGCGCTAGAAATGAAAAATGAAGCCGGGAATTTTCTTTTTTTCTGTCCTCCGCCTATCATCTATCAATCGTCGTCTGTTGGTCATTATCACCTACTGTCTGTCCTTCTGTCTGTGGGGGGTGGGGGGATCAGTAGTAGAGACAGGATCTGGACTCGGGGTATGCAGCTTGGGATCTGGAAACTTAACCGTTCTGGATCCAACTTGACAGACATTTTTTTACTCACTATTTGAAGCTGGACAAGCCGTGAACTTTGGACCAAGTGCCCTTGTAAATGAGAAAGCTGACACCTGCCCCTCACCTAGAGGGTTGCTGAGAATGTAGACCATTTATGCGAATGTAAATACCATGCTGTAAACATTAACTGCTTCTGGTGCAAGCAAGACACACGGTCTCCCTCTGCAGGAGTTTGTGGTCCAGAGAAGGGGGGGTTGATGTGGAGAAACAGTGTGATAAGTACAAGATGCAGACAAATGGGAGGAGGAGGGGCCCAGAGAAGTGAATGTGAAAATGAAACACAGTGGAGAGTGAGAGACAGGGATGGTGGGGCAGGCATCTCCATCGCAGGGAGCGCCTGGGCAGAAGCCTGAGGCCCAGGGCTGTGTAAGGAAGAGGGTCACCTTGGGAGGCCTGAAGGCCTGAAAAACAGTCTTCAGTCCGTGGAGAGTAAAACCTGAATCACACAGGACTGAAAATGTTAACACGTTGCGAACGCACAGCACTAGGTTCTTTATATTCTGACTTACTGTTCTTGTTCAAAACTGATGTTGGGATGGGTGGTACTTACATGTGTCAGTTGAAGGTTACTCTGTTTCTCCTGGGTGAATGCCCATTCTTTCAGGAATTTTCTCACTTCCCCTTGCAGGGGGAGGTCTGTGTGTCCTCAGGACTGGTGGGCAGAGGGGCCCCTCTGTGGGTGTCTGATGCCGTGGGGTGGGTGGTCCTGTCTCTAGACCCCTGGCACTGGTGCCCTGAGGCGTGGCAACCCCCTGGCAGGGCTATGCTGATGCCCATGGTCTCCTGGGCCCTGGTTTCCAGGACCTGACCCATGCCTCCCGACTTGGACCACGTGGCTCGGAGCCCCGGCACCTGCTTGCCTGTGTTCTGAGGCCCCAGGAGGGGCCAGGCCAGTGAGACCGTTTTCAGTTGCCTTCCCCACCCTCCTGCCTGGACACCTTTGCCTGTCACCACTCCCACTCTGCTGCGTCCTTGGGTGTCCAGGCTGAGCTTTGTCTGTTGGTGGAAGCTAGCTGGCTCCTGGTGTGCCAGCCTGCACGCTAGAAGCCTGGAAACCTACTTTTTCAGTGAGGGAAGCTGCAGGCCTTTGCAATCAGGAGCAAGTGGAGTTGCTTCAGAAATATGTGCCACGCTGTTACCTTATATTTTGTTCAAAGAGGGGTAGAAGCTTCGCAACCACGTGACTCTCTGAGGCCGCCTGGTCCTTCTGTTCCATCTAGATCTGCTTGGGGGGAGGGGACACGCCCCCACCCCCAGGTGCATTTTTAACTCGTACCTACAAAGAAACGTAGGGGTCACCTGCGTCCCTCTTTTTCCGTCCTTTGAAAGCCGGGAGACTAGACTTCAGTAAAAAGTTTACTTCTTCCTCCTGCTAAAAAAGCCAGGGGAGTCGAAGATGCTGCTGGCTGGAAGTCTCTGATCAAGGTGGCAGGGAGCACTCTCCGGAGCTTGGACCCTGGCCCCTGCCTCCTGGTTTCCTGGAAGCAGACTTAGAGCATGTTTCTTTGCTGCGTCCTGGTTCCCGTAGGCATAGGGCACCCCGGCTCCCGGGTGCCACAGCAGCACGGCTGCCTGCAGCACAGAACGGGTGCCGCATGTGTGCTTATAATGTCAGACTGAGTTAGATCCCCAGGCTGTGGTGGAATTCCTAATATGTGCTCAGCCTACTTCTCAAAATGCTGGTGAAGATAAAATCAAATACCAGCCCGGGAAAGCCTTCACACACATTTTCCAAGTATATAGATGTGACGTGCTGCCTCGGGGGTGTGCCCCTGTGACCCTGTGGGGGCTCTCTGCTGCCCAGGCCAACACTGGCAGTCTGCTCTCAGGCCTCAGGACAGGTCAGGGATCTGCTTGACGGGCTCATTTGCCCTGGGTGGTTTCCAGCCCCTCCTGTTTTCAACCATAACCAACTTGTCCTGTGAGGGGATTAATTAGGCCAAGCTCCCTTACAACTGCACCCCTGCCCCGATGTCTGCAGTCCTGGGCCCTTTGCTGGTGATGCTTTCCTTTCCAGCTATGAAAAAGCCCAGCACTTGGATGGCAAAGCGCCCCACTTTCTTTAGATTCAAAAGTCTCTCCTGCAGCCCGGTTCTGGATCAGGCCCCGAGCCTGAGGTTAGGGAGCTTTGTCCTCTGTCGGCGGAAGGGAAGGCTCTGAGTCTGGAGGAGGGCCAGAACGCAGACAGAGCGCTGGGCAGCAGTGGGCAGGGTTGGGGTGGGCGGTGTCTTTTCTTTCCTGCTTCACCTCTGCCCATTTTGAGGCTTGGGGGTCCCCCAGGCTCAGAGGGCGGGTGGGGGGTCAGGCAGCCCCACTTCCTGGCAGAGCTGGGGCCCCTCCTGACCGGCACCCCCCTCGGCCCGGAGCAAGGCCGCCTCTCAGGACGCCTACTACTCCCAGAGGCTGTCCTTTTGTTGGGATCAGCCTCCCTCCCTAGACGGTCCTCTCAGGCAGGAGACTCTCAGATGGTCCTCCTCAGGCTAATGAGGACACAAGCCCATCCTGTGCTTTGCCAAACGGGGAAGCGGCGGCTGCCAGGAGAGCGTCCTCCGGGGACTCTGCGGGCGGGCGGCCAGGCTCAGCCGGCCTGCCCCCGCGGAGGACGAGGGCTGAGCTCCGCTCGGTTTGCGGTGCGGAAGCGCTCCGGAGTCCGTCCTGGAGAAGGGGGTGCTGAACCCCGGGCCCCTCACCTCTGAGAATGCCTCCCTCGGGCCCTGCTGCGACTCAGCCCGGAGCTGGGACTTGCACGGGCCTCGGGGTCACACACCCTGCAGATGGTCCAGCCCCTCCATTTAAACACGGGGACTTGATCAGAGCTGTGTTGGTCTTTGGGCTCACACACTGACGTGATGAGCTGAGCTGTCTCCGATGTCTGACATCACTCTCAGCCCTGTGGCCAGGGGGCCTTTAGAAACATCTGGGGAGAGACCTGCCCTCGGGTGTTCCCCTGGAAGGTTGTGGTCTTGTAAACAGACTTTATTTTTTAGAGCCGCGCATGTTCATAGGGAAGTACAGAGTTGCTATATGCGTCGCGCTTCCACACACTTCCCTGTGTTAACATCTCGTTTCACGGTGGCACGTTGTTAAAACTGAGGAGCCGATGTCATTGTTCACTGACGTTCGTGGCTCACTGTCATCAGAGTTTCGCCTTTCCCAGAATGGCATGAAGTTGACTCAAAGAGTTTGCAGCCTCTTCAGATTGGCTACTTTCACTTAAAAACATGCATCTAAGGTTCCTCCATGTCTTTTGGAGGCTTGACCGCTCATTTATTTTTAGAGCTAAACAATTTCCCAGTATCTGGATGTACCAGTTTACTTCTCCACTCACCTACTGAAGGACGTCCAAGTTTCTTCCCATCGTGAACAAAGCTGCTAAAACAGCACAGTCCTACTGCGTGGCACAGGAAACTACAATGAATAGAATTGTAATAAATTATAAGGAGAAAGATAAGAAAAAGAATATATGTATGTATGTATAACTGACTCATTTTGCTGTACACCAGAAACGAATACAACAATGTGATTAACTATACTGCAAAAAAACAAAAACCTGCTAAAAGCATTGCTGAGCATGCTTTTATGTGGACATAAGTTTTCCCCTGATTTGGATAAATACTGAGGGGGGTAGCTGCTAAATTGTATGGCAAGTCTATATTTGCTTTTATAAGAAACTGCCAAGTTCTTCCAAAGTGGCTGCACCATTTTGCTTTCTTGCCAGCAATGAATGAGAGTTTCTGCTGCTTCACGTCCTTGCCAATGTTCAGTGAGGTCAGTGCTCTGGATTTTGGACATTCTAATGTTTGAATGGGCTTCCCAAATGGCTCAGAGGTAAACAATCTGCCTGCTTATGCATAAGATGTAGGTTTGATCCCTGGGTTGGGAAGATCCCCTGGAGAAGGAAATGGCTACCCACTCCAGTATTCTTGCCTGGAAAACCCTGTGGACAGAGGACCATGGTTGGCTACAGTCTATTAGGTCAGTAGAGTCAGACACAGCAACTAAACAACAACATTTGTATAGTAGTATCAGAAAGTGAAGAGGAACTCAAAAGCCTCTTGATGAAAGTGAAAGTGGAGAGTGAAAAATTTGGCTTAAAGCTCAACATTCAGAAAACGAAGATCATGGCATCTGGTCCCATCACTTCATGGGAAATAGATGGGGAAACAGTGGAAACAGTGTCAGACTTTATTTTGGGGGGCTCCAAAATCACTGCAGATGGTGACTGCAGCCATGAAATTAAAAGATGCTTACTCCTTGGAAGGAAAGTTATGACCAACCTAGATAGCCTATTCAAAAGCAGAGACATTACTTTGCCAACAAAGGTCCATCTAGTCAAGGCTATGGTTTTTCCAGTGGTCATGTATGGATGTGAGAGTTGGACTGTGAAGAAGGCTGCGCACCGAAGAATTGATGCTTTTGAACTGTGGTGTTGGAGAAGACTCCTGAGAGTCCCTTGGACTGCAAGGAGATCCAACCAGTCCATTCTGAAGGAGATAAGCCCTGGGATTTCTTTGGAAGGAATGATCCTAAGGCTGAAACTCCAGTACTTTGGCCACCTCATGCAAAGAGTTGACTCATTGGAAAAGACTCTGATGCTGGGAGGGATTGGGGGCAAGAGGAGAAGGGGACGACAGAGGATGAGATGGCTGGATGGCATCACTGACTCGATGGATGTGAGTGTGAGTGAACTCCGGGAGTTGGTGATGGACAGGGAGGCCTGGTGTGCTGCGATTCATGGGGTCGCAAAGAGTCGGACACGACTGAGTGACTGATCTGATCTGATCTCGTTTTTTTTAATGAATAAAGCCTGTGGAGGTGATGGGTTTCCAGCTGAGCTATTTAAAATCCTAAAAGATGGTGCTATTAAAGTGCTGCAGTCAACATGCCAGCAAATTTGGAAAACTCAGCAGTGGCCACAGGACAGGAAAAGGTCAGTTTTCATTCCAATCCCAAAGAAGAGCAATATTAAAGAATGTTGAAACTACCATATGATTGCAGTCATTTCACATGCTCATAAGGTTATGCTCAAAATCTTTCAAGCCAGGTTTTAGCAGTATGTGAACTGAGAACTTCCAGATGTACAAGTTGGATTTAAAAAGGCAGAAGAAGAACCAGAGATCAAATTGTCGACATTCGTTGGATCATAGAGAAAGCAAGGTAATTCCAGAGAAACATCTACTTCTGCTTCATTGACTATGCTAAAGCCTTTGACTGTGTGGATCACAATAAACTGTGGAAAATTCTCAAAGAGATGAAAATGCCAGACCACGTTACCTGCCTCCTGAGAAATCTATATGCAGGTCAAGAAGCAACAATTAGGACATGGAACAACTGACTGGTTCAAAATTGGGAAAGAAATACAACAAAGCTGTATATTGTCACCCTGCTTATTTAACTTCTGTACAGAGTACACCATGTGAAATGCTGGGCTGGATGAATCACAAGCTGGAATCAAGATTGCCAAGAGAAATATCAACAGCTTCATATATGCAGATGATACCACTCTAATGGCAGAAAGTGAAGAAGAACTGAAGAGCCTCTTCATTAGAGTGAAAGAGGAGAGTGAAAAAGTTGGCTTGAAACTCAACATTAAAAAAAAACTAAGATCAGGACATCCGGTCTCATCACTTCCTGGCAAATGGAAGGAGAAAAAGTGGAAACAGTGGCAGATTTTATCTTCTTGGATCCCAAAATCACAGCAGGTGGTGACTGCAGCCGCAAAATTAAAAGACGCTTTCTCCTGGAAGAAAAGCTATGACACACCTAGACAATGCATCACAAAGCAGGGGCATCACTTTGCTGACAAAGGTCCGTATCGTCAAAGCTGTGGTTTTTCCATGTATGGGTATGAGGGTTGGACCACAAAAAGAAGGCTGAGAGCCGAAGAATTGATACTTTCAAATCGTGGTGCTGGATAAGACTCTTGAGAGTCCCTTGGACTGCAAGGAGATCAAACCAGTCAATCCTACGGGAAATCAACCCTGAATATTCATTGGAAGGACTGATGCTGAAGCTGAAGTTCCAATACTTTGGCCACCTGGTGAGAAGAGATAACTCATTGGGAAAGACCCTGATACTGGGAAAGATTGAGGGCAGGAGGAGAAAGGGGTAGGAGAGCATCAGATGGTTATAGAGCATTACTAACTCAATGGACATGAATCTGGACAAACTCTGGGAGATAGTGGAGGACAGGGCAGCCTGGTGCACTGCAGTCCATGAGGTCACAAAAGGTCTGACATGACTTAGAGACTGAACAGCAATAATTTCATTCTTTTAATTTGCATTTCCCTGATGACATAAGAGGTGAAATATTTTTTCACATGCTTATTTGTTATCTGTCTAATTAAACTTGGTGAAGTGCTTATTGCTATCTTTTATTGCTTTTTAAAAATTGCTTCATTTGTTTTCTTATGGTGAATTTTAAGAACCTTTTGTAAATTTTAGATTCTAGTCTTTTATCAGATAAGTGGTTTGCAAATATTGTCTCCCAGTCTTCTCATTTTCCTATCTTCTCATTTTCTTAACAGTGTCTTTCTCAGAGCAGAAGTTTTTAATTTTAATAAAAACTCACTTATCAAAATTTTCCTTTCTTGATTTATGCTTTTGGTGTTATGTCTAAACTGAAGGTTACCAAGATTTTCTCCTATTTATCTCCTAGAAGTTTTATAGTTTTGCATTTTTCATTTACATCTATGATCCATTTTGAGTTAATTTTTGTGAGAGGTGTAAGATTAGCATCCAGACTCACTTTTTTGCCTGTGGATAGTCAGTTGTTCCAGCAACATTTGCTGAAAAGACGAATATGAATTGCTTTTGCTCCTCAACTGTCAAAGATCAGTTGACTGTATCTATGAGGGTCTATTTCTGGGTTCTCTGTTTTGTTTCACTGATCGATTAGTCTATTTCTTTGCCAATATCATGTGGTCTTGATTACTGTAGATGTCTAGTAAGTTGTGAAGTCTGGTGGTATTAGTTCTCTGATCTGCTTCTTCTTTTTCAATATTGTGTGGGCTATTCTGCATCTTTTGTTTCTCCATATACAGATCTTATAATCAATTTGTCCATATCCAGATAATAATTTGCTGAGATTTAAATTGGGATTGCAGTGAATCCATAGGTTAATTGGGAAAGAACTGACATCTTGACTTTATCAAGTATTCCTATCCATGGACATAGGATATCTCTCCATTTATTTAGTTCTCCTTTGGTTTCATTCATCAGACTTCAGTAGCTTTCCTCATACAGATCTTGTATATATTTTGTTTTGATTTATAGATTTACATCTAGTAGTTTATGGTTTTTTTTGTGCTAATGTTAGTGGTATTTTGTGTTTTTATTTTTCAGTCTCAATTGTTTGTTGCTGGTATATAAGGAAACAATTGAGTTTTGTATACTAAGCTTGTTTCCTGTAACTTTGCTGTAATCACTTATTGGTTTCAAGAGATCTTTTGTTGTTGTTGATTCTTTGGGATTTTCTACATAGGCAATGATGTCATTTGTGAAAAAGACAGCTTCATTTATTCATTCCAAATCTGTGTTCCTTTTCTTTCCTTGTCTTGTTGCATTAGCTAGGACTTCCAATATGATGCTAAATAGGAGTGGTGAGAGGTGACATCCTTACCTTGTTTCTGATCTTAGCAGTAAAGCACCTAGTTTCTGACCAATAAGTATAATACTGGCTGTAGGTTTCTTCCCCCCAGGTTTTCTTTATTAAATTAGGAAGGTCTCCTGCATTCCTACTTTGTTGAGAGTTTTTATCATGAATGGGAGTTGGGTTTTATTAAATACGTTTTCTGCATCTACTTTATGTGAGAATGTAGTTTTTCTTCTTCAGCCTGTTGATGTGATTTGTTGTTATTGTTTAGTTGCCAGGTTGTGTCCAAGTCTTTTGTGATCCCATGGACTGTAGGCTGCCAGGCTCCTCCACCCGTAGGATTTCCCAGGCAAGAATACTGGAGTGGGTTGCCATTTCTTTCTCCAGAGGATCTTCCCAACCCAGGGGCTGAACCCACGTCTCCTGCAAGACAGGTGGATTTTTGCCTCTGAGTCATTGGGGAAGACCATTGATGTGATAAGTTACATTGACTTATTTTCAAATGTTGAACAAGCTTTGTATACCTGGAATAAATGTCACTTTTTTGAAGTGCATAATCTTTTTATATACTGTTGACTTTCATTTGCTAATATTTTGCTGAATATTTCTGCATCTGTGTTCATGAGTGATCTTAGTCTAATTTTCTTTACTTACAATGTCTTTATCTAGTTTTGGTATTAAGGAAATAAATGAGTTAGGAATATTTACTTTACTTCTATTTTCTGGAAGAGATTGTAGAGAATTTGTAAACTTTCTTTCTTAAATGATACAATTTACCAGGCAACCCATTTGGACCTGGTGCTTTTTTGTATTAGAAGAGTATTAATTATTGATTCAGCTTATTTAACAGATATAGGACTATTTAGATTATATGTTTCTCTTTATGTAAGTTTTGATAGATTGTGTGTTTCAAGAAATTGGTTCATCTCATCTAAGCTATCAGACTTGTGGGCACAGAATTGCTCCTAGTATTTGTTATCCTTTTAATGTCCATGGAATCAATAGTGATGTCCCCTCTTTCTCTTCTGATATTAGTAATTTGTGTTTTCTCTCTTTAGTTAAGTCTGAGAGTTAACTTTCCCTGAAGTTTATCAATTTTATTGATTTTTGCAAAAAAAACAGCTTTGGGGTTTCTTTGATTTTTTTCTATTAATTTCCTATGTTCCATATCACTGATTTTTGCTCTGATTTTTTAAAATTAATTTTTATTGAAGGATAATTGCTTTACAGAATTTTGCTGTTTTGTGTCAAACCTCAACACGAATCAGCCATAGGTATACATATAACCCCTCCCTTTTGAAACTCCCTCCCATCTCCCTCCCATCCCACCCCTCTAGGTTGATACAGAGCCTCTGTTTGAGTTTCCTGAGACATACAGCAAATTCCCATTGGCTGTCTATTTTACATATGGTAATGTAAGTTTCCATGTTACTCTTTCCATACATCTCACCCTCTCCTCCCTTTTCCCCATGTCCATAAGTCTATTCTCTATGTCTATCTCTCCATTGTTGCCCTGGTAATAAATTCTTCAGTACCATTTTTCTAGATTCCACATATATGCATTAGAATACAGTATTTATCTTTCTCTTTCTGACTCACTTCACTCTGCAGAATGGGTTCTAGGTCATCCACCTCATTAGAACTGACTCAGAGGTGTTCCTTTGTATGGCGGAGTAGTGTTCTGTGTGTATATGGACCACCACTGCTTTATCCATTCATCTGCTGATGTTCTGGCTATGCTAGATGTTTCCATGTTCTAGCCGTTGTAAATAGTGCTGCAATGAACAATGGGATCCATGTGTCTCTTTCAATTTTGGTTTCCTCAGGGTATATGCCTAGGAGTGGGATTGATGGTCATATGGTGGTTTTATTCCTAGTTTTTAAAGGAATCTCCATACTGTCTTCCACAGTGGCTGTATCAATTTACATTCCCACCAACAGTGCGAGAGTGTTCCCTTTTCTCCACACCCTCCAGCATTTATTATTTGTAGACTTTTCAATGAGGGCCATTCTGACTGCTGTGAAGTGACATCTCATTGTAGTTTTGATTTGCATTTCTCTAATAATGAGTGATGTTGAGCATCTTTGCATGTGTTTGTTAGCCATCAGTATGTCTTTTTTGGAGAAATGTCTGTTTAGGTCTTTTCCCACTTTTTGATTGGGCTGTTTGTTTTTCTGGTATTGAGTTGTATGAGCTGCTTGTATATTTTGGAAATTAATCCTTTGTCAGTTGTTTCATTTGCTGTTATTTTCTCCCATTCTGAGGGTTGTCTTTACACCTTGTTTATAGTTTCCTTTGCTGTGCAAAAGCTTTAGTTATCAACAGGCAGTACTATTAACAATATTTTATATATTGTTATAAATACATAATATAAATATATTTGCCTAATTACAGTTTGCCTAATTAGGTATGGGTATAAATAAAATATAATTAAGTATACCTGATTCTGTTTATATATCTATACTTAATTAATTTGTATATAAGTTAATATGTATACTATATATGCATATTATATATATATATACTGTATAATTAAATATATATTGCAGTAATATAATGTGTGTGTGGCTGATATTAATTGGTGTGGATTGATGTGCTGTGATGATATATGTTCTATATACTGTATAATTATATTATATATGTGTGACATGTATTATTGCAGTACATTGGTTTGTGTTGGTTGGTATTAGCTGTGTACGTGTTGTATTGCTGTAATATATATTAATTAATATATTAATTATAAAGATTAATTCAAGTATATTGATTTATATATATGTCAATAAGTTTATACTTGTTGCCATATATAAATACATATATAAATAAAATTTGCATTTATGTATATCTGTATACCAAAATGAGATAAGGAGGTTATACATTTATTATTTAAATTTATACAGAGACATAAACTAAACATTAGACCTAAATTAACATATGCCTAAATTTATGTTGTTAAAATGTAAATTTTAAAAATTTAAAAAATTAAATTGACAACTGCTTGACAATTCCTTTGCCATAAAACCCCCATAGGTGTAATTGGGGTAGCCAGACAAAAAATTGGTTTTATGGCAAAACGGCCCCTTAAAATGGGTCCATCTCCCCGCCCAAGCTAAAAAAGTAGCGGCTTCTTATCCAGGATTGATAGCTACTTTGATATTAAAGTAAAAAAGCGGACCATTGAATTATTTGGTAAAGAGCCATCAGAAATTGTAATTCCATATAATAAGGAACAACTTGATGCTCTTCTAATGTTTGATGAAAATTGACAGATTGTTATAGAAAACTGTTGTGGTCAAAATTTTGCATCATTTACCCTCCAATGTTTTGTTAAATTTTATATCTAGACACCCAGTTATTTTCCCTGTTAGATACAAACAGTTCCCTATTCCAGATGCCAAAAATTTTGTATAAAATTTCAAATAAAACATAACACGGGCATCCCTTATTATCCCCAGGGACAAGCTATAGTAGATAGAGCACACCAAACATTAAAAATACAAATTCAAAAGTTAAAGGAAGGGGAATTTAAGTATAGTTCCCCCCATCAGATCTTACAACATGCTCTCTTTGTAATAAATAACCTAAATGCTGATTCATCCGAAACAACAAGATACAAAGCCCTTGGTGAAATGGAAGGACCTCCTCTCTGGACAATGGAAGGATCCTGACCCATTATTAACTAGTGGTGGAGGATGTGCTTGTATTTTTCCACAGGACGCAGATTCTCCAATTTAGATCCCCCACGGGCTGATTCGCCATGTTGCAGTCCCCCAGACATCCGGTTCCCCCATTGCTTCTGTCACAAAAGAGGAGGGGCACTCCTCTGCCCCTGCCGTCGGAGCACGGAACAGCCGCGCATGGGGAGCCGTGGGCCGGACCAGCCTGGCTGCCGGGGCCCAGCGCACAGCGCTCGCAGCCGGTAGCCCCGCCAGCGTCTGTCTGCACTCGCTTGGCCACCGCTGAGCCCGAGGCCAGTTCAGCGAGGGAGCGGGGGCGGTGCCCGCCGGCAGGGGTGGCAAGATAAACATCGAGATCCCAGCTAGACTGATGGGGCTGCTGCAGCGCGGACTCCAACCAGAAAATAATTCTACTTATTATGTTTTAGCTTGTCTAACCTCGCCTTATGTTTTTCTTTTTACTAATGACTCCAAGAAACTCAATGTACGTATGAATTATTCAGGTGGATCTAATGTAGTGACTTGTGAACAAGGCATGCTCTCATCTTGTTTAAACCCTCAATATAATGTTTGCTCCTTTGTAGTTTTACAACATCTACCTTATTTTATGATGTAACCACTTATTGATATGATAATTTTGATCTTGCTGTATAACAACAACTGCAGGATTTAATGCGATCGCGAGGGTTTGTGGGCTTGCTTATCCTGGGAATAGCAGCTTTAATAGCAGCAATTACTTCTGTTACTGTGGCAGCAATATCATTGACTCAACAAGTGCATACTGCCCAATATGTTGATACCATGTCTAAAAATGTTTCTCTAACTCTAGCAACACAGGAAGCTATAGATAAAAAGTTGGAGATGAGGGTAGATGCCTTGGAAGAGGCAATAATGTATATTGGGACTGAGTTACAGGCTTTAAAAGTGAAAATGGCTCTGTCATGCCATGCTGATTACCAGTGGATATGCGTGACATCTTTGAAGGTAAACGAGACAGATTATGAATGGGAGAAAATTAAAAATCACACTTCAGGTGTTTGGAACAGCTCTGACATTGGCCTGGACTTAAGGAAACTTCATAATCAAATACAGACCTTGGAACACTCTCAACTGGATTTTACTGCTGCTGGAGCAGCTATTGACTTTCTTCACACCTTCTCTAACTTTATTTCTGGAAAAAAACATTCTGTCTAATCTTCTCATAATCATTCTTTCTTGTATTGTCAGGATTCTTCGGCAGAACATTCAGAAGCTCATGACTGAGCTGCATCTGGCTGTTTTAAGAAATAAAAAAGAAGGACATGCAGAGAGCCAGCGTGAGGAACTCCGCCCATGGCAAAGGTCATGAGGAAGGAAGCTGGGCATACGCAAAGGCGGGATCGAGCCTCAGGAGTCCCCCTGGAAATTCTCGAGCATCTACCCCCAAAACCAGAGTCTGCCTACTTTACTGCTTTGTGCTCTCACCTACATCTCTGACTTTACGGGGGGCTGTCCCCCACCACCTCTCTCTGAAAAAGAGTTAAATTACAGCTCCAGTTAATAAAGTTCCTGGGCGTGATGAGAGTGTTTTAGTTTACAACCGTGAGAGGCATGAGATGTTCTAAACTGTTTGAATACAGATTCCTTTGAGCAGTTAAAAGATTGATTAGAAATTGTATTGGTGAAGGGTTTTTCAATTGTTGGGCCAATGTTTGCTGCTAAGTTTCCATATCCCTTACTTGCTGTGTCCCTGGCAGTGTATTGATTAATATAATTGGTGTATAGGAATGTAAATAGTAGCTTTAATGTTTGTAACCTTGGACCCTTGAGTTAATTCTTTTTCTTGTTATAGCCCACCACACCTTTGCCCTATAGGAATGCAACTTTATCTAATGCTTTCGGAGGGTGGCGCCTGACTTTAGAATAATCACCTTTAGAGAAAAATAAGTTTTCTGAAGAAAGGATCTTAAAATGTTAACAGGCCTCCTGGCCAGAAGATGATGTAAATCACCTAAACTTTTGCATATGATAAGTTTGCAGGAAGAAAGCCTGGCTTGCTGCTGACTCTACCCCTTTCCCCATTATCCTCTATGCATAACTTAAGGTATAAACACTACTTCGGAAAAAAAAAGTGCGGGCCTTGTTCACCGAAGCTTGGTCTCCCCATGTCGTTCTTTCTCTCACCTTCCGGCTAAATTCCCATCTTGGACGTGGAGGTTCGTCAAGCCTACTAATTATGCCTGGGCTTCTAAGATCTGACCGGGGAGGGCTTAGTGTCTCCTCTCCTTCAGGAGAATGGGAGGACGCCTGCAGCCTACGTAGGTGACACAAATTCCTTATTTTAGAATTTTATTAGCTTTCCATGTAAACCAAGTTATTCAGCCTCTTTTCTCCACTAAATTTTCTCACTGAGCTATCCTTATTTAACCACTCTTTATATCCTTAATTAACGTTTAATTAAGCAATTGTTTCCTGATCCTCGCCGACGCCATCCCTGCTTCGAATTCCCTGGATCCACTGGGGCCGGACCTCGGCAGGTCCCATTTGTTTGCTTTTGTTTTTATTTTCATTACCCTAGGAGGTGGGTCATAGAGGATTTTGCTTTGATTTATGTCATCAAGTGTTCTGCCTATGTTTTCCTTTAAGAGTTTTATAGTTTCTGGTCTTACATTTAGATCTTTAAGCCACTTTGAATTTATCTTTGTGAATGGTGTTAGGAAGTGTTCTAATTTTATTCTTTTACATGTAGCTGTACAGTTTTCCCAGCACCATTTATTGAAGAGGCTGTCTTTGCCCCATTGTATATTCTTGCCTCCTTTGTCAAAAATAAGGTAGCCATAAGTGCATGGGTTTATTTCTGGGCTTTCTCTCTATCTGGTTCCATTGCTGTGTATATCAGCATGGTACAGCAGTAGCATACTGTCTTGACGACTGTAGCTTTGTGGTATAACCTGAAGTCAGGAAGGTTGATTCTTCCAGCTGCATTCTTCTTTTCTCATAGCTTTTTTCTCATAGCTTTGGCTATTTGGGGTCTTTTGTGTTTTCATAAGAACTGTGAAATTTATTGTTCTAGTTCTGTGAAAAATTCCATTGGTAATTTGATAGGGATCACATTAAATCTGTAGATTGCACTTGGTAGTATAGTCATTTTCACAGTATTGATTCTTTCTACCCAGCAATATGGAACATCTCTCCATCTGTTTATGTCTTGATTTCTTTCATAACAGACATATAAGGAGAAATTGATAGTAACACAATAATAGTAGGAGACTCTAACACCCCATTCACACCAATGGACAGATCATCAAGATGGAAAATTAGTAAGGAAACACATGTCTTAAATGATACATTAGATAAGACAGATCTCACTGATATCTTCAGGACACTCCATCCAAATGCAGAAGAATACACCATCTTCTCAAGTGCACAAGGAACATTCTCCAGGATAGACCACATCTTGGATCACAAATCAAACCTCGGAAAATTTAAGAAAATTGAAATCATATCAGGTATCTTCTCTGACCACAATGCTATAAGACTAGGTATCAATTACAAGAAAAAAGTGTAAGAAACACAAAAACATGGAGACCAAACAAGCTGTTTCTAAATAACCAACAGGTTACTGAAGAAATCAGAAGGAAAATAGAAAAATTTCTGGAAACAAATGACAATGAAAACATGACAACTCAAATCCTATGGGATGCAGTGAAAAGCAGCCCTAAGAGAGGTTTATGGCAATACAATCCTACCTCAAGAAACAATAAAAACATTGAATAGACAACCTAATTTTACACCTAAAACAACTGGAAAAAGAAGAACACCCCCCCCCCCAATTAGTAGAAGGAAAGAAATCATAAAGATCCAAGCAGAAATTAATGAAAAAGAAATGAAAGAAACAATAGTAAAGATGAATAAAACTAAAAGCTGGTTCTTCAAGAAGATAAACAAAATTGACAAAGCTTTAGCCAGACTCATCAAGAAAAAAAGAGAGAAGAATCAAATCAACAAAATTAGAAATGAAAAAGGAGAGGTTTCCACAGACAGTGCAGAAATACAAAGGATTATAAGAGACTGTCATGAACAGCTATATGGCAATAAAATAGATACCCTGGAAGAAATGGACAGATTCTTAGAAAAGCTCAATCTTCCAAGACTGAACCAGGAAGAAATAGAAATTATGAACAACCCAATTACAAGCACTGAAATTGAAGCTGTGATCAAAAATCTCCCCCAAAATCAAAAGCCCAGGACCAGATGGCTTCACAGGAGAATTCCATCAAACATTTAGAGAAGAGCTAATGCCTATCCTTCTAAAACTCTTTCAAAAAATTGCAGAGGAAGGGACACTTCCAAATTCATTCTACAAGGCCACCATCACCCTGATATCAAAACCAGACAAAGATAACACACAAAAAAGAGAACTACAGGCCAATATCACTGAAGAACATAGATGCAAAAATCCTCAACAAAACTTTAGCAAACAGAATTCAGCAACACATCAAAAAGCTCATGCACCATGATCAAGTTGGGTTTATTCCAGGGATGCAAGGATTCTTCAATATACACAAATCAATCAATGTGATATACCATATTAACAAATTGAAAGATAAAAAGCATATGATAATAGAAGCAGAAAAAGCCTTGACAAAATTCAGCACCCATTTATGATTAAAACTCTTCCAAAAAATAGGCATAGAAGAAACCTACCTCAACATAGTAAAGGCCATATATGATAAATCTACAGCAAACATTATTCTCAATGGTGAAAAACTGAAAGCATTCCCCCTAAGATCAGGAGCAAGACAAGGGTGTCCACTTTCACCAGTATTATTCAACATAGTTCTGGAAGCCCTAGCTACAGCAATCAGAGAAGAAAAAGAAATAAAAGGAATCCAGATCAGAAAAGAAGTAAAGTTCTCACCGTTTGCAGATTCCATGATACTGTACACAGAAAATCCTAAAGATACTATCAGAAAATTACTAGAGCTAATCAGTGACTTCAGCAAAGTTGCAGGATACAAAATCAATACACAGAAAGCACTTGCATTTCTATATACTAACAATGAAAAATCAGAAAGAGAAATTAAGGAATCAATCCCATTCACCATTGCAACAAAACGAATTAAATATCTAGGAATAAACTTACCTATGGAGACAAAAGAACTGTACACAGAAGATTTTTGCTCTAATTTTCATATTTTCTTCTTGTGCTTATTTTGGGTTTAATTTGTCCTTCCTTTTCCAGTTTCTTAAAGTGGAAGCTTGGATGACTGGTTTTAGATCTTTCTTCTTTCCTAATGTATGCATTCAATGCTATAAATTTCCATTAAGCACCATTTTCCCTATATCTTGAAAATTTGTTTAGTTGGATTTTCTGTTCACTTAGGTCAAAATATTTTTAAATTTCTCACAAGACTTCTGTTAGATCCACAAATTATTTAGAAGTATGCTGTTTAACCTCCCAGGATTTGGGGGTTTTCCAACTCTCTTTTGTTACAGATCCCTAGTTTACTTTCTCTGTGAGGTGAGAACGGACACTGTATGATTTCTATTGTTTTAAATCTGCTAAAGTGTGCTTCGTGGCCCAGAATGTGGTCTGTCTTGGTGAATGTTCCTGGTAAGGCTGAGAAGAGCTCTGCTGTTGCTGAAGGGCGCAGTCCATAGAGGTCAATTAGATCCAGTTGGTGGATGGTGCTGTTCAGCTCAGCTGTCTACTAATCACCTGCCTGGTAGATCTGCCAGCTGCTCACTGAGGAGTGTTGAAGTCCAGCAGAAATAGCAGATTCAGGCTATTTCTCATGCAGTTCTATCAGCTTCTGCCTGATGCATTTTGGGGCTTTGCTGCTTTGCACATACACATTCATGATTGTTGTATATTTTTGAGAATGTACCATTTAATGATTATGTGGTGCCCCTCTTTATTCTCGATAATTTCCCATGTTATAAAGTCTGCATTGTCTGAAATTAAACTAACTACTCACACTTTCTTCTGATTCCTGTTAGCATGAGATATATTTCTTATTTCCTTCCTCTTTAATCTAGCTGTGTCTTCATTTAAGGTGAGTTTTTCTGTAGACATCATATAGCTAGGCCTTGTTTCTAATCAACTCTGACAGTTTTTGCCTTATAACTGGTGTATATTAAGATCATTGATATTTAAAGTGGTTACTGATATAATTGGATTAATCTACAATTTTTGTTACTGTTTTCTATTCGTTGCCCTTTATGGGTATTTTTTTCTTGTTTGTTTTTTCATCGTCCTGCTCGTCTTTCTTCTCTGGTTTTAGTTTATCTTTTTATGTGATTTAATTTTATCATCTCTAAGCATATTAATTGTATTTCTTTAAAATGACTTTTTTTTAGTGGTAGCCCTTGAGTTTGTAATATACATTTAAGACCAATTCATGTCCACTTTCAAAGGACACCTCCCTGCAAAGATGTAACCACAAGACAGGCAGAACACAAGGAAAAAGAAAGCACTGAAGTCAAGAGCTTTGGGTTTGCATCTGAAGACTGGCATTCCTGGGGTCCCTTCTGCTCAGGCCTTGGCGTCTTCATCTGTAAAATGGTAAAGCTGGCTGAGACAGTCTCTCAAGCCTGACTCTGTTTCCAACACTTTGAAATTTTAACAAGTCTTTAGGGGAATATGTTGAAGTATAAAGTGTCCTTTTGAGTAAGTTTTATTTCGCAAAGTTAAAAAAAAAAACAAAAAACCAACACTAAACCACTAGTAACATAAGTACCTTATAACAGAGTACCCCAATAAATCCTAACGTTCTTTATGTCATTCAATGTATTCATCCATCAGCTATAAAAAATGTACCATTTCTTTTACTATTTTGAGCAAAGTGTCATGTGTTAGATCAATTAGAAATAAAAATTAAAAAAAATTATTTTACCTTCAGTTATACCTTCCTTAACACTATTTTTTATAGAGATTCAGATTTCTAATCTATGGCATATTTCTTTTTTCTGAAGAGTTTATTTTAACATTTCTTGCAAGGCATAACTATTTGCAACAAACACCCTCAGTTTTGCTTGTCTGAGAAAGCCTTGGATATTGGAGGCTAAGATTTCTCATGTTGTGGTTTTTCCTCCTCTGTTGTCTCGGTTTTCTCTAGAGATGACTTCTTTTTCTTGTTTAAAGCTCTGAGGTGCGCAGGTCTTGCAGTTTATTTCCTTGTTGTGTCCAGGAGCCCTACTGATGTGGCAGAGGGGAATGTGGGGAGGGGCTTCTATAACCTGTGAGAGGCCTCAGCCTTGAGGCCTGTGTCCTTGGACTGAACTTGCCAAGTGCTTCCCAGTTTTTTCTTCCCCTTAAGCAGACGGATGGCCGGGGGTGCTGGACTTGAGTATTTCCCTGCCCCCAGTAGGTCAGGCGATTGTCAATGAGCTCCCCCAGAGACAGGCCTCAATAGGAACAGAGCACTCTGGAGTGTTTCAGTTCAGTTCAGTATAGTCACTCAGTCGTGTCCGACTTTTTGTGACCCCATGAACCGCAGCACGCCAGGCCTCCCTGTCCATCGCCAACTCCCGGAGTCCACCCAAACCCATGTCCATCGAGTCAGTGATGACATCCAACCATCATCCTCTGTCATTCCCTTCTCCTCCTGCCCTCAATCTTTCCCAGCATCAGGGTCTTTTCAAATGAGTCAGCTCTTCTCATCAGGTGGCCAAAGTATTGGAGTTTCAGCTTCAATATCAGTCCCTCCAATGAACACCCAGGACTGATCCCCTTTAGGATGGACTGGTTGGATCTCCTTGCAGTCCAAGGGACCCTCAAGGGTCTTCTCCAACACCACAGTTCAAAAGCATCAATTCTTTGGCATTCAGCCTTCTTTATAGTCCAACTCTCACATCCATACATGACCACTGGAAAAACCATAGCCTTGACTAGATGGACCTTTGTTGGCAAAGTAATGCCTCTGCTTTTTAATATGCTGTCTAGGTTGGTCATAACTCTCCTTCCAAGGAGCAAGCGTTGTTTAATTTTATGGCTGCAGTCACTACATGCAGTGATTTTTGGAGCCCAGAAAAATAAAGTCAGCCACTGTGTCCACTGTTTCTCCATCTTTTTGCCATGAAGTGATGGGACTGGATGCCATGATCTTAGTTTTCTGAATGTTGAGCTTTAAGCCAACTTTTTCACTCTCCTCTTTCACTTTCATCAAGAGGCTCTTTAGTTCTTCTTCACTTTCTGCCATAAGGGTGGTGTCATCTGCATATCTGAGGTTATTGATATTTCTCCCAGCAATCTTGATTCCAGCTTGTGCTTCCTCCAGCCCAGCGTTTCTCATGATGTACTCCACATAGAAGTTAAATAAGCAAGGTGACAATGTACAGCCTTGACGTACTCCTTTTCCTATTTGGAACCAGTCTGTTGTTCCATGTCCAGTTCTAACTGTTGCTTCCTGACCTGCATATAGGTTTCTCAAGAGGCAGGTCAGGTGGTCTGGTATTCCCATCTGCTTCAGAATTTTCCACAGTTTATTGTGATCCACAAAGTCAAAGGCTTTGGCATAGTCAATAAAGCAGAAATAGATGTTTTTTTTCTGGAACTCTTTTGCTTTTTTGATGATCCAGTGGATGTTGGCAATTTGATCTCTGGTTCCTCTGCCTTTTCTAAAACCAGCTTGAAGTGTTTAAAAATGATTTTTTCTCTCCACCCCTGTTGCAAGCACAAAGGGATTTTCACTGTGAGAACCTGGTCACTCCTGGAGGTAAAAGTCATGAAAATGTGAAGCCATCTGGGTTCCCCTTGGAGTTTTTAATTCTTAAATTTGTCCACAATGAACCTCCATCAATTAATAATTACAAATTAGGTGTTCCAGCCCTAGGCCTGGTTCCCACAATGGTCTCGGCTTCTGGTCTTTTGTCTGGAAAGCTGTGGTTCTCTGCAACAGTTGTCTGTCTCTCCAGTTTGGGGGGAATGGTTTTCCCTCTGAACTCAATTTTCTGATATGTCTAAGTGAGTTTTTGGTCTCCAGGTTGTTCAGCTTTTTCTTGCTGTGAAGACAAGACTGATGGCTTCCAAGCTCCCCATGTCCTGAATTAGTAACTAGACGCTTAAGGGAAGTCAGGGGTGAGGTAGAATATAGCATGATACTTCTGTAAATATACTGGATTACTTTTTAAAGGACTTGCCAGATTATAAATCAGATGGACTCCAACATTTACCCAATGTTTGGTAAAATCCAGGGAAAACAGATCAAATGATTAACCGATCAGCAGATTAAGTGATAAAACAAGATTTTATGTACTTTTTGAAGATCAGGAAAGCCTTGTAGTTGTAGCTTTAATGTTTCAAATGGCAGGCTGACTTCCCAGAGTGGATAAACTCAAAACAATAAGCTGGAGATTATCAGCCTGGAGAGCGTAATGACCTTGACCGAATGGGTTGAATCCTCATTCCCAGAAGAGGGGAAGGGGGAAAAGAGAGCAAACCTTCCAACACACCTAACTCTGTTTGGTTCCCTGACCCGTGCTCTGCAATCTGAGCTGCTCTACTTGCCTCTTGATGAAACCATCCCTGCACGGTGGGTACTGTGACTGGCCCCTGCAGACGCCTGCTTGGCCCGAGCTGACATCAGGCTGGCAGCCTCTAGCGGGACCCTGGGAGCTCAGAGGGCCTTTCCTGCTCCTGCCTTCCAGGTCACTGCCACACAAAGCAGCTACTTCCCCACTGAGCTGGAATCTCCTCAGCTTTTCTTTCAAAAACCTCACCAGTGACATCTAGTGTTTTTGATGCCCAAGTCACAGGTATTTCTGTTTCTGTGACTGAGCATGCACACACACACACACACACACACACACACACACACACAAAGGTACCAAAGCAGCCAGCAAGGATTCAGGGCTGCTTCTGCTCAGGTTGCTGGGTCCAGGGGGCAGGACCAGCCTTTGGGATGCTGATGTCCTTACAGGTAGAGCTTGTCCTGCACACCTGCCCTCCCCCAACAGTCTTCCTCACCCCAAGCTCAAGGGTCCACCCTGGGAGGCAGACTCTGCTTCCTACTGGCTGCCTCCATCACCAACTGACTGTGAGTGTAGGAGGCGTGAAACCGGCCCCAGACTACCAGCAGTCTCAGGTGGAGCTGTCCCTCCTGGGGTTTGTGGAGCAAAGAAGGGGCTTGTGAACATCAGTGAGGCCAGGTGCACAGCATTCTGAGATGTAGGCAGCTGTTCCTCACCTTAAAGATCTACCCTCCAGACCTGTCAACAAAGCCACCTGAGAGGCACAGCCTTAGGTGGAACCTCACAATCAGCTTAGAAAGATGAGATCTAGTCATGTGGGGATTTTCCCCAAAACCATTGTAAGATGTAGGGGACTGACGGTGTGGTCCAAGGAAGGCATTATGCAGGGCACACCCGTGGTCAGGGCCATGAAACAGGAGTGTGGGGTGAGCCCAAAGTCCCTGCAGAGCTCAAGGACAGCCCTGATGATGAGTTCCTTGCAGTGACAGGGATGGAGGGTCAGGGTATGCCACAGATACAGGCTCTGTTGAACAACCACCAAACCCGCTTTTAAAATGCAGTGACCATGACACCTCCCTGCCCAGAACCCTCCTATGGCTTCCGCTTATACACCTTTCAGCATCACGCCGAGTCCGCCATCTGCTTCACCCACCACCCCAGCAAGGCTATCACCAGTGTTCTTGCATTCCACCTGAAATGCAGGAGACCCCGTTCAATTCCTGGGTTGGGAAGATCCCCTGGAGACGGGATAGGCTACCCACTCCAGTATTCTTTGGCTTCCCTGGTGGCTCAGCTGGTAAATAATCTGCCTGCAGTGTGGGAGACCTGGGTTTACTCCCTGGGTTGGGAAGATCTCCTGGAGAAGGGAAAGGCTACCCACTCCAGTATTCTGGAGAATTCCATGGACTGTATAGTCCATGGGGTGGCAAAGAGTCAGACACAACTGAGTGACTCTCACTTTCACTTGCATTCTCAGACCCGTCCTGGTTTGGACCTTTTCCATGGTCACCCTACACTTGAGGCCACAGGTGATCTGACCCCTCCTTACCCCCTTCTCTCACCACTTGCCTGAGTTTGTAGTGAGCAAAACTTGCTGTCACTCCCAACTGGACAACTCGAGATTCTACAAGCCTAAGGTGGACACTCTCACCTTTGGCCCATCTCCAGAAGCATCTTGTTTTCCTTGCTAAGGGAAACATGGAGACCCTCCACCCATCTAAGTAGAGTTTAGTGCCAGGCCAGGCCGGGGTTCTCACCCAACAGAGCCAGGAGCTGGGCTTGAGCAGGCCCCGGGGAGAGCAGCCTGGGGGCTAGGGCTCCCTCCCCAGGCTGGGCGGAACCAACAGAAACAAATCCAACAGCTCTCAGGAGGAGAAGCTTGTCTTCTAAACCAGGCCCCAGCTTTGGGGCGCAGGTGACAGGTTTTAAATCATGCACGTTTAACACAAACTGGTAACTCAGACCGTTCATCTTTGAGAAAAGTCTGGGCAGAGAGTGCCCTGCGGTGGGCCTGGGGAGGAGGGGCAGTGGGGAAGGAGGGAGGTGTGGCAGGATGATCCTTGCTCCCTCAGATCCTCCTCCAAAGTAGACCCAGCCTTGCAGTTGTCATGCGCCCAATTCTTGCAAGACCAGGGTCCTTCCCTCAGAGCTGGCTGGTGGAGGAGGCAGGCTGGGGTGCCCAGAGGACGCTGAGGGGGTGACTGGTCCAGAGAGGAGGAGAACCGGGGGTAGAAGGGAGAGAGCCAGAGGGCAGAGATGCAGAGGCCTTGGGGCTGGGGCTGAACGCCCCGGTGGAGCATGGGACAGGGACGGGGGACTGATGTGGAGGGCCCAGGGTGGAGGGACGGTATCTGCTGAGCCCCGTTGCACAAGGGGCCATTAACAGTTTTGAGAAGGGTCCCATCCGGTGTTTCTTTCACAGGGCAGCCCTGACCAGTGGCGTGGACAGACATCACACACAGAGGGTCCGAAAGACCCTTTTCAATGTCTTGTTTCTGTTTTTTTTTGGGAGAAGAGAAGAAAATGAACAAGTTTAAAGGAAAACAAGATAAAGAACAGTTGTAAACCTCGTGTTCAGCGGTCCAACGCGGTTAGTCCCCAGTCGGCACCCAGAGCGTGTGGGCCGCGCTGGACCTTTGAGAACCAGAGCCTTGCCCCGCCTCCGGGGCGCAGCGCCTGCAGGGAGACCGCCTCGGCGATGACAGGAAAAGCTGTGTTGTCATCAGTGCTTTGTTCTGATAAACTCAGCCGGCTGATCACAGAGAACGCAGAGATGATTACACATGAAATAAACAGTGAGCTTTAGCTCAAATGCCTTTATGAGTCAACATAAAGTAAACACGTGGAGCTGGACGCGATGTGACTGCACAAGAGAACGCTCCCTCAGGCCCACGTGCGTCCTGAGGCTGTGCCTGGCTGTAACCGAGAGCACTTCGCTGATCCCTTTAGGGTGCTCATCTCCCGAACACTCACTTCCTGCTTGGATTCTCTGCGCCGGCAGCTCTCCCTGCAGCTTGTAAAACACGAGACCTGAGGAGCCGGAACCGGAATGGAAGTGGGAGAGGAAACCGGAAGAGGACACGGAGGCTCGGTGTGGGCAGCATGGACAACCTGCCGGCCTCCGGGCAGGAGTGGGGGTCGGCGCTGTGAGTGGGGGGCTGTGGCTGGACTGCGTGGGCGGGCAGGTGTCATGAGGTCTGACGCCCTCACCTGGGCGCGGTCCCTGGGAATCTGCAGCTTGGATCCCGACCCCCAATCCCGCCCTCCCTGCCCCCGCACTGCCAGGTGCTCACAGCCCCACTCTGCACCCCAGGCAGGGGTCACATTTTCTTCCCTTTGAATAATAATAATAATATAAAAAATGTTTCTTTTAATTTTCCCATTTTCCTTATGGTTCTGTTTATGAAATGGTCTTTTGAAAATGCAATTTTAATGCCATCTTCTTAGAATTTAATTTCTAAGAAGATAGAAAAATAAAGTGCTGCATCTCCGATTGGAGACCAACACTCGGGACTCAGGAGATGGGTGTGGTGAAGACGGAGCAACGGAACCGGGGAGCCCTGCTGGCTCTTGCTCAGATGTTTACCCAAAGCAGCGTCCCTCAGCGCCAAGAGCTGCCTTCTCTCTTCTCCTAGTTTCTCCACCAAAAGACACATTTTTGTTGCCTGCCCACTCAAACACTTTGCTCAGTCCAAATAAAAGCAGTGTATTCGCACAACTCTCTGGAGCCATTTCCCATACTGGGATTCCTTCTTCACTGTCCCTTCTTTAGTAATACTCAAGATCACCCCATCATGAACAAGCCCACCTGGTAGTCACTTCTGCTCTTGTCCACCCTATGTATCCCAGGCACTTATAGCCCAGAGAAGTGACCCATTAAGCCAGGTCTGAATGAGCTCAGTAAAGCTCCATGCAATAAGAAATTATTTAGCAGTAAATTTAGAAACCAATGAAATTGTAACATTTTTGAAGTTAAAGTTCATGATGTTATAAGTTATAAGATGGCAGTTATAAGATGGCAGAGTAGAAGTACATGTGCTCATCTTCTGCAAGAACTCCAAAACTGCAGCTAGCTGCTGAACATTCATCAACAGGAGAACGTTGGATTCCACCAAAAAAAGGTACTCCACACCCAAGGGCAGAGGAGAAGCCCCAACAAGACAGTAGGAGGGGCAAAATTGCATTTAGAATCAAACCCCATACCCACCAGAGATGCTTAGAGGACTCAAATAAAACCTTGTGCACACCAGGACCCAGAGACCCCACAAAAGACTATGCCAGACCTGCCTTTGAATGTTTGAGTGTCTCCTGTGGAGGCACGGATCAGCTGTGGCCTGCTGCAGGGACAGGGGGTCTGGCTGCACCAGACCTGGGACCTGTGCCATATGGCATAAATCCTCTTGGAGAAGGTTGCTATTAGCCCCACCATAGAAAACCAAGTAGACAACCCACAAAACTGGAGAACAATGATATCAAAGAAGTTCTCACACTGTTGCAAACTTCTAGGGCCCACAACAGATTCCCCAACCTGGGCATCGACAGAGGGGCTGAGACTCTCCAGGGAATTTGACTTTGAAGGTCAGTGGGATTTGATTACAGAGTTTCCATAAGACTGGGGAAACAGACTCTTGGAGGGCACAAACAAAACCATGTGTGCACCAGGAGAAACGAGCTGTGACCCCACAAGAGATGAGCCAGACTTGCCTGTGAGTGTCCAGGAGTCTCTGGCAGAGGCATGGATCAACACTGGCCTGCTGTGGGGCCAGGGGCACTGACTACAGCAGTCCTGGGAGCCACGGGGCATGCTGGTATAAGTCCTTTTGAAGGATGTCCCCATTACCACCATTACCCCTACCATAGTTTGGTCCAAGGCCAAACTACAGAGAGGGGACACAGCCCCACCCTTCAACAGAAAACTGGATGAAAGATTTACTGAGCATGGCCCACCTATCAAAGCAAGACCCAGATTCCCCTACAGCCAGTCCCTCCCATCAGGAAGTTTCCACAGGCTTCTTTTTCTTATCCATCAGAGGGCAGACAGAATGAAAAACACAGTCACAGAAAACTAACCAAACTGATCACATGGATCACAGCCTTGTCTAACTCAGTGAAACTAGGAGCCAGGCCATGTAGGGCCACCTAAGGTAGACGGGTCATGGTGGAGAGTTCTGCCAAATCGTGGTTCACTGTAGAAGGGAGTGGCAAACCACTTCAGTACTCCTGCCTTGCGAACCCCATGAACAGTATGAAAAGGCAAGAAAATACAATGCTGAAAGATGAACTCCCCAGGTGCCAATATGCTATTGGAGAAGAGTGGAGAAATAGTTCCAGAAAGAATAAAGAGAGAGAGTCAAAGAGAAAACAATGCCCAGTCATGGACGTGACTGGTGATAGAAGTAAAGTCTGATGCTGTAAAGAGCAATATGGCATTGCTAAGGGTCCTGCATTCCAGGACCTAACCTGGAATGTTAGGTCCATGAATTAAGGTAAATTGGAAGTGGTCAAACAGGAGATGGCATGAGTGAACACTGACATTTTAGGAATCAGTGAACTAAAATGGACCAGGATGGGTGAATTTAAATCAGATAACCATTATATCTACTACTGTGGGCAAGAATCCCTTAGAAGAAATAGAATAGCCCTCATAGTCAACAGAAGAGTCCAAAATTGCACAGTACTTCTGTGCAATCTCAAAAATGACAGAATGATCTCTGTTTGTTTCCAAGGCAAACCATTCAACATCACAGTAATCCAAGTCTATGCCCCAACCAACCACTAATGCAGAAAACGCTGAAGTTGAATGGTTCTATGAAGACCTACAACAGCTTCTAGAACTAACACTGAAAAAATGTGTCCTCTTCATCATAGGGGACTGAAATGAAAAAGTGGGAGGATGAGATACCTGGAGTCACAAGCAAGTGTGGCCTTGCAGCACAAAACGAAGGAGGATAACAGAATCGGTTAATGGAATTTTGCCAAGAGAATGTACTGGTCATAGCAAACACCCTCTTCAACAACACGAGAGGCAATTATACACATGGACATCACCAGATGGTCAATATTGAAATCAGATTGATTATATTCTTTGCAGCCAAAGATGGAGAAGCTCTATATGGTCAGCAAAAACAAGACCAGGAGCTGATTGTGGCTCAGATCTTGAACTCTGTATTGCAAAATTCAGACTTATATTGAAGAAAGTAGGGGAAACCACTAGACCATTCAGGTATGACCTAAATCAAATCCCTTATGATTATACAGTGGAAGTGACAACAAGATTCAAGGGATTAGATCTGATAAACAGAGTGCCTGAAGAACCATGAACAAAAGTTCGTAACATTGTACAGGAGGCCATGATCAGAACCATCTCTGAGAAAAAGAAACACAAAAAGGCAAAATGGTTGCCTGAGGAGGCCTTACAAATAGCTGAGAAAAGAAGAGAAGTGAAAGGCAAAGGAGAAAAGGAAATATACAACCATCTGAATACAAAGTTCCAACGAATAGCAAGGACAGAAGGATCTCCTAGTTTCACTGAGTTAGACAAGGCTGTGATCCATGTGATCAGGGTTGGCTTCATTGACTACACTAAAGCCTTTAACTGTGTGGATCACAACAAACTGTGGAAAATTCTTCAAGAGATGGCAATCAGTCAGTTCAGTTCAGTCACTCAGTCGTGTCTGACTCTTTGCGACCCCATGAATCGCAGCACGCCAGGCCTCCCTGTCCAGCACCAACTCCCGGAGTGCACTCAGACTCACGTCCATCGAGTCAGTGATGCCATCCAGCCATCTCATCCTCTGTCATCTCCTTCTCCTCCTGCCCCCAATTCCTCCCAGCATCAGAGTCTTTTCCAATGAGTCAACTCTTCACATGAGGTGGCCAAAGTACTGGAGTTTCAGCTTTAGCATCGTTCCTTCCAAAGAAATCCCAGGGCTGATCTCCTTCAGAATGGACTGGTTGGATCTCCTTGCAGTCCAAGGGACTCTCAAGAGTCTTCTCCAACACCACAGTTCAAAAGCATCAATTCTTCGGCACTCAGCTTTCTTCACAGTCCAACTCTCACATCCATACGTGACCACTGGAAAAACCATAGCCTTGACTAGACGGACCTTTGTTGGCAAAGTAATGTCTCTGCTTTTGAATATGCTATCTAGGTTGGTCATAACTTTTCTTCCAAGGGGTACAAGACTGCTTTACCTGCCTCCTGAGAAATCTGTATGCAGGTCAAGAAGCAACAGTTAGAACTGGACATGGAAGAACAGAGTGGTTCCAAATTGGGAAAGGAGTACGTCAAGGCTGTATATTGTCACCCTGCTTATTTAACTTATATGCAGAGTACTTCATGTGAAATCCCAGACTGGATGAAGCACAAGCTGGAATCAAGATTGCTGGGAGAATTATCAATAAGCTCAAATATGCAGATGACACCACCTTTATGGCAGAAAGCAAAGAGGAACTGATGAGCTTCTTGATGAAAGTGAAAGAAGAGAATGAAAAATCTGGCTTAAAACTCAAGTTCAAAAAACTAAGATCATGGCATCTGGTCCCATAACTTCATGGCAAATATATGGGGAAACAATGAAAACAGTGACAGAGTTTATTTTGGGGGGCTCCAAAATCACTGCAGATGGTGACTGCAGCCATGAAATTAAAAGATGCTTGTTCCTTGGAAGAAAAGCTATGACCAATCTAGAAAGCAGGTTAAAAAGCAGAGACATTGTTTTACCAACAAAGGTTTGGCTAGTCAAAGCTATGTTTTTTCCAGAAGTCATGTATTGATGTGAGAGTTGGACCATAAAGAAAACTGAGAGCCGAAGAATTGATGCTTTTGAGCTGTGGTGTTGAGAAGACTCTTGAGAGTCTTGAGAGTCTTCTAAGGAGATCAAACTAGTCCATCCTAAAGGAAATCAGTCATGAATATTCATCAGGAGAATTGATGCTAATGCTGAAGCTCTAATACTGATGTGGCCACCTGATGCAAAGAGCTGACTCACTGTAAAAGACCCTGACGCTGGGAAAGATGGAAGGTGGGAGGAGAAGGGGATGACAGAGGATGAGATGGCTGGATGCATGACTGACTTGATGAACATCAGTTTGAGCAAACTCTGGGAGTGGGTGATGGACAGGGAAGTCTGTCCATGGGGTCGCAAGAAGTCGGACACAACCAAGTGACTGAACTGAATGGTAAGTTCATGAAATAATTTTGCTCTTTAAATTTTTATTCACTGTATTTTTATACTGTCTGCCAATTTGTCCTTAAAAATCAACTCTGACTTTTTAATGTTTAAGATCTGGGTTACCATGGTTTCCACCTGGTTCTCCTGGGACACTCCATTGGGGAGCCGACAGAGGCCATGTGAGGAGTTACCCTGAGCCATCTGCAATGATTTGGGCCTCTGTTCCACACCCAGAGAAATCCCAGGAGTAAGCTCTCAATGGGCATCTGGCTGCAGGGCCTGTCGGTGGCCAAAATTGGCCTTCTCTGTCCACCGAACAAGAATGAAAAATACAGGGACAGAGTTTGGAGGAAATAGAAAGGTGGCTTTAGTTCTCAGTGGACTGAGAGGGGAACCCAGTAGGCGCGTGCCTCAAGAACTGTGCCCCCCCACCCCCATGAGGAGTCCAGGGGCTTATAGAAGGCAGGGCTCGCAGGCAGGAATCAGTGATGAGGAACAAAGGGGATAGGATCTTTATTTCTGCCTCTTGCATTGTTTCAGAGTCATAGGCTGTCAGTAGTAAGCCGTCGTTGGGTCTGGAAGTTTGGTGGCTCTGCACCTTCTTTCTGGTATGTAACTCCAGGAGGCAGAGTGGTGTAAGGGTGAACACCAGGTAGGGGACGCACTTAGCACAGAGTCAAAGGAAAGTAGGTGCGAAGTGCAGCTTCTGCAGAGCTGGGGGCAGAAAAGCAAATTTAGTTATAGACATACAGCGTTAGGTGCAGTTAAAGTGAAAACAGTAGGAACGTTCAGGCCTACTCACTGTTCTCTTTACATTCTTTGTTCTCAGGAAAGGGAAAGAGAAAAACTCATTCCTCTTTCTTCCTTTTCATTACACACACACACACACACACACACACACAGAAGTCGCTCAGTCATGTCTGACTCTTTGTGACCCCATGGATTGTAGCCCACCAGGCTCCTCGGTCCATGGGATTTTCCAGGCATGAATACTGGAGTGGGTTGCCATTTCCTACAGGCCCCCAAATAACTGTGGCCTCAGCTGCCAATGGGGATAACTACATTAAAGACCCTAAGTGAAAGGTGCTCAGCCGTGCTCCTACCAAATTCCTGCCCCCAGCTTTGTGTAAAAGCAACATCAAGTGCTTGTTTGAAGCCCCTAAGGTTTGAAGTAATTTGTTCTGCAAAAGCAGCTAAATCTTCGTGATGTTGAACATCTTGCAGCTGCAAAAGAAATTTGACAGATGATGTCTTTCCTCCTCTGACCCTCCTGGAGGGGTCCTGCTAGGGCTACAGACACAGAGCCTCCAGGTGAGCAGGGACCCAGCACCTTCATCGGGTCAGCCTCTGATTCAAATACAGCCCAGAAGATGTCATCCTCATGCCTCAAGCTAGAAGTCATTAAAAAGAAGACTCGCCTGTAAGTAGACCCATTGGTTGCCAGGATGTCATTGATCAAGGCCTTCACTGCACACGTGTATCACAGTCTCTAAGGGGAAGCTGAAAACCTTGGTCTTCACTTTGCTGGAGGAGCTGATGGAGCCCACAGCTGTCCGATCGGAGGCCCTGCTCAGCTCCCACGATGCCCACTCCTGAGGCTTATGTCACTTATCACAGGAGGAGCACAGGTGGTAGGATGTCACTGAGCCCCAGGCGGAGATCTTAATGCCTCTTCTGAGATGAAACCAGTGGTTAGGTGTCTGTTCCCTGCTGTATTCTGCATTCAGAAAAGCATGTGGGTGGACAGCGCCCCACCCCACCACAGCATGTTCTGGTTATTTACTGCTCTGTAACAAACCACCACAAAAGTCAGGGCATTAACACCGCTGTTTTCTCTTGCATATGGCTCCAGGTCAGATGTGCAGAAGGACAGGCCGCTGTCTGACCCTCTTGGCTAAGGCCAGAGGAGCCACCACTAACACGGCTTCTCACCCATGCGTCCGGCCTCTCTGTCTCTCTTGGGGTCTCTTCTGCTCACGGCCTCTTCGAGCCCTTGAGCTGGGGGTGGGTAATGCTGAAAGTCTTGCCTGGAGGAATGGGTCCACCTGGTGCTGCCTGGGGCAGAGAGGAGGGAGGCCAAGATGCTTCCCCCAAAGCTGCTGGAGTTAGAGATGCATGGACCTTTCTACAGCCCATCACACATGCCCTTCAGGTTCACATCAGCCAGGAGCCTGCTCTTTGTTTCTCTTTGCTTCACTGAGGGGATAATCCACGTCAGGCCTGTCACCTGTCCCAGAGGTCACTGCAGGAATACACTGCATCACAGGGAGGTTGTGTCTGGACAGCAAGGTGCTCTGGAAATTGGAACAGAAGCCGTTTTCTGAGAGACAGGTGAGGCGGGAGGGAAGCAGAGGCCCCATGTCTGTAAGTCAAGTGCGGCAGCCACAAGCTGTGAACTCCTCCACAAGAGAGTCCCTGCGCCCTGCACACCCACGTGATCTACCACAGTCACGTGCTGACAGGACCGCAGACGACTGGAGCGAAGGCTGTGCTGTCAGACCAGGCTGAGCCATTCCCAGGCAAGCTCTCAAGGGTGGGTTTCAGCGGCTCAGCATTTATGATCACTCGGACACAGGACGGCTCACTGTCAGGTTATTAGCCTAAGAATTTTCAGGGTGACATTCTTGAGCAAGGAAATTCATTTTTGAAACTTTCAGGTAAATTTTGAAAATGAGATGTGTTTGACATCTATTATTTTTCATGGACCATTTTTGTTGAGGGCATAATGATACCACTTTAAAGGCAGAATGTGAAGAGGAACTAAAGAGCCTGTTGATGAAGGTGAAAGAGGAGAGAGAAAAAGCTGGCTTAAAACTCAACATTCAAAAAACTAAGATCATGCCATCCGGTCCCATCACTTCATGGCAAATACATAGGGAAGAAGTGGAAACTGTCAGATTTCATTTTCTTGGGCTTTAAAATCAATGCAGACAGTGGCTGCAGACATGAACTTAAAAGACGCTTGCTCCTCAGAAGAAAGGCTGTGAGAAACCGAGACTACTGCAAAAGCCACATCTTTGCTGGCAAAGTGATGTCTCTGCTTTTTTGCATTGTGTAGTTTGTCATAGCTTTTCTGCCAAGGAGCAAGCATCTTTTAATTTCATGAAGTGATCTGAGACAAGATAGACATGAGTTTGAGCAAAATCTGGGAGATGGTAAAGGAAATGGAAGCCCGGCATGCCACGGCCCATGGGGTCACAAAGAGTCAGACACGACTTAGCGACTGAACACAGTATAATGTAATATAATACTATTTTATTTAGAATTAAAGCCACGTGTTCTTCACTTGCTTTCAAAAGAGGATACCCAAGTGGCTAATAAGCATATGGAAATGTGATTAAACTACTTACTTATCACTATTTATCAAAGAAATGTTCTATATACTCAAAGAAATGGCTGAAATTAAAAACACCAACAGAACCGAGTTTTAGCAAGGAGGTGGGGTAGGGAACTCACGTTGTTTGTTGGTAAGAGTGTAAGTTGGTACAAGCCACTTGGAAAACCACTTGGAGAGGCTACTGAAGACCAAAACCACGTCTGTGGGTAACGCACTGGCTCCATCCACGGTGGCACCCGAGATGAGTGTGTGTGCGTGTGTCCACCATGGCACATGGACAGTACTCTTAGCGGCCTTTTAATAGCATCCCCAAATTAAAAGCAATCTCATATTCATGAAGAATAGGAGAGAGAGGTTGCCTGTGCTGTTGTTGGCCCTGGGATAATCTACAGCAGCAAAGAGGAGAGACGGCTGACATACACGATGTGATGAACGGGGAGGAAACCAGGCCCCAGACTGCCCACCGAGGATGAGCCCAGAGACACCAGGTGTGAGAACAGACTATGCTCACTGTGGCAGCAGGGGTCAGAGCTGAGGCCTCTGAGGGTCGGGAATGTCAGAAAGGATCTGTGTGTTGATCTGGTAGTTGGATCCAGGGGGATGTATGTGTGTAAAATTCACTGAGTCATATACTTAAGATTTGCTCAACTTATGTGCATCAGTTTTCCCCATAAGTTTGAAGCAGGGATTTTTTTTTTTTGCCACACAAAAGTGGCTTCATCTCCCAGACCATGGGGTCCCTCAAGGCCACCTGGAGAAGGACTGAGAACTCTAACATTTAACTTCTTGAATACTTTTTGGTCAGTTAATTGGATTTTTAAAATATGTTTATGTTTTATATATTCTTGGTGGCTCAGATGGTAAAGCATCTGCCTACAATACGGGAGACCCAGGTTCAATCCCTGGGTCGGGGAGATCCCCTGGAGAAGGAAATGGCAACCCCCTCCAGTACTCTTGCCTGGAAAATCCCATGGACGGAGGAGCCTGGTGGGCTACAGTCCATGGGGTCGCACAGAGTCGGACACGACTGAGCGACTTCGCTTTCACTTTCATACATTCACATGGCTTTGAGTGACAGTGAAAATGCTACAAAAGCCAATCAAAAAATAGTTGGTACTGATGAAGCTATTTGAAGGGCAGGAGTAGAGACACACACATAGAGAGCAGACTGCGGACACGGCAGGCGAAGGAGAGGGTGAGCTGGATTGTGAGAACAGTGTTGACAGACACACACCTCCGTGTGTAAAGGAGACAGCCAGCGGGAGGCTGCCCTGCAGACACAGAGCTCAACTCAGCTCTGCGACAACCTCGGTGTGAGGCTGGGGGAGGTCCAACGGGGAGGGAGCGTGTGCACTCAAGGCTCCCTCGCGCTGTTGCACGGCAGAAGCCAACACAGTGGTGTAAAGCAATTATCCTCCAATTACAAATAAGCTTTTTTTAAAATTAAAAGCTTTGGGTTAAAAAAAAACCAAACAGTCCTTGAAGAAAATAGCAGGCACTGTTTCTTAACAACACCCTTCTTGGTTCATCAGTAGGAAATTATAGCTTTTTCTCTCTGTCACAAATAACTCTGCAGCTAACTCTGAGCAGCCAGTTTGTTTGGGAGGTGGCCCCGGAGTTGTTGATGGGGTCACAGGGAGGAGACACGGGGAAGAGAAGGTCATTAATAAGCAGATTATTGTGGTGAATGTCTGGGGTGTGCCCCAGAATTGCCCCATCCCAGGGGCATGAAATCCAAGGCCTCCATCCTTCAGTTCTCCTGTGCTGCTGGGGCCGCCTTGAGGTCTCTGGTGGAGGCTTGGAGTTGCCTGGGGTGGGCGTATCCAGGGAGAGGCGCTGAGGTCACAGGAGCGCTTCCGATGCACCTGTGTTCAGACACCAGCTGGTCACCCAGACTGACTCCTTTCTCTTCATCATTTTTTCTTAGTCACAGATTAGGTGTTTGAAACTAAGATGAAATGAAGATGGTTACTCAGGTATTTCAGGCACTATTTCTCTATCCCTGATGTAAAAAAGAGTTTGGTGCAAGTGAAGCCCTTTCCTGGACATCTCACTCACTGGGGGTCGTAGGGGGTCTTCTTCCCCCTTGGGGTCTTCCTTCCACTCAGAGTTCCCAGTGCCTCGCACAACAAGGGGAAACCATTAAGGCTCAGTGAAGACCTTCTCCCAGGCTCGAGTTTTATTTATTTCCAGGAGAGGGAAACATTTTGAAAATTAAAAAGAATTTCTTTCTCTTTGCTCTTACAACCAGAACTCAGCTCAGGCTGCACGCCCCCGCCGCGTGTAGAGCACGGCCCCATTGCGGGACGCCTGGCAGGGATGGAGGCCAGGACCGCCAGCGCTGCCAAGCTTCCCTCTCTCAGGCCAGTTCCCAGAAGGTGTCTGAGGGCTGGAGACTGCAGGGAGGCAGCTGTTGGCACGCTGCCTGCTCCCAGACGGACATCACGTCCTGGGATCAACTTAGAGGGAGCACACAAAGCTCCCTTCCATCCCCTAAATGAAACCAAGGATCTGATGCTAAGCCTGGTACTTAAGTCTATTTTCCTAGCGATCGAGATGGATTTGCACGTGGCTTTTCTTATACCATTGGCTGTGACTTGGCTGTGAGTTTCAGCGTCATTGAGAGCCATTAATAAAGATTTTCGCCTGGGAGATGATAGTCTGAGGAGTTGGCACTGGGGAGAATCATTGCATTTGCCTGCCTTGGCGATGGAGTGGAGCATGCCTTTTGGCCCAGAACATAACCTGAGTTTATCCAATAATATCTGGTCCCTGTGCTTTGCCATGTACAAGGCAGAGGTCCTGGGCTGCAGAATGAAAGACAACAATAACATCATTGACACAGGCTGCTGTGAAGGTTAAACAAAATGAAGCCTAAGTAAGAACGGTCCAGCAGAGAGCAAGGACCGGCGGGCGTCAGCAGCTGCGGACGCGGGTCTGGCTCCTGTTGACAGCCCTGCTCTGTCTCCCTACCTGCATCCTCGCTACCTGCTCCAGGACTTCTCCCTGGATCTTCCTTATGCTGAGCCTTTCCCAAGCATCCCTCAACTGGGCAAGCTTCAATCCAACAAAATCTTTAACATCAAGCTCTTAACGGTGGTCACAGTTTAATACCAGCTTTCAAGGCTTTAACCTAGAGCAGTGAGTTTTAAAACTTAAAGTCCGAGCAGGCAAGTACGGTAGTCTTGCTCACATGTTAAGCTTCAAGATTTCACTCTGATCTTAAACCTCCTCCCGACCAGCCTGGCTGAGTCCAACAGTCTCTGCTGCAGGGCAGATGTGAGTCCACACGGTCTCTGCTGTAGGGCAACTGTCTCGGCTTTCAGGCCTGTTGGCTGAGTTGCGCTTGTGGGATGCAGTGCCCTCCGGCTCCTCATCTATCAGATAAAACGACCAGAGCTGGACAGGCCCGCATGCCTGGAGGATCACAGAAAATTATTTCACCTCTCTGGGCCTCGTCAACAGAGCAAGGGACTTGGCTCTGCTGGGTTCCATCTTCCCTGAAAAGCAGTGCATTTCTGGAAGCCTCGTCTAAGCCAGACACTGCTACACACCAAGCCAAAGAGAGTGCTTCTGAACTTCCTTTGGGTGAACTGACATGCACAACCAGGATTTATGATTTTATTTTTCAGACAGAAGAAATTCTAGCTTCACAACATTTGCAGATTTTTCATCCAAGAAAGGAGGAGACTCTTGATTTATTGGAGTCAGTCATTGGCACACTTTTGAGCAGGTCATCATGACTTCTGGCTCTGTGCCTTTCTTCTCAGAGCTGCCTGGGACCCCTGTGTGGGCTGAGCCGCCTGGGGCCTCAGGGTGTCCCCAGGGGAAGCCCACCCTGCCCTGCATGTTCCCTCTCGTCTCTCTGGGGTCCCACCAAAGCTCTCGCCTCCTTAGGAAATTGAGGAAATTGAAACTAGGCTACTAAACATTAGAGCGGAGTCGCTTAGTCATGTGCAACTCTTTGCAACCCCATGGACTGTAGCCTGTGAGGTTCCTCCATCCATGGAGTTTTCCAGGCAACAGTACTGGAGTGGGTTGCTGTTTCCTTCTCCAGGGGATCTTCCTGACCCAGGGATCGAACCCCAGTTTCCAGCATTGCAAACAGACGATTTTACCATCTGAGCCTCCAGGCAAACTCCTGGTGAGGAAACTGGGACTAGTGTACTAAAGCTCTGCAAAAGCACGCGTTGCCGAGACGTAAGTGTCTGTAGTGGCTTCCCGTCATGATTCTGACTAAGCCTCACCGGGCATCGGCCAGAGTGACTTACAGTTTCTCTGCCTGCTTCTTACCATGTTAACGTAAGGACATTTGAACCATGAGCAGGCGGATCACTCTCGGTCCTCAGGCCCTGGCTTGCAGAGGCTGCGTCCTTGGCAGGGGCAGCTGACCACACAGGCGCCCTCGCCCCCACTTCTCAGGCAGGGCTGTGTTTCCCTCCCTGGGAGGACGAGCTGCCCTCGCCGGCAACTCCTCCTGCACCACATTGCAGAAGCCTCTCCCCCTCGGCTCCCACCTGGAGGAGGGAAGCCTTCCCTGGCACAGCAGGCTGAGCCTGGGGTCCACACCCCAGCTCCCTCATTCCCCTCGGGGCTCCCACTTGCAGAGCATGCGTGACGCTGCAGGAAGAGAGGTCGGCTCTCCACCCCTGCGCTGGTGCAGCGGGACTGGCGGAAGGCAGGGCACGATGCACAGGAGTCCCGCCCTCGGGGCACAGGAGCCTGGAGGGCCCCTTGCCAAAGCGGAGTCAGTAGCCATGGGGGTCTGGGCAGGGGGAACCTACCAGGGGGCTGGTAGCACCACAGTGTGAGCAAGGCGGCAGAGCCTCCAGAAGCTTCTCAGATGACCCGGAGGGAAGGGGCGAGGCTGGGTGCCGGCAAGCAGCCCGTGTCGCGAGCAGCAGACATGAACGCATTTCCTGGCCACACACAGACCATCATCAGGGCAGGAGTCACAGACCATTACCAGGGCAGCAGTCACACCGGGACGCGGGCCTTGTGACCAAAACTGACCAAGTTGCTCTGACCCAGGGGTAACTCCTAGGCAGCCCGGCCTGTGAGGGACAGCAAGGCAGGCCTGGTGGCCTGGAAGACCGTTCCTGCCTCCCACCGTGTCCCTCAGGAGAGGTCAGCAAGGAAAGGCACAGGCTGCTGCTCTCTGGATGAACAGGAGGCAGAAAAGGTGAGCTTAGCGAGCTGCGTTAGCTGCCTCTGAGCCCCAGTCATGTAACGTGTTAAAGGGTGAAAAATGTCACTGACTTAAACACAGCCGTTGACCAGAAGGTGACCTGGGCTGACCCAGAGGGGAAACTTAGGCAGCCAGACTAGAAGATGGCGGAAATCTGGTTGGAGATACTAGGGGTTGCACTCGATGTTCAGGGGCAAGCTGGTGGGGAGACAGACTTTAGGGAACTGGCTCAGCCAAGAACAAGACAAACCACCAAGCAAACACCACCCGGAGGTGAGTCAGTGTGCGGTTGCTACAGTGTATTATCTGAGATCCTCTGTTTTTAACCAAAAATTCTGAGATATGCAACAGACAGGAAAGTGTGGTCCATACACAGGGCAAGAGAAGAAAAGCAGGCAAGAGAAACTGCCTTTGAGGCACCCAGAGTGTAGACTTAGAGACTTCAATGCAGCTGCAAGAAAGATGTCCAAAGAACCAAATGGAACCCTGCCTAAGAAACTCAAGCAGGATGACAATGTCTCATTAAACAGAGAACATGAATCAAGAGAAGTCATTGAAAAGAATACAGTGAAAATATTGGAGATGAAAGTGATAATAACCAAACGAGGACGTCCCTGAAGGCTCACCGGTAGGTCTGCACTGGCAGAAGGAAGATCAGGAGCGATCACGCAGAGCGGGGATGCAGAGGCGTTTGAGGCGTGGCTAGGCGCATAGCATAAGTGCAATGGAAACAGTAGAGGAGAAGAGGGAGAAAGTGGGATATTGTTTAGAGAGAGAACTAATAGCTTCCCAAACATGATGAAAAATATTGATCTACCTGTCAGAAAAATTAAAGGCAAAGAAAGGATAAAAACCAAGAAATACACGTGTAGCTATATCACAGCCAAAATGTTGGCAGCCCAAGACAGCCTCAAACTTGAAAGCAGCCTTAGAAAGTCTGCTGCTGCTGCTGCTGCTAAGTCACTTCAGTTGTGTCCGACTCTGTGCGACCCCATAGACGGCAGCCCACCAGGCTCCCCCATCCCTAGGATTCTCCAGGCAAGAACACTGGAGTGGGTTGCCATCGCCTTCTCCGTCAGAAAGTCTACTCACCCTAAAACATTCAGATAATGCTAACATCTCTTCAGAAACAGTTGAGGCCAGAGGAGGCAAAACGACACATTCAAAGTATGGAAACTAAAAGAAGTTCAGCAAAACTAGCTTTAAAATGAAGTCAGGATATAGACCTTGTTAGATAAAGAAAAATAGGCAGAATAAGACCTGAATAAGACTTTTCTCCAAAAGAACATACAGATGGCCAGTAGGCGCTTGCAAAGCAGTTCAACCTTGCTAGTTATTAGAGAAATGCAGAACAGAACTGCACCGACACGTCACCTCACACCGGTCAGAAGGGCTTTCATCAAAAAAGCCACGAACAACAAGTACTGGAGAGGGTGCAGAGAGAAGGAGACCCTCCTGCACTGTTGGTGGGAATGCAGACTGGACAGCCGCTCTGGAGAATGGTGTGGGAACACAAAAGCCGCTGGTTTCTCAAGGGGACTGTTCTGCCTTCCCCTTTCCTTATCTGCCCTTTCTCATGCTCTTAAGATAGATACCTTGGCTGACACATCGCCTCAGCAGATGCTCTGCATACAGAACAGACTTCCTTATCTTCAAAGCTTTACTATTGCTTTGCTGAGCTCCGTTACTGAATGTCAGATAAGTTCTCAGTAAGTCCGCACTCAGCATTTTCTCGGGGAGTTGCTCTTTCACGAGTTCTCCCTGAGCTGTCTCTCATAATGCTGTGTGTTTGTGAGAATTAAGTCAGGGTGACGTGGCCACAGAACAGTAAGGAGATTCCTTGAAAAATGAAAAGTGGAGCTACCATATGACCCTATAATTCAACTCCTGGGCATCTATCTGGAGAAAAACATGATCCAAAAGGATACATGCACTCCAGTGTTCATTGCAGCACTGTTTACAGTAGCTAAGACATGGGAGCCACCTGAATGTCCATCAACAGAGGACTGGATAAAGAAGATGTGGTATACATTTATGACAGAATGTTACTCAGCTGTTAACAAGAATGAAATGATTTCATTTGTAGCTACATGGATGGACCTGGAGAGCGTCACTGAGTGAAGTGAGTCAGACAGATGAGGCCACTGCATGACTCCCTTATACAGAGGACGGCCACTGCATGACATCCCTTACACATGGAGTCTAAGCGGAAACGATACAAATGAACTGACTTATAAAACAGCAAGACTCCAAGACTTAGAGAATGAACTTAGGATTGCCAAGGGGAAGGGATAGTTAGGAGACTGGTAAGGTCGTGTACACACAGCTAAATTCAAAATGGGTAACCAGCAAGGACCCATCAACACTGTGTGCCAGCCTGGATGGGAGCGGGCTTCGAGGGGGACTGGATGCACATATATGTGTGGCCGAGACCCTTCCATGCTAACCTGAGACCACCACAACATGTCAATCGGCTATTGTTGTTGTTCAGTTGTTAAGTCACGTCCGACTCTTTGCAACTCCATGGACTGCAGCATGCCAGGCTTCCCTGTCCTTCACCCTTCTCAGAGTTTGTTCAAACTCATGCCCATTGACTCTGTGATGCCATCTGACTGTCTCATCCTCTGTCACCCCCTTCTCCTCCTGCCTTCAATCTTTCCCAACATCAACTTCTTTTCCAATGAGTCAGCTCCTCACATCAGGTGGCCAAAATATTGGAGCTTCAGCTTCAGCATCAGTCCTTCCAGTGAGTATTCAGTGTTGATTTCCCTTAGGGTTGACTGGTTTGATCTCCTCGCAGTCCAAGGGACTCTCAAGAGTCTTCTCCAGCACCGCATTTCAAAAGCAGCAATTCTTTGGCACTCGGCCTTTTTTATGGTCCAACTCTCACATCCATACATGACCACTGGAAAAACCACAGCTTCAACTACGTGGACTGTACTCCAATACAGTAAAAAGGTTTAAAGCTTGGAAAAAGTTTAGATTTAAGAATATAAAAGAAAGCTAAAACTAATTTATGTGTTGCTGCTGACTTTAATCTGAAAAAATTTAAAGACAGAGAAGGATAGAAATTCCTGTTGAGTTGAAAAAAATACCATATAAAATTTAAAAATTTTATTGTGGTAAGAATACTTAGATAATAGGTCCCTGTGGCTCAGACAGTAAAGCGCCTGCCTGCAATGTGGGAGACCTGGGTTCAATCCCTGGGTCAGGAAGATCCCCTGGAGAAGGAAATGGTAAGCTACTCCAGTATTCTTGCCTGGAAAATCCCATGGACAGAGGAGCCTGGTGGGCTACAGTCCACGGGCTCACAATAAGTCGGACATGACTCAGTGACTTTAAGAATACTTAACATCTGTCCTCTTAAGACAGTTTTCAGTGCACTTACATTATCTTTGACTACACACGCAATGTTGTATAGCAAACAGAAAGCACTTTTTTTCTGAAAGGAAAACTTACTATATGGCTGAATCAGAAAATAGGGACATTGTTAACATAAAACCAAAGAGACAAGTGGTCCTAATATAATATTTTGTTTTGTTAAACCAGGACCTCTTGTTCTCCAGTCATTTAAGGGAAACAACCCATAAAACCTGACTGAAGAGCAGCTCAGAGACCCCTCAATAGGAATCCCCTCTCTCACCTGGACAGCAGTTGAAGACTCCAAGGTGAGACCACCCAAGGAATCGCTCAGCAATGAACTCCGTCTAGAACAGACATACTCTGATCACCAGTACGTTTTCACTTGGATAAAAATAGAATTCATTTAGCTGGAAATGTAGAAGAGAAGCAAAACTCACCTATTTAAAGCATACGGGCTGAAATAAAATGAGAACAGACAACCACAAATCTGTCAGGAAAACGGAATGAAATACAAGGGCTGCTCAGCCAACCAGACCTGGTTGTTGTCGAGACCCTGCTGTCCCTTCCGCACCAGCTTCGCCCTGTCTTCCGACCACGCTGCCCCTGCTCTGTCGAAGCTTTGCGGCAGAGGGTGCCCAAGCCTCCTTCCTCTAACAAGGAACACACAGAGCAAGTATTGGTTTGGTTTTGAAAGAGGAAGATTTTCACAAAGGCGTCATTTGCTTTTGAATTTTTCCAGCCAAAACAGATTAATACATGAACTGCTCTTTCGTATCTATGTGAACCCATTCCATCTCATGAGCAACGGTAAACTTGAAAGAGGTCACAGATACGAGACTTGAAGGGACAGCAATTGTTACAGCTTTTTCCACTTTCCACATTTTCCCACTCTTACAATTCTCCAAGGGGCTGTAAACACCCAGGATTTCAAGTTGGCCGATGAGCGAGTCTCTCAGAGGACCATGGAGGGCGGGGGGCACGTGAGCTCAGCTGAGCATCTTGACTCCTCCTTACCTTCCCTCCCTGCTGGCTCCCTTCCCTCCTCTTCTGTGGGTTCACTCATCTCTCCTGAGGCTTCAGCATTCTTTCACTGTTCGCTGTTACCTCAGGCTGTTAACATGTTCAAATGATTTACATCCGGGGGATAAATAGGAAGTCAAATGCATGTGAAACACTCTCAACTGTCCTCTCAGCCTGGTTGCTTTCTACCCTTTCTCGCTGCTTCTCAGCAGAGCTCCCCAGAGGAACCAAACTGTCTCTTCCCCTTGTCACACATGTGTTTCCTCCAAAGTTTTTCCTGTGGTTTTCTTGCCAAAGTCAACAAGCCCCTAAGACAGCCTTGTAGGTTCCTCTGTGACCTCCACGCGGTCCGTCCACAATGCTCAGATGTGGTCAGCTTAGCTTTGCGGGCGCCTGGCCTGGGGGCACCACTGCCCTCCCCACCACGTTGGTTCCTTTTCTTGCTGCAATAACAAACCCTGGGCTCGGTGGCTTAACAACACACATTTGTGTCTTACAGGTCTGAACGCTGACGTGTCTGGTGAGGACCTGCTTCCTGGCTTGCAGAGGCATCTTCCCTGTGTCCTCATGTGGAGGCAGGAGCCAGGAGCTCTTGGGTCCTTCTGGAAGGCACCGTTCCCACCACGAGGCTCTGTCCTCCTGGGCTAGTTGGTCCCACATGCTGTCTCAATGAGGGTGAGATTTCCACAGTCGGATGAGGAGGGGGACAGACATTCTGCAGCAGCTCTTTGCCCTTCGTGCCTGAGCCTCACCCTCCTCCTGGGCTGGTTCTCACTCATCCCAAGGATTCCTTCCCTGCTGGTGTCTCCTCAAGGGTCCATGTTTCCGGGCTTCTCTTCGCAACCCCCTTCGTCCTCTAAATTAGTTCCCTACACATTCTTTCTCCCTATGCTTCTTTTAATCGTGTACATATTTCCTGAACTACTGTAAGGTCATTTTCCCCAATTAAGCCACTTGATCTGAGCTACTTGAGGGGAGGCTCTGTGCCTTGTCCCTGGGTCTCCAGGGGACCGGACATGTAGGAATTCACTTGGGACCCCTGTGACTTCAGTGGCGGTTTGTAGCTCAGGGATGTTGAAGTCTGCACCGCAGTTCAGACTTCTCACGGGCAGCAGACTGCACCCTGTGCTGCTCAGCAGAGAGGTGAAGTGTGTGCCGACCAAGGGCGAGGCGGCCCTCAGAGCCCGTGTTCCCGCTGCAGCTCCGCGAGGACCCATCCCCCGCCCCGGTGTGGACCTGAAACCAGGGTGGAAGCGCGCCGGGCGGGGCCGGGCTGTGGCGCTGAGGACGCAGGGCACTCGGAGCGCAGCCTGTACGGACCAGCTGGCACCTGCTGCCACTCCGATTCTCCCTGGGATGTCTCGGCCCCAACTCATCCAAGGATGACTCCTCACCTGCGTTCTGGGCACCAGGACTCCAGCCTGCCCACCCCGTCTCCCATCACGCACAAGTGTTGCCAGCCCCGCCTGTCTGTCCTCATGGTCTCAGCCTTGCCGCAGGGACCCTCGGCTGTCATCTCCCTAGACTCTGAGAGCAGAGCTCCCTGCCTGGTTTTCAGGTTCTAAACCATTCCCCACTCTGCACCTGGATGTGCTTCCCAAAGCAAAGCCCTTGTCCTCCCTCCTCAACTTAAGTCCTACAGCGGCTAAAGTCACCTTCAGGATAAAATCCAAGCTCAGCGGCACATGTGAGGACCTGCCTTTCTCTGAGCCTCAGTCTCAGCTGAGCCCAGGATTCACAACTTATTCAACAGGAATGGGTTCCTCGCCTGCCAAGCGAACACCTCCTCCTCTTTCAAAACCTATGTGCTAAGGACTACAGCCTGAGGAGTCCATGAGCTCACCCCACCCAAGACAGACTGGGTCACTCCTCTCCTTGAACCGCTCTTTCCTTGGAATGAACCATCTTCATTACTATTTTGAGGTCAGATCTGTACAGAAATCATCTTTTTATATCCAGTGTTCAACATCAGACCTAGCACAGCGGTCCCCAACCTCTGGGATCTAATGCCGGATGACCCGAGTTGGAGCTGATGTAACAATAACAGAAATAAAACGCATTATGAGTGCAATGCCCTTGAGCCATCCTGAAGCCACCCCCACCAACCCAGTTCATGGGAAAACTGTCTCCCTCAAAACCAGCTCCTGGTGCCAAAAAGGTTGGGGAGCACTGATGTAAAACATAGCAGGTACTTACGACTGAAAAAAATTATTATGAAAATAACTAATATTAGTAATGCTTAGTAACTGAAGCCATTTTCTACTGCGTTAGGCCCGATTTAGCCCTCCTCTCCATTTCAGTCTCCAGGCTCTCCCCCGTTATAACTCTGGAAACTCCCATGTATCCAGGGAAAAGCCTACAGCGTCTGGAGGGTGGGCTCTGGGTTAAGCCCAGGGCCTCCTTCCATGAGGGGTCGGGGGAGTCCTGCTCCCACCACACACTAAGCTCCCAGGGCCTCAGAGCCTGGAAGGACAACCGGCAGTTAAATGAGGCGGGGCTCAGACAGGAGGAAGCCTGGAGCCTTTGTTCCCGCAGCCACTGGACTAGCTGCCCGGGGGCGGGGCGGGGCGGACGAAGCCCCAGGCCGGTGTCTGCATCACCTCTGCTGCCCGCACCAGCCAGCGGCCCTCAAACAGCCCCAGCTGCGCGCGCAGGCCCACTGGGCAGCCGTGTGCTCGGTTAACCTCTGGAGTAAGAGAAGGGGAGGGTTCTGGGGGAAATGGGCTCTGTCTCAAGTTACTTTGGCTGGCTTTATTGAAGAAGTTGACAGTAAATTTAAGATAGGGTATTAATGTCTACCTACAAAGGCAGTGCTTTTCACAACAAAGTTCAAAATTGCGTCCCTTCATCGCCCAACGAGCATTTTCGTATTTTGGTGTGCTTGTCAAAAACTCCATGAAAACAACTGTTGCGTCTGTTCTCGTCCTTCACGCAGATTCCACGACACACAAACCCCGCAGGCTGTGTGTACAACCGAAGGCAGTCACCGAGGAGAAAGAGGAGAAGCTAATCAGTTGAGATGACAGCATTGTCTGTGTGCTGATAATTTCCAAAATAGGCCATTTCACACGTACCACCGTTTTTTCACATTTTTTTGTGACAACAAACATTCCACTTTTTCCTAGTCATTTTTTTTTTAAATGTCTGCAAGAGACTTTTCTGTGGAAAAGCTTCAGCATATTTTATATGGAGAGTTGGCTTTCTTCTGGCCCCTTTTCCACAGTTACCTCTAGTAATGGGAAATTATGCTTCAGAGTAAAATTTATAAGCAGAGCATTTTCTGCCTGCATCTCTCAAGCCAGGTTTCCCTTCATGAAGTTTTCTTCCTGGAAAAAATGCAAACTTTTCTAACAGATACTTTCCCCATCTGGCAATGTAATGATAAAACCTGTTGGAAGGGTACAAAAAATGTTTAAATCATAATTTTCCTCTGCATCAAACACTTTGGTTTGGTTTCTGACTTCCCAATGGCAAAGGTTCCACTGACTGCTTTTCTTGTTTTCCAGTTTTCCAGTTCTGTTTTCCAGTTCTGAGGGATTTTTTTGAGTGATTTTCCACACCATGATCTGGAAATCCTTCATCTCAGTTCTCAAACTCTTGACAAGTGTGTTAATGCAGAGCACACTAGAATAAGCTGACTCAGGTGGCAACTCATGGCTTGGATCAGTCCTTGGATGACTTCAATTATCAGAATAATTAAATACTTACCATTCTTTGTAGGGTCTTCTCTGATAGCTCAGTTGGTAAAGAATCCACCTGCAATGCAGGAGATCCTGGTTCTATTCCTGGGTCAGGAAGATCCGCCAGAGAAGGGATAGGCTACCCGTTCCAGTGTTCTCAGGATTCCCTTGTGGCTCAACTGGTAAAGAATCCACCTGCACTATGGGAGACCTGGGTTCAATCCCTGGGTTAGGAAGATCCCTTGAAGAAGGGAAAGGCTACCCATTCAATTATCTGACTTCAATTATCAGAATAATTAAATGTTTATCAGGTTCATTCTTTGTAAGTTTTCAGCAACTAGAATCCAGTCGTTTTGCCTTCTTTTCAAGGGCGTGTCCAGTCACATACCAACAAAGTCTTCCAGCCACATTCCCCCGCTGGTCCTCAGCTAGAATCCCGCTGCTTGTTCTACCACTTTGGTCAGATACCTGGTCGTGAATATGTCTTTAATGTGCTCATTGCTTCATTCCCTCCTTTTTTTTTTTTTTGCATATGTAAATCCTATCCCTCATTCAAGGTGAAGCTGAAATTCTTCATCTCTCACTAAAACTTCAAGTAACTCACAGGCCCCTAATTGCCTCCTGTGAATTTTAATATTACTTATGATTTATGTCACTTATTTGGTAATCACCAAGTCCCATCTTTTGTTAGATATTCTTTTAATTAATGCATGTAGATAACCTCCCTGGGGCATTTTAGGCACAAGTTACAGAAATCAAGAGAGGCTTAAGTAAGACAGCTCTTTACTGCTCTGCAACATCCCAGGAGTCCAGAAGTGGACAACTGAACGTTGCCACGATGGTCACAGGGACACGGAGCCAGGCGCCTCTCATTCTGCTGTGCTGTCCTGGAGGACTCCACTGCCAAGGCCACTCCAGAGTCTAAGGTGGCTGAAAGGAGCTCCAGCCATTGCTTCTCCAGTCAGATAGTAGCACAGAAGCAGAAATGGAAAAGTATGTGTCCTTTCCTTTCAGGACACTGCCTGGAAATCACACACATGTCCCATTTACCAAACAGTACTCAAGCACACCTACCTCTGGGAAAGACTTGAAAAATTAGGTTATGTTTTAGGTGGCCATATAACCATCAAAAGAGACAGATGTTCTATCCATGGAAATTAAAGGGCAAATGAATATTGATTGTCTCTGTCACAAAGGGCAAAAGTTGTATTTTTTCAACACTGCAATGTGGCTAATTCAGAATCTTATAACTAATATAATAACAATGCAATACATTTGGAAGTTTCCCGAGTTACATTTAAAAGTTATTTTGGGGGAATTCCACTTTTGTTAGTAGTAGGCTAGGTGATAATGAAAAGCCTCCTGACAACAACTAGAAAATCTGGACAAAGATAAAAATACTTGCTTGACTTCCACTTATTTTTACAGTAAATTAGAAAAAAAAAGAAAAATACTTGCTTGAAAGCCTCAGAGAGCCAAAGATATGGGGCCAAGGCTGGGAAAAAGGAGGTAATCCAGTGATGCTTTTTCTATAGGAATATTTTCCTGATTCTGAGACGGCAAAGGCAAATGAAAGACTTTGAAGCTTAGCAGAGCCTTTAAGGGAAAGAGGGGTGAAAACTGGAATATAGTGTCTGCCAAGAAAATGAGAGAAAAAGGGCTGAGGACAGATTCAAATCCTCTCAATCCTTAGAAATACATTAAGGTGTTCTGGAATTGTTACAGCTTTTAATCTAGCTGACTGCTAAAAATAAAGAAAAATTCTCCCAAGATATGTTTCATCCTATATGTTTTTTTCCCATATAAAATACACATCCATAAAAAATAAACTTGTTTCAAAAAAAATAATAATCTTGTCTCAAGGAGACAAATAATGTGATTGAAAAAATAAAAGAGATAATACACAATAACTAGAGATGCATGACTTTAAAACAGCCACCTCATAATAAAATGATAATAAAAGACAAGGTTGATATTTTGGCAGAGAAATGGAAATAAGACATAACCAAAAGGAAATTCTAGAACTAAAAAGTACTATAACCCAAACTAAGAAATTAATGGATGAGATTATTAATAATAAAGACAGAGCTAAAGAGACAATTATGGAATTGAGAGATATTTTAGAAAAAATAAATAGAATGAACAAAAAAATATGGAATATAGAAAAAAGATTAAGAGTCATAAGGGAAATAATAACAACAATAAAAATCTAACATGGCTATAATTGTAATTGTGGAAGGAGAGTGGAGAGAGAATGAAGCAAAAAGAGAATCTAAAAAATATTGCTAAGAATTTTCAAAATATGTTCAGTTCAATTTAGTTCAGTCTCTCAGTCGTGTCCAACTCTTTGTGACCCCATGGACCGCAACATGCCAGGCCTCCCCGTCCATCACCAACTTCCGGAGTTTACTCAAACTCATGTCCATTGAGTCGATGATGCCATCCAACCATCGCATCTTCTGTCATCCCCTTCTCCTCCTGCCTTCAATCTTTCCCAGCATCAGGGTCTTTTCAGATGAGTCAGTTCTTCCCATCAGGTGGCCAAAGGATTGGAGTTTCAGCTTCAGCATCAGTCCTTCCAATGAACATTCAGGACTGACTTCCTTTAGGATGGACTGGTTGGATCTCCTTGCAGTCCAAGGGACTCTCAAGAGTTTTCTCCAACACCACAGTTCAAAAGCATCAATTCTTTAGCGCTCAGCTTTCTTTATAGTCCAACTCTCACATCCATATATAACTACTGGAAAAACCACAGCTTTGACTAGTCAAACCTTTGTTGGCAAAGTAATGTCTCTGCTTTTTAATACGCTGTCTATGTTGGTCGTAACTTTTCTTCCAAGGAGTAAGCATCTTTTAATTTCATGGCTGCAGTCACCATCTGCAGTGATTTTGGAGCCTAAAAAAATGAAGTCTGCCACTGTTTCCACTGTTTCCCCATCTATTTGCCATGAAGTGATTGGACCAGATACCATGATCTTAGTTTTCTGAATGTTGAGCTGTAAGCCAATTTTTTCACTCTCCTCTTTCACTTTCATCAAGAGGCTCTTTTGTTCTTCTTCACTTTCTGCCTTAAGGATGGTGTCATCTGCTCATCTGAGGTTATTGATATTTCTCCTGGAAATCTTGATTCCAGCTTGTGCTTCTTCCAGCCCAGCATTTCTCGTGATGTACTCTGCGTATAAGTTAAATAAGCAGGGTGACAATATACAGCCTTGACATACTCCTTTTCCTATTTGGAACCAGCCTGCTGTTCCATGTCCAGTTCTAACTGTTGCTGCCTGATCTGCATACAGATTTCTCAGGAGGAAGGTAAGGTGGTCTGGTATTTCCATCTCTTTAAGAATTTCCCCCAGTTTGTTGTGATCCACACAGTCAAAGGCTTTGGCATAGTCAATGAAGCAAAAATAGATGTTTTTCTGGAACTCTCTTGCTTTTTCGATGATCCAGCAGATCATCGAAACTAATGTTAAGAAAAAAGTCTCCAGTATTCTTTCTGGGAAAATTTCATAGACAGAAGAGCCTGGCCAGCTGCAGTCCTTAGGGTCACACGACTGAGCACTCATGCATAAGAGAGATGATGGGAGGTGGGTTGGTAGCAACAAACAGAGCAACAGCAAAAAGTCTTTCAAGCAGTCAACTACTGAGACAATATTAAATGGAATGATAATTAGAAGATACTTTATCTCTCAGGGGAAAAAAAAGTCCAGAGCAAAATAGAATGTTATTGCTAAATGTGAAAAGAAATAAAAATACCAAGCTGAAATTTTATATTCAGCAAAATATTATTTAATAATAAAGAAACTTAAATATTAAAACTTCTTTGACAAACAAATTTGAGAGATTTTTTACAAGAAGAGCTAATTCTCTAAAGGAAATATATAAAGTCTGTTCAAATATTTCAAGTAGAAGTACAGTGATACTAGCTAATAGCATCTCAGAACTTCAGGGAAGAATAGAGAACAGTGAAAAAGAGTGTATATGTGTGGTAAATCTGTATGAGGATGATTTTAAAAATAACAACAACAGCAATAATGTATGGAGAGTTTCAAAAAATATATGATATGAAGAGCATATGATTTGTGAGGTGGCAAATGTAGTAAAATTATTCAAAATTCCTTCAAATTTTAAGAGGAAATATACTAATTTAAATTTGAATTTTCTAACTAAAAGATGCTGGTGGTAGTCTCAAGTGTAATCAGAAAGAGAATTGTAGTAGAATCTATAATTACTAATAGTTAAAAGGATAAAGGTAAAGAACAAAAAAATAATCTTATGGAACATGAATAGAGAAAAAGAAGAATATAAATCATATGTGACAAGTTGAAAGCAATTAATAAGTCAAATAAAATGTATCAATAATTACATTACATGTAAATAGAACAAATATTTAATTATAAAATAAAGTTAAAACCCCAAACTTACATGCTTCTCCCAAGAGACATATACAAAATGTAAAGATAATGCAGGTTGAAAGTGACAGGATAGGGAAGAATTTGATGCAAACCTAAACCAAAAGAAAGATTATGTAGCTGTATATCAATGCGGACTTTACGGAAAAATGCATTTCTTGAGATAAAGAGATGGACTTCTTTCTTAAATCACTTTATTTGTTTATTCATCTCTTCACTTTTGGCTGTGCTGGGTCTCGGTTGCTGCACAGGCTTTTCTCTAGCAGCGGTGAGGTGGCTGCTCTTCACTGCGCTGCTCGGGCGTCTCCTGTGGTGGTTCCCTTGCAGCAGAGCACGGGGCTGCAGGGCCCACAAGTTGCGGTAGTTGCGGCTTCTGGGCTGAGAGTGCAGTACCTGTGGCGAATGGGCTTGGCTGCTCTGTGGCATGTGGGAGTTTCCCGGATCTGGGATGGAGTGCACGTTTCCAGCACCGGCAGGTGGATTCTTTACCACAGAGCCACCAGGAAGCCCTAGACCTCTTATGTAAAAATATAGTTCACTGGTTCACTCTAGTAATTACAAATATGAATGCCCCAAATAACATAGATTCAAAATATATAAGGAAAAACTACAGAACTACAAAAGAAAAAGCCCAAAACCTGTAATAATGTTAGTAAGTTTTCAAGTACCTCTCTCAGTTCCTGATAGAAGAAGCAACCTAAAAATATTAGAATATAGTTCAATAAGCTAAGCTTAATTAACATATTTTAATTGGAAAATATTTTGAACTAAATGAAAATAAAAATAAGACATGTAAAAACTTATAGGATCTGGCTAAAGTGAGTGCTAGAGGGAAATTTTCCAGCATTAAATATCTATATATATATTTAACATCTTATTAGAAAAATAGAAAAAATTCATCTAGGAAAAAAGAACATTAAACACAAAGGAAGACAAAGGAAAAATATGAAAACAAAAATCAGTAATATCGAAAACAAAACCAATACAGAAAATCACTGAACTCAAAAGCTTATACTGTGCAAAAGGTCACTGCAATAGATAAACCTCTAGCTGGACTGTTCCACAAATAAGAAGGCAAGACACAAATCATCATTATCAAAACTTAATAAAAGGATATTTCTAAAGAACCTAAAGACATTAAAAGGAAAATAAGGGGCTACTATAAACATCTCTATGCCGATACATTTGACAATTAGGCTAAATAGACCAATTTCTTAAAAGATACAAACTACCAAAGCTCATTGGAGAAGCAGCAGGCAGTCCGTCAACTTGGACTGCCACATTCAACAGTCTGAAGGATTTGCGTTGTTCGTCCTTCCCTCCTGAACGGTTACTTGCATAACGGGCTGAAGCTCCTTTGAGGCAAGGACTAAGGAAATCAGAACCATGTTCTCCTGCGACAGTGTATCCGATTCTTTCCTACTGGAGGACTGGTGACTCCTTCTTATAGTGGGGTTTGCCGTCCCCAAACTGTGGTTCAAAAGTGTTCACTGGGGGCATGGACATGCTTGACTTGAATTCACAGTGCCTCTGCTTAGCGCCTTTGCTGACTGTCCGTCTATTTTGCACGTGAGGACCCTCCTCTGCCACAATCCCGCTGTGAGTCGGGCTCCCCCGACTGCCCCTCCGGCTCGCAGATTCCGAGCGCTGCCCTTGGCTCCTGAGGGTGGCGTAAGCCTCCTGGCCTGCAGTATTCAGGGTCCGGTGACCCCACTGCTGTCGGAGAGCCCAGTTCAGCTGTGTCTGCTCTCGTCAGCCCAGCCTGCTCGGAGGGCCACCACTCTCCCTTCCACCAGCAAATTCCTCTGAGCTTTGGTCAGTGGGGTGTCTTTGGGTGCTTTTCCATTCGAGCGAGCCCAGCTCTCCTAGCCCACCCATCCCTCCTTCACCATCTCTAAGGCAGTTAGGGCGTTTGCACCTCCTCTATGGCAGGAGCGGGCAGAGGGCAAATCTGAGCTGGGACACAGTCTCAAGAGGCCTCAGCTGACCACACAGAAGACGCTGTGGCTGGGGTGGCCCTTTGCAGCGGCCCCTAGTGTGGGACTTTTACCCCCATCTGGATCCATCAGGGGTTGTGAGGTGCCCCGGGTGTTCCAGGCCAGCCCTGTGCAGATCATGGCTGTGGGCCCTCTGCCGACAGCACTCCCAGAGGCTGGGAGAGTCGAAGCAGGAAGGACATCTGAGTGGATCATCACAGCACAGGCTAGTCAGGCCGGCCAAGAAGCCAGACCCAAAGGAGTGCACGGGGTCCGTTCCACAGGGCTAGCAGCCAGGCAACGCTGCACTGGTGCTCTCGGACCAGGGAGCAGCTGCCTTGCGGGAACAGGGCAGGGGCAGTCGCGGGGGCAAGGATGGGGCAACCGCCTGGTTTCCGCGTGGGCATGCTTGCCTGAACGGCACATCTGTGTTTTGTACACTTTTCCATCTGTGCTCTACTTCGAACAGCGTGAAATTACTTGGGAGAGGAGGAGTGTTTCTGAGATCTGGCAAGCATGGTTGTTTGAACTGCTGCTTACCTCTTGTAGATATTGACACAGCCTGGAATTTCCTGGTTTGCTGGTTGAGGAATACTTTTTCCAGGTGCAACACATCTGCTCTCACTTTCCAGTCGTTGAATTTGGATGATTCAGATGCTAAATTGGACTCTTTTCCTTTATTTTACTTTATTTTTTTCTGGTTGACATGAGTAAAGCAATGTGTGTGTTGTTTTTAGAATGGAAAGCTTTGGCTAACTGAAACCAAAATTATCCCTTTTAAATCACAGGGCAAATTGCCTGCATGCTGTAATAAACTTACTATAAAAGTTTGGGTATGCATCTATGTAGAGTAATTTTGCTTTGGGATGAATCAATATAATGCCTTGTTTCTGATATTTTAGAAAGCTCTTCATAGCAAGAAGGAATTTGCTGACTTTGGCATGTGAGCAGTGAGGGTAAGATGTTTCAAAATTATTCAGTTTTAGTAATTCTAAGAAGAAGGTTTCTAGTACAAGGGAAACAAAGCCCATGTCAAGTGTTCCCAAGACACCATGGGAGCCTGAGTTCCTGTGCGTTTCGAGAATGCCAGTTCTAAGGATCAGTCTCATTCCCCAAGCAGACAGAAGAGCGTTGCAAGGAGCCCCTTGACACACAGCCTCACCCTAGACTTGATGCCTCAAACCACACAATCTGATCCAGACCTTTCATTCCACACTTAGGAAAAATGCTTTAAAAGCCAGTGACCTTGGCCAAGCTAACATGTCAGTTGCTTCTGTGCACAACTTGAAAGATAACTGAAACTGTGCATGCGACGGTGCTGCTCGTTTTCACGGAAAAAGTAGGGTGGCACCAGTAGAGAATGTAGATGAGCATCTTCCAGACGGGACATCTGGGACGCCATCCTGGACATCCAGCAAGAGAGTTCTCAAATAAGCCCAGAAGTGCTGTTGACAACAGCAACTCAAGTTACCTTAAGGGCATTGAAAACATCATACAATGGGAGCAGATATGTGGACCATATAATCAACAAAGGATCAGTATCTGGAATTCCAAGAACTGCTTTTTTTTTTTCATTTTATCCTCTCCCTTCTCTTGTGAGTTTACTCACCAGCACAGAGCAGAACTCTGAGAAGCCACACCTTGGAACTACATCTACACCCCGAGAGGGAGTGACCACCCCTTCTCAGAAGTGGAAACCCAGTGGCCCAAACACTGTTTTAAATCAATAAGAAAAGGACGAGTTATGTCCAGAAGCAGCAGCACGTCACAGAAATGTACACAAAAGACATGAATGGGAATGCTTCGTGTGGTAGCAGAGGTCTGCAATGACCACCAACAGGAGAATAGGTAAATTGTCATATATCCCAACCGTGAATTATTTTTAACACCCTAAATTAGGCGAAATGCTGGGCTGGATGAAGCACAAGCTGGAATCAAGATTGCTGGGAGAAATATCAATAACCTCAGATACACAGATGACACCACCCTAAAGGCAGAAAGTGAAGAGGAACTGAAGAGCCTCTTGATGAAAGTGAAAGAGGAGAGTGAAAAAGTTGGCTTAAAACTCCACATTCAAAAAACGAAGAACATGGCCTCTGGTCCTATCTCTTCATGGCAAATAGATGGGGAAACAATGGAAACACCGACAGACTTTATTTTCTTGGGCTCCAAAATCACTGCAGATGGTGACTGCAGCCATGAAATTAAAAGATGCTTACTCCTTGGAAGAAAAGCTATGACAAACCTAGATAGCATATTAAAAAGCAGAGACATCATTTTGCCAACAAAGGTCCATCTAGTCAAAGCTATGGTTTTTCCAGCTTTCATGTATGGATGTGAGAGTTGGACTATAAAGAAAGCTGAGAGCTGAAGAATTGATGCTTTTGAACTGTGGTGTTGGAGAAGACTCTTGAGAGTCCCTTGGACAGCAAGGAGATCCAATCAGTCAATCCTAAAAAATCCATCCTGAATATTCATTGCAAGGACTGATGCTGAAGCTGAAGCTCCAATACTTTGGCCTTCTGATGTGAAGAAGTGACTCATTGGAAAAGACCCTGATGCTGGAAAAGATTGAAGGTGGGAGGAGAAGGGGATGACAGAGGATGAGATGGTTTGATGGCATCACTTACTCGATGGACATGAGTTTGAGCAAGCTCTGGGAGTTGGTGATGGACAGGGAAGCCTGGCATGCTGCAGTCCATGGGGTCACAAAAAGTCGGACACAACTGAATGACTGAAATGGACTGAAATTAGGAACCGCAGATGTATGAATTTCAGCAATTTGGTTTTGAGTGCTAAATGAAAATCCCCAAAGAATTAAAAACAAGTAAAACCAAAGCCACATGTATGTAGGCTAGAAATACATGCACAGAAAGGAAGTAGCACCAGATGACATCTAAGGGGAGAGTGGACTGGGGGCTGTTAAGGCTGAGGTAGTGTGTTATCAAGTCTGCATTTTTATTTTGGGTAGTACTTTTCTGGACGTTTGCTAAATTATTTAAGTAAATTAATTTTAAAAAGTAGGCATTGCATAAACAATAACGAGAATATGTTAGAAACTGAAGGTTCAATTAGAAGGAAAAAAAAAACAGGAAAAGCTGACCATGTGATTGAAGTAGTCAAGCAGGGCAAAGTTCACTGAAACGTGGGAAAACAGTGAAGACCAGAAAAGTGAGCAGGACAGTGTGAGGTGGGTATAAAGTTGGCTCGGCTGTTTTGCTGAGGACCAGCCCTGAGACACATGCTCACTCTGGTCAAATTCCAGAGAAGCTGTTTTTCTAAACAACTTTATCTCCTTTTGGGAGGGCTTGAAGTTGCAGGTTCCACCTGCAGAGACACGAGTTCTCTGCTTGCTCCTGGGGGTGTAGGTGGCTATGAAATCCTTGAAGAGGTTAAAGGTTTTCATCTTGGCTGCTTGCCCAGGGTTCGCTTTAACGGGATTAGGAAATGGTACTTTCACAGTGTATTTCTGGAAACTTTCATAAGGTAATAAATCAGCAGAAAAATTCACACAGCCTTCTCCCTCATAGCACTTCTGTGATAGACAGGGGTTTCCATGAATAGTTCATGTGGAAATTTTAGTCTAAACATGACACTCTCGAGTATTCTACAGAGAAATGACCTGTCACTAACGGTGGTGGTTTAGTCTCTAAGTCACACGGACAGAGGAAGGCAGAAGCTGGGCGAAGGCTTCGGATCCCGTGACTGTGGGCCCCCCCGTCTCAGCCCACCTCCTTGGCCAGGTGGGGACCGCCGGATGCGGCTCCAAGCGGCAGGGCCTCAACTCGGCCCGTGGCGTCAGCCTCGTGTGGACCGTGTGGAGAGCGGCAGGTTTGCAGAGGGTGTGGCCTGCTTTGCTGTGGGTAGGTTAGGAGGAACAGCCTGGGCCTGCTGGGACGATCTGGAGAAGGAGATGGCAACCCACTCCAGTGTTTTTCCTGGAGAATCCCAGCGGGAGCCTGGTGGGCTGCCTTCCACGGGGTCGCACAGAGTTGGACACGACTGATGAGACTTAGCAGCAGCAGCAGCTGGGATGATCTGTGTCTCTTCCTGCACCATCCACACCCCTGTCAGCTGCTTCAGTGTTTCTAAAGGCCAAGCTCGACGGCAGTTAGGGTGTTCACTTCCCGCATTCGTGTCTCCGTGCTTAGGTTAGATAAACAAGGCAAGAAGCCTTTTTATTCACGTGAAAGGCTTTAAATGTTGGTGTTGCAGCATCCTTTCCAAGCATGCTCATGGACAATTGCTTTTTCATAAATTTTTGTTTAGCTCTGGTTGTGAAATGACAGAGTTATACGTGTATAAGTGCATCCACTTTGCAATGAACTACTTGTATATTTTTGGTAGTTTATCTACACTATACTTTCTCTGATTAGGTTGATTGCAATATTACTTTATGCCTCTTCTAGCTAACAAAAACCTGGACTTGCTTGTGTATGCTTTTGATTTTTCTGGTAATTTGTTTTCATTGTCTTTTATAACAGTGTTGCTCTGAATGTCTTGGAAACTAAGAATATAATTAAGTCTCCCACAGGTTGGTTGGGAAGCACTTGGGGGTCCCCACGGCGAGCCCTGAGCCCTGAGCACATATCCGGGTCAACAGTCCTGTGAGGTGAGCAGGTCCACAATCTGGACCTCTTGATGCAAGACTTAAGAACTTGGAAAAAATCCTTTGGGTGCCAGTAAGGGAGCCAGGCCTAATATCTAACAATTTAGCTATAAAACAATTCAGGGAACTTCTGGCTCATGAGTCCAACCACACAGAACTTTATTTTAAAGGAATGAGCTTTACCTGACTTTTAAGAGAGAGGCAGATGACATGAAAATAAACTGCTTGCTGAGAATTACCAGAGATGTAAGAAGAAGAGTTTCGGCACCTGACTTATGCTGACTGACTAGAGCCTCGCTAAAACACTTCACGGTGTATTTCTTGACAGGCCAGTGGCTGGAGGACCCAGCCGGAGTGGCCACAGCCCCTTCAGATTCAGCAGGATAGGCCAAGGTCACAGTGCTCAGGTCTCTGGTGGAGAGGGGGCAGATGAGAGTGGTGAAGGGGACCCAGAGTGGCTGCAGAGAGCCTGTGCCACAGAGAAGCAGCTGGGCCAGGCGAGGCAGGAGGGCTGCCGGGGGTCCGGGAGGGCCGTGTGAGAGGGGGAGAAGCCCCTTCACCATTGATGTAAATTCTACACGAATTTCAAGTTCACACCACTGTGTCCATTATACGGTCAGTTCAATGACTCAGTTGTGTCCGACTCTTTGTGACCCCATGGACTGCAGCACACCAGGCCTCCCTGTCCATCACCAACTCCCGGAGTTTACCCAAACTCATGTCCATTGAGTCAGTGATGCCATCCAACCATCTCATCCTCTGTCATCCCTTTCTCCTCCTGCCTTCAATCTTTCCCAACATCAGGGTCTTTTCCAGTGAGGCAGCTCTTCACATCAGGTGACCTAAGTATTGGAGCTTCAGCTTCAGCATCAGTCCTTTCAATGAATATTCAGGACTGATTTCCTTTAGGATGGACTGGTTGGATATTGCTGTTCAAGGGACTCTCAAGAGTCTTCTCTAACACCACAGTTCAAAAGCATCAGTTCTTTAATGCTCAGCCTTCTTTATGGTCCAACTCTCACATTCATATGACTACTGGAAAAACCATAGCCTTGACTAGATAGACCTTTGTCAGCAAAGTGGTGTCTCTGCTTTTTAATATGCTGTCTTCCAAGAAGCAAGGGTCTTTTAATATCATGGCTGCAGTCACCATCTGCAGTGATTTTGCAGCCCAAGAAAATAAAGTCTGTCACTGTTTTCATTGTTTCCCCATCTATTTCCCATGAAGTGATGGGACTGGATGCCATGATCTTAGTTTTCTGAATGTTGAGTTTTACGCCAACTTTTCCACTCTCCTCTTTCACTTGCATCAAGAGGCTTTTTAGCTCTTCCTCACTTTCTGCCATAAGGGTGGTGTAATCTGTGTACAAGCATTAAGTAATATTATTCATAAATCTGACCTTTGAGAGGGCTGGCAATCATTTAGTCCTGCAAACAAGCTCATCAAATACTACAGGAAGAAACACAGAAGCATCTGTGCTGAAGATGGGGGCAGGCACAGCCGCATCACAAGATCAAGAACTCCTGTAACTCCCTGTTGTGCCCTGGAGACCGGCTCCATACCCTCCTACCAACACACCCCGGAAGAAAGCCTGGGAGGCTGGAGGGAGCTGGGACGATCTGAGGGTTATTTTATCCCTCCTAAATGCTTGTTTTGCAGTGAACCACAAAACTGGAACAAGAATCTGTAATTAGACCTTCAGCAATGTCAGGATTTGGATCTGGCTTTTATGTGTGTTCAAAGGTGATAGGCAAGAAGGAAGGTAAAGAAGCACACTTAATTTAAGAGTTTTAAAAGAATAGTTCTAGAATTCTTGTGTATGGAAGGCGGGAAAGACTGCCTCTTTTTTTTAGAGCTGGGAGGCGCCTTGGTGAGAGCAAGCCTCCTTCTTGCACAGGTTTGGGGACAGAGAGGCCGAGAAACTTTCTAATGTCACACAACCTGTGTCAAAGCAGGGGCCAGCAGCCAGGCCAGAATTTTCTCCATTGAACTGCACTGGTTTAGACATCTGCTTTTTAAAAATGACAGTTTGAAAGCAGCCACCACACCCATTCCAACAAGTTCACTAATGTCCCTTCTCTGAGTGCCTCTTCTCATAAAGTGCTTGACCAGCAGCACATTTCTCCTTGGATGTCCTCGGGAACCAGGCCTAGGGACAAACTGTGTGGAGTTCATCCTCAGCCGCCCGCTGGCTGGGATGTATGTGCTGCGCTCACGTCCACTAACGGGGAGGCCACCAGGGCTCCCAGCCCTCAGGGCCGCGAGCCACGCATGACCGCACCACCGATAGCAGACGGGCCACATTCGCACATAAAGACCTCAGAGCACTTGCAGAGGGTCACCTGTCCAGCCAGGGATGCTGGCATCCCCGGCCTGTTGTACAGAAAGATGATGCAAAGTGAAGGCTCCAGGGAGCTGGGCACGGGCCACTGCTCCTGTGGGTTTATGATAAATTTTCTCTCTTTAAGAGACTTCCTTACAGAGTATCTTTAAGGCACTTCCAGTCAGACCATCATCTCTGAGGGACTGGGTTCAATTCCAATTTTCTTACTAATTTCTTTCTTCAAGAGTTACGGGGATTCTGACATGCAGTGACTTGAGGGAATCCAGAGTAAAAGATTTATGCTCCCGGGCCTTTCAATGCTCCCTGGAGTCCTGGAGGTGCCGCCGGCTACCCAGACGCCATCTGATGGTCTGTGTATCTGGATGGAACAAGGACGGAGCCACACAGGCACGCACTTGCCCAGGGCCACGTCAGACAATTGCAAACACTCGTGTTTCTCCTGTATTTAATCCCCAAAGAGCCTCTGAAATTTGAATCTATACTACAAATCCTTTCATGAGAATACAGACACCAGCTAAATTCTCAAAGGGCTTGCAGTTAATCAGGGAGGATAAATAGCAAACTCAGGACCTGGGGTCTGGGGAAAGCCTTCTAGAAGAGCCAGCATTAAGCTGAGACCCAAGCGACGATAGGGACTTAGACAAGATTGTTGCAGACAGCAGGAGGACCCTGCTGCAGCCTGGAGGAGGAGGGGGCATCTGAGAGCTGGAAGCAGCCGTGATGCTGGGACGTGGCTGAGGGGGAGAAGGCGGGAGGGGCCTGGGGACAGGACCAAGAATGTGGACTCTGTGCAGGGAAATAGGGGCCCTGGGGAAGGGGAGCCAGATGGGACCATGCAGCCGTCCCGGCGAGAAGACGGTGCTGTCAGGGCTGGGAAGAAACAGCCAGGTGAGAGTAGCATCCCAGGTGGCACGCAGCGGAATGGGTGACGAACTGCAACTCTGGGACCAGCGAGCGGGCTCTGTCACTGAAGTAGGGTCAGGAAAGAGGCCGGGCAGCACTGCCTGAGGCGGCGCTTCTCCGAGGGTCCTGCATTCCTGATGTCCAGAACCCTGGGGATGCTCGTGAAGATGCTGATTTTTCTGCTCTAAAGCGGGAAGAGGTGACAGTGGAGACCCGGAGTCCTGGTCAGGCAAGTGGTGAGCACACCAGCAGTGTGCGGGCTGTGGAAACTGCCAGGAGTTCATTCACCCCGGAGACCGAGGTGTGTCCACTGGATTTGCCAGCATGAAACCGTCCTCCACGTCCCTGGCAAGGTCGGACTCAAAGGAGGGGTACAAACACAGGCCAGGCCGACCGGTCCGGGAGGTGCATCAAGATGCCGTAATGCAGACCGAGTCTGGAGGATGTTTTCATGACCCTTGGCGGGAGTATCAGCAGCTGGAGGAGACGCGAGGCCTGAGCAACATCAGGGTTTGGGTTTCTGTTTGTTTTTAGGGTGAGAGAAACTTGAATCGTGGTGGGAAGGAGCTCATAGAGAAACAGAGGTTGGAGCTGGTTGGCCAAGTAAGTCCTTTAGAAGGACAGGGTCCCCCCGCACAGGGGGAGAACAGTTTCATACAGCAGAGGAATCAGAATTGCTCAGTGCTCATCCAGGTTCCTCTTGAACACTTCTGTGCCAAGAAAGACCTGATGCCTTTCAACCAAAGGTGACCCTTTTGATAGTTCTGAGTGAGCCAAAATTCCTTCTTGAATTTTCTCTTACCGGTCCTAATTTAACCCTGGGGCCTCTAGAATAGACACAGTCCTCCTTCTGCATTGTGGAAATTCAAATACTGTATTTCCCCGCGCCTTCCCTTTAATGCCCTAAATCCCTTTACTGCTGGCCGTTCTGTGCCCTCACTGGGCACCCAGAGCTCAACGTCCTGCTGAGTCTCACTGGCTTCTTCACGACAAAGCTAACACTCCTGACCTCTCCCTGGAGAGCTGCGTTGTTTCTGCTTTTGCATGTGTAACTCCAAATGTCAGTTTAATATTTGATTACTATAAAATAGTGAACAAAAGCAAGGAAAATTAGGGCCTCCGCTCCAAAATTTGAATGGTATAAAGAGAATTCAGTGACTCTGGACTCACTCAGATTAAATTTTCCAAGCTTGTTTACTTAGTTTTTCAGAATGTAAGTGAATGTAAGTGATATTAAGATTAAACTATATACTATGATTTGGCAGCAAAGCATTGTTGATAGAAAAAGCTTTATTCTAAGTATGTGTTTTAAAAGACATCAAAAGGGGCTACAAGTGAACTTTAACAGTCTACCTCTCAGTTTTTGCATATTTCCAGATGTTGATCCCAGAAGAGAAGATTAATTAATTTGGCCCCAAGAAAGTATGGTTAGTTTGGTTTAAATCTATTTTACAGATGGGCCAGGGTAGAAAAACCAGAGGCTGGAAGGGACAGGAGACTGGGGAGGCTTGTGATTTGGCTTCTCCCTCTACTTGCAGTCTACAGGAAACCATGAAGAACAAGTATCTCCCTCTTCTCTGAAATCTCCAACGCCCTCCGGACCTTAAGCACGTGGCTCTTTGTCTGATGCCTGAGCTGACACCACTGGTAACTGTATTCGCCACAGGGACCACTTTTCCTGTTGTGGGCATTCTCTTATTTTTGACTGTCCAGCATTCATCCCTTTCGAGGGTGTCAGACCCTGACTGTCTTTGGGAAAACATGTATTCTCTGCATTTTCCAGGACTGAGGGGACCCAGCCCTTGCCATTCAAGAGTTGCATCCCCCTGGCTGGGGGCACGTGGTGCTGGGGGACCCTGGAGACCTCCCTCCTGGCTCTGCACCAGCCCACAGGCCAGGGGACACTCCTAATTTCTGGCACAGGTGTTCAGAGAGCATCTGTGAGCCTGAGCTGAGGGCGGAGCTAAGACAGCAGAAGAGAACGGGGGACAGACAGACTGAGTCTTGATTTCGTCGTCACCCACAATCTCTCACGCTGCCAGACTTCTCAGCTCTGTGCATCTCAATCTCAGCTCTGGTCAACTGGATTTAGCTTGATCGCTATCATCTGCTGCAGAAGCATCTGGACTGAGCATTCTGCTCTGCATTCGTGCCGTGGGTCTGGGCTCCAAGCTCCCCCACGTACACGTCCCCCGGCCCCTGGACGTCATGGCAGGCGATGCTCTTCTGATGTCAACCTTGGCTACTCCTCAGCCTACAGCTTGTATCCCTGTTGGCCTCCGTCTAATTCTGGCTGCTCTGGGTAACAATCAACATGATCCAAGTTTAGCTGGTGTTACTGCTCTGTTGCCCGGGGAACTACAGGCAGACAGAGAAAGTTCACAGCTGCCTTGAGCAAAGTATTCTCATGTCTCTCAGAACCAACAGAAATTCCTTCTAATTTCTTAACTAAAATAATCATGGATGGAGACATGCAAACGTCAGTTAAAGGCAGCTATTCTGAACAAGTGTTTTCTACAGGCTGACCACGTTCTCGTTGTACGTTAGCCTCTCTTAGATCCGGCCTCTGTATTCGCCATCCCAGGCCCTCGGCTCCAGTCTAGTTAAGTCAGGGGTCAGTGCCGCATCGTTGAGAAATCAAGAATTATTCTATCTGCATGCCACACTCCTGCTCAAGAGCTCTGAATGTGCCCAGTAAGGGCCAAGTTGAGCTGAGGTCTGCTGGGTTAGGAAGTTATGCTTGGGTTCACAGCTTCTGCCTGAGTTCAGGGGTCCTGCTGGACTTGAAGGTCCTTCACACCTGCCTCTATCCTCAGTTTCCACCTTTCCTCTATCCCCAGCTTTTGTTGGATGGTCTCCCCCACTATTTTCACCTCTCACCCCCAACCACACCCTTGAAAACTGGATAAAATTGGTTTCTTCCCATTTCCTCAAATGCAGCTGGAACCGACATGCGCCTTGAAGAATAGACCCTAAAATCCTTGTGCTGAACATGACTGCCTAGTTTTAGGAATTAGAACTAGGGGTGCAGAAAGGAGAGGCAGTGACTCCAGATGGTGGGCCTGGAGACCCCCTGCCTCGGGAAGACTGAGGGGACTCTCCAGGAGCCAGTGGATTTACCTGGCCAGAGGGAGCCAGGTGGCAGTGACAGGACTTGGGCCACACTTCGTGGGGCCTTGAATGGACAGGGTGCAGGCAAGAAGTGGTTTCAACACAGGATTTGTATCAGTGTGTGTGAGGAAAGTGCCATCTTTTGGTGACGTAATTACTATCTGCAAGGGCGTGTGCAATGTGGGGCTCAGATCCACCATGAGATAATATTTAATATACAACTTAAATTGCCATTTTTGTCCCCAGGGGTCTGTTTTCAATCTAAAGATTAGGTTGATCTTGAGATACTTTCTTGAACCAGTTAACGGAAAGCGAGAAAGATGATACCTGGCCTTCAAGTATGGCCTTGAAGTATGACTTTTCTTCTCTGTATTCCTTATCTTTGCTTCAAAGGAAGCTGAGTGTAACTACCAATGGTTATGACATTAACAATCTTTTTCAAACATTTAAAAGATGGGATTCTCCTTGGATTTAGTCGTCCTTAGTCAGTTAGACCTGGGTACACAACTCAGGAGCAATGATTGCATAAGAACTCAGAAGTGTTTTCTATTATTAATACTAAGTTGATGTATGTCTGAGGATAGGCTCAATTCAAAGTCAATCTAGACTCAAAAAGCTAATAGCTGGCATCTTTGGAGGAAATTCTTACCCTTGAACTGGCCAAGGGTAGAATTATTCTCTCTGAAGAACAAAAAAGGAAAACTATTATCCCTGCATCGTGACTAATTTTAAGTGGGGAGTTGGCTTTTTGCAGAACTATTACCCATGGAAAGTTGAAGGTGCATGGAAATGAAAGACCTAAATGTAACATCATGGGGTCTCCAGGTGTCACACTGGTCTTTTCATCTTTGAAGTGAGCAGGGATGAAATGCAGGCTGCATTTTCCAAACCTACAAGCCTGTACTTTCCGAGGAGCGGTTCCTGTCTGCGTGTGTCCCTGGTCCGAAACGCAAAGGTGGGAGTGGGCCCATTGTTTGCAGGAGTCTAACTGTTGCTGGAGGAAGTCTCTGTCACTCAAGGTGGTATCAGGCCCGTGTTATTCCGGAAGCCCCAAATTGGTTTGGGCTGTTGCTATTGGAATAATCCTGTTCTGGGGGGACAAGTAGGCTTCTTTAGTCATGGATAGCTGTGCATGGACCCTTGGCCTGTCCCTGATTCACCCTTCTTTGGAGAAGATGAGGACACGAAAGCCCATAGACGTCTGCATCCTACTTTCTATTTAATTATCAAGACATTCCTGGAGATCCATGGTTTTAAACCTTAGAAAAAGTTCATGATCTGTGGTCCATTTGAAGTCACTCTGCCAGGCATCTGATACTGCTGGTGGCTGACAGCACTGGGAAACCTGCTGATTGTTCTGGAGGGACCACAAGCAAGCCATTGTCTGCACTCTCAGGAGGCTGATTGGGGGCCCGCGGGCCCTCACAGAGTGTGTACTCCACGCGCCCAACCCCATCGCCTGGGGGTTGGGAAAGCCTGGGAAGTGGGGGCCCCTCTGGGGTGAACATGTGTTTCAGGGGGTTGGGGCTCTAGCTTCTATGACCAGCACAAGGGCCTCTGTCTCTGATTCCACCTCCAGGGTGAAAATAATCTCCTGGAAGTCTTCAGAGAGGTGCATTTTCCACGGTCATCTGTCAGCTGTAGGAGTTTTAAATCGGCTCTTTCTCTTCACCTCCAGTCCCAACAAAACTGACCCCTCTTTCTGCAGACACAGAGGTGCTGGCTGGGCCCAGCACTTGGGAGATTGCGGGGTGCTGTGCCCTGTGACTTCTCGATGAGAAAATCACTTTTTACATCACTTTACCCTCTTACAGCCCAGTGAAGAGGGTAATTCATGTCATATTCTCGGATGGAGGGTAAAGGAAACCGCACTAAAGTCGGAGGATGAGAGGCTGGTGACACACTCGTGCTGGTGCCACGTCACACTCTGAAGCCGCCAGACTCCTGACAGACGGTGCTTTCAGTTTTCACGTTTTCCCCAAACAAATCCTGTTTTTTAAATGCAGCTCTAGCTATGACACCTCAAACAAACAAGGCTAGTACACGTTTCTCTCAGGAGGTGCTGCTCCCCACACCTCTGGCGCCGGCTGCAGACGGGCCCGGGCAGTGTGCCGTCCACGCCTGGCTCGCATCCCGGGACTCACTCTTACAACCTGAGTGATGAGGCTCAGCGTGGGGAGGGCTGTTCATCCAGTTGATAGCTTCTTTGTTTTCCTCCTTCTTCAGGACTCCTGTTTTTGCTACTTTTCTACAAGTTTAGTGGTCCTAACTACACACATTGTAGTAGGTAACCACTTTTCACTAGGTAAGTATGCATTATTTTAAAATTTACATGTGTGGATTAAACAATGCTCCCAGAATGGTGGAGTAAAGGCCTTGAAAATCTGTTCTTCCATAAAAACAATGAGAACACTGGCAAAATTGTCAAAATAAACTTTTTCAACAGTTTAGAAATTAACCAGAGCCTTACAACAACTCAAGGAAATTTAAAAAATTAATTAATTTATTTTAATTCGAGGCTAATTAATTTACAGTATTGTAGTGGTTTTTGCCATACGTTGGCATGAGTCAGCCATGGGTGTCCACGTGTTCCCCATCCTGAACCCCCCTCCCACCTCCCTCCCCATCCCATCCTTCAGGGTCATCCCAGTGCACCAACAGGGAATTTTTATTCAAGAAAAATGGCTGTGTCTTGGTGGGATCTTTGTGGCGCTGTAACTTTCCCCGTTCCAGCCCTTCTGCCCCAGCTTGGCCGTGACGTTGAAACCTACAGCCTCACAGTGAGGGCAGCTGTGTAGCTACCAGAGGGCCCAGAAGTCTTTGAAGCTCCCCAGACCCTGTGCCCAGATCAGCACACTATTTGGCAAGCCTGGCAGTTCTCTGGAAACCTCCACTCAAGGACTTGTCTTTATTTGACCTGACTCAGAGCTTACTCAGTGTAAACAGTCCTTCCCTGGGGTGTTTGTTGGAAAAAGTCAGTGGCAATTATTTAATATAATAGCCACATAGAGCAGCAATAGCATTTGGGCAAACAAGAGAATGACCAAAACAACAGAAGGAAAGTCTAAGGAATAATGTGTCTACAGGGGCTTTGGAAAGCTCCAACACATCCTGGGAATAGAGCATGTCACCCACACAATGCCCAGGAAAGGCCTGGGAAGGCCCAGTTCTCTCACTTCATGGCCACCTCCTCCACAGGCAGGAGGTGATGGGTGAGCCCGTGTTGTAATCTGCCTGCCAGAGCATCGCCACAGCACACACAAGGCCCACAGCAAAGGCTGGGAGACCTACTGCTCGAGGCTGTCCGGGAAACTTCAGCTGTCATTAGCAGCAACCAAGGCAAGTGACCAGAGACGTCAGTGCCCACCTGTAACACAGAATGCACTCACGTAATGAATTTGCAAGTGGAAGTTGCTGGGGCATGTCTGACTCTTTGCGACCCCATGGACTGTAGCCTGCCAGGCTTCTTTGTCCGGGGAATTCTCCAGGCCGGAATACTGGAAAGGGTACCTGTTCCCTTCACCAGGGGATCTTCCCAACTCAGGGATCGAACCCAGGTCTCCCACATTGCAGGTGGATTCTTTACCAGCTGAGCCACAAGGGAAGCCCACATGATGACTTTAGGAAAGTCAAAAACAACAGTAACAACAAGCAAAACAAGGACTCCCTTGGAGCAGAGGAGTGGTCTCACTTCCCGAACTGCCATATTTTATGTTAGAAAAAAACAACAGAAATAGTTTTCAACAAAAATTTTGGGATGTCCAAAAACAGGAAAGCTTGGCCCAAAACAGAAAAGAATTGCCAGTATAAATTCTCCCTGAGTAATCTGAGACATTGAATTCAACAGGCAAAGACATTAAATTAGTTGCAGTGACTATGTCTAGGAACCAATATTATCCTGGCTTGGAGTCTAAAGAACTAAAGAAGAGCATAAGAGTGAGGTTACACCAAACAGATGATATTAATAACAGATCATAGTTATACAACAGTACCAGAGAGGACTTCTAAAGTTGAGAAATAGGACTAAAATGGAAAAATTCAACGCAGGCGCTCAACAACAGTTTGGGCTGGCAGAGGAAAGAGACAGAGAACTTGAAGATAAGTCAAGTGAGACGATCTAGTCTCACGTACTCAAGTGAGAAAAACAAGGAAACAGAAAGAAAGAAAAATAAACCCCAAAATATACATGATAGAAGCCTCAAGGAGAGGTGAGACAGGAAGGGGTAGAGAGAAAATTTAAGGAAGTAATGTCCCAAACGTCCCAAATTTGATGAAAAACATTAGTCTACACATCTATAGAGCACAAATAAATTCCAAGAAAGAAAAATTTGAGGTGATTTACACCTAAAAAGGTAAAACTATCAAAAGTCACAGAGAATATTGGAGGCAGCAGGACAGAAGGGACTCATTGTGAACCATGTATCCACAATAATAGTAAAGCTGATTTTTCATCAGAAACCATATCGGCCACAAAACAGTGGGACGACATATTCGAAGCACTGAAAGCCTCTTCAGGGGAAGAGCCAAAAGCAGGAATTCAAGCAAGGGTTTGTGTTCCTTACAGCTCTATGTGTGCTCAGGTGCTTCCATGTCCAACTCCTCCCAACATCACGGACTGTAGCCCACCAGGCTCCTCCACCCATGGAATTTTCCAGGCAAGAGTACCAGAGTGGGTTGCCATTTCCCACTCCAGGGAATCTTCCCCACCCAGGGATTGAACCCATGTCTCTTCCATCTCCTGTGTGAGCAGGCAGGTTCTTTACCACGGGTGCCACATGGGAAGCCTCATAGCTCTGTAAGTGGAAGTGGAAGTTGCTCAGTCACGTCCGACTCTTTGGGACCCCATGGACTGGAATTCTCCAGGCCAGAATACCGGAGTGGGCAGCCTTTCCCTTCTCCAGGGGATCTTACACAACTGCCAAAATGTAAAAACAGCTCAAACGTCCATCAAGAGATGGATGGATAGACAAAATGCCGTCTATTCATATAATGGAATTTTTATACGGCTAGACAAAAGAAGGGAGTCCTGACACACTACACAGATGAACCGTGAAAACTTTATGCTGAGAAGTCAGACACAAAGGACCACATATTCCGTGATTCCATTTTCCTCGTCCAGAAAAGGCAGATCCACAGAGACAGAAAGCACAAGAGTGGTTCCAGGAGCTGGAGGTGGGGGAGGGAGTGCGGAGTGTGTGCTGAGGCTTAGGAATTTCTCTGGGGGCGGTGATGAAAACCTGCCTAATTAGAAGTGCTGATGGTTGCAAAACCATGCAAATATACCAAAGCTGACTGAACTGTACACTTTAAAATTGTGAATTTTAGATTTTAAGAATGGAATTAAGTCTGGAAAGTATATCTGACCTGAGATTCTATAATTCAAAGGAAACACAAATATTGTCTTTCTCTACAAACTGTAGAAAACCAAGAACAATTTTTCTAAGTTCTTGACCAAAACCTCAACTATACAGAACACAGCCGAGAAAAAAGACCCAACTGCAGCATTCGGTGCTCACTCAGGCTCACAGACTCGGCTCATCAGGGTGCTCTCAGTCCTCACTCTACTCTGCATGACAGTTAACAAGTCTGGGGATCTAGTCTTCCAGCAATAAGAAATTTTAGGATAATAAATAAAATAGTAGATGTTATATGATAATTACATCTCAGTAAACAAGAATGTTGCAAGTTCATCTTCCATGCTGTTGCTGTTCAGTCGCTCAGTTGTGTCTGACTCTTTGCAACCCCACAGACTGCAGCACACCAGGCCTCTCTGTCCTTAACTATCCCCTGGAGTTTGCTCAAACTCATGTCCATTGAGTTGGTGATGCCATCCAACCACCTCATCCTCTGTCGTCCCCTTCTCCTCCTACCTTCAATCTTTCCCAGCGTCAGGGTCTTTTCAAATGAGTCAGTTCTTCCCATCAGGTGGCCAAAGTGTTGGAGATTCAGCTTCAACATCAGTTCCTCCAATGAATATTCAGGACTGATTTCCTTTAAGATGGACTGGTTCAATCTCTTTGCTGTCCAGGGCATTCTCAAGAGTCTTCTGCAACACCACAGTTTGGAAGTGTCAATTCTTCGGCGCTCAGTCTTCTTTATGGCCCAACTCTCACATCCATACGTGACCACTGGAAAAACCATAGCTTTGACTAGACTGAACTTTGTTGGCAAAATAATGTCTCTGCTTTTTAATACACTGTCTAGGTTTGTCATAGTTTTTCTTCCAAGGAGTAAGCGTTTTTTAATTTCATGGCTGAAATCAGTACCCACAGTGATCTTGGGTACCCAAGAAAATGAAGTCTGCCACTGTCTCCACCGTTTCCCCATCTATTTGCCATGAAGTGATGGGACCAGATGCCAGGATCTTAGTTTTTTGAATGTTGAGCTTTAAGCCAACTTTTTCACTCTCCTCTTTCACTTTCATCAAGAGGCTCTTTAGTTCCTCTTCACTTTCTGTCATTAGGGTGGTTTCATCTGCATATCTGAGGTTATTGATATCTTCCATAATGACTATCAATGTAAAATATACACCCCATTAATAGAGCACCTATTTCATCAGATCACCATCAGCTCTGGGTATTGTCTTACTCTTTAGTCTTTGCCAATCTGAAAGTTATAACATAATATATTATTAGCTCAAATGCAACTTATTTGGTTGAAATAAAGGTGGCACTTTTTTTCATGTTCACTGATCAGTGTTTCTTTTTCTAATTATTCATTCATATTTGCTGCCATTTTTTATCCTACTCATCATATTGTTTTACTCACTTGTAAAGATTCTTAAATTATTAATTTTATATCGTTGACTGTCATATAGGCTGCTGCTGCTGCTGCTAAGTTGCTTCAGTCATGTCCGACTCTGTGTGACCCCATAGATGGCAGCCCACCAGGCTCCCCCGTCCCTGGGATTCTCCAGGCAAGAACACTGGAGTGGGTTGCTGTTTCCTTCTCCAATGCATGAAAGTGAAAAGTGAAAGTGAAGTCACTCAGTCGAGTCCGACCCTCAGCGACCCCATGGACTGCAGCCCACCAGGCTCCCCCGTCCCTCGGATTCTCCAGGCAGGAGCACTGGAGTGGGTGCCATCGCCTTCTCCGCATATAGGCTGCACTTTTTCTCATATTTTTCTTGTATCAAGTGCAAGTCAGTAGTTTCTTTGTCATATTTATTAGTTTTTCCATTATAACTTAATCTTGGTATAATATTTAGACTTTTCATTTTTAACGATTGTAAGACATTCTCCTCTACATTCCTCTTATAGAATTATGAATTTAAGCATTACCCATTCCCTCTGAATCTGAAAGAACTACAAAATTATGAGTCTTGCTGGAGGATGGAGAAATTATAGATATCTGGCAATGTTTCCTCCTAATTCACTTGATGCACAATATGTAATTTTAGTTTTAAGTCTGGCAACTGCATAATAGTCAATGCCTGCTGTTTTCTAATTTAAACAAAGAAATCCTGTCAAAGAGAAGTTGTCAAGGTTACAAAGAGGCTTATAAGCTTTAATAGTTTTAGCACAATACTCAAATATGTAGTGAATTACTGCTTGCACATAAGCAGGTAAGTTTATGTGCAGATAAGTAAGAACTTTGGAGATTCAAGAAGCACATTTCCTATCATTATTGTTCAGTCACTCAGTCGTGTCTGACTCTTTGCAACCCGGTGGACTGCAGCACGCCTGGCTTCCGTGTCCATTACCAACTCCTGGAGCTTGCTCAAACTCATGTCCATCGAGTCGGTGATGCCATCCAACCGTCCCATCCTCTGTTGCCCCCTTCTCCTCCTGCCTTCTATTTTCTCCAGCATCAAGGTCTTTTCCAGTGAGCTGGCTCTTGGCATCAGGTGGCCAAAGTATTAGAGTTTCAGCTCCACCATCAGTCCTTCCAAAGAATATTCAGGGTTGATTTCTTTTAAGATTGACTGGTTTTATTTCCTTGAAGTACAAGGGACTCTCAAGAGTCTTCTCCAACACCACAGTTCAAAAGCATCAATTCTTCAGTGCTCAGCTTTCTTTATAGTGCAACTCTCACATCCATACATGACTACCAGAAAAACCATAGCTTTGACTAGACTGACCTTTGTCGGCAAAGTAATGTCTCTGCTTTTGAATATGCTGTCTAGGTTGGTCATAACTTTTCTTCCAAGGAGCAAGCATCTTTTAATTTTATGGCTGCAGTCACCATCTGCAGTGATTTTGGAGCCCAAGAAAATAAAGTCTGTCACTGTTTCCATTGTTTCCCCCTCTATTTGCTATAAAGTGATGGGACTGGATGCCATGATTTTAGTTTTTTGAATATTGAGTTTTGAGCCAGCTTTTTCACTCTCCTCTTTCACTTTCATCAAGAGGCTCTTTAGTTCTTCTTAGCTTTTAAGGGTGGTGTTCTGCATATCTGAGGTTACTGATATTTCTCCTGGCAATCTTGATTCCAGCTTGTGCTTCATCCAGCCTGGCATTTCGTATGATGTATTCTGCATATAAGTTAAATAAGTAGGGTGACAATATACAGCCTTGATGTACTCCTTTCCCAATTTGGAAATGGTTTGTTGTTCCATGTCTTATTCTAACAGCTGCTTCTTGATCTGCATACAGATTTCTCAGGAGGCAGGTCAGGTGGTCTGGTATTCCCATCTCTTTAAGAATTTTCCAGTTTGTTGTGATCCACACAGTCAAAGGCTTTGGTGTAGTCAATAAAGCAGAAGTAGGTGTTTTTCTGGAATACTTGTGCTTTTTTGATGATCCAATGGATGTTGGCAATTTGATCTTTGGTTCCTCTGCCTTTTCTAAAACCATCTTGAACTTCTGGAAGTTCACAGTTCACAAACTGTTGAAGCCTGGCTTGGAGAATTTTGAGCATTACTTTGCTAGCATGTGAGATGAGTACAATTGTGTGGTAGTTTGAACATTCTTTGGCATTGCCGTTCTTTGGGATTGGAAAGAAAACTGACCTTTTCTAGTCCTGTGGCCACTGCTGAGTTTTCCAAATTTGCTGGCATATTGAGTGCAGCACTTTCACAGCATCATCTTTTAGGATTCCATCACCTCCACTAGCTTTGTTTGTAGTGATGCTTCCTAAGGCCCACTTGACTTCACAGTCCAGGATGTCTGGCTCTAGGTGAATGATCACATCATTGTGATTATCTGGGTCATGAAGATGTTTTTTGTATAGTACTTCTGTGTATTCTTGCCAGCTCTTCTTAATATCTTCTGCTTCTATTAGGTCCATACCATTTCTGTCCTTTATTGTGCCCATCTTTGCATGAAGTGTTCCTTACTTTGCACAAAATGTTCTCTACAAGGCTCTACTTATCAGCAAAGCCCTCTGGGTCAGGGTCTTCTACAGGCTGATCTGGCTGATCCTGAATCAGTGTAGATATCAGATTCATTATGGACTCCACCTGGTCTTGAGAGACAATTTTGGTGTTATAATCCAGAACATTACTAAGCACATAACAACTCATGCTCTTTCTGGACTCATTGTCAAAGTTCTCAAAGAGTGGGTGAAAATATTTTAACTTCAAGGCTTAAAATATTGTTGTGTCAAGGGGTATCTTCAAAAGTCTGGTGAGCTTATGGTGAAACTGCACGACTGGTAGCAATATATTCATGGTTGAGTTTATTAAATATTTCCACTGTTGCTTCTAGAACTTTATCAACATAGCCACAAGGTCAGGATAACACTTAATAGTAAGGTTAATGAGAGAGACTTGTAAAGATGCAACACCCTCTGAAGGCATGTCTTGTCTAGACTGTAATACTGTAGCCACCTACTGTGAAAATATGTCAAAAGTTTAATATCTGTTGGGATTCCAGGTCCATCTTCATGGTGAGCAAATAAAGCGAATCTATCAATTAAAGAAATGATTATTTTTTTCACATTTACATATTGGTGTAACTCAGCACAAGCCCAAAGAAATGGATTCAAAGTCTGAAGGTGGAATTCTTCAGGGGAAAACCTGAATAATGTACTCCATAAGATATTCCTGATCCAAAGCATCTCTGCAGTTCACCACTTGCTCCAATATGCTGGTCAAAATAATCTGTAACATTCCACATTTACACCTTCCAGCTGACTAAGGTGCACCAAATTTCTTCCTGCTAAAATTCTCAGTTCTTGTCTTTCTTGTTCTCTTTTCTCTGTATCTCAGTTCTGTCGCTGATGCTGCATTCAACCCCATAGCTTGTTCATATCTACAAAGTTGAGTAGTACAAAATCCATGGAATCACTGATATTACCAGTTGTTGCTTCATCTGTTGGCTCTCCTGCTTCAGGTAAGATATTCGTGGTACACTGAAGTAGATAATTTCAAAGAAATAGACCTCTCATGGGTATTGCACAACAGGGCACATTTCTACCAAATCTTTCAAAATATCTTTCCTGGACTGAGGAAATGACTTAACATATACAATTCTGAGAGAGTCAATTCCTAGGCAGGTTGATAAGAAGTCTGGGGTCCCCAAGGAGAGAGAGGTCTGGAGTTCTCAAGGAGGAGATAGGGGTCTGGAATTCTCAAGGAGGAGGAAAGGAAAATGTTTTTTTCCCTCTACATTCCTTAGTCTTAGTCACATACAACGTTTTGATCTTTAAGCCTGGAACTGATGATTACACAACAAACAACTCAGTTTAAACTCTGTACTAAGGATTATATAACAACAATGTATCCTGCTTGAGGACAGTTTCTCCTTCCTGAAAACCTCTGGCTAATCCTGTTATCTTAAAAATGTAAATTACAGGAGTGGGTCTAGTAAGATTTTTACAACCTCCAGACATTCTTTTGATTCATTGTAATAACTAATTAAAAAAGTATATAACTCCACTGCTAACCCTAGCAGGGGGGCACTCTTTCTACCCCCTTCTGATGCCTATGTCAGAAGCTTTCTCTATCTCCTTTATACTTTAATAAAACTTTATTACACAAAAGCTCTGAGTGATCAAGCCTCGTCTCTGGGCCCTGGATTGAGTTCTTCTCCTCCGGAGGCCAAGAGTCCCAGCGCCTTTCATGATTCAGCAACAACCTTTCAGTTCCAGCTATGATCAACAGATAAAGCGTTGGGATGATGTTTCCAGCATACTGTACAAATTCATAGAGATCTGCCACTTTTCTGCCTTTAGCAAACTCATCTGTCAGGTAAACTTCCAAGCAGTGCAGTTCATCAGAGACAGCCGTATGAAGTTCACAGTAGCTCTTTAGTGATAACATAGAATCCTGGAGTTCACCAAGCATATTAGAAGCATGCCTCAGAGCATACATAAGCTTGTTCTTGTCCAGGAATGATTGGACCTTCACAGCCTGTATGGCTTCATCCAAGAGTTTCTCTGCTCATCCTGCAGTGTCTGCCGTGTTTTAAGCATGGTGACTCCCCTAAGCCTGCAGCAAGCAACACCCATGCGGATCCTCCCGCTGTCCCACACTTCTTAAGGGAACTAGACAGTGTGGTAAAGTCAGGGCATCAACAATTACAGTGCTTTGAACATACAATTATCTTTCAGTAGTCACTGTTAGGTAGGTAGAATAGGGAAAAGGAGTCCAAAATGGTGATGGCTAAAAAAAAAGGAAGGTCAAAGGAAGGTCTGAGGACCAGAGTGAAGACTTCAGGCAGAACAAGCAGCACTCCTGGCTAAGCCCAATTTGCATAGGGCAGACCCAGGTGGAGGACAAACATATAAAAGGAGAAGCCAAAGTGCTTTCTCACGGACTGTCTCTCCCGCGTGCGTGTGCTCTTTTCTTTCTCTCTCTCTCTCACTCTCCTGCTATCTTCTAAATAAAATAGAGCTGTAACAGCTGATTTGGTTAGCTGTTTTGCCTAAGAGCTGTAGCACGGTTTGTCCAAGACCCAAGAGCTGTGACGCGCCGAGGGCCTTAATGTCCATTGCTCCAAAGCTTTGTTGTGATGAGACAAAGAAATGAGGAACATACACTCGCATGACAGTCACGCTTCAAAAAAATAATTTACTACACATGTTGAACAAAACTTTTATTTCCTAATCATATATAAATATAAGTATATATACGTAATAGGCACTGAGACTTTCATCTCCCAAATGGAATTGTCCTGATTAATAGAGATATAATATATAATTCTTACAATTTACCAAGTTAAATATTAACGGTTACAAAAGGCCCTTTCAACATATCTGGGTCTCAAAAATGTGTGCATTGAAGAGACTCCTGGTTCTTGACAAGATGAAATAACAGAGATTATATTTACCATTAAGTCTGAAACAACCAAAAAGCAGCCAAATATATGAAACAATAATTTTAAGACACTGGAATCAAGCACTGAAGGACAGTGAGCTCTGAAAGACGAGAAACAAACATAAGTTGCCCCAGCTCACCCGCCGGAGGGCAGGGAGGGGAACCCAGGCAGAAGGAGGATGTCCCCCGGGGTTAAGGAGATGGAGCTGCGTGCTTGCCTTAGTGACTAGATAAACTAGCCATACCGAGCAAGAGAAAAGGCTGGAGATGCAAACTACCAGCGTCGGGAATGAGAGAGGCGACCTTACTGCAGACTGTACTGATGGTAAAAGGAAAACAGGGAGGCATTTTGCATTACTTTATGCCAATAAATTGTACAACTTAGATAAAAGGGACAAATTTCCCCCAAAGGGTGGATTCTTTGGATGACAAAAAAGAAGTAGATTACCTGAACAGTCCTGAATAATGTACCTACTGATGAAACTGAATTTTTAGTGAACAAGCAAACAAAACCTTCTCACAATGGAGCCACCAAGCTCAGATGGCTTTTTTGGTGATTTCTATCAACTATTTCAGGAAGAAATTTTATTTTAAACAAAATAACTCTAGAAAAAAATTAAGGAAAGATCTTGTTTGACCTAAGGTTCTTAGGTGTGATATCAAAAGCATTGTCCATTAACGAAAAAAGTGCATAAATTTAAGCTAATTAACATAAAACATTGCTGCTGTTTGAAGGATTATTAGGAGAATAAAAATAGAAGCCAGGGAGAAATTATTTGCAAGTCATGAACTTGTATCTAGGCTATATAATGAACATTCAAAGCTTAATAATAAAAAAAACAAAACCACCAACTACAAAGTGGATGAAAGATTTGAACCACAGCAGAGATAAGAGTGGCAAGTGGACACATGAAAGCACATTCAACACCATTATTTACCCGTTAAACACAAAGTTAAACCACGGAAGGTTGGCTACAGATAAAAAGATCAGCCATAGCAAGTGTCAGTGAGGCTGCGAACAACCGCAACTCTCAGCGGGGGTGGCAGGCGGAAGGGGAGGGCAAAATAGCACAGCTGCTTTGGAAGACAATTGCAGTTTCTAAAAGATGAGCGTACAACTCCAGTGTGTTCAGTCATTCTACTCCTAGGAGTTTACAAGGAAAAATAAAAGCATATGTCAACACAGAGTCGTGCACGAATGCTCAGGACAGCGTCATACGTCACAGCCAGAACTGGAAGCACACACCCTCTATGAGTGCATGGGTAAACTGTGATACAGTCACACAAGGGGACGCTACTCAGCAACAAAGAGGAAAGAGGGCTGATACACGCTGGTGAAATGATGTCTTGGTATAATCAGGCTGATGAGACAATCCAGACAAAAAGTGCACACACTGGATGATTCAACTAATATAAAATTCTAGAAAATGGAAACTACTGAATTGTGATGAAAGTGCTTGCCTGGGTACTGGAGGAGGGGAGGCCACCGGGGAAGAGGTTAAAGCCAGCAGGAAGACACTTTTGGAACTGATGGACACATTTACTATGACAATGAGTGGTGGTTTCCTGAGTGAATACAGATGTTAAAACATTAACTTGTACATATTTAATATGTGTATTTATTTTATGTCAATTATGGGGCTTCTGTGGTGGCTCAGATGGTAAAGAGTCAGCTTGCAGTGCAGGACGCTTGGGTTGGATCCCTGGGTTGGGAAGATCCTCTGAAGAAGGGAATGGCTACCGGCTCCAGTATCTTGCCTGGAGAATTCCATGGACAGAGGAGCCTGGTGGGCCTCAGGCTCTATAGCCCTTTCTCTTGGTATCTTGTGAAAACTAGGGTTTGGAGACTAGGACCACAGTCTGTAGCATTGTTGAATGAAACTCAAAATCATGAAATCTTATGTTAGAATAGACCCAAGGACTTTGGTAGATCAATTTCCCAGTCAAACAGAAATTCTTTGTATATCATCTTAGGTTACAGGTACCTAGTATTTCCTTAGCCTATTTAATTCCAGAGCATTCATTATTTCATTGTTATTTGTTTGAAAATCTATATATTATGAAGAAATCTGCTTCCTCTGGACTTTTCTTTACAAGATATTGTGTTTGATGCCTACTGAATATATGGTATTTAGTGGTAGGGAAATAATAACTTGATCCCTTGGACAGTTTTTTTTTTTAATTTTTATTTTTTGCTAGAAAGGGAACTTATAAACCACTTGCTCTACCCCTTATTTTACCTGCAGAAAAACTGACACTTAAAGTGTACATGGCCTGCCGTCTACACTCAAGGGCTTGGCCCAGTCCTCCTGTCAGTGTGCCCCAACAACTCTGTGCAAAACCTGCTTGTGTGATGGAAAAAGATAACTTGTCCAACGCAGTTTAAACAGATGCTCTGTCATAAAATGCAGTCCATTCCAACCCCCCATTGTGGAACTGGAGTCACCCAGAGGTAGTCTTTATTCTATCCAGGAATATCTGACACCATGGTGTCTGATTTGTTTTCTTTTAAAATAATTTGTATATATGGAATCTTAGCAGTCATTTTATTATTGCTACACAATGAACTTAATGTTCTTCATTATTTAAAAATAATTTGCATCAGTTCAGTTCAGTCACTCAGTCGTGTCCAACTCTTTGCCACCCCACAGACTGCAGCAGGCCAGGATTCCCTGTCCATCACCGACTCCTGGAGTTTACCCAAACTCATGTCCACTGAGTTGGTGATGCCATCCAACCATCTCATTCCCTGTTATCCCCTTCTCCTCCCACCTTCAATCTTTTCCAGAATCAGGGTCTTTTCTAATGAATCAGTTCTTCACATCAGGTGGCCAAAGTATTGGAGTTTCAGCTTCAGCATCGGTCCTTCCAATGAATATTCAGGACTGATTTCTTTCAGGATGGACTGGTTGGATCTCCTTGCCGTCCAAGGGACTCTCGAGAGTTTTCTCCAATATCACAGTTCAAAAGCATCAATTCTTCGGCACTCAGCTTTCTTTAGAGTCCAACTCTCACATCCGTACATGAATACTGGAAAGACTAGATGGACCTTTGTTGGCAAAGTAATGTCTCTGCTTTTTAATATTCTGTCTAGGTTGGTCATAACTTTCCTTCCAAGAAGTAAGCATCTTTTAATTTTATGGCTGCAGTCACCATCTGTAGTGATTTTGGAGACCCCCAAAATAAAGTCTGACACTGTTTCCCCATCTATTTGCCATGAAGTGATGGGACCAGATGCCATGATCTTAGTTTTCTGAATGTTGAGCTTTAAGCCAACTTTTTCACTCTCCTCTTTCACTTTCATCAAGAGGCTCTTTAGTTCTTCTTCCCTTTCTGCCATAAGGGTGGTGTCATCTGCATATCTGAGGTTATTGGTATTTCTCCCGGCAATCTTGATTCCAGCTTGTGCTTCCTCCAGCCCAGCATTTCTCATGATGTACTCTGCATGTAAGTTAAATAAGCAGGGTGACAGTATACAGCCTCGACGTACTCCTTTTCCTACGTGGAACCAGTCTGTTGTTCCATGTCCAGTTCCAACTGTTCCTTCCTGACCTGCATATAGATTTCTCAACAGGCAGGTCAGGTGGTCTGGTATTCCCATCTCTTCAGAATTTTCCAGTTTGTTGTGATCCACACAGTCAAAGGCTTTGGCATAGTCAATAAAGCAGAAATAGATGTTTTTCTGGAACTCTCTTGCTTTTTCGATGAATCAGCAGATGTTGGCAATTTGATCTCTGGTTCCTCTGTGTTTTCTAAAACCAGCTTAAACATCTGGAAGTTCACCATTCTATAATTTGAATAGAAATAATTATAAAACTTACTATAAACAGATTGTTATAAAAGTAGCTTTCCAAAGCCCCAACTACCAATCCCATCACTGAATTGCATATTTGAATGTTTTACTCATTTCAAAATATCCTGAACAAACATTGGGGCTTCCCCAGTTATTCCAAGTTAAAATTGTGATTTCCCTTAGCCAGAGACCCCTCAAGAATCTAAAGCATCACAGTGTCCTTGTGGACAGAAACACTGCCTCACATTTGCATGGTGTCTATAAAATGACCATTTTGCTTTATCCACATTGTGAATAGTTTTTGGCACCCAGACTAAAAGCATTTCTGAATGGTTTTAGAAGAATCTTTAAGCCATTGTGCCAGAAGGGCTATAAGACATTAAAGAAGAGATCTCACGTAATTTCATGAAAAGTTGTCTGTTACTAAATGCTCACTAATTCTATTTTAATATAAATATAATTTATAATTCTTAGGAGCTTAACTTGCAAAACAATAAGAATTGTGTAAGTCTTTGTCAGTTCTGTCCTGAATTAACTTTTCAGGTGTGTTTACTGTTTCATGAGAGAGAGTAGATGAGCTCTCTTACAAATCAGATGTGCAGCATCCTATTACCATGGTGACATGCAGCCCATCCAGGACTGTCCACAGGCATCTGATGAGGCGTAAATTCACTTGCACTGATTGACTCTTCCCAAGTATTTGGATAGAACTTGGCCTCCACAGGAGAGTTATATAGTGTTCTTTCCCATTAAAAGTTCTGCTATTTTATGTTGTTTAGGCATGCCCAGCGGCCTAGGAAAAGTGAATGTAATATACTCCTTAACTAGCCAATTTAGCAGGAATGCTCTTTCAGAGAAATCACTCATGTCCAAAACTAAACTAATTTCCAAGATCTTTCATTTTGATAATCCAACCAAGCTCACTGGAGGTCTAAGCACATGGGGAAGAAGGAAATGGCAAATACACTCACGGCAGGACTGTTTGTTCTCACTGATCCCACAGGGGGTGACCGCTGGCACTTCCTGAAGGAAAACTCTGAGGAGCCTCAATCTGCCTTGGCAGACGTCAGCCCAGAGGAAAGGAGGTCGCCTGCCCCCGGAGGCGGAGTCTCAGTGGCTGTCTCTGGGCAGAGGAGAGGGTCTTCCCCGCCCACCTTGGTCTCCACCTGTGTTTCTCTTTAATATCTCTGCAGGGATCCTTGCCAGCTTCCGACGTTTCTTTCAGATACACAGTGAGGAAGTGATACCCTGAGGGACTGCAGTGCTGGCAACAGCTTTGATTCCTCTGAGGTTTCAGGTGTGAACAACACCAAACACTGTCGAGCAAATTTTTAAAAATTCTGAATGTGTGTCTCCCCTTTTCCCCTACTATTAGCACATTATGCTCAACTGTGAGCCTACCTGGTAAATTATATGACTCATGTTCTGCTTCCACTCAGTATTTTTGAAGCTTTTTGAAGATTATAAATGTGGTTAATACTCTGACATAACCAAAAATGTTTCTCAAGTTTTGTTTTTAAACAGTGATCTTTGCAGTGTTAAATTGTGTAATTCTGTTAAATTGTGAAGAGTATGTCTTTCAGCCCTAAGATCTTCCATACTCAGACCAAAAGCTTCAAATCCAAAGCAAGATCCAGTCTGATTGACATTTCACTGGGACCGCAAATGGTAGGTAGTCCAGGAAGCAGGTATTTTCAACCTGAAAGTCATATTCAAACCAATCAAAAGAAAAGCCTTGAAGGGCTTAGTTTTAGGGACTTTTTCTAATTTGGAAATTCCTCTCCGGTATTGAAATAAGCATTAAGGTAAATAGAGAATTAGAAATTAAATTTTGAAATACATGATGGATTATGATTTGTAAATAATTAGTAACAAAAATTCTAGTAACCTAGCATTTTCATTCGGAGAAGGCAACGGTAACCCACTCCAGTACTCTTGCCTGGAAAATCCCATGGACGAAGGAGCCTGGTAGGCTGCAGTCCATGGGGTCACTAAGAGTCGGGCACGACTGAGCGATTTCACTTTCACTTTTCACTTTCATGCATTGGAGAAGGAAATGGCAACCCACTCCAGTGTTCTTGCCTGGAGAATCCCAGGGACAGAAGAGCCTAGTGGGCTGCCGTCTATGGGGTCACACAGAGTCGGACACGACTGAAGCAACTTAGCAGCAGCAGCAGCATTTTCATATTCACTAGGGAATGCATTGTTATTCTAGGAAACTCTGAACTGAAAAAATATTTTCTCTAAGTATTATTTATAAATATTTTTGATGCTTTATGAATATTATCTTCCCTGGTGGCTCAGTTGGTAAAGAATCTGCCTACAATGCCTGAGACCCAGGTTCAATCCCTGGGTAGAGCAGATCCCCTGGAGAAGGACATGGCAACTCACTCCAGCATTCTTGCCTGGAGAATCCCATGGACAGAGGAGCCTGGTGGGCTACATTCCATGGGGTGGCAAAGGGTCGGACACGACTATCTGAGCATGTGGTTATTTATGTTGCGTGTGCCTGCGTTCTAAGTCACTTCAGTTGTGTCTGACTCTTGTCAGCCCACCGGGCTCCTCTGACACATGTGTATGTGCAAATAGCAGATTCACCCACAATAGTAGTATCTTTATTTCATCGATTATTTCATTATAAGCATACAAATAACAGATGAATGCTATATTTTATAAAGTCTCAAACAGTACAATGGCGATATCTCCCTCGATGAGGAAAAACTGCTTTGTTTCTTTTTGTCAGTGCCACGTGGCTTATGGGATCTGAATTTCTTGACCAGGGATCGATCCCAGGTGACCGGGGTGAAAGTCCCAAGTCCTAACCACTGGACTGCCAGAGAATTTTCCAAAATTGCTTTTTTATGACCATAAACTTTCCACTTGCTGAACCTATCTTCCCATCAGCTCTGCTTTCTCCTGCCTTCATGCCCAGGGCCTGAGGCATCCTGGAGGGTGGATTTAGGTGCCCACCAGCAGCCAAGGGTGACTCTGGGGGAGCCAAGGTCCCCGAGTCCTCATTTCTTGCTTGTGGGATCACTCTGCATCTGTTTCCTAGTGAGCTGGCTTCTGTCTAAGGACTTCTGACGTGCCCACTGCAGGTGAGGACATGGTGAGAGCATTGGCTATTTAGAAAACCATCCTCGGGCCCTTCTCCAAACACACACACTGCTGATGCACGTCCTGAAATTATACCTCTAATCATTTAAGTACATATGTAATTAAACTATGTAGCACATTTCACATTATAAATTCCGTAAGTCTGGGAAAGACTGAGGGCAGGAGGAGAAGAGGACAACAGAGGATGAGATGGTTGGATGGCATCACTGATTCAGTGGATATGAGTCTGAGCAAGCTCCAGGAGATGGTGAAGGACAGGGAAGCCAGAACTGAGTGCTGCAGCTCATGGGGCCACAGAGTCAGACACGACCTAGAGACTGAACAGCAATAACACACACACATGTAAAATAATACATAGAGCTATGTGCGTGTGTATATACAAATATGTGCATATGTAACTACATTCGCACAAAATGACAAAACATGACCAGTGTCTGTGTCTCTCCTGCTGTCTAGACCATGAGCTGCGTGTGTGCAGATCACAGCTCTTCTGCTCCGTAGCGTATCTCTGTGGCCTACAACAGTGCAGACGGCGCTCAGTGGGCAGCTGTTGAATGGGTTGTTTAGTGAGTGGATGGAGAGGGGATGAGAGGTTGTCTGTGGCAGGCAGCCTTCTTATGCACAGGCTGCACCTCGGCTGTTGTGAAGTCTGATATTAGAAAGTCCTTCCTCGCCCCAGGTTCTGTGGGTGGGCTTCTTCCATGTGCTGGGCCTTCATATTTGTAATGATAGCTGTCCTCTGAGCCCCAGCTACCCCGTAGGTAAGTGCAAACAGAATGAAGGCCGTAACACATGGGGTTTCCTGCTTCTAGTCATGCTGGGGGTGGATTAAGTTGCTGATGGTATTTGGATCAAATTATTGCACTCATCTCACACACTAGTAAAGTAATGCTCCAAATTCTCCAAGCCAGGCTTCAGCAATACGTGAACCGTGAACCTCCAGATGTTCAAGCTGGTTTTAGAAAAGGCAGAGGAACCAGAAACCAAATTGCCAACATCCGCTGGATCATGGAAAAAGCAAGAGAGTTCCAGAAAAACATCTATTTCTGCTTTATTGACTATGCCAAAGCCTTTGACTGTGTGGATCACAATAAACTGTGGAAAATTCTGAAAGAGATGGAAATACCAGACCACCTGACCTGCCTCTTGAGAAATTTGTACGCAGGTCAGGAAGTAACAGTTAGAACTGGACATGGAACAAGAGACTGGTTCCAAATAGGAAAAGGAGTATGTCAAGGCTGTATATTGTCACCCTGCTTATTTAACTTATATGCAGAGTACATCATGAGAAACGCTGGACTGGAAGAAACACAAGCTGGAATCATGATTGCCGGGAGAAATACCAATAATCTCAGATACGCAGATGACACCACCCTTATGGCAGAAAGTGAAGAGGAACTAAAAAGCCTCTTGATAAAAGTGAAAGTAGAGAGTGAAAAAGTTGGCTTAAAACTCAACATTCAGAAAACTAAGATCATGGCATCTGGTCCCATCACTTCATGGTAAATAGATGGGGAAACAGTGGAAACAGTGTCAGACTTTATTTTTTTTGGGCCCCAAAATCACAGCAGATGGTGACTGCAGCCATGAAATTAAAAGACGCTTACTCTTTGGAAAAAAAGTTATGACCAACCTAGATAGCATATTGAAAAGCAGAGACATTACTTTGCCAACAAAGGTCCGTCTAGTCAAGGCTATAGTTTCTCCAGTGGTCATGTATGGATGTGACAGCTGGACTGTGAAGAAGGCTGAGCTCTGAAGAATTGATCCTTTTGAACTGTAGTGTTGGAGAAGACTCCTGAGAGTACCTTGGACTGCAAGGAGATCCAACCAGTCCATTCTGAAGGAGATCAGCCCTGGGATTTCTTTGGAAGGAATGATGCTAAAGCTGAAACTCCAGTACTTTGGCCACCTCATGCGAAGAGTTGACTCATTGGAAAAGACTCTGATGCTGGGAGGGATTGGGGGCAGGAGGAGAAGGGGACGACAGAGGATGAGATGGCTGGATGGCATCACTGACTCAATGGAAGTGAGTCTCAGTGAACTCCAGGAGTTGGTGATGGACAGGGAGGCCTGGTGTGCTGCGATTCATGGGGTCGCAAAGAGTCGGACATGACTGAGCAACTGAACTGAACTGAACTGATTTAATGCTGACTTTTCAAGACCAGGGAATGTACACACTGAGTGTTCTCTATGGTTCTGTGTGATGCTCTTGCATGTGGTGACATTTTTAGCCTTCGGAGGCATTTGTCTTGACTACACTGGGTCTTCTGTTCCTTCATATACATTTTAGAACTGATTTACTAAAGACCACCAAAAAGAAAAAACCCTCTCAGGATTGTGATTGGTATTGAATTAAATTTATAATTTATTTTTATGGAAAAGTTAATGATTTTGCCTTCCTATCCATGAACATAATGCATTTTGGGGTCCTTTTAATGAATTTTGATTAAATTATATCATTTTTTCCATAAGAATTTTACACATAATTTGTTAGATTTATTCCTAGATAGCTCATATTTTTATTGCAATTATATCTGTAGCTCTTAGAAATTGCATTTAACTGTTGTTGGTGTTAAGAGAGGCAGTAAGTTCTATAAGATGTTGAGTGTAAGCCTGAGGTGTTTTTGAAAATCCTTATTAGGGTTCTAGTCTTTCTCTGAAAGACCGCCTCCACCTGTTCCTCTGCCTCTTAAGTGAGCACTAAAAATACCTCTTGGAATCAAAGTTAAAGAATGGGTACATGTTTTGGACTTAAAAACAGTGAAAATAATTTATGACCATGGCTATCGAATCTGAGAAAATAGTATAAATATGGAAATAGTAAAAACTTCTGGAGTTGCACACATGTTCAAAGGCTGTGTTTTGGAATACAGCAGGGCCCTCGGGAGCAGCACAAGGAAAACTCTACTGTTTTTCAGTGACTGTCTCAGTTTCAAGTCACTTAAATTCACAGAACCGTCTTATTTATTGACACAATTGCAGCAAATTTAGAAAACAATATTCAGTAACTGGGCAAACTATGGAGAAAAGCAGATAACTTATATGCCTTTTGTCAGTTAGCAGCTGGTGTTTGAAACAGAAGCACTCACTTCCTGCAGCATATTATTGACTAAAAGTCAATAGATCTTGGCTGTTCAGTGGGTTCTGAGATACAGGTGGGTCCGGCTCTGCTCTAGCTGTCTCTCGATCTGCAGTGAGCTGGCTGGTGATGACCGAAGAGTGGAGGACAAGCCGCGCATCAAGCCTCTGGAACCGTCATCTCTGCTGCAGTCCTACTGGCCAGCAGGAGGCACTGGCCAAGCCCAGCGCCAATGTGGATAAAGTACACCTGCTTTTAGCATAAGGAGCTGCAAAGGCCCTGGCAGAGAGCGTGCATTTAGAGGAGGCGGCAGTTTGGAGTCACAGTTCAATCCATCAGAGTGCATTTGTGATTTCTACTCTGGCAGTAGAATGCTATCCTACTCACTGTTGGTTTGAAGGCATATAGTCTCACCACTTCAGTGTTCTACTGATGGACAGGGGCAGGAACATGGGTACATTTTAACATTCATTTGGTTGAGTGATGTGCCTGTGCATTTGGCTGATTCCACAAGTCCTGTGGAGGCTCCATAAACAATTTTACTTGCTGTTTGCACAGTGAGAATAACCATCCACTTGATGTCTGAGCACTTTCTGCAGATGTAAGAGTTCTCACCAAGTGCACCATCTGACATGGTGTCTGAAGTTCTATCCTTTCTGGCCTCATTCTTTTGGATCTTAAACATTTGCAGATACTGCAAGTCTTTAGGTCCTAAGCTGCCGACACCCTGATGACAAGAAGCAGCTCTTGAGGAGCTGATGGCCCCGAGGGAGGCTGGGCTTCCTACTCTGTCTTGTCCTGGGTGGACCTGTCTCATTTCATCTTGAACAAGCACACCTTTCTCCAGAGAGCTGCTGTCTGTGGTGCGTACAAATCAATAGACCAATATGAAGAATTGGGGTTTAAAAAATAATTGTGGATTCTTAATTGGAACAAGTGCTAGAAGGTGGCAAGGTCACTTACCTGGGAAACACACTAGCGGGTCCCACTGTGGAGAAGCTGCAGGATTCGTCCTGCGCAAGCACTGGTCTGAGCTGAATCATCATGTCACCCTTCCCATGACTTCACCACTCTCTGATGATGATAAAGGAAGCAGGATAGATTGAAATATCAGCAGCACTCATGAGGCACCACCGACATGAACGAGATAATACCATCTCAAGACACTGCGCAGGGGAATTAAGAGAAGTCAGATGATTCCGCGTGGGCTGCGTCCAAGCTCAGTGGGACTATCAAGTCCTTCCAGATGTTAAGTGATTAATAAATAAAGCAAGTTTGACGGAGTCCAGGCTGTGACTGAGGAACTGGTAATTTGGCAGAGAATCTGGTTTCACATTATCACTTATGGATGTGATTTTTAAGTAACCTTGGAAAACACTTATGAGTTAAGCAACTGTTTATGCCCTTGAAAATTTTGTGCTGTTCTCAGTTGCCAGTGAGTGTGGGTGTGAGCAGAAGGTGGAGCTTGGGCTATGCGTGGAGTGGACGGGAAGTGGCAGATCTGAACAGTAGTGGAACTGACAGCACGCTCAACGAGGAAAGAGACTCTCTCTGTTTTAACAGATCTACATCACATTCTATTTAAAATCATCTTTTCAGTAGATTGCATTTCCCTGCTAAATTGTAAACTTTGTTTGCTTTGCTCAGAATCATGTTCCCAGAGGCCAGCTCGGTTCCTGGAATACAGCAGCGTTTCTTGGGTGAGGAGCTGGGCACAAAGGCCAGGCGGAAGGCTCTGTCATGGGCAGGCAAGGCGAAGTGGGGAGAGGGCCTTTCACAGCTTCTCGGGTTCCCTTTCAACTCAGTCTTTCCTGAAGAGGCACAGGGCTGGGACGAATAACCATGGATATCCAATAAAAATAAGCGAGGAGATTGCTTCGGTCTGAGGGGACAGGAGCGGAGGTCTGGAAGTGGGGAACTGACTGCAGCAACTGCTCCTGGAGTGCTCGTCTGTTCTTAGGCTCTCGGTCACACACGTGCCCCCCCACCCCACGTGATGAGCCCTCTGACCTTGTATTTACTCACAGGGCAATCACCCTTCACTCCCCAGATCACCCAAGCACCCAGGTTACAGCACAATATGGTAAAGTTACCCCTGTAATCCAAGTCAGCAGGAGTTTGAAGGAGTTCTTGTTTTAACTCAGGGAACCCAGAAAGCTTTTGCAGTCCAACCAAAATCTTAAATAGTTTAACTGATTGCTTCTCTGCCTTAGTTTTAAAAGTATAACATATTTGAATTGTACTTTATTTTTGAGAAATAGTTTTATTCACTAAAGAGAATTTTTATGTGCTTTAGCAAAAGAACATTTACACAAAACACAAATCCTGACTGTATTTCTCAAACTTATAAAACAATGTGCCACTTTGACAAATGCCACAATTTATGAACTTTCTTAATGATGTTTTACATTTCCAAACTAACAACATAACTAAAAACAAATCAAAGCAGGAGACAAAGCAACTCATTTTCCCCCAAACATTCTCTCTTACTCCTTTGAGAAGTCTGCATTGTATGATTTGACCCCTAGCAAACCTGTGAAGTGGCTGAAGCTCTATTTCCACCTTTCAGCTGAGCCACAAGGGAACTCCCATTTCCATCTTTCAGAAGAAGAGCAGAAACAAATTACTAGAACCAACCAAAGACTCGCCACTGAGGCACTGCATGGGAGTAGGACCCTGGTTTTAAATTCCTGGTCTAGCCTACTGTGGTTTCTAATAATTGAAGTTGAATGTTACGGGGTTGAATGAATTCCTCTCACTAAAATACGAGGTCAATAGTGAGATGTCTCCTGGAAACATCTCTTAACTTTTAAAATAAAGAATTCCTACACTGACTTTTTTCTTACAGTCATTATTTCTAATTCAAGTTAATGAAGGAACATGAGTATCTACATTTTCTACTGTGTATATTTAAGAACTTTTTTTTTTAAAGAAAGGGATCTTTTGTGTTCGTAGCCAGCAATCAAGCTAAGCCTAGAGAGTAATACAAGAGCCAGTTACCTTAAAGAAGTGACTTTTTCTTCCCTTAAATGATGATTAGGAATATAGAGAAAAACTGTAAACAAAATCATTTAAGCAGATCAAGCAGCTAAAACTCATGATGATGACCACACACGTGGAGAGCAGCCCAAAATCCCCGTGAGAGGTTGTTAGTGTCCCTTCTTAAAGGGTTATTTTGAAGGAACCTGCAGCCTCCTGCTAAACAGCAGAGTCAGCCCTTTCACCGCTTGTGGGGACTCTGCATTCTGCTTCTGCCAGGTGTGAACTGATTCCTCCCTGGGACGGCTGTGGCTCCACTTCTCAGTGTTGAATTAATCCCAGCACACAACGTCCTGTGTAAGTGGTTCTAGAGTTGTCTGAGACAAAGTGTAAACATGTTGAGTGAGGGGAGGGAGAAGGAAAAGGTGGGCCAAAAGATGAGGAAATACACTGATTGAAAAAAATATGGAGTTAAGAGTAGAACCAAATTTTTCAACACCTACTTGGAAGTGTCAGAGGAGAGGAAATTTCTCTTTCAGCTTTTCTGCTACCGTCTTTAATTGCATAAGCTCTCAAAGAGACCTTCTTAGAAAATCCCACTTCATAGAGAAATTAGCATTCCCATGACTTATCCCATTGTTTATATGAAGAAGAGTAATGACCATTGTTGAGTAACAATACAAAAGCGATGGTAATATTTACTGAGCCCTTACCGTGTGCCAGACACCATGTGCCAGACACCGTGTGCAAGACACCGTGTGCAAGACACCGTGCCAGACACTTTTCTTGCACTGTCTGTCCCACTGAACTCCTACAATAACTATAAGAGGTGGACATCATCATCCCCACATCAGGGGCAGAATAAATAGAACCCTGGGATTCAGGGTTGGCCTGACCCTGGCCTGACTCCAAAGGTTACTGTTTTCTCTCTATATGTTTGCCGTTGTGTAGGGGCCAGGGGCAAGCAATGATGTACAGGGGCTGTGCATTAAGGCAGGTACACCTTCTTGAAAGGGCAATTCTCTTGAACGATTTGGTGAAAAGGTTTTGAATTTTTGAGCTCTTAAAGTGCAAGGAGATCCAACCAGTCCATTCTAAAGGAGATCAGTCCTGGGTGTTCTTTGGAAGGAATGATGCTAAAGCTGAAACTCCAGTACTTTGGCCACCTCATGCGAAGAGTTGACTCATTGGCAAAGACTCTGATGCTGGGAGGGATTGGGGGCAGGAGGAGAAGGGAACACAGAGGATGAGATGGCTGGATGGCATCACTGACTCGATGGACATGAGTCTGGGTGAACTCTGGGAGTTGGTGATGGACAGGGAGGCCTGGCGTGCTGCGATTCATGGGGTTGCAAAGAGTCGGACACGACTGAGTGACTGAACTGACCTGAAAGTGCAAGTGTTGCAAGTCAGTCGCTCAGTTGTGCCTGACTCTTTGCGACCCTATGGACTGCAGCCCACCAGGCTCCTTTGTCCATGGGACTTTTCAGGCAAGGATACTGGAGTGGGTTGCCATTTCCTTCTTCACGGGATCTTTCTGACCCAGGAACTGAAGCCGGGTCTCCTGCACTGCAGGCAGATTCTTTACCATCTGAGCTACGAGGAAAGCCTTGAGCTTTTAAAAAAGTTGTCAAATAAGTTGAAAGCAACATCACAACAACTCTTGCCTTGACAGGTGGCTCAATCACATTTTGTCTAGTAAGACTCAGGGGATTGAATATTTTATGTTCAGCAGTCACAAAATTGGCTTTTTCCGTTTGTTAATTAATTTCATAGTAGCTGTCGTAAGAGCATGTTCAAGAGGTTAGAAAGACTTGTTGAATAGTCAGTCCACTGAAATACATGAGCATAAACTGAAATCCTTGGCAAGGTTGGCCAAAATTAAACGTTTATTTTCTCAAAAGTGTCGAGTTTTCCTCTTGCAAAAGAGTGGGACTTTCTTCTTTTATTAAACATTGGCTCCCACTGGAATATTATCTCCCTGAAAGCACAAACTTGTCTGTTTTCTTTCACTACTCTATCCTCAGAACATTTCCAGCATGCACCACATGTTTGATAGACATATGCAGAATGAATTAATAGAATTAAAATTACACAAAATGTTAGCAGTTCAACTTCCTGCCACAGCTGTGTTCCATCAAATAATTTGTTTGTAAACAAATATGATATCTAATTTTACTTCTGTTTGCAAGGAGTTTCCTGATACCAAAAGACTGAAAATATGGGGTAGGAACTTTAGAGTCAATTTTCACTTAGGTTGTCCAGTTGAACTTTAAACTGGAAAAATGGATCAATTTTTGAAGGCAGGAAATTTGAATGTGAGAACTTGATGAAAATATACAACATAATAAGAAACGTTCAGAAGAGTCTAACAACACAGGAAATGAGGATATAAATATAGATATGTAGATATAGCAATTTTCTTTGGATTCCCCACAGTGAACCCCCACACCCTAACTATAACTAGCTAATAAGGTCTTGAGCAGCGTTAGTTAATCTAAAACTGTGTGACATAGCAACACAGGAGGATGGGGGAAATTACTCTTTTTGAATCATGAGCTGTTCAACTACAGTGCCAAGACCATTCAGTTGGGAATGTTCTTTCAACAAATTGTGTTGGGAAGACCTGATATACACATGCAAAAAGCAATGAAGCTTGACCCCTACAGCATACAACAGAAAAAAATTAACTCAGAATGGATCAAAATATTAAATGCAAGTGCCCAGACTATAAAACTCTCAGAGGAAAACGTAGGGAGAAAGAGTCATGACATTCGATTTGACAGTGATTCTTTGGACAGCAAAGGCACAAGCAACCAAAGAAACGTAGACAAGGTAGACCCCGTCAAAATTAAAACCTTACATACAGCGAAGGACACGGTCAGCAGAGTAAACAGCAACCCACGGAAAGGGAGAAAATGTTTGCAAATTATTTTTCTAAAAAGGAATTGATATCCAAAATATATATAAGAACTTGTACAATAGAAAGTTTAAAAACAGAGAAAGGATTTGAATAAAAATTTCTCCAATGAAGTATACAAATGGCCTTTAAGTACATAAAAAGACGTTCAACATCACTAGTCTCTGGGGAAGTGCAAGTCAAAGCCTCAGTGAGACAACACCTCACACCACTTGGATAGGTTTAATCAAAAACCGGAAAATGCAAGTGTCGGGAAGGATGAGGAGAAATCCAAAGTCTGGGACATCACTGTGGGAACGTAAGATGGTGCAGCTGCTGCAGAAAATGATATGCATGCCCGTGTGCTCAGTCGTGTCTGACTCTGTGACCCCGTGGACTGCAGCCCACCAGGCTCCTCTGTCCATGGGATTATCCAGGCAAGATTACTGGAGTGGGTTGACATTTCCTACTCCGGGGGATCTTTCCAATCCGGGGATCAAACCCAGGTCTTTTGCATCTCCTGCATTGGCAGATGGATTCTTTACCACCTGGGAAGCCCCCATGGAAAATGATATGGCAATTCCTCAAATAATTCAACATAGAATTATCATATGATCCAACAGTTCCACTCTTGGCATTATAGCCCAAAGAAATGAAAGCAGAGACCAGAACAGCTATTTGAACACCTATCTTCATAGCAGCGTTATTCACAGTAGCCAAAATGTGGAAGCAAGTCATGTGCCCATCAGTAGATGACAGGAAACAACATGTAGAACATACATACGATGGGGTATTATACTATGAATAAGGATACGAGATTCAAACAAGTCTTGCTGTGGACATAGGTTTTGAGTTCTCTTTCTTCAATATCAGCAGGGGTGTGCCTGAATCACTGGATAAGTTATGCTTTTAATTTTATAAGAAACTGCTGCCCTTCTTCTAAAACCATCTCCAGAATCTTTCACTTCATGAGTGATGTGTGAAAGTTCTAGATGCCTCACTTCTCAGCTCAAGGCCATGCTTGATTTTTAGATTATTACCTATTGTTATGGCTGTGAAGTGACACTGCATTGTGATTTTTGATTGTCTTTGATGACTAATGGTGACAAGCAAGTTCTTACATGCTTACTGGCCATTCATATACCTTATTTTGTGAAATGTCTGCTCAAATTTTTACTCATTTTAGTCTGATTGTCTTTTTGTTACAGATTGATTACAGTTTCTTATATATTTTAGAGTACTTTGTTAGCTATACGCATTGTAAATATTTTCTTCCAGTCTGTTTTATCTTTTCATTCTCTTAAAGTGCATTTTTATGAGCAGAAGTTGTTGATTTTGATGAAGCTGAGTTTATCATATTTCATTTTGTGGTTGATAGGTATTTTTTTTATTGTTGTTTTATTTTGTTTTTGTTTCACATCTAGATAAATTTTTGCCTACCTCAAGTTCAGAAAGACATTTTTTCTATGTTTTCTTCTAGAAGATTTAGACCTTATAGATTTATGTTTAGGTGTAAAATCTATCTTGTATGACCAGTAAGACTTTGGCAAGGAATCAGAAGACAAAAAGCACAGAACACAGGTGAGGAGTCGCAAAACTTAGTGATGGGCGATTTGCAAAGTTTTCTGGGTTACTCAGTCTCCTTCCGAAGTTCTTATAATGGGCTAGTCAGAGGAATGAAGACAGGGGTGGGGGTCAGCTTCTCAGGCGCTTGGAAGACAGTCATTACCACTCCCCCAACACAGAGGGTCCCCATCCTTACTGCCTGGGGAAGTGGCCCCAGTTTTCAAACCAGCCATGAACACCCCAGAGGCTGTGACACAGATGACACGGCGGGTGGTGCAGGACGTCCTCCTTCTCCGTTTGGGCTCAAGGGTGTGGAGCAGGCGCTGCTAAGGAGGCACGGACGAGAATCTGAGGCCTCAAGCTGCACACCAGAGCAGACAGAGTCACTTCGTCCTGAGGACTGTGGACGAAGACAAACCTTCCCAGGGGACGGCTTCCTGGCTGGGGGAAGCAGGCTCTGGCCTGAGAACCGCGTGGAGGGGCGGTGAGAGGGCACCGGCTGCCACCAGGGTTTGGGGGGCTCTGTGGGGACAGCACCAGGCCTCCTGGTCCTTGGGTGGGCCCAGGACCCGGGCTGCGGCCTCGACCCCAGGGCAGCGACAGCCTGGCCCACAGTCGGTGGGGCTGCTCCGCACCACCTTCAGATCCAGCCTCTGGATTTGACTCGACCAGCTAGAATGTTTTCAAAACTTGTCTGTGCCCCCAAATAGAGGAATGTCCACCCAGACAAAGCACCAAATAAACAAACTGCAGGACGTCAGCTGGACTTTGTTTACTGCTGTGACTTCTGTGGGTGGAGCGGGGAGGATGAAATGCTCTGTTTCTGCAGAGTTTGAGCCTAAGGAGGATTTCAGTCTTGAGTGTTACGTAAGAGCCTGGAAGCTGGTCCCGGAAAGAGCTGGCGCCCTGTCCCAGGCAGCACTGCGTCCAAGCATCGCTCTGTTTAGCCTCAGACCTGGACGTTCCAAAGGGGGGCCGCTTTACTCATCTTCGCGTTCCTCGTGCCTGGCATGTTCTCAAACTCAGTAGATATTTGAGCTCATTAATCAAAGGATGACTAAATAGTCAGGTGGCTGCCAGACTCGCGTGCTAATTGAGAATGTGTTTGAGACCTTTGAGAGTCTTCTTTTTTTAGAAGTTATTATGTGAGGAAGGTCTCTCCAAATCCCCTTGACCCTGGGGACTGTTAGTTGACTTTTGAGAAGAGCTGACCACCTCTCAGTGAGCACACAAGGTCATCCTGGTCGTCTTTTCTTGGACTGCAACCGCAAATGCTTTACAGACTGTGATCTCATTTGGAAAGATGCTAATTTTAGAAATAAATCTATTTCTTCAGAAACTTGAGTTTGGCTCCAGAGGGCATTTTGGCCCAAATCTCTGTTTGCTTCGGCACTTTTTTCACCATGGCTTTTTGGCTTTGGTGATTCCGCAGTGAGACAGGAGATGCTGGGGACAGATCTGCATTCAGACTTGGCAGACACGGGAGAGCTGCTTTGTCTGAGTGATAAACAGGGACAAGGAGACTCATTCCGACTCCTGAGTTTGGACATCTCAAAGCATAAACATTCAGCACTATCCCTGGCAGGCCCTAGGCCTCGGGCATGAGAAGTCTGTAAACAAGTTTGCAATGGAGAGAGACAGCTCCCAGCTCCTGTGATGCTGACGACCGCCACACAGGCGCACAGGCCTCTGCCTCCAGATGACATGTGGCCACTCTTAGCACTTTGCAGGGCACTGGACAGTGGGCTTGGGGTCTCCCAGTCAGCCTGGGATCCTGTCTGAGCCCAGAGCTGACTTGGGCAAGAGGCAAATCCACTTTCAATGTTGTCTCTCCACTTTCACTTCTCCGAAGAATTGTTAATAATTTTGCACCACCTTATATTTTTTGCAAGCTTTATAATTCATTTAACACTGTCACATGTGTTGCACATTAATATTTTGAAAATATTACACTGATAGTCTTTTTAAAACCTCTTCTCTTCCACAAAGACTGTCCTCCAGATGTCATTCTGTTTTCATGGAACCAGGGAAGGAAGGTCCACACATGCTCTGGGGAGAAGGAGACAGGCAGAGAAATGCCTCTCGGCCTGAAGAGGAAGAAAGCAGGGCCTCTGGCTGAAATGGAGGAGGAGGAGGAGCACGAAGTCAGCAAGCATCTTGGCTTCTGTTTCCCACTCAGTTCAAGTTGAAATGCCAGAAGCTAGGGGAGGGAACCAGAGAGGTTGTGGATAAAGCCAGATGCTTCAGGATGTGTGCTCCACCCCCCTCAGGACTCTGGGAGTGTTCATTCCCCATGTGGGCAGCCTCAGCCAGTGTGCGTGACCTCCAGCAGGAAGAGCTGGGGTAGTCAGCACTTAAGCCTCCCATAGCCATTGTGTGCTGTAGAAAGAACCAGAAACAGGCACCAGCCTTGGGACACAGAAAGTGACTGAGTTAGAGTGCAGCGCCTTCCAGTGCAGAGTCAGTCATAGACCTCAGTCTACACTCTTTCTTCATGGTTGTGCGGTGGCAGAAGCTGCCCAACACGGCCACTCTGAGAACAGGATATAGTCCTTGGCTGCCCGTGGTCTGGCCGTGTGAACTAGTTCTCAGAAGCAAACATGGAAGGAGTAGTCTTTACTACTCTGAACCTCCCACCTGTGGGGCTCCATGTTCTTTTTCCTTCTAATGGCCAAACGTCAACACTGTGGTTAAAGTTGGAAGCCAAGTGTTAAAGAAGCTGAGGTGACAGAGTGCCCACTGCTCAGTCTTCGAGCTGATTATTCACATGATTAACTGCATGTTAAATGTTAGAGTACATCATGGGACATGCCGGGCTGGACTAAGCACAAGCTGGAATCAAGATTGCCAGGAGAAATATCAGTAACCTCAGACACACAGATGACACCACCCTTACGGCAAAAAGCAAAGAACATCTAAAGAGCCTCTTGATGAAAGTGAAAGAGGAGAGTGAAAAAGTTGGCTTAAAACTCAACATTCAGAAAACTAAGATCGTGGCATCCGGTCCCATCACTTCCTGGCAAATAGTTGGGGAAACAATGAGACTATTTTTGGGGGCTCAAAAATCACTGCAGATGGTGACTGCAGCCATGAAATTAAAAGACGCTTGCTCCTTGGAAGAAAAGCTATGACCAACCTAGACAGCATATTAAAAAGCAGAGGCATTACTTTGTTGACAAAAGGCCATCTAGTCCACTGGTTTTTCCAGTAGTCATGCATGGATGTGATAGTTGGACTATAAAAAAGGTTGAGTGCAGAAGAATTGATGCTTCTGAACTGTGGTGTTGGAGAAGACTCTTGAGAGTCCCTTGGACTGCAAGGAGATCCAACCAGTCCATCCTAAAGGAAATCAGCCCTGAATATTCATTGGAAGGACTGATGCTGAAGCTGAAACCCCAATACTTTGGCCACCCAGTGCGAAGAACTGACTCATTGGAAAAGACCCTGATGCTGAGAAAGATTGAAGGCAGGAGGTGAAGGAGATGGCAGAGGATGAGATGGTTGGATGGTACCACCGACTCAATGGACATGAGTTTGAGCAAGCTCCAGGAGTTGGTGATGGACAGGGAAGCCTGGCATGCTGCAGTCCATGGGATGGCAGAGTCAGACACAATTGAGTGAATGAGCTGCATGTTAAAGACACCCTCTTCCTGATGGCCAGAGACTCACTTAGTTATCTGTTAATTCAGTTAAAAAGAAAATTTCATTGTTTTAAAGTGCTGGCATTGTGTGGTTTATTTGTAATAGTACCCAGCATTACCTTAACTAATACAATCAGGCACTAATCATGCCTTTTGGTCGCAAAGATGAACAAATAGCAGAGCTACACTCAAAGAACACAGCCTAATGAGGGGGACAAGCAGGTAAGTAAGCAGCTTTTTCTATAGTGCGTCAGGTATAGTGAAATTACTGTGAAGAGGGTGGTAGCAGGTTGCCCAAGTGGGAAATCTAACAGAACCGGGAGTTGCCAGCCTGGGAAGCAGCAAGGACGCTGGTGGAGGAGGTCCAAAGCACGCACGGGATTCAGCACGAAGCACCCAGGGTGCGAACAGCATGGGTGAATTTCACATGCTCCGCTCCAGATGAAAGAAGTCAGATTAAGGCTCAGTCTTCTGTAATGCCTCTAATGTGACACCTGCAGGAGGCAAATCACCAAACAGAGACTGATCAGTGTGGACCAGGGGCTAGGGATACAAGGAGGTGTTGACTACAAAGGACCATGAAGGAATTTTGGAAATGTTCCTACAAATGTTGATGGAAATGTTCTACATCTGATATTGATAGCGGTTACATGTCAGTATGTACTTGTCAAAGTTCAAAGAAATGTATACTTAAATGGGTGAATTTTATTTATTATAACTCAATTTTTAAAATGTTCTGCAAAAAGGAAAATTTCATGTCTTTTTTTAAAATAAAAAAGTAAAAAGTATACCATACAAACACTAATCAAAAGCAACCTGAATCAACTATTTTAATATCAAAGTAGACTTCAGAAAAGAGAATACTATCAGGTATAAAGTGAGATATTTCATAATGACAAATCATTTCATATAGAACATCCATCCTAGATATGTGTTCACCAAACAATGAAGCTTCAGAATATGTGCAGCAAAATCTAAAATAACTTAAATGACAAATAAATGTGGTACAAAAAAATTCTCCAACCATGAGAAACTTAAAAAATAAGAGAAATTAAACACACACTAAGCAGAGAAAGAAAAAATTAAAATAGCAGAAACCAGTGAAGTAGAAATAAAAGAGAAAGTTAACAAAATTCGACTCTTTGAAATGAGCAATAAAAGTAACAAACCGCTGGGGAACAGACAGGACAACACTGCAGATGCTGTACATAGAAGATTAACAAAGGACACTGTGGATGCTAAGACATTTGACTGCAAGTGGACAAACTGAAAAACATAAATTTCTAAAATTTGCTCAATGTATGACTTTGATAGCCCACTATCTATTAAAATTAGAGAAAATTGAATTCATGGTACAATGTTATAAAAAAGAAAAACCCCATTCCAGTCCCTAGTAAACTCTACCAACCATTGAAAAAAAAACCCATAAAAACCCTTCTACACAAACCCTTCCAGAAAAAGGAAGAGGAAAGAACACTTAACTACTGCTTTGTGAGAATAGCGTTGTCCTAACACCAGAAGCACATTGAAGCATCACTAGAAACTATAGAAAACAATATCTCTCATGGACATAAATAGAAAAGTCCTCACCAAAATGTAAGCAAAAGGAATAAGCAGTACATAAAAGGGAGAATTTGCTAGGACTGACTGGAGGCTTCCCGAGTTACGCAAGTTTGTTTCAACAGCCAAAGCTCAGGGAATGTAGTTCACCATATTGAGATACTAAAAGGAAAAACACAAAACACACAATAGAATGAAAAGGCACAGATAACATTGTTTTTCATAAAATTCAACATCAGTGCAATGTAGCTAATCATACATAGAAGGAAATTTTTGAAACACCTACAGCTAACACTCTACTGAGCAGTGATAGATAATTATTTTCCCTTTAATGTCAGGACTAAGGAAATGGCGACCCACTCCAGTGTTCTTGCCTGGAGAATCCCAGGGACAGGGGAGCCTGGTGGGCTGCCTGTCTATGGGGTCGCACAGAGTCCGACACGACTGAAGTGACTCAGCAGCAAGGCAATTTAATCACCATTGTTACCACTTCTATTCAGTATTGCATGGCGGCCCTTTCCAGAGCATTAAGGGGGAAAAAATTAACCCATACAGATTCAAAAGAAATGAGCAGAACTGACTTTTTTCACAAACAACCTAACCGTCTATCCATTGTTATTCAGTCACCAAGTTGTGTCTGACTCCCTGCTACCCCATGGACTGTAGCATGCCAGGCTTCCCGGTCCCTCACCATCTCCCAGAGTTTGCCCAAGTTCATGTCCATTGAATCAGTGATTCCATCCAACTATCTCATCCTCTGTCGTCCCCTTCTCCTTCTGCCTTCAATCTTTCCCAGCATCAGGGTCTTTTCCAATGAGCCGGCTCTTTGCATCAGGTGGCCAGAGTATTTGAGCTTCAGCTTCAGCATCAGTCCTTCCAAAGGGTATTCAGGGTTGATTTCCTTTAAGATGGACTGGTTTGATGTCCTTGCTTTCCGGGGGACTCTTAAGAGTCTTCTCTAGCACCACAGTTCGAAAGCATCAATTCTTCAGCACTCTGCCTTCTCTATTGTCCAGCTCTCACACCTGTATGTGACTACTGGGAAGACGATAGCCTTAATTATATGGACCTTTGTCAGCAAAGTGATGTCTTTACTTTTTAACACTCTGTCTGGGTTTGTCACAGCTTTTCTTCCCAGGAGCAGTTGTCTTCTAATCTCATGGCTGCAGTCACCATCAGCAGTGATCATAGAGACAAGATAAGGAAGTCTATCACTACTCACTCCTTTCCCCTTCTATTTGCCATGAAGTCATGGCACTGGATACCATGATCTTAGTTTCTTCAATATTGAATTTTAAGCTGTTTTTTCCCACTCTCCTCCTTTACTCTCTTCAAGAGGCTCTTTAGTTCTTCTTCACTTTCTGCCATTAGAGTGGTATCATCTGCATTATCTGAGGTTGTTGATATTTCTCCCAGCAATCTTGATTTCAGCTTGTAGTTCATCCAGCCCAACATTTCACATGATGTGCCCTGCATTGTGGTGAAGGGGCTCGCGTAACTCAGTGAAGCTATGAACCATGCCATGTAAGAGTTCTGACAAAACGTGATCCACGGGAATGGCAAATCGCTTCAGTGTGCTAGCCGTGAGGACCCCACGAGCTGTATATAAAAAATAAAAACTCTGTATCTAGTATATCTTAAAAAATCAATTTTAAAAGTTAATATAATTAAAAAGTAAGTTTAGGAATGTCTTAGGGTACAAGGTGAATATTCAAAAATTAATTGTGTATTTACATATTGCTGCTAAGTCACTTCAGTCATGTCTGACTCTGTGCGACCCCATAGACGCAGCCCACCAGGCTCCCCTGTCCCTGGGATTCTCCAGGCAAGAACACTGGAGTGGGTTGCCATGGCCTTCTCCAATGCATGAAAGTGAAAAGTGAAAGTGAAGTTGCTCAGTCGTGTCCGACTCTTAGTGACCCCATGGACTGCAGCCCACCAGGCTCCTCCGTCCATGGGATTTTGAAGGCAAGAGTACTGGAGTGGGGTGCCATTGCCTTCTCTGGTATTTACATACCAGCAATAAACAATTGGAAATTAAAATAGAAATGATAACATCAAATGTAATAGCATAGTAAAACATAAACTACACAAGGACAGGTTTAACGAAGTATAACAACATCCATGCACTGAAAACAGCAGACATTACTGAAAGAATTTAAAGAAGACTTAAATAAATAGAGATACCATGTCAATTCTTTGAAAGTCTTATTGTGAAAAAATGTCAGTTATCTTCAAAGTGATTTTAAGATTCAACAAGACTCCAATTAAAATTCTAAGAGACTGAGTATTTTGTATAATTTTATAAGTTGATTATAAAATTTCACATTAGTTTAAAAGATGTAGACAGCCAAAACAATTTTGACAATTTCAAATTTTGAGAACTTAAAATACATGACTTAAAAGTGCATAATAAAATTATACTAATCAAGACAATGAGATTTCAGTACAAGGATAGCTATACAGACCAAAATGGAGTCCAGAAGTAAATCCACAAAATTTATTTTTGACAAAGGAGCTAAGGTAATTTTACAGAGAAAAGATTATCTTTTTGACATATATTACTGAAAATATTGAATGTTTATATGGATAAAAACAATATTTACCTTTATTTCACACCATATAGTAAAAAAAAAAAAAATTGGAAATGCATCATAGATGTAAACTTTAACATAAAGCTGTACAACTTCTGCATGAAAAAGTAGGAGTAAATCTTTGTGACCTTTTTGGGGAAGATAAACTAGATATGATACCAAAAGAACAAATCATAACAGAGATAATTGATAATTGGGCTTTCTTCAAAATTAAAATACTTTACCCTTTCAAAGATACTCTTTAAAAATACTGAAAAGGCAAGGTTCAGACTGGGAGAAAAATATATCTGATAAAGCACTTGTATCCAGACTATATAAAGAACTCTCAAAAGTCATTAATAAGACATACAATCTGAGTCAAAATATTTGTGGAAGATTTGAACGGGCACTTTAACATAAAAAGATATTTGCATTAGAAAAATGAAGATGAAAATGAAAAACAGAAACAATTCCCTAAATAATAGAAAAGCTAAAGTGGAAAAGACCCCAAGCCGAGTATTGAAGAACCTGAACAAATGGGAACTCGCATATTTTGCTGTTGGGAATGCACAATGGTGTGCTTTAAAAAACAGTTTAACAATTTCTTACAAAATTGAAAGCACACTTACCATTTAACCCAGCAGTTCTACTCCAGGTTTTTACAAAGTCTCGTGTAAAAGTTCCACAGTAGCTTTTTTCACAGTTGCCAAAGCTGTAAACAGTTACATGTCTTTCACTTGGTAAATGGATAAGCAAAATATGGTGTATCTGTACAATGTTATATGATTAAGCAGTAAAAGGGAGTGAACTCAAAATAGATTAAGGATCTAAATGTAAGACCAGAAACTATAGAACTTTTAGAGGAAAACATAGGCAGAACATTCTCTGACATAAATCACAGCAAGATCCTCTATGACCCACCTCCCAGAGTAATGGAAATAAAAACAAAAATAAAGAAATGGGACCTAATTAAACTTAAAAGCTTTTGCACAATGAAGGAAGCTATAAGTAAGGTGAAAAGATAGCCTTCAGAATGGGAGAAAATAATAGCAAATGAAGCAACTGACAAATAATTAATCTCCAAAATATGCAAGCAGCTCATGCAGCTCAATACCAGAAAAATAAATGACCCAATCAAAAAACGGGCCAAAGTACCCAATAGACGTTTCTCCCAAGAAGACATACAGATGGCTAAGAAACACACGAAAAGATGCTCAACATCACTCATTATCAGAGAAATGCAGATCAAAACCATAAAGAGATGCCCTCTCACACTGGTCAGAATGCCTGCCATCAAAAGTCTACAAACAATAAATGCTGGAGAGGATGTGGAGAAAAGGGAACCTCCTACACTGGATATCTGTTTGGAAAGAAACTTTTTTTAAATATACCAAAGTTAACGCCAGATGAAAGATACAAATGCAAAGAATGAAACCATATAAATATCAGATGAAAACATGGGTCCATTTTCTCAGAGTCTGGAACTGAGGAAAGCCTTTGTAACTCTGTCTCTGAATCCAGAAACAAAGGCTGACACACGTGACTATAGACAAAAACAGTAACTTTCACATGGCAAACAAAGCAAAGCACCATAGACAATGTTAAAAGACAAACGACAAACTGGAAGAATGTACTTACAACTCACATCACAGATAAAGGGCTCACCTTTGGAAAATATAAAGAACTCTTTATATAGACCCACTAATCACACTTGTAGGATAAACCCTAAAGATGTTGCTGGTGTTTAGTCGCTGAGTTGTGTCTGACTCTTTGTGACCCCATGGACTGTGACTTGTCAGGCTCCTTTGTCCATGGGCTTCCCAAACAAGAATACTTGAGTGGGTTGCCATTCTGTTTCCAAAAATAAAAGGAAGAATAAGCAAAAAAGAAAAGAAAAACATAAAGAGATACAATTACCTAAATAATAGAATACCTACAGTGGAAAAGACTGGCAAAACTGAGTATTGAAGAGGATATGAACAAATGGGAGCTTGCATATTTTGCTGTTGGGAATGAACAATGGTGCAGTCACTTGGAAAAAAAGTTTAGGAACTTCTTACAAAATTGAAAGCACACTTACCATTTAACCCAGCAATTCTACTCCAGGTTTTTACAAAGTCTCATGTAAAAATTTCATAGTAGCTTTTTTCACAATTTCCAAACCCAGAAACAGCTAAAAGTCTTTCACTTGGTAAATGAATAAGCAGAATATAGTATATCTGTATAATGTTATATGGTTAAGCAATAAAAGGGAGTGAACTCATAAACACAGCAGTGTGAATGAATGAGTCTCAAAAGTACTGTTACATGAAAAAGAAAAAACAAAGACTACATAATGTATGATTCTAGTAATACGAAATTCTAGAAAAGGCAAAATTAGATCAGGAAGCAGATCCGTGGCTGCCTGAAGAAGGTGTGACGGTGAAAAGCAAGGACAGTTATAAGAGGTGGTGGGAACGGGCTCTATCTTGATGGTGCAGTGTTTACACGACTGTATACAGTTTGCAAAACTCATTGAATTTCATACTTCGTACAAGTGAATTTTTATGGCATTCACATGAAACAGCAATGCAACAGGTTATAAAAGAAAGAACATACACTCCTTGTAGGAAACAAGAGTATATATTTGATTCTCTTAAATGAAAATAATCTGAAAAATTTCTAATAATTTGATGCATAATCTTCTGGATGGCCAACAAAGGTCCGTCTAGTCAAAGCCATGGTCTTTGCAGTAGTCATGTATGGATGTGAGAGTTGGACCATGAAGAAGGCTGAGCACTGTAGAATTGATGCTTTTGAACTGTGGTGTTGAAGAAGACTCTTGAGAGTCCCTTGGACTGCATGGAGATCAAACCAGTCCATCCTAAAGGAAATCAATCCTGAATTGGAAGTACTGATGAGCTGAAGCTCCAATACTTTGGCTACCTAATGTGAAGAACTGACTCACTGGGAAAGACCCTGATGCCAGGAAAGATTGAAGGCAGGAGGAGAAGGGGACAACAAAAGTTGAGATGGTTGGATGGCATCACCGACTCGATGGATGTGAGTTTGAGCAAGCTCTGGGAGTTGGCGATGGACAAGGAGGCCTGGCGTGCTGCAGTCCATGGGGTCACAAAGAGCCGGACGTGACTGAGTGACTGAACAACAACAGAAATCTTCTGGATTGCTTTTCATCGACATATACTAAGTATATTGTTTCATGAACTTTTTCATGACTGCACGTTGTGAACATTTTTATGTGTCAGTAAATGCTTCGTGTACTGACTTTTAAAAGTTCAGTTTGTAAACAAGTATTTAACAAATCACCCATGTTTGAGTATTTGAGTAATTTTTCATTTCTCAGTGTTGAAGACTGTGTTATAGTTTCAAATACTCTGAGTTTAGTGCAGTAATTTTGGTCAGATTTAGCTTACAGTTTTATGAGCTTGATAATGGCTATGAACAGTTTGTCAGAGGAATGGAGAAAGTCCTGTTTGGGTCATGTGACTGACTCATGGATTTTGAAGTGTGAGTACAGACAACCATGGCTGTCAATGGAAGACACGTTTTTGGTTAATGAAGATTTTTATCTTCTTCTGTAGACCACTGTGTAGAAGTGACCACTTCAGCCCTGGCTTGTGAAGGCACCTCTAACAGAGAGAGGCCTTACTAACAGCTGACTCTTGAATACAAGCCAGTCTTGCTGGGGGATGAAGGTCCATAGAGTTACAAGTCCTCATCTTCAGCCCCACCCTTTACAGCTAGAAGATCACATTGTGATAAAAGGAACCAGGTTCTGCAGTGATGTTCAGGAGATTCTGAGTTTTATTCCTTGGTCTCTGGTCGCTACATGGTAACAACACCTGACATTTTTATGTCCGAGCTCACTAAGGACTTTCACATCCATTAGTTCATCTACTACTAGTTACAACCAACCCGTGAACAAATGAGGAGCCCAAAGCAGAAGTGAATGAGACTCATGCTCAGGTAACTAGTTCGTGGATGAAGGAACCAGGGTGAGCGCTGCAGATTTCTTATGTCAGATTCGGTAGTCCTCATTGTAAGCGTTCCCTGTGGGAATGGTTGCCCGTGGGGAGAATTCACCACCTTTCACCCTGAGGTGATGGTTACACGAATCTACGCTCTGGATAAAATGGCTTTGGGTGGTGTACACATGTGCCAATGGCAATTTCCTCATTTTGAAGATGTCTGTTACGATACATAGGACCTCTCTGTATCCTCTTTTCAACTTCTTACAAATCTAAAGTTATTTCAAAATTTTTTTGAAGTCAGTAACAAGTTGAATTACTGTGAAATGAAGAATAAATAAGAAACAATTCTTTTAAAATATCCAGCCATTCTATATCCAATTCAGGTTTCCCTCGTGGCTCAGTGGTAGAGAATCTGCCTTTCAATGCAGGAGTCCCAGGAGAGGTAGGTTTGATCCTTCACTTGAAAGATCTCCTGGAGAAGGAAATGGCAAGCCACTCCAGTGTTTTTGCCTGGATAATCCCATGGATGGAGGAGCCTGGTGGGCTACAGTCCATGGAGTCACAAAGACTCAGACATGGCTAAAGCCACTGAGCATGAACACACAGACATACACCCAAGTCAGGTGTCCAGAAACTCTAATCATTGTTCTTAGTTTCACTGAAAACTGTAAATCCTAAAGCAGTTCTATTCAAGGGAAAACATTTATTGATCACTATTTTGTTTCAAGATGGTTAATTTATTCAAATGATACTTTTAGGTACATTTATCTGCCTTTTATTCTAATTTAAGTTCAAGGAGTTTGTTTGGCATGAGGAGAGTACATCGTCCCATCTACCCTCGTGATAACCCCAAGATGTAGGTAACAGCCTTACCACCAGATTACAGGTGGATAGACTACTCATTTAAGGAAAAATTTCCACACCATTCCAGTTTTTACACAAATCTGGGGTGGTATCAGCGATTTCAATCTGATTTTATTCAAAGCCCATAATGTCTTTCAGGGAACCCACTCAGGCAATTTCAGTACTGGTGGCTCAGAGGAGCAAAGCGGTTGTTTTGGACTTGCGTTATCCGGAAGCCCTGACAAGCCAGGTCACATGCACAGCAGTGCAGCCATCAGCGGGGAGCTGCTCCTCCTCCCAGGGAAGGGGCAGTGTCGAGCTTGCCCTCGAGTAGAAGAGTAGACAGCAGTGAAGGTGAGCTTAGATCATTTTGTTCAACAAATTTGAGGAATCATGGCCTTTCTGGCAGCCAGGCAGGGACAAATAGGAAATTTGCACATAATCCTACAAACCAGTCAGCTTCTCAGAGGACAGAAGAGGAAACTTTTGGGCATGCAACCCAAGATTCTGAGGCGTTAGCTGCGGGACCCCAAATCCTTGGCTGTTCTTTGTTCTTGTCACAGGAGAGAAAGCAGTTGGCCCACACAGACGAGGTTCCTTCCCACAGAGCTGTAGCCTGCTTTGCCTGGGAGAACTTCAGACAAGACCCCATTTTCCCTGAGAGATTCAGTGTCTGCTTTGTCCCATGGTTGCCCTGTAAAATAAATCACAACACATAATTGTTCCACAGGATTCTCACATCTTGCATATTTTCAGATCATCTAGACAGCAAATCTGAAGGGAACCTGGAGTGGGTAGCCAGATACAGGCTCTACATTTACTTATTGAAAATAAAAAGGAAAAAGCCAGCTAATGTTTAACAATAGAGAAGAACCATGAAAAAACTTTTTTACTTGTTGAGTTTGCAAATGTCTTTATTGTAGTCTTTTCCTTTGACAAGAGGAATTAGCACTCAAATGTTAGCTGAGCCTCACTTCTGATAAAAGAAAAAAGCAAAACCCGTAAACTAGGCAAGTCAAAGTATGTTTTAATCTATCAAAACCCGAACTTTACTGAACAAGTGATTGCATTTGGCAATAAGAGGTAAAATCAAAAATGATTGATTTTTATCCTTAATTTACTGCTATAGACATTGATTTTCAACTGCAAGTTATGATTCTCATCATATAAACAATGAAAAATAAGTATTCCAGAAAAGCTGTGAAAAAAAATAAAGCTAGATGTGCACTCAACTGCAAGTACACATTCAAACACAATAGACCAACACAACATTGCCTGCAGGAGTTTGAAGTTCATGATTTAGAGATATCCATTGTAACTCAGACTGGAAATGAGACAGAATCTACTCTGGAAAAACAATGGTTCTCCTGAGATAATCATTAGCTCTGCAGAGAGTACGAAGTCAGATCAAAGACTCCCTTCCTGGAAAGGCTATGGTGAGTTCAGTGAAACTCTGGCAGCCTGATTTGAGAAAGAATGCTCTGTTCGCATTCTGGGGGACAACTAGAGCACCATTGCCTGTGAGCTATAGACCACAGCAGCTCCATTTCTGCTTAAATGGCCTGAACAAAACTCCCAGTGTACCTCAAGGTATCTTTTGGGCTCCAAGTATGTGTGACTGGCACAAAGAAGACTGGGTGATGACTGATCTTAAAAATATTGTAAGACATGGTAGGGCTACCAGAAACTTTTCCAAGTAAATCAACTTGAGCTTCATTGACCACATTTAATTTATTTTCTCTCTGTGTATTCGTGGCTAGAAAATTGAATACTCGTGGAATATTTGTTTCTATTTCATTTTTCCATGCCATCCTATTGTTTGCACCATTGTTTTCCCATACAGCCATAATGACTCTAATTTATGTCGGTGCTACCCGGTGAATAATTGGTCATGTGTTAGGAATAATGCACAAACTCTGTTTAGACTTGGATGATGAAAGAATCAGTGTGTAATATTTGATCCATGCATATGTGTTTTGTCTATACAAATCCAGTGTTATTACCAGTATGTTTTGGTAAATTATACTTCCTTTTTAAAAATTAAATAGTAAAAACAAAAGTGAATTGATGTGTTCTAAAGTTCAAATAGTATATCCTTCTTATCACGAAACATGCTCAGCCCTACCCAGCTAAACTTTTCTCTAACCCTCGTGGTGGCCTCAGGGCATTATCTTGGCTTCAGCTCCATCTCTGTATTATTCCTGGATGCCCATATTATTTGCCAACCAGTTTTTTCCCTCCAGATTTATGGCTGGCTTGTTTTCTTAATCCTTACCACATTTCTGAAATTCCACTCTCAAAATAGAGACACACAATGCTCTCAATCTGCTAATTTCTCGTGACTCATCTGGAGCCTCTTTCTCCTAGGAAATTGAGCCTCCATTTTATTTCTTTGGCTCTTTAAGAAGCTAGACCATTTTCTCCTAAGTATTCTAAGCTATCCAACATAACACAACAGTTTATAAATAGGATTAGTGGCCTCTTTGTAACATGGACATCACCAGATGGTCAACACCGAAATCAGATTGATTGTATTCTTTGCAGCCAAAGATGGAGAAGCTCTATACAGTCAGCAAAAACAAGACCAGGAGCTGACTGTGACTCAGATCATGAACTCCTCATTGCCAAATTCAGACTTAAATTGAAGAAAGTAGGGAAAACCACTAGACCATCCAGGTATGACCTAAATCAAATCCCTTATGATTATACAGTGGAAGTGAGAAATAGATTTAAGGGCCTAGATCTGATAGATAGAGTGCCTGATGAACTATGGAATGAGGTTTGTGACATTGTACAGGAGACAGGGATCAAGACCATCCCCTTGGAAAAGAAATGCAAAAAAGCAAAATGGCTGTCTGAGGAGGCCTTACAAATAGCTGTGAAAAGAAGAGAAGCCAAAAGCAAAGGAGAAAAGGAAAGATATAAGCATCTGAATGCAGAGTTCCAAAGAATAGCAAGAAGAGATAAGAAAGCCTTCCTCAGTGATCAATGCAAAGAAATAGAGGAAAACAACAGAATGGGAAAGACTAGAGATCTCTTCAAGAAAATTAGAAATACCAAGGGAACATTTCATGCAAAGATGGGCTCTATAAAGGACAGAAATGGTATGGACCTAACAGAAGCAGAAGATATTAAGAGGTGGCAAGAATACACAGAAGAACTGTACAAAAAAGATCTTCATGACCCAGATAATCACGATGGTGTGATCACTGACCTAGAGCCAGACATCTTGGAATGTGAAGTGAAGTGCACCTTAGAAAGCATCACTACAAACAAAGCTACTGGAGGTGATGGAATTCCAGTTGAACTCTTTCAAATCCTGAAAGATGATGCTGTGAAAGTGCTGCACTCAATATGCCAGCAAATTTGGAAAAGTCAGCAGTGGCCACAGGACTGGAAAAGGTCAGTTTTCATTCCAATCCCAAAGAAAGGCAATGCCAAAGAATGCTCAAACTACCGCACAATTGCACTCATCTCACACACTAGTAAAGTAATGCTCAAAATTCTCCAAGCCAGGCTTCAGCAATACGTGAACTGTGAACTTCCTGATGTTCAAGCTGGTTTTAGCAAAGGCAGAGGAACCAGAGATCAAATTGCCAACATCAGCTGGATCATCAAAAAAGCAAGAGAGTTCCAGAAAAACATCTATTTCTGCTTTATTGACTATGCCAAAGCCTTTGACTGTGTGGATCACAATAAACTGGAAAATTCTTCAAGAGATGGGAATACCAGACCACCTGACCTGCCTCTTGAGAAATTTGTATGCAGGTCAGGAAGCAACAGTTAGAACTGGACATGGAACAAGAGACTGGTTCCAAATAGGAAAAGGAGTATGTCAAGGCTGTATATTGTCACCCTGCTTATTTAACTTATATGCAGAGTACATCATGAGAAATGCTGGGCTGGAGGAAGCACAAGCTGGAATAAAGATTGCCAGGAGAAATATCAATAACCTCAGATATGCAGATGACACCACCCTTATGGCAGAAAGTGAAGAGGAACTAAAAAGCCTCTTGATGAAAGTGAAAGGGGGGAGTGAAAAAGTTGGCTTAAAGCTCAACACTCAGAAAACTAAGATCATGGCATCTGGTCCCATCACTTCATGGCAAATAGATGGGGAAACAGTCTCAGACTTTATTTTTGGGGGCTCCAAAATCACTGCAGATGGTGATTGCAGCCATAAAATTAAAAGATGCTTACTTCTTGGAAGGAAAGCTATGACCAACCCAGATAGCATATTCAAAAGCAGAGACATTACTTTGCCAACGAAGGTCCATCTAGTCAAGGTTATGGTTTTTCCTGTGATCATGTATGGATGTGAGAGTTGGACTGTGAAGAAAGCTGAGCACTGAAGAATTGAAGCTTTTGAACTGTGGTGTTGGAGAAGACTCTTGAGAGTCCCTTGGACTGCAAGGAGATACAACCAGTTCATTCTAAAGGAGATCAGTCCTGGGTGTTCTTTGGAAGGAATGATGCTAAAGCTGAAACTCCAGTACTTTGGCCACCTCATGCGAAGAGTTGACTCATTGGCAAAGACTCTGATGCTGGGAGGGATTGGGGGCAGGAGGAAAAGGGGACGACAAAGGATGAGCTGGCTGGATCGCATCACTGACTCGATGGACGTGAGTTTGAGTGAACTCTGGGAGTTGGTGATGGACAGGGAGGCCTGGCGTGCTGCAATTCATGAGGTCGCAGAGTTGGAGACCACTAAGCGACTGAACTGAACTGAACTGTAATGAATGTGATATTATTTGCAGACTTTATGCCCCAAGTTTTTGTCCCACTCTATTAGCAATGGTGGTAACCCCACCTCACTCCCCGCAGTTTATGTCCAGTCATTGAACTGACTCTTGCTAATGTTATCATTTTGCTAAATGATGCTAACAATGACCTCCCTTTTGGTAAATCCACTAGGCACCCTGTTGTCCCCAGCTGTTACTCAGCCTGTCAGCAAGGTTCATTACAGTTGGCCACTCTGTCCTTTTATATTTTCTCTCCACTTAAAGCACTTTCTTCTCAACAACATGATCTTTGGGGATTTCCTCTGGCCTCACTGGCTATGCCATCTCAGTATCCTTGCCTAGATTCTTCTCCTCCACAGTGGTTAGAGAGCACCAGAGTGTGTCATGTCTTCCCTGCCTGCAGGGTGTCTCCAGGAATTCTCATCCAAGGGCATGGTATCAAGTGACATGCAAGTATTTACTAACTCTGTGACTCCACCTCGTCTGACAGCCTACATGGCTTGACCACTGGACGTGTATCAGATTCCCAGTGTGGCCCGTCCTAGGGAGAGTGCTCACTCCCTCCACAGGCTGCTCTTCTTCCTGGTCCCCTGGCAATTCTTGGTGCCACCATCCTCTAAGTTCCTTGACCTAGAAATATGGAAATTATCCTTGGTTCCTATTCTCATCCTACCTGGCATTCAATCTTGCAGCAAATTCTATCATCTCTACTTGCAGACACACCGCTGGTCCTTCCACCCAACTCACCTCCCCTACTGGCCTGGGCCACGACCCCCAGCTCACCTTGATCATTCAAAGTCTTCAAGGCGTCTTCCTGTACCTACGATTGCTACTTAATCTTGTTTTCTACAATACAAAGTGACCTTCTGAAAACACAAGATAGAAGTCAAACAACTAGATTCTTTGTTCCCGAACCCAAACAACAGCCTAAGTGAGCCGTTTGCCTGTTTCTGCAGTGGAAACACAAGTGCCTCCCACCGCCTGACACAGACCTCTGTGCTCTGCTTGTTCTTTTCAGCCATTTTGACCACTTTGCTGTAAAGTTGGGTACCACCACCTGGCCCCTGCCATTCTGGAGTCCTGTAATCCTAAATGATACAAGAAAACCCAGTTCAGCTTCATCTCATACTGTCAATCCCAGACTTCAGTATTCACACCACATTACCATATGATGCCAACATCTCTTTATCAATAGACTTGTTAGCCTTGTTGAAGGGGACACTCTCCATGGTATCTCAAAGGAGTATATTGGTATCACTCATTAAATCTGCTTTAATATTCCCACCTCTCCAAAACCATGGTCTTTCCTCAACACTTGAGCAAGGTAGATCTGCCATCTCTGCTCTTTCCTGGAGGATGTCAGTGCTCTGGGAGCCACCCTAGCAACACTCAAGAACCAGCCACAGGGGTTCTTGGCTGGGTTGCTAGTTCCTAAGCCAATCACTTTCTGTTTTTCAAGTCTTCCAAGCAGTTAACAAAAGCCAACTCTGTCCATCATCATTTCCCTTATGTTCCTAAATCGTCTAACTCCCAGAGCCCAACAAGGCCTGTGTTCCAACTGCTTCCATTCCAGTTACCAAGGAAGAGTCCTAGTGGGGGTGTTCGTGCATGGCCTCTGCTAGCAGCTCAGCTGGTAAACAATCCACCTGCAGTGCGGGAGACCCCGGTTTGATTCCTGGGTTGGGAAGATCCCCTGGAAAAGGGATAGGCTACCTAATCCAGTATTCTTGGGCTTCCCTGGTGGCTCAGCTGGTAAAGAATCCTCCTACAATGCAGGAGACCTGGGTTCTATCCCTGGAGAAAGGAAAGGCACCCACTCCAGTATTCTGGCCTGGAGAATCCCATGGACTGTATAGTCTGTGGGATCGCAAAGAGTCAGACACGACTGAGCCACTTTCACTTACTCTGCTCTCAATGGGGTCCTCATTGCTGTTAGACCTGGCTCCCAAATCTCCCATTTTAAGGGCCCATTTTAGTCTGCACTCTCTCAAAACAGAACAAAAGGCAAGATTTTATGTGCACACTATTTACCTCGGAAGTGACTTCAGAAGCAGAAATGAAAGACCAAGGAAAGTGAAGCGGGAAAACAGGGATCGTTCACACGAGAAGGCAGTGTCTGTTGGTCACCAGGACTTTCTGCAGCGCATATAAAATGCCGTCCAAAACCATCTGCTGAAGAGGTGAAGGCAAAGGGCATCCGCTCCGGGCCTTTCCCACTCGCACTGGCAGGGAGACGGCCTCCCTGCACTTACAGCTTGTGTGTGCCTGAATTCAGGGCAGGCGTCAAGAAGCCTCAAGGGGAAAAGTGTAGCTCAAGCCTGAGATGAGGCACAGGCATCACCAGGTGGGCAGCTCTAAGGTGGGGCTGGGGGGTGAGGTCTGTCTGAGGGACAGCCAGGCCTGGGCAAAGTCAGTCCACCAGCAGAGAGAGGGATATCAGATCCTTTCTGCTATGACACTTCAGACAGTCGCTAAAGTGCCCTGGCTCTCCCTCAGCTTATTCATTTGTAAATCGTGAAATGTGGGCTAAATTTGTGGCTCCAAAACCTATCTTTAGAACACAGCTACATCGGGAATTCCTAAAGTCACATGAATTTGGGCCCCAGAAATCCTGTTTCAGGGAGTCCTGGCTACAGTACAAGAAATCATGTTTCATAAACCTCTGGGGTGATTCCAATGTAGTTAGTCTCTACACCCACTTCTAGAGTCCTTTTTCATTCTGTGACTTGGTGGATTATTTAGCCATTGGATAAATGATGTTGGAATTTCAAGATAAATATAGCATGGAATTATTTAATTTACAGATTTGCATTTGGATGAGTTTACACAAAAGAAGCAATAAGTTTGTAACATAAGACAATATCCAACCAGATGTTGCAGATCACACAACTTTCACCTGTGGAGGTGGTTTTTTAGCAATAATCAAATTGTTCTCTTCATTCTTTTTTACCCAGTGTAATAAATACTTGCTAAACATATTCTATCTAGTAGATTGTACTATTTGTTGATAGTGATCTGGTGCTATTATAAAAAGACAAATAAGACATTGTCCTCGTATGAAAGAAGTGTGTTACAATGTGACAGATAAAGAATTAAGGCAGAATGAAATGTCATGGTCAGGGGGTGGGGGAGAGACAAAGCCTGTAGATTTTTCCAAGAAGGAAACAATTACATTTTGCCAAATGAAGAATGCAAGATTTTTTGGCTATAGTTTATTAATCTCTCCAGCTATGTTCAGCAACCAAGGACAGCATAGAAGAAAGCAGAATTTGAGGAAGATGGACATGGAAGTAAAGACAGTGAGGGGTCCTCAGGGCCCCCAAGAACATCGCTGCACTGAGTTGGAGGCCAGTGAAGCCAGAGTCAGAGGACGTGGACTGCCCTGGAGAGATGAAGAAACAAGGCATCATCACGCGGGGAAGTGAGCACAAGTTCAAGGTACACTGAGAGACAGACTTCAACAAAGTTCTGGGTGTGAATGAGGAATTTACAGTTCGCAAGCTTGAATGGTTGGCAGCTTCAAATAATGCGTGTGGTCTGAAGGTTGCCCTAGACCACAGTCGAGGCTGCCTGAGCGGCAGGAGCAGTCCTACTGATGTGGGCCTGACAGGTGTGACTTCAGGAGGGTGCACGCCCGGCCAACCAGACACGGGCTTCAGGACAAAGAGGCTTCTCGTCCTCAGTTTATCTCACGATACCATTAAGATGCAGGCTATGGGTTGAAAGTCAAGGACAACCTCTGACACCAGGACTGAGACGTTTCTAATCTTCAGTGGCAGAAGCATTGAGTGCAGTTCATTTGTTTGCTCTATGTAACTGTACTGGCTTCATGACCCCACACTCCCAGTGGCCCTTAGGATGCTGCCACGCCAGTAACTCGCAGCTCAGGGACCTCCAGACGGGTGGGCTTGCTCACTCATTCAGCCCCAGGGCCCTGGACCGAGCGTGACTGCTGGTCTTTCGCACCCTGACACACACCTCCTTTCCTCCGGAGATCTGGGTTTTGGGACGGGTCAGTGCAGACTCTGCTGCAGGCATGCACACTTGGCTTCTGTTTCAGAGCGCCCAGATCAACTTGGTGACCCTGAGGGACCCAAAAAGTGTCTGTTAATCAGTTGGCAATTAGCAGCCCTGACCCTGATGAACAGCAGAGGGTGGCCAGGCTGTTCCGGGAAGCCTGGCCTCTGTTTGGAACACTTGAGATCACAAATGCTCTCCATGTGCAAGCCCTCCAGCTCACTCAATCACTGGAGACTAACTGCCCTCAAACTGTCACTCCTTTTCCGGAATCATCAATTTTCTTGGAAAAAATAATTAGACCCATAAGAAGGAAAAAAGAAAAGAAAACAGTATGAAAGGCAAGATAAGCCAAAATGAGCAAAATGTTTCCAGTCAAAGAGAAGGGAAAGTAAGACTTGTCAGCAACCCCTCAAAAATAATATGATTATGTTTTATTGCCCCTTCTTTTTTTCCTGGCATTTCTGATGTAAATATTTTGTATACATTAGAGAAGTTGTAAAAAAAAATTATTTCAGAGTGCTGTAGCTTCCTACTGGGGACAATGTAAGTCTAATCTTGCCAGGAGGCAACAGACAAATCACTACACACACTCCAAGCTTTCTGTGATGCTTAAAAATAGATGCTGAAAAAAGTTTCTGAATGCTTCTTCTCAGGAACATAAGAAATGTTGAAATCATTATGTGATCATTCAAAATATAGGCTGCCATGTAATCCAAGTTAATAGAATTTGCTATGTTTATTTTGCTTTTAAGGCATAACCAGCATAAACAGATTCTGCTCTAATGGCTTGGTGTTGCTATACATAACAGGCATAAATAGGGATTTTGGAAACCGTATGTTTTCACTTGATTGAAACCAAGGAAGAGATGTAAATGTGAAAATGAACTAAATAAAAAATGAGATTGACCTCTTCATGAAAAAAAGATGTATATGTTTGTGAATTTAAAAATGAGCCCTCAAAGACAGATTATTAAAGACTTTCATATTTATCATTATCTTCTGGATAATAAACCTGGAATTAAATTTAACTCCTATAACATAGAAACTTACCATAAAGGAAAGGCATTAATAAGAAAAATAATATCACACAAAATACCTCAGATAAATGAGTTTGATGGTTGCAGATTATAGCTTGTGTTGAGGCTGTTTTGTCTTAGAAATCTGTCAAGCTTTCTCTACTCAAAACACACTGCTGAGGTGGGGAAAGCTCTAGATTCTGTGCTTTGGGAAGTATTCCATTCAAGGGGAAGGAGTGAGTCTCCTGTGTGCTCTGCACATTGAGGGCTGGGGGAAACCTGCCTGTCACATTTCCTGAGTATCAGCAATGCACACGTTCGATATTTTTGACAGACACCAGACACCACGTGAGAAACCTGGAAGGGACGTCCCCACAGAGCCTGGCATCCGCGAGTTCACCTTATGATGAAAGGCGGAAGTGTCTGCAGGTAAAGGGATCAAGGCGCTGACAAGTGGCAGATATGGAGAAGAGAGACAGAAGATTTGGGGTCAAACAGCAGGGAGGAGAAGAGCCCTGAGACAACAGAAGCTGCCGCTCTGAGTCCTGTGAGCTCCGCTGGACTCAGGGACTTGAGTCAAATGAAAGATGGGTCTGGTGAGTTTTGTTTTGAAAAGCCAGATCTAAAGTTTCAATCCCTGCTCGCACTGATGAACTAGGTTATGCATATTTTTATATTGTCAACAGTTTCAAGTAATAAAAAATTTAAAAATACTTGCAGGAACCATTGACTGAGCACTCATTCTGTGCTTTACGTCAGCTTTAAAATCTGTTCTCCCAACAATCACGTTATCACATTTTGTATGGAGAACTGAGGGCTAAGAGAGAAGGAATACCTTGTCCAGTGTCGTGCAGGAATATTAATACCAAAATTGAGTTTGAACCCAGTTCTTCTCAACTCTGAAGAGCACATAATTAAATGTGACAATATGCCAAATTATTTCAGTTCAAAGATTAGAATATAATGCTATTTTTGGTCCTAAATTCAACCTGATTCAAGTCTCCAGCAATTTATTCAGAATGACTGTATTTCAGGTGTATACATTATACTCACACACACACACACACACACACACACACACACACACAGCAGAAGCCTAACTGCTCATCTTCTGATATCTGCCTACACTCTTGTAATTGAGCAAAATATCTACAATCTGATTTTTAAAAATAAAGAAAATCTCACAGAAGGAAAAAAAATGATCATTTTCCATATAAAATTTGATACAGTTAGGTTTACTCCAGGGGGTGGTAAAGGAAGACGTCTTGTTCTTTCTGTAAATTGCTTTCCAGTGTTCAGGCATCCTGCCTGCAGCTTACCCTTCAGATAACACCTCTCAGATCTTTATCTGTCATAGTATTATTATGGCATTCCTTATTTATAATCAATTAGGGGAAAATGTAAAGAATGATATGCTTCAAATGTTTTTTGATGTAGCGCCAAATCTTCACGTATGTTCCTGGCAGATTAGTCCTCTCTGCAGAAGGGTATCAGCAAACGGGACTTCCCCGTGTGACATATGCAGTCACGCTCCACTTTCCTGCTAACTAAAAGAGACTAAACCACGACTTTTTTGCCTCACACTACCAAATCTACAATTGAGAACAGAAGCACTCTTATTTTCTGATGCTGCTTTCAAGAAATCGGGGGCCTTGAAGAGAGTTCATTCAAGGCTGAAAAGTCTTTCTCAGCTGTGAGATGGGACTGTCACTCCCTACAGAATTGCCGTGCCATCTCAAATTCTTGCAAGGAGTTGTGTCCCCTAAATCTGCCACCAAGGTCACAGAATCTCTTCATTCTTACAAAGAAAATGTAAATGGTACAGGAAAATGATAAATCTATTACTCCATGAATGTGTCCTCACCATTAAGGCACAGAGTTGCTTCCGACTCAACCGCCCTAGTGCGCCCCTCCTCCAGAACTAACAGTTCATTTTGGTAGGCCAGCTGAGCCCACGTGGCCATTCACCAGCTACCAACAGTTGTCTATGTATGTGGAAGCTACAATGTCTGATAATTATTGCCGGAATTCTTGGTAGAAAATTTAACATGCCTAGACATTTATGAGAAAAATATGTATCAATAAATTCAGATACAAAAGGCCTAAAGAGATGCTTCCCAAAAGTAGACACACAAATTGCAAATAGGTCTATGAGAAGATGCTCAACATCATTAGTCATCAAGGAAATACAAATTAAATCCATGAGATTCAACTTTTACATGCTTTAAATTGCCTAAAATAAAAAAGGCAATACAAGTCTTGTGAGAATATGGACCACCTGGAACTCTCATGCACTGCTGATGTAAAACTGTGCCACTATTTAGCAAAACAGTTTAGCAGTTTCTTTAAAAGTTAACATACTCCTCAGTTCAGTTCAGTCACTCAGTCGTGTCTGACTCTTTGCGACCCCATAGACTGCAGCATGCCAGGCTTCCCTGTCCATCACCAACTCCCAGAGTTTACGCACACACATGTCCATCAAGTTGGTGATGCCATCCAACCATCACATTCTCTGTCATCCCCTTCTCCTCCTGCCTTCAATCTTGCCCAGCATCAGAGTCTTTTCAAATGAGTCAGTTCTTCGCATCAGGTGGCCAAAGGATTGGAGCTTCAGCTTCAGCATCAGTCCTTCCAATGAATACTCAGGACTCATTTCCTTTAGGAGGGACTGGTTCGATCTCCTTGCAGTCCAAGGGACTCTCAAGAGTCTTCTCCAACACCACAGTTCAAAAGCATCAATTCTTCGGCCCTCAGCTTTCTTTATAGTCCAACTCTCACATCCATACATGACTACTGGAAAAACCATAGCCTTGACTAGATTGACCTTTGTCAGGAAAGCAATGTCTCTGCTTTTTAATATGCTGTCTGGGTCAGTCATAGCTTTTCTTCCAAGGAGCAAGTGTCTTTTAATTCCATGGCTGCAGTTAGCATCTGCAGTGATTTTGGAGGCTCCCCCCCATCTTCCCGCCAAATGAAGTCTCTCTCTGTTTCCATTGTTTCCTACTATACAGCAGAAACATTCCACTCCTGGATTTTTAATCATATATATATATATATATATATGTCATACATGACTGCTCATTGCAGGATTTTTATTTTTGTTTTTGGCAATAGCTCCAAACTAGAAGCAATCCAAAAGCCTGTAAACAGGTGAATGGGAAGCAAATTGCTTTAATTCATATAGTGGAATGCTACCCAGCAATAAAAAGGAGTGAATCATTGATATATGGTACCACATGGATAAATCTCAAAAACCACTAAGCTGAATGAAAAAAGTGAAGCAAAATGAGTACATACTGCATCGTTCACTTACAAAACATCTATAAAATGCAAATTATGACTCCCCTAGAGGATGTTTATGGAGGACAGTGTTCCTAAGACTTATGCAGAACCAAGAGAATGCCCAAACACTCTAACATGTAGCATGCAGAAAAGGCATTTGTTGAAATTTAAGGCCCATTCCTTATTTGTAAAGCATATTTTAAACAACTCTAATTTCACCATCCCAAATATTACTCATCTTTCAAGCTCCAATCAAGCCTGGAATTCTTTTCTAATCCTTTCTTTAAGACAGGGAGTGAGCAATTGCTGACCAGTTGCATGACTACTTCCATTTGGCCGTCTCCCCAGAACTGATGCTCACACCAAGGAGTGGTCCTGACTCCAAGGCCATGGCCTGTCAATCCAACCTGACTGGGACCAAATTCCAGTGTCCTCAGCATCCCTGAACACTGGAGTCTGCTCTGTGCTGCCTCTCATGGCTGTTCTCTCAGGGCCCCATGCGTCCGCTGCTCTGAGTAAGCCAATGGCACACGAAAACCACACAGACTTTTGGACTCCTTTCCCTGCAGCTCTGTGCTCTCCCTTCCCTAAATCACAGCCACTTAGCACTGAGTTCTGGCCTCCATTTTTCTGTCCAGAGAGCCTGTGGTCTCCATGTGGGCTCCAACCCCTGTGCTAGAGTCTGGAAGATGCTCTCAGGGAGAAGCAAGGATGAATGTGAGGCTCACATGTGTGCTTCTTTTATCTCAGGGATCACAGCCTGTGTTTGTTGTCAAAAGCCTGCAAAGAGCAGCTTTGAATATTTTATTCAGCTTTTTCACTTGCCAGTGGCAGGATAATAAGCCCAATAGCATCCATTCCATCATGGGCAGAGCATAGTGAGATCTTTTATGTTGAGAATATTACACTTGAAAACTAGCTGTAGAAATAATTTCTGTCTTAGGAGGACACTGTTTTCTCTCTCAGGGGTATTTTCTGGTTTGTTCAGCCATATGTCAGGTTTCCAGGGCTGAGATGGGTCACAGCTGGGTGGTGGTAACCACTGCAGTCAGCTAGTTACTTCCAGTCCCCCTTGTTTCTGCAGGACTGATGCTGTAACCCTCTGGGCCCTGGACATCAGTGCCCCCTCCTGTTGGGGGCCAGCGTGAGGCACTCCACCAGTGGCAAAGGTCATGAGGAAGGAGGCTCGACATACGCAAAGGCGGGATCGAGCCTCAGGAGTCCCCCTGGAAATCCTCGAGCATCTACCCCCATAACCAGAGCCTGCCTACTTTACTACTTTGTGCTCTCACCTACACTGACTTTATGGGGGGCTGTCCCCCACCACCTCTTTCAGAGAAAGAGTTAACTTAGAGCTCCAGTTAATAATAATTCCTGGGTGTGACAGGAGGGTTTCAACCTACAAACTCCTCTGAAGGTTCTCTAGCCTGCCTGACAGGCTTGTTCGGCCACATGTGATTGCTCACAGCCTCCCAACCGTGAGAGGCACGAGATGCTTTAAACCTTCTAAAAACAGGTTCTTTAGAGAATTTAGAAAACTATTAGTATAAGTATAATGGGCTGATTAGAAATTAGTATAATGGGCTGATTAGAAATTGTGTTGGTGAAGGGTTTTTCATTTGTTGAGCCAATGTTTGCTGCTAAGTCTCCATATCCCCTGCCCTTACACACATTAATGAATATATACAAGAAATAAGTATTAACCTTTGATATAAATCATGTTAGACCTTAGGCTAAGTAAATTCTTTCCTTAACTAAAACCCACTACACCCTCACCCTGTAGGAATGTAACTTCATTTGGGTGGCGTCTGTTTTAAGAATAATCACCCCTGGAGAAATAAGTGTTGACTGATCGCTATCACAGGGAGAGGGTCATAAATTGTCAGCAGGCCCCCTGGCCAGAGATGATGTAACACTCCTAATACCTCTGTATGCATTTGTATGAAGCACCTGACTTTGATTAAAGTCAGGACTGCTGACCCCGCGTGACTTTTGTATAACATCTCAGTGTATAAAAACAGACTCTGGAAAATAAAGAATTGGGATCAGTTCCTCGAAATACTGGTCTCCCCATGTCTCTCTCTCTCTCAAACTCTGGCTGAGTCTCCATCTGGAGTGTGGAGCCCGCCAAGCTTACTAACTTTGCCTGGGCTTCTAAGATCCGACCAGGGAGGCCTCAGTGTCTCCTTTCCTTCGGGAGAACGGAAGGACACCTGCGGCCTATATAAGTGGTGCAAGCTTCTTGTCTTGAAGTTTTATTGATTTCCTGCGTAAACCAAGCTACTCAGCCTCTTTTCTTCACTGAATTTTCCTACTGAGCTATCCTTATTCTATTACTCTTTATATCTCTAATTAATATTTAATTAAAGCCAGTGTATCCAGTGAATTTGCTGAAGCTGTCTCCCCTTCGAATACCCTGGATCAGCCGGGGCTGGACCTTGGCAGCCTCCAGCCCAGGGGCTCAGCCCACAGGCTGTCCCAGGGGAAGAAAGGCCCCAGAGCCTGGGCACTTCTCATGATTCCACCCTCTCAGGGAAGTTGTGTATACCAACCTACATGTACATCAAATGTGTACATTGATTCAGCTTTTCTACTCATCTTCAGCAGGGGGTTGTCACGTGATCTAGACCAGGGGTTGGCAACCTTCCTGTGAATGGCCAGATGGTGCACATCTGAGCCAGTGGGGCACACTCTCCACCATGCCCCTCGACTGTACCATGCAGCACCAACGCGGCACAGAAATGCATGAGTGCAGCTGTGCTCCAACAGACCTTTCACGTGCATTCAGGCACGGGCTGGAGGCCAGTTTTCCCTTATGCAGGTGGTTGTTACCGAGGTCCCACTTTTTTGCCTTGTTTGTTGGTATGGTCTCCTTGTCTATGATTAGTTGAGAAATGAACCATGTTTCCTATTTCTCTGGCATCTTCTTTAAGCTGAAGGGGGACACATGCCATCTGTCTTATGAACACTGTTAACTGTTCGGGAAGATGGGAGGGTACAGGTGTCCAGTTGTGGCTAGAATCTGAACTGAGAAAAGTGCTGTGTGATGGGAAATCAAGTTTTAAATGATCAAGCCAAAATCTTTTTCAAGGTTTTGAAAACTCAGGGATTAAAGCTCTCAAGGAGTAATCCTGTTCTTTAGATTTGAACTGATTAAATTCAAGAAGGAAGAGTGGGCATTAAAATGTACTATAAAGGTTTCTTATCAGAAGGTTTGAAACACATGCAGTCATACATTTACCTTCAGTTGTTTGTAGTTTACTGGTTTAGGAGTTATCAGTTCTAATCAGATATCAATTGCATATCTAAAGACTGAAATGCTTTCAGAACTACTTCATAAGTGTGAATAATGTCCTTCCTTCCTTCCTTGGATAAATCCAGTGGTTAAAATACATTCAGACTACAAAATTGGATAGAAAAGATACTGTTAGTGCTGTTTATAAAGTGAAAGAGCACTAATGTGCAATGTTTTGAAATGGGACCTGATAAAATGGGTAAAATTGATATCTCTTTGAATCCAAAAAACATTTACAAGATTTAAAAGCATTGAGCTAGCTTGGTATTGAAATATTTATCTAAATAAAAAGAGCTACAATACAGTGAAAGTTCTTGAATTAATATGAATCATTTTTTCTTGTCATCATAGTGATGAGGCAGAACATGGCTTGAAACCTAAATGCAGTTTCAAACTTTAAATCCTTGCCATTTACCTTAATTTGTTTTTACTTAGTTTTGCTACTTCTACTTTGTAGCTTAAAATAAGGCTGTTAAAAATGTTAGAAGTGTTGGTTTTAATGTTCCTTGTTTTTGGCTATGAAAATGGAAAATATTGGAATAAAGTAATATCCAGCATTAGAGTTTGAGTGAACACTCTGACACATGGATGTAATCTTTCTGCAAAACAGTTTGTTTGGGCATAGCAAACGTCTTGGAAAAATAATCATAGGCTCTTTAATCCAAATTTATTATTTCTAGGCATATATCCTAAGGAAACATCAAGGAAATTTAGTTTAAATAATAATAATATTATACAACCACAACATTATACCGTGGAAGTGTGCTTATTAACCTGAACAGGCCTTGTGTGCATTAGTTCACTCTACATCACCCTGTGTTTTTATTATTAGAAACAGAAATGAGAAATCAGTTAGATGTCCAGACTCCCTTGCAGCTAGGGATCCACATATAACCTAAGGTCTGCCAAGAAAGTCCACCCATCTCCAACTGGATGTGGGAGGGAGTGATGGGAAGGGACACAATGAAATGTCAGCAGTGTTGACACTTGCTTGTCCCTGAATCCATGTGGCTGGCTGGCTTCACAGGCAGCTTACAGAGTAAGGGCAAGATCATCTCCATTCCAACTGCAGGATGCTCAGTGTCCAGGAAACACGTGGTAATCCACATAGCCTGCAATTCTTTTGATTGAAGTCAACACCAGATTCCATCAGCACAGCGGATAACAGAATTACAGCATTGCACCTCCAGGGAGGCTGCACCAGTGACTCAGTCAGGACGTAGAAAGTGGAGAACTGATCAGCTGTGCCCCACAGGCCTCAGTCATATGAACAGTTCCGAGTCATCAGCTGGTGACAGCTTTCTCTTCAAGTTTGCAAAGTGGAGTCAAAGTTTAAACCAGAGCAGGAGGAGGGTGGGGCAGTGCTCAGGAGAGGAAGACTCTTCATGACAGACTCTAGTCACCAGCAAGCGACCTGACAGCTCCCCACCTGCTGCAGCACACGATGCAAACCCTCTGCCTAGGCACCCAGCCCACATGTGCCCGAGTGTGCATGTGCATGCACTCATGTGTGCGTGTGTGGGTTTGTGCACATGCACCCAGACTCAATTTGAGAAATGGTTTCCAACATTAAACTGTTATAAATCTGGCCAGAGTTTCAGTTAATGATTTTTCTCTAGACGGACTTTCTGATATCTGACCATTTCTCAGAGTATCACCTTCTTTACTGGGAAATAATGCAGTATGGAGGTATTTCCTCTTCATTACAAAAACTGGATTTTTAAAAATAATAATACTATATATAAAACAGATAACTAGTAAGGACCTACTGTAAAGCACAGGGAACTCTACTTAATATTCTGTAATGGCTTATATGGGGAAAGAATCTAAAAATTAGTGGATATATGTATGTTGTTGTTGTTCAGTTGCTAAACTGTGTCCGACTCTTTGTGACCTCGTGGACTGCAGCATGCCAGGCCTCCTTATCCATCACCATCTCCTGGAGCTTGCTCAAACTCATGTCCATTGAGTCGGTGATTCCATCCAACCATCTCATCCTCTGTCATCCCCTTCTCCTCTGGCCTTCAATCTTTCCCAGCATCAAGGTCTTTTCTAGAGTCAGCTCTTTGTATCAGGTGGCCAAAGTATTGGAGCTTCAGCATCATTGCTTCCAATGAATATTCAGGATTGATTTCCTTTAGGATTGATTGGTTTAATCTCCTTGCAATCCAAGGGACTCACAAGAGTCTTCTCTAACACCACAGTTCAAAGGCATTGATTTTTCAGCACTCAGCCTTCTTTATAGTCCAACTCTTACATCCATACATGACTACTGGAAAGATCATAGCTTTGACTATACAGACCTTTGTTGGCAAAGTGATATGTGTGCTTTTTAATACACTAAGTTGGTCATAGCTTTTCTTCCAAGGAGCAAGCATCTTTTAATTTCATGGCTGCAGTCACTGACTGCAGTGATTTTTGAGCCCAAGAAAATAAAATATGTTATATCGTCCACTTTTCTCCCTTCTATTTGCCATGAAGTGATGGGACTGGCTGCCATGATCATCCTTTTTTTTAATGTTGAGTTTCAAGCAAACTTTTTCACTCTCCTCTTCCATGCTCATTAAGATGTTCTTCAGTTCCTCTTCACTTTCTGGCATTAGAGTGATATCATTTGCATATCTGAAGTTGTTGACATTTCTCATGGCAATCTTAATTCCAGCTTATGGTTCATCCAGTCCAACATTTTGCATGATGTACTCTGCATATAAGTTACACAAGCAGGTGTATGTACATATATAACTGATTCACTGTGCTGTACAGCAGAAAGTAACCCAGTAGTGTGAACCTACTACACTACAATAAAAAGTTAAAATAATAATAATATTTAACAGTTGTCCAGTGGATCCTTTGTGTCTGAAGATGTTCCAAGTGCATACCTAGTAATTTCTTCAAAATTAATAACAGCCTTGAAGTAAGTAGCATTATTACTACCTTTCCAGATGAGAAGTGCCTTGCCTGAGGCCCCAGACTTACTAAAAGGCAGGGCTAGTTTCCTCCCATAGCTGGAAGGTGCACTCCTCACTGTGACTGTGCCCAAGCGGGACATAAAGGAAGCCTCCTACACCCCACATTTCCTTGTAGAGCTGTTTCCACCCCCAAGGCCCAGACAGCCTTTCTCACAAGTGCTTCCGACACATCCTGAGAACAGCTCCAATTGGAGCCAGTTCCCCTCTTCCTTTCTAGGTGGGACAAGGGAACGCCCCCACCTCCCAGGCCTTCCTATCCCCAGGTCATTGGACTCCACTCCTCTGACTCCAGGTAACCCTGACCTGGTAGATGTCAGGCCGCAGCATGCCAAGTGGTCCCACTCCACTTCTGACCACAAACCCTATGTGTTCTCCATCCCCAAGGCCACCGTCACCCCCCTACCTTCCCTGTGCTGGACTCAAGCAACATCTTACTTTTATTTCACAAACAAAACAAGAGAAATCAGACTGGAAGCTTATCTTCCAACCAAGAATCTGCCATCTGGTTGTACCCAAGCCCACGTGGCCAGCCTGTGGCCAGTGTTGGTGGATGAACCTTGTGTCCCTTCAAGCCAGCACGCTCCACACATGTGCTCGAGGACATTGCCCCACCCTCCCACACCTTCCATCATCAACCACCGGCTGTTTCCTTTAGGTAATTATGTACCCAGGTGCTCAGGCCAAAGCATTTCCCCAAATAGGGAAACGCATCTCCCCTCCTGGCTCACGGTCAGGTCCTGGGGTGGTGTCTCCAGAGCCTGGGTTGGCCAGGTCGTGTCTCAGCAGCTGCTTCTCTGCCCAGACTGTGGAGAAGCCTCCTGACCATGTGTCCTGTCTCCCCCATGGTGCCCAGAACCACAGTCCTGAAGCTGGTATCACAGCCCGGCTCTGCCCTGAAGGCCTCTGAATGCTCCCTCTGGAACACTGAGGATAAAAATGCAGTCTTCACTGAAGCCTGTTCTGACGTGCCGGCTTCCTCCCACCCCAGCCCCTGAAGCTGTGTTCCCGGCCTTAGAACTCTCCCCAAGATCCCCTTCTCGCATTCAATGTCTCCTCGGCAGTCTCAGTGACCCGCCTCCACCTGCTGTTGTTTCTCCATAGCACTTGTTCCCAAGAGCAACGCTATTACTTATTTCCCTCTTGGCTAGTTTGTCTCCTTCACTAGAGCAAAACCTCCACAGCAGGGGCCCCAATCTGTCTGTTCACCACGTGTCTTCAGTGAGCACACAGTGAGAGCTCAATAAATGCTGGTTTGAATGAGTTAATTAATCTGCCCCAGAGCCATGTTCACCACCACACTGCAGGCTTGACATGGGGAACCCTGGGAGGGAAAGTGCATTTCCCGGGAGAAGTCCACGTGCCTAGGGAGTTACTATGTGCTGGACTTCTCTGTCATATGTATTTTTGCATCAAGAGACAAGGCCAAATTATTTTTTTTAAAGGTATTTACAACCAGTTTATCCTGAAAATTATTAAGCTTGAAACAACGTACTTCCTCTAAATGGCAATCCACTCCAGCATTCTTGCCTGGAGAATCCCATGGATGGAGGAGCCTGGCAGGCTATTGTCCATAGGGTTGCAAAGAGTTGGACATGACTGAGTGACTTGGCACTTTGAGACACATATAGCTAATTCTGCAGCTGATGCAGACTATGGAGGGATTTTTTTTTTTTTTAATGGAGGGATTTTGAAAGCAAATTATTATCCTGGAACTAGTTCTTTGTTTTTGGTTAATAAAAATTTATATTTTACATTTCCAACAAGCTTTAGATTGGAACTCCCCCGAAAGACATAAACAAATTAAATGTCACACATAACCTGGGTTCTTGAGAACCAGCCCATTGTCACAGCCTGACATGCCCACCCCCAGACCATGGTTCTAGGGGTGATGCCTCAAGGCAACAGGCTCCCTGGGCCTTTATTCACAATGCCCAGCACCGTTACTGGCCCTACTGAAATAAATCTTAGGTATTCACGGTCCACTTTTCATGGGTGTTAAATTAGCAGTGAGTTGTTTGGGGGGAAATAGACAGCTGTAGTATTGTAATTATTTATGGTAAGAATTTTTTGTTTAACACCGATAGCATATTCCTCTTCTATGTTAGAGAATTTTCCAAAAAACCAAAGCATATTTTCACTCATGTACATGCAAGTCTTCTCCATCAGAAAATACCGATCACACTTTGGACTTTCCTTATAACTCACAGTCATTATAATTTAAATTTTTTATAAAACTACAGTTTTATTTTTTATAATTTTTAATTAGGCATTGAATATAATAAAATGAAAACTTAATTCATTCTTTAGTTTAGTTGGATGGTGAGACCCTTTCCATTGATATAGTTGCTGCAGCAAGTCTCAACTGAGAGAGAAAAGCTAGGAACAGGCAGGAGGAACTTAGACTCTGGAGATGGAGAATAAAGAGGATGTGGTGCAATCCAGGAAAATGTCACCAGCTTAAAATTTGCTTCAGGTGGATGGGGTGAGAGGGGTTCATAAAAGAACCCAGAGAGGGGACAGGTTGTGGATCAAGCAGCCTCACTCTGTCAAATTCTCCACGGATCTAAAAGAGTTTCTGTTTCCAAGACGGGCACATTTTCGCTGAACTACAGCCTTCATTCGCTCGATGGTGCTGTTAGTTGCTTCCACGTTAGTTGTTCCCTGACCTCCCCACTGTTAGATATGTACAAAAAGTTATAAAAAATGAAAAACAGGAGCTTGGGCACCTATAATGGCATCCTATATGTAAATGGCATTTACATACTTTAAATGCAGTTTAGTAAACTCACGAGCTTCCTATCTCCTAAACTCTAATAAGCATGAAAACCTAACATGATAGAAAATCTTTGTAACTGAGAAGCTAAGCACACTATCTCTTCTGCATAAAATGCTGTACTGTTCTAGAGTGTATGAAAATTAATGATGCAAAAAAATGTAGCTCTTCCTTCAAATAGCTTGTGACTTCATTGATGAGATAACACAGAGAGAAGAAAGCAAAAAGCCATAATTAATAGATGAGTTCATGGTTAAGTTCTGTGGGGACTGTCTTGGGATGAGCTTCCTCCAGGAGGAGACCCAGAGACAAACGCGTGTGTGAGCAACGTGTTTGGAGCCTGTTCTCAGGAACCGCCCCCAGGGGGAGGGGCAACGTGAACAGTGGGCGGGAAGAAGAGCTTAACGGGGCTCAAGCCTCCGGGGGACTTTGGGAGCTGCTACAGAGCAGGCTGCCCGCTCCAGGACAAGCTGCCACAGCTGGGGCGTTCACCGCCAGCTCATGCCATTGCTGGGTGGAGCTGCTCCCAGGAATGTCAGGGGGAGTCCAGAAGTCAAAGGCTCTGGAGACGTGGCGAGGACCCACAGGGTCTGCCTGCAGGGTGCTCCCTAACAAAGAAAAAGTATCTCAGAGCTTGGATCCTTGAGGAAGTCTTCTTGGGGACTTACATCTTAAAAAATAGTTCAGATTCTGAGCAGAAAGAAGAGCGAGGGCAACAGTTTGGACCGTTGGCTGGTGAGAGCCAGGGTCGGCAGCAGCAGGCAGCATCTTGCCAAGGTTCTGGTGGAGACCAGAAGGAACTGAGGGTACACTCTGGAGGAACCTGAGTTCACACGGGTCTGTGGGCAACTTAAAGACTGAAAGTAGACTGCCAGCCCCTACATAGGAACATTGGCAAAACTGCTGGTATGTTTCATCCCCGGGATGAGACTACCTCAGGGGTTATTTCAAGGTTGAGCTGCTTTCAAAATTCTCAGCCCACAGGGGCTGGCAGTGGGCCTTGCAGTGCTGGGTACTGCCTTTTAGAGGTCCTAGGCCATAAGTCTGAGAGGTCTATATGTTTTTACAGTGCCTTTTAGCAATAGATGTATGTCTGAAGGTCTTCCCAGGTGGCACCAGCGGTAAAGAACCTGCCTGCCAGTGCAGGAGGCATGAGACATGGGTTCCATCCCTGGGTCGGGAAGATCCCTTGGAGGAGGGCATGGCAACCCACTCCAGTATTCTTGCCTGGAGAATCCCACGGACAGTGGAGCCTGGCGGGCTACAGTCCATAGGGTCACAATGAGCCAGACACGACTGAAGCAACTGAGCACGCACACACATATGTCTGAGAATTCAAAAGCACTAGGAATCTTGGTTGGAAATCTGCTTAAATACACTAGCAGAGGGCTGTCTTTAGCCTCTGGGCTGTCCTCTCTGGGATGAAAAGAGAAGCAGAGGCTGAGGGTGGGGAACTTTCTCAGGTTCAGCTCAACATCTCCGTCCACATTGTACCCCAGAAACAAGCAGTGACCATGACTTCAGCCTCCAGATCTCCCCTATTTTCTTTTAATTTTTGTTTTTGTAGTGTTTGTTTTTTCCCCTTGTAGTAACTAGATTGACTGTGGGAAGCAGTTATTTTTAGAGCATCACAAGGTTTTATTTGGAGCCAATTCAATGACTTGAAGTTCCCCAGTATCCAAACCAGGAGGAAAAAATCTGCTTCTCTTTGTTGGGGGGACCTGCTGAGAGGCCAGCTCTGCCTCATTGGATTATGTCTCTACCATACTTTGTTCTGGCTGACTCGCCCCAGAGGTGGAAGCCTCCAATCCCTATGCCCCCAGGGTCTGAGCTACTGAGGCCTTTGGCACACAGCTGAGCTAGAAGAAGGTTGCAGGGGCCCCGGTCTCTTTTGCCCTCTGCTGTGACCTCAGCACAGTTCCGGACATGGTTGTCAGCCAGACTGGATGAAGCACAAGCTGGAATCAAGACTGTCGGGAAAAATATCTATAGCCTCAGATAAGCAGATGACACCATCCTTATGGCAGAAAGCGAAGAAGAACTAAAGAGCCTCTTGATGAAAGTGAAAGAGGACACTGAAAAAGTTTGCTTAAAGCTCAACATTCAGAAAACTAAGATTATGGAATTCAGTCCCATCACTTCATGGCAAATAGATGGGAAACAAAGGAAACAGTGAGAGACTATTTTCTTGGGCTCCAAAATCACTGCAGATGGTGACTGCAGTCATGAAATTAAAAGATGCTTGCTCCTTGGAAGAAAAGCTATGACAAACCTAGACAGCATATTAAAAAGCAGAGACATTACTTTGCTGACAAAGGTCCAGCTAGTCAAAGCTATGGCTTTTCCAGTAGTCATGTATGGATGTGAGAGTTGGACTATAAAGAAAGCTGAAAGCTGAAGAATTGATGCTTTTGAACTGTGGTGTTGGAGAAGACTCTTGAGAGTCCTTTGGACTGCAAGGAGATCCAACCAGTCCATCCTAAAGGAAATCAATCCTGAATATTCGTTGGAAGGACTGATGCTGAAGCTGAAACTCCAATACTTTGGCCACCTGATGGGAAGAACTGACTCATTGGAAAAGACCCTGATGCTGGGCAAGATTGAAGGCAGGAGAAGAAGGGGACAGACAGAGGATGAGATGATTGGATGGCATCACCCAGTCAATGGACATGAGTTTGAGCAAACTCTGGGAGTTGGTGATGGACAGGGAAGCCTGGCGTGCTGGAATCCATGTGGTCACATAAAGTCAGACATGACTGAGTGATGATGAATGGGAACATGGTCTGTGTGAGAAGAGAGATAAGAAAAGGGGTCTTAGGACATGGAACCTGAGTCAAGGACCCCAGTGAGATGATTTATCTAGGAAGGATTCTGGGAGTGAGGGAACAGGGAGGGAAGGAGCAGGGCAGGGTGAGAGGTCAGAGAAGCTCAGAACATGACAGGGCATTTGGGCTCAGAGTAGGTCCTGCCTCTGGGCAAAAGCACTGGCGTCTTGTTCCCTCATATCGGATGGTGCTTGGTGTAGGGAGGAGGTAAGTGGACATTTCCGGCAGTTTTCTTCTTTGGGTGATGCAACTTCACATCTGGAGCATCTTCTGAGTGAACAGCCACAGCAGCCAGGGCTGGATAAGCAGGGCCTGTGGGAGCCTGGGGAGGGGGATGTCAGCAGTTCTGCTTGGAGCTTCTGTTTAGAATTTGTGGGGATTTGTCAGAGAAGGCAATGGCACCCCACTCCAGTACTCTTGCCTGGAAAATCCCATGGACGGAGGAGCCTGGTAGGCTGCAGTCCACGGGGTTGCTAAGAGTCGGGCACGACTTCACTTTCACTTTCATTGAAGTATAGTTCATGTACCTATTACAGTCCCTTCAGCTGCGCATAGTGATTTGACCTTCACTGCACTGTGTGTCGATTACCGCTTTACGATTACCGTCTAGTAACAGTTGACGCTCACACAGGTAATGCAGCGTTACTGACTCTTTGCCTCGTGCTGCATATTTTATCTCTGTCACTGGTTTAGGTTCTAACTGTAAGTTCATATCTCTTAATCTCTTTCACTTGTGTCGTGTCCCCACCTTCTCCTGTGTATAATCTTGCCTCCTTTGCTGTAGATTAAGTAACCATGTACCTGTGCGTTTATTTTGAGGCTCCCTAGTCTGCTCCACTGCTGTCTCTTTTGCTCCAGTGACAGCATGCCTTGGCTACTGCACCTTTGCAGTATGGTCTGAAGTCAGGGGTCTTGGTACCACCAGCTCTGCTCTTCTTTCTCAAGATTGTTTTGGTTATTCAGGATCTTTTGTGCCTATTCTAAATCTTTTAGAATTTGCTCCAGTTCTATGAAAAATGCCATTGCTATTTTGATAGGAATTGCATTGAATCTGTGGGTAGTATGGTCATTTAACAATGTTAATTCTTCCAATCCACCAGCATAGTTTATCTTTCCCTTTATTTGTGTCATCTTCAAATTCTTCCATCAGGTCTTATAGACCTGTCATATAGTCATAGAATACAAGTCTTTCAGCTCTTTGGTTAGATTTGTTCCTAGGTGTTTTATTCTGTTTGATGCAATTGTAAATGAAATTGTTTTCTTATTTTCTCTTTCAGATAATTTGTTATTATCGTATAGAAATATTACAGATTTCTGTGTATTAATCTTGTATCCTGCAACTTTATTGAGTTCATTTATTAAATCTAATAGGTTTTTTGGTGAGGTCTTTAGGATTCTATATCTGTCGTTGTTCAGTCACTAAGTTGTGTCTGACTCTTTGAGACCCAGTGGACTGTGGCACACGAAGCTTCCGTGTCCTTCACCATCTCCTGGAGTTTGCTCCAGTTCCTGTCCATTGAATCGGTGCTGCCATCCAGCCATCTCACCCTCTGCTGCCGCCTTCTCCTGCCCTCAATCTTTCCCAGCATCAGAGTCTTTCCCAACGAGTCAGCTCTGCATGTGTGTGTGTGTGTGTGTGTGTGTGTGTGAGATATTGTCATCTACAAGCGTGACGTGTTACTTCTTCCTTTCCAACTTGGATTCATGTCACTTCTTTGTTTTCTTTCTCTGTCTGACTGCTGTGACTGGCACTTCTGGTGGGCTTCCCTGGCGGCTCAGATGAGTGGGGAGAGTGGGCATCCTTGTCTCGCTCCCAGTCTTAGAGGGAATATTTTCAGCTTTTCACCATTGATGATGTTTGCCGTGGGTTTGTCTTTTTATTATGTTGAGGTATGTTCCCTCTCTACGCAGTTTGTTGATAATTTTTGTAATAAATAGATGTTGAATTTTGTCAGAAGCTTTTCCTGCATCTGTTATATGATCATATGATTTTTATTCCTTAATTTGTTAATTTAGTGTATCTCACTGATTGATTTACAGATAAACTTGCATCTCTGAGGTAAATACCATTTGATCATGGTATATGATCCTTTTAATGTATTGTTGAATTTAGCATGCTAATATTTTGTTAAGGACTTTTCAAGTGAACACTGATGCACTTGTGTTCATCAATATTATGGGTCTCTAATTTTATTTTTTCTTTTCTTTTGTGGTGTCTTTGTCTAGTTTTGGTATCAGGTTATGATGGCCTCACAGAAAGAGCTTGGAAGCATTCCTTGCTCTTCAATTCTTCTGAACTAGTTTGAGAAGGATTAGTGAAAAGTTCATTAAATATTTTGTAGTATTTACCTGTGAGGTCATCTGGTCCTGGACTTTTGTTTGTTGGGAGTTTTTTGATTATTGATTCAATTTCATTACCAGTAATTGGTCTGTCCGTGTTTTCTCTTTCTTCCTGAGTAAGTGGGAGACTGCACATATCTAGAAATTTATCTATTCTTTGTAGGTTGTCTATTTTATTGGCATATTCGTATTTCTGTGGTGTCAGCTGTGACTTCTCTTCTTTCATTTCTAACCAGCTGCCCAAGACATTGGATAACAGTGGGGCAAACAACAGTCTGACCAGAAGCACAAAAGGAAAAGAGGCTCATGAGCTGCCCACAGGGGTTTGTTAAGGCTCTGTGAGGACCTCCCTGGGAACCTAGAAGTCACATGCAGGCCCAGGGCTGTGGACATGCTAGAATGAACCCGAGCCCTGAGCCGGTGGGAGGTAAAGCCACGGCAGAGTTCCTGACTGCCTGGCTGGGTGCTGAGGGCCTGCCACCGCACAGAACCTTGGCAGGCCTAGAGGCTTCGCGGTTCCAGGTGTTCAAGAAAACCAGTCCAGTTGTTTTTGACCACTAAGCTAGCTGGGCAGAGACTTTCATGGCCACACAAGACTGAGAAAATAGATTTACAGAATTAGTTCAGAAATCACCAGAAAAGCAAACAGCGATGAAAAGTACTAGTACTGCACAAAAGGCAACAGCAACAAACGCCGTGGAGAGGGTGGACCCAATTCCAGTGTTTCCGTGTTATAGTGCTTAAAAGGTCAGTTTATAGGACATGCAAAGAGGCAAGAAAGTACAGCCCACACACAGGGAAGAAAGCAGAAACTCCTGGAGGAGGCCCATGGTAGAATTACTAGTCAAAGACTTAAGTCAGATATTTTAACTATATTAAAAAAATAAAGAAAGCCATACCTAAACAACTAATGTATGACCATAATGTCTCACCACAATGGAGAATATCAATAGTGAGATTGAAATTATAAATATATGTTTAGAATTTAAATTGTATGTTTAAAAGTTTTTTAAATTTGAAAGTTAATATAAAATATAAAAATACATATTAAATAAGTGAAAGAATATAAATACATGTTTCAAAATAGAAATTGTGGACTTATAAGTACAATAACTGAAATAAAAAATAATAAACATCTTGCACATAAATCCTCACAATTTATCGTTGCTTTGCCTCAAGCTTCAACAGTTAGAAGTTCATTTATTTTTTGTGATATATTCACTTTTTTAAGTGTAAATATTCGGAGACGGTTAAGCCACCCCTCAGCCCCGCCACAAGCGTGACTCAGCTCCTGCGGGGCACAGAGGCTGACGGCCCTGGGACGCGGCGCTGGGGGGACGGCAGGGAGGGGATTCTAGGCACGAACGCCCTCTCCCGAGGACCCCAGCCATTAACCGCTCCAGGAACGGGAGGGCAGACTGGGAAACGGAGCCGTAAAGCAGGAAGGAACACAAGGAATCAGCGCTGGAGCGCCAGGGCCAGGAACAAGTCTGACAGAAGCTATGGTGATTAGACCGTGAGAGTTCACATTTAGCTCCATTAGCGTAAAGTAAACACAAGGAGAACAGACATTCATAAACATAAAGTAGTCTCTTTCCCAAATATAGCACAAGGCAAATATTTAAAGTTTCCAGTTGGAAGTGCTGTGCACGGCTGTGGAGCGGTGGGCTTGGGTCACTTGTGGGCTTGGGTGATGACAAGGCATTCTGAGAGGCTGACCTTCACTTCCTGTCCTTGGAGCTCTTAGCGTTTCTAAGCATTACAGATGGGAGAGCCTAACAGAGCCGGTAAAATGTGTTTGTGGAGAAAAGCCAAAGCCAAACCCTGAGAACAGCTTATTTATATATCATAGGTGAATACCTAGGCTCTGTGTTTGTTTCACTGTTGACAACCTCCTGCCGAAAGACATTAGATTACAGAGGTTAAATGCTTGATTCAGTTCTGACCTTTGTCAGCTGTATGACGTAGGCACACTAAGCATCTGAGCATCTATTTTCCCATTCCACGCCCCTCCCCCCCCAAAAAGAAATACTCGTTTCCTAAGGTTCTTACGAAATAAGAACTTAAATGATATGTTGTTTAAAAAGAATGTAGGCCAGAGGCTGGTGTAAACACAGACTCAAAGACTGGTGATGCTGTTACTGTTTAGAACGGCATATCCACCAGTTCTCCCTGAGTGCCTGAAATATGCAATGCCACAGAGCTACTGTTGTGGGCCTGTACGCTTGTTCCCAGAATTTCTCTTTTAAAATGTAAATGAGTTCAGGAGGTGATAACTTATCTAGCCAGTTTAATTAGTAATACCTTGGTATTTCTTAATAGCTGAAAGTTTGATCTCCAATTATTTACTAAAAAACCAAGCTCTGGAAAAATTTAAACACAAGCCCAATAAGCTTTTATGGAAGTGAATCTGTTATGACCATCTCCTGCCTAGGAAGTGGGACCAGACTGTGACTCCTTGGACAGTTAGAGACCAGTGTGGAAATGCTGATATCCCGGAGCGGAAGGGGGATGAAGATGGAGCAAAGGGTGGCGGATCCATCCCTTTGTAGCTCTGGAAGTCCACGGTCATGGAGCAAAGGGTGGTGGATCTCTTTGTAGCTCTGGAAGCCCACGGTCATAGAGCAAATCTTGCACAAGATGGAACTTCGGTTTAATAAAATTGAAGATTCACAGAGTGTGAGTCCAGAGAGTACAAGAAATTACACAAAGCAACAGAAGATGGAAACAGACCAACAGAAAGAAAAACCAAAACCACAACCACTTCTCAGAAAACCGATGGCAGTCAGCGGGAACCAGCCTGAGGGTGAAGTGATTCTGTGTGGTCTGTGACCCAGTGTACTATCTGGACTTCAGCCAAGTCTTGAAATCCCAACACACTCAAGCTATAGCTCTTGACCCAGGCTGAACTCCAGAGCACTAACCAGTGTTGAACTGCCAAGCTCAAATCCTGTTTGAACAAATCAGTTTTCCCTTGTCAATTCTCGTGGCTTTGCCCTCATGAGTCTGAGGCTTTGGGTGATTTTCCCTCCAGGGCTTCTCCCACCACCTGCTCCTTGCAGTCAGTCCTCCGTGCTCCTCGATGACCCCCCCGAGTCTCGCTTTGTTGGTCACTCTGCAAGCACCGGTGTGGAGAACCTCATCTCTGCCGTGGAGTCAGGACCTCCAGCCAGCAGTAAGCTTGGATTAGCACTGCTATGTCTCAGAGACATTCCACCTGAAAATATAAGTTCCTGCATCTGTCTCCCTCATTAGAGATGTGTCCTAAGGGGGTTGTGAGTGTCAGCTTGCCACTATTCAGAAGTGTATCAAAGCACAGATAGTCTGTAGAAGCAATTTTGTCCTTGAGTCATCACTGAGCCTTGCCCTTTAATCAGCTGACTCTCGCGGGAATACGCAGAGTGAGGGAGAAAGCACAGACGGTGAGGTCAGAGCAAAGACAAAGCGAGGAAAACTGCAAAGCAGCAAGAGGGTAGAACTGCTTGAGCAGAGCTGTTTCTCACAGTGACCACCCGTGGATGGAGTTTTCTCCATTTGAAAGTTCTCACAAAGCAAGGGCGCACTGACACACACCGGGAATCTAACCTGCCTGCTCATGTGCTCTGCTCCACAGATATGTAAATCTTCTGTATGAGTTTTACAAACGCTTCAGTCTAGAATATGTAAAATGTCTCAACAGTTGCTTTCAAACAAGTGAAACCTTTGCTCTGTCTGGGCATTTCCCACTTCTTTGCTTTATAAGATCTAGAGAAATTGAATACAAAAATAAGCAACCTGGAATGCTCAAGTGTTGACTGTAAGTCATACCGTTCAGTTCAGCTGCTCAGTCGTGTCCAGCTCTTTGCAACCCCATGGACTGCAGCACGCCAGGCCGCCCTGTCCATCACCAACTCCCGGAGCTTACTCAAACTCATGTCCATTGCATCGGTGATGCCATCCAACCATCTTATCCTCTGTCCGTCCCCTTCTCCTCCTGCCTTCAGTCTTGCCCAGCATCAGGATCTTTTCAAATGAGTCAGTTCTTCGAATCAAAGTATTGGAGCTTCAGCTTTAGCTTCAGCATCAGTCCTTCCAATGAACATTCAGGATTGATTTCCTTTATGGTGGACTGGTTGGACTCCTTACAGTCAAAGTATTGGAGCCAAAGTATTGGAGCTTCAGCATCAGTCCTTCCAATGAACGTTCAGGGCTGATTTCCTTTAGGGTGGACTGGTTGGATCTCCTTACAGTCCAAGGGACTCTCAAGAGTTTTCTCCAACACCACAGTTCAAAAGCATCAATTCTTCAGCAACAGACAGAGTGCCTGAAGACCTATGGATGGAGGTTCATGACATTGTACAGGAGGCAGTGATCAAGACCATTCCCAGGAAAAAGAAATGCAGAAAGGCAAAATGGTTGTCTAAAGAGGCTGTATAAATAGCTGAGAAAAGAACAGAAGCTAAAGGCAAAGGAGAAAAGAAAGACATATCCATTTGAATGCAAAGTTCCAAAGAATAGCAAGAAGACATAAGAAAGACTTCTTCAGTGATCAGTGCAAAGAAATAGAGGAAAACAATAGAATGGGAAAGACTAGAAATCTCTTCATGAAAATTAGAGATACAGAGGGAACATTTTATGGAAAGTTGAGCACAAAAAAGGACAGAAATGGTAGGGACCTAACAGAAGCAGAAGATAATAAGAAGAGGTGGCAAGAATACACAGAACTATACAAAAAGATCTTCATGACCCAGATAACCATGACGGTGTGATCACTCACCTAGAGCCAGACATCCTGGAATGTGAAGTCAAGAGGGCCTTAGGAAGCATCACTACGAACAAAGCTAGTGGAGGTGAGATAATTCCATTTGAGCTGTTTCAAATCCTAAAAGATGATGCTGTGAAAGTGTTGCACTCAATATGCCAGCAAATCTGGAAAACTCAGCAGTGGCCACAAGACTGGAAAAGTTCAGTTTCCATTCCAATCCCAAAGAACAGCAATGCCAAAGAATGTTCAAGCTACCACACAATTGCACTCATCTCACACGCTAGCAAAGTAGTGCTCAAGTCATACATCTGCATATATTCAATGTATCTATATTGTTTATATGGATACTTTGTGTAAATTAAAATGAAAATAGCTGTCAACAGCAACTGGGATTGCAAGGCCATCTAAAATTGCCTGTCTTTTGGCAGATTTTCACTTGGTTTCATTATTTGCAATACTTAAACTAGACAATTGTGGTGTTGGCTGTGATTGGTAATCTGTGACTATCTGTCATTTTAATGAAGTTCAAAATAACATGTTATGACAAAAATAGAACACAACCAAAAAACACTGAAATAGATTTATAACTGTAGCTGAGATATTTATAACTGACATAATTAGAACTATTTATAACAGATATAACTACAGCTGAGTTACAGATTATAACTTAGAGAAGACTAGAACTGAATTTCACTATCATTGTAAAAGTGGAAAATGTTTATTTTCCCAATAATTTGCCTGACATTCATCAGTCAAAGCTAATGGACATCTATTAATAACACCCTGTGGCCAGGAATTGTGGGAAATTCAATGTCTGAACATCAGAGTCTTCAGTTTTAGGCCAGTTTGGTCACTGGCCATTCATGCAGACCAGGCAAAGCCCTCCACTGTGATGATCTGCTTGCCACATTTTCACAACCAAAATAAAACACAGTAAAGGAATTCCCAAATAATTATGTTTAAAAATAAAAGATAAAAAAGTAAAGCTGCAAGATAGCGGATTCCAAACTCTGCCTTGGAAAATCCTCGGGGTTGGGGGGAGAGGAAGTGTTTGGGCCCCGCTTAGCACCCCCAGCTTCCCAGTCTCCGCTCCCCACCCGCTGCTCCCCAGCGCCACCGCAGGCCTGCTCACTGTGTTCTTCCTCTGTGGTTATCACAGCGCACACTTCCCTCTCTCTTTCTGGCCAGTCAAAAATTATTGCACATGAGTAGCAAACAGATGGCATTTTCTCCCCACATTGAAGAAGGCTCCTGTCTACTTGGGGATGCCAAGGCTTTTATTACATGAACCGATCGTAGAGGATGAGATAGATGGTTAGATAGCATTTCTGCATTAATGGACATGGAGCAAACTCCGGAAGACAGTGGAGGACAGGAGCCTGGCGAGCTGCAGTCCATGGGGTTGCAAAGAGTTGGACACAACTTAGTGATTACATACTAGTGTGTACTTAGTGAACAGACGGATCTGTCTCCCCACATTGAAGGGGGCTTCTGTCTCTTGGCCATGCAAAGGGTTTTAATTATGGAGTCTTTAAATGCTAAACTGGTCAGATCTGAAAGTTCAGACAAAGAAGGATGAAGACAGGCTGGAATACTTAGGCAACTGGTGCTGCAACAATGTGGTTTGAGGTGAGAAAAGTCAGTGGAGAAGGCCGCACTCTGAGTCAGGACAGCATGCCTCGCCCTGGAGAAGCCTTTCTCAGGACCTGCTGCCCCTACTGAGGTGACCAGGAACCCTGCATGCCCTGCTATTCTGGACCAGCTTCCTTAATTGTGGAAGGTCAGCTGTCTCATGCCCCTTCTCTGAAGACTCTATCACCAGTTAGGCTGACTTGCTTGCCTTTTAGCAAGAGAAGTCAACATCTAAACAACACGTTTTTCTTAGCTCACTTGAGAGGAAAAGTAAGTATGTATTCCAAGAAGCTGGGGAGCAGAGCCAAAGGTCCTGACGTGGCACGTAAGTCAAAACATCTTAATAGTCATGCTTTATCTTTAAAGATGATGAAAAATAAACTTGCTCTGTTGCTCTCCCCCAGATAGCCATGCACACGCCTTGTGCCCCCTTCACTGGGTCTTGGTTCAAACGCCACCTTCTCAGAAGGTCTCTGACCCAGCATCTCTGTGCAGGGCCGCCCCTGGTGTGGAGCCCCCTGAGCCTGTATCACTTTGTGGGAATTCCTTCCTACTGCCCACTGGTTCTTCATGCCTCACACTATTTGCACAAAGTGGACACTCAGTGTTTGTTAATTAAATAGGTTTTACTCTGTGATATGCATGGCTTTCTTTTTAAACAAATACAGCAGAATTTTAGTAGTGAACTTTTAACTACCCAGTGTATATCTGAAGGGACTTGACGCTCCAGTAGCATGTATCTGTTGATCCTGTGGTTTTGTGACCTTCTGTATCCGGTGCTCCTACCCTGAGCTGCCCGGGGCTCAGGCTGCCCCTGTAAAGCCCAGCTTAGGACCTGAGGGTGAGCTCTGTGAGGCCCTGGGATGCTTGGGGGTGCCATCCTGCTGGACGCTAGGTGTCCCTGGGGGCAGGACTGAGCGGGTGCCCACCTCTGTCCGCCTGTGTTTTCCATCTCCCTCCTCCTTCTGCTGATGTGTGGGTTTCCCACCACCCAGGGGTGGCCTCACACCCTGAGACGGATGCGGCTGAGGACTCTATCCACCTCACCAGCTGGTCACAACCATCTGGGATGTTTCTCTGAGGCCGCCTTCTCCTTCCGTGTGGAGGGTCACCAAGTGGGTGATTTCAGCTCTAGTAAAGCCACTCTGGGGACTTCCCAGGCAGCTCAGAGATAAAGAATCTTTCTGCAATGTCAGAGCTGCAGGAGATGCGAGTTTGATCCCTGGGTCAGGAAGATTCCCTGCAGGAGGGAGTGGCAACCCACTCCAGCGTTCTTGCCTGGAGAGTCCCACGGACAGAGGAGCCTGGCGGGCTGCAGTCCATGGGGTCGTGAATCAGATATTACTGAGCAACTGAGCACGCATGCAAAGCCACTTTGGGGACCTGGCTGAAGCCCCTCGGATCTCAGCACAGCTCAGCCACCGACTTCTAGTACAACTGTAGGCAACTACTTATTTTGAGCTTTGGGCTCTTCACTTGCAGAATTAGGGAATGCTTTAGATTATCTGTTCCATAGGTATTTCTTGACCTACTTTAGGTTTCAGGCTGGTTCCAGGGTTGCTTCCGCCTCCTGAGTTCTGACCCCGCCCTCCCCTCCCTTCCTGATCCCTCTGTCTACACTGTGGGCCCTGAGATGCTCCCAGCGCCACATCGGGCCAGCATGTATCTGCAGGGGGCACCCACATGCCGCTTGCCGTGGCTGAAGGGTTGAACTTCGGTACTTTGTTGCTCTGAACTCAAACCCAAGGCTTTGGCTAATGTGCCTCAGGCCGTCTCAACAGCAGCACCTGGATCAGGTCTTCTTCACAGCAGGTGCAGAACGGGCTTGCTGGGCTCCACCTGTGTCCAGGACTCCAGCCCTGACCCTGGGGGTGCTCCTAGAGCACAGTGATTATAAATCACTGTGGAAGATATGAAGCTCTGGTTTCACAGAGGACAGAATTAAAGAACAGAATGTGAGTTCCGAGAAGTCAGCTGGAGAAGCCAAGGGGGGTCTGGGAGGAAGTGACTGTGTGCACCAAGGATGTGAGCCCTGCCTGACCGATGGCCCCCCAGGGGCTTCCAGGAGCATGCGAGCTACCGATGCCCCACAGATCCAGCACTCCAGCCCCGCTGGTGAAGCTCAGTTACTCCTGTAAGCTCTCTGGCTACTTCTCTTCTGTGGTTGTGGATTCTTGATACATTCTCCTCTGACCAGGACTGTTTTGCATGGTTTTCATACTATTGAGTCAGTTCAGTTCAGTTCAGTTGCTCAGTTGTGTCCGACTCTTCCCGATCCCACCGACTGCAGCACACCAGGCCTCCCTGTCCATCCACCAACTCCTGGAGCTTACTCAAACTCAGTCCCTTGAGTCGGTGATGCCATCCAATCATCTCATCCTCTGTCATCCCCTTCTCCTCCTGCCCTCAATGGTCTTTTCAAATGAATCAGCTCTTCACATCAGGTGGCCAAAGTCTGGAGTTTCAGCTTCAACATCAGTCCTTCCAATGAACACCCAGGATTGATCTTCTTTAGGATGGACTGGTTGGATCTCCTTGCAGTCCAAGGGACTCTCAAGAGTTTTCTCCAACACCACAGTTCAAAAGCATCAATTCTTCCGTGCTCAGCTTTCTTTATAGTCCAACTCTCACAGCCATACATGACTACTGGAAACAACATAGCCTTGACTAGATGGACCTTTGCTGGTAAAGTAATGTCTCTGCTTTTTAATATGCTGTCTAGGTTGGTCATAACTTTCCTTCTAAGGAATAAGCATCTTTTCATTTCATGGCTGCAGTCACCACCTGCAGTGATTTTTAAGCCCCCCAAAATAAAGTCAGCCACTGTTTCCCCATCTATTTCCCATGAAGTGATGAGACCAGATACCATGATCTTAGTTTTCTGAATGTTGAGCTTTAAGCCAACTTTTTCACTCTCCTTTTCCATCAAGAGTCTCATTAGTTCTTCTTCACTTTCTGCCATAAGGGTGGTGTCATCTGCATATCTGAGGTTATTGATATTTCTCCCAGCAATCTTGATTCCAGCTTGTGCTTCCTCCAGCCCAGCATTTCTCATGATGTACTCTGCATTTAAGTTATATAAACAGGGTGACAATATACAGCCTTGACGTACTCCTTTTCCTATTTAGAACCAGTCTGTAGTTCCATGTCCAGTTCTAACTGTTGCCTCCTGACCTGCATACAGTTTCTCAAGAGGCAGGTCAGGTGGTCTGGTATTCCCATCTCTTTCAGAATTTTCCTCAGTTTGTTGTGATCCACACAGTCAAAGGCTTTGGCATAGTCAATAAAGCAGAAATAAATGTTTTCTGGAACTCTCCTGCTTTTTCGATGATCCAGCAGATGTTGGCAATTTGATCTCTGGTTCCTCTGCCTTTTCTAAACCAGCTTGAACATCTGGAAGTTCATGGTTCAAGTATTGTTGAAACCTGGCTTGGAGAATTTTGAGAATTACTTTACTAGTGTGTGAGATGAGTGCAATTGTGTGGTAGTTTGAGTATTCTTTGGCATTGCCTTTCTTTGGGATTGGAATGAAACTGGCTTTTTCCAGTCCTGTGGCACTGCTGAGTTTTCCAGATTTGCTGGCATATTGAGTGCAGCATTTTCACAGCATCATCTTTTAGGATTTGAAATAGCTCAACCGAAATCCCATCACCTCCACTAGCTTTGTTCATATGTTCATAGTGATGCTTCCTAAGGCCCCCTTGACTTCACATTCCAGGATGTCTGGCTCTAGGTCAGTGATCACACCATCGTGATTATCTGGGTCATGAAGATCTTTTTTGTACAGTTCTTCTGTGTATTCTTGCCACCTCCTCTTAATATCTTCTTCTTCTGTTAAGTTCATACAATTTCTGTCCTTTATTGAGCCCATCTTTGCATGAAACGTTCCCTTGGTATCTCTAATTTTCTTGAAGAGATCCCTAGTCTTTCCCATTTTATTGTTTTCCTCTATTTCTTTGCTTTGATCACTGAAGAAGGCTTATTTCTCCTTGTTATTCTTTGGAACTCTGAATTCAAATGAGATCTTTCCTTTTCTCCTTTGCTTTTGGCTTCTCTTCTTTTCACAGCTATTTGTAAGGCCTCCTCAGGCAGCTATTTTGCTTTTTTGCATTGCTTTTTCTTGGGGATGGTCTTAATCCCTGTCTCCTGTACACTGTCACGAACCTCCATCCATAGTTCATCAGGCACTCTGTCTATCAGATATAGTCCCTTAAATCTAGTTGTTACTTCCACTGTATAATCATAAGGGATTTGATTTAGGTCATACCTGAATGGTGTGGTTTCCCCTACTTTCTTCAATTTAAGTCTGAATTTGGCAATAAGGAGTTCATGATCTAAGCCTCAGTCAGCTCCTGGTCTTGCTTTTGCTGACTGTATAGAGCTTCTCCATCTTTGGCTGCAAAGAGTATAATCAGTCTTATTTCAGTGTTGACCATCTGGTGATGTCCATGTGTAGAGTCTTCTGTTGTGTCGTTGGAAGACAATGTTTGCTGTGACCAGTGCATTCTCTTACTGGAAAAACTCTGTTAGCCTTTGTCCTGCTTCATTCTATACTCCAAGGCCAAATTTGCCTGTTATTCCAGGTGTTTCTTGACTTCCTACTTTTGCATTCCAGTCCCCTGTAATGAAAAGGACATCTTTTTTGGGTGTGAATTCTAGAAGGTCCTGTAGGTCTTCATAGAACCGTTCAACTTCAGCTTCTTCAGTGTTACTGGTTGGGACATAGACTTGGATTACTGTGATATTGGATGGTTTGCCTTGGAAATGAACAGAGATCATTCTGTCGTTTTTGAGATTGCATCCAAGTACTGCATTTCGGACTCTTTTGTGAACCATGATGGCTACTCCATTTCTTCTGAGGGATTCCTGCCCGCAGTAGTAGATATAATGGTCATCTGAGTTAAATTCACCCATTCCAGTCCATTTCAGTTCGCTGATTCCTAAAATGTTGACGTTCACTCTTGCCATCTCCTGTTTGACCACTTCCAATTTGCCTTGATTCATGGACCTGACATTCCAGATTCCTATGCAATACTGCTCTTTACAGCATCGGACTTTACTTCCATCACCCGTCACATCCACAACTGAGTGCTGTTTTTGCTTTGGCTCCATCCCTTCATTCTTTTGAGATTTATTTCTCCACTGATCTCCAGTAGCATATTGGGCACCTAGCGACCTGGGGAGTTCATCTTCAGTGTCCTGTCTTTTTGCCTCTTCATACTGTTCATGGGGTTCTCAAGGCAAGAATACTGAAGTGGTTTGCCATTCCCTTCTCCAGTGGACCACATTTTGTCAGAACTCTTCACCAAGACCTGTCCATCTTGGGTGGCCCTACATGGCATGGCTTAGTTTCATTGAGTTAGACAAGGCTGTGGTCCACGTGATCAGATTGGTTAGTTTTCTATGGCTGTGGTTTCAGGCTGTCTGCCCTCTGATGCCCTCTCTCAGAGCCTACTGTCTTACTGGGGTTTCTCTTACCTTGGACATGGGATATTTCCTTAAGGCCGCCACTACTGACTTTGGACATTGGGTTTCTCCTCTCCACCGCTTGCTCTTCCAGCGCTTGACACAAATTCTTTCTGAAAATAAATAGGCTATAAATACAGTGTTTTCCTAATTAAACCTGAATATATTCAATTATGATCCATTAGCTCTAAGACCAATCTGAGAATTTAAAAAGCATATTAATAATTTAGCAGTTTCCCAATATTTGGGGTTTTTTGATAAAAAAGTTATAATTGTAATAGTCTATAAAAATAATCTGTAGACATTGAATGAGCTGGGTTTTACCTCAAGAAGAGCTGGCTTTGTGTCAGGGTTGTGCTAATGTTTATTCACTGTCACCCCCATGTGGCCATTTCTAGACAGCACTTTGCAGAATTTGTTACCATTTCATGGCTGGCTCAGACGGTAAAGCATCTGCCTGCAGTGCAGAAAACCTGGGTTCAGTCCCTGGGTTGGGAAGATCCCCTGGAGAAGGAAATGGCAACCCACTCCAGTACACTTGCCTGGAAAGTCCCACAGACAGAGGAGCCTGGTGGGCTACAGCCCATGGGGTCGCAAAGAGTCGGACACCACTGAACGTCTTCACTTTCACTTTTCATGGCTCACATGGTAAAGAATCTGCCTGCAGTGCAGGAGACCTGGATTCCATCCCTGGGTCGGGAAGATCCCCTGGAGAAGGGAATGGCATCCCGCTCCAGTATTCTTGCCTGGAGAATTTCACAGACAGAGGAGCCTGCAGGGGCTACAGTCCATGGGCTCAAAGAGTCAGACATGACTAAGCAACTAACACTTTCACTTTCACTTTGTCACCGTCAGATTGAAAGGAGGATAAGAATAGGGTTGATTCCTGGATCTCCTGGCTCCTAAAACTCATCATACAGTTTATGAAATGTGTTGTGTCTTAGTCACTCACTCATGTACGACTCTCTGCAACCCCATGGACTGCAGCCCACCAGGGTCCCCTGGCCACGGTATTCTCCAGACAAGAATACTAGAGTGGGTTCCCACTGACTTCTCCAATTTATGAAATGACCGTATTCAAATTCAGAGTAGATCTTACATTATATATTTTGATTAATATCATGTTAATTACGATTTTAAAATTTATCATTCCAATTTGAAATGTCTCCAAACTTCTAAATAATCTAATAAATATGTCAACTATTTAGAGACAGTGTAGTTCATGAACTAAGCTCATGGGCTCCATAGTCGAAAGATCTGGGTTTGAATAATGGTTCTGCTGCCTCCAGTTGGGCCTCAGTTTGCTCAACAGTAAAATGTAGAGAATAGTACATATCTCAGGAAATTATCTTGAAGATTAAATGAGGAAATACACTTCCAATACTTCGAAAAGGATGTGCCTGGTGGCCCATTGGATAAGACTCCACGCTCCTGACCTAAGGAGCCCAATTTCGCTCCATAGTGAGGGAACTAGATTCCACATGCTGAGCCCCTGAATTGGAAAGTCGACTCTATAAGTCAACGAGTGTATTTAAAATAGAAAAAGAGAATAAAAATAAAATAAATAAAATGAACACAAAATCAAAAAAGAAAGAAAGAAAGAAAGGGAACCCCTCAAAACAAAAACAAAAAGAAAGGGAAAAAAGGCAACAGAGAGAGAGAAAAGCAGCGGAAGAAATGAATCCAAAGTTGCAGGAAGCCTATGCCTTTCTAAATGAGCTCGCTTTGGGTCTTGATCAACGGCCCTGAAGGGAGAAAAGCATATGTGGCACTCTGCTGGCATCTTTTGGTGCTAGGACCCTGAACGCTAGAAGAGTGTTCAGTGAGAACGCATAGAAATTGGGGAGGACCTCGCTGGAGCGCAAAGTTGAGGCAAGGGTTTATTGTTGTCCGGGGAGGGGTTGTCCTCAGGCAGGGGTCTGGGGTCGGGAGACCCCTAAAGGGGAGAGGTTCGGTGGGCAGACATATGTTTCCACACGTGTGTTAGGATGTGAATGGTGAGCCCACGGAAGTCCTGTGCAGCCGGCATTTGTGTGCTGAACTTGGAAGCCCCGCAGTGAATCTCTAGCGGGCAAGGCTGGAAGGCCCAATGCCCCCGAATCATTTGCATCCTGAGCCCTTTGGTCCAGGGGGCCAGGTCGGAAGTGCGTGTGGGGCCTCGTCAAGGGGAATTCCCCGAGAAAAGTGTGGGTGGTTGGATGGCGGGAGTGGGAGTGGGCACGCCCTCGCGGCCTCAGCCAATGAGGAGCTTGCACGTGGTGGGGTGGGGCTGTGGGAAAGCCCCCAGAGGCCCGAGGGGGCGAGGCCCAGGCCCTTTTTTGGAGCCCGACTGCCAGAGTGAAGGAGGCCTCGGAGTGCAGCTGCAGGTAGGAGATGGAAACCCTCGTGGGCCTTGTGTGCAGAGCCCCGGGGGCTGCTTCTGAGCACGGGGGAGGTACGTGTCCGTCTCCCTTCAACGTCTTACCCGGAGGGCAAGGTTGTGGGCCCAGCACCGCTGGTGCGGATGCCCTTTGGGGACCCTCTGTCCCTGAGGGGCCGTCGCTGGCGCTTGGGCGTCCGCAGTGGGGTGACTTGGCTCCTGGGTCAGCAGGGCTGACGCCTGGCCAGAAAGACGCCCTGAGTTGGAAGGGGCCGTGGGGGGTGGGGGCTGGGCTTCAGAATCTGGGGAACACCTGCTACGTGAATGCGGGGCTGCAGTGTCTGAGCCACACGCCGCCCCTGGCCAGCTGGATGGTGTCCCAGCAGCATGCCACCCTCTGTCCGGCCCGCAGCGCCTGCACGCTCTGTGCCATGCGAGCTCACGTGACCCGAGCCCTCCTTCACACGGGAGAGGTGATCCGCCCCGCAAGGACCTGCTGGCGGGCTTCCACGGACACCAGCAGGAAGATGCCCACGAGTTTCTGATGTTCACTCTGAATGCCATGCAGCAAGGGTGCTTGAGTGCATCCCAGCCGTCGGGCCATGCCTCCGAGGACACCACCGTCATCTGTCAGATCTTCGGCGGGACCTGGAGGTCTCAGATCCAGTGTCTCCGCTGCCTCGGTGTCTCGGACACGTTCGACCCTTATCTGGACATCAGCCTGGATATCACGGCGGCTCAGAGTGTGGAGCAAGCTCTGAGAGAGCTGGTGAAGCCCGAGAAGCTGGACGCGGACAATGCCTATGACTGTGGCGTCTGTCTCCGGAAGGTGCCTGCCACCAAGAGATTGACTTTGCACAGCACCTCCCAGGTCCTGGTGCTGGTGCTGAAGCGGTTCACACCGGTGAGCGGGGCCAAAAGGGCTCAGGAGGTGCACTATCCCCAGTGCTTGGACCTGCAGCCCTACACGTCTGAGCGGAAGGCAGGGCCACTGGGCTACGTGCTCTATGCCGTGCTGGTGCACCCCGGGTGGAGCTGTGAGCGAGGACACTACTTCTGTTACGTCCGAGCGGGCAACGGCCAATGGTATAAGATGGACGATGCCAAGGTGACCGCCTGTGACGAGACCGCTGCCCTGAGCCAGAGCGCCTACGTCCTGTTCTACGCCCGGGAGGGTGCGTGGGAAGGGGGCGCTGGGGGAGGGGCAGCGGCCCCCGTCGGGGCTGACCCCACAGAGCCCGGGCAGCCTGCAGGAGACGCCAGCGGCAGAGCTCCTGGGTCGGAGGAGTCCCCGGGGGACTCAGCGGTCGAAGGGATGAGCTTCGAGCAGTGGAGACGCCTGCAAGGACACAGCCGACCGAAGCCGGCCTTGGAGCTGCGGAAGGTCCAGTCTGCCCTGCCTGCCGGCGCAGTCGTGATTCACCAGTCCAAACACGGAGGAGGGAGAAACCGCACGCCGCCCCAACAGGAGCACGAGCGGCTCGACCGTCCCAGCACGGACACCCCGCCTCCGGGGCCGAAGAACGTGGGCAACGGCCCTTGTGCCAGCGGGAGGGCCAGAGCCACCAAGGGGAAGAACAAGAAGCCGCGGCCGTCTCTGGGGCTGTGGCGGTAGGTCGGCTCTGACGCACATGCGTGCAGACGCCCAGGCACACGCTGTGTGCGGCACGCCCTGTGTGACGCACCAAGAGTTCCGACGAGGAGCGGGTTCCTCTCGGCCGTGTGCGTGCTGCAGCCTCCTGGGAAAAAGCGGGGCCTGCCTGGAGTGTGCCCGGGGTCTCGGTGTTCACTTGGGACGGGCTCGTGCCTGAGCGGCTGAGCTCTCGAGGGCTGGCTCTGCTGGGAAGTCGCTGGAGAGGATGGGGTGATGGGGTGCATGAGCGGGCCTGGGCACGGTCCGAGGGCCTCCCACTTCTGCGAGGGTGGGAGAGTCCCCTCGGGATGGGACTTTGGGTGTGGGTTTGCCTTTCGTTCCCCGTCTCCGTTCCCTGGCCGCACCGCTGGCCTCGGGTGAGTGACGCGGCCTGGAGACGCCTCACAGAGCGCTCACAGCCAGCCGAGCAAGGAGAAGATCTCGGGAGCCCTTCGGGGGGCAGGGAAGAGCGGGTGCAGGTCCATGAACCGTCTCCTTCCGGCCGGTCAGGCTCTCGAAAATGCCCCAGACGTCGAGAGGCGTCCGGGGAGAAGACGGGCAAGCAGCCTTTATGGGTGTCTGTCCTTGGGAGGCCTCGTGCTACTTGGCGGAGGGTCCGGCAGGAATGAGGCGGGGATGCGCGCGTCCCCGGCACGACGCTCGTCCGCAAAGATCCCTGGGGCTCCATGTCCGGTGCAAGGAGTACGCTGGAGAAGCTCCAAGTGCCAAACAGGAGAAGCGATCCACAAGGCCATGAGCACCGCCACCAGCGCCACCAGCACCACCAGCACCAACACGAAGGCCAAGGGGAGAAAGGCAACCCAACCAGTCCCAAAGAAACTTCTCCACCAGCATCGCACCGGTGCCTGAGTGGAGATATGTCGCGCCACGTTCATTTCTGAAAGCAAAGGTCCTCCCCGCACTGAGGAAAGACCCGAGCCTACCCTAGATTGTGATAGCAAGACAACTGGACTTCCGACTCTGCACGTCCTGTCTGGCAGTCTCATCCAGCTGGGCCCCGGGCAAACGCCTCTGGACGCGAGGAGATGCGGCCGGTCTCCAAAGTGCCTGGGGCGGTGGGGAAGCTGTCCTCCCCTAGCTGCTTTCTCGACTGCCTCATGGGCCCGTGACCCGCTGGAGGGGCACCTGAGGCCCCTTATCGACCACCTCTTGCGTTTTCTTTCTTTGGCTTGGCTGATGGCTTCAAACCCCAAACCCTCCATCAAACTTTGGCAGACCGGGAATTTGCGATGTAACATCTCAGACCTCGAGGGCCAACTCTGGCTCCTGACTGCGCTAGTCGGCGTGGCAAGGAACAGAGAACGTTCCGATGGCTTGTTTCCCCCGCATGGCTACCTACACCGCACCATGCCCTCCGCACGTAGAGAGGACAAAGAATGATGAGCAGTATCTTCCCCCGAGAACACGAACAAGCGTGCCCTGCACGAGGAAGCGGAGCCACCCACAGTCCGCCCTCATCATCACCACCCATCTTCCTCCTCCCCATCGTCTCAAATGGACTTACTGCTTGCCCCATCCACACCCTCTGAAGAAGGAGGAGGAGGAGAAGAAGAAGAAGAAGAAGGAGGAGGAGGAGGAGGAGGAGGAGGAGAAGAAGAAGAAGAAGAAGAAAAAGAAAAAGAAGAAGAACTAGAAGGAGAAGAAGAAGAAGGATTAGGAGGAGGACAAAAAGGAGAAGAATGGCGAGTGGAGCGGCTTGACAGAGGGAATGGGAAGTTAGCCTTATGCTGGAGGAAGTCCGTGCAAAAGAGAGAAAAATACTGGCTGATCTCGCTTCTCCGTGCCATGGGAAGGAGGCAAGAGGAGAGCAAGTGTGTGAGCACTTGGATCATAAAGCACAAAGCGGTAGGGTCCTGGGATGGGGTGGGGGAGCGGGAGGTTTGAGGGGTGAAATAGCCTAAGGAAGAGAGCGGCGTCAGGGCCATTCTTTCCTAGTAAGGATCAACGGAATCAACCCGTCAACTATGATAAACCCGTGGACGGTCAAAGCCCCATAGTCCTGGAAGGGAAGCATAGTGTCCAGGACGGGAGAGCAAACAAACACACATGTTACACACCGAGAAGGAAAGCAACAGTCACCCTCCTCCAGGAGGGAAATTCGTTCATTTCAGTTCAGTAGGTAACTCGTATTCCTCTCTTTGCAAGCCCATGTACTGCAACTTGCCAGGCTTCCATATCCAATATGTAGTCTCAGAATTTAGTGTGTCTAATATCCTTTGTGTTGGTGGTACCATCCTGCCATCTCATCCTGTGTTGTCTCCTTCTTTTCCTGCCTTCAATTTTTCTCAACATCAGGGTCTTTTCAAATGAGTCAGTTCTATTCATCAGATGCCCAACTTATTTGAGTTTCACCTTCAGTATCAGTGCTTCCAGTGAACATTCAGGACTTATCTCCTTTATGAAGGACTCGTTTGATCTCTTTGCAGCCAAGGTTCTCTCAATAGTCTTCTCCAACACCACAGTTCACAAGCATCAGATCTTCTGCGCTCAGCTTTCTTTATAGTCCATTTCTCTCTTTCATACATGCCTATTGGGAAACCATAGCCTTAACTAAAAGTACCTTTGTTGGCAAAGTATTGTGTCTGCTTTTTCATATGCTGTGTTGGTTACTCATAACTTTTTTTCCAAGGAGCAAGCATCTTTTAATTTCATGGCTACAGTCACCATCTGCAATGATTTTGAAGCCCCAAAATAATATAAGCTGAGTTCTCCGCCACAGCAGCAGAGAGACTTTGAGGCAGAAATGCCCAGATAAGCCATTTCTAGCTCACAGACTGTGAGGAGTTTAATAGGCAAAGTTTATTAGTGCAGTCTTGGAGTAATGCTGCCAGAGAGGAACAGAAAGCACCGTCTACCAGGAACCAGAAACTGACTTCACTACCCACCACCGTCTCCTACCAGCCTCCCTCCAGAGGCAACGCTCACATTCCTAGCCTCACCTGGGCAGCTCACTTCTGCCTTCATGTTTCTGTGTAAGGGCTGCCTGCTCTCAGAGGTGCTTCTCCTAGAATTGTGCAGGCCCGGCTCCTTCCTTCATCCTGGTCACCGCAGCAAGGCCTTTTAGACCCTCCTGACCACTGACTCCAAGCCCTCCCTCACAATGCCCTTTTTTATTTTCAGTAGAGCACTTGTTCTTTTCCTTCCCTTGTCTGGCTTCCATACTTTTCTCTTTCTTCACTCTAGACCAAGAGCTCCTTGAAAGGCAGGGGCCGCTGGTCATTTTCAGCACTGTTCTCTGTACCACTGAGTCACCTGGCATAGAGCGAGTACTCACAGCCTGGGGGCAGAGTAAATAAACGTGAAGATCCTGGGGCTCCCCTTCCTCTTCTGTCCAGGTCAGTCTCTTGAGATGATCACTCTTACTAGGAAGCGCGTGCTGTTTCTGAGGCAGGAGCGTGGCCAGAATGACCTCCGCCATCCTTTTTCTCTCTCCAGTTGCTCCAGCAAAGCTCAGCCAGCAACACCGACCCAGTGCCTCCTGGTGGCCGCGCTAGCATTGCAGGACTAACTCGAACCTTCATTCAGGTCTTCAAGGCGGAGGCTCTCCAGAGTTCCAGAAGTGAAAGTGTACTTCAGGCAGGCTGTGGAAAGACCCAGGAATCTCCTTCTGATTTGTCATTTCCTCTCCTCTCTTTGGGGTTTAGTTCGTTCATGTTGCATCTCGGCTCAGACAGGGCAATAATTTCCTCCTACTTTCAAATTAGAACCTCTGGAATCCGGTTAGGGCTGGTCTTCTTTCTGGAACCCTGACTCTGGGTCCACAACTGTGCCCTCTCCTGCTCACCACAAGCCCTTGTTCCTTCAGCTCCTCTCTCCTCTGAGGGACCTCTGTGAGTGGAAAGCATTTTTCCAAGCTCTCAGGCACAGGGGTCAATGGTGGAGAACCAAGGTCGACAGATTTCCCAAGCATACTGAGTGAATGCTTGGGGGGCCCAACAGCAAGCACACAATGTTTAGGGAAGGAAAGCAAGTCCTTCTGTCCTGTAGCACCGTCTATACTGGGGAATGGGGTGTGTGCTCAGCCTGGTTTTAACAGCCCAGAAAAGTGGACTGTGGGACTGAGACCGTGTTCACTGGAGAACACTGAGGAGAGGGCCCACACCCAGGCAGGACTCAGGGAACGTGGAGAATCCCCCTCACGCTTTGGACTTCTGAACGCAGTGCCCGTTGCCAGGAGCGGGGTGTGGAGGCCCCTGCTCCATGGCGGAGCTGCCTCCAGCCCTTCCTGCTCTCCCAGCCCTGACACTGTGTTCTCTTCCTTTACCATCTCACATCGTCCCCCACTGTGGACCCTATTTCTGTTTGTGCCTGCTTGTGTGAGCATGAAAATGCAGAGAGAGTAATGGCCCAAGTGGGGCCAGGTTGGTAGAGTTCACCAGGAACTTAGGGTCTCACTTCCAAACCAAGCATGATGGATAGGACTGCGAACTGGCTTAGGGAGCTGGGGTCCTCACTTTCCTACTGGCTTCTGCTCACATACTGTGTTCCAGACAAGTCTGCCTCTTTCTAGGCTTTGGTTTTCAAATTGTACCAAGAGGGCTTGGATAAAAAGCTGCATAAGCGCATGCACAGGCAAACGTGTTCTCTGACTCCAGCAACAATAGATGGGTTGTTGGCATGGGTGGTCTCAGGAGGCCTGTGCTCCTGATGTGGGCAGAGGCAGGCGAGCTTGTAGTGGGAGTGGCCAGGACGCCTGTCCTATCCCAGCACCAGCCAGAGGGCATGTGCAGGGAAGGGACAGTGAGCGCACCCGTGCCCGCCTCCCTGCACAGGCACCGACACTGGACCAAGGGCTCCGCTCAGAAGGGGAGTTCTTTCTGATGCCCCACCTGCAGCCTCTAAAAGGCCCGCATTTTCTGGAGCCCTAAGGACAGATAATTCACATGGAAGTGGTTCCCAGAAAGTAAATGGAATGTGGAAGGGATATTTGCCGTGTATACACTCAGGCTGTGAAAACACGCCCCGTGATGTGCCATACATTTCCCCTTTACAACCGAGTGAAATAAGCCCAAAGAACATGCCTGCATTTGAAAGCACATGTTGAGGATGGAAAATCCACAAATTAAAGGTTGCTGAGTCCCAGAATCTCTGACTGGAGGAAAATCAACAAGAAGAGTCACTTGCTATTTGAAAGGGATTTTTATTTTATTTGTATTGAGCTGTTAAATGAAGAGAGCTTGCCCGGTGGCGCTAATGGTAACAACGGAGAGTGTTAGCAGCCTCGGTAGGGAGGCCAGAGGTCCCAAAGCAGCAGGAAGAAACGAACTGCAAGTGGCAGACTTCATTCCCTTCCCTTCTCCACAGTCCATTTACTTCTCTGGTTCCATCTGAACTGAACTTTTCTCAAACCTTGAGCTAACCAATGCGTTGTTCTTATGGAAATGTTTTTCTTAAGCTATGCTAATGAAACTATGTACTTGCTTTGGGATCTCACTTTCTTCAAATCGGTTCTGCCTGAGACTAACTTTTGTCCCAAACCTTGGGCTGATAATGGCTCAACAGATCAGTATTCACGTCAGTTGTTTCATGGTTGGCGACGACACACCTTGTGCCATTCTATCTCAAAAACGCTCATTGTGGGAGAGGGGCCTGGTGACGGTCCCTCAGCCTTGAGGTGTCTCCCTACCCGAGATGAAGTCTGCCCAAACCCATGTCCATTGAGTCGGTGATGCCATCCAACCATCTCATCCTCTGTCATCCTCTCCTGCCCTCAATCTTTCCCAGCATTAGATCTTTGCAAATGACTCAGCTCTTCGCATCAGGTGGCCAAAGTATTGGAGTTTCAGCTTCAGCATCAGTCCTTCCAATGGATATTCAAGACTGATTTCCTTTAGGATGGACTGGTCGGATCTCCTTGCAGTCCAAGGGACTCTCAAGAGTCTTCTCTCTCAGGACTATGTGCCTGGTAGCCATGGGGATAAGATGCCTTTGGCCGAACTGGCCTCCCAGACTGACAAACATGAGATTCCATACCAAGATTTCCCATTGCCAAAAGGATTGTAATAATCCCCTATATAGTCAGTCACCTTTGTAAGCTTTATGGCACCCATTGGTGTAGGCTACAATGTCTAACCAGCTGACTCTTCTGATTTTGAATCATGGCTGTAACCTGACTGTATCACCCTTTAACACTTTCCAGGCTAGGTTTAAGGAGTTTGGGGATGAGAACACGTAAAGTATATAAGGTTTTCACAAAAGCCAGTTGGGGTCCTTGGCTAAGAGGAGACTCTGCCTTGGGCCTGCCAGTGTAATAAACTGCACTCCACTATCTGCACGCCAAAGCCTTGGACTGTGTGGATCACAATAAACTGTGGAAAATTCTGAAGGAGATGGGAATTCCAGACCACCTGCCTGCCCTTGAGAAACCTGTATGCAGGTCAGGAATCAACGATTAGAACTGGACATGGAACAACAGACTGGTTCCAAATAGGGAAAGGAGTACGTCAAGGCTGTATATTGTCACCCTGCTTATTTAACTTATATGCAGAGTACATCATGAGAAACGCTGGACTGGAAGAAGCACAAGCTGGAATCAAGATTGCCAGGAGAAAATCAATAACCTCAGATATGCAGATGACACCACCCTTATGACAGAAAGTGACAAAGAACTAAAGAGCCTCTTGATGAAAGTGAAAGAGGAGAGTGGAAAAGTTGGCTTAAAGCTCAACGTTCAGAAAACTAAGATCATAGCATCTGGTCCCATCACTTCATGGGGAAACAGTGAAAACAGTGTCAGGCTTTATTTTTGGGGGCTCCAAGATCACTACAGATGGTGATTGCAGCCATGAAATTAAAATATGCCTACTCCTGGAAGGAAAGTTATGACCAACCTAGACAGCATTATTAAAAAGCAGAAACATTACTTTGTCAACAAAGGTCCATCTAGTCAAGGCTATGGTTTTTCCAGTATTCATGTATGGAGGTGAAAGTTGGACTATAAAGAAAGCTGAGAGCTGAAGAATTGATGCTTTTGAACTGTGGTGTTGGAGAAGACTCTTGAGAGTCCCTTGGACTGCAAGGAGATCCAACCAGTCCATCCTAAAGGAGATTGGTCCTGGGTGCTCATTGGAAGGACTGATGTTGACGCTGAAACTCCATTACTTTGGCTACATGATGTGAAGAGGTGAGTCATTTGAAAAGACCCTGATGCTGGGAAACATTGAGGGCAGGAGGAAAAGTGGGTGACAGAGGATGAGATGGTTGGATGGCATCACCAACTCAATGGACATGGGTTTGGGTAGACTCGGGAGTTGGTTATGGACAGGGAGGCCTGACGTGCTGCGGTTCATGGGGTTGCAAAGAGTCGGACACGACTGAGCGACTGAACTGAACTGACTATCTGCATTGTCCTTCTGAGCGAGTTTGTTTCCCAGAACGCGTGGCTACAACAGATTTGCTAAATGAGGGAAAAGCACGGTTTGATTCCCTACCTGACAAGCTCCAAGGTATGCCGGCTGTATCCCATTGCTTCAGATAGCTATTGACTCCTTGGAATTAACTCTGGACTCCTATTCTGAAATGGCGAAAAGTCCATAGATTTTCCACTTCCATCTTGTTTCAGTTATTTGTGATTGTGATCAAGGCTGGATGGTAGTTTAGAAAATTTTATTCCAAGCAGAGCAGCTGTCCTCTGTGTCTAATGGGTTAAACATCCAGTGGAGAATCTGATGGTGGATATTGGGGACTCTTTTCTAGGAATTGAAATGGATATGGTCACTGTGGCACAGAATAGAGGCATTCCCCCTCCCCACCCCAGAAGACCTAAAATCCAGATGACACTCTTATTCTTCAAGCATGGCTCCAAGGAGTTGGGCACACCCTAGGCGTGAGAGCAGGCATGGCTGGATCAGAGCATCACAAGTGCCATCTGCAGATAGGCCGAGCACTGAGATTTTCCGTGACTTAGCATTCATGAACAGTATGAAAAAGCAAAAAGATATGACACTGAAAACCCCCTCAGGTAGGTAGGAGTCCAGTGTGCTACTGGAGAAGAGTGGAGAAATAGCTCCAGAAAGAATGAAGAGGCTGAGCCAAAGTGGAACCGGCGCCCGGTTGTGGAGGTGTCCCGTGGTGAGAGTAAAGTCGGATGCTGTAAAGAACGATATTGCCTAGGAACCTGTAATGTTAGGTCCATGAATCAAGGTACATTGGAAGTGGTCAAACAGGAGATGGCGAGAGTGAACATCGACATTTTAATCAGTGAACTAAAATGGATGCGAATGGACAGATTTAATTCAGATGACCATTATATTTATGACCATGGGCAAGAATCCCTTAGAAGAAATGGAGTAGTCCTCAAAGTCAACAAAAGAGCCTGAAATGCAGTACTTGGATGCGATCTCAAAAATGACAGAATGATCTCTGTTCATTTCCAAGGCAAACCATTCAGCATCAAAATAATTCAAGTCTATGCCCCAACTACTAATGCGGGAGGAGAACAAGACCTTCTAGAATTAACACCAAAAAAAAAAAAAAAAAGTTCTTTTCATCATAGGGGTTGTTGTTCAGTCGCTCAGTAGTGTCTGACTCTTTTGTGACCCTATGGACTGAAGTACAGACTCTCTGTCATTCAACACCTCCCAAAGTTTGTTCAAACTTATGTCCATTGAGTTGGTGATGCCATCCAACTGTCTCATCCTCCGTCATCCCCTTCTCCTCCTGCCCTCAGTCTTTCCCAGCATCAGGGTCTTTTCTAATGAGTCAGCTCTTTGCATCAGGTGGCCAAAGCATTGGAGGTTCAGCTTTAGCATCAGTCCTTCCAGTGAATATTCCGGGTTGATTTCCTGTCAGATTGACTGATTTCATGTCCTTGCTGTCCAGGAGACTCTCAAGAGTCTCCTCCAGCCCAACAGTTCGAAGGCATCAATTCTTTTGTGCTCAGTCTTTTTTATTGTCCAACTCTCACATCCATACACGACTACTGGGAAAACCACAGATTTGACTATATGGACCTTTGTAGGCAAAGTCTCTCTGCTTTTTAATATGCTGTCTAGGTTCATCCTAGCTTTTCTTCTAAGGAGCAAGCATCTTTTAATTTCATGGCTGCAGTCAACAAACTACAGTGATTTTGGAAACCAAGAAAATAAAGTCTGTTACTGTGTCTGTTTTCCATTCTATTTGCCATGAAGTGATGGGACCGGATACCCTGATCTTCATTTTTTTTTTTTTATGTTCAGCTTTAAGCCAGCTTTTTCAGTCTCCTCTTTCACCTTCATCAAGAGACTCCTTTTTTCCTCTTTGCTTTCTGCCATAAGGGTGGTGTCATCTGCATATCTGAGATTATCAATATTTCTCCCAGCAATCTTGATTCCAGCTTGTGATTCATCCAGCCTGGCATTTTGCAAGACGTATTCAGCATATAAGTTAAATAAGCAGGGTGACACTATACAGCCTTGGCATACTCCTATCCCAATTTTGAACCAGTCAGTTGGTCCCATTTCATGTTCTAACTGTTGCTTCTTGACCTGCATACAGGTTTCTCAGGAGGCAGGTAACGGGAGCCGGTATTCCCATCTCTTGAAGAATTTTCCACAGTTTGTTGTGATCCACACAGTCAAAACCTTTAGCATAGTTAAGGAAGCAGAAGTAGATGTCTTTCTGGAACTCTCTTGCTTTTTGTATGATCCAACGGATGTTGGAAATTTGATCTCTGGTTTCTCTGCCTTTTCTAAATCCAGCTGGAATCTGGAAGTTCTTGGTTCACATACTGTTGAGCCTGGCTTGGAGAATTTTGAGCATTACTTTGCTAGCATGTGAAATAAGTGCCATTGTGCAGTAGTTTGAGCATTCTTTGACATTGCCCTTCTTTGGGATTAGAATGAAAACTGACTTTTTCTAGTCCTGTGGCCACTGCTGACTTTTGCAAATTTGGGGGGCCTATTGAGTGCAGCACTTTCACAGCATCATCTTTTAAGATTTGAAATAGCTTAGTTGGAATTCCATCACCTCCACTAGCTTTGTTTGTAGTGACTGGAATGCAAAAGTAGGAAGTCAAGAGATACCTGGAGTAACAGGCAGGTTTGGTCTTGGAATACAAAATGAAGCATGGCAAAGGCTAACAGAGTTTTGCCAAGAGAACACGCTGGTCATAGCAAACACCCTCTTCCAACAACACAAGAGATGACTACACATGGACATCACCAGATGGTCAATACCCAAATCAGATTGATTATATTCTTTGCATCCAAAGATGGAAAAGCTCTATACAGTCAGCAACAGCAGGACCAGGAGTTAACTATGGCTCAGATAATGAGTTCATTATTGCAAAATTCAAACTTAAATTGAAGAAAGTAGGGAAAACCATTCAGCCATTCAGGTATGATGTAATAAAATCCCTATGGTTATACAGTGGAGGTGACAAATAAATTCAAGGGATTTAGGTCTGATAGAGTGTCTGAAGAACTATGGATGGAAGTTCATAAAATTTTACAGGAGGCAGTGACCAAAACCATCCCTAAAAGAAAGAAATGGTTGTCAGAGGAGGCCTTACAAAGAGCTGAGAAAAGAAGAGAAGTGAAAGCAAAAGAGAAAAGGAAAGATTTACCCATCTGAAGGCAGAGCTCCAAAGAATAGAAAGCAGAGATAAGAAAATCTTAACTGAACAATGCAAAGAAATAGAGGAAATCAACAGAATGGGAAAGACTAGAGAGCTCCTTGAGAAAGCTGGAGATACGCACGATGTAATAGTTGCCAAGCTACATTTTATTTGGGGCAAAATGAGGACTGAGCCCAGGAGACAGTACCTCAGATAACTCTCAGAGACTGCCCCAAACAAGCAGTGGGGGGAGGTCAATATATAGGATTTTGGTGAATGGGGAGTTCAGTGCAATCAAGCACTTATTTTACAAAAGGTTTTCCGCTGGTCATGAGGAGCTGATGTCACCATGAAGGGAATTAGTGATTTTCTAGATATGAAGAAATGTAAGAGTTGGGATCAAGAAATCAGTTCCTGAAAATATCTGACTATCTAAAAGACCCGTTCCACCAGTTTCCCTGGAGCAGAGTGCCTTGCTCTCCACCCTGAATTCCCCTCAGCGGAGGTTGACGGTCGGCAGCTTCAGCAGCACAGGGTCAATCTCCGCTGAGGCAGCTGGTAAATCCCCTGTTGCAGGTCAGTCTCTGGCCAATGCTCGTCACAAGTGCCAATTTGTAGCTGACATAGATATCACGTGGACGTAGTTGAGAAAATATTGAAAAGGTAAAGCAGAGATGTATTAAAGCGCACTATGTTAGGTTGTCAACCGCAAATTGGCACTTGCAATGGTCACTTGCCTTCCACCTCTACAAGGATCAAATAATGTGCTGCTGCAGCTGCTGATTTTCAATGCCCGCTGAAAGGAGTTCAGGCTGGAGAGCAGAAATGAAGCCCCCTGTGCTGTGGGAAAAACTGGTGGACAAGTCTTCAGATAGATATTTTCAGGAGTCAAGTTTATAAGGCCAGTTTTTATCTCCTGATATCTAGAAAAGGGCTAAAATCCTTCATGGTGGTTAAGTCGACAGGTTTTATATTTTAAGGAATCAGAACTTATTATACTTTGGCTTTCCCATTGAGAAATGGAATATTTCCTGCCATGTCAGTAACAAATGATTTCACAGTCATCAGTGATTGCAGCCACCAGCCAAAGGTGAGCTGGTGAAGCCCTGAGGGGACTCAGGAGGGAAAGACTATCTGCCCTCTGGCAGCCTTCAGACTGCAGCTATGCCCCATGGCGAGCCCTGAGGGAACTCAAGATGTGAAAATGTGGTAGGATGTAGATGGGTCCCAGGCTGCACACCTGGTGATTGTCAAGGGGAGTAAAGTTGAAGCTCTGCTCTCACCCAGACACTCCAAGGACAAAGCTAGTGGCAAACACTGAGCTCTGCTGAAGTAGAGATACAGTGCCCACTCCTTAGGTCAAGGAGGACTTCTCTGTGCACACATGTGCAGGAAGGCTTGTTGAGGGTCAGAAAGGGAAGGGAGTCCCACCCCATAAGTGTGGACATACACCTACAGGCTTGTGTGGTGGAATCCATATTAGCAGAAATTTGCACAAGCATCTTAGGGGTGAAGGACCAGCCATGTGTGAGAAAAGAAACAAAGTAATTGGCCAAATCTAAATAAAGACCCTATATAAGGACAATCTTATATGAGTGTTTTAAATCAGCTTCTTACTGCAAGGAGATCCAACCAGTCCATTCTAAAGGAGATCAGCCCTGGGATTTCTTTGGAAGGAATGATGCTAAAGCTGAAACTCCAGTACTTTGGCCACCTCATGCGAAGAGTTGACTCATTGGAAAAGACTCTGATGCTGGGAGGAATTGGGGGCAAGAGAAGAAGGGGACGACAGAGGATGAGATGGCTGGATGGCCTCACTGACTCGATGGACATGGGTCTGGGTTAACTCCTGGAGTTGGTGATGGACAGGGAGGCCTGGCGTGCTGCGATTCATGGAGTCGCAAAGGGTCAGACACGACTGAGCGACTGATCTGTTCTGAACTGATCTGATCTTACTGTGCTCCCAGTTCAGGACACCCGTGCTCCTCTCCCAGTGTGTGTTATTGTCATGCTTCTGACATAAATAAATTATTTCTGAGTGCTCTCCTATGTGTTGCGCTGTGTCTCTATATAAAAAACTTTGTACTTGTTCTGCAGTTTTTGCCTCCTTGAAACATTTTTGCTTTCAAATGGAGTAAGAATCAAGGAAGTTAGCTTGTAGCCTCTAGCCACTGGTGGACTGGCAGCTGGGTTCATTTCCTAGATGGGGAAATAAGATCCTACTTCAAGACTAAGACTGTGCCCCCAATGCAGGGGGCCTGGGTTCTGTCCCTCATCAGGGAATTAGGTCCCACATGCCACAACAAAATGTCCCACGTGCCACAGCCCAGTATTGGCACAGCCAAATAAATAAATCAGTAAAGACTGCTATTCCTTCCGGAACAAAAACACAGGATCCTGTCCCCAAACAGCTGAGATGCGTATCAAAGGAATGAGTTCAGTGAGGCCAGCCTCTTGCATCTTCCCACACATAGAAAAGTGCTAAATTCATTCACTTGAGATATCTGGCTTTCTTTTAATTAACAATAATCTTTGATGTTCTGACTATTTGCCTTTTGTGCAAAACTTCTATGTAACCTGGCTCCCCCTCACCTCAGAGCAGTTCCCTCGGGTTTTCTTGAGGTGCTGTCTCCCTGTTTTGAAATCCTAAAAATTCCTGCTAAATAAAACGTAACTCTAATCTTTTCGGTTGTGCATAATTTTTAAGCCAGCACTTTACTGTCTTTAAAGGAATAAAATTACTTGTAATATATACTTCTTAGGGGTGTCTGTGGTGGCTCAGATGGTAAAAAATCCACCTGCCAATGCAAGAGATTTGAGTTTGATGCCTAGGTCAGGAAGATTCCCTGGAGAAGGAAATGGCAACCCACTCCAGTGTTCTTGCCTGGGAAATCCCATGGACAGAGTCTCAGAGAGTCAGACGCAACTGAGTGACAACAACAATGGCCTCTGCCTAAACGTGCTCGTGTCCCGCCCATCACCTTATCTGTCCAAGGAGAAGGTTTTGCGTAGACCCGAGAAGATGTGTATTCTGGTTCCACTGGGTGGAATGTTCTATATATGTCTCTTAATTTAATTTGGTCTCACGTTTGGTTTAATTCCAACATGTCATTCTTGATTTTCTGTTTGGATGATCTATCCATTGCTAAGAGTGAGATGCTGAAACCCCCTACATTGTTGTAATGTTGTCTATTTTTTCCTATAGATCTGTTATTATTTGCTTAAAATACTTAGGTGATCCAATGTTGTTTTATATATTTGCATATGTATGTGTGTATGTGTGTGTGTATACTTTTTGATGTATTAACCCTTTGTCATACAATGGCCTCCTTTGATGTTTGTTATCATTTTTTCTTAAAGTCTATTTTGTCTGACATAAGAATTACTATGCCCCTTTTCTTTCTGTTTTCATTCCTGTGAAATACCTTCATCTAGCCCCTCAATTTGAGCCTTTGTGTATCCTTAAAGCTGAAGTGAGTTTCTTGTAGACAGCATATAGTTGGGTCTTTTTTTTTTTTTTTTTAAGCATCTATGTCTTTTTATTGGTGAACCCACTCTATTTGCATTTAGACTGGGTATTGATATGTAAGAGCTGACTCCTGCCATCTGAGTGATTGCTTTCTGGTTGTTTTTTGTCTCCATTGATTCCTTTTCCCTGTGTTTCTGCCTACTTTTGTAAATTGGTGGCTTTTCATCGGGGTATTGTTTCCCCTTTCTATATTTCTTGCATCTACTCTAGATTTTTACTGTGGTTACCATGGAGCTTACATTAAAATTTTATACCTAAAACAGTTTGTCTTGTGCTGATTGCAACCTGGCTTTTTTTAGCCAATTAAGTGGGTCCGCCATGTAACTCTCTCTCTGCAATGTTCTGATGTTCCGGTTCTCTCTCTGATGCTGTGTGTTTGGTGATAAGGTGTATTACCTGTAGTTACTTTCAGTCATCCTTTCCTTGAGCCTTTGTACTTGAAGTTGTTAATACCATTCTTCTAAGTAATTGGAATTAACTAAATCTGACTATACATTTTTACCTGACCTAGTGTGTTATATACTTTTCTGTGTGTTCATGTGTTACTTTGCATCTTTTTTATTCTGCTTGAACTTCTTCAGCATTCTTTGCAAGGCAGGTCTGGTGGTGATGAACGCCCTCAGCTTTTCTTTAGGAAAGCCTTTATTTTCCCTTCATATCTGAAGGATAGATAAATTTGGTGAATAGAGTTTTCCTGGTTGGCAATTTTTATTGCTCTGCCCTCTGAATATTTCATTTTACTCTCTCCTGGCCTGTAGTTTTCTTCTGAGAAATCCCCTGATAGCCTCGTGGGGTTTCCTGTGTCAGTTATAGTCATGCCTGTAAGCAAATCAGACATTTCTATTTTAGATAGGAAAATTTAATCAGTATTTTGTAACAACAGTAAGGAAAATTGTCATGATCTGGGCTCTGGTTGGAAAAGAATTTCCTGACATGAGACAGAGTGAGAGGGAAATAAAGTTTATTAGCGTGGGAGATGCTATTAGAACAGCGGGCCAGCTCAAGAAAGAACCGTCTTTGAACAGGGGCCCTTAATCCAATTTTATACCCAGGGTACAGGGAGCAGGATAGGGGTCTTGCGGGTCATTGCTAATTGGGTGAGAAGGGGGGTGGGGCGGAGAGTAAAGCAAAGACCTTCTCCCTATGGGCTAGGAGGGGAGACAGGTTGTACTGCTCAGGAGGACCTGAAATCCGTTAGTAGTTACACCATGGTGGAGGGAAGGACAATCAGGGTCTGGTTCTCCGTTCCTGCATTTCGTTCCCCCTTGGTTTTCTCTGCTCTTCTGTCCTTGGGTCTCCACCTTCCTCCCTCTCTTTATTTTTAGGGCCAATTCTTTGGCCCCCTTTGATACCCTGCTCACGTCTAACCATCTACCTATTTCCCTTCTCAGGCATTTGGGAACCCGGTCTCAGGGAAAAGGGGTGATGACCACTCTGGCTTCTTCAGGCTGTAGGGGCATCGTGGGGCTCTAGGTTCCCTTTGCCTGCTCTCTGCCAGGATGCATTTACAGAAGGAGATGAGAGTCCATGGAACAATAAGGCAGCTTGCTTCAGCGTTGTCTGGGTGTTGGCCAGGGAATATTCTTGTCAAACTATCACTTGGAGATTTGTTGTTTTCTAGAAGAAACAAACTTAACAAGAAAGTTAAAGATACATGGCCCAAAGATTAAGAGAAGCAGAAAAGCTCCTGAGGAGCTAGCCAGGAGAACCAGGGCCAGACATTGGGTCATGACATTAGTGTTTCTCTAGGTGCAAGAAGAGGCGAGAAGCTGGGCTCATAAAAACCTTTACCTGAAAACATCGGACTCTCTGAAAGCCGGTTCTTCTGAGTTTTTCCCAGAGCACAGAGTGCCTTATTTCTGATCTCCATCCTGAATTCTTTTCAAGGTCAGCAGCTTGCAGTGGTCATGATGTAATCTTTGTAGAAACAGCTGGCAAGTGCCAACTTCCAGTCAACAGGGTCCCTTCATAACCACATATTTGACCATGCTTTGGGGGCATTTCAGGGCCCTTGTGTCTCAGGTCTAATGAAGATTCCATTGACAGGCCATTGTGTGCTGTTACTAGACCAGATCTTGCAAGTAGCAAAAGTTTCAGGACCATACCTGTCTTACTAGCCTCTTGGCCCAGGAGAATATTCCCTTTTCTTGTTTCTTTCCATATCTAGAGTTACATTATTACATTCATTGATTTCATCAGTTCAGTTCAGTCACTCAGTCGTGTCCGACTCTTTGTGACCCCATGAATCGCAGCACACCAGGCCTCCCTGTCCATCACCAACTCCCGGAGTTCACCCAGACCCATGTCCATCGAGTGGGTGATACTATCCAGCCATCTCATCCTCTGTCATCCCCTTCTCCTTCTGCCCCCAATCCCTCCCAGCATCACAGTCTTTTCCAATGAGTTAACTCCTTGCATGAGGTGGCCAAAGTACTGGAGTTTCAACTTTAGCATCATTCCTTCCAAAGAACATCCAGGACTGATCTCCTTTAGAGTGAAGTGGTTGGATCTCCTTGCAGTCCAAGGGACTCTCAAGAGTCTTCTCCAACACCACAGTTCAAAAGCATAAGGAACTGCATATCAGCATTTTATCACGTCAGCCACACATTTAGTAATGTAAGAAACAATCTTCTGAAACAAGCAACATGGAAAATAATATAGCTAGCAGGTATTAGTAAGGTCACAAGCAAGAATTTAAGTCAAGAACTTTCATTAGGTAGAGCCCAGTATACCCCAGGTCATCTGACACAGTTAAGTGATTATAGCCAGGTTTTAATCTCCTGGTTGTACATCATGGAGGATCTGATCTTTATCCAAAGATTGATTACTGAGATAAGCGTTAGAAACAAACTTAGAGTGTCCTTTTAAATAACTTAATTAATCAAACCTTTTAGCAATATAACATAACAACAAGGAACGATCTCAGAAGCGAGTGGTGGTAAACACAGACCTTAACTAACAAAACTAGAATTTAATATTAAGTGAACTATATATATAGTCATTGTGAGGGCATTAGCCCTGAAGCCAGGGAAGGCTTTAACCCATCAAATAAAAATGAGGTTTGTCAGGGAGCTGGGAAAAGCCACGCGGCTGCCTTGGATTTCCCATAGCCCTAACTTCTTGATTTACAGCTACTGTTCATGCATTTTTAATTCCCCATTTTAGGAATAGACTGTTGCCATGTTTTAAGGACATCAGAATAGCAAAAGTCTAACAGTGAGGTGTTTTTTTTTGTGTGTGTGTGTGGAAGCAGAATGAGCTTTTACATGTTCCATAATCTTAAATAATGCTTATTTACTTTACCAAAGTAACAAAAGATTTTAAAAACAAATATAAATCTCTTAAAGGCAAAGAAATTCATAACCTATTTTTGAAAGCCTCATTCTAAGAAAACTTTGTTCTTTTAACATAGAGACTAGACTAAATCCCAGTCTGGTACCAGCTTACCAGATAACAAACAAACAAAATGTGTTTATCAGTGAATCTTAGAAGTCTTTTCCATACATCTTGAAGTAGCAGTGTTCTTGCAAAGGCATCAGAATGAGATCATATAAGGCATGTTTAAAATCTGATTAAGTTGCAATTGACAAAGTAGCCTGGTCATTCCTGTGATATGAAACCCTTTAATATGATAACTAGAATTATAACTGACAACATTTTACCAGGACATAGCAGATTTTCATGAATTTCACATAATTTCTAGGATGTCTATATTAGTAACATCAACCATACAATATAACCTGTGGGGAGCCGGTGAGGCATTCCACTCGTGACAAAGGTCATGAGGAAGGAGGCTCGGCATACGCAAAGGCGGGATCGAGCCTCAGGAGTCCCCCCGGATATTCTCGAGCATTTTCCCCCAAAAAACCAGAGTCTGCCTACTTTATTGCTTTGTGCTCTCACCTCTGACTTTACTGGGGGCTGTCCCCTACCACCATCTCTCTCTCTCTGTCAAAGAGTTAACTTACAGCTCCAATTAATAAAGTTCCTGGGCAATTAGGAGTGTTTAAATCCAAACCCCTCTGATGGCTCTCTAACTCACCTGACAAGTTTACCCGGACTCCTGCAGCTATGCATACGATTGTTTACAGTCTCCCAGCCTCGAGAGGCATGGGAAGCTTAAGATATTCAAATAGCTTAGAGCCTCTCAGAGAGTTAAAAACTGTCAGAATAAACTAGTAAAGGATTTCATTGATGAGTCAATGCTTGTTGCCAAGTTTTCACATCCCCTGAATTGTATCCTTGAATATGTATCAATTAATAGTGGGTATGTAGAAAAAATAAGTAGTGGCCTTGGTGTTAGTAACTTTAGACCCTTAAGGTAATAAATTCTTTCTTTGTTGTAAACCCATTACACATCCGCCCTATAGGAATGCAATTTTATCTTTGGAAGATGGTGCCAAACCTTGAAATAATTACTCTTAGAGAAAGTAAGTCTTTGTTGATAAGTCCTTGTCGAGAGTCATAAAATGTTAGTAGGCCTTCTGGCCAGAAGATGATGTAAATCACCTAAACCATTTGTATACGATACATTTGCAGGAAAGAAACCTTGGTTTTTGATAAGAACCAAAGACTGCTGACTTTGCATCCCCTATTATCCTCTATGTGTAACTTAGGGTATAAAAGCCCCTGTTAAAAATAAAGCTACGGGCCTTGCTCACCAACGCTTGGTCTCCCCATGTCATTCTTCCCTTTAACTTCCAGCTGAATCTCCATCTGGAGCGCGGAACCCACCACGCTTACTAATTATGCCTGGGCTTCTAAGACCCACTCGAGAAGGAGTCTAGGGTGAGACACCTTCCGCTATTCGAGAGGGCGCCTGCGGCCTACGTAAGTGGTGCAAACTTCTTGTCTTGAAGTTTTATTGGTCTCCCGCGTAAACCAAGCTACTCAGCTTCTTTTCTCCACTGAATTTTCCTACTGAGCTATCCTCATTCTATTGTTCTCTATATCTCTAATTAGCATATAAATAGTCGCCTAGGCCGTCTCTCCTTCGAATACCCTGGATCAGCTGGGGCTGGTCCCCGGCAATAACCTGACAAGATTCACCACTCCTCCAACAATACTTCCCATGTAATTTTACATGTGAAATGAACTCAGGTAGTTTAATCTCTCTCTTTGGGATGTCTCAGGGGCCCTCTGAAGCACCCCAAAGTTAGTTAGACATCAAATGATTTAGGAAATGTTTTCAATAAATATCAAATGGGTTTAAAACACTCAGTCGGATAGGATCATGTAAGTCGCCATGAAACAATAGTTACTCACTTAGCCAAAGGTAACAAAAGATTTCAAAGGTAAATATAGATCACTTCAGAGATGAAGAAACTTAAAATCCAGTATCAAAGACAGTTCAACATCTCAAGAAAGCTTGTATTTATTCACAAAACTCTTCCCTTGGGGTCCACTTCCTATAAAACCTCATCACGTTCTGTACCCATTGCTTAGTTCTCTCATCTGAAACAGCCACCTGTAAGTCAGACCCACTTCCTTCTCCCTTCATAAAATGTAATTTCATGTATCATATCTTTTTTTACTGAAAACACACATCCTACTTTCCTTAAGCAACCAAGAACTGACCTTTATATTAGCATTCTATATTGGGCAAACATAATTACCAGTGATAATTTCTAAAGAAAATTCTAGAGAACATCTCAGGATGACATCAAACATTATTCATTAATAGTCCAAAATCTCTAGTTTCTCTCTAAGAGGAAGTTAGTGTGTTCAGTAATGAATGTTTCAGAATCTTATTTTATTTGGAAACAACCTAGCTATTCAATAAACATCTGTCACTTAGTTTAGCACACCCCTAGAAATTCAAGTTACCTCAATCTGGAGAGACTACTTTAGACAGGCATTCTTAAAATATAATTATTCTTAATAGTTTATCTAAAAGTTCATATCTCACTTATATTTTTTACGAGTTTTTTTTCTTCTAGAAGTACTTTCCTTGTTGGCAAGCTTGTAACAGACATAACAATATAACAATATGTAACTTATAATAAACCTAAGCACAATTAAAATATTATGCTTAATGTTAATGACTCTTAGACATGTCTATATTAGATTAGCAAAGAAACATTAATACTAGATATTTCATATTGAATATTTCCCAGTTCACGTGAATTGATATTCATTTAGGTTAATTTCTCTTGTATTTAGAATTGTCTGATTTGTACGTAGTTATTTTTCTTTGAAGTGAAGTCGCTCAGTTGTGTCCAACTCTTTTCAACCCCATGGACTGTAGTCTAACAGGCTCCTCTGTCCATGGGATTTTCCAGGCAAGAACACTGGAGTGGGTTGCCATTTCCTGCTCCAGGAAATCTTCCCAACCCAGGGAATGACCCCGGGTCTCCTACATTGTAGGCAGACGCTTTACCATCGGAGCCACCAGGGAAATGTGACCCTCAAATCTATGGCCAGCTGACTTTCAACCAGCATCCTGAAAGGATAGTCTTTTCAACAAGTGGTGGTGGAACGACTAGAGAGCTGTTAAGTGAAACAAACCAATCAACTACCCCCAACCCTTACTTTAAGAATTTTTATTCTTCAACTTTTCTTTAGGCCAATTAAATTAGAACTCATTTACCATTTTGGCAATATTATTAAAACAAACAAACAAACAAACAAACAAAAGACACACACTGAGACATACATAAATTGAGACATACAGACAGGAATCTCATAGTTTTCCACTTGACATTTAAAATGTCTCTGTGGACCATCCCCCCCCCCCCATTTTTTTGAAGTTCTAATTTGCCCAAGGCTGAGGTCTCAGGCAAAGTGGGCTGTGTATTTCAGGGACATGAAAAGCGTTAACTTCAAGCTTTTCCCTAGGCAGTCTTTTTAACAAACTCATTGTTTTTAATTGCATATGCAAAAAGAACTGATTTTGCAGTTTCCAAGGAAAAAAATTTTCAGTTTAATCAGTTTTCTCCAGAGTCTAAAGAATATCATGGCCATCCTGTGTCAGAAACTCACCTTTCCTTTCTGTAGTCATAGTTTTACACCTAAATTATAGGCTGAATAGTGCTCAAATTGACTCTGATATCAGGGGCAAATCAGCTGATAAAAATCGTGGATTGTCCCTCTGGTGGGAAGGGAGGTCTTTGTCCTATGAGAAGGATCTGAAGGGTTAAGGGAATTTGCATGAGTGCGGAAAGGTTGGTCCTTCCCCACCCTGAGAAACAGGAGTAGTTATAAGGGAATTCTTTAGGATGTTCAGGGGTGGGGGAAGCTTGGTTCTCTCTCCACCTGAGACAGAAGCATAGTTAGAAGGGGATCTTCAGAATGTTAGGAGAGCTTTTGATCCTTCAGGCTTTTGAATATAGGAGAAAGACATGGACCAAAGGGAACCTCAGAATCCTCTCCAAGAGATCATGTGGGCATGAAAGGTCGAGTAGGAGTCATCTAGGAAACCTGATGGAAAGAGACAGAGGGGGACAGGAGATAGGGAGGCAACAGGGAGACATGCGGCATGAGTCACTGAAACCCGGATTCCGACTGAGAGCCACGAAGGACTGAATGTAAGGAAATTCTGAGTTCTCTCACTGCTTTTGGCAAAAGCTAGTGTGCCTCTCAGAGGCCATTTTTTGGGATCCCCCACCGTGCAGGAGTGCGGCGGCTGCGACGGTGCAGGAGTGCGTCCAGGAGGAGCTACCGCACGTCCAAGGTCAGGGGCGGCAGCTGAGAGGAGCTACCTCACATCCGAGGTAAGGAGCAGCGGCTGCGCTTTGCTGGAGCTGCGGTGAAGAGATACCCCACGTCCAAGGTACTTACGGCAGGCACTGAGAGAGGGCATCAGAGGGCAGACAGATGGAAACCACAATCACAGACAGCTAGCCAATCTGATCACATGGACCACAGTTTGTCTAACTCAATGAAACTAAGCCATGCCCTGTGGGGCCACCCAAGACGGACAGGTCATGGTGGAGAGGTCTGACAGAATGTGGTCCACTGGAGAGGGGACCAACAAGGCAAACCACTTCAGTGTTCTTGCCTTGAGAACCCCATGAACAGTATGAAAAGGCAGAAAGATAGGACACTGAAAGATGAACTCCCCAGGTCGGTAGGTGCCCAATATGCTACTGGAGATCAGTGGAGAAATAACTCCACAAAGAATGACGGGATGGAACCAAAGCAAAAACAGCACCCAGTTGTGGATGGGAATGGTCTTTGAAGCAAGGTTTGATGCTGTAAAGAGCAATATTGCAGAGGAACCTGGAGTGTCAGGTCCATGACTCAAGGTACATTGGAAGTGGTCAAACAGGAGACGGCAAGAGCGAACATCAAGTTGGACTGTAAAGAAAGCTGAGCACCGAAGAATTGATGCTTTTGAACTGTGGTGTTGGAGAAGACTTTTGAGAGTCCCTTGGACTGCAATGAGATCCAACCAGTCCATTCTGAAGGAGATCAGTCCTGGGTGTTCATTGGAAGGACTGATGTTGAAGCTGAAAGTCCAATACCTTGGCCACCTGATGCAAAGAGCTGACCCATTTGAAAAGCCCCAGATGCTGGGAGACATTGAGGGCAGGAGGAGAAGGGGACGACAGAGGATGAGATGGTTGGATGGCATCACCAACTCAATGGACATGAATTTGAGCAAGCTCTGGGAGTTGGTGATGGACAGGGAGGCCTGGCGTGCTGCAGTCCATGGGGTCACAAAGGGTCAGACACGACTGAGTTATTGAACTGAACTGAGTTTGTATTTGGGCCAGGCCTTTTGCAGGGCTAAATTTTCCAGTTTCTGAGAATGTAGCCAAGGGGTGAGTCTGAGAGAGGCTCCCGGGACGTACCAGAGCTCACTCTTAGCCTATCTGCCATTGAATGCGGTACTGAGAGTCACCGGCTGACAGAAAGGCGTCCCTTTTGTCCCAGTGATCTCCCCGTGTGACTAATGCATGAAAATGGCCGACGGACCCAACAGTCGCACCCGACAGGGTGACCCCTAAGAACCGGGCAGCTAGGGCACCGTGTGACCCGGGCAGAGAGAGATTCCATACTTTTCACAAGTACACGGGGAACATTCTCCAAAACTGACCATATGTTAGGCCAGAAAATAAGTCTACTCTAAATACACTCACATCATACAGAGGAACTTTCTCCTGTCCCAATGCAGTGAAACGAAGTTAACAGTAGAAGGAAAAGTGGGCAAATCCACAAGTATGTGAAGATTAAACACACTCTCAAATAACCAGCAGGCTAAAAAGTAATTAAAAAAAGAACTTATAAAACACCTGGAGAGAAATCAAAATATAAACAGAACATACCAACATGTATGGGATTCTGGAAAAACATCACCAACAATGAAGTGTAAAGCTGTGAATGCATACATTAAAAAGAAAGCTTGAATAAGCAACCTATCTTTACACCTAGGCACAAAAGGGAGAGCAGACCAAACTCAAAGCTAGAAGGAATGAAAAGAGTAAGATTAGTTCTCAGATAAATGTACAGAAGAGGAAAACCAAAGAAATCAATTTTAAACAAAAGTTACTTGAAACAGGTCAACAAAAGTAACAAATCTTTAGATATACTGACTAAGAAAAAAGACAACTAAAATCAGCAACAAAGAGGAAACGTTACTGCTGATATGACAGTAAGGGAGAACTCTGAACAGCTGAGCGCTGTAAGATTGGATAACCTAGATGAAATTCTGTTATTTAAGCCTCAGTCTGTGATATTCTATTCTGGCAACCCTAGCAAACTAGCATAGCTTTATCCTCTTTCTTGCAAGTAAAAGTTATGAAAATAGTGCCAAAACCCACAAAGTATATAAAGTATCCAAAAGGAGAAAAAAACGAACTACCTAGGGTGTTGAGAAAAATCTTTTTCTTTGTTTCTTACCAAAGTTAAAATAAAAATGTCAAAAGCACCAGAAAAGACTCATGAATAGACATTTTAGAGAAGCCAAAGAACAACCATGGTAAAACAACCAGAAAGTCATTCAGTTGGTAAAAACAGTAAAATAATATATAAAATAAAAACAGTAAAATGCATTTTATTCTTTGGAGGTTTTTAAAAATTCAATTTATTGAAAATTCCAAAGAAGTTATAATACAGGTTCATGATTCAAGATACTGAAAATACACTTTGCCTTAATCTGTGCCTCCTGTCATTTACCTTGTGTGTCCAGGGCCATCTGGCCTCCACAGGTAGTATTTTGTTTCTTAGGGATCCTTCTAGGGTTCCTTATAAGCAAACATGAAAATACATTCCTTCTTCATGCCCTAATTCAAAACATACATAGTGGTATATTAAGCATGGTGTTTTGGTACATGTTGCTTTTATTTATTTGACAATGCCTTGGAAGTTGTCCTCTATCAGGACATAATTTCCTGTAGAGCAGTGCACTGAGTGGATGATGTAGTAGTATAATACTTCTTGGCCATCCACATTGGGATGAACACTGATATGCAACACTCTATTTATATTACGAGCAACACTGCAATGGAGAACTGTGACCTGTGCTCTTCTGCTGCTAGCAAATGTGTAGGATATATTTCTAAAGGATTTGTAACCTGGAGTATTTGTAACTGAGAGAGCATTTGATAAGATGATACCAGTAAGAACCTTCTGAGCCAGCAATGAGCCTTTCTCTTTAAACTGCAACTTCTCTATCACACCACTCCCCCACCTGTGTTTAAAACTGCTTTCCAATGCTTTCTAACCTTCAGAACACTCTACAGTCTTTCCTATCATCAGCACTGCCCTTTATTCTCGGTGCATTTACAACATCACCAGGTACCTACCTGTTGTCTCCACTCTTCTCTGGGTCCATCACTGCTCAACTCACTCCATTAGAGCTGGAGCCAACGTGGCCAGATAACTCCTTGAGTGTAGAGAAATGGGTCATGGATGATCTGAACCAGGGAGCCTGGTGCCCAGGAGAGAGGGAGGGTCCGTAAGGGGTGTAAATGGGGAGAAGGAAAGGTATATTAGGTTTGATCCATGGTAATTTCTCAGGTGAAGATTCTACAGAGCCCAGACATGGGAGCAGGAATCTTGGTTGGAGAATTTGTGCTTGGGAATTTGTACCCAAATAGCACAGCTAAGATGGGAGGCGGGGACTCCAAAGGGAACAGCCTGTGAGTGAGTCTGCTGTGAACCTGCTGTGAGTGCCAGGGAGAGACACACACGGGACAGGATGCAGCAGAGAGGCAGGAAGGCAACAGCAGGCACTCCAAAAGGAAGGAGAGAGCGTCATGGCAATAAGGGCGTGTCACAGAAGCATGTGCCACAGAAGGGTGGCGGTAAATGGAAAAGGGATCAGAAGTCATTCATAAGTCCTGGTAAGTTGCTTCATGAGAGGCTAAGGGCAGAATCAGACCATAGGATACAATGAAAGACAGATAAAATCGGTAGCTAAAACCTATTCATGTTCAAATTGAGATTTTGTTAAAATGCTCTTTTAAGGAACATAGAAATACAACCTCACATGGCAGGACGTTGAAGTTTAGGTGATGGCTGACAGAATGACTCCCTGCCTAAAAGAGATGCCATCAGCAACAGTTCTGTGCAGAGTTGGGCAGAGAGCCCATGACACCAGCAGACAGATGTGATGGGAGACACGTGTGGTAAAGGCTGCTGACTGGAGGTCTTCAGGGAAGAGGGTGTTCTTGCAGACTACATGCGCCACTGTGCAGATAACATCAAGGGGGAGCTATTTGGGTCTCAGGAATTACTTAACCTGAAGAAAATTACTTAAACTGACTTTTAAATTGGCACCATGTAAAGTGCGATGGCTTCCCTGGTGGTTCGGGTTGTAAAGAATCTGCCTGCAATGCAGGAGGCACGGGTTTGATCCCTGGGTCAGGAAGACCCCCTGGAGAAGAAAATGGCAACCCACTCCAGTTTTCTTGCCTGGAGAATTCCATGCACAGAGGAGCCTGGCGGGCTACAGTCCATGGGAAGGCATTGGAGGAATAAACCCAGCAACATGAGGAAGTGTATTGTGTGCTGGGTTTTTCACCAGGACAAAGCCTGCCGGCTTTGGATCAACCCCTTCTGTCTCTGAACTTTTCTTGTATTTTAGTGTCTTTCTGTTTTATAATTTAAAAGTCACATTCCTTAAACTTTCCAAGCAGTTTTCCTGGTGGGCTTTCTCCCATGGAAGTAGGATTTCTAGGCATGGGTTCTATGTTTCCTTTCTACTTAAACTTCATAAAAAGTCCAACACTTTTTTGAGGCAACAGTTCTCAAACTGTAGAAATAAATTTATTTTGGTCCATACTGGCCAAGACTACAAAAATTGCTCCTCAGTCTCCTGAGTTTAAAATAGGCTCTGTGGTACCATCAAGGTTCCTGCTGATCTCAGATCCTGTGATCTTGCTGGTGCCTTGACTACTGCATGCACTCTGTCTGACTGCCAGGGCCCTGTGTCATCCATCTGTGTGGGCACGTGGCATCATTGTGCTGTATTTATGTGAGAAGTATTCAGAGCAGGATCAAATCCCGGGATCAGGGACTGCCAGCACTGAACTAGCACTGACTCTGCCCTCTCCCGCCCCGCCCCCTTCCCGTCACCACGTGTGCGCTCACTCATGTCAACTCAGCCCCCGTGTGTTTCCACCCTCCAAGTTGGTGCCCATCTCAGGACCCTGGTACCTGCTCTTCCCTCTCCTAGAATGCCGTTGTCCTAGATCTTAAAGTGGCTGCTGTTTTCTGCTCACCTGGATGGCAGCTCAGATATTGACCTCTCGGATGGGCATTCTTGGACCAGCCTGTCTAATGCTGGTGTTTCCCCTTTACCATCCCTCGTGATCCTGATGTTTTCCATCAGTGTTGTTGTTTAGTCACTAAGTCATGTCTGGCTCTTGCGACCCCAGGGACTGCAGCCTGCCAGGGTCCTCTATCCCTGGGATTTCCCAGGCAGGAATACTGGAGTGGGTTGCCATTTTCTTTTCCAGGGGATTTTCCTGACCCAGAGATTGAACCCAGGTCTCCTGCTTGGCAGGTGGATTCTTTACCACTGAGTCACCTGGAAAGCTCAGTTTTTTCTTTATAATGCTAATCAAAACGTTTTCCCCAATTAAAATGTTTATTTATAAGAGTCTGTGTACTCCAGAAAGTCACATGAAGTCAGGGTCCCTATCTGTTCACTTATTAACGTGCCTCCAGTGATTACAATTCTCCGTTGATAAGTATTTATTGAGTAATGAATACAAGAGCCTTAAGGTCCCTTTAATTCAAATTCATGGATTAGAAATGAGACGTGAGCTGCCAGGTGTCACACAGGTGGTCACCTCAAGCCAATCCAGAGATAGTGAACTGCACACTTTAGAGCAGAATGAACTGCTAGTGACTGAGAAAGAAGATGGACACTGTGATTCCGGTGAAAAAACTCTCCATACTATAAACTGTGGGAAAATTTAGTGTGACTTATTAGACCAACAGATCTTATGAAAACAGGAGCAAAAAATGGCCTCAGTGACTTGATATACCTGAAGAAGTCAAACTCAGAGACTCCTAAGGCCTTACCCAGGATTTATTGGCATAAAGTTCTTCTGGGGTGGGGGGAGGCGGGTGGTGGAGGAAGCCATCTAAGTGTGTCTCCTGATATTTTTATTTTAACATGTTCATGAGCAAAACAAAGAATATGAAACAAAAGACACCTTCAAGCCTATATGGTTAGGTGATTTTAAATTATTGATTCAAAAGTATAATTTTCTCTTAAAATGAAATGTGATTTCTGCCTCTAAATACAAGAAGGAGTGTCTGGACTTCCTCACCTACTACTGGTAATTAGAAAGCTGAACAAAATCCATGAAATGAACCTTGAGTCAGAATGCTTGGCCAGAGGCAACCTGGAAACCAACCCCATCACCATAAAACCTGAGACTGCAGGTCACGTGGCGAGAAGTCCCCTGGGCTTCCTCACCCTGCTGCTGTCCTCCTGCCTGCCCTTCCAATCAAGTCTCTTGCTTTGTCAGCACCTGTGAGCCCACTCTAGGGCCCAGGGAAGGGTTCCCCTTCCTGCAACGATAAGAGGAACAGCGTCTAGGCTTCCTCACCTACTATTGGGAATTAGAAAGCTGAACAAAATAGGAAACGGTTCTCACACCCTGAACAGCAGGCAGTGTTAGGGTTCCAGGAATAGGTTCCTCGACTGAAGGTGAGCACACGTGTCAACCTGATGACTCCACAGCTCTCTGCCTTCAGGGGGTTTTCACGCTGCAGCTGAGGGTAGAGGAACCATAAACATTCTGGCAAAAATCTGAATTGAGAACACTGGTGAGCTGGGAGGCCACAGAGGCTATAATCTCTGTGGCTGGGCATCAAAGAGGAGGGAGCTACTCAGAGAAAAAATTCCACAACTGCTTATGCTATGCTATGCTAAGTCACTTCAGTCGTGTCCGACTCTGTGCAACCCCATAGACGGCAGCCCACCAGGCTCCCCTGTCCCTGGGATTCTCCAGGCAAGAACACTAGAGTGGGTTGTCATTTCCTTCTCCAGTGCATGAAAGTGAAAAGTGAAAGTGAAGTCGCTCAGTTGTGTCCGATTCTTAGCGACCCCAGGGACTGCAGCCTACCAGGCTCCTCCTTCCATGGGATTTTCCAGGCAAGAGTACTGGAGTGGGGTGCCATTGCCTTCTCCACCACAACTGCTTAATGATCCCTTTAAGTCTCTCGAATATCAATATGAAGAGACACAGGTGAGATTCCATAATGAATAATAACATAAAACATTGGTTTCACAAGCAAAAAAACAATTCTTTCTACATTAAAATTTTTTTCAAACTATGGCAATTAAATGAAGGATAGTGCGCAGTACACATATAAATGGATATGTTTCTAGAAAGCAATTTTTTTAAAGACGTCAATAAACCTCTTGTCATTCCAATTTTAGAATTCTACTAAAAAAGTGAAAAAATGTGGCAATATGTCTTTGCATACAAAAGGCCTTCGAATAGCTTTCGTATTCTTTTAATTTTAATTGGTGGAAAGTTGTTTTACCATTTTGTGTTGGTTTCTGCCATACAACAAAGCAAATTAGCCAATAATTATATATATATGTATATATTTCTATATCACTTGCTTCTTGAGCTTCTCTCCCCTCCTTCAATAGCTTTAGTTTTAGGATGGAAAAGTTATAAGGAGCCCTACATTTAATGTCTAAATACTAAGGAAATCATTAACAATATCACACATGTTCCTAACTCCGTATTATCGTTCCATTATGATGTTTATGAATATTTAAAAATACCGATCAGTAAGTGCATTGAGCAGCTACTATTTGCATTGCAGAGTCAGCCAGCACCATTTTCTTTAGGCTGAGACTAGGGGTACGCATAGGGGTGGTAGCAAAACAGGAAGGCGTGTCCTGCTCAGAGCTTGTGATGTAGGGAAGTTGGAGGCAGGCTGACAGGAATAGGGGCCCCCACGGGCTTGCTTAGAGGAACAAATTCCCGCCGATTTGTTTCTAATTGGAAAAGATAAATGAGGAAACAGTCACTGACCAAGACCGGACCTTGAGGCCTATTGCAGCAGAATTTGGGGGTCTGGATATCCAGAATTGTTGCTGCGGGGCATGGGACAGGGCCTCGGGGGTTGTAGTTTCCTCTCCTTTTACTGAAACTCCTCTTTGGTCATCTGAGCAGCTAGCTATTTTGTGGGTAAAGTTTATCATTAACTACACACAATGGTAATAACGACAGTAACGTGGAACGATAACGATAATAGTTTTCATTATATATTTCATATACAATATTCTATCTTTCACGTAAAATCTACACTATTGGAAATTTCAAAGCACCCAAGTTGTCTGGCCATTTGGTCGACCTGTCTGCGGTGATCGCCCGGCTACAACCAAACAGCATAACCTCCAGCGGGACAAACCCAAATCGCAGGGCGGAAAAGGCACAGCACCACCACTCCGCACTCGTTTCCTCCGAGTTCGCATTTCTCTCCCCTGAGCGGTCTCCCGTCCGCGCGTGTTGAGAGGCTCTCCCAGGACTGAAGACCGCGCCAGGCTTGCGTTTCCTTGTACCCTCACCGCACGGCCCCGGCCACTTTCCGGGTCTCAAACATTTGTTTAGTGCCTCTGACCACCGTGCCCGGGCAGGACTACAGACGCGCATTGGGCGACCTCCTTGCTCGCCCGCCTCGTTCCCTGTTGTCACCCGCGGGAAGGGACCCGTGTGTGGTCCACACAAACGCCGAGCCCGCAAGGTGAACAGAAGAAACTACAGGCGTTCTCCGCGAAGACGCAGCCCGGCCTCGGACGATCGCAGAGCTTGGTGACACGACAGCTGCCGTCGCGGAGCAGCTACCCCGCCGGCCGGCTCTGTTGCGGACCTGGGCCCCCAGGCGGCGTGGACGTGGGGCCGGGAGATCCAAGCACGGGATTCTCGGTGCCGCGGGGAGGGCCGGGCGCACAGACCAGCGACGCCTTGTTCTGCGCGTCCGGCCAGGCCCCAGTCCGTGTGAGGACGCCCGTGATCCAGGAATGGCCGAAGGAGACACACGGCCATTCCCAGCCGAGGCGTGAAAACAGGAAAATGTGGCCCCAGGACACCGCTCGGGGCACCATCACTCTCCTGGGCGCAAGCACTAACCCAGGCGTCCCCGCGGGCGGAGAAAACGTTCGGATCGCCGTAGAGCTTCTAGATACACGGCCGTACTCGCCACGCAAGCCTCACCGTTCAAGTCCAGCGGGAGCAGGACGCGTCCAGGGCTGGAGACGGGGCCCAGGCGGCACGCCAACGAGCCCTCCAAGCACGGACTCGGCCGGGCTGGCCAAGCTCTAGAGCCTGGAGCGGGGTACCGAGGATGGGAAACGAACGCCCCTAACGGTAACCCAGGAGCCTGGCCGCCGAGCCACAGGAATCCCGGTGCGAAGACTCCTTCCCTACTTGCTCCAAGGCCCCGCGGATAGAAGGACGCGGGGAGATGCTGGTCGACCCCGAGCGCCAGCCACCTCAAACCGCCGCAGCGCCAGGCCATCTCATGAAGATCTACGGAATCAATCTTCAGCAGGAGCAGGCGTGCCCAGGTCTCCGAAGCAACGGGGTTATCGCCGCCACTGCTGCCGGCCTCTGGAGCTCCGCGGCGCTTTCGCTGGCTGAGTGGCAGCCCTTATGAAGGTCGCCGAAGGAAAGGAACGCTCTGAAAGCGGCCGCCAGGGGCGCCCGACAACCGGTTCGAGGGTCCCCGGGACGAGTCGCCGGCAGGCCGCAGCGGCACCGACCGCCCTAACGCCCGAGCTCGCCCGGGGCCTCTGCCTCGGAGGGGACTCCCCGCTCGGGACAGCGCGACGCGGCGTCGCGGAGCGGCCAAGGCGGCAGACGAGGGCGGGCGGAGAGCGGGAGGCCGCGGCGGAGACGCCCTCCCCGCGAGACTGCAGGGCCGCAGGCCAACCTGAGCAAGGGAGATTCTGCAGGGGGCTGGGCTGTGTGAACTGTGAGCTGGAACAGCGAAAGTAAAACAGAAAGAACGAAAGCACGGAAGACATCTTAATCTATAATTTCAGAGTTGAGACGTTACTAAAGTACAAAAATACAAGGCTCAGAAGCCAGGAAGGAAATGACTGGAAACTTGACTATGTAATTGATCTTTTAGTCTTTACCAAGCAAAGCCAGGTGACAAAAAATGGGTGTGTGAGAACATTTGTGCAACTAAATATATATTAAGAATGTTGACATCAGCATTACATAATAACAGAATATAGAAAACACGGCAAGGGACCAGTTAAGTAACACAGTGCATTCACATAACACAAGACTATCAACTTGCTTTTTGGTTTATTGCTGTTATTTAAATGAGTTAGATCCATAGGTATTGACTTGGAAAGATGTCGATGGCAAACTGTCAAATGAAAACACAAAGTTTTAGCACTTCCAGTGGTATATATATATATACCTTTTTAAAAAATGAAGTGGAAAAATGAAGAGTTAGAATAGCTAAAGCGGTTTTAAAGAGCAAGAATCAAGTCTTCCCTGTAGCCTGGAGTCTGGACAGAAAGACGTGCCAGAAACAAAGATGGGCCACACTACGTGCCTCTCTGCTCCCTCCTACTATAGTCTTGGGAAGGCAGCTGGCATCTCAGCCCCTGCACCTCTCTGCTCCACTAACACCCACAGCCCCTGCAGGCAATCAGAACTCTGACTCTGCAGGCCTGGGATCCCTATGTCCACAGTCTCTTCCTTCATGTCAGGGGCCTGTAGCAATACACTTGGTTTGCCCAATCATCCATGCCCAGAGCTGCTGGCTCTAACATATACCTGTGCAGTCCTTCTCTCTATAAGCTTTGAGCTGATATCCTAAGGGAAGACCATTCCCCTCACAAAACAGGTATGAACCACGGGAACAACCGGAAGTTTGCACCTGGACTGATTATACAAACTCTGTGTGCACACTCAACTCCCAAAGACTCTATCCTTTTCACTGTGCTGTTTGCATGGCATGGCCATTGCTTACTTGAAGCATCCAGGCTCACTTATGCGGCAGGAAGAAATACGAAGCACACACACACACACGTACAAACATAGAGGCACACACACACCCCAGGAGCTAATCTGGACTCCTGCTAGGGCTGGCAATGGTGGGAGCAGAAAAGAGATCACTGTTGCTGCTTCTTGGGTCCTCTGCACTGGCAGACCCTGGTTGCTTTGCTGACTTCACCGTGGGGAGTGCGGGCTTGGGGCGCCCTAGTCTGCAGTTTGCTGTCCAGCGCCCTGTGCTTTATTCGGTCCACTCTACCCTCTCTCCTCAATGCACAGTCACCATTAAGAAATAAGTATCAACACACATTGCATTTAATTTTCAAACTTGAACAAAGTTTAAGAACAGAGGGAAACTGAGTTATTGTGAAGAAGGTAGTGAAAACTTTTATTTATCTTTTTTGTAGCTACCAAAATGTTCAAATATAGTCTATAAAAGCTTACTATTTTTTAAAATTAGGAAAAGTAAATAATCTCTCATTGCTCCTTCTTGCCCATAACCACCTCTGCCCCAGCATCTGTCACACTGGGCTCACCTGATGACATGCCTATTCTCCTGGTTGGAGACTTCTTTCACACTCATCACTATCCTCTATGCTCACTACACACCTGAGGCCATGGTAGCCATTCACATGGTAAGTCAGGGGATTTTTCTCTAGTAAGCCTGAGGGTTGTATTTTTTTTTTTAAATTTTAATAGAAACCTCTCCTATCTCTCCTCTAAAGTCACAACCTTTGCGGATGCTGTAACATTGGGTGTGAATGACAGAAAGAGGCTGTTTCCATATCAGTCCCTGAGCTGCCATATGCCTAACAGAGTGGTGGATGTTACTGGCATTAGTATTTCCTGGGTGGTGTTAGAAGATCCAGGCTGAGAGGAGAAATTGGACAATTTGGCAAGACACAGATCAAACCAGGAGCTAAAGCAAGTCCCTCTCATTGTTTCAAAGTCAAGAACTCAGCCACCACTGTCCTCTGCATCCTCATGCAGGACGGTTGAAACTGACCAGATAAAGCTGAGGAGATGGAAAGAAGTTATGACAGCCAAACCTCTAAAGCCCTGCTAGATACTCCAGGCATGAGTTCCCAACCACTCACCTGTGGCCAAAATAAATTAATCAATTAGTTAATTTTTTAAAAGACTAAATCCAGCAAAAAGAAAAAAAAAATGAAAAATGACATTTCATTTCTCTTTATTTTCATTCTTCTTCTGACATTCTGTACCTGATTCTGTTAGATATTTAAGATGCTTACAAAACTCAGGTCACAGAAAAGGACGAATTCCCAGTGTGTTTAGTGTCTCAGGGAACAGGCACACATCACTTGTGCTGAATAGTCCAAGGAGATGTGAGGAGAGCAATGAACCAAAACCACCAGAAAACTCCAAGAGGAGAGCAGCCCATGGACCCCAGAGCAACTGTCTGCGGGCTCACTCAGGGGTAGCAGAGGACCCGCAGGCTGGCTGGGCTTCCTGAGCCCCCAGACTGCTGGGGAAGGCTGCCGTCTTTCAATGATGATTCAGACTCCCCATCAGGAAAACCAGGCTTGATCTCAGCATCTCTGACTCAGTAAATACCTTCAGGACCCACCCCAAGTCCACCCTCTCCTCCTCTCTCTCAGGCAGAACGAATCAACTGCATTCAGTGTGGGCTAGGTTGCTGATCATCCTGGGGTGCGAAGGCCAGGACTGGCCACCTAACTCACCACCTGGGGATTCTTGGGGTCATAAGAACTTACCTAATTCCTCATTCAGGGTGAGGAACAGCAGTGGCTGTGAAAGGAAGGAAGGCCCAATAAGGCAAAGGGACAGGCAGAGTCAAGGTGAAACGACAGGAGGCTGTCTGTGCGGGAAGCTAACCAGGGCAGCATGACCAGCCCTTCTATTCAGGGACAGGCAGGTGCCCTTGTCACCAGAAGCAAATGCAAATCAACCAGGGTCCCAGGGCTGTGACTCACAGCAGGTAATGACATCAGCTTCTTGGTCCCTGTACCAGATGGGCACTTGTGAATCTGGGATGGCCAAGGAGAGCCAAGCCAGGTGGAAGATTAGCCCATGGAGCCTGCAGACCTTGACACCCACTGGGCGGAACACAGAGAGAAGGGCTGACAGCTCACCAACTCTCAGTGAGGGGAGGCAGCAGGAAGCTTTGGCCTGAGTCTCATTCCTAGGACCTACCTACAAAGTTAAAGACTGACCTGACCATTACTAGATTCTTTTTAACAGAAGCCCAGGATTCCTACTATACCCAGTTTCTAATGGGCCATGGTGAAGATTGAAGAAAATGTTAGCATCATTCCTTCATCATTCATTTGTAAATTCATCCAATATTTACTGGACATTTTTATCACTAGTGATAAAGAACAAAATCTCTCTTTGAGAAGCTCATTCTCTGCTGGTAATACAGAAAGTAACCCCCATCACAGGGCAGTGGAGAGTCCACTCGCTCCACTCAGGAGTCTGGGGGCCCTGACAGTCTCATAGAGGAGGGCAGGTTCAGGTGAGTCTTTAAAAGTGAGACTTTTTTACCTGGAGGTTGAGGCAGCTAGTGTGAACAGGAACGTTTGTGAAAATGAACCTCATCCCCCCCGCCCCCCAACCCCCGCCTTCTCCTCTCAGGTGCTGGACCACATGGCACCCCGGGCTGTTCTTTGAAATCCCCACGCTCCCCCAGTTACAGAGCATTTCCCTTCTCTCTGAAATTCCCCTGAAACACACTTCTCTTCCAGTGACAGACAGCTCATTCCTTCACTGGCTTCAAGCCTTTACTTAAACACTCCATCCTGGGGAGAGATCCCGCACCTCACACGGAAGGCATCAGCTCCATCCTTCTCTTCCACTCGTCCTGCTCTCTCTCTCTCTCTCTCTCTTATTTCTTGCATCTCTGACAGCCTCTAGGGATGGGGCTGTGGGTGAAGGGAGATGTGGGGAGAGGGTAGGGTGGTATCTTCTCTCCACAGGCTTTGCTGGAAAAGAAGCTGTTTTTCTTCAGACAAGGCATGAATATAAATTGCAGGTAAATTGAAACATAAATTAATGTTAATAAATTGAATATTAAGTGTGAAAGACAAAAAACATGAAACCTTTTGGAGCATACCTAACAGAATGCTAATATGATGTCTGGGGGATGAAGAACTTCTTTAAAGAGCCAAACAAATGAGTAAGCAAAAATGGATAAATATGATCATGTTACAAGTAACAACTGCTGCTCATCAAAAGACATCATAAAATGAGGAAAGCAAAAGCCAGGGAGTGGGAAGTGACATGTGCAACAAGTGTAAAGATCTTTAACCAATAAATATATTTATTTTAAAGTAGATGTCAAAAACACATTAACAGGCATTGCATGGAAGGTGAAACATGGAAGTCCAATGAACATTTAAAATGTGATCAATTTCATTTGTGATAAATTAAATACTAGATAAAAGTGCAACAAAACAGCATCTCACAGCTCACAGTTGAGCAAACATTTGTGAGTGACTATGAAAGGCTGGCTCAGATGTGGAACAGAAGAAGCTGTCATTCCTTGTTAATCAGAATGGCAACTGTTGTAACATAGCACAGCTGCACAAGTGCACACCCTAGGTTTCATTAATTCCCATCCAGCTCATAAAACAGATACATGTGAATGATATTCTTAAAAGCAAAGAGCTGTAAACAGCGCCAACATCCAGCAACAATAGAATGGATAGATCTGGTACATTTAAAGTATGGACTACTATATAGCAGTAAAAGTAACTCAATGGCATGCATATGAATGAATGAACCTCAGAAACCGATACCACACACAAAATAAGTACTATGTCACAAAAGGATAATCACTGTGATTCTACTTACATAAAGGGACAAAAGAGGAAAATCTTGTGTACTGTTTAGGAACTCATAGGCATGTGCCAATCTCAAATAAAAGGCAGGGAATGACATAGAATTGAGATATCCAGAAAAATTAGGATCTTTTAAAATGAGAGTGGGTGTTGAGAACATGAGAATTCACTTTACTATTATCCTGCAAATTATGTACTTATATTACCTACAAGCTTTTCTTTGTATAATCTATTTCTCAGTAAGATTTGTGCCACATATCAAAATAAATTCCAAGTGGCATTTAATATAAAATTTGATACCATAAACCTTAAGAATAAAGTATAAACATGTATGCAGTCTTGAGATGGGGAAGACCTTGATAAACTCAGATGGACTGGGTTGTGTCCCCCCAGGTAAATGTGTTGAAGTTCTAACCTGCAGGGACTCAGAATGTGACTGTATCTGCAGACAGAGTTTTTAAAGAGATAAATAAATTGAGGCCTTTAAGTTGTGCCCTAATCCAGTATGACTCTTGTGCATGTAAGAAAAGGAAATTGAAAACAGAAAGAAACCCCAGGAAGGGTGCACACAGAGGAAGGGGCAAGTGAGGACCCAGAGAAAGCCATTGTCTGCAAGTCAAGGAGCAAGTCCTTGGGAGAATCAACCCCAACCACACCATGCTCTTGGATGTCCAGCCTCTGGAGCTGTGAGAAAACAAATGTCTGCCATTCAAGCTTCTGGAGATGTGCGATTTTGTCATGGCAGCCCCAGAAAACTAATATATAAGCATTACATTGAATGTCAAACTACATAGAAAAGTCTTCATAGGTTTTACTACAACATTGCTAAACACTTACATGTCAAAAAGGAAAAGGAAAGTTACAAACTCAAAACTATAATACACTTGACAAAGTCTGACATTACCAACACATAGCTCCTATAAGAGTGTAATAAAACAATCTAGCAAAAACTTTGACAAGATCCATAAACTGAAATGTTCATATAAAGAAATACAAATGCTTGTTAGAAGACAGAAAAAAAAAAGTCAACTTCCCTCAACAAATTAAGGCTGAGGTATTATTTTGTCTTCTATTAAATAGAGAGAAATTCCTCATAAAATAATATCATACACATTTAACAAAGATTGCAGCTATCATCCTTTGCAGATCTAAGTATTCAACATTCCTTCTTGTTTGGTCCTTTGAAAGTACATACAGATCAAAAAGCTGTAAAAATGATTTCTGTTTGGTGTGGAAGTTTAAAGTCTCACTTCTGGGAATTTATACCAAGTAATTAGGTAAATATTTTGACTATTAGAATATGTACTCTAAAATGAGAAATAATCTTTACTCTCAGCATAAGGATTTGGTTAAACAAGGATAGCAACTTTCACACCATGGAAATGTTTAAATTGGAAAGGAAATAAACCAAAATATGAAGCGAGATCATCTCTGATAGGTAGATTTTCTGAATTGTATACAGGTAAATTTAAATGTCTTCTTTCCTAGTTATCAGTATTTTTCAAAGTTTGCTACAATAAAGTATAGATTGCTTTGATAATAATGTGGTGGTGGTTTCATCACTAAGTTGTGTCTGGCTCTTTGGGAACCCATGGACTGTAGTCCGCTAGGCTCCTCTGTCCATGGATTTCCCAGGCAAGATTACTGGAGTGGGTTGCCATTTCCTTCTCCAGGGGATCTTCCTGAGTCAGGGATGGAACCCATATCTCCTGCACTGCAGGCAGATTTATTACAGCTGAGCCTCCAGGGAAGCCCGAGAAATCTATAAAGTCACTTCAAAAAAACCATGAAAGCAATTGCCGAGGTGATCTGAGTAGAATGGGAAGTGGACCTCCTGTGGGTCTGAGACCCAGGGACAGGACTCCTCTGCATTTGAATCGTGTTTACTCTCACTTGCTCTAATCTTGGCTGGGTTTCTAAAAGTACCAAAGTCTGAGTTTTGTCAGCTGCCTCAGAACCTTGTTTCCTGAACTCAAAGGGCTCAGAGTGGGCACAGAGAAAGGCTGCTTCTCACCAACTCCTCCAACCTTGTACAGTGAAAAGTAGATTTTTAAAGCTGAGAGTAATAAGGTCTTTTTGAATCAAGGGGGATGCAGAAGTGGAAACAGGCCAGATGGATGCAAAGAATCCAAAGCAGGACCAGAATCCAGAGGTTGCTAAGCATGATCCCCCTGTGCTCAGTATCAAGAGTCATTCCCTGGGATCTGGGGGGATCGATAGCTACCCTCACAGATGTGAAGAACTGACTCACTGGAAAAGACCCTGATGCTGGGAAAGATTGAAAGCAGGAGAAGGGTACAACAAAGGATGAGATGTCAGGATGGCATCACTGGCTTGATGGACATGAGTTTGAGTAAGCTCAGGGAGTTGGTGATGGACAGGGAGGCCTGGTGTCCACGGGGTCACAGAGAGTTGGACATGACTGCGTGACTGAACTGAACTGAGCTACCCTCATCTAAGTGCCAATACATGTCTTATCTCATGTAACTTTCCACATGGCTCTATGATGCAATAGGATTGTCATTTCTACTCTAGAAGTAAAGAAACAGGTGATTAAAGACACTAGGTGTCCTGTCCAAAATCACACAAGTAGACAGGGGTAGCCATAGGATGTGGATGTTTGTGTGACTCACAGCCAGCTCGTGTTCCCCCGACTCACACAAGCACAGTTTACTTCAGGTTTGTGCACTGAGAATGCCTGGCTTCTTACCTCAGCATTTGATAACATATTGCTGTCACTTTCAGCTAGGTGTCAGAAGAGAAAGATGCAAAGCTAAGTTTCCATGGGGCACGTTGTGATATAAGATCATTTTTTTCCCCTGGTTACTCTTTCCCTCCAGTGGGACCCCCCCGGTTCTGGATGCTCATCTTTGAGGGACGGTGCTCACCTGGTGGTCAAGATGCAAGGCCCCAGGAGCCCCCTTGTGCATCACCCTCTCTCAGCTCAGCTGTCTCCAGAGCATCTCCAGATCTAAGTAAGATCTTGAGTCCAGCCTCCTAGCTGTTTCCCTGAGGCTCCTCTGCCCACAGTCCCTTTCTGCCCCCAGGGAGGGCCTTTCATATCTACCCACATCTTCCCTTCCCTCTTTCTCAGGAGCGTGGCTTCTGAATTGCTTTTCAGAGGATACATATTATCAAATTACCTTTCCTCATTCTAACTCCCTGATACAAAGAAATTCTTCCTACCAGTAGGGGGGCCATGTATCTTTTAAAAAGATACATTTTTTAAAGAAAACACTTTTAAATGTTAAAGAAATTCTTCCTACCAGTAGGGACCCATGTGTCTTTAAAAAAGATACATTTCCCTACCTGTATCCATTTCTTACTGCTGGTATAACAAATGAGCACAAGTTCACTTTCTCATCCATCTGGAGAAGTCCAGTATAGATCTCACTGTGCAGAGAAGGCAATGGCAACCCACTCCAGTATTCTTGCCTGGAAAATCCCATGGACAGAGGAGCCTGGGAGGCTGCAGTCCCTGGGGTCGTGAAGAGTCAGACACGACTGAGCGACTTCACTTTCACTTTTCACTTTCATGCACTGGAGAAGGAAATGGCAGCCCACTCCAGTGTTCTTGCCTGGAGAATCCCAGGGACGGCGGAGCCTCGTGGGCTGCCGTCTGTGGGGTCGCACAGAGTCGGACACGACTGAAGTGACTTAGTAGTAGTAGTAGTGGGGACATCGAGGTGTCAGCGGGGCTGGGTTCCTTCTGGAGGATCTGGGGGTGTTCTTTCTAGGGGTCACCGCAATGCTCATTTGTGGGCCCAGCAGCCACTTCAGCCCCGCTCTAGCTCATGTCCTCACGTCTCCTTCACCAGCTGTGACCTTCCAGACTCCCTTTCAGACTTCTGAGGACCCTTGGGACTACATTGCACCCTCACCAGTAACCCAGAGGGCCTCTGGGTGTAGATCCTTTCTTTAATCACACCCACACAAGTCCCTTTTGCCATGTGAGTTAACAGCCACAGGTTCTGGGGATTAGGGCCTGGACGTCTTTTGAGGGAGGGAAACTGTTGATCACACTACTCTTTCTGCACAACTTGAGAAAAAAGTACTTTAAACAATTGCGAAGTACCTTCACAACAGCTCAGAGTATAATCACCTACGATAGTATAATACACAGATAATAAAACAATTGGATCATAATGTGGGTCACAATAAATAGGCCTAGAAGAATGGTTTCCTAATTTTTCACCAGCGAGAAACAACGATCAGATTGTATTTGGGTGACACCTGTCAGGGTCGTTTCCTGAAGCATGAGGTCGGGGAGGGTGGGTGGGGTCTGCACAGACAGGGCTGAGCCTGGAGAGGTCCCGGTGAACACAGGCACAGAATCCAAGGGACAGCTAGGCCTCTGCAGGGTTCAGGCAGGAGGAGCCCCAGACATTAGGGTGGGAGCTGGGTGGGCAGGATGTGGCTGCGGGTGTGGGGGTCCCTGAGAAGCCGAGTCTTCTCACCACCTATTTGTGCAAGTGCCCACCCTCTCTAACTCCTAGTTCCCCCGTGATGTCCTGATCTACAGCGTCCATTCAACAGAAAAGCACAACGTGGTAACAGCAGCGTGGCAGGACTGCAGAGGGCGGTTCGGACCGCTGAGATCAAGAAGCACTTGAGAAAGAGCAGCGCTGCTGAGCCCGGAGCCCCGGGAGACTCCTTCCGCGCCGCCCCGTCGGTGATCCCCAGCCCCGGAGCTTCCCTCTCCGGTCCTCTTCTGGAGAGGGGCCCGGGCGCCCGCACGTCTGAGCCCTGGGCCCCGCGACCGAGCTCGGGTGTGTCGCCTGCGCCCTTTCTCCCGGTCCTCCTCTCCCAGTTCCCGAAGCGGCCGGAGGCCCAGGGTCGGGCCCGGGCAGGCGAGCGGGCGGGGACGCGAGGCCCCGTCTGTGGCCGCGTGCGGGGAGCGGGTGCAGTTTCTCCCCGCGGGGACGAGCCCGGTCGGTCGGAAGCCCTTAGCCCGGGAGAGGGGTCGCTGTGCCGCCGGCGGGATCCCCGGGTCGTCCACATCTCCGGCCCGCGAGGCATCGGAACCGTCTCTGGGGCACGGAGACCGCCCCGCTCTCTCCTCGCCGCCTCCCGGCTTCTCGGGGCGCACCCGGCTCCCGGGTTCCAGCGGCGGCCAGGGGCCCGGAGCTCCTGTGGGGACGGGACCCCAGATCCCGCCCGGCCCTGGGCCCTCTGTGCGCGTCGCCTGCCCCGCGGGCCCGGATACCCTGTGCAGCCGGCCGAGAGGTAGCACCAGCCAGGGAGATGCGGCCGCTGGCGGCGTCGTCGGACGGGGACACGGGGCCGCCTCGGCTTCTGGCTCCGCCGGCCGCCCCGTCTGCAGCCCGAGGGGGACACCAAGCGAGGCGGCTTGGCCGTCTGCCCGTGGAGCGCAGGGGCGGCCCCAAAACTACGACTTGGGGTCAACTGCACGCCCGCCGCTTCTTTGATCCATGTCTCTGGTGTGAAAGAACCCAGATTTCCCACCCTGGGCGGAAGAAAGGTTCTTTATAAATGTTTTGTAGAAGGCGTTCTTTCCCCGGACAAAATAAGGCGGTTGGTGATTTGAACCGCCACCTTTACCCACACAGTTGGCGGTGAGCCTGAAGGGCAGGTCTGAGCCCGACCCTCTGTGGGTGCGCGGAGCACAGAACACGGCCAGCCTCGGCTGGTCATCAGCTGTCAGAGAGGCAGACTCTCAGGGCTGGACTCCAGCTCCAGGGCTGGGGCTGGAAAGGCGGCTTCTGTCCCTCTGGGAGCCTCAGCAGGTACTGACGACTTGATGGGCGAGGAACTCTGCCCAGCAAATAACTGCTGCTCAAAACTCGATGGGCGCCAGCGCGCAGCAGAAAAGGGGGTACCTGACAGCACAGCTTCACTCCCTGCTGGAGGCTGGGGACGCACAGATGAGGTTGTTGCAGCAAAAATAGAAACGAAGTGTTTCCTCACCTGAGAACAAGGACAGTGAACAGCGAAGCCTGGAGAAGAAACACGACCGGTCGTCAGAGCTATTCGCTCCTAGTTTTACTTGAAGTGTTACTAACCTGTAGCGTGTGTAACCAGAAGCCCCTAATTCTACGTAATTTTCATCCTGTACTGCATTTTTGCTCTCCCTGCACCCTTGTAGGGCTGTTTGCATTTCGGAAGGAAGGTGGCAGGCTGAGGGACCCGGGAGACCCCGGCTGTGTACAGTCTCTCAGGTCCCCCGGGTGGGGACAGGGCACTGTTCCTGGGGTGCTAGCCTGCTGTGTGCCCCCTCGGCCAGCTGAGGAGTAAAGCCGTCTACTTCCTCCAAAATCCCGTCTCCGTATTTTTTAATTGGGCATTGGTGGGCAGAGAAAGGTGAGATTTTGGCAGTAACAAGGCGGCCACGCATGAGCGGGAGGTGGAGGGCCGGGCAGCATCTGGGGAGGGGGAGGACTTGAACCCCTCACACCTCAGGCAGCTTTTTGGTAATTTGGGTTTTGTTTTTTGATTATAGGTTTCATAGTCACAGCACATAGCTCCATCACTCTGTTTTGGAATGGTGGTCCCTACGGGTGGGAGAGTCCACTATAAATGGATAGAATAGGCCATTGCGTCTTATGTTCCATGGACCAAATTCCACTCCCAGATTGTGCTGGTAGGGCCTGAAAGCTAAAAATGGTTTTTATATCTTTACATGGTTGAAAATAATTCTTAAGGATAATATTTGCAGCATGAAAATTATATTCATTATACTCATATTCATCCAGATTTCATGGTCTATAAGCAGTGTTTTCTTGAAACAGGCTCTTTCATGTACTTTTTATCTGTGGTGCTTCTTGGATATAATGACTGAACTGAGAGGATGCAACAGATGTCATATGGCAAAGCTAAAATACTTACTCTCCGGATCTTTATAAAAGTTTGTCCACCTCCACTGTAGAAATAGGGTAGGTTTTTTGTTTGCTTGTTTGTTTGTTTGAACACATATGCTGAGAGCTATACTTTAGAAACATTGTGAATTTTGTTCACATTACAAATTAATGTGAACTTAATTCACATTACATTGTGAATGCTGTTCTTTGAAACAAACCTCCTGTAGGCAGATGTAACACTGGTTACATTGCTCTCAGTAATCTCAGCCAGAGTGAACACTGAGCCTGTGTACTCCGTTGCTACTCAGTTGCTAAGTTGTGTCTCTTTGTGACCCCATGGACTGTAGCCCTGCAGGCTCTTCTGTTCGTGGGATTCTCCTGGCAAGAATACTGGAGTGGGTTGCCATGCCCTCTTCCAGGAGATCTTCCCAACCCAGAGATGGAACCCGGGTCTCCCCCATTGCAGGTGGATTCTTTACCATCTGAGCCACCAGGAAAACCTCTCAGGAGAATGGTCAAGCTGAATCGAGCTCTCAGAGTGATGTTCACTCTACTTTCTGTCTCAAATGTCACCCCTTAATTGAATCTCCCACCCTTTTCTGCCTGGATTTGTCAAATTTTCCATCTCTGCCTGTCCCCTGCCCCCAAAGGGTCTCTCTGCATTCCTTCCAACCTATCCTTCCTACAGCAGAAAATATAACTAAAAAATAAAAACCCAAATCCTCATTAAAACTTTCAGTAGTGTCTCACTACCACCAGGCCCAAGAGTCCAGGACCTTCCATGAGTGACCTCGGTGTTTCTCTGCACTCTAATCTCCCTGCCATCCTGGACTTCTTTTAGGGCCTGGCACCATGTTTTCCCCTGAGTCATTGCTTTATATACACTGTTCCTCCTGTCTGGGGAGCTCTTCTCCCTACCCCTTGTTCCACCAGCTCCCCATCATTTCATCTTCATGTTCAATACTCCTTGTTCAGGGGAGTCTTCCCTCACCCTTCCATCAGCTCTCAGAGCACCTGCATTCACCCTCTGTAACATTCATCAGATTGCCAGTTCTCATGTAATCTCCTGCTGGACTGAAAACTCTGCGAGAGCGGGGCTGTGTCTTGCTCACGGTTCTTTCCTGGCTCCTGACACGAGTTGATTCTCAGTCACTGTTGAATGGATGGTTGAAGGATGAGTGATGGGGGTGTGCTGGGAGGGGCCTGGCTCTGCGATGATCTGGAGATGCCACACATTTTCGGAGGATTTGGAGACTGGAGTAGGTAATTGCTAACGTTCACCAGCTCTGACATGTATTAATCTTTAGGCTCACCCTCAGCCTGTTCCATTTGCTCCTAGATATTTGGTTGAACATTCGTTGTACTGAACTTGATATTCAAGATTAGGCTGTGGATGAAAGAGTTAAAAGCGACAGCTGCTTGGTACACACATAAAACAATCTGCATAATTTCTGTGATCTTTCTCCAGTTACACAGGTCAGAGAACAGCCACCACAATCACATAGTCATGCATTTGGCCATAGTTTCCTGGGTACTAAAGCACTGTAGCCAAAGAACCAAGTGTCATCTCTGAAGGTCTAGGAACTAGCCATGCTTGGACAATGGAGAAGGTAACTTGTGGTAGTCTTTATCTTTTGGTAAATACTGACACTGGAAAGGGATTGATGATCAACTGGCTTTAATTCCCTCACCCCAGGTCCCTCTGGGGGGACTAATCAATCAGGTTGAAACTTGTACTCTAGAAACACAAGGGGTCCTCCACATGGGAATTTCACTTTTTCAAAGCTTTTAACAATCTCTGAAATGGGAAATATTCAGGGCAAAACTCTGCCAGCCATACCTGCAATTAGAATTTGAGAAAGGGTTAAGATCTTTGCTGGTGGCTTTTTATATGGGTAAATTCTCATTCCTATCTGTCCATAGATTCCAAGAGCACAATTAATGTTCTCTGAGTTACAGAAGTCAGTTCTGCATCACCTAGGATTAGGGCAGGTTCAAACCCACTCCTGTGGTTGAATTAATGTAAAAGCAACCTTCTGTAAAGGCCTATAGAACATGTGAAATTTTCATGGTTTGCTGACTCTGTGACTAAAATCTGGGGGAAAGTCTCCTAGGGAGTTGTTTTCCTGCCAGATGTTTGATATTTCAAAGGGAAAGATTCAAGCCTGGACTTGTGTTTCCAAACAGCAGTTGCTCTAATTAATGAAGCGTTTATCAAAGGTGATGTCCATTATCACGATTGTTAGAAACAGAGTCATTACTGAATGATCACACACTTTACTGATATATAGTAGAAGTGCCCCAGAGCCACACACCAGGGCTGGGAGAATATGCCCCAAGACAGGCGGTAACAGATCACATTCCCATCTTACCGAGTTTACCATCCACTGAATGATCATTCTCACACAGCAGCCCAAGATTCCACATGAATGTTGAGAGGGTAACAGATCCAGGACCTACTAAGACCTGCACTAGTCCTACAGGTGCACAGAAAAAGGGTGAGCTCACTTACATGTGGCATCTTAAAAAAATAAACAAATAAAATAAAAAGCAAAGCACCAAGGTCCTCAATACAGGGCACAGATTGGTGTTTGCAGAAAGTGGGCTGTGGGGGTGTGTGAAGTAGGTGAAGGTCATCAAAAGGCACAAACTTCCAATTACAGAAAATAACTCATGGGATCATCATGTGTAGCATGGCAACTATAGCTAATAATACTATTTTTTTAAATTATTTTGTATATTTGAAAGTTGCTAAAATAGTGGATCTAAAAAGTCCTCATCAGGCACACAAAAAAGATGTAGCAATGTGAGATGATGGACATGAGATGGACTCATCATGGTGATGATTTCACAATACATACAGATATTGAGTCATTGTGTTGCTCATCCAAAATGAATATGAAGGGATATGTCAACTATGCATCAGTTAAAAAAAAAGAAAATGAAGGACGATATGCGCTCTCATAATTGCTGAGAAAGATGAAGCACTGAGCTTTGCCTCAGGGTCTGCAGTCTCCCCTTCCTCTCAGTGATGTAAAGGATACTTACGGCCTCTGACGCAGTGATGGGATAGGCCTGGGGTTCTGTGTTCTCACAAGCTCCCAGGAAACGCCAATTCCTGCAGACCCCTGGCTGCACGTTGAGTAGCAAGGTGTTAAAGCTCCTGAGGGTGGAGATTAGCTGGGCTGGTTTCTCAGGGATCCAGTTATACTTATGAGTACAGCACAGGGGCTTTTTTGACCTCCAATCCTGACAGTGTGAAATAGCTGTGGGGTGAGACGAGGTGGTGTTTCCCTTGCAGAGAAGAGGAAAATGGCAACTTTCAAAAGACTGGAAATGATGCTGTTTCATGTTCATATACCGATCTCCTCAGACAAATGGGGCCCACCAGCAACGACCTTCAGAAATAAAAGCCAAAAGACCATGATGACTTTTAAAGTATTATTTTGGAGTGCTATCCACAACGAATAAACTAGATTAAAGGAAATGATTTTATGTCACAGCTCAAGTGGTTCAATTGCCTAGGAGCTTTTTTTTTTAAGTTTTATCTTGAACCCTTCTTGGAAGTGTCTACAATTACATGAGGGCTTGACGGAGTGTGTCACTGCTTGTTCAAAGCTCTGGTGGCAAATAAAATATACAATGACAGGAAGGACCCTTCACTACACTTGTTAAAATATGGAAGGGCCCTCCTTGGGAAGCTATACATTCTTGGTCACCATGAGGAGTAGAAAGTGAGCCTGTAGAAGATGAAGCTGGGCCACAGGAGAGGAGCCAGCCAAGCTCCCGCCCCTCTCAGCCCCTCTGATGAAGGCTCTGTCTGACCCCCAGACCCTCAGACACGCCTCCTGAGGGTCACAGCCGGTGAGAGGACTGGTGTGGGTCCTGGTGCTCTCCTCTGACCTGGGGGAGGAAGCGGTGGGCTCAGGAGAGACCCTGGGTGTGGAGTGAGGATCCCGGCCTGAGCTGTGCCACGCGCCGAGGGACACCATCTACCGGCTCCGCTGGTGTCGGCTTCCACGCGTGTAAGACGAGCGGCCCGGCTGCTCTTGGGCGTTTTTTGATTCTTTAACGGTCCTTGGGCCTCAGCAATATTGGCAGAAATCAGAAATGTGTAATCTCAGGCATCCCTGCTGACTCAGTGGTAAAGAATCTGCCTGCCAACGCAAGAGACACAGGTTCGATCCAGAAAGATCCCACACGCCGTGGAGCAGCTAAGTCCGCGCGCCACGACTATTGCTCCTGTAGAGCCTGGAGCCACAACCCCTGATGCCCGGGCCTCCCAGAGCCTGTCTCTGCAACAAGAGCGCGGGGGGCTTTCTTGGAGTGAAAGCTGCTCCCCCACAGCACGGACAGTGCCTGAGATGAGAGCCAGATGGCCCTGCAAGCCTGACGGGGGAGCCACAGCCTTCAGTCACCGTGCAGGTGAGCAGTGAGCACCTCCGGGCCTCAGAGAGTCGTGGAGAGTCGTGGGGCCTGGATTCCTGTTCTCAGGAAGCTCTGGGCCTAAGAGGGGCATCAGACAAGACGGAAGTGCCCCACCATGTGGCACATGCTCACCTAGAAGAGGCACACAGGACCAGAAGAAAGACAAGGAGTTACGACACAGCCCGAGGGAGTCAGGAAAATCAGCAGAGCAGATGGTATTCAAGCCAAGGCCTCAAAGGCATGCAGTTCAGCAGCCAGGAATCCAGAGCTGGGGCCAGTGGTAGGTGTAACAGAGAGCAGGTTCCCCCAGAAAGGCAGATGTGAAGGCAGAGCGTTCATCTCAACTCCTGCATGTCAAAGGTGGGGTGGACTGCGGGGTGGACGCAGGGTGTGAGGGCTGGCAGAGGAAGGGGGCAGGGGAGAGAGAGTGAAAGGCATTTAGAGCCTGGCCTGGGATGCCACTATCCTTCCTGGGAAGTGGGAGCCACTCAGATGCTGTGAGTAGAGAATGGACATGTTCAGAACTGCAGTTAAAGCAGAGCAGTTATCACAGAGAGAAAGTGAACAGGAGGGCAGAGAGGCTGCAGCCAGAGGGTGGTCAGGAGCCCAGCAAGAGCGCCCTCTGGGAGGAGCCCAGACTGAACTCAGGAGGCGGAGCTGGAGGGAGGAAGCCTGTCAGAGCAGAGGGAGGAGAAGGGGAGGGGATGGTAGGAACATGGAGAGCAGCTGCTGCAGAGGCTGAGGATCCTCGTTGTTTGGTGATGAAGGGAAGCTCAGAGAAGTCAGTCCCTGAAGGGGGAAACCTGAATCCTCATCCCTGTCCAGATGTTTGTTTGCCTACAGATGTTAGAAGGGTAAGAACCAAGCAAAACTCAGGATAAGATGTGTTTCTTGTGTGAATTCTTAAAAAAAAACCCAATCCTCTATCAATCACAATTCTTAAGTTGGAATCTAATTCACATATCATAAAATTTACTCTGTAAAACGTGCAACTCACTGGAATGGATTGCCATTTCCTTCTCCAAATGATTCACCATCTGTTTGCAAAACTGTGCATCTATCATGGCTATCTAAGTCAGAGCACTTCATCTCCTCACAGAGAAAGCCACTACCCACCAAACAGGCACTTCCCCTTCCGTCTTCCCCCAGCTTTTGGCAATTGTCTGTGTGCTTTTTGACCCTAATGATTTGCCTATTCTGCATATTTAAAGTACATGGATTTGTACAACTGTGGCCACGTATGCTGGTTTCTTACACTTGGTGCTATGTCTTTGAGACTTATCTATGCTTTAGCACACGATTCATTCCTCTGTTTGACTTGAAAAATTTCCTTTCTAGGCCATTATAATACATACACACACCCTAGTTCTTTTCTTCTTAATTGTGAAAAACTCACAGAATATAAAATTACCATTGTCGCTCCATCCACGTCACTAGGAACCATCTTTGTGCAGGAAGCCTCTTTGCCTCACCCACCCTGAGCCACTGGCAAGCACAGAGCAACCAGCCCAGCCATGACACACCTTCTTGGGACCCTCTGTGACAACCACCCGACCAGGACTCCATGCGGGCCTCCCCACGGCAGCCTCAGAAGAGAACCACATGGTGGGGGTGTGGGCAGAGGTGGCGAAGGAGAGAGACCAGGAGAGAGGAGAGCAAAGGTGGGTGGAGGAGCCGCCCACGCTGAGCTCCTATCTCAGCTGTTTGCCTGCCAGACCAGCCCTGCTTAACTGCTGGGATGAGAAACGGTCAGATGGCTGAGGGAGGTGTGACCATGGATGCCAGCAGCTTTAGCCAGACACCCGACAGTCTGCAGTGCAAACCTGCCAGGACCAGCTTCAAACCCAGGCCAGCTTCTGAGTCCCAGAGCCCCAGCCTCATGTGAGGGGCTATCCTAGCCCCATCCTCCACAGCGCCACATTCCAGCTCTCAGGAGAGTCCTCTGAGCTCCCAGGAGATCGTGTCCACTCAGGGTGTATGACAAATGGCATTAGGCTGGGACCAGTTGGAAGTGGCCAGAGTGAAATCAAGTTTCTCTGTATCTCCTCTGCCGGGAAGTGCCCACTCTCTCCTACTCGCTCATGCCTGTTTTGTCCAGGTGTTCCCTGAGCACAGCCAGGCTGCAGGGAGGGGTTTCAGGGCAGGGCAAGAGCTGCAGCATCTCACAGTGAGCAGGGCTGGCCACCAACTCACGTCCCACTCTGGGAGAGCATCACTGTGGGTCAGAAACTGACCCTCTGAAGGCACAGGTGACTGCTCCTGCATCACACAGGGGCCCCAGAACTTAGGTTTGTCTTGTGACCTCTACAGCTGGCTCTAAAGGACAGAACATCTAGCAAGGAGACATCTGGACCCTGGTAATCACAGTCAGGTTGGTTAAGTACAAAGCGGGTGGGGCGGGGCAGTGAGGACCAGGGTGGGGGCCGCCTGCCTCTGCTGTCCCCCCACCCCATTCCCCTGACCTTTTCCTCCTTACCATCCTACTCCTGGTGTGGGGCAGTGAGGACGGGGTGGGCACCACCTGCCTCTGCTGTTCCCCCCACCCCATTCCCCTGATCTTCTCCTCCTCAGCATCCTACCCACGTATTGGGTTTTCTTGGCCCAGACATAACAGAAGTGATCATTAAGTTACTCAGTATTCAGTGGAATAGTCACGAAGTGACTTCAAATGTAAAAAGAAATAAAATTGAAAATAAAATCCACCCAGACTGTTAATGTTTTGGATGAGGTTAGTGTCAGAGAAGATCCTTGGGCTCCTGGTAAAGGTCTCCCTGAAACTGGCTCTGGAAGGAAGGAGAAGAAGACGACCTTTGGTGAATGTGACCTAAGCCTGGTTTGTGTTTGACCAGCTCATTGATTTGATTATTGGTCATCTTCACATTTGCTGAGCCCCATTCTGCATCTGTTCGAGGTCCTCACAGGGCTCACAAGCTGGAGAGCTCATCGCAGTTTGCTTAAAGACTTGAGGGGTCCTGGGTGAGGCAGAAAATGGTGCGGGCAGAGCATGGGATCAAGAAAGGACCCGGCAAGGTTTGAGCTGGGTCTCCAAGGGTGAGTTCGGCAGGGCCTGGCTCTGAGCAGGACTCAAATACATGATGAATGACTAAATGAATGAAAATGGAAATCTTCCCCCAAAAAAGCAAGACTGTCAGCTCTTCTGTAACTGAGTCCAAGCTTGTCCTGCTCACCTCACGACAGGCCAATAAATTGAGAGATGAGTTCTTGGGGCAAGGAACGGTGACTTTATTCAGAAACCCAGGACTCTTGTCCCAGGACCCATCTTGCCTGAATTAGAATTCAGGCTTCTTTTATCTTAATTCTCAAAGGTGGTGGGGGAGGAAAGTCAAATATTTCCTCATTCTGATCAGGCTCCAGACGGGATGTGTTAATGTCTGCCTCCCTGCCATGATTCACAGGAGAGTCTGGTCAGGGAGTTTCCTGTGAGCTAAACAAAGTTATTATTTTAGCTTGGTGCTCATTACCTGGGATGCAGGGCTCCCAGAGATGGGACTTTATGTACAAGCTTATAGTCAACATTCCTTTAGTGGTTAACTCATAATAGGTAGAATGCAAAGGCTCTTTCCTTATGATGCATTTAGGCCAAAGCTTGGAACTGCAGGGCACCCAGGGACCGCAGGAAAGTCCCCACGAGGTGCCCACTCCACTCCCTCACAGCTGTCTTGCTGACTAAGCAGCCTGTGTCTTGACTCCCGGGGGGCACCTGTTTGCCCTCTTCTCTCAGACAGTGCTGGTTGTAAGATCTAGATTGGGCTGAGGCAGAAAAGGAGAGACGACTTCAATGGAAGTAGGTGACCTTTATTCAGGCAAGAAGGGGCGGCAGTCGGCCAGCGACCCAGCTGAGCCTGAGAGGGATCAGGGAGGCTTCATATTCAAAGGGAGGTTTGTGGAAGTGATAAGGGAAATGTTAGTCAGGCGGGTTGTTTTGGGTATTCTTTAGTTGAGATGGCATGTGTAACTGGGCAGGGGGTGATAAATCCTCTGGACAAGGGGTGATAAGTCCCAGGTAGATGCAACCAGCCTGGAGCATCAGGGCGGGACCTAAAGTTTGGTTTTGTTTTCCCGAAGTTAGATGATTCAGCAATGGCCTCTGAGACTGCTGTTTTCTTTTCTAGGCCAAAGATTCTTTCACTTGTCAAAAGCAACACTCACCTGTGCCTCTCCCTGATCAGGCCCAAGCAAACCAGCTGCCCTCACCTGAAAGGGTGTTAGTCTCTCAATCATGTCCCTGTGACCCCATGGACTGTAGCCCACCAGGCTCCTTTGTCCATGGGATTTTCCAGGTAAGAATACTGGAGTGGGTTGTCATTTCCTTCTCCAGGGAATCTTCTCGACTCAGAGATGGAACCCAGGTCTCCTACATTACAGGTGTATTCTTTACCATCTGAGCCACCAGGGACATGCATAAGAAACTGCTACCTTCCAAAACTGGGGTCAGAAGGCTGGGCGCATGGTTCAGGCTCTACAAGGCATTTCACATCCTCCTAGTATCTCCTCTTGTGTCCCTAAGAAGCTCTTACATCTCGGGACACCTCTAACCAATACCCTCTTGTGGTGGGAGCTAGTGCTCAGCAGTTAATATTTTCAGCCCAGAGAGACACAGCCTGTGCTTTAGACCATGGCAAACCCTCCCAGCTAGCCCCAGTCCATCCAAATCTCTCCTGTTCCTCAGATCCCATGGCCAACAGACAGTCCCTGAGTCTGTTCAGCAGACAGGCTCTCACAGTGTCCAGCGCTGAGGCTTCTCCCACCCCTGTGTCCCCTAGACCCTAAATGATGAGCCCGCACTCCTGGGAATGGAGGGTATCCTGTGCGCTGTTTCTGGGGCTGCTGCTTGGCCTTCTTCCACCTTCAACCAGAGCAGGGAGCTGGCTCGTGCAGGCCTGTGAGTAGGGGGAGGAGGGGACGAGCGGTCAGTCCCTCCGGCGCGTGCGGGCTGCGGCCCTGCGGGAGGAGGTGCTGGGGGCTGAGAGCGGGCTTGGCCTGCTCAGCAGTCAGGACTCGGGGCGCATTCGGGGGAGGCTGAACCTACTGGGGAGTGGTGACAGTGTTGATGGTGACAAGCTGTTTCCATCTCTGTATGAGCTGGTCCAGTTCACCAAATTCTCCCAAAACTAACATCCATATATAAACACTCTTCCTCTGGCAACAGGGGTGGGCTGTGTTTTCCAGGAAACTCCTCGCTAACCTCTGGGAAAGATTCTGACAGAGTCTCTGATGAATCAACAAACATCCGCTTTGCTTAGGAATCAACAAGGACTCCCTGTGTGGCACATGGATGTCAATGCTATGTAGCAGCCTCGAAGGGAGGGGAGTGTGGGGGAGAAAGGACGCATGTGTGTGTTTGGGTGAACTGTTCCCCTTGGTGTCAGTTGAAACTGTCACAACACTGTTTGTTAACGGGCTACACCCCAAATACAAAGTAAAAGTTAAAAAAGAGAACAACATGTGGCCAAACACAAAGAGAAGACACTGGATGACTTGAACGTTGGCTTCAAAAGTGCATTTTGGTAACACAGAAAGCTACAGTATTTTAAAATCCTAGTTTACGATTTAGAGTCTATGATATTTAGGTGACTGATCAATTGTTTAATACAGGCACTGATAAGAATACAGGCTAAAGGCTAAGCAGTTTTAATATAAATTTCACACTACAGTCTAAAGCCAGGGCACATATGTCTATTTATCTGTCTCCCTCCCTCCAACTCCCTCTCTCTATCATTTTAAGATTCGTGTCACCAGTGAGCTCGCTCCAGCTTTCCTGCAACACACACCCTTCATTCTGTGGGAGAAGTGATAACACTTGTTTACACTAGTGTAAGTGAGGAGGTGTCGCACGTGACAGAAGGAAAGAGACTGGAACGGGGCTCGGCCCAGCCTCGGCCTGGGGGCTTTGCCGGGACCCTCACTCCCTCTCTCCCTGCTGACAATAACAGGGCCCTGGAGAAGCCTGTGAGGGGCCCTGGCCAAGAACCTTCATGCACATCTCGCCATTTACATCCTGAGCATGGAGTTTTTGCAAAGATCTTCAAATTTCTGTTTTTTCCTGACTTCTTTAGTCTTCATTAGTCTTCTCACCAGGGGTGTTGTTAACTAAATCAGCCTATATTTTTAATATTAACATATATTATTGATAAGTAAATATTATATTAAAATAACAATAATACATAACATTTAATATTTATTTACATTATATGCATATATTTATGTAGCATTATGTTGTACTAAATTAAATTAATAAATATAAATAAACTAGCATAGCGATATGAGTATATATTACTCCTCAGAGGCAGATCTTTGACTTTTATGCAGTCAACTCTGCCTGCTGACCATATATTGTTTGCCAGAAAAAAAAATGAAGACTGAGGCCAGAGTGAAAAGTGAGGGAAAGGCAGGCAGAGAAGACCCAACCTGAAATTACAGGGAGGCATAATTAAATCACTCAAGTGCAACAAGAAGTGTGTTCCCAAGACCAGCCTGAAGTGCACAGTCTTAGTGAGGGGAGCGGATGCGACCCCGCACCCAGGTAATGGGCACCTTCTGGGGTGGGGTGAGCGGGAGGGAGCCTCCTCCTGGTGTCTCTCCGCCAGGTCCTCTGCGGACCTGCTCGTGCTCCCCAGGCTCTGCTGCGACCTGTGTGCTTTGCTGCCAGGAGGCCCGTTTCCTGCCCTCCACTGTTCCCCGCCTACCGTCTCTCTTTCCTGGATTCTCTGGGCTGCTACCGGCCAGGCTGGAGACACAGGGATCACAAGACCTTCCCTGCAGCCCATGAGCTGTCCTCGCCCCGCCCTCCTCCTTTAGCGCTGGGTTAACGGGGTGCCTGGTGTTCATTACTGAGACTTTCCTTGCTCGCAGTTTCCTCCATTCCTGATGGTGGGATGCGCAGGGCAACTAAAGCCATTTCTGAATTTCCCTGAAGGTGGATGCTAGATGAACCTAGTTTGCTTATAGCAGAATCATGTTGTTCTAAAGAAAGATTTTTATATTCCTATTGAAAACCACTGGAAAACCCCCAAACAGGAAATGGTGACACCTCAAAGTCATACTGTTACATGACAAAACCAAGTTGTAAAACAACACACACATTATTTGTCTAACTGAACTAAAAATGAACCTATGTTATCTGCGTGTAAATAAATATATAATTGAAAAAAAATTTTTTTTAAAAACTGGAGGAATATATACAAATGAACCACAGATACTTTGATAAGGGTGAGAGAGAAATTCTATTTTACTCTAAATTATCCAGTTTTTGTGTGTGTGTGTACTTTTAACTCAGGAGGAACTTGAACAAGAGTGTATATTGTTTGTATTTAAATAAATACTTTACATACGATTGTACCGAACCAGCTTATCATAAAAACCGAACCAATGTATTTCAGAGTCAAGCAAATGATAAGCTGTGTAGAAGAGAGTGAATATCTGCTGAAGGGCTAGAGACAGAAAGAGCACACGAGCAGCACAAACAGTGAAATGCTGGCTGCAAGCTGCTGTCCCCTCCAGTCACTGGGTCATTCCCTGAACACTGGCTGGGTTTAAGGCAGCCTGGAAGTCAGTCACCTGTCCAAGGCAAGTCTGAATTGATGCCAGGCCCATAGTAAAGACAATTTTTATTTAGTAGCTCTCAGAGGTAGAAAATGTTATTCTCTAAACTTATTTTGGCCCGTTCTATAATGGATTGTTCCCTTAAAAACAAAACACTCAAACCAACATTAAAAACCACCCTTTTGGTGTACCTGAAAGCTTTTGCCATTTTAGAGCTTTCTCTTTTGCTGTCATCTCTTAAACATGTAAAATAAATACAGTCAAGTCCCCTCAGGAGGGGCTACTCAGGGAGCTCTGGGCCTCAGTCGTTCCTAGGAATAAAAGTGGCAAAGAGCAGTTTTGCTCCAGAACTCTAAAGGCATTTTGGTGTGGGATAATCGGGACCCGTGGAAAGCATATGAAAGCCTGATACTGTTTCTTACATCTGCCACAGTTCAGTGATTTTCAATATCTTACTTTCTGTAACCAAAGATTGAGAATGCTCAGGAGAGAGCATAAATATAACTATATACTCGTTATAAATAGCATATAAGTAGAAAGTATAGTCAGATGTGAGTCTAACTTAGCTTAATATCCTAGTTCCTGTGGCTCTCAGTCCATAAGGCTCAGACTACATTCCTCGGGCACCTCTGCAGATTGGACAGTAGGTGGCACTTTCAGCCTGTTTGAAACAGTTCACGGGCTTTGGCTTGTTTACTTGCTTTTTAACTGTTTTACCACCATTGCACAGAAAACAGAGTAATTTGGTACATAAGTGTATGAAGTCCAGATCAATGTCATGGGAGCAATTCCAGAAGAACACAAAGCCATATAACTGGATCTGTAGGAAGCATTTACAAATATCCACAGAAAAGACTTTACCTCTCCATAGCTTCAAACTGAAAACAGAAAGTGAAAGTCACTCAGTCCTGTCCGACTCTTTGGGATCCCTTAGACTGTAGCCCGCCAGGCTCCTCTGCCCATGGAATTCTCCAGGCAAGAACACTGGAGTGAGTTGCCATTCTCTTCTCTAGGGGACCGTCCCAACCCAAATTATCCAGTAATAAAATGCTTTTAGCGTTTGTGTCACAGATGCTCTTTGCTACCTTGATTCCTGGTAATGACAGAATCTCAGGCTGACCTGGGACCCTCCCTAAAGTAGTTTGTGTCCTGTAACCCTGGTCAGACACATAGACTTTAGTTCGGTTTTCTTGTATGGAAACAATTTGACCTAGCTGTTCACAAGTGAAAAACAAACTACTAGACGTTAAAATGTTCCAGTACAGTCAAGTGCTCTTGATTCTAGGAACTTCAAAGGATGTTTTTAAGCCTTGTCAGCCACCAGCTTCTCTTGATTCTGAAAGCTAGGTTTACTAGGGTTTACTAGGGACCGGCAGCAGTGGAAGTGTGATGAAATCACTGCAGCGGTGTTGTGCTTCAAAGCACAGGATCTGTACAGACTAGGAACAAAGATAAAATATTCTGAAGGGGTGAATCCAGGGCATTTACTCTTATCTGAACAAAAGCTTGTGCACAGACACATTTTAAGCATCACTTCAGGGAGGCCACAGGCTCCCTGGGCTCTCCAAATCCCTCAGGTGAAGAGCTCCTGGCCTGGGAGTGAAAGAAAGCAAAGGCAGCCCTTCCCTCTTCCCCATTCCGACCTCTGGTCCCATGAGAGGGACCGTGGACGCTCAGCGCGCTGTCCCAGCCGCACGGCTGCCAGAGGAGTTACAGGAGCAGACCTGCCCAATGGTGCCTCTGCTTCCTGCCTGCTGCCGGGCGCTGTGAGAAGGCCCCAAGGAGATCTAGGAAAAGCAAAGGGGAGTCCAACTCAGCAGAGCAGCCCCGAAACACAGGGAGTTAAAGAAACAGGAAGCACGAGTCAGGTCAAGGAAGGACCCCTTTCTGACAGCTGCGCTGATAAGGGCTGTGGCTAAAGCGTCCCGCTCCCTGTGCACGCGGCTCTGCGTCTGCAGGCACTTCCGGTTTGCCTCACCGTGAGCGGCGGCTGCTTGTCAGAAGGCAGATCTTTTTTTTACCATCAATAAACTGTCTTTTCCGCGCTGTCAGCCCTGTAATCTGGCACTATATGCTTATCTTGTCTGAGGAAAAACATGGAAAGATACTGAAAAAAAGCTACAAAATTTGAGGCTTTGTAGAATGGAATTAAAAGAGAATGGGTCTCATGAAGAGTAACTCCTTTCAGATGGAGAAGCTGAGAGGAGAAAGAAATTGATTTAAGAAAAGATCTTACTATTAGAGCTGAGGCCATCTGCCATTTAGTCAAATTTGGTTTTCTGCATGCAGGGTCACCTTATACAGACTCGTACAGACACACAACACAGCTACCATCTCCACTGATACCCAGAGGGGTGCCCTGGCCACCGCTTCAGACCACCTTGTGGGCACTCAGGATGCTCAGGACTCTGTCCCGTGTGTCTCTGGGAAGTGAGTCCCAGGAGGTCCATCCACTGAGCCGAGTTCGTCTGTTTTCAAGCAGCCCTTTAAATCCCTGAGGCCAGCGCCCCTCTCTCACCACATAAAATGTCCCCCCGTGTGTCACTGCTCCTCATAAACATGGCTGCTGCTTTTATAATCAGTCTTCAGATATGGTCACCTGATTCTGTTATTTTTTATTATGCTGAAGTCAATCAAGTGTCTTATATCTTACTAGCATTTTAATCGGAGAAGGCGATGGCACCACACTCCAGTACTCTTGCCTGGAAAATCCCATGGATGAAGGAGCCTGGTGGGCTGCAGTCCATGGGGTTGCAAAGAGTCGGACACAACTGAGTGACTTCACTTTCACTTTTCACTTTCATGCATTGGAGAAGGAAATGGCAACCCACTCCAGTGTTCTTGCCTGGAGAATCCCAGGGACAGGGGAGCCTGGTGGGCTGCCGTCTACGGGGTTGCACAGAGTCAGACACGACTGAGGCAACTTAGCAGCAGCATATTAATATGTCAGATTCAGAGAAATAATTCAAGGATGAAGTCAACTGATTATCCTCCTATCCATATGAAGTATATAAATATAATCTCTGGGAGATGGTGAAGGACAGGGAAGCCTGGTGTGCTGCAGTCCATGGGGTCAGAAAGAGTTGGACATGACTGAGTGACTGAACAATGATAAAATATTATCTCAATTGATAATGAATGTACAGTGCATAGGGGAAAGTGGGAGAAAAGTGTTTTAAAAATTGGATCAAGCTTAGCTAATAAAATTAGCGGTTGCAAATGTTGTTTGAGGGAAGAACATAATGAACTATGAATTAGGAAATTTTCCTCTTATGTGAAAGGAAAAAAGCAAAAGCCACGGAACTTTCTCATGAGTAGACATATTTATTTATTTAGAAACTGCTTATTTTCTGTCAACCAATTTCCATTTTAAGAGTTTGTGGGGTTTCCATAATGGCTCATGGTAAAGAATCCTGCCAATGCAGGAGACATGAGTTCAATCCCTGGTCCAGGAAGAACCCACATGCCTCAGAGGAACTAAGGCCATGCACCACAACCATCAAGCCTGTGCTCCACAGCCTGGGGGGCCACAGCTCCTGAGCCCACACTCTGCCACCACTGAAGCCTGGGGGCCCTGGGACCCACGCTCCATAACAAGAGAAGCTGCTGCAACGAGAAGGCAGGCACCACAACCAGAGTGCTCCCCGCTCACCGCAACCAGAGCAAACCTGTGCAGCAGCAAGGACCCAGCACAGCCCCCACCGAAGAAAAGAGCCTGTGAAAGAACAGCTGAAGCCGACCCAGTGCTGTGCCTACCTGTCCAGTGGCCTAAGCAGTGGGCGCTGCAGGCCAGCCTTCAGGGGAAACTGCGGAGTAGGCAGTGAGCTCGCTGCCCGCCTGTGGACTAGGCCAGCACCTCAGATCCAGTAGCGTTGCACTCAGCTGCTGAAGTGACCCATTCATGGTGAAGTCCTCCTTGGTCAGAGCTTGCTCAGCTGCCACCTGCTCTTCCCTTTTAATCTCTTCAGAATCTGCAGACGTAGAGATCAGGCATGACCTCCCAAGAGTGTTCACAGGAAACGATGCCGCGCACAGGCAGAACTTCCCAGGTGAGCATCTGCCAAGTCAGACCCACGGACGGAGCTCCCTGGTTGCCGGGAATGGGTCGTCTCCAGAGTGCAGAGGAGAGTCCGTGTCACACAGACCGATGGTAAGAAGTTCACATACATGCCTCTGGGAGAGGCTGGCGGTCAGCCCTGGGCTTGTAACCACCAGGAGTCTTGGCTCCTGGAAGCTGCCTGGGTCTGGTTGGTGGAGGCTCCAGGAGCGAAGCGGCAGCAAACTGCAGCTCAGCTCACTGGTGAAGGTTCCTGGAGGACGCAGCAGGGACAGCAGCTGGGTTTTCAGTGGCAACGATGGCATGAGATGCCTACAGAAGCTTCTCCCAGGTTCTCTTCGCATTCCTAATGCAGACGCCGCCACTTTTCCTTCTGTAGATGTACTGCTCCATTGGGAAGTAAAGGTCCGTGCTACCTAAGAGGGCCCCTGCTGCAAGGAACGTGATGACGTCGTCCTTCATTTGCCGGACAGCAAGGACCCAGGATAGTGTAAAAGATTCACTTCCCGTTATGACAAGAATCCAGACAGTGCCGTATGGACCACTGTCTGGGTAGCGTGGGAAAAGCCTGAGAAGATATGTTAGAGAAGCCAGATAATCTGATAAAACAAACTTGACTTTCATTCAGTTTGTAGAAATAACACGGTGAGTTTTATTCTTTAGAAGTTTAAATTGTTTTTGTAATGTCTTGGCATTTCTGAGAAACTTGTAATACATGTACAAGGTTCAAGAACCTAGAAATATAAAATAATTTATATTCCATTGTTCTTCCTACCCCCTCCCTTCTTGTCAAGGCCCTGCTGCTTCCACAGTCAGCCACGTGTTTTGTTTCTCAGGAATAGCTTCCGGAGGTTTATTTGTTTTTTTTTTTTTTTCTTCTAAGTATTTGTATGGCTGTGCCTGGGGGACCTTGTTCATGGGAACTCTTAGCTGTGGCATGTGGGTTCTAGTTTCCTGACAAGGGATTGAACTCAGGCCCCTACAATGAGAGTGCAGAGTCTTAGCCCCTGGATCAGGAGACACGACCCAGAATGTCATTTTATGGATACACAAGCAACTATGACTATCTATTTCTTCTTCACTCCACATGTGGTGCTAATGGTAAAGAACCCACCTCCCTGTGCAGGAGACATAAGGGACTCAGATTCAATCCCTGGGTCTGGAAGATCCTCTGGAGCAGGAAATGGCAACCCACTCTAGTATCCCTGCCTGGAGCATCGCCATGGGCAGAGGAGCCCGGTGGGCTACAGTCCATAGTGTCACAAAGTGTGGGACGTGACTGAGTGACTGAGCACAACCACATTTAAAACCATACATGGTCACACAGTGTGCACAGTGTTTTATGGTATCTTGCTTATATTCAGCTGAGAATATCTTGGGGAATATTCTCTCTTGGGACACTATTTTCCACAAATCAGTCCACTGAATAGATGATGTACTATAATATGCTTTACTGGTCCACATTGGAATAAACACTAATATAAAATGACATCTTGACATCACAATAAACAATGTAATGCATAACCTTAGCCTAATTTATTCCATTGCAGGAAAATGTATCAATTTCTAATGCATATGGAATTTCTACAAATCTAATGGATTTGTAGCCTGAAGTATTTCTAACTGAAATGTAGCATCTGATAGGATTCTGCTGGTAAACTAGCACGTTGCTGGATTCCCCGCCCTGCTCCCGAGGAGCTATGCAATGATCATTTCTCTTTCCTTAAGACTCAACCTCTCCTCTCCCAGATTTCTCCCTGATCTGTTTTTAAAAACATTCTCCAACCTCTTCTGCCCTTGTGACTTCTCTACAATCTGCTCCTCTTCTTAGCACTGTCCTTCATTCTCACGCCCTCATTGCCTGGTCTGGTCTCTACCTGCCATCTCAACATTGCCCGTCATTGCTCCACCCACTCCCCTGGAGATGGTATCAGTACGGCCAGATGGTTGAGTATAGAAAAATTGTTTGTGGATGATATTGAATCACTGAGCCTGGATGAGAAGGAGACATCCACAGGGGAGTCTAAGGTAGCTGGGGAAGAAGGAGAATTTAGGTTTTATCTGTGGTCTTCACTCAGGGGAAGATGCTACAGGGCCCACCAGGGAAGGAGAAGTCCGAGTCAGAGGTTAATACTTGGGAGGTGGTGTCCAGAAATTCCAGCAGGAACTCTGGAGAGAAGAGTGAGGGAGAGCACTTGCTGTGAAGCTGCTGTGAGTGTTGGGCAGGGACACACACGGGGCAGCAGAGAAAGGAGCAGGAAGGTGATAACAGGCTTCCCAAGGGAGGGAGGGTGTCAGGTGATAGTGATGTGCACACAGTTACACATGTCACGGAGATGAGGGAGGATGGAAGAGAGCCAGTGAGAGGGAGGGCGGATGCAACTAACACATCCTGTACGCTGTTTCCTGAGAGGCCAAGAGCAGAGGCCGAGAGAGGCTGAGCCAGAGCACAGGACACAGTGAAGGAGACATCAAAGTTGATAAATAAAAACATAGGTGTTCAAATCAAGATTGTGTTAAAACACTCTTTTAAGGAATACAATTGGGATTTTAAGGAACTCCTTTTAAGGAATATAGAAATAAAATTGCAGGTGAGATATTAATTCTTAGATGATTCACAAGAATGACTCCCCTGCCTAAAGAGTGACACCATCAGAAGCAGTTTTGTGCAGAGGAGAGCAGGGAGACGGCACAGCACAGTAGTGGAGACACGTGGTCGATGGAGATGCTGGGCCTTCACAGGTGGAGGGGGGTCCTGTAGACCCCACACGCTGGTGTGCTGAGAACATCGAGCAGGAGTTACTGGAGCCATTGAGAGTCACTGTACTTGAAGGGGTTTTTGTTTAAATATAATTTTATTTCTTTTTGGCTGCCCCGGGTCTTCTTTGCTGCAAGCAGGCTCTCTCCACTTGTAGCGAGCAGGGCCTGTGCTCTAGTTGGGTGGCTGGGCTTCCCGCTTTGGTGGCTCCTCTTGCTGTGGAGCGCTGGGCTCTAGGATGCCTGGGCTCAGTCTTGGCAGTGTACAGACTTAATTTCTCTGTGGCATGTGGGGTCATCTGGGACCAGAGATCGAACCGGTGTCCCCTGCACTGCAAGGTAGATTCTTAACCACTGGACCACCAGGGAAGCCCCTGTACTCGAAGTTTTCATTGGAGCTACCTAAAACATGATAAACGTGATCTCAGCAAAAGGGGGAAGGAGCAGTGAGTGCACGGCCTGCCTTCCACCAAAGAGAGCCTGCTGGGTTTGCACAGACCCCTTTCCGTTTCTGAACCACACTTGCCATTTACTCACTTCCTCTTTCTCCACCTAAAAACCACACATGTCTTAAATTCTCCAAGCAATCTTCCTGGTGGCTTTCTTCCATGGGAGTAGAATTTCTAGGCAAAAGATTCTGTGCAATCTTTCTATGTGAATATCAGAATAAGGTGAACATTTTGTTTGAGGTAATTGTTCTGGAAATTCAGAATTAAATATGTTTCAGCTCACATTGGCCAAACGTGCTGTACCTGGCCTCAGCCTCCTGTATTTTAGTTGGCTCACTGGTGTCATTAAGGTCCGGGGTCCCTCTAGCCCCTCAACTATTGCATCCACCTCCTACAGCCTGGCAAAAAAAGGCTCTCTGGTACCATTAAGATCCCTGTTGATTACAGATCCTGTGATCTTGCTGGTGCCTTGACTTACTGCAGCTTCCTAAGTTCTTACCTAGGACTTGTTGGCATAAAGTTCAACCAGGAAAAACAGAAAACAAAATCTGTTTTAATGTGTCTCTTGATATCTGGTTTTGTTTTTACATTTGCAAGAGCAAAACAGAGAAAATGAAGCAAAAGATACTTTCAAACATATATGGTTAACTGATTTAGAATTACTGATTCAAAGAGTGTTTGTAAAAATAAAATGTGACTTCCACTCCCAGCTTTAAGAGGAACAGTATCTGAATGTCATCATCTGGCACTGGTAATTACAAAGCTGAACAAAATACTGGGAGCAACTGTTTTCAGATCCTGGACAGCAGGCCATGCAGGACTAAGTTCCTAGAGGAAGATGGATACACAAATCCATCTGAAGACTCCTGGCTGTCTGCCTTCAGGCAATTTCCATGCTGCAGGTACAGGGAGGGGAACCCAGATGCAGCCCAGCAAAGCCCTGATCTGAGAACACAGGTGAGCCAGGGAGGTGCAGAAGGTGATAAGTGTGGGGCAGGGCATCGATAAGAGAGAGCAACTCAGACAGAAAGAATGATTACAAGTGCTTAATGAGCCCGCTGAGTCTCTGTTATCTGATCACACACAGGTGAGATTCCACAAGGCTGAGCAGGAACAACTTTTGAGGAAAGAATTATTACTGGAGACCTATGCATTGAGTGGGACCGGATGCCATGATCTTAGTTTTCTGAATGTTGAGCTTTAAGCCATCTTTTTCACTCTCTTCTTTCACTTTCATCAAGAGGCTCTTTAGTTCCTCTTCACTTTCTGCCATAAGGGCAGTGTCATCTGAATATCTGAGGTTATTGATATTTCTCACAGCAATCTTGATTCCAACTTGTGCTTCCTCCAGCACAGCATTTCTCATGATGTACTCTGCATATAAGTTAAATAAGCAGTGTGAAAATATACAGCCTTGAAGTACTCCTTTTCCTATTTGGAACCAGTCTGTTGTTCCATGTCCTGTTTTAACTGTTGATTCCTGTCCTGCATATAGGTTTCTCAAGAGGCAGGTAAGGTGGTCTGGTATTCCCATCTCTTTCAGAATTTTCCATAATTTGTTGTGATCCACACAGTCAAAGGCTTTGGCATAGTCAAGAAAGCAGAAATAGATGTTTTTCTGGAACTCTCTTGCCTTTTCAATGATCCAGTGGATGTTGGCAATTTGATCTCTGGTTCCTCTGCCTTTTCTAAAACTAGCTTGAACCTCAGGAAGTTCACGGTTCACATATTGCTGAAGCCTGGCTTGGAGAATTTTGAGGATTACTTTACTAGTGTGTGAGATGAGTGCAATTGTGTGGTAGTTTGAGCATTCCTTGGCATTGCCTTTCTTTGGGATTGGAATGAAAACTGACCTTTTCCAGTCCTGTGGCCACTGCTGAGTTTTCCAAATTTGCTGGCATATTGAGTGCAGCACTTTCACAGCATCATCTTTCAGGATTTGAAATAGCTCAACAAATAGTTGGGGAAACAGTGGAAACAGTGGTTGACTTTATTTTGGGGGGCTCTCAAATTACCTCAGATGGTGATTGCAACCATGAAATGAAAAGATGTTTACTCCTTGGAAGGAAAGTTATGATCAACCTAGACAGCATATTAAAAAGCAGAGACGGTACTTTGCCAACAAAAGTCCTTCTAGTCAAAACTATGGTTTTCCAGTGGTCATGTATGGATGTGAGAGTTGGACTATAAAGAAAGCTTAGCACAGAAGAATTGATGCTTTTGGACTGTGGTGTTGGAGAAGATGCTTGAGAGTCCCTTGGACAGCAAGGAGATCCAACCAGTCAATACTAAAGGAGATCAGTCTTGGGTGTTCATTGGAAGGACTGATGCTGAAGCTGAAACTCCAATACTTTGGCCACCTGATTTGAAGAGCTGACTATTAGAAAAGACCCTGATGCTGGGAAAGATTGAAGGCAGAAGGAGAAGGGGACGACAGAGGATGAGATGGTTGGATGGCATCACTGATTCAATGAACATGAGTTTGGGTGAACTCAAGGAGTTGGTGATGGACAGGGAGGCCTGGCATGCTGCGGTTCATGGGGTTGCAAAGAGTCAAACATGACTGAGTGACTGAAGTGAACTAAACTGAATGGATTGAAAAGTGTCCAACATTCATGTGGGGCTGAGAATCCTCAGCAGCCAGAGTGAAGAAACCTCCTTGAATATGTGGGGCATTCAACTGAGACAGAAAATGCATGTATTAGAGCTGAAACTAAAAACAAAAGAAAGAAAGAGAGAGAGAGATGAAACTAATCACAAACCTTAAAATAAATGGCACATAGAATTGTACTAACAAGCCTTAGCAATAATCCTCAAAAGTGTCTGTTATGAAGGTAATCATTTCCTACCAGGAAAAAGCAAAATTAACACTTTCAGAAAAAATACAAGAAAACAAGCCAAAAGACATTTCTCTCACCCAGGAAACTTCAAAACATTTAGGGGTCTTGTGTCAGACAGCATGTCTGATGTATATTTCATATTATCTCATACCCACCCACAAAATAAATATAAACCCTTTTATATACACTGCAAATATACTAGAATATTCAAGAAATTGACTACTTGCTGGAAAAATATGAATTCTCAAGACCAATATTTAAAGCAGCTGTAACAAAAGAAAGATAAGCAAGGAAGGCTATAAAATAAATTGCTTTCAAGAATTACTTCTGAAAATCATGTGAAGGCTATGCAAGCAAAGAACAACTGACTACAAAAGCACCACATAATTTTAGAGAATCAAGAATAGAGGAACAGAAGAAATCTGTATTTTGTGAACATAATTTAACCCTGATATGAGTCGGACAGGACTGAGCGACTTCACTTTCACTTTTCACTTGCATGCATTGGAGAAGGAAATGGCAACCCACTCCAGTGTTCTTGCCTGGAGGATCCCAGGGACGGGGGAGCTTGGTGGGCTGCTGTCTATGGGGTCGCAGAGTCGGACACGACTGAAGTGACTTAGCAGCAGCAGCAGCATGAGAACTTGACATAAGTGACATAAAACAAAACCGCACACCAATTTTACCTACTATTCTTGGTCTCCTAATCCATTAAATGCTAATTAATGCTATATGAATCATTGCAGAGAAGTTCTCCATCTCTAAAAAACTTAGGTTTACTCACGATTTTTGTTTCTTTAAAGGAAGTCAAGCTGTACAGTCTAAGAAGTGCTTGCTCCAGAAGATGTGGAATATATATACAATGGAAAATTACTCAGTCATAAAATCAAGTGAAATAATGCCATTTGCAGCAACATGGATGAACATGGTGATTTCACTTTAAGTGAAGTAAGTCAGACAGAAAGAGACAAGCATCGTATGACATCACACATGTGGAATATTGAAGAATGATACAGATGAACTTATTTACAAAGCAGAGGTAGAGTCACAGACATAGAAAACATGCTTATGGTTACCTAAGAGGACACAGGGGTGTGGGGAGAGGTGAGTCAGGGGTTTGGGGTCAGCACGCACACACTGCTGTATGTACACCAGGTGACACAAGGAGCTGCTGTGTAGTGAGGAAGCTATACTCAGTATCTTGTGACAACCTGTAACAGGAAAGAATCCGGAAGAATATATAGTCACTCAGTCGTGTCCAGCTCTTTGGGACTCCAGGGCCTGTACCTGCCAGGCTCCTCTCAAAGGAGGGATCACAAGGAGCTGGACACAACAGAGGGACTAACCACACAAGTCCTACTCTGCTCGTTCTCAGCCAACTTGGAGAAAGACAGGACGCCTTGTCAGCACTGCAGTAAGTTCTGCTCTAAGATGCCTGCCCTGTAGGGAACAATTTGAACATATTCTGAACTTCAGTTGTGCTTGCAAGTAATTTTGTCAGGAGAAACAGTTGGTGAGAGAAAGCACAGCTGACCCAGAGGAAACTAACCAGGCGGGAAAACACAGAACACACGCTTAACACACAATAAACATTAAACTGACTGAGGACATTGCAGGAAGTGTCCTAGTTCATTCTCCATTTGTCCACACTTAATTGAGTGTGCTCAGTTAAGACACTCTGTGTCTAGAGTGCGCTGTCATTCTTGGCTAATTTAAAATATAGTGTATTAATAGGAAATTGGAGGCATAATAAGGCAAATAGATCAGGAGACGACTGTCATCGAGAAGAGAGTTGATGACTTTAAGTTCCCAAGAGGAGGGACAGGCCGCGCCACTGGGCCACACGGGAAAGGATCGGCCTTGTCTGGAGAGGGAGGGAGGGGAACTCAGCACAGGGGCCTTTACTGTGACTCCTCAGGAGGGAACAGTGAGCTGGGTGCGCAGGCTCAGGACTGGCTGGTGCACGTGATGTTAGCGGCCATCTTCGGTGTCTGCCTCTGGGTGACAAGGGAAGGGGACAGTGGCCCAGAGCACAGCTTAAATGTCACCTCCTCAGAGACATGTCCCCGTGTGCATCTGCGGTGACAGCTCCCCCATGTCTCCTGCCCTTACCACCTCGGTCTTTCATGGACCCAGGGCCGGCCCTGTCAGCACCCGCTGGGGCTCGTCACCCATCAGTTCTCGGGCCCCGGAACTCCTCTCCTCCCCACCCCCCTCTGCCGCAGCCACCCCATCCTGCTGTGCCGTGTCCTGCCCTTCACTCCATGGAGCTGACTCTTCTACAAGCTGTTCTGTTTATTCGTTGTCTCCCTCCACATCATCAGCTCTGTGGGAGCAGCAGGATCATTTCTTTCTAAAGTATGGTGGTTTTCTGCCTTATTCTCTTCTTGAATGTCAAGGACTGTGAGGTGTCATGGCTGGACACCTGTCCCCAGCACAGACCTAGCACACAGCACATGTGCTCTCAGTATTTGGGGATGAACACGCCAGTCACTGTGCTTAGCAGTTCAGTTCAGTTGCTCAGTCGTGTCCAACTCTTTGAGACCCCATGAATCGCAGCACACCAGGCCTCCCTGTCCATCACCAACTCCTGGAGTTCACTCAAACTCACGTCCATCGAGTTGGTGATGCCATCCAGCCATCTCATCCTCTGTCGTCCCCTCTCCTCCTGCCCCCAATCCCTCCCAGCATCAGAGTCTTTTCCAATGAGTCAGCTCTTCACATGAGGTGGCCAAAGGACTGGAGTTTCAGTTTTAGCATCATTCCTTCCAAAGAATGCCCAGGACTGATCTCCTTTAGAATGGACTGGTTGAATCTCCTTGCAGTCCAAGGGACTCTCAAGAGTCTTCTCCAACACCACAGTTCAAAAGCATCAATTCTTTGGCACTCAGCTTTCTTCACGGTCCAACTCTCACATCCATACATGACTACTGGAAAAACCATAGCCTTGACTAGACGGACCTTTGTTGGCAAAGTAATGTCTCCGCTTTTTAATATGCCATCTAGGTTGGTCAAAGCTTTTCTTCCAAGGAGTAAGGGTCTTCTAATTTCATGGCTGCAATCACCATCTGCAGTGATTTTGGAACCCCCCCAAAATAAAATCTGACACTGTTTCCACTGTTTCCCCATCTATTTCCCATGAAGTGATGGGACCAGATGCCATGATCTTCGTTTTCTGAATGTTGAGCTTTAAGTCAACTTTTTCATCTCATTTTCCACTTTCATCAAGAGGCTTTTTAGTTCCTCTTCACTTTCTGCTATAAGGATGGTGTCATCTGCATATCTGAGGTTATTGATATATCTCCCGGGAATCTTGATTCCAGCTTCTGCTTCTTCCAGCCCAATGTTTCTCATGATGTACTCTGCATATAAGTTAAATAAGCAAGGTAACAATATACAGCCTTGACATACTCCTTTTCCTATTTGGAACCAGTCTGTTGTTCCATGTCCAGTTCTAACTGTTGCTTCCTGACCTGCATGTAGGTTTCTCAAGAGGCAGGTCAGGTGGTCTGGTATTCCCATCTCTTTCAGAATTTCCCACAGTTTATTGTGGTCCACACAGTCAAAAGCTTTGGCATAGTCAACAAAGCAGAAATAGTTGTTTTTCTGGAACTGTCTTGCTTTTTCAATGATCCAGCGGATGTTGGCAATTTGGTCACAGGTAAATAGCAGAGATGGAACACAGCACCAGCCATCAATAGAAAAATGGATTAAAGATTTACTGAGCATGGCCCTGGCCATCAGAACAAGACCCAGTTTCCCCCTCAGTCAGTCTATCCCATCAGGAAGTGTCCATAAGCCTCTTATCCTCTCCATCAGAGGGGAGTCAGATTGAAAACCACAATCACAGACAACTACCCAATCTGATCACATGGACTACAGCTTGTCTAACTCAATCAAATTAAGCCATGCCGTGTGGGTCACCCAAGAGGGATGGGTCATGGTGGAGAGGTCTGACAGAATGTGGTCCACTGGAGAAGGGAATGGAAAACCACTTCAGTATTCTTGCCTAGGGAACCCCATGAACAGTATGAAAAGGCAAAAAGATAGGACACTGAAAGATGAACTCCCCAGGTTGGTAGGTGCCCAATATACTACTGGAGATCAGTGGAGAAATAACTCAAGAAAGAATGAGGGGATGGGCCCAAAGCAAAAACAACACCCAGTTGTGGATGGGACTGGTCTCGGAAGGTTTGATGCTGTAAAGAGCAATATTGCATAGAAACCTGGAATTTTAGGTCCATGAATCAAGGCAAATTGGAAGTGGTCAAACAGGAGATGGCAATGAAGGAGGAAACAGACAGAACAGGCTCCATTTGAAGGCAGGACTGCATCTTGGGCCGGACCATGGACTTTGAGCTATATTTCTAGTATTTATGGAAACGACATGCCAACTGGAAAACCAGGCCCCCTGGGTGGAAGAGCCCCAGGGGTCGTACCTAGACTCTCCATTTCCTAAAAGAATACCCTAATTATCTGTGTAACCAAATAGAATAAGAAATTCTATTATGCTTATTGGGGGATGACCTATTGATAATTGTCGGCTGTTAACTACCTAGGCTTAAGGCTTATGAATCATGGGTTAACTTTGATTGCATCTTTCTTTTGCTTTGTTCAGAGTAGTTTCAGGGAATTTGGGAAGGTGAGTTTGGACACGTACACTTAAGGTATATAAGATTTTCAGAAAAACTGGTCAGGGTCCTTGGATAAGAGGAGACTCTGCCTCGGGCCCACTGGTGTGATAAACTGCACTCCACTATCTGCATCGTTCTTCTGGGTGAGTTTGTTTTGAAGAACGTGTGGCTACAACAGCAAGAGTGAACATTGAGTTGGACTATAAAGAAAGCTGAGCACCGAAGAATTGATGCTTTTGAATTGTGGTGTTGGAGAAGACCCTTGAGAGTCCTTTGGACTGCAAGGAGATCCAACCAGTCCATCCTAAAGGAGATCAGTCCTGGGTGTTCATTGGAAGGACTGATGCTGAAGCTGAAACTCCAATACTTTGGCCACCTGATGTGGAGAGCTGACTATTTGGAAAAGACCCTGATGCTGGGAGGGATTGGGGGCAGGAGGAGAAGGAGACGACAGAGGATGAGATGGCTAGATGGCATCACCAACTCAATGGACATGAGTTTGAGTAAGCTCCGGGAGTTGGTGATGGACAGAGAGGCCTGGTATGCTGCAGTCCATGGGGTCACAAAGAGTCAGACATGACTGAACAACTGAACTGAACTGAGTTTGTATTTGGGCCAGGCCTTTTGCAGGGTTAAATTTTCCAGTTTCTGAGAATGTAGCCAAGGGCTGAGCCTGAGAGAGGCTCCTGGGACATACCAGAGCTCACTCTTAGCATATCTGCCATAGAATGGGGTACTGAGAGTCACCGGCTGACAGAAAGGCGTCCCTTTTGTCCCAGTGATCTCCCCGTGTGACTAATGCACGAAAATGGCCGACCGACCCAACAGTCGAGCCCGACAGTGAGAGGTGACCCCTAAGAACCATGCAGCTAGGGCACCGTGTGACCTGGGCAGAGACAGATTCCATACTTTTCACAAGTGCACGGGGCACATTCTCCAAAATTGACCATATGTTAGGCCAGAAAATAAGTCTACTATAAATACACTCACATCTTACAAAGGAACTTTTTCCTGTCACAATGCAATGAAATTAAGTTAATAGTAGAAGGAAAAGTGGGAAAATCCACAAGTATGTGAAGATAAAACACAGTCTTAAATAACCAGTAGGCTAAAAAATAATTTAAAAAAGAACTTAGAAAACACCTGGAGAGAAATCAAAATATAAACAGAACATACCAACATGTATTGGATTCTGCAAAAACATCACCAACAATGAAATGTAAAGCTGAGAATGCATACATTAAAAAGAAAGCTCGAATAAGCAACCTATCTTTACACCTAGGCAGAAAAGGGAGAGCAGACCAAACTCAAAGCTAGAAGAAGGAATGAAAAGAGTAATATTAGTTCTCAGATAAACATACAGAAGAGGAAAACCAAAGAAATCAATTTTAAACAAAATTTACTTCAAACAGGTCAACAGAAGTAACACATCTTTAGCTATATCGACTAAGAAAAAAGACAACTAAAGTTAGTAACAAAGGGGAAACGTAACTGCTAACATGACACAATAGAACAGTAAGGGAGAGCTCTGAGCAGCTGAGTACTGTGAGATGGGATAACCTGAGGCAATTCTGTTGTTTAAGCCTCAGTCTGTGGTATTCTATTCTGGCAACCCTAGCAAACTAGATAACTTTATCCTCTTTCTTGCAAATAAAAGTTATGAAAATAGTGCCAAAACCTACAAAGTATATAAAGTATCTGAAAGGAGGAAAAAAGAAAAGGATGAACTACCTAGGGTGTTGAGAAAAATCTTTTTGTTTCTTATCAAAGTTAAAAACGTCAAAACCACCAGAAAAGACTCATGAATAGACATTTTAGAGAAGCCAAACAACAACCGTGGTAAAACAACCAGAAAGTCATTCAGTTGGTAAAAACAGTAAAATAATATAGTAAAATAAAAACAGTAAAATGCATTTTATTCTTTGGAGGTTTTTAAAATTCAATTTATTGAAAATTCCAAAGAGGTTATAATACAGGCACATGATTCAAGATACTGAAAATACACTTTGCCTTAATCTGTGCCTCCTGTCATTTAGCCTGTGTGTCCAGGGCCATCGGGCCTCCACAGGTAGTATTTTGTTTCTTACGGATCCTTCTAGAGTTCCTTGTAAGCAGACATGAAAATATATTTCTCCTTCATGCCCTAATTCAAAACATACATAGTGGTATATTAAGCATGGTGTTTTGGTACATGTTGCTTTTATTTATTTGACAATGCCTTGGAAATTGTCCTCTATCAGGACATAATTTCCTGCAGAGCAGTGCACTGAATGGGTGATGTACTATTATAATACACTTTGCCCATCCACAGTGGGATGAACACTGATATGCAACAATCTGTTTATATTATGAACAAGGCTGCAATGTAGAACTTTGGCCTGTGTTATTCTGCTGCTAGCAAATGTGTAGGATATATTTCCAAAGAATTTGTAACCTGGAGTGTTTGTAACAGAGAGAGCATTTGATAAGATGCTACCACTAAGATCCTTCTGAGCCAGCAATGAGCCTTTCTCTTTAAACTGCAACTTCTCTATCACACCACTCCCCCACCTGTGTTTAAAACTGCTTTCCAACGTTTTCTAACCTTCAGAAACCCTCTACAGTCTGTTCTATCATCAGCACTGCCCTTTATTCTCAGGGCAGTTACAACCTCACCGGGTACGTACCTGTTGTCTCCACTCTCCTCTGGGTCCATCATGCTCAACTCACTCCTTTAGAGCTGGAGCCAACGTGGCCAGATAACTCCTTGAGTGTAGAGAAATGGGTCATGGATGATCTGAGCCAGGGAGCCTGGTGCCCAGGAGAGAGGGAGTGTCCATAAGGGGTGTAACTGGGGAGAAGGAAAGGTATATTAGGTTTGATCCATGGTAATTATTCAGGTAACGATTCTACAGAGCCCAGACATGGGAGTAGGAGTCTTGATTGGAGAATTTGTACCTGGGAATTTGTACCCAAATATCACAGCTAAAATGGGAGGTGCAGACTCCAAAGGGAAGATCGTGTGAGTGAGTCTGCTGTGAACCTGCTGTGAGTGCCAGGGAGAGACACACACGGGCAAGGATGCAGCAGAGAGGCAGGAAGGCAACAGCAGGCATTCCAAAAGGAAGGGGAGAAGGAAGGGGAGAGCGTCATGGCAATAAGGACGTGTCACAGAAGCCTGTGCCACAGAAGGGTGGATGTAAATGGAAAAGGGATCAGAAGTCATTCATAAGCCCTGGAAAGTTGCTTAATTAGAGGCTAAGGGCAGAATCAGACCATAGGATACAATGAAAAACAGATAAAATTGGTAGGTAAAACCATTCATGTTCAAATCGAGATTTTGTTAAAATGTTCTTTTAAGGAACATAGAAATACAGTCTCATATGGGAGGACGTTGAAGTTTAGGTGATGGCTGACAGAATGACTCCCTGCCTAGAAGAGATCCCGTCAGCAACAGTTCTGTGCAGAGTCGGGCAGAGAGCCCATGACACCGGCGGACAGATGTGATGGGAGACACGTGTGGAAAAGGCTGGTGACTGGAGGTCTTCAGGGAAGAGGGGGTTCTTGCAGACTACATGCGCCAGTGTGCAGATAACATCAAGGGGCAGCTATTTGGGTCTTAGGAATTACTTAACCTGAAAAAAATTACCTAAACTGAATTTTAAATTGGCACCATGTAAAGTGCAATGGCTTCCCTGGTGGTTCGGGTCGTAAAGAATCTGCCTGCAATGCGGGAGGCACGGGTTTGATCCCTGGGTCAGGAAGATCCTCTGGAGAAGAAAATAGCAACCCACTCCAGTATTCTTGCCTGGAGAATTCCATGCACAGAGGAGCCTGGTGGGCTACTGTTCATGGGAAAGCATGGTAGGAATAAACCCAGCAAGGTGAGCAAGTGTGCTGTGTGCCGGGTTTTTCAGGACAAAGCCTGCCGGCTTTGGATCAACCCCTTCTGTCTCTGAACTTTCCTTGTATTTCATTGTCTTTCTCTTTTATAATTTAAAAGTCACATTCTTTAAACTTTCCAAGCAGTTTTCCTGGTGGGCTTTCTCCCATGGAAGTAGGATTTCTAGGCATGGGTTCTGTTTTCTTTCTACATAAACTTCATAAAAAGCCCAACATTTTTTTGAGGCAACAGTTCTGCAAGCTGTAGAAATAAATTTATTTTGGTCCATACTGGCCAAGGCTACAAAAATTGCTCCTCAGTCTCCTGAGTTTAAAATAGGCTGTCTGGTACCATCAAGATTCCTGCTGATCTCAGATCCTGTGATGTTGCTGGTGCCTTGACTACCGCATGCACTCTGTCTGACTGCCAGGGCCCTGCGTCATCCATCTGTGTGGGCACATGGCATCAATGTGCTGTATTTATGGAGAAGTATTCAGAGCAGGATCAAATCCTGGGATCAGGGACTGGCAGCACTGAGCTAGCATTGACTCCGCCCCCTCCCGCCCCGCCCCCCTTCCCTTCACCAGGTGTGCGCTCACTCATGTCAACTCAGCCCCGATGTGTTTCCACCCTCCAAGTTGGTGCCCATCTGAGGGCCTTTGTCCCTGCTCTTCCCTCTCTAGAATGCCGTTGTCCTAGAGCTTAAAGTGGCTGCTGTTTTCTGCTCACCTGGATGGCAGCTCAGATATTAACCTCTCGGATGAGCATTCTTGGACCAGCCTGTCTAATGCTGGTGTTTCCCCTTTACCATCCCTCGTGACCCTGATGTTTTCCATCAGTGTTCTTGTTTAGTCACTAAGTCATGTCTGACTCCTGCGACCCCAGGGCCTGCAGCCTGCCAGGCTCCCCTATCCCTGGGATTTCCCAGGGAGGAATCCTGGAGTGGGTTGCCATTTTCTTCTCCAGGGTATTTTCCTGACCCAGAGATTGAACCCGTGTCTCCTGCTTGGCAGGTGGATTCTTTACCACTGAGTCACCTGGAAAGCTCAGTTTTTTCTTTATAATGCTAATCAAAACTTTTTCCCCAATTAAAATATTTATAAGAGTCTGTGTACTCCAGAAAGTCACATGAGGTCAGGGTCCCTATCAGTTCATTTGTTAACGTGCCTCCATTGATTACAATTCTCCGTTGATAAGTATTTATTTAGTAATGAATACAAGAGCCTTAAGGCCCCTTTAATTCAAATTCATGGATTAGAAATGAGAAGTGAGCTTCCAAGTTTCCCACAAGTGGTCACCTCAAGCCAATCCAGAGATAGTGAACTGCATGCTTTAGAACAGAATGAACCGCTAGTGACTGAAAAAGAAGATGGACACTGGGATTCCGGTGAAAAAAATTCTCCACAATATAAACTGTGGGAAAATTTAGTGTAACTTATTAGACCAACAGATCTTACGAAAACAGGAGCAAAAATGGCCTCAGTGACTTGATATACCTTAAGAATTCAAACTCAGAGACTCCTAAGACCTTACCCAGGATTTATTGGGAGAAAGTTCTTCTGGGGGTGGCGGGGGGAAGGCCATCTAAGTGTGTCCCCTGATATTTCATTTTAACATGTTCATGAGCAAAACAAAGAATATGAAACAAAAGACACCTTCAAACCTTTGTGGTTAGGCTATTTAAAATTATTGATTCAAAAGCATAATTTTCTCTTGAAATGTGATTTCTGCTTCTAAATACAGGAAGGAGTGTCTGGACTTCCTCACCTACTACTGGTAATTAGAAAGCTGAACAAAACACATGAAATGAACCTTCAGTCAGAATGCTTGGCCAGAGGCAACCTGGAAACCAACCCCATTGCCATAAAACCTGAGACTGCACGTCACGTGGCAGAGAAGTCCCCTGGGCTTCCTCACTCTGCTGCTGTCCTCCTACCTGCCCTTCCCAATCAAGTCTCTTGCTTTGTGTCAGCACGTGTGAGCCCACTCTAGGGCCCTGGAAAGGGTTTCCCTTCCTGCAACGATAAGAGGAACAGTGTCTAGACTTCCTCACCTACTATTGGGAGTTAGAAAGCTGAACAAAATAGGAACCGGTTCTCAGACCCTGAACAGCAGGCAGTGTTAGGGTTCCAGGACTAGGTTCCTCGAGTGAAGGTGAGCACACACATCAACCTCATGACTCCGCAGTTCTCTGCCTTCAGGCGGTTTTCACGCTGCAGCTGAGGGTAGAGGAACCATAAACATTCTGGCAAAAATCTGAATTGAGAACACTGGTGAGCTGGGAGGCCACGGAGGCTATAATCTGTGTGACAGAGCATCAAAAAGGAGGGAGCTACTCAGAGAAAAAGTTTCACAACTGCTTAATGATCCCTTTAAATCTTTATCGAATATCAATATGAGGACACACAGGTGAGATTCCATAATGAATAAAAACACAAAAACATAAAACATTGGTCTCACAAGCAAAAAATCAATTCCTTCTACATTAATTTTTTTCAAAATATGGCAATTAAATGAAGGATAGTGTGCAGTACACACATACATAAATGGATATGTTTCTAGAAAGCAATTTTTTAAAGATGTCAACAAACCTCTTGTCATTCCAATTTTAGAATCCTACTAAAAGTGAAAAAATTAACGTGGCAACATGTCTTTGCATACAAGAGGCATTTGAATAGCTTGAGTAGTCTTTAAAAATTGTTTTTAATTGGAAAATTGTTTTACCATTTTGTGTTGGCTTCTGCCATACAGTGCAAATTAGCCAATAATTATATATATATGTATATATTTGTATATCACTTGCTTCTTGAGCTTCTCTCCCCTCTTTCAATAGGTTTAGTTTTAGGATGGAAACGTTATAAGGAGCCCTCCATTTAATGTCTAAATACTAAGGAAATTGTTAACAATGTCACACATGTTCCTAACTCAATATTATCCTTCCATTATCAGGTTTATGAATATTTAAAAATACAGATCAGTAAGTGCATTGAGCAGCTACTATTTGCATTGCAAGGGGTCAGCCAGCACCACTTGCATTAGGCTGAGACTAGGGGTACGCATAGGAGTGGTAGCAAAACAGGAAGGCATGTCCTGCTGAGAGCTTGTGATGTAGGGAAGTTGGAGGCTGACAGGAACAGGGGCACCCACGGGATTGCTTAGAGGAGCATATTCCCGCCGATTTGTTTCTAATTGGAAAGGATAAATGAGGAAACAGTCACTCACCAAGACCAGACCTTGAGGCCTATTGCTGCAGAATTTGGGGGTGTGGGTTTCCAGAATGGTTGCTGCGGGGCATGGGGCAGGGCCTCGGGGGTTGTAGATAGTTTCCTCTGCTTTTAAACGAATATGTAAGACATACTGAAACTCCTCTTTGGTCCTCTTCAATTGAGCAGCTAGCTATTTTGTGGGTAAACTTTTATCATTAATTACAATGGTAATAATTACAGTAACGGCGAGTGATAACGATAATAGTAATTTTCATTATTATAGATTTTAATGTCCTTCATCTACTCCAACCTACAGTATAGTGAATTTGAGAGCGCCAAAGTTGCCTGGCCACCTGTCGGCTGTGACCACCCGGCTACGACCAAACAGCATGAACGCCACCTGTATAAATCCGGAACGGAGGGCGGAGAAGGTACAGCACCACCACTCTGCACTCATTTCCTACGAGTTCGACGCAGGTTGCATTTCTTTCCCCTAAGCGTCCTCCCGTCGACGCGTGTTCAGAGGCTCTTCCAGAAGTAAAGACCGAGCCAGGTTCGTTACCCTGGTACCATCAACGGACGTCTCCGGCCACTTTTTGGATCTCAAAGTTTTGTTTGGCGCTTCTCACCAACGAGCCCGGGCAGGACTAGAGACGCGCATTGGGCGACCTCCTTGCTCGCCCGCGTCGGGGGACCCGTGTGTGGTTCACACAAACGACGAGCCCGCAACAGCAGAAACTACAGGCGGTCCACGCAAAGACGCAGCTCGCGCTCGCACGGACGCAGGGCTTGGTGACACGACAGCGTCCGTCAGGGAGCAGCCCCCCGCCGCACGGCCCTGGGCCCCCAAGCGGCGAGGACGTGGCGCCGGTAGATCCGAGCTCGGGGTGGGGGGCTGGGCGTGCAGCTCAGCGCAGCCTTGTTCAGCGCGTCCGGCTAGGCCCCACTCCGGGGTAGGACGCCCGGAATTCATGGACGGTAGGCGGGAACCCTGCAACGTCTGCCGACGGAGACACATGGCCATAATCACCCGAGGCGGGAAAACAGGAAAATGTGGACCCAGGATACCACGCGGGGCACCGTTACTCTCTCTGCCGCGAGCTGTACCCCAGGCAGACGAAACGTTCGGATCGCCGCACAGTTTCTAGAGACACGGCACGTCCTCGCCATGCAAGCCTGAACGTTCATGTACGGCGTGAGCAGGACGCGTCCAGGCACGGAGACGGGGCCCAGGGGCGCTCGCCAACGAGGCCTGCGAGCACGGTCTCGGCCAAGCTGTGGCGAAGACCCAGACCCTGGAGCGGGGGGACCGCGGAGGGGAGACGAACGCCCCTAACGGTGACCCAGGAGCCTGGCCGCCGAGCCACAGGCACTCCGGCGCTGAAGACCTTCTACCTGCTTGCTCCGAAGCTCTGCGGATGGAAGAATGAGGGGAGATGCTGGTCGACCAGAGCGAGCGGCAACCTACCGAAGGCCGCGGCACTAGACCGCCTCTCGAAGCCCTGCGGATCCAATCTTCAGCAGGAGCAGACGTGCCTAGGTCACCACAGCACCGGGGATATCGCCGCCAGTGCTGCCAGTCTCTGGAGCTCTATCCCGGTTTCGCTGGCTGAGTGGCAGCCCTTATGAAGGTCGCCGAAGGAAAGGAACGCTCTGAAAGCGGCCGCCAGGGGCGCCCGACAACCGGTTCGAGTGTCCCCGGGACGACTCGCCGGCAGGCCGCAGCGGCACCGACCGCCCTAACGCCCGAGCTCGCCCGTGGGCCTCTGCCTCGGAGGGGGCCCCCCGCTTGGGACAGCGCGACGCGGCGTCGCGGAGCGGCCCAGGCGGCAGACGAGGGCGGGCGGAGAGCGGGAGGCCGCGGCGGAGAGGCCCTCCCCGCGAGACTGCAGGGCCGCAGGCCAACCTGAGCAAGGGAGATTCTGCAGGGGGCTGGGCTGTGTGAACTGTGAGCTGAAACAGCGAAAGGAAAACGGAAAGAACGAAAGTAAAACGGAAAGAACGAAAGCACGGAAGACATCTTATTATGTAATTTCAGAGTTGAGATGTTACTAAAGTACAAAAATACAAGGCTCAGAAGACATAAAGGAAACGACTGAAAACTTAACTACGTAATTGATCTTTTAGTCTTTACCAAGCAAAGCCAGGTGACAAGAAATGGGTGTGTGAGAACATTTGTGTGACTACATATATATTAAGAATGTTGATATCAGCATTACGTAAAAACAGAATATTTAGAAAACACGGCAAGGGATCAGTTAAGTAAATTTTCAGTGCATTCACATAACACAAGACTATCAATATGCTTTTTGGTTTACTGCTGTTATTTAAACGAGTTAAATCTATAGGTATTGACTTGGAAAGATGTAGATGGCAAACTGTCAAATGAAAACAGAAAGTTTTAGCACTTCCAGGGGTATACATCGAAGAAAGCAATGGCACCCCACTCCAGTACTCTTGCCTGGAAAATCCCATGGATGGAGAAGCCAGGAAGGTGCAGTTTGGACACGACTGAGCGACTTCACTTTCATTTTTCACTTTCATGCATTGGAGAAGGAAATGGCAACCCACTCCAGTGTTTTTGCCTGGAGAATCCCAGGGACAGGGGAGCCTAGTGGGCTGCCGTCTATGGGGTCGCACACAGTCGGACACGACTGAAGTGACTTAGTTTAGCATAGCATAGCGTAGGGGTATATATATATATATATATATATATATATATATATATCTTTTAAAAAAGTGAAGCGGAAAAATGAAGAGTTAGAATAGCTAAAGCGGTTTTAAAGAGCAAGAATCAAGTCTTTCCTATAACCTGCTGTCTGGACAGAAAGAAGTGCCAGAAACAAAGATGGGCCACACTACGTGCTTTTCTGCTCCCTCCTACTATAGTCTTGGGAAGGCAGCTGGCATCTCAGCCCCTCCACGTCTCTGCTCCACTAACACCCACAGCCCCTGCAGGCAATCAGAACTCTGACTCTGCAGGCCTGGGGTCCCTATGTCCACAGTCTCTTCCTTCATGTCAGGAGCCTCGAGCAATTCACTTGGTTTGCCCAATCACCCATGCCCAGAGCTGCTGGCTCTAACATACACCTGTGCAGTCCTTCTCTCCATAAGCTTTGAGCTGATATCCCAAGGGAAGACCATTCCCCTCACAAAACAGGTATGAACCACGGGAACAACTGGAAGTTTGCACCTGGACCCATTATACAAACTGTGTGTGCACACTCAACTCCCAAAGACACTACCCTTTTCACTGTGCTGTTTGCATGGTATGGCCATTGCTTACTTGAAGCATCCAGGCTCACTTATGTGGCAGGAAGAAATACGAAGTACACACACACACGCACACACACGCATGCACACACCCACATACAAACATAGAGGCACACACACACCCCAGGAGATAATCTGGACTCCTGCTAGGGATGGCAATGGTGGGAGCAGAAAAGAGATCATTGTTGCTGTTTCTCAGGTCCTCTGCACTGGCAGACCCTGGTTGCTTTGCTGACTTCACCGTGGGGGAGTGCGGGCTTGGGGCGCCCTAGTCTGCAGTTTGCTGTCCAGCGCCCTGGGCTTTATTCGGTCCACTCTCCCCTTTCTCCTCAATGCACAGTCACCATTAAGAAATAAGAATCGACACACACTGCATTCAATTTTCAGGCCTGAACAAAGTTTACTAACAGAGAGAAACAGTTATTGTGAAAAAGGTAGTGAGGAAACTTTATTTTTCTTTTTTGTAGCTACCAAAATGTTCAAATATAGTCTATAAAAGCTTAATATTTTTTTAAAATTAGGAAAAGTAAATAATCCCTCATTACTCCTGCTTGCCCATCACCACCTCTGCCCCAGCTTCTGTCACACTGGGCTCACCTGATGACATGCCTGTACTCCTGGTTTGGAGACTTCTTTCACACTCATCACTATCCTCTACGCTCACTACACACCCAAGGCCATTGTAGCCATTCACATGGTAAATCAGGGGATTTTTCTCTAGTGAGCCTGAGGGTTGTATTTTTTTTTTTTTTTTCTTTTAATAGAACCTCTCCGATATATCCTCTAAAGTCACAACCTTTACGGATGCTATAACAAGTGGGTGTGAATGATAGAAAGAGGCTGTTTCCATATCAGTCCCTGAGCTGCCATATGCCTAACAGAGTGGTGGATGTTACTGGCATTAGTATTTGCTGGGTGATGTTAGAAGATCCAGGCTGAAAGGAGAAACCGGACAATTTGGCAAGACACAGATCAAACCAGGAGTTAGAGCAAGTCCCTCTCATTGTTTCAAGGCAAGAACTCAGCCACCACTGTCCTCCTCTGCATCCTCATGCAGGACAGTTGAAACTGACCAGATGAAGCTCAGGAAACAGAAACCATCATGATATCCAAGCCTCTAAAGCCCTGCTAGATATTCCAGGCATGAGTCCCCAACCACTCACCTGGGGGTGACCCCTCCTACCAAACCACAGGCATGCAGAGATATGGGGAACCCTCCTCTCTGGGGTCAAAGCACTGTGGGCTACTCCCCACATAAACAAGGTAGTAATATTTCCATTTTATGCAGAAAAAAAAAAATGAAAGTCATGAGATGTTATACTCTGATTAGACCTACTTGTTCAGAGTTATTTAATTAATATTCAATTCCTATGATTTACATCAAATCCCAGAAAACCCTCACAATGATCAGTTGGGGAATCTTGACTCCACAGAACAAACACCACTCTCAAACATTTCCATAACTAATTCTTGATCAAATGCATCAGGCTTTGTTCTCTGATACCCACTGAAGTCATTTAGAGTCCCCACCCTTCCTGCTGTGCCCTCCCCGACCCTCTGGATGCAAGCGCCTTCAGTCATCTTGAGTCCTCCCTATGGGGGAATCAGGCAGCTTTGGAGCCCTAACCTTACTTCTGTCATGGCCTCAGATATGTGGCCAAGCCACTGTGAACCTTTTCAGTGGTGGGTGAAACAACCTAAGGGGTCATGTCTTGGTGGAAGGTCAGGCACTCTGGTCACACAGATAAGCTCTTAAACCCCCTTGCACAGGAAAGAAGCAGGAGCACATACATCATGAGTCCCCTGGTGGTTGTCACAGCCCCACAGGGCAGACACGCTCATCAAATGCAGAGGAAGTTTACTTTGGGGTGAAATCTAGTTGACACCTTCAGAGGCATGATAAAATACTACATGGGTTTCTGTCCTACTAAATATTATTGGCAGAAACATTCCTCATTTCATAATTTTTGTATAGGAAAGTATTTGTCTTTAAGGAAGGAAAATTAAAATAATTACTTTCTTCATCAAACAAATTTGTGTGCTCACTCAAAACATATTCTGACATTTAGTTGACACTCTCCATCTTCTTCAAAGATAAGAAATATAATCACTTGTTTCATTTCACCCTGCTCATCTCCAGGTTTCCCATTTTCCCAGAAGGGTGTGCTTCCTCTGAATACAAGTCCCACCTACTCTCTTGTCTTCATAAGAGAGCTCGGGCCTCAGCCATAAGTTCGCCCTCAAAATAAATACCTCAGATGATCTAATGGCCACAGGAGAACGAGAAGCTGTCGCTAATGTGGTGAGAAGTTGCGTTCCCTCCCCAACTCACCTGCCAAGTCTCCCCTGATCAGGGCTATTGTCGTAAATGACGTCTGTGGGCAGCAGCTGATGTGAAAGAGAAGAGTGTGCCCAGAGGCCCAGCACCGCCCCATTCTGTCCCCAGCAGCTCTAATTCTGGGTCTGGCTTCTTGTTTCATTTATTTTACCATGAGGGCTCTTCCCAGCCATCCTGGGACTTCCTTTAGAGTAGTTCTTGAAAGATCCCCCAACCACCATTGACCTTGTTTGGCACTGCTATACTTCCCTTCTGAAACTAAATTCAGTTCTTTTGAAAGATTGAGTCCGGGGACTTCCCTGGACGTGCAGTGGTTAAGAATCCACCTGCCAATGCAGGGGACACAGGTTTGATCTCTGGTCTGGGGGATCCCACAAGCCACAGAGCAACGAAGCCTGTGCACCCTGGAGCGGGTGCTCCACAGCAAGGGAAGCCGCCACAGTGAGAAGCCAGGCGCCGCAGTAGAGGAGCCTCTGCAGGCCACACTGCAGACAGCGGGTGTGCGGCAGTGACGGCCCGGTGCAGCCAAAAGAAATCAATCAGTTAAATTTTTAAAAGACAGAGTCCAGCAAAAAAAAAAAAAAAAAAGAATGACATTTCATTTCTCTTTATTTTCATTCTTCTCACATTTTGTACCTGATTCTGTTAGATATTTCGGAGGCTTACAAAACTCCAGGTCACAGAAAAGGAGGAGTTCCCAGTGTGTTCAGCATCTCAGGGAACAGGCACACATCACTTGTGCTGAATAGTCCAAGGAGATGTGAGGGGAGCAATGAACAAAAACCACCAGAAAACCCCACAAGGAGAGCAGCCCATGGAACCTGGAGCAGCTGTCTGCGGGGCTCACTCAGGGCAGCAGAGAGCCCGCAGGCTGGCTGGGCTTCCTGAGCCCCCAGACTGCTGGGGAAGGCTGCCATCTTTCAATGATGATTCAGACTCCCCATCAGGAAAACCAGGCCTGATCTCAGCATCTCTGACTCAGTAAATACCTTCAGGACCCACCCCAAGTCCACCCTCTCCTCCTCTCTCTCAGGCAGAACGAATCGACTGCATTCAGTGCAGGCTAGGTCGCTGATCATCCTGGGGTGCTAAGGCCAGGGCTGGCCGCATAACTCACCACCCGGGGATTCTCGGGGTCATAAGAACTTACCTACTTCCTCATTCAGGGTGAGGAACAGCAGTGGCTGTGACAGGCAGGACGTCCTAATAAGACAAAGGGACAGGAGGAGTCAAGGTGAAAAGACAGGAGGCTGTCTGTGCAGGAAGCTGACCAGGGCAGCATAGCCAGCCCCTCTATTCAGGGACAGGCAGGTGCCCTTGTCACCAGAAGCAAATAAAAATCAGCCAGGGTCCCAGGGCTGTGACTCACAGCAGGTAATGACACCAGCGTCTTGGTCCCTGTATCAGATGGGCACTTGTGAATCTGGGATGGCCAAGGAGAGCCAAGCCAGGTGGAAGATCGGCCCATGGAGCCTGCAGACCTTGACACTCACTGGGCGGAACACAGAGAGAAATGCTGACTGGTCACCAACTCTCAGTGAGGGGAGGGCGGGAAGCTTTGGCCTGAGTCTCATTCCTAGGACCTACCTACAAGGTTAAAGATGGACCTGACTGTTACTAGATTCTTTTTAACAGAAGCCCAGGGTTCCTACTATACCCAGTTTCTAATGGGCCAAGGTGAAGATGGAAGAAAATGTTAGCATCATTCCTTCTTGGATTCATTTCTACATTCATCCTATATTTACTGGACATTTTTATCAATAGTGATAAAGAACAAATCTCTCTTTGAGAAGCTCATTCTCTGCTGGTAATACAGAAAGTAACCCCCATCACAGGGTAGTGGACAGTCCACTCGCTCCGCCCAGGAGTCTGGGGGCCCTGACAGTCTCATAGAGGAGGGGAGGTTCAGGTGAGTCTTTAAAAGTGAGACTTTTTTTACCTGGAGGTGGAGGCAGCTCATGTGAAGAATGGGAACGTTTGTGAAAATGAACCCCTTCCCCTCTCAGGTGCTGGACCACATGGCACCCCAGGCTGTTCTTTGAAATCCCCACACCCCCTCAGTCATAGAGCATTTCCCTTCTCTCTGATTCCCCTGAAACACACTTCTCTTCCAGCGACAGACATCTCATTCCTCCACTGGCTTCAGGCCTTTACTTAAATGCTGCCTCCTAGGGGAGAGACCCCACACCACATGGAGGGCATCAGCGCCATCCTTCTCTTCCACTCGTCCTGCTCTCTCTCTCTCTCTCTCTCTTATTTCTTGCATCTCTGACAGCCTCTAGGGATGGGGCTGTGGGTGAAGGGAGATGTGGGGAGAGGGTAGGGTGCTATCTTCTCTCCACAGGCTTTGCTGGAGAAGAAGCTGTTTTTCTGCAGAGACAAGGCATGAATATAAACTGCAGGTAAATTGAAACTTAAATTGAAGGTATTAATAAACATTAACTATGAAAGACAAAAAACATGAAACCTTTTGGATAATACGTAACAGAATGCTATTATGATGTCTGGGGAATGAAGAACTACTTTAAAAAGCCGAACAAATGGGTAAGCAAAAGATGGATAAATATGATCATGTTACAAGTAACAACTGCTGCTCATCAAAAGACATCATGAAATGAAGAAAGCAAAAGCTAGGGAGTGGGAAGTGACATGTGCAGCAAGTGTAAAGGTCTTTCACCAATAAATATTTTTTTAAAGTAGATGTCAAAAACACGCTAACAGGCATTGCATGGAAGGTGAAACATGGAAGTCCAACGAACACTTAAAATGTGATCAATTTCATTTGTGATAAATTAAATACTAGTTAAAATTGCAACAAAACACCATCTCACAGCTCACAGTTGAGCAACATTTGTGAGTGACTATGAAAAGGTTGGCTCAGATGTGGAACAGAAGAAGCTGTCATTCCTTGTTAATCAGAATGGCAACTGTTGTAACATAGCACAGCTGCACAAGTGCACACCCTAGGCTTCATTAATTCCCATCCAGCTCATAAAGCAGATACATGTGAATGACATTCTTAACAGCAAAGAGCTGTAAATAGCTCCAACATCCAGCAACAATAGAATGGATAGATCTGGTACATTTAAAGTATGGACTACTATATAGCAGTAAAAGTAATTCAATGGCATGCATATGAATGAATGAACCTCAGAAACCGATACCACACACAAATTAAATAGTATGTCACAAAAAGATAATCACTGTGATTCTACTTACATAAAGGGACAAAAGAGGAAAAGCCTGTGTAATGCTTAGGAACTCATATGCATGTGCAAATCTCAAATAAAAGGCAGGGAATGACATAGAATTGAGATATCCAGAAAAATTAGAATTTTTAAAAATGAGAGTGGGTGTTGAAAAAATGAGAATTTGCTTTACTATTATTCTGCAAATTATGTACTTATATTACCTACAAGCTTTTCTTTGTATAATCTATTTCTCAGTAAGATTTGTGCCACATATCAAAAGAAATTCCAATTGGCATTTAATATAAAATCTGATACCGTAAACCTTAAGAATAAAGTATAAACATGTATGCAGTCTTGAGATGGGGAAGACCTTGATAAACTCGGATGGACTGGGTTGTGTCCCCCCAGGGAGATGTGTTGAAGTGCTAACCTGCAGGGCCTCAGAATGTAACTATATCTGCAGACAGAGTTTTTAAAGAGATAAATAAATTGAGGCCTTTAAGTTGTGCCCTAATCCAGTATGACTCTTGTCCGTAAAAGAAAAGGAAATTGAACACAGAAAGAAACCCCAGGAAGGGTGCACACAGAGGAAGGGGCAAGTGAGGACCCAGAGAAAGCCATTGTCTGCCAGTCAAGGAGGAAGTCCTTGGGAGAATCAACCCCAACCACACTATGATCTTGGGTGTCCAGCCTCTGGGGCTATAAGAAAACAAATGTCTGCCATTCAAGCTTCTGGGGATGTGCGATTTTGTCATGGCAGCCCCAGAAAACTAATATATAAGCATTACATTGAAGGCCAAACTACATAGAAAAGTCTTTGTGGGTTTTACTGCAACATTGCTAAACACTTACATGTCAAAAAGGAAAAGAAAAATTACAAACTCAAGACTATAATACACTTGACAAAAGTCTGACATTACCAACACATAGCCCCTATAAGTGTGTAATAAAACAATCTAGCAAAAAGTTTGACAAGATCCATAAACTGAAATGTTCATATAAAGAAATACAAATGCTTGTTAGAAGACAGGAAAAAAAAAAGTCAACTTCCCTCAACAAATTAAGGCTGAGATATTATTTTGCCTTCTATTAAATAGAGACAAGTGCCTCATAAAATATATCATACACATTTAACAAAGATTGTAGCTATCATCCTTAGCAGATTAAGTATTCAACATTCCCTCTTGTTTGGTCCTTTGACAGTACATACAGATCAAAAAGCAGTAAAAATTATTTATGTTTGGCATGGAAATTTTAAGTCTCAATTCTGGGAATTTATACCAAGTAATAGGTAAATATTTTGACTATTAGAATATGTACTCTAAAATGAGAAATAATCTTTACTCTCAGCATAAAGATTTGGTTAAACAAAGTATAGCAACTTTCACACCATGGAAATGTTTAAATTGGAAAGGAAATAAACCAAAATATGAAGCAAGATCATCTCTGATAGGTAGATTTTCTGAATTCTATACAGGTAAATTTAAATGTCTTCTTTCCTAGTTATCAATATTTTTCAAAGTTTGCTACAATAAAACATAGATTGCTTTGATAATAATGTGGTGGTGGTTTCATCACTAAGTTGTGTCTGACTCTTTGTGAATCCATGGACTATAGCCCGCTAGGCTCCTCTGTTCATGGATTTCCCAGGCAAGAATACTGAAGTGGGTTGCCATTTCCTTCTCCAGGGCATCTTCCTGACTCAAGGATGGAACCCATATCTCCTGCACTGCAGGCAGATTTATTACAGCTGAGCCTCCAGGGAAGCCCAAGAAATCTATAAAGTTAGAAACATGAAAGCAATTGCTGAGGCTATCTGAGTAGAATGGGAAGTGGACCTCCTGTGGGTCTGAGACCCAGGGACAGGACGTATCTGCATTTGAATCGTGGTCACCCTCACTTGTGATGTAATCTTGGCTAGGTTTCTAAAAGTACCAAAGTCTGAGTTTTGTCAGCTGCCTCAGAACCTTCTTTCCTGAACTCAAAGCGCTCAGAGTGGGCACAGAGACAGGCTGCTTCTCACCAACTCCTCCAACCTTGTACAGTGAAAAGTAGATTTTTAAAGTTGAGAGTAATAAGGTGTTTTGAACCAAGGGGGATGCAGAAGTGGAGACAGGCCAGATGGATGGAAAGAATCCAAAGCAGGACCAGAATCCAGAGGATGCTAAGCATGATCCCCCTGTGCTCAGTATCAAGAGTCATTCCCTGGGATCTGGGAGATCGCTAGCTACCCTCACAGATGTTAAGAACTGACTCACTGGAAAAGACCCTGATGCTGGGAAAGACTGAAAGCAGGAGAAGGGGACGACAGAGGATGGGATGGCTGAATGGCATCACCGACTCAATGGACATGAGTTTGAGTAAGCTCCAGAGTTGGTGATGGACAGGGAGGCCTGATGTCCATGGGGTCACAGAGAGTTGGACATGACTGCATGACTGAACTGAACTGAGCTACCCTCATCTAAGTGTCAGTACATGTCTTATCTCATGTAACTTTCCACACAGCTCTATGATGCAATAAGATTGCCATTTCTACTCTAGAAGTAAAGAAACAGGTGATTAAAGACATTAGGTGTCCTGTCCAAAATCACACAAGTAGACAGGGGTAGCGATAGGATGTGGATGTTTGTGTGACTCAGAGCCGGCTCGTGTTCGCCCCGACTCACAAGCACAGTTTACTTCAGGCTTGTGCACTGAGAACGACTGGTTTCTTACCTCAGCATTTGGTAACATATCACTGTCACTTTCGGATAGGTATCAGAAGAAGAAAAAAAAAAAGATACAAAGCTAAGTTTCCATGGGGCACGTTGTGATATAAGGTCATTTTTTCCCCTGGTTACTCTTTCCCTCCAGTGGGACCCCCCCTCCGGCTCCCCGCTTCTGGATGCTCATCTTTGAGAGACGGCGCTCACCTGGTGGTCAAGATGCAGGTGCAAGGCCCCAGGACCCCCTTGTGCATCACCCTCTCTCAGCTCAGCTGTCTCCAGAGCATCTCCAGATCTAAGTAAGATCACGAGCACAACCCTCCCAGCTGTTTCCCTGAGGCTCCTCTGCCCACAGTCCCTTTCTGCCCTCAGGGAGGGCCTTTCATATCTACCCACATCCTCCCTTCCCTCTTTCTCAGGAGCGTGGCTTCTGAATTGCTTTTCAGAGGATACATATTATCAAGTTACCTTTTCTCATTCTAACTTCCTGATACAAAGAAATTCTTCCTGCCAGTAGTGGGGCCATGTATCTTTTAAAAAGATACATTTTTTAAAGAACATATTTTAAATGTTAAAGAAATTCTTCCTACCAGTAGGGACCCATGTATCTTTAAAAAAGATACATTTCCCTACCTGTATTCATTTCTTACTGCTGGAATAACAAATGAGCACAAGTTCACTTTCCCATCCCTCTGGAGCAGTCCAATGTGGATCTCGCTGTGCGGAGATGGAGGTGTCAGAGGGTCTGTGTTCCTTCTGGAGGATCTGGGGTTGTTCTTTCTAGGGGTCGCTGTCCTGCTCGCTTGTGGGCCCAGCAGCCACTTCAGCCCCGCTGTGGCTCATGTCCTCATGTCTCCTTCACCAGCTGTGACCCTCCTGACTCCCTCTCTGACTTCTGAGGACGCTTGGGACTACGTTGCACCCTCACCAGTAACCCAGAGGGCCTCTGGGTGTAGATCCTTTCTTTAACCACATCCACACAAGTCCCTTTTGCCATTTGAGTTAACAGTCACAGGTTCTGGGGATTAGGACCTGGACGTCTTTTGGGGGGAGGGAAACTGTTGATCACACTACTCTTTCTGCACAACTTGAGAGAAAATTACTTTAAACAATTGCGAAGGACCTTCACAACAGCTCAGAGTATAATCACCTATGAAAATATGATATACAGATAATACAACAATTGGGTCATAATGTGGCTCACAATGAACAGGCCTAGAAGAATGCTCTCCTAATTTTTCACCAGCGAGAAACAACGATCAGATTGTATTTGGGTGACACCTCTCAGGGTCGTTTCCTAAAGCCTGAGGTCGGGGAGGGTGGGTGGGATCTGCACAGACAGGGCTGAGTCTGGAGAGGTCCCGGTGAACACAGGCACAGAATCCAAGGGACAGCTAGGCCTCTGCAGGGTTCAGGCAGGAGGAGCCCCAGACATTAGGGTGGGAGCTGGGTGGGCAGGATGTGGCTGCGGGTGTGGGGGTCCCTGAGACGCCGAGTCTTCTCACCACCTATTTGTGCAAGTGCCCACCCTCTCTAACTCCTAGTTCCCCCGTGATGTCCTGATCTACAGCGTCCATTCAACAGAAAAGCACAACGTGGTAACAGCAGCGTGGCAGGACTGCAGAGGGCGGTTCGGACCGCTGAGATCAAGAAGCACTTGAGAAAGAGCAGCGCTGCTGAGCCCGGAGCCCCGGGAGACTCCTTCCGCCCCGCCCCGTTGGTGATCCCCAGCCCCGGAGCTTCCCTCTCCGGTCCTCTTCTGGAGAGGGGCCCGGGCGCCCGCACGTCTGAGCCCTGGGCCCCGCGACCGAGCTCGGGTGTGCCAAGTGCGCCCTTTCTCCCGGTCCTCCTCTCCGGGTTCGCACAGCGGCCGGAGGCCCGGGGTCGGGCCCGGGGAGGCGAGTGGGCGGGGACTCGCGCCCCGTCTGTGGCCGCGTGCGGGGAGCGGGTGCAGTTTCTCCCCGCGGGGCCGAGCCCGGTCGGTCGGAAGCCCTTAGCCCGGCGGAGGGGCCGCTGTGCCGCCGGCGGGATCCCTGGGTCCTCCGCATCTTCGGCCTGCGGGGTATCGGAACCGGCTCCGACGCCCGGAGACCGCCCCGCTCTCTCTTCGCCGCCTCCCGGCTTCTCGGGGCGCACCCGGCTCCCGGGTTCCAGCGGCGGCCAGGGGCCCGGAGCTTCTGTGGGGACGGGACCCCAGATCCTGCAAGGCCCCGGACCCTCCGTGCGCGTCGCCTGCCCCACGAGCGCGGCTTCCCAGAGCGGCCGGCCGAGCGGCAGCCCCAGCCAGGAGGATGCGGCCGCTGGAGGCGCCGTCGGACGGGGACACGGGGCCGCCTCGGCTTCTGGCTCCGCCGGCCGCCACGTCTGCAGCCCGAGGGCCGGGGACACCAAGCGTGGCGGCTTCTGTCCCTCTGGGAGCCTCAGCAGCTACTGACGACTTGATGGGTGAGGAACTCTGCCCAGCAAGTAACTGCTGCTCAAAACTCGATGGGCGCCAGCACACAGCAGGAAAGCGGGTACCGGACAGGGCAGCTTCACTCCCTGCTGGAGGCTGGGGACGCACAGATGAGGTTGTCGCAGCAAAAATAGAAACGAAGTGTTTCCTCTGTGAGAACAAGGACAGTGAACAGCGAAGCCTGGAGAAGAAACACGACCGGTCGTCAGAGTTATTCGCCCCTAGTTTTACTTGCAGTGTTACTAATCTGTAGTGTCTGTAACCAGAAGTCCCCTAATCTACGTAATCGTCATCCTGCACCACATTTTTGCTCTCCCTACACCCTCTTGTAGCAGTCACCTCTTGGGGCTGTTTGCATTTCGGAAGGAAGGTGGCAGGCTGAGGGACCCAGGAGACCCCGGCTGTGTACAGTCTCTCAGGCCCCCCGGGTGGGGACAGGGCACTGTTCCTGGGGTGCTAGCCTGCTGTGGGCTCCCCTTGGCCAGCTGAGGAGTAAAGCTGTCTACTTCCTCCAAAATTCCATCTCCGTATTTTTTAATTGGGCATTGGTGGGCAGAGAAAGGCGAGATTTTGGCAGTAACAGGGTGGCCACCCATGAGTGGGAGGTGGGGGGTGGGGGAGCATCCGGTGGGGGGAGGACTTGAACCCCTCACACCTCAGGCAGCTTTTGGTAATTTGGGTTTTGTTTTTTGAGTATAGGGTTCATAGTCACAGCACATAGCACAGTCACTCTGTTTTGGAATGGTGGTCCCTATGGGTGGGAGAATCCACTATAAATGGATAGAATAGCCCATTGCGTCTTATGTTCCATGGACCAAATTCCACTCCCAGATTGTGCTGGTAGGGCCTGAAAGCTAAAAATGGTTTTTATATTTTTAAATGGTTGAAAGTAATTCTTAAAGATAATATTTGCAGCATGAAAATTATATTCATTATACTCATATTCATCCAGATTTCATGGTCTATAAGTGTTTTCTTGAAACAGGCTCTTTCATGTACTTTTTATCTGTGGTGCTTCTTGGATACAATGACTGAACTGAGAGGATGCAACAGATGTCATATGGCAAAGCTCAAATACTTACTCTCTGGATCTTTATAGAAGTTTGCCCACCTCCACTGTAGAAATAGGGTAGGTTTTTTTTTTTTTTTTGGTTGTTGTTTGTTTGTTTTAACACATATGCTGAGAGCTATACTTTAGAAACATTGTGAATTTTGTTCCCATTACAAATTAATGTGAATTTAATTCACATTACATTGTGAATTTTGTTCTTGAAACAAACCTCCTGTAGGCAGATGTAACACTGGTTACATTGCTCTCAGTGATCTCAGCCAGAGTGAACACTGAGCCTGTGTACTCAGTTGCTACTCAGTTGCTAAGTTGTGTCTCTTTGTGACCCCATGGACTGTAGCCCTGCAGGCTCTCCTGTTCGTGGGATTCTCCTGGCAAGAATACTGGAGTGGGTTGCCATGCCCTCCTCCAGGAGATCTGAACCCAGGTATTGAACCCGGGTCTCCCTCATTGCAGGTGGATTCTTTACCATCTGAGCCACCAGGAAAACCTCTCAGGAGAATGGTCAAGCTGAATCGAGCTCTCAGGGTGATGTTCACTCTACTTTCTGTCTCAAATGTCACCCCTTAATTGAATCTCCCACCCTTTTCTGCCTGGATTTGTCAAAGTTTCCATCTCTGCCTGACCTCTGCCCTCAAAGAGTCTCTCTGCATTCCTTCCAACCTATCCTTCCTACAGCAGAAAATGTAACTAAAAAAATAAAAACCGAAATCCTCCTTAAAACTTTCAGTAGTTTCTCACTACCACCAGGTCCAAGAGTCCAGGACCTTCCATGAGTGACCCTGGTGTTTCTTCTCACTCTAATCTCCCTGCCACCCTGGACTTCTTTTAGAGCCTGGCACCATACGTTTCCCCCGAGTCAAGGCTTTATATATGCTGTTTCTCCTGCCTGAGGAGCTCTCTTTCCTACACCTTGTTCCACCAGCTCCCCATCATTTCATCTTGATGTCCAATACTCCTTGTTCAGGGGAGTCTTCCCTAACCCTTCCATCAGCTCCCAGAGCACCTGCATTCACCCTCTGTAACATTCATCAGATTGCCAGTTCTTATGTAACCTCTGCCGGACTGAAAACTCTGCAAGAGCAGGGCTGTGTCTTGCTCAAGGTTCTTTCCTGGCTCTTCACAAGATTTGATTCTCGGTCACTGTTGATTGGATGGTTGAAGGATGAGTGATGGGGGTGTGCTGGGAGGGGCCTGGCTCTGCGATGATCTGGAGATGCCACACATTTTCAGAGGATTTGGAGACTGGAGTAGGTAATTGCTAACGTTCACCAGCTCTGACATGTATTAATCTTTAGGCTTACCCCCAGCCTCTTCCATTTGCTCCTAGATATTTGATTGAAGATTCATTGTACTGAACTTGAGATTCAAGATTAGGCTGTGGATGAAAGAGTTAAAAGTGACAGCTGCTTGGTAGACACATAAAACAATCTGCATAATTTCTGTGATCTTTCTCCAGTTACACAGGTCAGAGAATAGCCACCAAAATCACATAGTCATGCACTTGGCCATAGTTTCCTGGGTACCAAAGCACTGTAGCCAAAGAACCAAGTGTCATCTCTGAAGGTCTAGGAACTAGCCATGTGTGGACAATGGAGAAGGTAACTTATGGCAGTCTTTATCTTCTGGTAAATACTGACACTGGAAAGTGATTGATGATCAACTGGCTTTAATTCCCTCACCCCAGGTCCCTCTGGGGGGACTAATCAATCAGGTTGAAACTTGTACTCTAGAAACACAAGGGGTCTTCCCCATGGGAATTTCACCTTATTCAAAGTTTTTTAACAATCTCTGAAATGGGGAGTATATGGGGCAAGACTCTGCCAGCCATGCCTGCAATTAAAATTTGAGACAGGGTTAAGATCTTTGCATGTGGCTTTTTATACGAGTGAATTCTCATTCCTATCTGTCCATAGATTCCAAGAGCACAATTAATGTTCCCTGAGTTACAGAAGTCAGTTCTGCATCATCTAGGATTAGGGCTGGTTCAAACCCACTCCTGTGGTTTAATTAATGTAAAAGCAACCTTCTGTAAAGGCCTATAGAACATGTGAAGTTTTCATGGTTTGCTGACTCTGTGACTAAAATCTGGGGGAAAGTCTCCCAGGGAGTTGTTTTCTTGCCGGATGTTTGATATTTCAAAGGGAGAGATTCAGGTCTGGACTTGTGTTTCCAAGCATTTATCAAAGGTGATGTCCATTATCATGATTGTTGGAAACAGAGTGATTACTGAATGACCACACACTTTACTGATGTGGAGTGGAAGTGCCCCAGAGCCACACACCAGGGCTGGGAGAATCTGCCCCAAGACAGGCGGTGGGAGGAGATCACATTCCCGTCTTAACGAGTTTACCATCCACTGAATGATCATTCTCACACAGCAGCCCAAGATTCCACATGAATGTTGAGAGGGTAACAGATCCAGGACCTACTAAGACCTGCACTAGTCCTACAGGTGCACAGAAAAAGGGTGAGCTCACTTACATGTGGCATCTTAAAAAAATAAATAAATAAAATAAAAAGCAAAGCACCAAGGTCCTCATTCCAGGGCACAGCTTGGTGTTTGCAGAAGGTGGGCTGTGGGGGTGTGTGAAGTAGGTGAAGGTCGTCAAAAGGCACAAACTTCCAATTACAGAAAGTCACTCATGGGATCATCATGTGCAGCATGGCAGCTACAGCTAATGATACTATTTTAAACAATTAATTTGTTATATTTGAAAGTTGCTAAAAGAGTGGATCTAAAAAGTCCTCATCACACACACACAAAAGATGTAACAATGTGAGACGATGGACGTGCGATGGACTCATCATGGTGATGATTTCACAGTACATACAGATATTGAGTCATTGTGTTGCTCATCCAAAATGAATATGAAGGGATATGTCAACTATGCATCAGTTAAAAAAAAGAAAATGGTGGAAGGATGATAAGTGCTCTCACAATTGCTGAGAAAGATGAAGCACTGAGCTTTGCCTCAGGGTCTGCAGTCTTCGCTCCTCTCAGTGATATAAAGGATACTTACGGCATTGGACGCAGCAGATGGGATAGGCCTGGGGTTCCGCGTTTCTCACAAGCTCCCAGGAAATGCCAATTCCTGCAGACCCCTGGCTGCATTTGAGTAGCAAGGTGTTAAAGCTCCTGAGGGTGGAGATTAGCTGGGCTGGTTTCTAAGGGATCCAGTTAAACTTATGAGTACAGCACAGGGGCTTTTTTGGTCTCCATTTCTGACACTGTGAAATAGCTGCGGGGTGAGCCGAGGTGGTGTTTCCCTTGCAGAGAAGAGGAAAATGGCAACTTTCATCAGACTGGAAATGATGCTGTTTCATGTTCATATACCGATCTCCTCAGACAAATGGGGCCCACCAGCAAAGACCTTCAGAAATAAAGGCCAAAAGACCATGGTGACTTTTAAAGTATTATTTTGGAGTGCTATCCACAATGAATAAACTAGATTAAAGGAAATGATTTTATGTCACAGCTCAAGTGGTTCAATTGCCTAGGAGCTTTTTTTTTTAAGTTTTATCTTGAAAAAAAAAAAAGTTTTATCTTGAACCCTCCTTGGAAGTGTCTACAATTACATGAGGGCTTGACGGAGTGTGTCACTGCTTGTTCAAAGCTCTGGTGGCAAATAAAATATACAATGACAGGAAGGACCCTTCACTACACTTGTTAAAATATGGAAGGGCCCTCCTTGGGAAGCTATACATTCTTGGTCACCATGAGGAGTAGAAAGTGAGCCTGTAGAAGATGAAGCTGGGCCACAGGAGAGGAGCCAGCCAAGCTCCCGCCCCTCTCAGCCCCTCTGATGAAGGCTCTGTCTGACCCCCAGACCCTCAGACACGCCTCCTGAGGGTCACAGCCGGTGAGAGGACTGGTGTGGGTCCTGGTGCTCTCCTCTGACCTGGGGGAGGAAGCGGTGGGCTCAGGAGAGACCCTGGGTGTGGAGTGAGGATCCCGGCCTGAGCTGTGCCACGCGCCGAGGGACACCATCTACCGGCTCCGCTGGTGTCGGCTTCCACGCGTGTAAGACGAGCGGCCCGGCTGCTCTTGGGCGTTTTTTGATTCTTTAACGGTCCTTGGGCCTCAGCAATATTGGCAGAAATCAGAAATGTGTAATCTCAGGCATCCCTGCTGACTCAGTGGTAAAGAATCTGCCTGCCAACGCAAGAGACCCAGGTTCAATCCAGAAAGATCCCACACGCCGTGGAGCAGCTAAGTCCGCACACCACGACCATTGCTCCTGTAGAGCCCGGAGCCGCAACCCCTGACGCCCGGGCCTCCCAGAGCCTGTCTCTGCAACAAGAGGGCAGGGGGCTTTCTTGGAGTGAAAGCTGCTTCCCCACAGCACGGACAGTGCCTGAGATGAGAGCCAGATGGCCCTGCAAGCCTGACGGGGGAGCCACAGCCTTCAGTCACCGTGCAGGTGAGCAGTGAGCACCTCCGGGCCTCAGAGAGTCGTGGAGAGTCGTGGGGCCTGGATTCCTGTCCTCAGGGAGCCCTGGGCCTAAGAGGGGCATCAGGCAAGACGGAAGTGCCCCACCATGTGGCACATGCTCACTGAGAAAAGGCACACAGGACCAGAAGAAAGACAAGGAGTTACGACACAGCCCGAGGGAGTCAGGAAAATCAGCAGAGCAGATGGTATTCAAGCCAAGGCCTCAAAGGCATGCAGTTCAGCAGCCAGGAATCCAGAGCTGGGGCCAGTGGTAGGTGTAACAGAGAGCAGGTTCCCCCAGAAAGGCAGATGTGAAGGCAGAGCGTTCATCTCAACTCCTACATGATGTCAAAGACAGTGTGGACAGCGGGGTGGACGCAGTGGGTGAGGGCTGGCAGAGGAAGGGGGCAGGGGAGAGAGGGTGAAAGGCATTTAGAGCCTGGCCTGGGATGCCACTATCCTTCCTGGGAAGTGGGAGCCACTCAGATGCTGTGAGTAGAGAACGCACATGTTCAGAACTGCAGTTAACGCAGATCAGTTATCACAGAGAGAAAGCGAACAGGAGGGCAGAGAGGCTGCAGTCAGAGGGTGGTCAGGAGCCCAGCAAGAGCGCTGGTGAGAGGAGCCTAGACTAAACTCAGGAGGTGGAGCTGGAGGGAGGAAGCCCATCAGAGCAGGGGGAGGAGAAGGAGAGGGGATGGTAGGAACATGGAGAGCAGCTCCTGTGGAGGCTGAGGATCCTCGTTGTTTGGTGATGAAGGGAAGCTCAGAGAAGTCAGTCCCTGAAGGAGGAAACCTGAATCCTCATCCCTGTCCAGATGTTTGTTTGCCTACAGATGTTAGAAGGGTAAGAACCAAGCAAAACTCAGGATAAGATGTGTTTCTTGTGTGAATTCTTAAAAAAAAAAAAAATCCTCTATCAATCACAATGTTTAAGTTGGAATCTAATTCACACATCATAAAATTTACTCTGTAAAATGTGCAGCTCAGTGATTCATCATCTGTGTCAAAGCTGTGCCACTATCACCGCTATCCAAGTCAGAGCACTTCATCTCCTCACAGAGAAAGCCACTACCCACCAAACAGGCACTTCCCCTTCCGCCTTCCCCCAGCTTTTGGCAATTGTCTGTGTGCTATTTGACCCTAGTGATTTGCCTATTCTGCATATTTAAAGTACATGGATTTGTACAACTGTGGCCACGTATGCTGGTTTCTTACACTTGGTGCTATGTCTTGGAGACTCATCTATGGCTTAGCACACGATTCATTCCTCTGTTTGACTTGAAAATTTTCCTTTCTAGGCCATTATAATACACACACCCCCGAGTTCTTTTCTTTTTAATTGTGAAAAACTCACAGAATACAAAATTACCATTGTCGGTCAGCCCACGTCACTAGGAACCGTCTTTGTGCAGGGAGGCTCTTTGCCTCACTGACCATGAGCCACCGGTGAGCACAGAGTAACCAGCCCTGGCATGACAACCCTTCTTGGGACACTCCGTGCCACCCACCCAACCAGGACTCCATGCAGGCCTCCCCACGGTGGCCTAAGAAGAGAACTACATGGCAGGTGGGGGCAGAGGTGGCAAAGGAGAGAGACCAGGAGAGAGGAGAGCAGAGGCGGGTGGAGGAGCCACCCACGCTGAGCTCCTGTCTCAGTTGCGTGCCCGCCAGACCAGCCCTGCTCAACTTCTGGGATCAGAAATGGTCAGATGGCTGAGGGAGGTGTGACCACAGATGTCAGCAGCTTCAGCCAGACACCTGACAGTCTGCAGTGCAAACCTGCCAGGCCCAGCTCCACTCCCCAGGCCAGCTTCAGAGCCCCAGAGTCCCAGCCTCATGTGGGGGGCTTCCCAGCCCCATCCTCCAGAGCTCCACATCCCAGCTCTCAGGAGAGTCCTCTGATCTCCCAGGAGGTCATGTCTACTTCTGGTGTATGACAAATGGCATTAGGCTGGGACCAGTTGGAAGTGGCCAGAGTGAAATCAAGGTTCTCTGTATCTCCTCTGCCCTGGAAGTGCCCACTCTGTCCTATTCGCTCATGCCTGTTTTGTCCAGGTGTTCACTGAACACAGCCAGGCTGCAGGGAGGGGTTTCAGGGCACAGCAAGAGCTGCAGCATCTCACGGTGAGCAGGGCTGGCCACCAACTCACGTCCCACTCTGGGAGAGCATCACTGTGGGTCAGAAACTGACCCTCTGAAGGCACAGGTGACTGCTCCTGGATCACACAGGGCCCCAGAACTTAGGTTTGTCTTGTGACCTCTATAGCTGACTCTAAAGGTCAGGCCATCTAGCAAGGAGACATCTGGACCCTGGTAATCACAGTCAGGTTGGTTAAGTACAAAGCGGGTGGGGCCGGGCAGTGAGGACCGGGGTGGGGGCCACCTGCCTCTTCTGTTTCACACACCCACCCACCCCCAACCCCCTCTCCTCCCCCCCCACCCCCGGCCCCACATTTCCCTGACCTTCTCCTCCTCAGCATGCTACCCACGTATTGGGCTTTCTTGGCCCAGACACAACAGAAGTGATCATTAAAGTACTCAGTATTCAGTGGAATAGTCATGAAGTGACTTCAAGTGTAAAAAGAAATAAAATTGAAAATAAAATCCACCCAGACTGTTAACGTTTTGGATGAGGTTAGTGTCAGAGAAGATCCTTGGGCTCCTGGTAAAGGTCCCCCTGAAACTCTGGCTCTGGAAGGAGGGAGAAAAGATGTCCTTTGGTGAATGTGACCTAAGCCTGGTTTGTGTTTGACCTGCTCATTGATTTGATTATTGGTCATCTTCACATTTTCTGAGCCCTGTTCTGCATCTGTTCGAGGTCCTCACAGGGCTCACAAGCTGGAGAGCTCATCGCAGTGTGCTTAAAGACTTGAGGGGTCCTGGGTGAGGCAGAAAATGGTGCGGGCAGAGCATGGGATCAAGACAGGCATCCTGGACCTGGTGAGGTCTGAGCCGGGTCTCCAAGGGTGAGTTCGGCAGGGCCTGGCTCTGAGCAGGACTCAAATACATGATGAATGACTAAATGAATGAAAATGGAAATCTTCCCCAAAAAAGAGCAAGACTGTCAGATTTTCTGTAACTGAGTCCAAGCTTGTACTGCTCACCTCATGACAGGCCAATAAATTGAGAGATGAGTCCTTGGGGCAAGGAACAGTGACTTTATTCAGAAACCCAGGACTCTTGTCTCAGGACCCATCTTGCCTGAGTTAGAATTCAGGCTTCCTTTATATTAATTCTCAAAGGTGGTGGGGGAGGAAAGTCAAATATTTCCTCATTCTGATCAGGCTCCAGACAGGATGTGTTAATGTCTGCCTCCCTGCCGTGATTCACAGGAGAGTCTGGTCAGGAAGTTTCCTGTGAATTAAACAAAGTTATTATTTTAGCTTGGTGCTCATTACCTGGGATGCAGGGCTCCCAGAGATGGGACTTTATGTACAAGCTTATAGCAACATTCCTTTAGTGGTTAGCTCCTAATAGGTAGGATACAAAGGGTCCTTCTCTATGACGCTTTCAGGCCAAAGCTTGGAACTTCAGGGCACCCGAGGACAGCAGGAGAGGCCCCGCGCGGTGCCCATTCCACCCCTCACAGCTGTCTTGCTGACTAAGCAGCCTGTGTCTTGACTCCCGGGGGGCACCTGTTTGCCCTCTTCTCTTGGACAGTGCTGGTTGTAAGATCTAGATTGGGCTGAGGCAGAAAAGGAGAGACGACTTCAACGGAAGTAGGTGACCTTTATTCAGGCAAGGAGGGGCGGCAGTCGGCCAGCAACCCGGCTGAGCCTGAGAGGGATCAGGGAGGCTTCATATTTAAAGGGAGGTTTGTAGAAGCGATAAGGGAAACGCTAGTCAGGCAGGATGTTTTAGGTATTCTTTAGTTGAGATGGCATTTGTAGTTGGGCAGGGAGTGTTAAATCCTCTGGACAAGGGGTGATAAGTCCCAGGTAGATGCAACCAGCCTGGAGCATCAGGGCAGGACCTAAAGTTTGGTTTTGTTTTCCCGAAGTTAGATCACTTAGCAAGGGCCTCTGAGACTGCTGTTTCCTTTTCTAGGCCCAAAGACTCTTTCACTCGTCAGAAGCAACACTCACCTGTGCCCCTCCCTAATCAGGCACAAGCAAACCAGCTGCCCTCACCTGAAAGGGTGTTAGTCTCTCAATCATGTCCCTGTGACCCCATGGACTGTAGCACACGAGGCTCCTTTGTCCATGGGATTTTCCAGGTAAGAATACTGGAGTGGGTTGTCATTTCCTTCTCCAGGGGATCTTCTTGACTCAGAGATGGAACCCAGGTCCCCTACATTACAGGTGTATTCTTTACCATCTGAGCCACCAGGGACATGCATAAGAAACTGTTACCTCTCAAAACTGGGGTCAGAAGGTTGGGTGTGTGATTCAGGCTCTACAAGGCATTTCACATTCTCCTAGTATCTCCTCTTGTCTCCCTATGAAGCTCTTACATCTCAGGACACCTCTAACCAATACCCTCTTTTGATGGGAGCTAGTGCTCAGCGGTTAATATTTTCAGCCCAGAGAGACACAGCCTGTGCTTTAGACCATGGCAAAACCTCCCAGCTAGCCCCAGTCCATCCAAATCTCTCCTGTTCCTCAGATCCCATGGCCAACAGGCAGTCCCTGAGTCTGTTCAGCAGACAAGCTCCCACAGTGTCCAGAGCTGAGGCTTCTCCCGCCCCCGTGCCCCCTCGGCCCTGCACAATGAGCCCGCACTCCTGGGAATGGAGGGTCCCCTGTGCGCTTCTTCTGGGGCTGCTGCTGGGCCTTCTTCCTCCTTCAACCAGAGCAGGGAGCTGGCTCAGGCAGGCCCGTGATTAAGGGGAGGAGGGGACGAGCGGTCAGTCCCTCCATCTCCTGTGGGCCCAGCCCTGCAGGAGGAGGTGCTGGGGGCTGAGAGAGGGCTTGGCCTGCTCAGCGGTCAGGACTCGGGGCGCATTTCAGGGAGGCTGAACCTACTGGGGAATGGTGACAATGTTGATGGTGACAAGCTGTTTCCATCTCTGTACAAGCTGGTCCAGTTCACCAAATTCTCTCAAAACTAACACCGGTATATAAACACTCTTCCTCTGGCAACAGGGGGTGGGCTGAGTGTTTTCCAGGAAACTCCTCGCTAACCTCTGGGAAAGATTCTGACAGAGTCTCTGATGATGCAACAAATGTCCGCTTTGGTTAGGAATCAACAAGGACTCCCTGTGTGGCACATGGATGTCAATGCTATGTAGCAGCCTCGATGGGAGGGGAGTTTGGGGGAGAAAGGACGCATGTGTGTGTTTGGGTGAACTGTTCCCCTTGGTGTCACTTGAAACTGTCACAACACTGTTTGTAAATGGGCTACACCCCAAATACAAAGCAAAAGTTAAAAAAGAGAACAACATGTGACCGAACACAAAGAGAAGACACTGGATGATTTGAACATTTGCTTCAAAAGTGCATTTTGGTAACACAGAAAGCTACAGTATTTTAAAATTCTAGTTTATGATTTAGAGTCTATGATATTTAGGTGACTGATCAATTGTTTAATACAGGCACTGATAAGAATACAGGCTAAAGGCTAACCAGTTTTAATATAAATTTCACACTACAGTCTAAAGCCAGGGCACATATGTCTATTTATCTGTCTCCCTCATTCCAACTCCCTCTCTCTATAGTTTTAAGATTTGTGTCACCAGTGAGCTCACTCCAGCTCTCCTGCAACACACACCCTTCATTCTGTGGGAGAAGTGATAACACTCGTTTACACTAGTGTAAGTGAGGAGGTGACACATGGTGACAGAAAGAAGGAGACTGGAGGGGGCTTGGCCCGGCCTCGGCCTGGGGGCTTTGCCCAGATCCTCACTCCCTCTCTCACTGCTGACCATAACAGGGGCCTGGAGAAGCCTGTGAGGAGCCCTGGCCAAGAACTTTCATGCACGTCCAGCCATTTACATCGTGAGCATGGAGTTTTCTCAAAGATCTTCAAATTTCTGTTTTTTTCTGACTTCTTTAGTCTTCATTAGTCTTCTCACCAGGGATGTCGTTAACTAAATCAGCCTATATATTATTAATATTAACATATATCATTGATATATAAATATTATATTAAAATAACAATAGTACATAACATTTTATATTTATTTACATTATATAGGCATATACTTATGATGATGCTGTGAAAGTGCTGCCCTCAATATGCCAGTAAATTTGGAAAACTCGGCAGTGGCCACAGGACTTGAAAAGGTCAGTTTTCATTCCAATCCCAAAGAAAGGCAATGCCAGAGAATGCTCAAACGACCACACAGTTCCACTCATCTCACATGATAGTAATGTAATGCTCAAAATTCTCCAAGCCAGGCTTCAGCAATATGTGAACTGTGAACTTCCTGATGCTCAAGCTGGTTTTAGAAAAGGCAGAGGAACCAGAGATCAAATTGCCAACATCCGCTGGATCATGGAAAAAGCAAGAGAGTTCCAGAAAAACATCTATTTCTGCTTTATTTACTATGCCAAAGCCTTTGACTGTGTGGATCACAATAAACTGTGGAAAATTCTGAAAGAGATGGGAATAGCAGACCACCTGATCTGCCTCTTGAAAAATTTGTATGCAGGTCAGGAAGCAACAGGTAGAACTGGACATGGAACAACAGACTGGCTTGAAATAGGAAAAGGAGTACATCAAGACTGTATATTGTCACCCTGTTTATTTAACTTATATGCAGAGTACATCATGAGAAATGCTGGACTGGAAGAAACACAAGCTGAAATGAAGATTGCTGGGAGAAATATCAATAACCTCAGATATGCAGATGACACCACCCTTATGACAGAAAGTGAAGAGGAACTAAAAAGCCTCTTTATGAAAGTGAAAGTGGAGAATGAAAAAGTTGGCTTAAAGCTCAACATTCAGAAAACGAAGATCATGGCATCCAGTCCCATCACTTCATGGGAAATAGATAGGGGAACAGTGGAAACAGTGTCAGACTTTATTTTTCTGGGCTCCAAAATCACTGCAGATGGTGACTGCAGCCATGAAATTAAAAGACACTTACTCCTTGGAAGGAAAGTGATGACCAACCTAGATAGCGTATTCAAAAGCAGAGACATTACTTTGCCAACAAAGGTCCATCTAGTCAACGCTATGGTTTTTCCTGTGGTCATGTATGGATGTGAGAGTTGGACTGTGAAGAAGGCTGAGCGCCAAAGAATTGATGCTTTTAAACTGTGGTGTTGGAGAAGACTCTTTAGAGTCCCTTGGACTGCAAGGAGATCCAACCGGTCCATTCTGAAGGAGATCAGCCCTGGGATTTCTTTGGAAGGAATGATGCTAAAGCTGAAACTCCAGTACTTTGGCCACCTCATTGGAAGAGTTGACTCATTGGAGAAGAATTGACTCATTGGAAAAGACTCTGATGCTGGGAGGGTTTGGGGGCAGGAGGAGAAGGGGACGACAGAGGATGAGATGGCTGGATGGCATCACTGACTTGATGGACATGTGTCTGCATTAGCTCCGGGAGTTGGTGATGGACAGGGAGGCCTGGCGTGCCACAGCCAGGGAGTCATAGGGTCGCAAAGAGTTGGACACGACTGAGCGACTGAACTGAACTGACTGATGTTATAGTAAATTAAATTAATAAATATAAATAAACTAGCATAGCGATATGAGTATATATTACTCCTCAGAGGCAGACCTTTGCCTTTTATGCAGTCAACTCTGCCTGCTGATCATATTTTGTTTGCCAGAAAAAAATGAAGACTGAGGCCAGAATGAAAAGTGAGGGGAAGGTAGGCAGAGAAGACCCAACCTGAAATTACAGGGGAGGCATAATTGAATCACTCAAGTGAAACAAGAAGTGTGTTCCCGAGATCAGCCTGAAGCTCACATTCTTAGTGAGGGGAGCAGATTCGACTCCGCACCCAGCCCATGGGCACCTTCTGGGGTGGGGTGAGCGGGAGGGAGCCTCCTCTGGATGTCTCTCCACTGCCTCCTCCAGCTGACCTGCTCCTCCTCCCCAGGCTCTGCTGCGACCTGTGTGCTTTGCCTCCAGGAGGCCCGTTTCCTGCCCTCCACTGTTCCCCGCCTACCATCTCGCTTTCCTTGATTCTCTCGGCTGCCACCGACCAGACGGGAGACACAGGGATCACAAGACCATCCCCTGCGGCCCATGAGCTGCCCTCGCCCCGCCCTCCTCCTTTAGAGCTGGGTTAACGGGGTGCCTGGTGTTCATCACTGAGACTTTCCTTGCTCATAGTTTCTCCATTCCTGATGGTGGGATGCGCAGGGCAACTAAAGACATTTCTGAATTTCCCTGAATGTGCATGCTAGATGAACCTAGTTTGCTTATATCAGAATCATTTTGTTCTAAAAAAATATTTTTATATTCCTATTTAAAACCACTGGAAAACCTCCAAACAGGAAATGGTGACACCTCAAAGTCATACTGTTACATGACTAAGGCAAGTTGTAAAACAACACACATTATTTGTCTAACTGAACTAAAAATGAACCTATATTATCTGTGTAAATAAATATATATTTGAAAATGTTTTTTAAAAAGCTGGAGCAATATATACAAGTGAACCACAGATACTTTGATAAGGATGAAAGAGAAATTCTACTTTTACTCTAAATTATCGAGTTTTTTTTGTGTACTTTTAACTCAGGAGGAACTTGAACAAGAGTGTATATTGTTTGTATTTAAATAAATACTTTACATACGATTGTACTGAACCAGCTTATCATTAAAAACCGGACCAATGTATTTCAGAGTCAAACAAATGATAAGCTGCATAGAAGAGAGTGAATACCTGCTGAAGAGTTAGGGACAGAAAAAGCACACGAGCAGCACAAACAGTGAAACGCTGGCTGCACGCTGCTGTCCCCTCCAGTCACTGGGACGTTTCCTGAATGCTTGCTGGGTTTAAGGCAGCCTGGAAGTCAGTCACCTGTCCAAGGCACGTCTGAATTGATGCCAGGCCCATAGTAAAAATAGGTTTTAATTAGTATCTCTCAGAGGTAGAAAATGCACACTGTATTCTCTAAACTTCTTTTGGCCCGTTCTATAATGGATTGTTCCACTAAAAACAAAACACTCAAACCAACATTAAAAACCACCCTTTTGGTGTACCTGAAAGCTTTTGCCATTTTAGAGCTTTCTCTTTTGCTGTCATCTCTTAAACATGTAAAATAAATACAGTCAAGTCCCCTCAGGAGGGGCCACTCAGGGAGCTCTGGGCCTCAGTCGTTCCTAGCAATAAAAGTGGCAAAGAGCAGTTTTGCTCCAGAACTCTCAAGGCATTTTGGTGTGGGATAATTGGGACCCGTGGAAAGCACATGATAGCCTGATACTGTTTCTTACATCTGCCACAGCTCCGTGATTTCCAATATCTTACTTTCTGTAACAAAAGATTGAGAATGCTCAGGAGAGAGCATAAATATAACTACATACTCGTTATAAATAGCATATAAGTAGAAAGTATAGTCATGTGAGTCTAACTTACCTTAATATCCTAGTTCCTGTGGCTCTCAGTCCATAAGGCTCAGACTACATTCCTCGGGCACCTCTAAAGATTGGACAGTAGGTGGCGCTTTCAGCCTGTTTGAAACAGTCCACGGGCTTTGGCTTGTACACTTGCTTTTTAACTGTTTTACCACCATTGCACAGAAAACAGAGTAATTTGGTACATAAGTGTATGAAGTCCAGATCAATGTCATGGGAGCAATTCCAGAAGAACACAAAGCCATATAACTGATCTGTAGGAAGCATTTACAAATATCCACAGAAAAGACTTTACCTCTACGTAGATCCAAACTGAAAACAGAAAGTGAAAGTCACTCAGTCCTGTCCGACTCTTTGGGATCCCTTAGACTGTAGCCCGCCAGGCTCCTCTGCCCATGGAATTCTCCAGGCAAGAACACTGGAGTGAGTTGCCATTCTCCTCTCTAGGGAACCGTCCCAACCCAAATTATCCAGTAATAAAACGCTTTTAGGGTTTGTGTCACAGATGCTCTTTGCTACTTTGATTCCTGGTAATGACAGAATCTCAGACTGACCTGGGACCCGCCCTAAAGTAGTTTGTGTCCTGTGACCCTGGTCAGACACATAGACTTTAGTTCGGTTTTCTTGTGTGGGGACAATTTGACCTAGCTGCTCACAAGCGAAAAGCAAACTGCTAGACCTTAAAATGTTCCAGTAGAGTACAGTTAGGTGCTCTTGATTCTAGGTACTTCAAAGGATGCTTTTAAGCCTTGTCAGCCAGCAGCTTCTCTTGATTCTGAAAGCTGGGTTTACTAGGGACCGGCAGCAGTGGAAGTGTGATGAAATCACTGCAGCGGTGTTGTGCTTCAAAGCACAGGGTCTGTACAGACCAGGAACAAAGATAAAATATTCTGAAGGGGTGAATCCAGGGCATTTACTCTTATCTGAACAAAAGCTTGTGCACAGATGCATTTTATGCATCACTTCAGGGAGGCCACAGGCTCCCTGGGCTCTCCAAATCCCTCAGGTTAAGAGCTTCTGGCCCGGGAGTGAAAGAAAGTAAAAGCCAGCCCTTCCATCTTCCCCATTCCGACCTCTGGTCCCATCGCATTCCGATCTCTGGTCCCATGAGAGGGACGGTGGACGCTCAGCGCGCTGTCCCAGCCGCACGGCTGCCAGAGGAGTTACAGGAGCAGACCTGCCCAATGGCGCCGCTGCTTGCTGCCTGCTGCCGGGCGCTGTGAGAAGGCCCCAAGGAGATCTAGGAAAAGCAAAGGGGAGTCCAACTCAGCAGAGCAGCCCCGAAGCACAGGGAGTTAAAGAAACAGGAAGCACGAGTCAGGTCAAGGAAGGACCCCTTTCTGATGGCTGCGCTGATAACGAGTGTGGCTAAAGCGTCCCGCTCCCTGTGCACGTGTCTCTGCGTCTGCAGGCACTTCCGGTTTGCCTCACCGTGAGCGGCGGCTGCTGGTCAGAAGGCAGATCTTTTCTACCATCAATAAACTGTCTTTTCCCCACTGTCAGCCCTGCAATCTGGCGCTATATGCTCCTTGTTCCATTGGAGCTAACACTTCTGTAAAAGGAGATCTAACTGTCAAGAGTTCAAAATTCCAGGGGTCTGTGGAGTCCCGCCACCAATTCACCCCCCAGAGTTGTGTTTGAATCAGGTAAAAACGCTCATTACAGGCTTAGGATTGAGGATACTAAAGTGAGAACATGAATGAATTTAGAACGTTTGGAAAGTCTGATTTTAAAAGTATTTGTTTATCTTTAAAGTCCAATAAGAAAATTTTACTCTTGCTTATTTTGTCTGAGGAATAAACATGGAAAGATACTGAAAAAAAAAAAAGCTACGAAATTTGAGGCTTTGAAGAAGGGAATTAAAAGGGAATAGGTCTCATGAAGAGTAACTCCTTTCAAATGGAGAAGCTGAGAGGAGAAAGAAATTGATTTAAGAAAAGATCTTACTATTAGAACTGAGGCCATCTGCCATTTAGTCAAATTTGCTTTTCTGCATGCAGGGTCACCTTATACAGACTCGTACAGACACACAATACAGCTACCATCTCCACTGATATGCAGAGGGGTGCCCTGGCCACGGCTTCAGACCACCTTGTGGGCACTCAGGATGCTCAGCACTCTGTCCTGTGTGTCTCTGGGAAGTGACTCCTAGGAGGTCCATCCACTGAGCCGAGTTCCACTCTGTTTTCAAACAGCCCTTTAAATCCCTGAGGCCAGCACCCCTCTCTCTCATCACATAAAATGTCCCCCCGTGTGTCACTTCTCATCAACATGGCTGCTGCTTTTATAATCAGTCTTCAGATATGGTCACCTGATTCTATTATTTTTTTTATGCTGAAGTCAGTCAAGTGTCTTATATCTTACTAGCATATTAATATGTCAGATTCAGAGAAATAATTCAAGGATGAAGCCAACTGATTATCCTCCTATCCATATGAAGTATAAATATAATCTCTGGAAGTTGGTGAAGGACAGGGAAGCCTGGTGTGCTGCAGTCCATGGGGTCGCAAAGAGTTGGACATGACTAAGTGACTGAACAATGATAAAATATCATCTCAATTGATAATGAATGTACAGTGCATAGGGGAAAGTGGGAGAAAAGCGTTTTAAAAATTGGATCAAGCTTTTCTAGTAAAATTAGCAGTTGCAAATATTGTTTGAGGGAAGAACATAATGAATTATGAAATTTTCCTCTTATGTGAAAGGAAAAAAGCAAAAGTCACAGAACATTCTCATGAGTAGACACATTTATTTATTTAGAAACTGCTTATTTTCTGTGAACCAATTTCCATTTTAAGAGTTTGTGGGGTTTCCATAATGGCTCATGGTAAAGAATCCTGCCAATGCAGGAGACATGAGTTCAATCCCTGGTCCAGGAAGATCCCATGTGCCTTCAGAGGAACTAAGGCCGTGAACCACAACCATCGAGCCTGTGCTCCACAGCCTGGGGGCCACAGCTCCTGAGCCCACGCTCTGCCACCACTGAAGCCTGGGGGCCCTGGGGCTCACGCTGCATAAGAAGAGAAGCCGCTGCAACCAGAAGGTCAGGCACCACAAGCAGAGAGTGCACCCTGCTCACTGCAACCAGAGCAAACCTGTGCAGCAGCAAGGACCCAGCACAGCCCCCACCCAAGAAAAGAGCCTGTGAAAGAACAGCTGAAGCCCACGCAGTGCTGTGCCTACCCATCCAGTGGCCTGAGCAGTGGGCACTGCAGGCCAGCCTTCAGGGGGAACTGGGGAGTAGGCAGCGAGCTCGCCTGCCCGCCTGTGGACTAGACAGCACGTCAGATCCAGTAGCGTTGCACTCAGCTGCTGAAGTGACCCATTCACGGTGAAGTCCTCCTTGGTCAGAGCTTGCTCAGCTGCCACCTGCTCTTCCCTTTTAATCTCTTCAGAATCTGCAGACGTAGAGATCAGGCACGACCTCCCAAGAGTGTTCACGGGAAAGGATGCTGCGCATGGGCAGAACTTCCAGGGTGAGCATCCGCCGAGTCAGACCCACCAACTGAGCTCCCTGGTTGCCGGGAATGGGTCGTCTCCAGAGTGCAGAGGAGAGTCCGTGTCACACAGACCGATGGTAAGAAGTTCACATACATGCCTCTGGGAGAGGCTGGCGGTCAGCCCAGGGATCGTAACTACCAGGAGTCTTGGCTCCTGGAAGCTGCCTGGGTCTGGTTAGTGGAGGCTCCAGGAGCGAAGCGGCAGCAAACTGCAGCTCAGCTCGCTGGTGAAGGTTCCTGGAGGACGCAGCAGGGACAGTAGCTGGGTTTTCAGTGGCAACGATGGCATGAGATGCCTACAGAAGCTTCTCCCAGGTTCTCTTCGGATTCCTAATGTGGACGCCGCCACTTTTCCTTCTGTAGATGTACTGCTCCATTGGGAAGTAAAGGTTGGTGCCACCTAAGAGGGCCCCTGCTGCAAGGAACGTGATGACGTCGTCCTTCATTTGCCGGACAGCAAGGACCCAGGATAAAGTAAAAGATTCACTTCACTTTATGACAAGAATCCAGACAGTGCCGTATGGACCACTGTCTGGGTAGCATGGGAAAAGCCTGAGAAGATGTTTTAGAGAAGCCAGATAATCTTTCTGGTAAAACAAAGTTGACTTTCATTCAGTTTGTAGAAATAAAGCTGTGAGTTTTGTTCTTTAGAGGTTTAAAATTTTTTGTAACATCTTGGCATTTCTGAGAAACTTACAATACATGTACAAGGCTCAAGAACCTAAAAATATAAAATAGTTCATATTACATTGTTCTTCCTACCCCCTCCCTTCTTGTCAAGTCCTTGCTGCTTCCACAGTCAGCCACGTTTTTGTTTCTCAGGGATAGCTTTCAGAGGCGTATTTTTTTTTTTCTTCTAAGTATTTATTTGGCTGTGCCTGTGGGACCTTTTCCATGAGAACTCTTATCTGTCGCATGTGAGTTCTAGTTTCCTGACAAGGGATTGAACTCAGGCCCCTACAATGAGAGTGCAGAGTCTTAGCCCCTGGATCAGGAGAGATGGCCCAGAATGTCATTTTATGGATACACAAGCAACTATGAATATCTATTTCTTCTTCACTCCACATGTGGTGCTAATGGTAAAGAACCCACCTCCCTATGCAGGAGACATAAGGGACTCAGATTCAATCCCTGGGTCTGGAAGATCCTCTGGAGCAGGAAATGGCAACCCACTCTAGCATCCCTGCCTGGAGCATTGCCATGGGCAGAGGAGCCCGGTGGGCTACAGTCCATAATGTCAGAAAATGTCGGACGTGACTGAGTGACTGAGTACAACCACATTTAAAACCATAAATGGTCACATACTGTGCACAATGTTTTATGGTATCTTGCTTATATTCAGCTGACACTATCTTGGGGAATATTCTCTCTTGGGACACTATTTTCCACAAATCAGTCCACTGAATAGATGATGTACTATAATACGCTTTACTGGTCCACGTTGGAATAAACACTAATATAAAATGACATCTTGACATCACAATAAACAATGTAATGCATAACCTTAGCCTAATTTATTCCATTGCAGGAAAATGTATCAATTTCTAATGCATATGGAATTTCTACAAATCTAATGGACTTGTAGCCTGAAGTATTTCCAACTGAAATATAGCATCTGATAGGATGTTGCTCATAAACTAGCACGTTGCTGGATTCCCCCACCCCCACCCCCCTGAGGAGCTATGCAATGATCATTTCTCTTTCCTTAAGACTCAACCTCTCCTCTCCCAGATTTCTCCCTGGTCTGTTTTTAAAAACATTCTCCAACCTCTTCTTCCATTGTGACTTCTCTACAATCTGCTCTTCTTAGCACTGTCCTTCATTCGCACGCCTTCATTGCCTGGTCTGGTCTCTACCTGCCATCTGAATATTGCCCATCATTGCTCCACCCACTCCCCTGGAAATGGTATCAATATGGCCAGATAGATGATTGAGTATAGAAAAATGTTTCATGGATGATATTGAATCACTGAGCCTGGATGAGAAGGAGACATCCACAGGGGAGTCTAAGGTAGCTGGGGAAGAAGGAGAATTTAGGTTTTATCTGTGCTCTTCACTCAGGGGAAGATGCTACAGGGCCCACCAGGGAAGGAGAAGTCAGAGTCAGAGGTAAATACTTGGGAGGTGGTGTCCAGAAATTCCAGCAAGAACTCTGGAGAGAAGAGTGAGGGAGAGCGCCTGCTGTGAGGCTGCTGTGAGTGTTGGGCAGGGACACACACGGGGCAGCAGAGAAAGGAGCAGGAAGGTGATAACAGGCTTCCCGAGGGAGGGAGGGTGTCATGGTGATAGTGATGTGCACAGAGTTACACATGTCACGGAGATGAGGGAGGATGGAAAAGAGCCAGTGAGAGGGGAGGGCGGGTGCAACTAATACATCCTGTACACTGTTTCCTGAGAGGCCAAGAGCAGAGGCCGAGAGAGGGGCTGAGCCAGAGCACAGGACACAATGAAGGAGACATCAGTTCAGTTGCTCAGTCATGTCTGACTCTTTGCGACCCCATGAATCGCAGCATGCCAGGCCTCCCTGTCCATCACCAACTCCCGGAGTTCACTGACACTCACATCCATCGAGTCAGTGATGCCATCCAGCCATCTCATCCTCTGTGGTCCCCTTCTCCTGCCCCCAATCCCTCCCAGCATCAGGGTCTTTTCCAATGAGTCAACTCTTCGCATGACATAAACATAAAAGTTGATAAATAAAAACATAGGTGTTCGAGTCAAGATTTTGATAAAACGCTCTTTTAAGGAATACAATTGGGATTTTAAGGAACTCCTTTTAAGGAATATAGAAATAAAATTGCAGATGAGATATTAACTCTTAGATGATGATTCACAAGAATGACTCCCCTGTCTAAAGAGTGACACCATCAGAAGCAATTCTGTGCAGAGGTGAGCGGGGAGACGGCACAGCACAGTGGTGGAGACACGTGGTCAATGGAGACGCTGGGCCTTCACGGGAGGAGGGGGTTCCTGTAGACCCCACATGCTGGTGTGCTGAGAACATCGAGCAGGAGTTACTTGAGCCATTGAGAGTCACTGTACTTGAAGAGGTTTTTGTTTACATATAATTTTATTTCCTTTTGGCTGCCCTGGGTCTTCTTTGCTGCCTGCAGGCTGTCTCCACTTGTAGCGAGCAGGGCCTGTGCTCTAGTTGGGTGGCTGGGCTTCCCACTTTGGTGGTTTCTCTTGCTGTGGAGTGCTGGGCCCTAGAATGCCTGGGCTCAGTCTTTGCAGTGTACAGACTTAATTTCTCTGTGGCGTGGGATCTTCTGGGGACCAGAGATCGAACCAGTGTCCCCTGCCCTGCAAGTAGATTCTTAACCACTGGACCACCAGGGAAGCCCCTGTACTTGAAGTTTCCATTGGAGCTACCTAAAACATGATAAAAGTGATCTCAGCAAAAGGGGGAAGGAGCAGTGAGCACACAGCCTGCCTTCCACCAAAGAGAGCCTGCTGGGTTTGCACAGACCCCTTTCCGTTTCTGAATCGCAGTTGTCATTTACTCATTTCCTCTTTCTCCACCTGAAACCCACACATGTCTTAAATTCTCCAAGCAATCTTCCTGGTGGCTTTCTTCCATGGAAGTAGAATTTCTCGGCAAAAGATTCTATGCAATCTTTCTATGTGAATATCAGAAGAAGGTGAACATTTTGTTTGAGGTTATGGTTCTGGAAATTCAGAATTAAATATGTTTCAGCTCACATTGGCCAAATGTGCTGTACCTGGCCTCAGCCTCCTGTATTTTAGTTGGTTCACTGGTGTCATTAAGGTCCTGGGATCCCTCTAGCCCCTCAACTACTGCATCCACCTCCTACGGCCTGGCAAAAAAAAAAAAAAAGCTCTCTGGTACCATTAATATCCCTGTTGATTGCAGATCCTGTGATCTTGCTGGTGCCTTGACTTGCTGCAGCTTCCTAAGTCCTTACCTAGGATTTGTTGGCATAAAGTTCAACCAGGAAAAACAGAAAACAAAACCTGTTTTAATGTGTCTCTTGATATTTGGTTTTGTTTTTACATTTGCAAGAGCAAAACAGAGAAAATGAAGCAAAAGTTACTTTCAAACATATGTGGTTACCTGATTTAGAATTACTGATTCAAAGAGTGTCTATAAAAATAAAATGTGACTTCCACTCCCAGCTTTAAGAGGAACAGTATCTGAACTTCCTCACCTGGCACTGGTAATTAGAAAGCTGAACAAAATACTGGGAACAACTGTTTTCAGATCCTGGACAGCAGGCCATGCAGGACTAAATTCCTAGAGTGAAGATGCATACACAAATCCATCTGATGGCTCCCGGCTGTCTGCCTTCAGGCAATTTCCATGCTGCAGGTACAGGGAGGGGAACCCAGATGCAGCCCAGCAAAGCCCTGTTCTGAGAACACAGGTGAGCCAGGGAGGCACAGAAGATGATATGTGTGGGGCAGGGGATTGAAAAGAAACAGCTACTGAGACAGAAAGAATGATTCCAAGTGCTTAATGGGCCCACTGAGTCTCTGCCATCTGATCACACACAGGTGAAATTCCACAAGGATGAGCAGGAACAACTTTTGAGGAAAGAATGATTACTGGAGACCTATGCATTGAGTGGGACTGGATGCCATGATCTTAGTTTTCTGAATGTTGAGCTTTAAGCCAACCTTTTCACTCTCCTCTTTCAATTTCATCAAGAGGCTCTTAATTCTTCTTCACTTTCTGCCATAAGGGTGGTGTCATCTGAATATCTGAAGTTGTTGATATTTCTCCTGGCAATCTTGATTTCAGCTTGTGCTTCATCCAACCCAGCGTTTCTCATGATGGACTCTGCATATAAGTTAAATAAGCACAGTGACAATATACAGCCTTGAAGTACTCCTTTTCCTATTTAGAACCAGTCTGTTGTTCCATGTTCAGTTCTAACTGTGGCTTCCTACAGGTTTCTCAAGAGGCAGGTCAGGTGGTCTGGTATTCCCATTTCTTTCAGAATTTTCCACAGTTTGTTGTGATGCACACAAAGGCTTTGACATAATCAATGTTTTTCTGGAACTTTCTTGCTTTTTTGATGATCCAGGGGATGTTGGCAATTTGATCTCTGGTTCCTCTGCCTTTTCTAAAATCACCTTGAACTTCTGGAAGTTCACGGATCATATATTGCTGAAGCCTGGCTTGGGGAATGTTGAACATTACTAGTGTGTGAGATGAGTGCAATTGTGCGGTAGTTTGAGCACTCTTTGGCATTGCCTTTCTTTGGGATTGGAATGAAAACTGACCTTTTCCAGCCCTGTGGCCACTGCCGAGTTTTCCAAATTTGCTGGCACATTGAGTGCAGTACTTTCACAGCATCATCTTTTAAGATTTGAAATAGCTCAACAAATAGTTGGAGAAACAGTGGAAACAGTGGCTGACTTTATTTTGGGGGGCTCCCAAATCACCACAGATTGTGATTGCAGCCATGAAATTAAAAGATGCTTATTCCTTGGAAGGAAAGTTGTGACCATCTTAGATAGCATATTAAAAAGCAGAGACAGTACTTTGCCAACAAAAGTCCATCAAAGCTATGGTTTTTCCAGTGGTCATGTATGGATGTGATAGTTGGACTATAAAGAAAGCTTAGCATAGAAGTATAGATGCTTTTGAACTGTGGTGCTGGAGAAGATGCTTGAGAGTTCTTTGGACTGCAAGGAGGTCCAACCCTGGGTGTTCATTGGAAGGACTGATGCTGAAGCTGAAACTCCAAAACTTTGGCCACCTGATGTGAAGAGCTGACTCATTAGAAAAGACCCTGATGCTGGGAAAGATTGAGGGCAGGAGGAGAAGGGGACGACAGAGGATGAGATGGTTGGATGTCATCACCAATTCAATGGACATGAGTTTGGGTGAACTCAGGGAGTTGCTGATGGACAGGGAAGCCTGGCGCACTGCGGTTCATGGGGTTGCAAAGAGTCAGACACGAGTGAGCAACTGAGGTGAACTGAACTGAATGCATTGAATAATGTCCAACATTCATGTGGGGCTGAGAATCCTCAGCAGCCAGAGTGAAGGAACCTCCTTGAATATGTGGGGCATTCAACTGAGACAGAAAATGCATGTATTAGAGCTGAAACTAAAAAACAAAAAAAAAGAGAGAGAGAGATGAAACTAATCACAAGCCTTAAAATAAAGGGCATATAGAATTGTACTAACAAACCTTAGCAATAATCATCAAAAGTGTCTGTTATAAAAGTAATCATTTCCTACTAGGAAAAAGCAAAATGAACACTTTCTGAAAACATACAAAGAAAACAAATCAAAAGACATTTCTATAGCCCAGGAAACTTCAAGACACTTAGGGGTCCTGTGTCAGACAGCAGGTCCGATGTATATTTCATATTATCTCATACCCATCCACAAAATGAATATAAACCCCTTTATATACACTGCAAATATGCTAGAATATTCAAGAAATTGACTACTTTCTGGAAAAATAAAAATTCTCAAGACCAATATTTAAAGCAGCTATAAGAAAAGAAAAATAAGCAAGGAAGGCTATAAAATAAATTTTTTCAAGAATTACTTCTGAAAATCATGTGAAGGCTATGCAAGCAAAGAACAACTGACTACAAAAGCACCACATAATTTTAGAGAATCAAGAATAGAGGAACAGAAGAAATCTGTATTTTGTGAACATAATTTAACCCTGATAGGAGTCGGACACAACTGAGTGACTTCACTTTCACTTTTCACTTGCGTGCATTGGAGAAGGAAATGGCAACCCTCTCCAGTGTTCCTGCCTGGAGAATCCCAGGGATGGAGAAGCCTGGTGGGCTGCCATCTATGGGGTCGCACAGAGTTGAAGCAACTTAGCAGCAGCAGCAGCATGAGAACTTGACATAAGTGACATAAAACAAAATGACACACCAATTTTACCTACTATTCTTGGTCTCCTAATCCATTAAATGCTCATTAATGATATATGAATCATTGCAGAGAAATTCTCCATCTCTAAAAAACTTAGGTTTCCTCACAATTTTTGTTCCTTTAAAGGAAGTCAAGCTGTACAGTCTAAGAAGTGCTTGCTCCAGAATATGTGGAATATATATACAATGGAAAATTACTCAGTCATAAGATCAAATGAAATAATGCCATTTGTAACAACATGGATGAACATGGTGATTTCACTTTAAGTGAAGTAAGTCAGACAGAAAGAGACAAGCATCGTATGACATCACACATGTGGAATATTGAAGAATGATACAGATGAACTTATTTACAAAGCAGAGGTAGAGTCACAGACATAGAAAACATGCTTATGGTTACCTAAGAGGACACGGGGGTGTGGGGAGAGGTGAGTCAGGAGTTTGGGGTCAGTACGCACACACTGCTGTGTGTACACCAGGTGACATAAGGAGCTGCTGTGTAGTGAGGGAGCTGTACTCAGTATCTTGTGACGACCTGTAACGGGAAAGAATCCGGAAGAATATATAGTCGCTCAGTCGTGTCCAGCTCTTTGGGACTCCAGGCCTGTACCTGCCAGGCTCCTCTCAAAGGAGGGATCACAAGGAGCTGGACACAACAGAGGGACTAACCACACAAGTCCTACTCTGCTCGTTCTCAGCCAACTTGGAGAAAGACAGGACGCCTTGTCAGCACTGCAGTAAGTTCTGCTCTAAGATGCCTGCCCTGTAGGGAACAATTTGAACATATTCTGAACTTCAGTTGTGCTTGCAAGTAATTTTGTCAGGAGAAACAGTTGGTGAGAGAAAGCACAGCTGACCCAGAGGAAACTAACCAGGCGGGAAAACACAGAACACAAGCTTAACACACAAAAAACATTAAACTGTTTAATGTTAATTAAACATTAAACATTGCGGGAAGTGTCCTAGTTCATGCTCTATTTGTCCACACTTAATTGAGTGTGCTCAGTTAAGACACTCTGTGTCTAGAGTGCGCTGTCATTCTTGGCTAATTTAAAATATAGTGTATTAATAGGAAATTGGAGGCATAATAAGGCAAACAGATCAGGAGACGACTGTCATCGAGAAGAGAGTTGATGACTTAAAGTGCCCAAGAGGAGGGACAGGCCACGCCACTGGGCCACACGGGAAAGGATCAGCCTTGTCCGGAGAGGGAGGGAGGGGAACTCAGCACAGGGGCCTTGACTGTGACTCCTCAGGAGGGAACAGTGAGCTGGGTGCGCAGGCTCAGGACTGGCTGGTGCGCGTGATGTTAGCGGCCATCCTCGGTGTCTGGCTCTGGGTGACAAGGGAAGGGGACAGTGGCCCGGAGCGCAGCTTAAATGTCACCTCCTCAGAGACACGTCCCCGTGTGCATCTGCGGTGACAGCTCCCCCATGTCTCCTACCCTTACCACCTCGGTCCTTCACAGCACCAGGGCCGGCCCTGTCTGCACCCGCTGGGGCTCGTCACCCATTCATCCTCGGGCCCCAGGACTCTTCTCCTCCCCGCCCCTCTCTGCCCCAGCCCCCCATCCCGCTGTGCCATTTCCCGCCCTTCACTTCATGGAGCTGATTCTTCTACAAGCTGTTCTGTTTATTCCTTGTCTGGTTCCACAGCGTCAGCTTTGCGGGAGCAGCAGAATCCTTTCTTTTTAAAGTGTGGTGGTCTTCTGTTTTACTCTCCTCTTGAATGTCAAGGACTATGAGGTGTCGTGGCTGGGTCCCTGCCCCCAGCACAGGCCTGGTACAGAGCACATGCGCTCTCAGCATTTGGGGAAGAACCAGCAGTGGTAAGCCTTGTTGCTGCCCCCCAGGGGACTGTTAAAAACAAGACAACAGCCCCAGAGGAGTTGCTTAGTTAGGAACCATGCTAGCAAAATAGACTTAAATGCAGTTTTGACTCTTCCAGAAATGAAATCTTGAACCAGTCAGCCAGGAATCTTCTGATTATCACTAGTTAAGTCATCTGCCCGAGAAAGCTTTCCAGCCTCTATTGGAAAGTAACCTCACAGTAACCACTTGGATTCTTTGCCCAGTACAACTTCCTTGTTCCTGATCCCTTATGCCTATAAAAGTCTTTTATTTTGTGCAACTCCTCAGAGTTTCTAACTGCTAAATTGGATGCTGCCTGATTCATAAATCTTTAAATAAAGGCACTAAGATTTTAAAATTTTACTCAGTTGAATTTTATTTTAATAGGGCATATAGCTTATTTTGGAGAAGGCAATGGCATCCCACTCCAGTACTCTTGCCTGGAAAATCCCATGGATGGAGGAGCCTGGTGGGCTGCAGTCCATGTGGTTGCTAAGAGTCGGACATGACTGAGCGACTTCACTTTGATTTTTCAAATGGCAACCCACCCCAGTGTTCTTGCCTGGAGAACACTGCAGGAAGTGTCATAAAACGTATATCCCTGGGACATGCAGGAAGTGTCATATGTGACGCATATCCCTGGGACACGCATCACAAGAGGGCATGTCCCAGGGATGGGGGAGCCTGGTGGGCTGCCGTCTATGGGGCCGCACAGAGTTGGACATGACTGAAGTGACTTAGCAGCAGCATAGCTTATTTTAAGATTATATTTGGCTTTTAAGAGATTGTTATAGATTCAATTGAGCTTGCTATGAATGATGTCGGATTCAGGATCTCCGAAGAAGATTTAGCTTCAGGACCAGGGACCAGGATTGATCACTCAAGAGTGTTTGTGTAGCAGAGTTTTATGACAGTGGGAAAAGGTCAGAGAAAGCTTCTGACATGGACAGCAGAAGGGGGTGGGGAGTGCCCCCCCTTGCTAGTGTTAGCAAGGGAGGTGTATACTTTTTAAATTAGTTACTACAATAAATCAAAAGAATGTCTCAGGTTTGTGAAAGTTTTACCAGACCCACTCCCATAATTAACATTTTAGGATAACAGGATTAGAATTTAACAAAAAGATCCTACCAGACCCATTCCCATAATATACATTCTAAGATATCAGGATTAATTGGAAGGTTTTCAGGAAGGAGAAACTGTCCTCAAGCAGGATACATGGTTGTTATATAATCCCTAGTACAGAGTTTAAGTGGCTCAGATGGCAAAGCATCTCCCTACAATGGGGGAGACCCAGGCTGGATCCCTGGGTTGGGAAGATCCCCTGGAGAAGGAAATGGCAATGCCCTCCAGTACTCTTGCCTGGAAAACCCCATGGACAGAGGAGCCTGGTAGGCTACAGTCCATGGGGTTGCAAAGAGTCAGGCATGACTGAGCAGCTTCACTTTCTTTCACAGAGTTTAAACCGAGTTGTGTAATCGTCAGTTCTGGGCCTAAAGAAAGAAAGAAAAATGTTTTAAGTGACTAAGACTAAGGAATGTAGAGGAAAAAAGATGTTTGTCCTTTCCTCCTCCTTGAGAACTCCAGACCCTCTCTCCTCGGCTTCCCCCAGACTTCTTATCAACCTGCCTACAAATTGACTCTCTCACTTTGAGCACCTCTTCAGCCTGTGAGCTCCATGAGAACATCAGGCGAGAAAGAGAAAAGACCTGAGTAAATGTCATGATGACTGAATAGCTGTACAGATAAAATGATTAAACAGAGTCCATGTGAAGGTTACATTCACTGAAGATTAGCTTTTTCTTCCTCCTCCCTCCCTCTTTCCAGAATAGAAGTTCAAGGGACCTTTTATCACCCTCACCTCATATGGAACTCCAGTGGTCTGGGTGATTTTTATCTTTTCTTTTTTTGTACACTGGAAGACATTTCATGACTGTACCCCTCAAAACTGAGAAAATCACTACTTGAGGGGCAGGGACCCTCCCTGTTGTCTGAGTCAAAACAGAACAATATGTGAACACAGGATATTGAGGAGGTGGCTGGGCCCCTGGGCAGCTAGAAGGAGGGAGACAAAGGCAGAGGGGTGCTGTTTCCACCTCCCTCCTCCCAACATGACACATTTGCCCCTCTTGGTACTTAATCAGTCTGATCCTGATTATCTGGAGATTGACATGTCTGCTGGCAGATGGTGTGGTCTTAGGTCACAGCATTGCAGGCCACCAGACCTCAGTTCTGAGCTGTTTGCCAGACCTAGGACGAGTCTTCAGCATCTTAGATCTGCTGTTTTATCCCTAAGCATTGACAGCGGTACTCCCTGTGTGAGGCCCAGAGCCAGAGGCATCAGCACTTGGGATTGGTCATGGAAAGGCTGCAGCCCCGTGAAGGCTGCCCCTAGAACCCCAGCCGGAACACGAGTGGTACGTGCAATATCTGGATGAAGCAGTGAAGATGTCAGCGAGAGACACGCAGTTGGTGCCAGAACAGCATTGAATTAGAGCACTGGGCTTTTCTCCACTCACTTCCAGAGGGTCAGGCCCTATTGCCACTGGCCACATACCCTGAGTGATAACCATCTCCTGGGAACTCCAAGTCACAGCCTGATGGCTGGGCCTCCACAGGGCTGAAGGATGTGTCAGGAGCGGTTTGCCCACAGATGCTGGGCACCCCAGGGCTCTGACAGGGGCTGGTGAGGTTGGCATGTCAGGGCCCCACAGCACAGGGTACTGGGGTGCCTGGTCGGGGCTGCCATCACCTAGGGCCATACCACCATGAAGGCCCCTGGTAATTTCTGAGCTCAGAAGCTAAAGCAAGGTTGAGCCTGGCTAGTACTTGGTTGCAAGACCAGCTGGAAAGACCAGGTGCTGTGGACTTTCCCGCTTGTCTCTCCTTTCCTCTCTCTCACCCTTGGCCGCCGCCCCCTCCCCTGGCACAGATGGGCTCTCCTTTGGCCATTGGGAGGTGCACATATTGTTGAGCCTTGGCCTGGGTGGGTGCTGTGGGGGTTCTGACAATGGGCAGCACAGTTGGGCTGGCGTCCTCTGTGCTTGCTGGCCACTCTGGGTTGGTGGGCAGGTTGAGTGCCTACAGGAAGGCAGTACTTTACAGCATGGAACTGTCTGCATAAAATGGTTCTCATGGTGACATTGGACCTCTGTGTATTTTCCACATTTAAAGAACTGTAGCACGTCTGTGTGTGTGTGTGTGTGTGTGTGTGCATGTGTTAAAGACAGGAAAATTCTGAAGCCAAACAAAAAATTGGATCACATGATAAAATATGAATAAGCTTCAAAAACATGACACTGTGTAAGAAACCGGACCTAAATGGCCACAGTTGTACAAAGCCATGTGCTTGAAATACACAGAATAGGCAATTCCATGAGGATGAAAGAGTGAGGAATGTGGAATTTAAGTGACTGATTAAGGAACATTAGGTGTCTTTGTAGGGAGATAAAATATAAAATCTTCTGGATCAGATAGTGATGATGGCTATACAACTATATAAATAGGCAATCACTAAAATATAGTGGTCAAAGGAGAATTTTTGGGTATATGATATATATTTCAACTTAAAATGATTAATTTGAATTTTTTTTCAAAAATAACAAAACCCACATATTATCCTCAGTGCTTTATTTGGTTCTCACTCTAAGCTCTGTAGACATAAACAAACATGCCTGTGTCTGTGTGTGCATGCTCAGTCGTGTTTGACTCTTTGTGACCCCATGGCCTGCAGATAACCAGGCTCCTCTGTTCATGGAATTTTCCAGGCAAGAATACTGGAGTGGGTGGCCATTTCCTACTCCAGGATATTTTCCTGATCCTTCACTGTTTCTTCAGAATTTGTCTCCAGAGCAAGGAGTCAGCCACCACCACTCGCCTAGGCTGAGACTCAGGGCACACAGAGGAGTGGGGACATGCTCTGGTGGGAAAGAGGGAAAGCGTGTCCTGCTCAGAGCGTGTAATATGGGGAAGCCAGAGGCAGGCTGGCAGGAAGAGGGCCATCCCAGGTGACAGCTTAGATGAGATTTGGCTTCCCCCATTTGGTACTAAATAGAAAGGAAGAAAAATAAGGAAGGTGACAGTCACTGACCACGCACTGAATCCTGGAGCCCATTGCTGCAGGGGCTGGGGTCTGGTTTTCCAGGTCGGTTGCTGCAGGGCAGGACCTCGTGACTGGAAGGAGAGGTTCCCCAACTTCCCAGTGTGTTAAGAAAGTTCTTCATTTCAACATCCTTCTCTGGTCGTCTTCAATTGGATACTCTGTGGATAAACTTGAAACAGTGTTTCTGAAATTAATTGCAAACAAAGGTAATAATTACGTTATTGTTGAGTAACAATGATAATGTTAATTTTCATTATAATTAATTTCAAGATTTCTCATTGAATACCTACATTACAATACAAATATTAACAAAAACCCCCAACAACCTGTCGGGCCATCTGGTCGACCTCGCCACAGCAGCCACCAATGTCAGCTTTGTGATTCTCACACAGATGTATCCGTGTCTCATACCCGGGAAACCCAGCGCCTCCACACAGACACCATCCTTTCCACTTCTGAGCCCGAGGAGAATAGAAGGGACTCCTGGCGCCCCTGGAATAGGTGCAGCCCGACCTGCAGGAAACCCGTCTGCGGAGTCCTGAGCACTTGACCGGGAACCGTGGCCGCCTGGGGGACGACCGTGAAGGCAGCGGGACGACCGTTCCCCCAAGGTGGCAAGGAAGCGCTTCCGGCGCTCTTTGGGGAGGAGGACGGGCGGCCCGTGGTCCCTGCCGGTGCCTCCGGTTCTGGACACCAGGGCCGGCCGTCTCCGGGGAGAGGACACACGTTTGTGAATCGGGACTATCGGGGTCCATGGGGGAGGCTGGGAAGACTGGACATGTCTGCGTGCGGCCGTGTGGTCCGCACCTCCGGGCGCGTGGGAAACATGGAGAAGGTGTAACCCCGCGGACGCCGGCGCCGTGACCTTTCCTGCTCGCGCTCAGCTGCCCCGGCGGTGCCCGCGGGCAGAAGGGGCCCCGCGGCGCGCTGGTCCACCCGGCCGGGCAGCGACACCGACCGCCGCCGCCCGCCCAGGCCGCGGACCTGCAGCCCGAATCTCCGGAGACAGCAGGCTCTTCCCGGGTCTCATGGCACCGGGAGCGTTGCCGCTGTCACCCCCGGCCTCTGGAGCTCTGCCCCGGGCTCGGCGGCCGAACCTTCGCGGGAGTCGCCAACGTTCCCCAGGAAGGGACGGGCTCACGGCGGCCGCTGGGTGGCTCCCGACGGGCGGCGCACACGGCCCCGGGCGGACCCCGACCGCCGGGCCGCCCTGACGCCCCGCTTGTCCCGCGCGTCCGCCTGGGAGCCGGCTCCCGGCCCGGCAGGGCGCGGAGACCCAGACACCAGACGGGAGGGCGGGAGCTGGGAAGACCTCCCCGGGCAGCTGCGGGAGAAGGCGCGCTCCTCAGCGATTCCCGAGGCTCGGAGCCAGGCGGCCCAGAGGGCAGGTCCCTGCTCCCGGGCGGACTTAGGAATTTAGTGAGACTTAGACTGTGTGGACTGTAAAACTGAAACCATGAAAGGACTGGGTAAAATCATGTATGAATGATTTTTATTCTGTGGAATAGAAAGAGTGGAATCATGATACAACATTTGTTTTAAAACAGTCTCTTCAGAAGCCATCAAAGAAATGAATGATAAACAGCCATAGATCACCTTTTCATATTCCACACGGAAGGTCCAAGATAACAACTCAGCGTGGGAGGAACATTTGTGCAAATACTTGTGTACTAAGATTGTTGATATTAGTATCACTCAGTATAAAAACAGGACATTCAGGAAACAGCCATTAAGACGGATCTGGGAAGGAAATTTGTATCGGTACTGACTTGGAAAGATCTGTATGATGAATTGTTGGATAAAATACCCAAGTTATAGGATTTCCACTGGTGCTAAAAGAAAAAAATATATATACATTTGTACATTTATCTTTTAAACGAACTAAGATGGAAAGGCAAATGAATTAGAACAGCTAAAGCAGCTTTATAAAAAGAATACAATCTTTCGCATAGCTTGGCACCTGGTGCCAGAAAGAAGTGTCTTCAGAAATCAAAAGGAGCCACACCGCCTGCTTTTCTGCCTCCTCCTCCTGTGGCCTCCAGGCAGGCAGCTGGCATCCTAGCCCCTTAAAGTCACTGCTCCACTCAGACAGACGCAGATCCAAGGAGGGGTTGGTATGACCTTGGCTCTGCAGACTTGGGCTCCTCAGCCTCTTGCCTCATCCTGGGAGCCCCCAGCCAGTCAGTCATCACCCCAGTCTTCCCCACCAGAGGCGACTGGCCCCACTCTGCAGGGGGCAGCCCTTGTCTCTATGAGCTCTGAGCTGTTTTCCCAAAGGAAGGATTTTCCCTTTGCACCCAGGTATGAAGCAAGGGGATGACTGACTTTTTGCACCTGGACCCATCGTACACTTTGTCCTCACATCTGGCCCTAATTATCCCCATGAGGGTAGAAGAAGGCCGTTCCCTTTACATAGGAGGTGTGAGTCAATGGGACGCCTGAGCTTTCACATCTGGACCTTTCATGCACATTTGGTATGCACTCAGCTCCTGAAGACACAAGACAGAGACAGGGTTAGGCCTCTTAGCGTGGTGTGGCCATTGCTTCCATAAAATATCCAGGGTCTCTAAGCAGCACCAGGGAGGCAAGAATAAAGAAGCATGCAATCATTCAAGCCACACACACACACACACACACACACGGAGAGACTATAGAATCCACCTGATCCTAAGGGAAAATGCAACTCTGGAATCAACCACGTCAATGTGTCATGCAGAAGATAATCTAAATGACCTGATTCTATAACAAATTTTCAATTATTAATAAATATTTGCTGTCCTTGTGTTTATTCTGAGATTACTGAGAGTAACATGGCCAGTTTTACATTACTTAAAAAAGATTTATTTCATGGGGCAAAATTTAATAAAACTTTACTTTTCTTCAAGTAAAACTCCAGCATACAGTAATTAAAATACTACTTTCCTGAGCCAGAGCCAGCAAGTTTTTCTAAAGGGCAGATAGTAGATATTTTAGACTGTCATATGACCTCTGCTGCATCTACTCAATTCTGTTATTGCAGCAGGAAAGCAGTCTTAGATATCTTTATAGACACTGAAATTTGATAGCCATATAATTCATATGTCTCACAAAACTTTATAACATTTAAAATAATAAAAATCATTCTCAGCTTTTAGGTCCAACCAGCACAGATTGTGGTAGAATTTGACCCAGGGGATGTAGGATGCTATGGCCTGATCTATAAAACCACAGTGGAACTGTGAGGGGAAGCATGCTGACTGAAACCTCCCACCCTGGCCAGGCACCACAGTAACCATTTGCATGAGTTGTTTTATGACAGGAGGTCCTGGTAAGGAACAGGGAACTAACAAGCCTCCAGCAGCTGGAAGAGTTCGGGAAAGGTCAAAAGGAGACATCACAGGTCCGACCACCTCCCAGAATCCTTCTCTCTGGCATCCATCTTGGCTGAACCAAGATGTGCACCAGCAGGAAGGACTCTGAGTCAGAATGATTGGCTAAAGACAACCCAAAAACTAATCCCATCACCGTAAAACCCGAGACTGTGAGCCGTGTGGCAGAGCTGTTCTGGGTTCCCTTACCCTACTGCTCTCCATGCGGGTGCCCTTTCCCAATAAAATCTCTGGCTTTGTCAGACATGTGTCTCCTCAGACAATTCACTTCCGAGTGTTCAACAGGAGCCCAGTTTCGGGCCCTGGAAGGGTCCCCCTTCCTGCAACAGTACCACCTGATGTGGAACACCCACTTTGTTCTCAGGAATCAGTGACCTGTAAGGATGTGGTTGTGAGCTTCATCCAAAAAGACCAGCCCTGTCTTGTGATGCTGGAGACATCAGTCATCTGTGGGTGAGACTGTCACTATTTAATAGAGAATCACCCAGAATAGCTTGGCCGGAGTCAACTCTCATCCCCACCCCCCACCTCTTCTAAGGCTCACATTTACCTGAAGGACATTTTTAACAAATTATATTTTAAACTAGCCCTGAAAGAGAAGACACTTTTCAGACAAGCACAAATGAATAAATGAATTATAAAACTTACTACAATGTTCTCAAGCAGTTTAATATTTCACTATATGGTTTTTTTCTCTATAAACTAGCAAGTTCCATAAGGGTGAAGGACATCTAAGAAATTACATAAACAAGATCAGAGCCCTGGGAAGTCCTAAATATCTGTCTCCTTGAACTGAGAGCTTAGGGCAAAACTTAGCAACTTCCCATATTTTAGCTTAATACTGAAAATGGATTTTAGTGATATTTTCAATTAAAGTTTTCAATGCATCAGTTTAGCAGGGGACTTACCAGAATGAAACTCATCTTTCTTGCAATAACCCAGTTACACCCCCACAAGATGCCTGTGCCTTGAGGCTGTGCAGTTAGAAACTGCCCATATTATCAGGGAAAGAGCGCACATTTCAAAGCAGGTTATGTGTTTAGGAGAGAGTGGAGGGTGCAAGGTGCGGGGAAAGGAACAAGTCCATTTTCCTGGAAGGTAGAGGAATCAGGTCCTGATTCACTGAATTGGGAGCATCTATTTTCCACATAGATTTTCAGAGACGCAGCTGGTGAAGACAGCGGATTGGCGCTGAGCTTGGCTGTCCTCCCACAGAAAGGAGAGCTGAAAATACCAGACTACTGCACGTTAGAGCAGCCTGACAAGGCTGCTGCACAGAAACCCCCCTCAAAGCCTGATGTGCCAGTCAAGGTTGTGGACAAAAACAAAAAGTCCCCACAAAATTACAGCCAGGAGAAGTGTGCATCCGTCTCCCATTTAGATGCGGAGGGAGGCAGCCCAGGGTTGGTCTGGCAGGGCTGTCCCAGAAAGCTCCATTCCCATCCTAGGAATACTGTTCTGTCATCCCAGGGGCGTTTGCCCCTCCAGGGTGGACAGGGAGCAGAATGGAGCCTCCCTTTCTAGGCTGACGTTCCCAGTAGCAAGACAGCAGGAGAAGAAGAGCCAGGTTCTTTCACCTAGAAAATAGTCAACAAGTTGCACAAATTGTTTTCCCTCCATCCTGGAAGGACAGCTTGTCTTGTAAGCATCCCAGCTTCAGAGGATGATGGGAATGTCTGTAGTCTCGGGCAGCCATGTGCTCAGTTCAAAACTGAGTGTGCAATCACCCTAGGAGAGAAGTGACCAGACTCCTAGGAGCCAAATGGGCATGTCTGCCATGTTCCCTCTACTCATACCCTTCCCAGAGCTCTTGCTGTATGAGAGTTTGTCCTTCAAATTGCATCCATTCACATTTCAGGAATGGGCTGAAAATCATGAGTTCATGGGTGGTTCTCATTAGATTTGCTGGTAGGCCATTGATTGAACTCCACTGCTAACCCACAGAGTGTCTCTGGCCAGGGGTGGCACTGGGGCAGGCAGTGTGGGCAAAGAATAATAAGGTACACAGTGGGAGCACCAAGGTGTCAGCAGAGGCTTCAAATCACAGGGGAAAGGAAAACACGGGGATACACTTGGGGTCAACACCCACATAGTGTTGTAGGAAAATAACTAGAATTAAGTAATTACTTCCCTGATGGTTCAGATGGTAAAGAGTCTGCCTGCAGTGCAGGAGACCCAGGCTTGATCCCCAGGTGGAGAAGATGTCCTGGAGAGAGGAGTGGCTCCCACTGCAGTATTCTTGCCTGGAGAACCCCGTGGACAGAGGAGCACGGCAGACTATAGTACATAGCGTTGCAGTCAGACCTGACTGAAGCGACAGCATGTATGCACACAGATACCTTAACAAGAAGACTAGTGAAGACCAGAGACATCAAAAGAGCCTAGACCTCTGAAGAGCTTCGAGAGTGCTCCATGCCCAAGATGTAAATGGAGAGTACATGGAAGGCGCCGACTACAGCTCCCCCTACGGCTCCTCTTGTCTGTCTCCCCCATTAGTAGGTCAAGAATGAACCAGGGGACCCTGAGTGGGCAAAGCAGAAGCCCGAGGGCAGGACCCATCCTCCCTGGCCAACCCCCTTCCTTCTGTCTCCACAGCCCAGGGGCCCTAGCCACCTGTGCTCCATGCCACACACCTGTGTAAACAGGTGTTATCACTTCTCCTAAAGAGTGAAGCACACTGGCGGAGAACTAGCACCTCCCAAACAGTGACACCCAACTTTAGACTAATGTGAAATTTAGGAAAATACAAATTGATGTTAAAACAGCCTATAACATAGCTTTTATTTTCACCAATGCCTGCATTATACAATTAGTCATAAGTAATCTTGTTCTAAACATAGGCTTTTAATTTAGAAATAATGCTGTTTTCTACTTTTTCAAAAATGTACCTTTGCAGCCAATGTTCAATTCCTCTCATGTCTTCTTAACCAAAGCAGACTTTTTTTTTTTTTTGCATCTTCAGAGACCCTGTCAGAGTGTTTCCTGAAGGTTAGGTGAGAGTTTCCCGGGTCACAGTCATCCCTTCTCCTGTTGCCAATCCCTTCTCCTGTGCCAATCAGCACAGGTTTTTTTTTAACCATAAACGCTGGTTCTGAGAGCACTCGCTGAGTGACTGGCTCGCATAGACACGGAGCACTTTGTCCCCATCAGCGTCTGTGGCTGGTGTGGCCACTTGGAAGCAGCCTGGCGTCCCGGCCCTCACGCTGGGCGAGCCACCCTGCGGCCCCTTCCCTCACCGCTTCCACCCCCAGGATCCCAGGGCATTAGACCCTCGGGGCCGCTCTGCACTCCTACCTGACCCCTCACGGGTATGGACAAGTCATCCTTGTGCCGGTCCAGGAGGAAGGAGGTTCTGTCACAGCCCAGGGAGACCCACGGAGGAGGCTCCATCCCCTCAGAGGCTCAGGACTCCTCACGGAGGTCCTCAGGTCTCCTCAGGACTCCTCAGGACTCCTCAGCGCCTGCCCTCTGGGTTCTCACCCGCTGAACAAAGACTGCAAATGCCTCTGGAAGTGGGGTGGCTGTGGGGCAGGTGAGACTCGAGTGAGTCCAGTGTGGAGGGCAGGGGTTTCTAAGTTGCAAAGCACAGGCCAAGTCTTTTATGAGCTGGAAGTATGGACCACTCAGAACCTGCCCACCAAATGGAGGGATTGGTTGGCATCCTTGTTGAGGCAGTCTGAGCATGGGCTAGAAAGGAATCTCCAGGCACAGCATTTCAGAAGGCAGTGGGTTGATTACAAACAAAGAGATAATGTGGGCACTGCCAGCACAGTGGGCTGACCTCCTGGCAGACCAGGGAGATTTGGCAGTTTTTGTGGGTTTAATAACCAATTTTTATGGCCTCAAGACAAAGAAAATTCCTGCTGTAGGGCTGGCATCGGGTGATTGATTAGGGTGCTGTGGGGGTGTTTACTGGAGTGGGCATCTTTGCCTAATTGGGAGTCAGGAAGCTTGTTAGTGATGATTCGGGGTTTTGGCAATGGTTACAAAGGGCTGAGTTACCTTCAGAAGTGTCGTTGGTCCTGGGCTCGGCTTCTGTGGCCTTGGACAGGACTCACCAGTCCTGAGTGTAGGTTTCTTAGAGAGAAATGAGATGGTGGAGAAGGAGAGCTCCTGGTGAGAGCCTGACATCCATCCTTGATCTCAGCACAGGAGCTGCGGGTTTCTGTGTGCGCAGCTGTCCCCAGGTCAGAGCAGCTGCCTTCTGTGGGCCTGATGGTCAATCCTGATTACGTAAGACAGATGCAAAATGAGAGTTAAGACCTTCGTCAGGTTGTCCTCTGACCCCTTCATTCACAGCCTGGAACAGTGCTTCATGACACCTGCTGTCCCCACTACACACTGAGGGCTCCCTCCCCAGAGCACGTTCATGGAGGCCCACTTTGTTCCTGGCCCATTCCAGACACGGGCTCAGCTGTAGGTCAAGCAGGAGGCTGCAGACCCCAATTCTTATATGAAACTAACAGGCTCAGAGACAGAAAAAATAAAATGTATGCAAAGTCCAATGGTAATACGTATCTTGGGGAAAAATAAAATCAGGAAGTTTAGGTGAATTTCAGAATGTGTTTAGAGAGTAATCAATGGGGATGGCAAAGTGTTCTGAGCTGGGAGTGCAGCAAGTGCCAAGACCCTGAGGCCACAGTGGAAAGCATGTTCAGGGTTTTAATAGTGTGGATTCTTTGATTTTTCTTGAGTCTATTTTCCTTTCTCTTTTCTAGCTCATTAATATAAACCTGGGCACCAGTTTCTTGAATTCAGCATATTATATTGTGGTGAGTCAAAGTGAAAGCTTCAGTGACTTTGGATCAAGTGAGCACCTGTTTATTGAGTGGTCTCCCTGGGCCCGGCACTCTGGGAGTAACCAGGAGGCTGTGGAATGGACATGAAGGTCTCCCCCTTGATGACCTTGGTCAATGAATTTCCACCATGTCCTGAGGCCCCTTTTACTCCACTTTCTCTTCACCTCACCTGGGTCATGAATTCTGGTCCAAATGCTCTCATATATTTATCCTCTGTAATTCCTTCCAGATGTTTCTAACCGAAGATCCACCAAACTGCTCAAAGGCAATGCAGCCCCAAATGAGTCCACCCTTTAAGGGTAGCCACTAATCACCCTGCCCTCAAGTCCCAGGAGTGGCGTCTGCCTCGTCACAGCCAAGCACCTCCCACCGTGATCCCACCACTGCAGGGCTCCCCACTGTTCTCTCCAGCCTCAGACTGCACACTGACCTTCACCTCTGCACCAAGCCACTCCCCTCAAGCGGAGGGCAATCGCACACAGAACACCATGTGTGGTCATTGCCCATAAAGAGGAGCTATGCCAGAGCAGAGGGCAGAAAGGTTTCCCTGAGCAGGTAGAAACAGGCCAGTGTGGCAGCAGAGTTCACACAAGGGTTGAGGCCGGCAGCACACTGCAGCCCCTTCCCCCAGTTCCCCAGGGGGGCCTGTGATCTCAGGCTACCATCTTGGTGGGCTGCCTCCTGTGTTAGAGGGATGCCCCATTCATTCACTCATCTTGTGTTTTGTCTTTGCACCCAGTGCCAAGCTTCAGCTAGATAACTAACTCACCCTTAGAGACACAGTTCAGAAGTTGCCCACTCCATGAAGACTTGCTGATGGCCACCCCTTCTTCTTGGTGCATCTGGGCTCATCTGAAACTCCCCAGGGCTCTGATCATGTTTGATTACCTCTCCAGCCTGTGAGATCTGTGAGGAAGGAACTCAAACTGTGATGATGCCTCAATGAGCAGTAAAAGAAACACACCGCATGTGAGTTCATCAAAGGTCTCTTTCTTCTCTTCCCTCTTTCTGGGACCAGGAGCTGAGGGGCCGTGTCTCACCCTCACCTTATCTGACACTTTAGTAGTTAGCAGGATTTTTATTTTCAATTGAATAAAGAAAGTTCATGACTGTACGTCCTTGAGAAACAAATGGCAGGACTCCTTCCAGATACCCGAGCCAAAAGATGACATCCTGGGAACATAAGCTGTCTGGGCCCCTGGGCAGCAGGAAGTGGGGACACAGAAACAGTCTTTACCCTCTGCCACCAGGACACGCTTGCTCCCTCTTTGGACTTAACCAACATACCTCATTATAATTAGCTGACTACAGCTGTAATTCAAGGTCTCTCCTTGGATGGTCTGTCTTTTGGAGACAGATTTAGAGGTCACCAGACCTCAATTCTCAGAGAAGGCAATGGCACCCCACTCCAGTACTCTTGCCTGGAAAATCTCATGGGTGGAGGATCCTGGTGGGCTGCAGTCCACGGGGTTACTAAGATTTGGGCATGACTAAGTGACTTCACTTTCACTTTTTACTTTCATACATTGGAGAAGGAAATGGCAACCCACTCCAGTGTTCTTGCCTGGAGAGTCTCAGGGACGGGGGAGCCTGGTGGGCTGACGTCTATGGGGTCGCATAGAGTCGGACACGACTGAAGTGACTTAGCAGCAGAAGCAGAAATTCAACTTACCCAAATCTGGAAACACTATTTTAGACAGACATTCCTAAAATATAATTATTCTTAATAGTTTATATCTCATTTACATTTTTTACGAGTTTTTTTTTCTACAGGTACTTTCCTTGTTGACAAACTTGTAACAGATATAACAATATAACAATATTTAACTTATAATAAACCTAGGCACAATGAAAATATTAAGCTTAATGTTAACGACTCTTAGACATGTCTATATTAGATTAGCAAAGAAACATTAATACTAGATATTTCATATTGAATATTTCCCAGTTCACGTGAATCTGATATTCTTTTAGGTTAATTTCTCTTGTATTTAGAATTGTCTGATTTGTAAGTACTTATTTTTCTTTGAAGTGAAGTGAAATGAAGTCGCTCAGTTGTGTCCAACTCTTTTCAACCCCATGGACTGTAGTCTAACAGGCTTCTCTGTCCATGGGATTTTCCAGGCAAGAATACTGGAGTGGGTTACCATTTCCTTCTCCAGGAGATCTTCCCGACCCAGGGATTGAACCCGGGTCTCCTGCATTGTAGGCAGATGCTTTACCATCTGAGCTACCAGGGAAATGTGACCCTCAAATCTATGGCCAGCTGGCTTTCAACCAGCATCTTGAAAGGATAGTCTTTTCAACAAGTGGTGGTGGAACAACTAGAGAGCCGGTAAGTGAAACCAACCAACCAACTCCCCCAACCCTTCCTTTAAGAATTTTTATTCTTCAACTTTTCTTTAGGCCAATTAAATTAGAACTCACTTACCATTTTGGCAATATTATTAAAACAAACAAACAAAAGACACACACTGAGACAGATAAATTGAGACAGACAGACAGAAATCTCATAGTTTTCCACTTGACATTTAAAATGTCTCTTTGACCACCCCACCCCCCCACCCATTTTTTTGAAGTTCTAATTTGCCCAAGGCTGAGGTCTCAGGCAAAGTGGGCTGTGTATTTCAGGGACATGAAAAGGGTTAACTTCAAGCTTTTCCCTAGGCAGTCTTTTTAACAAACTTGTTGTTTTTAATTGCATATGCAAAAAGAACTGGTTCTGCAATTTCCAAGAAAAATTTTTTTCAGTTTAACCAATTTTCTCCAGAGTCTAAAGAACATCATGGCCATCCTGTGTCAGAAAGTCACCTTTCCTTTCTGTAGTCATAGTTTTATATCTAAATTATAGGCCAAATGGTGCTCAAATTGACTCTGGTATCAGGGGCAGATCAGCTGATAAAAATCGTGGATTGTCCCTCTGGTTGGGAGGTCTTTGTCCCATGAGAAGGATCTGAAGGGTTAAGGGAATTTGCAGGAGTGGGGGAAGCTTGGTCCTTTCCCACCCTGAGAAACAGGAGTAGATACAAGGGAATTCTTTAGGATGTTCAGGGGTGGGGGAAGTTGGTTCCCTCCCCACCTGAGAGATAAGCATAGTTAGAAGGGGATCTTCAGAATGTTAGGAGAGCTTTTGATCCTTTAGGCTTTTGAATATAGGAGAAAGACCTGGACCGAAGGGAACCTCAGAATCCTCTCCAAGAGATCATGTGGGCATGAAAGGTCGAGTAGGGGTCGTCTAGGAAACCTGATGGAGAGAGACAGAGGGGGACAAGAAGGCAACAGGAAGGCAACAGGAAGACATGTGGCATGAGTCCCTGAGACCCGGATTCCAACTGAGGGCCCCGAAGGACTGAAAGTAAGGAGATTCTGAGTTCTCTCACTGCTTTGGGCAAAAGCTAGTGTGCCTTTCAGAGGCCATTTTTGGGGTTCCCCACAGCACAGGAGTGTGGCCGGGAGGAGCTACCTCATGTCCAAGGTCAGGGGCAGCAGCTGAGAGGAGCTACCTCACATCCGAGGTAAGGAGCAGCAGCTGTGCTTTGCTGGAGCTGCCGTGAAGAGATACTCCACGTCCAAGGTAAGAGAAACCCAAGTAAGACAGCAGGCACTGAGATAGGGCACCAGAGGGCAGACAGATGGAAACCACAATCACAGACAGCTAGCCAATGTGATCACATGGACCACAGCTTGTCTAACTCAATGAAACTAAGCCATGCCCTGTGGGGCCACCCAAGATGGACAGGTCATGGTGGAGAGGTCCACTGGAGAAGGGAATGGCAAACCACTCAGGATTCTTGCCTTGAGGACGCCATGAACAGTATGAAAAGGCAAAAAGATAGGACACTGAAAGATGAACTTCCCAGGTGCCCAATATGCTACTGGAGATGAGTGGAGAAATAACTCCAGAAAGAATGAAGGGATGGAGCCAAAGCAAAAACAACACCCAGTTGTGGATGGAAATGGTCTTAGAAGCAAGGTTTGATGCTGTAAAGAGCAATATTGCATAGGAACCTGGAATGTTAGGTCCATGACTCAAGGTGCATTGGAAGTGGTCAAACAGGAGATGGCAAGAGCGAACATCAAGTTGGACTATAGAGAAAGCTGAGCACCGAAGACTTGATGCTTTTGAACTGTGGTATTGGAGAAGACTCTTGAGAGTCCCTTGGACTGCAAGGAGATCCAACCAGTCCATTCTAAAGGAGATCAGTCCTGGGTGTTCATTGGAAGGACCGATGTTGAAGCTGAAATTCCAATACTTTGGCCACCTGATGGGAAAAGCCCCTGATGCTGGGAGAGATTGAGGGCAGGAAGAGAAGGGGACAACAGAGGATGAGATGGTTGGATGACATCACCAACTCAATGGACATGAGTTGAGTAAGCTCCGGGAGTTGGTGATGGGCAGGGAGGCCTGGCGTGCTGTAGTCCATGGGGTCACAAAGAGTCGGACACGACTGAGCAACTGAACTGAACTGAGTTTATATTTGGGCCAGGCCTTTTGCAGGGCTAAATTTTCCAGTTTCTGAGAATGTAGCCAATGGGTGAGTCTGAGAGAGGCTCCCAGGACGTACCAGAGCTCACTCTTAGCCTATCTGCCATAGAATGGGCTACTGAGAGTCACCGGCTGACAGAAAGGCGTCCCTTTTGTCCCATTGATCTCCTCATGTGACTAATGCACGCAAATGGCTGAGGGACCCAACAGTCTCGCCTGACAGTGAGAGGTGATCCGTAAGAACCGTGCAGCTAGGGCACCGAATGACCTGGGCAGAGATAGATTCCACACTTTTCACAAGTGCATGGGGAACATTCTCCAAATTGACCATATGTTAGGCCAGAAAATAAGTCTACTATCAGTTCAGTTCAGTTCAGTTGCTCAGTCGTGTCCAACTCTTTGTGACCCCATGAATTGCAGCATGCCAGGCCTCCCTGTCCATCACCAACTCCCAGAGTTCACTCAGACTCATGTCCATCGAGTTGGTGATACCATCCAGCCATCTCATCCTCTGTCGTCACCTTCTCCTGCCCCCAATCCCTCCAATAGACTCAAATCATACAAAGGAACTTTTTCCTGTCACAATGCAATGAAATAAAAATTAATAGTAGAAGGGAAAGTGGGAAAATCCACTTTTATGTGAAGATTAAACACACTCTTAAATAACCAGCAGGCTAAAAAATAATAATAAAAAGGAACTTAGAAAATACCTGAAGACAAATCGAAATATAAATGGAACATGCCAACATGTATGGGATTCTGCAAAAACATCACCAACAATGAAATGTAAAGCTGTGAATGAAAACATTAAAAAGAAAGCTCAAATAAGCGACCTGTCTTTACACCTAGGCAGAAAAGGGAGAGCAAACCAAACTCAAAGCTAGAAAAAGGAATGAAAATAGTAAATATTGGCTCTCAGATAAATATACAGAAGAGGAAAACCAAAGAAATCAATTTTAAACAAAAGTTACTTCAAACAGGTCAACAGAAGTAACAAATCTTTAGCTATACTGACTAAGAAAAAAGACAACTAAAATCAGTAACAAATAGGAAACATAACTACTGATATCAGAAAGTAGCACAGCAAGGGAGAACTCTGAGCAGCTGAGCGCTGTAAGATTGGATAACCTGATGAAATTCTGTTATTTAAGCCTCAGTCTGTGGTATTCTATTCTGGCAACCCTAGCAAACTAGCACAGCTTTATCCTCTTTCTTGCAAATAAAAGTTATGAAAACAGTGCCCAAACCCACAAAGTATATAAAGTATCCTAAAGGAGGAAAAGAGAAAAGGATGAACTACCTAGGGTGTTGAGAAAAAGCTTTTTCTTGGTTTCTTACCAAAGTTAAAATAAGAACGTCAAAACCAACTGAAAAGACTCATGAATAGACATTTTAGAGAAGCCAAACAACAACCGTGTTAGGACAACCAGAAAGTCATTCAGTTGGTAAAAACAGTAAAATAATATAGTAAAATAAAAACAGTAAAATGCATTTTATTTGGAGGTTTTTAAAAAATTCAATTTATTGAAAATTCCAAAGAGGTTATAATACAGGTACATGATTCAAGATACTGAAAATATGCTTTGCCTTAATCTGTGCCTCCTGTCATTTAGCCTGTGTGTCCAGGGCCATCTGGCCTCCATAGGTAGTATTTTGTTTCTTACAGGTCCTTCTAGAGTTCCTTGTAAGCAAACATGAAAATATATTTCTCCTTCATGCCCCAATTCAAAACACAAATAGTGGTATATTAAGCATGGTGTTTTGTTACATGTTCCTTTTATTTATTTGACAATGTCTTGGAAGTTGTCCTCTATCAGGACATAATTTCCTGCAGAGCAGTGCACTGAGTGAATGATGTAGTAGTATAATCCTTCTTGGCCATCCACATTGGGATGAACACTGATATGCAGCAATCTGTTTATATTACAAATAATGCTGCAATGGAGAACTGACCTGTGCTCTTCTGCTGCTAGCAAGTGTAGGATATATTTCTAAAGGATTTGTAACCTGGAGTATTTGTAACTGAGAGAGCATTTGATAAGATGCTACCAGTAAGATCCTTCTGAGCCATCAATGAGCCTTTGTCTTTAAACTGCAACTTCTCTATCACACCACTCCCCAACTTGTGTTTAAAACCGCTTTCCAATGCTTTCTAACATTCAGAAACCCTCTACAGTCTTTCCTATCATCAGCACTGCCCTTTATTCTCAGTGCAGTTACAACCTCACCGGGTACGTACCTGTTGTCTCCACTCTCCTCTGGGTCCATCACGCTCAACTCACTCCTTTAGAGCTGGAGCCAACATGGCCAGATAACTCCTTGAGTGTAGAGAAATGGGTCATGGATGATCTGAGCCAGGGAGCCTGGTGCCCAGGAGAGAGGGAGTGTCCATAAGGGGTGTAACTGGGGAGAAGGAAAGGTATATTAGGTTTGATCCATGGTAATTTTTCAGGCAAAGTTTCTACAGAGCCCAGACATGGGAGCAGGAATCTTGGTTGGAGAATTTGTGCTTGGGAATTTGTACCCAAATAGCACAGCTAAGATGGGAGGCGGGGACTCCAAAGGGAACAGCCTGTGAGTGAGTCTGCTGTGAACCTGCTGTGAGTGCCAGGGAGAGACACACACGGGGACAGGATGCAGCAGAGAGGCAGGAAGGCAACAGCAGGCATTCCAAAAGGAAGGGGAGAGTGTCATGGCAATAAGGACATGCCACAGAAGCATGTGCCACAGAAGGGTGGCGGTAAATGGAAAAGGGATCAGAAGTCATTCATAAGTCCTGGCAAGTTGCTTCATGAGAGGCTAAGGGCAGAATCAGACCATAGGATACAATGAAAAACAGATAAAATCAGTAGGTAAAACCCATTCATGTTCAAATCGAGATTTTGTTAAAATGCTGTTTTAAGGAACATAGAAATACAGTCTCAGATGGGAGAACGTTGAAGTTTAGGTGATGGCTGACAGAATGACTCCCTGCCTAGAAGAGATCCCGTCAGCAACAGTTCTGTGCAGAGTCGGGCAGAGAGCCCATGACACCGGCAGACAGATGTGATGGGAGACACGTGTGGAAAAGGCTGGTGACTGGAGGGCTTCAGGGAAGAGGGAATCTTGCAGACTACATGTGCCACTGTGTAGATAACATCAAGGGGGAGCTATTTGGGTCTTAGGAATCACTTAACGTGAAAAAAATTACTTAAACTGAATTTTAAATTGGCACCATGTAAAGTGCAATGGCTTTCCTGGTGGTTCGGGTCATAAAGAATCTGCCTGCAATGCGGGAGGCACGGGTCTGATCCCTAGGTCAGGAAGATCCCCTGGAGAAGAAAATGGCAACCCACTCCAGTATTCTTGCCTGGAGAATTCCATGCACAGAGGAGCCTGGCGGGCTATAGTCCATGGGAAAGCATAGTAGGAATAAACCCAGCAACGTGAGGAAGTGTGCTGTGTGCCGGGTTTTTCACCAGGACAAAGCCTGCCAGCTTTGGATCAACCCCTTTTGTCTCTGAACTTTACTTGTATTTTAGTGTCTTTCTCTTTTATAATTTAAAAGTCACATTCCTTAAACTTTCCAAGCAGTTTTCCTGGTAGGCTTTCTCCCGTGGAAGTAGGATTTCTAGGCATGGGTTCTATGTTTCCTTTCCACATAAACTTCATAAAAAGCCCAACATTTTTTTGAGGTAAAAATTCTGCAAACTGTTGAAATAAATTTATTTTGGTCCATACTGGCCAAGGCTACAAAAATTGCTCCTCAGTCTCCTGAGTTTAAAATAGGCTCTCTGGTACCATCAAAGTTCCTGCTGATCTCAGATCCTGTGATTTTGCTGGTGCCTTGACTATCGCATGCACTCTGTCTGACTGCCAGGGCCCTGTGTCATCCATCTGTGTGGGCACGTGGCATCAATGTGCTGTATTTATGGAGAAGTATTCAGAGCAGGATCAAATCCCGGGATCAGGGACTGGCAGCACTGAGCTAGCACTGACTCCGCCCCCCCGCCCCGCCCCCTTTCCGTCACCACGTGTGCGCTCACTCACTTTAACTCAGCCCCCATGTGTTTCCACCCTCCAAGTTGGTGCCCATCTCAGGGCCCTTGTCCCTGCTCTTCCCTCTCCTAGAATGCCGTTGTCCTAGAGCTTAAAGTGGCTGCTGTTTTCTGCTCACCTGGATGGCAGCTCAGACATTAACCTCTAGGATGGGCATTCTTGGACCAGCCTGTCTAATGCTGGTGTTTCCCCTTTACCATCCCTCGTGACCCTGATGTTTTCCATCAGTGTTGTTTAGTCACTAAATCATGTCTGACTCCTGCGACCCCAGGGACTGCAGCCTGCCAGGCTCCTCTATCCCTGGGATTTCCCAGGCAGGAATCCTGGAGTGGGTTGCCATTTTCTTCTCCAGGGGATTTTCCTGACCCAGAGATTGAACCCATGTCTCCTGCTTGGCAGGTGGATTCTTTACCACTGAGTCACCTGGAAAGCTCAGTTTTTTCTTTATAATGCTAATCAAAACTTTTCCCCAGTTAAAATTTTTATTTATGAGTCTGCGTACTCCAGAAAGTCACATGAGGTCAGGGTCCCTATCTGTTCATTTATTAACGTGTCTCCAGTGATTACAATTCTCAATTGATAAGTATTTATTGAGTAATGAATACAAGAGCCTTAAGGTCCCTTTAATTCAAATTCATGGATTAGAAATGAGACGTGAGCTACCAAGTGTCACACAGGTGGTCACCTCAAGCCAATCCAGAGATAGTGAACTGCACACTTTAGAGCAGAATGAACTGCTAGTGACTGAAAAAGAAGATGGACACTGGGATTCCGGTGAAAAACATTCTCCACAATATAAACCGTGGGAAAATTTAGTGTGACTTATTAGACCAACAGATCTTATGAAAACAGGAGCAAAAATGGCCTCGGTGACTTGATATACCTGAAGGATTCAAACTCAGAGACTCCTAAGACCTTACCCAGGATTTATTGGCATAAAGGTCTTCGGGGGGGGGGGGGGGGGAGCCATCTAAGTGTGTCTCCTGATATTTCATTTTAACATGTTCATGAGCAAAACAACAAATACGAAACAAAAGACACCTTCAAGCCAGTGTGGTTAGGCAATTTTAAATTATTGATTCAAAAGTACAATTTTCTCTTAAAATGAAATGTGATTTCTGCTTCTAAATACAAGAAGGAGTGTCTGGACTTCCTCACCTACTAGTGGTAATTAGAAAGCTGAACAAAATCCATGAAATGAACCCTGAGTCAGAATGCTTGGCCAGAGACAACCTGGAAACCAACCCCATCACCATAAATCCTGAGACTGCAGGTCACGTGGCAGAGAAGTCCCCTGGGCTTCCTCGCCCTGCTGCTGTCCTCCTGCCTGCCCTTCCCAATCAAGTCTCTTGCTTTGTCAGCACGTGTGAGCCCACTCTAGGGCCCTGGGAAGGGTTCCCCTTACTGCAACGATAAGAGCAACAGCGTCTAGACTTCCTCACCTACTATTGGGAATTAGAAAGCTGAACAAAATAGGAAACGGTTCTCAGAACCTGAACAGCAGGCAGTGTTAGGGTTCCAGGAATAGGTTCCTTGAGTGAAGGTGAACACACACATCAACCTGATGACTCCACAGCTGTCTGTCTTCAGGGGGTTTTCACGCTGCAGCTGCAGGCAGAGGAGCCATAAACATTCTGGCAAAAATCTGAATTGAGAACACTGGTGATCTGGGAGGCCACGGAGGCTATACCCTGTGTGGCAGGGCATCAAAGAGGAGGGAGATACTCAGAGAAAATGTTCCACAACTGCTTAATGATCCCTTTAAGTCTTTATCGAATATCAATATGAGGACACACAGGTGAGATTCCATAATGAACAAAAACACAAAAACAGAAAACATTGGTCTCACAAGCAAAAAAACAATTTCTTCTACATTAATTTTTTTTCAAAATATGGCAATTAAATGAAGGCTAGTGTGCAGTACTAGAGGGAAGGAAATGGCAACCCACTCTGGTGTTCTTGCCTGGAGAATCCCAGGGACGGGGGAGCCTGCTGGGCTGCCATCTCTGGGGTTGCACAGAGTCGGATACGACTGAAGCTACTTAGCGGCAGTAGCAGTGTGTAGTACACACATACATAAATGGATAAGTTTGTAGAAAGCAATTTTTAAAAGATGTCAATAAACCTCTTGTCATTCTAATTTTAGAATTCTAAAAAAGTGAAAAAAGTAATGTGGCAATATGTCTTTGCATACAAAAGGCATTCGAATAGCTTTCGTATTCTTTTAAATTTTTTTTAATTGGTGGAAATTGTTTTACCGTTTTGTGTTGGTGTCTGCCATACAACAATACAAATTAGCCAATAATTATATATATATATGTATATATATTTATATCTCTCGCTTCTTGAGCTTCTTTCCCCTCCTTCAATAGCTTTAGTTTTAAAATGGAAAAGTTATCAGGAGCCCAACATTTAATGTCTAAATACTAAAGAAATCGTTAACAATGTCACACATGTTCCTAACTCAATATTATCCTTCCATTATGATGTTTATGAAGATTTAAAAATACAGATCAGTAAGTGCATTGAGCAGCTACTATTTGCATTGCAAGGGGTCAGCCAGCACCACTTGCGTTAGGCTGAGACTAGGACACTTAAGCGGAGAAGGCAATGGCGACCCACTCCAGTATTCTTGCCTGGAAAATCCCACGGACGGAGGAGCCTGGTGGGCTGCAGTCCACGGGGTAGCTAAGAGTCGGACACGACTGAGCGACTTCATTTTCACTCTTCACTTTCACGCATTGGAGAAGGACATGGCAACCCACTCCAGTGTTCTTGCCTGGAGACTCCCAGGGACGGGGGAGCCTGGTGGGCTGCAGTCTATTGGGTCGAAGAGTCGGACATGACGGGAGTGACTTAGCAGCAGCAGCAGCAGGATGCTTGAGTGGTAGCAAAACAGGAAGGCACATTGTGCTCAGAGCTTGTGATGTAGGGAAGTTGGAGGCAGGCTGACAGGAACAGGGGTGCCCACGGGATTGCTTAGAGGAACATATTCCCGCCGATTTGTTTCTAATGGAAAGGATAAATGAGGAAACAGTCACTGACCAAGACCGGACTTTGAGGCCTAGTGCTGAAGACTTTGGGGGTCTGGGTTTCCACAATGGTTGCTGCGGGGCATGGGGCAGGGCCTCGTGGGTTGTAGAGCATTTCCTCTGCTTTTAAACAAATATTTAGATATACTGAAACTCTGGTCATCTTCAACTGAGCAGTTAGCTATTTTGTAGGTGAATTTTATTAATTACAGACGATAATAGTAATTTTTATTATAGATTTTTATATTTTTAATCTACTAAAACCTACACTATTAGAAATTCTAGAGCACCAAAGTCGTCTGGCCATCTGGTCGACCTGTCGGCGGTGCTCGCCTGACTACAACTAAACATGAACACAAATCCGGATCGCAGGGCAGAGAAGGCACAGCACCACCACTCCGCACTCGTTTCTCTTCCCTAAGCGTTCTCCCGTCCGCGCGTGTTCAGACGCCCTTCCAGGACTACACACCGCGCCAGGCTCGCGTCTCCTTGGTACCCTCAGCGGAGGGCCCGGGCCGTTTTCTGGATCTCAAACATTTGGCGCCTCTGACCACCGATCCCATGCAGGACTAAAGCCGCGCATTGGGCCACCTCCTTGCTCGCCCACCGCGTTCCCTGTTGTCACCCGTGGCGAGGGACTCGGGTGTGGTCCACACAACTTTCGAGCCCGTAAGGGGAACAGAAGACTACAGGCGGCCCCCGCGAAGACGCAGCAGGGCCTCCGACGAACGCAGAGCTCGACACGACAGCGGCCGTCGGAGAGCAGCTCCCCCGCCGCCCAGCCCTGGTACCCAGGCGATCAGGACGTGGGGTTGGGAGAGCCTAGCCTGGGGATCGCGGTGCCGCTGGGAGGGCCGGGCGCGCAGCCCAGCGCCGCCTTGTTCCGCGTGTCCGGTCAGGCTCCACTCCAGGGGAAGACGCCCGGGATCCAGGGACGGCCGGCGTGAACCCTGCGCCGTCCGCCAACGGAGACACACGGCTACTCCCAGCCGAGGCGGGAAAACAAAAATGCTGATCCAGGACACCGCGCGGGGCACTTTACTCTCCTGGCTGCGAGCCGTACCCCAGGCGGCCCCGCGGGCGGAGGAAACGTCCGGATCGCCGTCTAGCTTCTAAAGACACGGCCCGTGCTCGCCACGCAAGCCTGACCGTTCAAGAGGGAGCAGGACGCGTCCAGGCCCGGAGACGGGGCCCAGGCGCGCCCGCCAACGAGCCCTGCGAGCCCATACTCGGCCGGTCTGGCCAAGCACCAGAGCCTGGAGCGTGGGGACCCCGGAGGGAGACGAAGGCCCCTAACGGTGACCCAGGAGTTTGGCCCACGAGCCACAGGCACTCCGGCGCCGCAGACCCTTTCCCTGCTCGCTCCGAGGCCCCGAGGATGGAAGACCGCGAGGAGATGCTGGTCGACCAGAGCGAGCGGCAACCCACCCTCACGGCCGCAGCGCCAGGCCGCTTCACGAAAACCTGCAGATCCAATCTTCAGCAGGAGCAGGCATGCCCAGGTCTCCGCAGCACCATGGTTATTGCCACCAGTGCTGCCGGCCTCTGGAGCTCTGCGCCGTATTCTCCGGCTGAGTCTCAGCCCTTAGGAAGGTCGCCGAAGGAAAGGAACGCTCTGAAAGCGGCCGCCAGGGGCGCCAGACAAACGGTTCGAGGGTCCCCAGGACGAGTTGCCTGCAGGCCGCAGCGGCGCCGAACGCCCTAACGCCCGAGCTCGCCCGCGGCCTCTGCCTCGGAGGGGGCTCCCCGCTCGGGACAGCGCGACGCGGCGTCGCGGAGCGGCCCAGGCAGCAGACGAGGGCGGGCGGAGAGCGGAAGGCCGCGGCGGAGAGGCCCTCCCCGCGAGACTGCAGGGCCGCAGGCCAACCTGAGCAAGGGAGATTCTGCAGGGGGCTGGGCTGTGTGAACTGTGAGCTGAAACAGTGAAAGTAAAACAGAAAGCAAGAAAGCACAGAATACATTTTATTCTGTAATTTCAGAGTTGAGATGTTACTGAAGTATTAAAAATACAAGGCTCAGAAGCCATAAAGGAAACGACTGAAAACTTGACTATGTAATTGGCCTTTTAGTCTTTACCAAGCAAAGGCAGGTGACAAGAAATGGGTGTGAGAACGTTTGTGCGACTACATATATATTAAGAACGTTGGTATCAGGATTACATAATAACAGAATGTAGAAAACACGGCAAGGGACCAATTAAGTAAATTTTCAGTGCATTCACATAACACAAGACTATCACTTTGCTTTTTGGTTTATTGCTGTTGTTTAAATGAGTTAGATCCATAGGTATTGACTTGGAAAGATGTCAATGGCAAACTGTCAAATGAAGACACAAAGTTTTAGCACTTACTACTGGAAGTGATTTTTTAAAAATGAGGCGGAAAAATGAAGAGTTAGAATAGCTAAAGCGGTTTTAAAGAGCAAGAATCAAGTCTTCCCTATAGCCTGGTGTCTGGACAGAAAGATGTGCCAGAAACAAAGATGGGCCACACTACGTGCTTCTCTGCTCCCTCCTACTATAGTCTTGGGAAGGCAGCTGGCATCTCAGCCCCTGCACCTCTCTGCTCCACTAACACTCAGAGCCCCTGCAGGCAATCTGAACTCTGACTCTGCAGGCCTGGGGTCCCTATGTCCACAGTCTCTTCCTTCATGTCAGGAGCCTCGAGCAATTCACTTGGTTTGCCCAATCACCCATGCCCAGAGCTGCTGGCTCTAACATACACCTGTGCAGTCCTTCTCTCCATAAGCTTTGAGCTGATATCCCAAGGGAAGACCATTCCCCTCACAAAACAGATATGAACCACGGGAACAACTGGAAGTTTGCACCTGGACCCATTATACAAACTCTGTGTGCACACTCTACTCCCAAAGACACTACCCTTTTCACTGTGCTATTTGCATGGTATGGCCATTGCTTACTAGAAGCATCCAGACTCACTTATGTGGCAGGAAGAAATACTAAGTACACACACACGTGCGCGCACACACACACCCATGTACAAACATAGAGGCACACACACACCCCAGGAGATAATCTGGACTCCTGCTAGGGCTGGCAGTGGTGGGAGCAGAAAAGACATCATTGTTGCTGCTTCTCGGGTCCTCTGCGCTGGCAGACCCTGGTTGCTTTGCTGACTTCACTGTGGGGAGTGAGGGCTTGGAGCGCCCTAGTCTGCAGTTTGCTGTCCAGCGCCCTGTGCTTTATTCAGTCCACTCTACCCTCTCTCCTCAATGCACAGTCACCGTTAAAAATAAGAATGGACACACATTGATTTCAATTTTCAAACTTGAACAAAGTTTAAGAACAGAGAGAAATTGGGTTATTGTGAAGAAGGTAGTGAGGAAATTTTATTTATCTTTTTTGCAGCTACCAAAATGTTCAAATATAGTCTATAAAAGCTTAATATTTTTTAAAACTAGGAAAAGTAAATAATCCCTCCTTACTCCTGCTTGCCCATCACCACCTCTGCCCCAGCTTCTGTCACACTGGGCTCACCTGACGACACGCCTGTTCTCCTAGTTTGGAGACTTCTTTCACACTCATCACTGTCCTCTATGCTCACTACACACCTGAGGCCACTGTAGCCATCCACATGGTAAATGAGGGGATTTTTCTCTAGTGAGCCTGAGGGTTGTATTTTTTTTTTTCTTCTAATAGAAACCTCTCCCATCTGTCCTCTAAAGTCACAACCTTTATGGATCCTGTAACAAGTGGGTGTGAATGACAGAAAGAGGGTGTTTCCATATCAGTCTCTGAGCTGCCATATGCCTAACAGAGTGGTGGATGTTACTGGCATTAATATTTCCTGGGTGGTGTTAGAAGATCCAGGCCGAAAGGAGAAACTGGACAATTTGGCAAGACACAGATCAAACCAGGAGCCAGAGCAAGTCCCTCTCATTGTTTCAAGGTCGAGAACTCAGCCATCACTGTGCTCCTCTGCATCCTCATGCAGGACGGTTGAAACTGACCAGATGAAGCTGAGGAGATGGAAAGAAGTCATGAGATCCAAGCCTCTAAAGCCCTGCTAGATACTCCAGGCATGAGTCCCCAACCACTCACCTGGGTGTGACCCCTCCTACCAAACCACAGGCATGCAGAGATATGGGGAACCCTCCTCTCTGGGGTCAAAGCACTATGGGCTACTCGCCACATAAACAACGTAGTAATATTTCCATTTTACACAGAAAAAAAATGAAAGTCATGAGCTGTTATACTCTGATTAGACCTACTTGTTCAGAGTTATTTAATGAATATTCAATTTCTATGATTTACATCAAATCCCAGGAAACCCTCACAGTGATCACTTGGGGAATCTTGACTCCATAGAACAACCACTCTCAAACATTTCCATAACTAATTCTTGATCAAATGCATCAGGCTTTGTTCTCCAATACCCACTGAAGTCATTTAGAGTCCCCACCCTTCCTGCTGTGCCCTCCCCTGACCCTCTGGATGCAAGTGCCTTCAGTCATCTTCAGTCCTCCCAATGTGGGAATCAGGCAACTTTGGAGCCCTAACCTTACTTCTGTCATGGCCTCAGATATGTGGCCAAGCCACTGTGAACCTTTTCAGTGGTGGGTGAAGCAACCTAAGGGGTCATGTCTTGGCAGAAGATCAGGCACTCTGGTCGCATAGATAAGCTCTTAAACCCCCTTGCACAGGAAAGAAGTAGGAGCACATACATCATGAGTCCCCTGGTGGGTGTCACAGTCCCACAGGGCAGACATGCTCATCAAATGCAGAGGAAGTTTACTTTGGGGTAAAATGTAGTTGACACCTTCAGAGGCATGGTGAAATACTACATGGATTTCTGTCCTTCTAAATATTATTGGCAGAAACATTCTTCAATTCATAATTTTTGTATAGGAAGGTATTTGTCTCTAAGGAAGGAAAATTAAAATAATTACTTTCTTCATCGAACAAATTTGTGTGCTCACTCAAAATATATTCTGACATTTAGTTGACACTCTCCATCTTCTTCAAAGATAAGAAATATAATCATTTGTTTCATTTCACCCTGCTCATCTCCAGGTTTCCCATTTTCCTAGAAGGGTGTGCCTCCTCTGAGTACAAGTCCCACCTACTCTCTTGTCTTCAAAAGAGAGCTTAAGCCTCAGTCATAAGTTCAGCCTTTGAAATAAATACATCAGATGACCTAGTGGCCCCGGGAGAATGAGAAGCTGTCCCCAGTGTGGTGAGAAACCTTGGGTTCCCTCCCCAACTCATCTGCCAAGTCTCCACCGCTCAGGGCTATTGTCCTAAATGACATCTGTGGGCAGCAGCTGATGTGAAAGAGAAGAGTGTGTCCAGAGGCCCAGCACCGCCCCATTCTGTCCCCAGCAGCTCTAATTCTGGGTCTGGTTTCTGGTTTCATTTTTTTTTTTTTTTTTTTTTTACCACGAGTGCTCTTTCCAGCCATCCTAGGACTTCCTTTAGAGTAGTTCTTTAAAGATCCCCCAACCACCATTGACCACTGCTATACTTCCCTCCTGAAACTAAATTCAGTTCTTTCAGAAAGATTGAGTCCGGGGACTTCCCTGGACGTGCAGTGGTTAAGAATCTGCCTGCCAATGCAGGGGACACAGCTTTGATCTCTGGTCTGGGAAGATCCCACAAGCCACAGAGCAACGAAGCCTGTGCACCCAGACCACTGAAGTGTGTGCACCCTGGAGCGGCTGCTCCACAGCAAGGGAAGCCGCCACGGTGAGAAGCCAGGCGCCGCAGTAGAGGAGCCTCTGCAGGTCACACTGCAGACAGCGGGTGTGCGGCAGTGACGGCCCGGTGCAGCCAAAAGAAATCAATCAGTTAAATTTTTAAAAGACAGAGTCCAGCAAAAAAAAAAAAAAAAAGAGAGAGAGAGAGAATGACCTTTCACTTCTCTTTATGTTCATTCTTCTCACATTTTGTACCTGATTCTCTTAGATATTTTGGATGCTTACAAAACTCCAGGTCACAGAAAAGGAGGAATTTCCAGTGTTCAGTGTCTCAGGGAACAGGTACACATCACTTGTGCTGAATAGTCCAAGGTGATGTGAGGGGAGCAATGAACCAAAACCACCAGAAAACCCCAAAAGGAGAGCAGCCCATGGACCCCGGAGCAGCTGTCTGTGGGTTCACTCTGGGGTAGCAGAAGATCCACAGGCTGGCTGGGCTTCCTGAGCCCCCAGACTGCTGGGGAAGGCTGCCATCTTTCAATGATGATTCAGACTCCCCATCAGGAAAACCAGGCCTGATCTCAGCATCTCTGACTGAGTAAATACCTCCAGGACCCACCCCAAGTCCACCCTCTCCTCTCTCTCAGGCAGAATGAATCAACTGCATTCAGTGCGGGCTAGGTCGGTGATCATCCTGGGGTGCGAAGGCCAGGGCTGGCCACATAACTCACCACCCGGGGATTCTCGGGGTCATAAGAACTTACCTACTTCCTCATTCAGGGTGAGGAACAGCAGTGGCTGTGACAGGCAGGACATCCCAATAAGGCAAAGGGACAGGCAGAGTCAAGGTGAAATGACAGGAGGCTGTCTGTGCAGGAAGCTGACCAGGGCAGCATGGCCAGCCCCTCTGTTCAGGGACAGGCGGGAGCCCTTTTCACCAGAAGCAAATGCGAATCAGCCAGGGGCCCAGGGCTGTGACTCACAGCAGGTAATGACACCAGCATCTTGGTCCCTGTATCAGATGGGCACTTGTGAATCTGGGATGGCCAAGGAGAGCCAAGCCAGGTGGAAGATCGGCCCATGGAGCCTGCAGACCTTGACACTCACTGGGCGGAACACAGAGAGAAATGCTGACTGGTCACCAACTCTCAGTGAGGGGAGGGCGGGAAGCTTTGGCCTGAGTCTCATTCCTAGGACCTACCTACAAGGTTAAAGATGGACCTGACTGTTACTAGATTCTTTTTAACAGAAGCCCAGGGTTCCTACTATACCCAGTTTCTAATGGGCCAAGGTGAAGATGGAAGAAAATGTTAGCATCATTCCTTCATCATTCATTTGTAAATTCATCCAATATTTACTGGACATTTTTATCACTAGTGATAAAGAACAAAATCTCCCTTTGAGAAGCTCATTCTCTGCTGGTAATACAGAAAGTAACCCCCATCACAGGGCAGTGGACAGTCCACTCACTCTGCCCAGGAGTCTGGGGGCCCTGACAGTCCAACAGGGCAGAGGAGGTTCAGGTGAGTCTTTAAAAGTGAGACTTTTTTTACCTGGAGGTGGAGGCAGCTCATGTGAAGAATGGGAACATTTGTGAAAATGAACCTCATTCCCCCCTTCTCCTCTCAGGTGCTGGACCACATGGCACCCCAGGCTGTTCTTTGAAATCCCCACACCCCCTCAGTCATAGAGCATTTCCCTTCTCTCTGATTCCCCTGAAACACACTTCTCTTCCAGCGACAGACATCTCATTCCTCCACTGGCTTCAGGCCTTTACTTAAATGCTGCCTCCTAGGGGAGAGACCCCACACCACATGGAGGGCATCAGCGCCATCCTTCTCTTCCACTCGTCCTGCTCTCTCTCTCTCTCTCTCTTATTTCTTGCATCTCTGACAGCCTCTAGGGATGGGGCTGTGGGTGAAGGGAGATGTGGGGAGAGGGTAGGGTGCTATCTTCTCTCCACAGGCTTTGCTGGAGAAGAAGCTGTTTTTCTGCAGAGACAAGGCATGAATATAAACTGCAGGTAAATTGAAACTTAAATTGAAGGTATTAATAAATTAAACATTAAGTGTGAAAGACAAAAAACATGAAACCTTTTGGAGCATACCTAACAGAATGCTATTATGATGTCTGGGGGATGAAGAACTTCTTTAAAAAGCCAAACAAATGGGTAAGCAAAAGATGGATAAATATGATCATGTTACAAGTAACAACTGCTGCTCATCAGAAGACATCACAAAATGAGGAAAGCAAAAGCCAGGGAGGGGAAGTGACATGTGCAACAAGTGTAAAGATCTTTCACCAATAAATATTTTTTTAAAGTAGATGTCAAAAACACGTTAACAGGCATTGCATGGAAGGTGAAACATGGAAGTCCAACGAACATTAAAAATGTGATCAATTTCAGTTGTGATAAATTAAATTAAATTTGTGATAGATTACTTTGATAATAATGTGGTGGTGGTTTCGTCACTAAGTTGTGTCTGACTCTTTGTGAACCCATGGACTGTAGCCTGCTAGGCTCCTCTGTCCGTGGATTTCCCAGGCAAGAATACTGGAGTGGGTTGCCATTTCCTTCTCCAGGGGATCTTCCTGACTCAGGGATGGAACCCATATCTCCTGCACTGCAGGCAGATTTATTACAGCTGAGCCTCCAGGGAAGCTCAGGAAATCTATAAAGTCAGAAACATGAAAGCAATTGCTGAGGCGATCTGAGTAGAATGGGAAGCGGACCTCCTGTGGGTCTGAGACCTAGGGACAGGACGCCTCTGCATTTGAATCATGGTCACTCTCACTTGCTCTAATCTTGGCTGGTTTTCTAAAGGTACCAAAGTCTGAGTTTTCTCAGCTGCCTCAGAACCTTGTTTCCTGAACTCAAAGGGCTCAGAGTGGGCACAGAGAAGGGCTGCTTCTCACCAACTTCTCCAAACTTGTACAGTGAAAAGTAGATTTTTAAAGTTGAGAGTAATAAGGTCTTTTGAACCAAGGGGAATGCAGAAACAGGCCAGATGGATGGAAAGAATCCAAAGCAGGACCAGAATCCAGAGGCTGCTAAGCATGATTCCCCTGTGCTCAGTATCACGAGTCATTCCCTGGGATCTGGGGGGATCGCTAGCTACCCTCACAGATGTGAAGAACTGACTCACTGGAAAAGACTCTGATGCTGGGAAAGATTGAAAGCAGGAGAAGGGGACGACAGAGGATGGGGTGGCTGGATGGCATCACCGGCTTGATGGACATGAGTAAGCTCCGGGAGTTGGTGATGGACAGGGAGGCCTGGTGTCCACAGGGTCACAGAGAGTTGGACACGAATGCGTGACTGAACTGAACTGAGCTACCCTCATATAAGTGTCAGTACATGTCTTATCTCATGTAATTTTCCACACAGCTCTATGATGCAATAGGATTGTCATTTCTACTCTAGAAGTAAAGAAACAGGTGATTAAAGACATTAGGTGTCCTGTCCAAAATCACACAAGTAGACAGGGGTAGCGATAGGATGTGGATGTTTGTGTGACTCACAGCCAGCTCGTATTCACCCCGACTCACACAAGCACAGTTTACTTCAGGCTTGTGCACTGAGAATGCCTGGCTTCTTACCTCAGCATTTGATAACATATCGCTGTCACTTTCAGCTAGGTTTCAGAAGAGAAAGATGCAAAGCTAAGTGTCCATGGGGCATGTTGTGATATAAGGTCATTTTTTCCCCTGGTTACTCTTTCCCTCCAGTGGGACCCTACCTTCCCCGGTTCTGGATGCTCATCTCTGAGGGACGGCGCTCACCTGGTGGTCAAGATGCAGGTGCAAGGCCCCAGGAGCCCCTTGTGCATCACCCTCTCTCAGCTCAGCTGTCTCCAGAGCATCTCCAGATCTAAGTAAGATCTTGAGTCCAGCCCTCCCAGCTGTTTCCCTGAGGCTCCTCTGCCCACAGTCCCTTTCTGCCCCCAGGGAGGGCCTTTCATATCTACCCACATCTTCCCTTCCCTCTTTCTCAGGAGAGTGGCTTCTGAATTGCTTTTCAGAGGATACATATTATCAAATTACCTTTCCTCATTCTAACTCCCTGATACAAAGAAATTCTTCCTACCAGTAGGGGGGCCATGTATCTTTTAAAAAGATACATTTTTTTAAAGAAAACACTTTTAAATGTTAAAGAAATTCTTCCTACCAGTAGGGACCCATGTATCTTTAAAAAAGATACATTTCCCTACCTGTATCCATTTCTTACTGCTGGTATAACAAATGAGCACAAGTTCACTTTCTCATCCGTCTGGAGAAGTCCAATGTGGATCTCGCTGTGCGGACATGGAGGTGTCGGCGGGGCTGTGTTCCTTCTGCAGGATCTGGGGGTGTTATTTCTAGGGGTCACTGCACGGCTTGCTTGTGGGCCCAGCAGCCACTTCAGCCCCGCTGTGGCTCATGTCCTCACGTCTCCTTCACCAGCTGTGACCCTCCTGACTCCCTCTCTGACTTCTGAGGACCCTTGGACTACATTGCACCCTCACCAGTAACCCAGAGGGCCTCCGGGTGTAGATCCTTTCTTTAACCACACCCACACAAGTCCCTTTTGCCATGTGAGTTAACAGTCACAGGTCCTGGGGATTAGGACCCGGATGTCTTTTGGGGGAGGGAAACTATTGGTCACACTACTCTTTCTGCACAACTTGAGAGAAAATTACTTTAAACAGTTGCAAAGTACCTTCACAACAGCTCAGAGTATAATCACCTACGAAAATATGATATATAGATAATACAACAATTGGGTCATAATGTGGATCACAATAAACAGGCCTAGAAGAATGCTTTCCTAATTTTTCACCAGCGAGAAACAACGATCAGATTGTATTTGGGTGACACCTCTCAGGGTCATTTCCTGAAGCAGGAGGTCAGGGAGGGAGGGTGGGGTCTGCACAGACAGGGCTGAGCCTGGAGAGGTCCTGGTGAACACAGGCACAGAATCCAAGGGACAGCTAGGCCTCTGCAGGGTTCAGGCAGGAGCAGCCCCAGACATTAGGGTGGGAGCTGGGTGGGCAGGATGTGGCTGCGGGTGTGGGGGTCCCTGAGAAGCCGAGTCTTCTCACCACCTATTTGTGCAAGTGCCCACCCTCTCTAACTCCTAGTTCCCCCGTGATGTCCTGATCTACAGCGTCCATTCAACAGAAAAGCACAATGTGGTAACAGCAGCGTGGCAGGACTGCAGAGGGCGGTTCGGACCGCTGAGATCAAGAAGCACTTGAGAAAGAGCAGCGCTGCTGAGCCCGGAGCCCCGGGAGACTCCTTCCGCCCCGCCCTGTCGGTGATCCCCAGCCCCGGAGCTTCCCGCTCGGGTCCTCTGCTGGAGAGGGGCCGGGGCGCCCGCACGTCTGAGCCTTGGGCCCCGCGACCGATCTCCGATGTGCCGCGCGCGCCCCTTCTCCCGGTCCTCCTCTCCGGGTTCCCGCAGCGGCCGGAGGGCCAGGTTCGGGCCCGGGGCGGCGAGCGGGCAGGGATGCGCGGCCCCGCCGGTGGCCGCGTGCGGGGAGCGGGTGCAGTTTCTCCCCGCGGGGCCGAGCCCGGTCTGTCGGAAGCCCTTAGCCCGGCGGAGGGGCCGCTGCGCCGCCGGCGGGGTCACCGGTTCCTCCACATCTCCGGCCTACGGGGTATCGGACCCGTCTCCGGGGCCCGGAGACCGCCCCGCTCTCTCCTCGCCGCCTCCCGGCTTCTCGGGGCGCACCCGGCTCCCGGGTTCCAGCGGCGGCCAGGGGCCCGGAGCTCCTGCGGGGACGGGACCCCAGATCCCGCCCGGCCCCGGGCCCTCCGTGCGCGTCGCCTGCTCCGCGGGCGCGGCTTCCCGGAGTGGCCGGCCGAGCGGCAGCCCCAGCTGGGGAGATGCAGCCGCTGGAGGCGCCGTCGGACGGGGACACGGGGCCGCCTGGGCTCCTGACTCCGCCGGCCGCCCCGTCTGCAGCCCGAGGGCCGGGGGACACCAAGCGAGGGGCTTCGCCGTCTGCCCGCGGAGCGCAGGGGCGGCCCCGAAACTACGACTTGGGGTCAACTGCATGCGCGCCGCTTCTTTGATCCATGTCTCTGGTGTGGAAGAACCCAGATCTCCCGCCCTGGGCAGAAGAAATGTTCTTTATAAATATTTTGCAGAAGGCGTTCTTTCCCCGGACAAAATAAGCCGGTTGATGATTTGAAACGCCACCGTCACCCGCACTGTTGGCGGTGAGCCTGAAGGGCAGGTCTGAGCCCGACCCCCTGTGGGTGCGCGGAGCACAGAAGACTGCCGGCCTTGGCTGGTCATCAGCCGCCAGAGAGGCAGACACTCAGGACTGAACTCCAGCTCCAGGGCTGGGGCTGGAAAGGCGGCTTCTGTCCCACTGGGAGCCTCAGTAGGTACTGACGACTTGATGGGCAAGGAACTGTGCCCAGCAAGTAACTGCTGCTCAAAACTCGATGGGCGCCAGCGCGCAGCAGGAAAGGGGTATGGGACAGGACAGCTTCACTCCCTGCTGGAGGTTGGGGTCGCATGGATGAGGTTGCTGTAGCAAAAATAGAAACGAAGTGTTTCCTCTCCTGAGAACAAGCGAAGACTAGAGAAGAAACATGACCGGTGGTCAGAGTTATTCGCTCCTAGTTTTACTTGAAGTGTTACTAACCTGTAGTGTCTGTAACCAGAAGTCCCCTAATTCTACATAGTCTTCATCCGGTACCACATTTTTGCTCTCGCTGCACCCTCTTGTAGCAAGTCACCCCTTAGAGTTTTGCTGCTGGATGTTTGATATTTCAAAGGGAGAGATTCAAGCCTGGACTTGTGTTTCCAAACAGCAGTTGCTCTAATTAATGAAGCGTTTATCAAAGGTGATGTCCATTATCACGATTGTTGGAAACAGAGTGATTACTGAATGACCACACACTTTACTGATGTGGAGTGGAAGTGCCCCAGAGCCACACACCAGGGCTGGGAGAATCTGCCCCATGACAGGCGGTGGGAGGAGATCACATTCCCATCTTACCGAGTTTACCAACCACTGAATGATCATTCTCACACAGCAGCCCAAGATTCCACATGAATGTTGAGAGGGTAACTGATCCAGGACCTACTAAGACCTGCACTAGTCCTACAGGTGCACAGAAAAAGGGTGAGCTCACTTACATGTGGCATCTTAAAAAAATAAATAAATAAAATAAAAAGCAAAGCACCAAGGTCCTCAATACAGGGTCAGCTTGGTGGCTGCAGAAGGTGGGCTGTGGGGGTGTGTGAAGTAGGTGAAGGTCGTCAAAAGGCACAAACTTCCAATTACAGAAAAATAACTCATGGGATCATAATGTGTAGCATGGCAACTGTAGCTAATAATACTATTTTAAAAAATTATTTTGTATATTTGAAAGTTGCTAAAAGAGGGGATCTAAAAAGTCCTCATCACACACACACAAGATGTAACAATGTGAGATGATGGGCGTGAGATGGACTCATCATGGTGATGATTTCACAGTACATACAAATATTGAGTCATTATGTTGCACATCCAAAATGAATATGAAGGGATATGTCAACTATGCATCAGTTAAAAAAAAAGAAAATGGTGGAAGGACGATGTGCGCTCTCACAATTGCTGAGAAAGGTGAAGCACTGAGCTTGCCTCAGGGTCTGCAGTCTCCCTTCCTCTCAGGGATGTAAAGGATACTTATGGCCTTGTACGCAGTGATGGGATAGGCCTGGGGCTCTGCATTTCTCAAAAGCTCCCAGGAAATGCCAATTCCTGCAGATCCCTGGCTGCATTTGAGTAGCAAGGTGTTAAAGCTCCTGAGGGTGGAGATTAGCTGGGCTGGTTTCTAAGGGATCCAGTTACACTTATGAGTACAGCACAGGGGCTTTTTTGGCCTCCACTCCTGACAGTGTGAAATAGCTGCGGGGTGAGCCAAGGTGGTGTTTCCCTTGCAGAGAAGAGGAAAAATGGCAACTTTCATCAGACTGGAAATGATGCTGTTTCATGTTCATATACCGATCTCCGCAGACAAATGGGGCCCACCAGCAAAGACCTTCAGAAATAAAGGCCAAAAGACCATGGTGACTTTTAAAGTATTATTTTGGAGTGCTATCCACAATGAATAAACTAGATTAAAGGAAATGATTTTATGTCACAGCTCAAGTGGTTCAATTGCCTAGGAGCTTTTTTTTTTTAAGTTTTATCTTCAACCCTTCTTAGAAGGGTCTACAATTACATGAGGACTTGACGGAGTGTGTCACTGCTTGTTCAAAGCTCTGGTGGCAAATAAAATATACAATGACAGGAAGGACCCTTCACTACACTTGTTAAAATATGGAAGGGACCTCCTTGGGAAGCTATAAATTATTGGTCACCATGAGGAATAGAAAGTGAGCCTGTAGAAGACACAGCTGGGCCACAGGAGAGGAGCCTGCCGAGCTCCCGCCCCTCTCAGCCCCTCTGATAAAGGCTCTGTCTGACCCCCAGACACTCAGCCATGCCTCCCGGGGCTCACAGACCCTGAGAGGCATGGCGTGGGTCCCGGTGCTCTCCTCTGACCTGGGGGAGGAAGCGGTGGGCTCAGGAGAGACCCTGGACGTGGAGTGAGGACCCCGGCCCGAGGTGCGCCATGTGCCGAGGGACACCATCTGTGCGCTCCGCTGGTGTCGGCTTCCACGTGTGTAAGACGAGCGGCCCTGCTGCTCTTGGGTGTTTCTTTATACTTCAACGGTCCTTGGGCCTCAGCAAAATTGGCAGAAGTCAGAAATGTGTAATCTCAGGCATCCCTGCTGACTCAGCGGTAAAGAATCTGCCTGCCAATGCAAGAGACATAGGTTTGATCGAGAAAAATCCCACACGCCGTGGAGCAGCTAAGTCCGCGCGCCACGACTATTGCTCCTGTAGAGCCCGGAGCCGCAACCCCTGACGCCCGGGCCTCCCAGAGCCTGTCTCTGCAACAAGAGCGCGGGGGGCTTTCTTGGAGTGGAAGCCGCTCCCCCACAGCACGGACAGTGCCTGAGATGAGAGCCAGATGGCCCTGCAAGCCTGACGGGGGAGCCACAGCCTTCAGTCACCGTGCAGGTGAGCAGTGAGCACCTCCGGGCCTGAGAGAGTCGTGGAGAGTCGTGGGGCCTGGATTCCTGTCCTCAGGAAGCCCTGGGCCTAAGAGGGGCATCAGACAAGACGGAAGTGCCCCACCATGTGGCACATGCTCACTGAGAAAAGGCACACAGGACCAGAAGAAAGACAAGGAGTTACAACACAGCCCGAGGGAGTCAGGAAAATCAGCAGAGCAGATGGTTTTCAAGCCAAGGTCTCAGAGGAATGCAGTTCAGCAGCCAGGAATCCAGAACCAGGGCCAGTGGTAGGTGCAACAGAGAGCAGGTTCCCCCAGAAAGACAGATGTGAAAACAGAGCGTTCATCTCACTCCTGGATGTCAAAGGTGGTGTGGACCGTGCGGTGGACGCAGGGGGTGAGGGCTGGCAGAGGAAGGGGTCAGGGGAGAGAGGGTAAAAGGCATTTAGAGCCTGGCCTGGGATGCCACTATCCTTCCTGGGAAGTGGGAGCCACTCAGATGCTGTGAGTAGAGAACGCACATGTTCAGAACTGCAGTTAAAGCATATCAGTTATCACAGGGAGAAAGCGAACAGGAGGGCGGAGAGGCTGCAATCAGAGAGGGGTCAGGAGCCCAGCAAGAGCACTGGTGAGAGGAGCCCAGACTGAACTCAGGAGGCAGAGCTCAGGGAGGAAGCCCATCAGAGCAGGGGGAGGAGAAGGAGAGAGGGCGGTAGGAACATGGAGAGCAGCTCCTGCGGAGGCTGAGGATCCTCGTTGTTTGGTGATGAAGGGAAGCTCAGAGAAGTCAGTCCCTGAAGGAGGAAACCTGAATCCTCATCCCTGTCCAGATGTTTGCCTACAGACGTTAGAAGGGTGAGAACCAAACAAAACTCAGGATAAGATGTGTTTCTTGTGTGAATTCTTAAAAAAAAAAAAAAATCCTCTATCAATCACAATTTTTAAGTTGGAATCTAATTCACATATAAAATTTACTGTGTAAAATGTACAGCTCAGTGATTCATCATCTGTGTGCAAAGCTGTGCATCTATCATGGCTATCTAAATCAGAGCACTTCATCTCCTCACAGAGAAAGCCACTACCCACTAAACAGGCACTTCCCCTTCCACCTTCCCCCAGCTTTTGGCAATTGTCTGTGTGCTCTTTGACCCTAATGATTTGCTTATTCTGCATATCTAAAGTACATGGATTTGTACAACTGTGGCCACGTATGCTGGTTTCTTACACGTGGTGTTGTCTTTGAGACTCATCTATGTTTAGCACACGATTCATTCCTCTGTTTGACTTGAGAATTTTCCTTTCTAGGCCATTATAATACACACACACACACACACACACACACCCGAGTTCTTTTCTTTTTAATTGTGAAAAACTCACAGCATATAAAATTACCATTGTTGCTCAGTCTACTTCACTAGGAACCGTCTTTGTGCAGGGAGCCTCTTTGCCTCATGGACCCTGAGCCACTGGCAAGCATAGAGAAACCAGCCCAGCCACGACACCCCTTCTCGGGACCCTCTGGACCACCCACCCGACCCAGACTCCACGTGGGCCTCCCCATGGCAGCCTAAGAAGAGAACTACATGGGGGGATGGGGGTGGCGCAGAGGTGGAGAAGGAGAGAGACCAGGAGAGAGGAGAGCAGAGGCAGGCAGAGGAGCTGCCCACACTGAGCTCCTGTCTCAGTTGCATGCCTGCCAGACCAGCCCTGCTCAACTGCTGGGATCAGAAATGGTCAGATGGCTGAGGGAGGTGTGACCACGGATGTCAGCAGCTTCAACCAGACACCCGACAGTCTACACTGCAAACCTGCCAGGCCCAGCTCCACTCCCCGGGCCAGCTTCAGAACCCCAGAGCCCCAGCCTCATGTGGAGGGCTTCCCAGCCCCATCCTCCAGAGCTCCACATCCCAGATCTCAGGAGAGTCCTCTGAGCTCCCAGGAGGTCATGTCCACTCAGGGTGTATGACAAGTGGCATTAGGCTGGGACCAGTTGGAAGTGGCCAGAGTGAAATCAAGTTTCTCTGTATCTCCTCTGCCCCTGAAGTGCCCACTCTCTCCTACTCACTCATGCCTGTTTTGTCCAGGCGTCCCCTGAACACAGCCAGGCTGCAGGGAGGGGTTTCAGGGCAGAGCAAGAGCTGCAGCATCTCACAGTGAGCAGGGCTGGCCACTAACTCATGCCCGACTCTGGGAGAGCATCACTGTGGGTCAGAAACCGACCCTCTGAAGGCACAGGTGACTGCTCCTGGATCACTCAGGGGCCCCAGAACTTAGATTTGTACTGTGACCTCTATAGCTGGCTCTAAAGGACAGAACATCTAGCAAGGAGACATCTGGACCCCGGTAATCACAGTCAGGTTGGTTAAGTACAAAGGGGATGGGGAGGGCAGTGAGAACGGGGGTGGGGGCCTCCTGCCTCTGCTGTTTCACCCCCAGTCCCCCGCTTTCCCCTGACTTTCTCCTCCTCAGTATCCTACCCGCGTATTGGGTTTTCTTGGCCCAGACACAACAGAAGTGATCATTAAGTTACTCAGTATTCAGTGGAATAGTCACGAAGTGACTTCAAGTGTAAAAAGAAATAAAATTGAAAATAAAATCCACCCAGACTATTAACATTTTGGATGAGGTTAGTGTCAGAGAAGATCCCTGGGCTCCTGGTAAAGGTCCCCCTGAAACTCTGGCTCTGGAAGGAGGGAGAAGAAGATGACCTTTGGTGAATGTGACCTAAGCCTGGTTTGTGTTTGACCAGCTCATTGATTTGATTATTGGTCGTCATCACATTTTCTGAGCCCCGTTCTGCATCTGTTTGAGGTCCTCACAGGGCTCACAAGCTGGAGAGCTCACCGCAGTGTGCTTAAAGACTTAAGGGGTCCTGTTTGAGGCAGAAAATGGTGCAGGCAGAGCATGGGATCAAGAAAGGTGTCGTGGACCTGGTGAGTCTGAGCTTCAAGGGTGAGTTCGGCAGGGCCTGGCTCTGAGCAGGACTTAAATACACGATGAATGACTAAATGAATGAAAATGGAAATCTTCCCCCAAAAGAGCAAGACTGTCAGCTCTTCTGTAACTGAGTCCAATCTTGTCCTGCTCACCTCATGACAGGCCAATAAATTGAGAGATGAGTTCTTGGGGCAAGGAATAGTTACTTTATTCAGAAGCCCAGGACACTTGTCCCAGGACACATCTTGCCTGAGTTAGAATTCAGGCTTCCTTTATATTAATCCTCACAGGTGGTGGGGGAGGAAAGTCAAATATTTCCTCATTCTCATCAGGCTCCAGAGGGGATGTTTAAATGTCTGCCTCCCTGTCGTGATTCACAGGTGAGTCTGGTCATGAAGTTTCCTGTTAGTTAAACAAAGTTATTATTTTAGTTTGGTGCTCATTACCTGGGATGCAGGGCTCCCAGAGATGGGACTTTATGTACAAGCTTATAGGCAACATTCCTTTAGTGGTTAACTCCTAATAGGTAGGATACAAAGGGTCCTTCTCTAAGACGCTTTCAGGCCAAAGCTTGGAACTGCAGGGCACCCGGGGACAGCGGGAGAGGCCCCGCAGGGTGCCCACTCCACCCCCTCACGGCTGTCTTGCTGACTAAGCAGCTTGTGTCTTGACTCCCTGGGGGCACCTGTTTGCCCTTTTCTCTCAGACAGTGCTTGTTGTAAGGTATAGATTGGGCTGAGGCAGAGAAGGAGAGACAACCTCAACAGAAGTAGGTGACCTTTTTTCAGGCAAGGAGGGGCGTCAGTTGGCCTAGTGACCAGGCTGAGCCTGAGAGGGATCAGGGAGGCTTCATATTTAAAGGGAGGTTTGTAGAAGCGATAAGGGAAACGTTAGTCAGGCGGGATGTTTTGGGTATTCTTTAGTTGAGATGGCATTTGCAGTTGGGCAGGGGGTGATCAATCCTCTGGACAAGGGGTGACAAGTCCCAGGTAGATGCAACCAGCCTGGAGCATCAGAGCAGGACCTAAAGTTTGGTTTTGTTTTCCCCGAAGTTAGATCACTCAGCAATGGCCTCTGAGACTGCTGTTTCCTTTTCTAGGCCCAAAGCCTCTTTCACTCATCAGAAGCAACACTCACCTGTGCCCCTCCCTGATCAGGCCCAAGCAAACCAGCTGCCCTCACCTGAAAGGGTGTTAGTCTCTCAATCATGTCCCTGTGACCCCATGGACTGCAGCCCACCAGGCTCCTTTGTCCATGGGATTTTCCAGGTAAGAATACTGGAGTGGGTTGTCATTTCCTTCTCCAGGGGATCTTCTCGACTCAGAGATTAAACCCAGGTCTCCTACATTACAGGTGTATTCTTTAACATCTGAACCACCAGGGACATGCATAAGAAACTGCTACCTCCCAAAACTGGGGTCAGAAGGCTGGGCGTGTGGTTCAGGCTCTACAAGGCATTTCACATCCTCCTAGTATCTCTTCTTGTCTCCCTAAGAAGCTCTTACATCTCAGGACACCTCTAACCAATACCCTCTTTTGGTGGGAGCTAGTGCTCAGTGGTTAACATTTTCAGCCCAGAGAAACACAGCCTGTGCTTTAGACCATGGCAAACCCTCCCAGCTAGCCCCAGTCCATCCAAATTTATCCTGTTCCTCAGATCCCATGGCCAACAGGCAGTCCCTGAGTCTGTTCAGCAGACAAGCTCCCACAGTGTCCAGCGCTGAGGCTCCTCCCACCCCCGTGTCCCCTCAGCCCTGCACAATGAGCCTGCACTCCTGGGAATGGAGGGCCCTCTGTGTGCTTCTTCTGGGGCTGCTGCTGGGCCTTCTTCCTCCTTCAACCAGAGCAGGGAGCTGGTTCGGGCAGGCCCTTGAGTAGGGGGAGGATTGGGTAGGGGGAGGAGGGGACGAGCGGTCAGTCCCTCCGACTCCTGTGGGCTGGGCCCTGCGGGAGGAGGTGCTGGGGGCTGAGAGCGGGCTTGGCCTGCTCAGTGGTCAGGACTCGGGGCGCATTCGGGGGAGGCTGAACCTACTGGGGAGTGGTGACAGTGTTATGGTGACAAGCTGTTTCCATCTCTGTATGAGCTGGCCCGGTTCACCAAATTCTCCCAAAACTAACACCCATATATAAACACTCTTCCTCTGGCAACAGGGTGTGGGCTGAGTGTTTTCCAGGAAACTCCTCACTAACCTCTGGGAAAGATTCTGACAGAGTCTCTGATGATGCAACAAATGTCCGCTTTGGTTCGGAATCAACAAGGACTCACTGTTTGGCACACGGATGTCAATACTATGTAGCAGCCTCGAAGGGAGGAGAGTGTGGGGGAGAAAGGACGCATGTGTGTGTTTGGCTGAACTGTTCCCCTTGGTGTTCACTTGAAACTGTCACAACACTGTTTGTTAATGGGCTACACCCCAAATACAAAGTAAAAGTTAAAAGAGAACAACATGTGACCAAACACTCACCAAAAGAAGACAATGGATGATCTGAACATTGGCTTCAAAGTGCATTTTGGTAACACAGAAAACTATAGTATTTTAAAATCCTAGTTTATGATTTAGAGTCTATGATATTTAGGTGACTGATCAATTGTTTAATACAGGCACTGATAAGAATACAAGCTAAAGGCTAAGCAGTTTTAATATCATACATTTCACACTACAGTCTAAAGCCAGGGCACATAAGTCTATTTATCAGTCTCCCTCCCTCCAACTCCCTCTCTCTATAGTTTTAAGATTTGTGTCACCAGTGAGCTCGCTACAGCTCTCCTGCAACACACACCCTTCATTCTGTGGGAGAAGTGATAACACTTGTTTACACTAGTGTAAGTGAGGAGGTGATGCATGGTGACAGAAGGAAGGAGACTGGAGGGGGGCTCGGCCTGGCCTCGGCCTGAGGGCTTTGCCAGGATCCTCACTCCCTCTCTCACCGCTGACCATAAAAGGGGCCTGGAGAAGCCTGTGAGGAGCCCTGGCCAAGAAGCTTCATGCACGTCTCGCCATTTACATCGTGAGCATGAAGTTTTCTCAAAGATCTTCAAATTTCTGTCTTTTTCTGACTTTTTTAGTCTTCATTAGTCTTCTCACCAGGGGTGTCGTTAAGTAAATCAGCCTATATATTATTAATATTAACATATATCATTGATATATAAATATTATATTAAAATAATAATAGTACATAACATTTAATGTTTATTTACATTATATGTGCATACATTTATGTAGCGTTATGTTATAATAAATTAAATTAATAAATATAAATAAACTAGCATGACAATATGAGTATATATTACTCCTCAGAGGCAGATCTTTGCCTTTTATGCAGTCAACTCTGCCTGCTGACCACATTTTGTTTGCCAGAAAAAATGAAGACTGAGGCCAGAGTGAAAAGTGAGGGGAAGGCAGGCAGAGAAGACCCAACCTGAAATTACAGGGAGGCATAATTGAATCACTCAAGTGAAACAAGAAGTGTGTTCCCAAGACCAGCCTGAAGTGAGGGGAGCGGATGCGACCCTGCACCCTGCCCGGCCTGTGGGCACCTTCTGGGGTGGGGTGAGCGGGAGGGAGCCTCCTCCGGGTGTCTCTCCGCCGGCTCCTCCGGGAGCCCGCTTGTCCTCCCCAGGCTCTGCTGAGACCTTTGTGCTTTGCCACCAGGAGGCCCATTTCCTGCCCTCCACTGTTCTCCGCCTACCATCTCTCTTTCCTGGATTCTCTGGGCTGCTACCGGCCAGGCTGGAGACACAGGCATCAGAAGACCTTCCCCCAGCCCGTGAGCTGTCCTCGCCCGGCCCTCCTCCTTTAGCGCTGGGTTAACGGGGTGCCTGGTGTTCACTGCTGAGACTTTCCTTGCTCATAGTTTCCTTCATTCCGGATGGTGGGATGCGCAGGGCAACTAAACCCATTTCTGAATTTCCCTGAATGTGCATGCTAGATGAACCTAGTTTGCTTATAGCAGAATCATATTGTTCTAAAGAAAGATTTTTATATTCCTATTGAAAACCACTGGAAAACCCCCAAACAGGAAATGGTGACACCTCAAAGTCATACTGTTACATGACAAAAGCAAGTTGTAAAACAGCACACATTATTTGATTAACTGAACTAAAAATGAACATATATTATCTGCGTGTAAATAAAATATATTTGAAAATGTTTTCTAAAAAGCTGGAGGAATATATACAAGTGAACCACAGATACTTTGATAAGGATGAAAGAGAAATTCTACTTTTACTCTAAATTATCCAGTTTCTTTTTGGGTGTACTTTTAACTCAGGAGGAACTTGAACGAGAGTGTATATTGTTTGCATTTAAATAAACAGTACATATGATTGTACAGAACCAGCTTAGAAGGGCTAGAGACAGAAAGAGCGCACGAGCAGCACAAACAGTGAAATGCTGGCTGCACGCTGCTGTGCCCTCCAGTCACTGGGTCATTCCCTGAACACTTGTTGGGTTTAAGGCAGCCTGGAAGTCAGTCACCTGTCCAAGGCACGTCTGAATTGATGCCAAGCCCATAGTAAATACATATTTCAATTAGTAGCTCTCAGAGGTAGCAAAAGTACACTGTATTCTCTAAACTTATTTTGGCCTGTTCTATAATGGATTGTTCCATTAAAAACAAAACACTCAAACCAACATTAAAAACCACCCTTTTGGTGTACCTGAAAGCTTTTGCCATTTTAGAGCTTTCTCTTTTTCTGTCATCTCTTAAACATGTAAAATAAATACAGTCAAGTCCCCTCAGGAGGGGCCACTCAGGGAGCTCTGGGCCTCAGTCGTTCCTAGGAATAAAAGTGGCAACGAGCATTTTTGCTCCAGAACTCTCAAGGCATTTTGGTGTGGGATAATCGGGACCCGTGGAAAGCATATGATAGCCTGATACTGTTTCTCACATCTGCCACAGTTCAGTGATTTTCAATATCTTACTTTTTGTAACCAAAGATTGAGAATGCTCAGGAGAGAGCATAAATATAACTACATACTCGTTATAAATAGCATATAAGTAGAAAGTATAGTCAGATGTGAGTCTAACTTAGCTTAATATCCTAGTTCCTGTGGCTCTCAGTCCATAAGGCTCAGACTACATTCCTCGGGCACCTCTGCAGATTGGACAGTAGGTGGCGCTTTCAGCGTGTTTGGAACAGTTCACGGGCTTTGGCTTGTTTACTTGCTTTTTAACTGTTTTACCACCATTGCACAGAAAACAGAGTAATTTGGTACATAAGTGTATGAAGTCCAGATCAATGTCATGGGAGCAATTCCAGAAGAACACAAAGCCATATAACTGGATCTGTAGGAAGCATTTACAAATATCCACAGAAAAGACTTTACCTCTCCCTAGATCCAAACTGAAAACAGAAAGTGAAAGTCACTCAGTCATGTCCGACTCTTTGGGATCCCTTAGACTGTAGCCCGCCAGGCTCCTCTGCCCATGGAATTCTCCAGGCAAGAACACTGGAGTGAGTTGCCATTCTCTTCTCTAGAGAACCATCCCAACTCAAATTATCCAGTAATAAAACGCTTTTAGGGTCTGTGTCACAAATGCTCCTCACTACTTTGATTCCTGGTAATGACAGAATCTCAGGTCGACCCGGGACCTGCCCTAAAGTAGTTTGTGTCCTATAACCCTGGTCCACATAGACTTTAGTTCAGTTTTCTTGTTTGGAAACAATTTGACGTAGCTTGCTCACAAGCGAAAAGCAAACTACTATACCTTAAAATGTTCCAGTAGAGCACAGTCAAGTGCTCTTGATTCCAGGAACTTCAAAGGATGTTTTTAAGCCTTGTCAGCCAGCAGCTTCTCTTGATTCTGAAAGCTGGGTTTACTAGGGACCGGCAGCAGTGGAAGTGTGATGAAATCACTGCAGCGGTGTTGTGCTTCAAAGCACAGGGTCTGTACAGACTAGGAACAAAGATAAAATATTCTGAAGGGGTGAATCCAGGGCATTTACTCTTATCTGAACAAAAGCTTGTGCACAGATGCATTTTATGCATCACCAGGGAGGGCACAGGCTCCCTGGGCTCTCCAAATCCCTCAGGTTAAGAGCTCCTGGCCAGGGAGTGAAAGAAAGCAAAGGCAGCCCTTCCCTCTTCCCCATTCCGACCTCTGGTCCCATGAGAGGGACAGTGGACACTCAGCGCGCTGTCCCAGCCTCACGGCTGCCAGAGGAGTTACAGGAGCAGACTTGCCCAATTGCGCCGCTGCTTCCTGCCTGCTGCCGGGCCTTGTGAGAAGGCCCCAAGGAGATCTAGGAAAAGCAAAGGGGAGTCCAACTCAGCAGAGCAGCCCCGAAGCACAGGGAGTTAAAGAAATAGGAAGCACGAGTCAGGTCAAGGAAGGACCCCTTTGTGAAGGCTGCGCTGATAACGGGTGTGGCTGAAGCATCACTCTCCAAGCACATGGGGCTCTGAGTCTGCAGGCACTTCCAGTTTGCCTCACCATGAGAGGCGCCTGCTTGTCAGAAGGCAGATCTTTTCTACCATCAATAAACTGTCTTTTCCCCGCTGTCAGCCCTATAATCTGGCACTATATGTGCCTTGCTCCATTGGCTGCTAACACTTCTGCAAAAAGAGATCTAACTGTCAAGAGTTCAGAATTCCACGGGTCTGTGGAGTCCCGCCACCAATTCACTCCCCAGAGCTGTGTCTGAATCAAGTAAAAATGCTCATTATAGGCTTAGGATTGAAGATACTAAAGTGAGAACATGAATAAATTTAGAACTTTTGGAAAGTCTGATTTTAAAAGTATTTGTTTATCTTTAAAGTCCAATAATAAACATTTACTCTTGCTTGTCTTGTCTGAGGAATAAACGTGGAAAGATACTTACTGAAAAAAAGCTACAAAATCTGAGGCTTTGAAGAAGGGAATTAAAAGAGAATGGGTCTCATGAAGAGTAACTCCTTTCAGATGGAGAAGCTGAGAGGAGAAAGAATTTGATTTAAGACAAGATCTTAATATTAGATCTTACTATTAGAACTGAGGCCATCTGCCATTTAGTCAAATTTGCTTTTCTGCATGCAGGGTCACCTTATACAGACTCGTACAGACACACAATACAGCTACCATCTCCACTGATACCCAGAGGGGTGCCCTGGCCACCGCTTCAGACCACCTTGTGGGCACTCAGGATGCTCAGGACTCTGTCCTGTGTGTCCCTGGGAAGTGATTCCCAGGAGGTCCATCCACTGAGCCGAGTTTGTCTGTTTTCAAGCAGCCCTTTAAATCCCTGAGGCCAGCGCCCCTCTCTCACCGCATAAAATGTCCCCCCGTGTGTCACTGCTCCTCATCAACATGGCTGCTGCTTTTATAATCAGTCTTCAGATATGGTCACCTGATTCTGTTATTTTTTATTATGCTGAAGTCAATCAAGTGTCTTATATCTTACTAGCATATTAATATGTCAGATTCAGAGAAATAATTCAAGTATGAAGTCAACTGATTATCCTCCTATCCATATGAAGTATATAAATATAATCTCTGGGAGTTGGTGAAGGACAGGGAAGCCTGGTGTGCTGCAGTCCATGGGGTCGGAAAGAGTTGGACATGACTGAGTGACTGAACAATGATAAAGTATTATCTCAATTGATAATGAATGTACAGTGCATAGGGAAAAGTGGGAGAAAAGTATTTTAAAACTTGGATCAAGCTTAGCTAATAAAATTAGCAGTTGCAAATGTTGTTTGAGGGAAGAACATAACGAATTATGAATTAGGAAATTTTCCTCTTATGTGAAAGGAAAACAGCAAAAGTCACAGAACATCCTCATGAGTAGATATATTTATTTATTTAGAAACTGCTTATTTTCTGTCAATCAATTTCCATTTTAAGAGTTTGTGGGGTTTCCATAATGGCTCATGGTAAAGAATCCTGCCAATGCAGGAGACATGAGTTCAATCCCTGGTCCAGGAAGATCCCATGTGCCTTCAGAGGAACTAAGCCTGTGAACCACAACCATCAAGCCTGTGCTCCACAGCCTGAGGGCCACAGCTCCTGAGCCCACTCTCTGCCACCACTGAAGCCTGGGGGCCCTGGGGCCCACACTCCATAACAAGAGAAGCTGCTGCAATGAGAAGGCAGGCACCACAACCAGAGTGCTCCCCGCTCACCGCAACCAGAGCAAACCTGTGCAGCAGCAAGGACCCAGCACAACCCCCATTGAAGAGAAGAGCCTGTGAAAGAACAGCTGAAGCGCACCCAGTGCTGTGCCTACCCGTCCAGTGGCCTGAGCAGTGGGCGCTGCAGGCCAGCCTTCAGGGGAAACTGCGGAGTAGGCAGTGAGCTCACCTGCCCACCTGTGGACTAGGCCAGCACCTCAGATCCAGTAGCGTTGCACTCAGCTGCTGAAGTGACCCATTCACGGTGAAGTCCTCCTTGGTCAGAGCTTGCTCAGCTGGCACCTGCTCTTCCCTTTTAATCTCTTCAGAATCTGCAGATGTAGAGATCAGGCACGACCTCCCAAGAGTGTTCACAGGAAACGGTGCCGCGCACGGGCAGAACTTCCCGGGTGAGCATCCGCCAAGTCAGACCCACCGACAGCTCCCTGGTTGCCGGGAATGGGTCGTCTCCAGAGTGCAGAGGAGAGTCCGTGTCACACAGACCGATGGTAAGAAGTTCACATACATGCCTCTGGGAGAGGCCGGCGGTCAGCCCTGGCCTCGTAACCACCAGGAGTCTTGGCTCCTGGAAGCTGCCTGGGTCTGGTTAGTGGAGGCTCCAGGAGCGAAGCGGCTGACCAGAGGAGCGGCGGCAGCAAACTGCAGCTCAGCTCGCTGGCGAGGGTTCCTGGAGGACGCAGCAGGGACAGCAGCTGGGTTTTCAGTGGCAACGATGGCATGAGCTGCCTACAGAAGCTTCTCCCAGGTTCTCTTCGGATTCCTAGTGTAGACGCCGTCACTTTTCCTTCTGTAGATGTACTGCTCCGTTGGGAAGTAAAGGTCGGTGCTACCTAAGTGGGCCCCTGCTGCAAGGAACGTGATGACGTCGTCCTTCATTTGCCGGACATCAAGGACCCAGGATAGTGTAAAAGATTCACTTCCCGTTATGACAAGAATCCAGACAGTGCCCTATGGACCACTGTGTGGGTAGCGTGGGAAAAGCCTGAGAAGATGTTTTAGAGAAGCCAGATAATCTTTCTGATAAAACAAACTTGACTTTCATTCAGTTTGTAGAAATAACGCTGTGAGTTTTATTCTTTAGAGGTTTAAATTCTTTTATAATGTCTTGGCATTTCTGAGAAACTTATAATACATGTACAAGATTCAAGAACCCAGAAATATAAAATACTTCATATTACATTGTTCTTCCTACCGCCTCCCTTCTTGTCAAGGCCCTGCTGCTTCCACAGTCAGCCACGTGTTTTGTTTCTCAGGAATAGCTTCTGGAGGTTTATTTATTTTTTCTAAGTATTTATTTGGCTGTGCCCGCGGGACCTTTGCCATGGGAACTCTTAGCTATGGCCTGTGGGTTCTAGTTTCCTGACAAGGTATTGAACTCAGGCCCCTACAATGAGAGTGCAGAGTCTTAGCCCCTGGATCAAGAGAGAAGGCCCAGAATGTCATTTTATGGATACACAAGCAACTATGAATATCTATTTCTTCTTCACTCCACATGTGGTGCTAATGGTAAAGAACCCACCTCCCTGTGCAGGAGACATAAGGGACTCAGATTCAATCCTTTGGTCTGGAAGATCCTCTGGAGCAGGAAATGGCAACCCACTCTAGTATCCCTGCCTGGAGAATCGCCATGGGCAGAGGAGCCTGGTGGGCTACAGTCCATAGTGTCAAAAGTGTGGGACATGACTGAGTGACTGAGCACAACCACATTTAAAACCATACATGGTCACATACTGTGCACAATGTTTTATGGTATCTTGCTTATATTCAGCTGACAATATCTTGGGGAATATTCTCTCTTGGAACACTATTTTCCACAAATCAGTCCACTGAATAGATGATGTACTATAATACGCTTTACTGGTCCACATTGGAATAAACACTAATATAAAATGACATCTTGACATCACAAAAAACTATGTAATGCATAACCTTAGCCTAATTTATTCCATTGCAGGAAATTGTATCAATTTCTAATGCATATGGAATTTCTATAAATCTAATGGATTTGTAGCCTGAAGTATTTCCAACTGAAATATAGCATCTGATAGGATGTTGCTGGTAAACTAGCACATTGCTGGATTTCCCCCCCTCCCCCACTCCACCAAGGAGCTATGCAATGATCATTTCTCTTTCCTTAAGACTCAACCTCTCCTCTCCCAGATTTCTCCCTGATCTGTTTTCAAAAACATTCTCCAACCTCTTCTGCCCTTGTGACTTCTCTATAATCTGCTCCTCTTCTTAGCACTGTCCTTCATTCTCACGCCCTCATTGCCTGGTCTGGTCTCTACCTGCCATCTCAACATTGCCCATCATTGCTCCACCCACTCCCCTAGAGATGGTATCAATACGGCCAGATAGATGGTTGAGTATAGAAAAATGGTTCATGGATGATACTGAATCACTGAGCCTGGATGAGAAGGAGACATCCACAGGGGAGTCTAAGGTAGCTGGGGAAGAAGGAGAATTTAGGTTTTATCTGTGGTCTTCATTCAGGGGAAGATGCTACAGGGCCCACCAGGGAAGGAGAAGTCAGAGTCAGAGGTAAATACTTGGGAGGTGGTGTCCAGAAATTCCAGCAGGAGCTCTGGAGAGAAGAGTGAGGGAGAGCGCCTGCTGTGAAGCTGCTGTGAGTGTCGGGCAGGGACACACATGGGGCAGCAGAGAAAGGAGCAGGAAGGTGATAACAGGCTTCCCGAGGGAGGGAGGGTGTCATGGTGATAGTGATGTGCACAGAGTTACACATGTCACGGAAATGAGGGAGGACGGAAAAGAGCCAGTGAGAGGGAGGGCGGATGCAACTAACACATCCTGTACGCTGTTTCCTGAGAGGCCAAGAGCAGAGGCCAAGAGAGAGGCTGAGCCAGAGCACAGGACACAGTGAAGGAGACATGAAAGTTGATAAATAAAAACATAGGTGTTCAAATCAAGATTGTGTTAAAACCCTCTTTTAAGGAATACAGTTGGGGTTTTAAGGAACTCCTTTTAAGGAATATAGAAATAAAATTGCAGGTGAGATGATATTAATTCTTAGATGGTGATTCACAAGAATGACTCCCCTGCCTAAAGAGTGACACCATCAGAAGCAGTTCTGTGCAGAGGAGAACGGGGAGACGGCACAGCACAGTGGTGGAGACACGTGGTCGATGGAGACTCTGGGCCTTCACGGGACGAGGGGGGTCCTGTAGACCCCATACGCCGGTGTGCTGAGAACATCGAGCAGGAGTTACTTGAGCCATTGAGAGTCACTGTACTTGAAGGGGTTTTTGTTTACACATAATTTTATTTCTTTTTGGCTGCCCTGGGTCTTCTTTGCTGCCTGCAGGCTCTCTCCACTTGTAGCAAGCAGGGCCTGTGCTCTAGTTGGGTGGCTGGGCTTCCCGCTTTGGTGGCTCCTCTTGCTGTGGAGCGCTGGGCTCTAGGATGCCTGGGCTCAGTCTTTGCGGTGTACAGACTTAATTTCTCTGTGGCATGAGGGATCTTCTGGGGACCAGAGATTGAACCGGTGTCCCCTGCACTGCAAGGTAGATTCTTAACCACTGGACCACCAGGGAAGCCCCTGTACTTGAAGTTTTCATTGGAGCTACCTAAAACATGATAAAAGTGATCTCAGCAAAAGGGGGAAGGAGCAGTGAGCACACAGCCTGCCTTCCACCAAAGAGAGCCTGCTGGGTTTGCACAGACCCCTTTCCGTTTCTGAACCACACTTGCCTCTTTCTCCACCTAAAAACCACACATCTCTTAAATTCTCCAAGCAATCTTCCTAGTGGCTTTCTTCCATGGAAGTAGAATTTCTTTTTTTTCTTTCTTTCTTTTTTTACTTTTATTTGCATTTATTTTTTGCAGCATGTATTCCCAAGCCATAACTTTTTGTTTCTTCAGTTTCTTTTTTTCTTCTTCTTTTTTTTTAAATTTTATTTTTAAACTTTACATAATTGTATTAGTTTTGCCAAATATAAAAATGAATCCGCCACAGGTATACATGTGTTCCCCATCCTAAACCCTCCTCCCTCCTCCCTCCCCATACCATCCATCTGGGTCGTCCCAGTGCACTAGCCCCAAGCATCCAGTATCGTGCATCGAACCTGGACTGGCGACTCATTTCTTACATGATATTTTACATGTTTCAATGTCATTCTCCCAAATCTTCCCACCCTCTCCCTCTCCCACAGAGTCCATAAGACTGTTCTATACATCAGTGTCTCTTTTGCTGTCTCATACACTGGGTTATTGTTACCATCTTTCTAAATTCCATATATATGCGTTAGTATACTGTATTTATGTTTTTCCTTCTGGCTTACTTCACTCTGTATAATAGGCTCCAGTTTCATCCACCTCATTAGAACTGATTCAAATGTATCCTTTTTAATGGCTGAGTAATACTCCACTGTGTATATGTACCACAGCTTTCTTATCCATTCATCTGCTGATGGACAAGGAAGTAGAATTTCTACGCAAAAAATTCTATGCAATCTTTCTATGTGAATATCAGAAGAAGGTGAACATTTTGTTTGAGGTTATGGTTCTGGAAATTCAGAATTAAATATATTTCAGCTCACATTGGCCAAACATGCTATACCTGGCCTCAGCCTCCTGTATTTTAGTTGGCTCACTGGTGTCATTAAGGTCCTGGGATCCCTCTAGCCCCTCAACTACTTCATCCACCTCCTATGGCATGGCAAAAAGAAAAAAAAGGCTCTCTGGTACCATTAATATCCCTGTTGATTGCAGATCCTGTGATCTTGCTGGTGCCTTGACTTACTGCAGCTTCCTAAGTTCTTACCTAGGATTTGTTGGCATAAAGTTCAACCAGGAAAAGCAGAAAACAAAACCTGTTTTAATGTGTCTCTTGATATTTGGTTTTGTTTTTACATTTGCAAGAGCAAAACAGAGAAAATGAAGCAAAGGATACTTTTAAACATATATGGTTAACTGATTTAGAATTACTGATTCAAAGAGTGTCTGTAAAAATAAAATGTGACTTCCACTCCCAGCTTTAAGAGGAACAGTATCTGAACTTCCTCACCTGGCACTGGTAATTAGAAAGCTGAACAAAATACTGGGAACAACTGTTTTCAGATCCTGGACAGCAGGCCATGCAGGACTAAGTTCCTAGAGTGAAGATGGATGCACAAATCCATCTGAAAACTCCTGGCTGTCTGCCTTCAGGCAATTTCCATGTTGCAGGTACAGGGAGGGGAACCCAGATGCAGCCCAGCAAAGCCCTGATCTGAGAACACAAGTGAGCCAGGGAGGTGCAGAAGGTGATATGTGTGGGGCAGGGCATCTAAAAGAGAGCTACTCAGACAGAAAGAATGATTACAAGTGCCTAATGAGCCCATTGAGTCTCTGTCATCTGATTACACGCAGGTGAAATTTCCCAAGGCTGGGCAGGAACAACTTTTGAGGAAAGAATTATTACTGGAGAGCTGTGCATTGAGTGGGATCAGATGCCATGATCTTAGTTTTCTGAATGTTGAGCTTTAAGCCAACTTTTTCACTCTCCTCTTTCACTTTCATCAAGAGGCTCTTTAGTTCCTCTTTACTTTCTGCCATAACAGTGGTGTCATCTGCATATCCGAGGTTATCGATATTTCTCCTGGCAATCTTGATCCCAGCTTGTGCTTCTTCCAGCCCAGCGTTTCTCATGATGTACTCCGCATATAAGTTAAATAAGCAGGGTGACATACTCCTTTTCCTATTTGGAACCAGTCTGTTGTTCCATGTCCAGTTCTAACTGTTGCTTCCTACAGGTTTCTCAAGCGGCAGGTCAGGTGGTCTGGTATTCCCATCTCTTTCAGAATTTTCCACAGCTTGTTGTGATCCACACAGTCAAAGGCTTTGGCATAGTCAATAAAGCAGAAATAGATATTTTTCTGGAACTCTCTTGCTTTTTTGATGATCCAGTGGATGTTGGCAATTTGATCTCTGGTTCCTCTGCCTTTTCTAAAATCACCTTGGACATCAGGAAGTTCATGGTTCATGTATTGCTGAAGCCTGGCTTGGAGAATTTTGAGCATTACTTTACTAGCGTGTGAGATGAGTGCAATTGTGCAGTCGTTTGAGCATTCTTTGGCATTGCCTTTCTTTGGGATTGGAATGAACACTGACCTTTTCCATTCCTGTGGCCACTGCTGAGTTTTCCAAATTTTCTGACATATTGAGTGCAGCACTTTCACAGAATCATCTTTTAGGATTTGAAATAGCTCAACAAATAGATGGGGAAACAGTGGAAACAGTGGCTGACTTTATTTTGGGGGGCTCACAAATCACCGCAGATGGTGATTGCATCCATGAAATTGAAAGATGCTTACTCCTTGAAAGGAAAGTTATGACCAAACTAGACAGCATATTAAAAAGCAGAGACAGTACTTTGCCAACAAAAGTCCGTCTAGTCAAAGCTATGGTTTTTCCAGTAGTCATGTATGGATGTGAGAGTTGGACTATAAAGAAAACTTAGCAGAGAAGAATTGATGCTTTTGGACTGTGGTGTTGGAGAAGACTCTTGAGAGTCCCTTGGACAGCAAGGAGATCCAACCAGTCCATCCTAAAGGAGATCAGTCCTGGGTGTTCACTGGAAGGACTGATGCTGAAGCTGAAACTCCAATACTTTGGCCACTTGATGTGAAGAGCTGACTCATTGGAAAAGCCTCTGATGCTGGGAGGGATTGGGGGCAGGAAGACAAGGGGACGACAGAGGATGAGATGGTTGGATGGCATCACCGATTCAATGAACATGAGTTTGGGTGAACTCAGGGAGCCTGGTGCACTGCGGTTTATGGGGTTGCAAAGAGTTGGACACGACTGAGCAACTGAAATGAACTGAACTGAATGCATTGAATAATGTGCAACATTCATGTGAGGCGGAGAATCCTCACCAGCCAGAGTGAAGAAACCTCCTTGAATATATGGGGCATTCAACTGAGATGGAAAATGCATATATTAGAGCTGAAACTAAAAAAAAAAGAGAGAGAGAGAGATGAAACTAATCACAAGCCTTAAAATAAAGGGCACATAGAATTCTACTAACAAACCTTAGCAATAATCCTCAAACGTGTCTGTTATGAAGGTAATCATTTCCTACCAGGAAAAAGCAAAATTAACACTTTCAGGAATCATACAAAGAAAACAAGCCAAAAGACATTTCTATCACCCAGGAAACTTCAAGACACTTAGGGGTCCTGTGTCAGACAAGAGGTCCGAAGTATATTTCATATTACCTCATACCCACCCACAAAAATGAATATAAACCCCTTTATATACACTGCAAATATACGAGAATATTCAAGAAATTGACTACTTTCTGGAAAAATATGAATTCTCAAGACCAATATTTAAAGCAGCTGTAACAAAAGAAAAATAAGCAAGGAAGGCTATAAAATAAATTTTTTTTCAAGAATTACTTCTGAAAATCATGTGAAGGCTATGTAAGCAAAGAACAACTGACTACAAAAGCACCACATAATTTTAGAGAATCAAGAATAGACGAACAGAAGAAATCTGTATTTTGTGAACATAATTTAACCCTGATAGGAGTCGGACACAACTGAGTGACTTCACTTTCACTTTTCACTTGCGTGCATTGGAGAAGGAAATGGCAACCCTCTCCAGTGTTACTGCCTGGAGAATCCCATGGATGGAGAAGCCTGGTGGGCTGCTGTCTATGGGGTCACACAGAGTTGAAGCAACTTAGCAGCAGCAGCAGCATGAGAATGTGACATAAGTGACATAAAACAAAACGACACACCAATTTTACCTACTATTCTTGGTCTCCTAATCCATTAAATGCTGATTAATGATATATGAGTCATTGCAGAGAAATTCTCCATCTCTAAAAAAATTTAGGTTTCCTCACAATTTTTGTTCCTTTAAAGTAAGTCAAGCTGTACAGTCTAAGAAGTGCTTGCTCCAGAAGATGTGGAATATATATACAATGGAAAATTACTCAGTCATAAAATCAAATGAAATAATGCCATTTGCAGCAACATGGATGAACATGGTGATTTCACTTTAAGTGAAGTCAGACAGAAAGAGGCAAGCATCGTATGACATCACATATGTGGAATATTGAAGAATGATACAGATGAACTTATTTACAAAGCAGAGGTAGAGTCACAGACATAGAAAACACGCTTATGGTTACCTAAGAGGACACGGGGGTGTGGGGAGAGGTGAGTTAGGAGTTTGGGGTCAGTACGCACACACTGCTGTATGTACACCAGGTGACATAAGGAGCTGCTGTGTAGTGAGGGAGCTGTACTCAGTATCTTGTGACGACCTGTAACCAGAAAGAATCCGGAAGAATATATAGTGGCTCAGTCGTGTCCAAGTCTTTGGGACTCCAGGGTCTGTAGCCTGCCAGGCTCCTCTCAAAGGACGGGCCACAAGGAGCTGGACACAACAGAGGGACTAACCACACAACTCCTACTCTGCTCGTTCTTAGCCAACTTGGAGAAAGACATGACGCCTTATCAGTGCTGCAGTAAGTTTTGCTCTAAGATGCTTTCCCTGTAGGGAACAATTTGAACATATTCTGAATTTCAGTTGTGCTTGGAAGTAATTTTGCCGGGAGAAAGAGTTGGTGAAAGAAAGCACAGCTGACCCAGAGGAAACTAACCAGGCAGGAAAACACAAAACACCGCTTAACACACAATCAAACATTAAACTGATTGAGGACATCGTGGGAAGTGTCCTAGATCATTCTCCATTTGTCCACACTTAATTGAGTGTGCTCAGTTAAGACACTCTGTGTCTAGAGTGTACTGTCATTCTTGGCTAATTTAAAATATAGTGTATTAGTAGGAAATTGCAGGCATAATAAGGCAAACAGATCAGGAGATAACTGTCCTCGAAAAGAGAGTTGATGACTTACAGTTCCCAAGAGGAGGGACAGGCCACACCATTGGGCCACACGGGAAAGGACCGGACTTGTCCGCAGATTGAGGGAAGGGAATTAGGTACAGGGACCTTTACTGTGACTCCTCAGGAGGAACAGTGAGCTGGGTGTGCAGGCTGAGGACTGGCTGGTGCACGTGATGTTAGCGGCCATCCTCGGTGTCTGCCTCTGGGTGACAAGGGAAGGGGACAGTGGCTCGGAGCGCATTTTAATTGTCACCTCCTCAGAGACACATCCCCATGTGCATCTGTGGTGACAGCTCCCCCATGTCTCCTGCCCTTACCACCTTGGTCCTTCACGGCACCAGGGCTGGCCCTGTCTGCACCCGCTGGGGCTCATCACCCATCCGTCCTCTGTCCCGGGACTCCTTTCCTCCCCACCCTCCCACCGCCCCAGCTCCTCTCTTCCTGCTGTGCCGTGTCCCGCCCTTCACTCCATGGAGCTGACTCTTCTACAAGCTGTTCTGTTTATTCCTTGTCTCGCTCCACAGTGTCAGCTCTGTGGGAGCAGCAGAATCCTTTCTTTTTAAAGTGTGGTGGTTTTCTGTCTTACTCTCCTCTTGAATGTCAAGGACTGTGAGGTGTCGTGGCTGGGTCCCTGCCCCCAGCACAGGCCTGGCACAGAGCACATGCGCTCTCAGCATTTGGGAAGAACCAGCAGTGGTAAGCCTTGTTGCTGCCCCCCAGGGGACTGTTAAAAACAAGACAACAGCCCCAGAGGAGTTGCTTAGTTAGGAACCATGCTAGCGAAATAGACGACGTAAATGCAGTTTTGGCTCTTCCAGAAATGAAATCTTGAACCAGTCAGCCAGGAATCTTCTGATTATCACTAGTTAAGTCATCTGCCTGAGAAAGCTTTCCAGCCTTTAATGGAAAGTAACCTCACAGTAACCACTTGGATTCTTTGCCCAGTACAACTTCCTTGTTTCTGATCCCTTATGCCTATAAAAGTTTTTTATTTTGTGCAACTCCTCAGAGTTTCTAACTGCTAAATTTGATGCTGCCTGATTCATAAATCTTTAAATAAAGGCACTAAGATTTTAAAATTTTACTCAGTTGAATTTTATTTTAATAGGGCATATAGCTTATTTTGGAGATGGCAATGGCACCCCACTCCAGTGCTATTGCCTGGAGAATCCCAAGGATGGGGGAGCCTGGTGTGCTGCCTTCTATGGCGTCGCACAGAGTTGGACACGACTGAAGTGACTTAGCAACAGCATAGCTTATTTTAAGATTATATTTGGCTTTTAAGAGATTGTTATAGATTCAATCGAGCTTACTGTGAACGATGTCAGATTCAGGATCTCTGAAGATGATTTAGCTTCAGGACCAAGGACCAGGATTGATCACTCAAGAGCGTTTGTGTAGCAGAGTTTTGAGACAGTGGAAAAAAGTCATAGAAAGCTTCTGACATGGACAGCAGAAGTGGGTGGAGAGTGCCCCCCTTGCTAGTGTTAGCAAGGGAGGTATATACTTTTTAAATTAGTTACTACAATAAATCAAAAGAATGTCTCAAGTTTGTGAAAGTTTTACCAGACCCACTCCCACAATTAGCATTTTAGGATAACAGGATTAGATTTTAACAGAAAGATCCTACGAGACCCATTCCCATAATATATATTCTAAGATGTCAGGATTAGTCAGAAGGTTTTCAGAAAGGAGAAACTGTCCTCAAGCAGGATACATTGTTCTTATATGATCCTTAGTACAGAGTTTAAGTGGCTCAGATGGTAAAGCATCTGCCTACAATGTGGGAGACCTGGGCTGCATCCCTGGGTTGGGAAGATCCCCTGGAGAAGGAAATGGCAATGCACTCCAGTACTCTTGCCTGGAAAATCCCATGGACAGAGGAGCCTGGTAGGCTACAGCCCATGGGGTTGCAAAGAGTCAGGCATGACCGAGCAAATTCACTTTCTTTCACACAGTTTAAACTGAGTTGTGTAATCATCAGTTCTGGGCCTAAAGAAAGAAAGAAAACAAAACAAAAAAATGTTTTAAGTGACTAAGACTAAGGAATGTAGAGAAAAAAAGATGTTTGTCCTTTCCTCCTCCTTGAGAACTCCAGACCCTCTCTCCTTGGCTTCCCCCAGACTTCTTATCAACCTGCTTAGGAATTGACTCTCTCACTTTGAGCACCTCTTCAGCCTGTGAGCTCCATGAGAACATCAGGCCAGAAAGAGAAAAGACCTTGAGTAAATGTCATGATGACTGAATAGCTGTACAGATAAAATGACTACACAGAGTCCATGAGAAGGTTACATTCACTGAAGATTAGCTTTTTCTTCCTCCTCCCTCCCTCTTTCCAGAACAGAAGTTCAAGGGATATTATATCACCGTCACCTCATAAGGGACTCCAGTGGTCTGGGTGAGTTTTATCTTTTCTTTATTTTTACACTGGAAGACATTTCATGACTGTACCCCTCAAAACTGAGAAAATTACTACTTGAGGGGCAGGAACACTTCATGTTGTCTGAGTCAAAACAGAACACTACATGAACATAGGATATTGAGGAGGTGGCTGGGCCCCTGGGCAGCTGGAAGTAGGGAAACAAAGGCAGAGGGGTGCTGTTTCCACCTCCCTCCTCCCAACATGACACACTTGTCCCTCTTTGTACTTAATCAATCCGATCCTGATTATCTGGAGATTGACATGTCTGCTGGCAGATGGTGTGGTCTTAGGTCACAGCATTAAGGCCACCAGCCATCAGTTCTGAGCTGTTTGCCAGACCTAGGACAAGTCTTCAGCGTCTTAGATCTGCTGTTTTTATCCCTAAGCATTGACAGCGGTACTACCTGTGTGAGGGCCCAGAGGCAGAGGCATCGGCACTTGGGATTGGTCACTGAAAGGCTGCAGCCCTGTGAAGGCTGCCCCTAGAATCCCACCTGGAACACGAGTGGTACGTGCAATATCTGGATGAAGCAGTGAAGATGTCAGCGAGAGACACTCAGTTGGTGCCAGGACAGCATTGAATTAGAGCACTGGGCTTTTCTCCACTCACTTCCAGAGGGTCAGGCCCTATTGCCACTGGCCACATACCCTGAGTGATAACCATCTCTTGGGAACTCCAAGTCACAGCCTGATGGCTGGGCCTCCACAGGGCTGAAGGATGTGTCAGGAGCGGTTTGTCCACAGATGCTGGGCACCCCAGGGCTCTGACAGGGGCTGGTGAGGCTGGCATGGCAGGGCCCCACAGCACAGGGTATTGGGGTGCCTGGTCGGGGCTGCCATCATCTAGGGCCATGCCACCATGAAGGCACCTGTTAATTTCTGAGCTCAGAAGCTAAAGCAAGGTTGAACCTGATTAGTACTTGGTTGCAAGACCACCTGGAAAGACCAGGTGCTGTGGACTTTCCCACTTGTCTCTCCTTTCATCTCTCTCTCCCTTTGCTACCACCGCCCCCCCCTACCCCCACCCCCCAGCACAGTTGGGCTCTCCTTTGGCCACAGAGAGCTGCACCTATTGTTGAGTCTTGGCCTGGGTGGGTGTTGTTGGGAGTTCTGACAATGGGCAGCACAGTTGGGCTGGCATCCTCTGTGCTTGCTGGCCGCTGTGGGTTGGTGGGCAGGTTGAGTGCCTACAGGAAGGCAGTACTTTATGCCATGGAACTGTCTGCATAAAATGGTTCTCATGGTGACATTGGACCTCTGTGTATTTTCCACATTAAAAGAACTGTAGCATGTCTGTGTGTGTGTGTGTGTGTGCATGTGTTAAAGACTTAGGAAAATTCTGAAGCCAAACAAAAAATTGGATCACATGATAAAATATGAATAAGCTTCAAAAACATGACACTGTGTAAGAAACCGGACCTAAATGGCCACAGTTGTACAAACCCATGTGCTTGAAATACACCGAATAGGCAATTCCATGAGGATGAAAGAGTGAGGAATGTGGAATTAAAAGTGACTGATTAAGGAACACTAGGTGTCTTTGCAGGGAGATAAAATATAAAATATTCTGGGTTAGATAGTGATGATGGCTACACAACTATAGAGATAGGCAATCACTAAAACATAGTGCTCAAAGGAGAATTTTTTGGTATATGATATATATCTCAACTTAAAATGATTAACTTGATTTTTTTCAAAAATAACAAAACCCATGTATTATCCTCAGTGCTTTATTTGGTTCTCACTCTAAGTTCTGTAGACATAAACAAACATGCCTGTGTCTGTGTGTGCATGCTCAGTCGTGTTTGACTCGTTGTGACCCCACGGCCTGCAGATGGCCAGGCTCCTCTTTTCATGGAATTTTCCAGGCAAGAATACTGGAGCGGTGGCTGTTTCCTACTCCAGGATATTTTCCCGATCCTTCACTGTTTCTTCAGAATTTGTCTCCAGAGCAAGGAGTCAGCCACCACCACTCGCCTAGGCTGAGACTCAGGGCACACAGAGGAGTGGGACGCGCTCTGGTGGGAAAGAGGGAAAGCATGTCCTACTCAGAACGTGTAATGTGGGGAAGCCGGAGGCAGGCTGGGAGGAAGAGGGCCGTCCCAGGTGACTGCTTAGATGACAGATTTGGTTTCCCCCAATTGGTACTAAATTGAAAGGAAGGAAAATAAGAAAGGTGGCAGTCACCCACCACGCACTGAATCCTGGAGCCCATTGCTGCAGGGGCTGGGGTCTGGCTTTCCAGGTCGGCTGTTGCAGGGCAGGGCCTCATGGCTGGAAGGAGAGGTTCCCCAACTTCCCAGTGTGTTAAGAAAGTTCTTCATTTCAATATCCTTCTCTGGTCGTCTTCAATTGGATACTCTGTGGATAAACTTGAAACTGTTTCTTAAATTAACTGCAAACAAAGGTAATAAAAACATTATTGTTGAGTTACAATGATAATGGTGATTTTCACTACAATTAATTTCGAGATTTCTCATTGAATACCTACATTACAGTTCATATATTAACAAGAATCAGGCCATGTGGTCGACCTCGCCACAGTAGCCACCAATCTGTCGGCTTTGTGATCCTCACACAGATGTATCCGCGTCTCATACCCGGGAAACACAGCGCCTCCACACAGACACCATCCTTTCCACTTCTGAGCCCGAGGAGAATAGAAGGGACGCCGGGCGCCCCTCGTATAGATGCAGCCCGACCCGCAGGAAACCCATCTGCGGAGTCCTGAGCACGTCACCGGGAACCGAGGCCGCCTGGGAGCAGCCTCAGCGCCGCGAAGGCAGCGGGACGACCGTTCCCCCAAGGTGGCAAGGAAGCGCTTCCGGGCGCCCTTTGGGGAGGAGGACGGGCGGCCGGTGGTCCCTTGCGGTGCCTCCTGTTCTGGACACCAGGGCCGGCCCTCTCCGGGGAGAGGACACACGTTTGTGAATCGGGGTCCATGGGGGAGGCTGGGAAGACTGGACATGTCTGCGTGCATCCGTGTGGTCCGCACCTCCGGGCGAGTGGGAAACATCGAGAGGCTGTAACTCCGCGGACGCCGGCGCCATGCCCTTTCCTGCTCGCGCTCAGCTGCCCCGGCGGTGCCCGCGGGCAGAAGGGGCCCCGCGGCGCGCTGGTCCACCGGGCCGGGAAGCGACACCGACCGACACCGACCGACGCCGCCCGCCCTGTCCGCCGACCTGCAGCCCGAATCTCCGGCGACAGCAGGCTCTTCCCGGGTCTCATGACACCGGGAACGTTGCCGCTGTCACCCCGGCCTCTGGAGCTCTGCCCCGGGCTTGGTGGCCGAACCGTAGCCTTCGCGGGAGTCGCCAACGTTCCCCAGGAAGGGACCGGCTCACGGCGGCCGCTGGGTGGCTCCCGACGGGCGGCGCACACGGCCCCGGGGCGGACCCCTACCCTTGGGAGGCCAGAGCGCAGCGGGGGCCGTTCTTACGCCCGGGACAAGCCGGGCTGGGAGCCGGCTCCCGGCCCGGCGGCCCGGCAGGGCGCGGAGACCCAGACAACAGACAGGAGGACGGGAGCTGGGAAGACCTCCCCGGGCAGCTGCGGGAGAAGGCGCGCTCCTCAGCGATTCCCGAGGCTGGGACCCAGGCGGCCCCAGAGGGCAGGTCCCTGCTCCCGGGCGGACTTAGGAATTTAGTGAAACTTAGACTGTGGGGACTGTAAAACTGAAACCATGAAATGATTGGGTAAAAACATGTATGAATGATTTTTATTCTGTGGAATAAAAAGAATGGAATCATGATACAACATTTAAAAAAAAAAAAAGTCCAGAAGCTATCAAAGAAATGAATGATAAACAGCCATAAATCCACCTTTTCATATTCCACACGGAAGGTCCAATATAACAACTCAGCGTGGGAGGAACATTTGTGCAAATACTTGTGTACTAAGATTGTTGATATTAGTATCACTCAGTATAAAAACAGAACATTCAGGAAACAGCCATTAAGAGGGATCTAGGAAGGAAATTTGTGTCGGTACTGACTTGGAAAGATCTGTATGATGAATTGTTGGATAAAAATAGCCAAGTTATAGGATTTCCACTGGTGTTAAAGAAAAAATATATACATTTGTACGTTTATCTTTAAATGAACTGAGATGGAAAGGCAAATGAATTAGAACAGCTAAAGCAGTTTTATAAAAAGAATACAATCTTTCCCATAGGTTGGCACCTGGTGCCAGAAAGAAGTGTCTTCAGAAATCAAAAGGAGCCACACCGCCTGCTTTTCTGCCTCCTCCTCCTGTGGCCTCCAGGCAGGCAGCTGGCATCCTAGCCCCTTAAAGTCACTGCTCCACTTAGACAGACGCAGATCCAAGGAGGGGTTGGTATGACCTTGGCTCTGCAAACTTGGGCTCCTCAGCCTCTTGCCTCATCCTGGGAGCCCCCAGCCAGTCAGTCATCACCCCAGTCTTCCCCACCAGAGGCTACTGGCCCCACTCTGCAGGGGGCAGCCCTTGTCTCTATGAGCTCTGAGCTGTTTTCCCAAAGGAAGGATTTTCCCTTTGCACCGCAGGTATGAAGCAAGGGGATAACTGACTTTTTGCACCTGAACCCATCGTACACTTTGTCCTCACATCTGGCCCCAATTATGCCCATGAGGGTAGAAGAAGGCCATTCCCTTTACATAGGAGGTGTGAATCAACTGGAAGCCTGAGCTTTCACATCTGGAGCTTTCATACAGGTTTTGTATGCATTGAGCTCCTGAAGACACAAGACAGAGACAGGGTTAGGCCTCTTAGTGTGGTGTGGCCATTGCTCTCATAAAATATCCAGGGTCTCTAAGCAACACCAGGGTGGCAAGAATAGGGAAGCATGAAATCATTCAAGCCACACACACACACACACACACACACAAAGGAGGGGCTAAAGCAACCACCTGATCCTAAGGGAAAATGCAACTATGGAATCAAACATGTCAATGTGTTATGCAGATGTAATATCATGTAAATGACCTGATTCTTTAAAAAATTTTTAATTATGAATAAATATTTGATGTCCTTGTGTTTATTCTGAGATTATTGAGACTAATATGGCCAGATATACATTACTTAAAAAAGATTTATTTCATTGGGAAAAATTTACTAAAATTTTACATTTCTTCAAGAAAAATTAAAGCAGAGAGTATTGAAAATACTATGTTTCTGTGAGGATCTGTGAGCGAGGCCACTACTTTTGTTAGGTCTGAGAGGGCAACGAACAATGTTATAAGATGGACGATGCCAAGGTGAACGCCTGTGACGAGACTGCTGCCCTGAGCCAGAGCGCCTACCTCCTGTTCTATGCCTAGGAGGGTGGGTGGGAAGGAGGTGCTGGGGGAAGGTCAGCGGCCCTCCTGAGGGCTGACCCCACAGACCCCGGGCAGCCTGCAGGAGACGCCAGCGGCAGAGCTCCTGGGTCGGAGGAGTCCCCGGGGGACACAGAGGTCGAAGGGATGAGCTTAGAGCAGTGGAGACGCCTGCAAGAACACAGCCGACCGAAGCCGGCCTTGGAGCTGCGGAAGGTCCAGTCTGCCCTGCCTGCCGGCGCAGTCGTGATTCACCAGTCCAAACACGGAGGAGGGAGAAACCGCACGCCGCCCCAACAGGAGCACGAGCGGCTCGACCGTCCCAGCACGGACACCCCGCCTCCGGGGCCGAAGAACGTCGGCAACGGCCCTTGTGCCAGCGGGAGGGCCAGAGCCACCAAGGGGAAGAACAAGAAGCCGCGGCCGTCTCTGGGGCTGTGGCGGTAGGTCGGCTCTGACGCACATGCGTGCAGACGCCCAGGCACACGCTGTGTGCGGCACGCCCTGTGTGACGCACCAAGAGTTCCGACGAGGAGCGGGTTCCTCTCGGCCGTGTGCGTGCTGCAGCCTCCTGGGAAGAAGCGGGGCCTGCCTGGAGTGTGCCCGGGGTCTCGGTGTTCACTTGGGACGGGCTCGTGCCTGAGCGGCTGAGCTCTCGAGGGCCGGCTCTGCTGGGAAGTCGCTGGAGAGGATGGGGTGATGGGGTGCATGAGCGGGCCTGGGCACGGTCCGAGGGCCTCCCACTTCTGCGAGGGTGGGAGAGCCCTCTCGGGATGGGACTTTGGGTGTGGGTTTGCCTTTCGTTCCCCGTCTCCGTTCCCTGGCCGCACCGCTGGCCTCGGGTGAGTGACGCGGCCTGGAGACGCCTCACAGAGCGCTCACAGCCAGCCGAGCAAGGAGAAGATCTCGGGAGCCCTTCGGGGGGCAGGGAAGAGCGGGTGCAGGTCCATGAACCGTCTCCTTCCGGCCGGTCAGGCTCTCGAAAATGCCCCAGACGTCGAGAGGCGTCCGGGGAGAAGACGGGCAAGCAGCCTTTATGGGTGTCTGTCCTTGGGAGGCCTCGTGCTACTTGGCGGAGGGTCCGGCAGGAATGAGGCGGGGATGCGCGCGTCCCCGGCACGACGCTCGTCCGCAAAGGTCCCTGGGGCTCCATGTCCGGTGCAAGGAGTACGCTGGAGAAGCTCCAAGTGCCAAACAGGAGAAGCGATCCACAAGGCCATGAGCACCGCCACCAGCACCACCAGCACCACCAGCACCAACACGAAGGCCAACACGAAGGCCAAGGGGAGAAAGGCAACCCAACCAGTCCCAAAGAAACTTCTCCACCAGCATCGCACCGGTGCCTGAGTGGAGATATGTCGCGCCACGTTCATTTCTGAAAGCAAAGGTCCTCCCCGCACTGAGGAAAGACCCGAGCCTACCCTAGATTGTGATAGCAAGGCAACTGGACTTCCGACTCTGCCCGTCCTGTCTGGCAGTCTCATCCAGCTGGGCCCCGGGCAAACGCCTCTGGACGCGAGGAGATGCGGCCGGCCTCCAAAGTGCCTGGGGCGGTGGGGAAGCTGTCCTCCCCTAGCTGCTTTCTCGACTGCCTCATGGGCCCGTGACCCGCTGGAGGGGCACCCGAGGCCCCTTATCGACCACCTCTTGCGTTTTTCTTTCTTTGGCTTGGCTGATGGCTTCAAACCCCAAACCCTCCATCAAACGGCAGACCGGGAATTTGCGATGTAACATGTCCGACCTCGAGGGCCAACTCTGGCTCCTGACTGCGCTAGTCGGCGTGGCAAGGAACAGAGAACGTTCCGATGGCTTGTGTCCCCCGCATGGCTACCTACGCCGCACCATGCCCTCCGCACGTAGAGAGGACAAAGAATGATGAGCAGTATCTTCCCCCGAGAACACGAACAAGCGTGCCCTGCACGAGGAAGCGGAGCCACCCACAGTCCGCCCTCATCATCACCACGCTTCTTCCTCGGCCCCATCGTCTCAAATGGACTTACTGCTTGCCCCATCCACACCCTCTGAAGAAGGAGGAGGAGGAGGAGGAGGAGGAGGAGAATGTCGATTGGGGTGGCGTGACAGAGGGAATGGGAAGGTGGCCTTATGCTGGGCGAAATCCGTGCAAAAGAGAGAAAAATCCTGGCTGATCTCGCTTCTCTGTGCCATGGGAAGGAGGTAAGAGGACAGCAAGGGTGTGAGCACTTGGATCATAAAGCACAAAGCGGTAGGCTCCTAGGATGGGATGGGGGGAGCGGGAGGTGGGAGGGGTGCAATAGGCTAAGGAAGAAAACGGGGTCAGGGCCCTTCTTTCCCAGTAAGGACCAACGGAATCAACACTCCAGCTATGGTAAACCTGTGGACGGTCAAACCCCCATAGTCCTGGAAGGCAAGCATAATGTCCAGGACGGGAGAGCAAACAAACACACATGTCACACACCGAGAAGGAAAGCAACAGTCATCCTCCTCCAGGAGGGAAACCTTTTTGATACCTTGAGTTATACCGCATTTTGAGCCCCGGAATTCGAAAGACGACTGTATGAGTCAACTAGTGTATATAAAAGAGAGAAAGAGAATAAAAGCAACAAAAAAATAACAAAATGAACACAAAATTTAAAAAAAAGTTTAAAAATAAATGGAAAAAAAAAAAAAAAACTCAAAAAACCCTAAAACACCAAGCAGGAAAAAAAAAAAAAAAGAAGTAAATGATAAAGGAAGAAGGAAAAGGAAGAACAAAGGGCAGCGGAGAGAGAAAAGGAGCTGCAGAAATGAATCCAAAGTTGCAGGAAGCCTATGCCTTTCTAAATGAGCTCGCTTTGGGTCTTGAGCAACGGCCCTGAAGGGAGAAAAGCATATGTGGCACTCTGCTGGCATCTTTTGGTGCTAGGACCCTGAACGCTAGAAGAGTGTCCAGTGAGAACGCATAGAAATTGGGGAGGACCTCGCTGGAGCGCAAAGTTGAGGCAAGGGTTTATTGTTGTCCGGGGAGGGGTTGTCCTCAGGCAGGGGTCTGGGGTCGGGAGACCCCTAAAGGGGAGAGGTTCGGTGGGCAGACATATGTTTCCACACGTGTGTTAGGATGTGAATGGTGAGCCCACGGAAGTCCTGTGCAGCCGGCATTTGTGTGCTGAACTTGGAAGCCCCGCAGTGAATCTCTAGCGGGCAAGGCTGGAAGGCCCAATGCCCCCGAATCATTTGCATCCTGAGCCCTTTGGTCCAGGGGGTCAGGTCGGAAGTGCGTGTGGGGCCTCGTCAAGGGGAATTCCCCGAGAAAAGTGTGGGTGGTTGGATGGCGGGAGTGGGAGTGGGCACGCCCTCGGCCGCCTCAGCCAATGAGGAGCCTGCACGTGCGGGGGGTGGGGCTGTGGGGAAGCCCCCAAAGGCCCGAGGGGGCGGGGCCCAGGCCCTTTTCTGGAGCCGGACCGTCTGAGGGAAGGAGGCGTCGGCGTGCAGCTGCAGGTAGGAGATGGAAACCCTCGTGGGCCTTGTGTGCAGAGCCCCGGGGGCTGCTTCTGAGCACGGGGGAGGTGTGTGTCCGTCTCCCTTCGACGTCTTCCCCGGAGGGCAAGGTTGTGGGCCCAGCGGCGCTGGTGCGGATGCCCTTCGGGGACCCTCTGTCCCTGAGGGGCCGTCGCCGGCGCTTGGGCGTCCCCAGCGGGGTGACTTGGCTCCTGGGTCAGCAGGGCTGACGCCTGGCCAGAAAGGCGCCCTGAGTTGGCAGGGGCCGTGGGGGGTGGGGGCTGGGCTTCAGAACCTGGGGAACACCTGCTACGTGAATGCGGCGCTGCAGTGTCTGAGCCACACGCCGCCCCTGGCCAGCTGGATGGTGTCCCAGCAGCACGCCACCCTCTGTCCGGCCCGCAGCGCCTGCACGCTCTGTGCCATGCGAGCTCACGTGACCCGAGCCCTCCTTCACGCGGGAGAGGTGATCCGGCCCCGCAAGGACCTGCTGGCGGGCTTCCACAGACACCAGCAGGAAGATGCCCACGAGTTTCTGATGTTCGCTCTGAATGCCATGCAGCAAGGGTGCTTGAGTGCATCCCAGCCGTCGGGCCATGCCTCCGAGGACACCACCGTCATCCGTCAGATCTTCGGCGGGACCTGGAGGTCTCAGATCCAGTGTCTCCGCCGCCTCGGTGTCTCGGACACGTTCGACCCTTATCTGGACATCAGCCTGGATATCACGGCGGCTCAGAGTGTGGAGCAAGCTCTGAGAGAGCTGGTGAAGCCCGAGAAGCTGGACGCGGACAATGCCTAGGACTGTGGCGTCTGTCTCCGGAAGGTGCCTGCCACCAAGAGGTTGACTTTGCACAGCACCTCCCAGGTCCTGGTGCTGGTGCTGAAGCGGTTCACACCGGTGAGCGGGGCCAAAAGGGCTCAGGAGGTGCGCTATCCCCAGTGCTTGGACCTGCAGCCCTACACGTCTGAGCGGAAGGCAGGGCCACTGGGCTACGTGCTCTATGCCGTGCTGGTGCACTCCGGGTGGAGCTGTGAGCGAGGACACTACTTCTGTTACGTCCGAGCGGGCAACGGCCAATGGTATAAGATGGACGATGCCAAGGTGACCGCCTGTGACGAGACCGCTGCCCTGAGCCAGAGCGCCTACGTCGTGTTCTACGCCCGGGAGGGTGCGTGGGAAGGGGGCGCTGGGGGAGGGGCAGCGGCCCCCGTCGGGGCTGACCCCACAGACCCCGGGCAGCCTGCAGGAGACGCCAGCGGCAGAGCTCCTGGGTCGGAGGAGTCCCCGGGGGACACAGAGGTCGAAGGGATGAGCTTAGAGCAGTGGAGACGCCTGCAAGAACACAGCCGACCGAAGCCGGCCTTGGAGCTGCGGAAGGTCCAGTCTGCCCTGCCTGCCGGCGCAGTCGTGATTCACCAGTCCAAACACGGAGGAGGGAGAAACCGCACGCCGCCCCAACAGGAGCACGAGCGGCTCGACCGTCCCAGCACGGACACCCCGCCTCCGGGGCCGAAGAACGTCGGCAACGGCCCTTGTGCCAGCGGGAGGGCCAGAGCCACCAAGGGGAAGAACAAGAAGCCGCGGCCGTCTCTGGGGCTGTGGCGGTAGGTCGGCTCTGACGCACATGCGTGCAGACGCCCAGGCACACGCTGTGTGCGGCACGCCCTGTGTGACGCACCAAGAGTTCCGACGAGGAGCGAGTTCCTCTCGGCCGTGTGCGTGCTGCAGCCTCCTGGGAAAAAGCGGGGCCTGCCTGGAGTGTGCCCGGGGTCTCGGTGTTCACTTGGGACGGGCTCGTGCCTGAGCGGCTGAGCTCTCGAGGGCCGGCTCTGCTGGGAAGTCGCTGGAGAGGATGGGGTGATGGGGTGCATGAGCGGGCCTGGGCACGGTCCGAGGGCCTCCCACTTCTGCGAGGGTGGGAGAGCCCTCTCGGGATGGGACTTTGGGTGTGGGTTTGCCTTTCGTTCCCCGTCTCCGTTCCCTGGCCGCACCGCTGGCCTCGGGTGAGTGACGCGGCCTGGAGACGCCTCACAGAGCGCTCACAGCCAGCCGAGCAAGGAGAAGATCTCGGGAGCCCTTCGGGGGGCAGGGAAGAGCGGGTGCAGGTCCATGAACCGTCTCCTTCCGGCCGGTCAGGCTCTCGAAAATGCCCCAGACGTCGAGAGGCGTCCGGGGAGAAGACGGGCAAGCAGCCTTTATGGGTGTCTGTCCTTGGGAGGCCTCATGCTACTTGGCGGAGGGTCCGGCAGGAATGAGGCGGGGATGCGCGCGTCCCCGGCACGACGCTCGTCCGCAAAGGTCCCTGGGGCTCCATGTCCGGTGCAAGGAGTACGCTGGAGAAGCTCCAAGTGCCAAACAGGAGAAGCGATCCACAAGGCCATGAGCACCGCCACCAGCACCACCAGCACCACCAGCACCAACACGAAGGCCAAGGGGAGAAAGGCAACCCAACCAGTCCCAAAGAAACTTCTCCACCAGCATCGCACCGGTGCCTGAGTGGAGATATGTCGCGCCACGTTCATTTCTGAAAGCAAAGGTCCTCCCCGCACTGAGGAAAGACCCGAGCCTACCCTAGATTGTGATAGCAAGGCAACTGGACTTCCGACTCTGCCCGTCCTGTCTGGCAGTCTCATCCAGCTGGGCCCCGGGCAAACGCCTCTGGACGCGAGGAGATGCGGCCGGCCTCCAAAGTGCCTGGGGCGGTGGGGAAGCTGTCCTCCCCTAGCTGCTTTCTCGACTGCCTCATGGGCCCGTGACCCGCTGGAGGGGCACCCGAGGCCCCTTATCGACCACCTCTTGCGTTTTTCTTTCTTTGGCTTGGCTGATGGCTTCAAACCCCAAACCCTCCATCAAACGGCAGACCGGGAATTTGCGATGTAACATGTCCGACCTCGAGGGCCAACTCTGGCTCCTGACTGCGCTAGTCGGCGTGGCAAGGAACAGAGAACGTTCCGATGGCTTGTGTCCCCCGCATGGCTACCTACGCCGCACCATGCCCTCCGCACGTAGAGAGGACAAAGAATGATGAGCAGTATCTTCCCCCGAGAACACGAACAAGCGTGCCCTGCACGAGGAAGCGGAGCCACCCACAGTCCGCCCTCATCATCACCACGCATCTTCTTCCACCCCATCGTCTCAAATGGACTTACTGCTTGCCCCATCCACACCCTCTGAAGAAGGATGAGGAGGAGGAGGAGGACTACGAGGAGGAGGAGGAGGAGGGGGATGACGAGGAGCAGGAGGAGGAGAAAAAAGAGAAGAATGTCGACTGGGGCGGCGTGACAGAGGAAATGGGAATTTCGGCTTATGCTGGAGGAAGTCCGTGCAAAAGAGAGAAAAATCCTGGCTGATCTCGCTTCTCTGTGCCATGGGAAGGAGGTAAGAGGACAGCAAGTTTGTGAGCACTTGGATCATAAAGCACAAAGCGGTAGGGTTCTGGAACGGGGTGGGTGACTCGGAGGTTTGAGGGGTGAAATAGCCTAAGGAAGAGAGCGGCGTCAGGGCCGTTTTTTCCTAGTAAAGATCAACGGAATCAACCCATCAACTATGATAAACCCGTGGGTGGTCAAAGCCCCATAGTCCTGGAAGGGAAGCATAATGTCCAGGACAGGAGAGCAAACAAACACACATGTTACACACCGAGAAGGAAAGCAACAGTCACCCTCCTCCAGGAGGGAAATTCGTTCATTTCAGTTCAGTAGGTAACTCGTATTCCTCTCTTTGCAACCCCATTTACTGAACTTGCCAGGCTTCCATATCCAATACGTAGTCTCAGAATTTAGTGTGTCTAATATCTTTTGTGTTGGTGGTACCATCCTGCCATCTCATCCTGTCTTGTCTCCTTCTTTTTCTGTCTTCAATTTTTCTCAACATCAGGGTCTTTTAAAATGAGTCAGTTCTATTCATCAGATGTCCAACTTATTGGAGTTTTACCTTCAATATCAGTGCTTCCAGTGAACATCCAGGACTCATCTGCTTTCTGAAGGACTGGCTTGATCTCTTTGCAGCCAAGGTGCTCTCAATAGTCTTCTCCAACACCACAGTTCACAAGCATCAGATCTTCTGCGCTCAGCTTTCTTTATAGTCCATTTCTCTCTTTCATACATGCCTATTGGGAAACCATAGCCTTAGCTAAAAGTACCTTTGTTGGCAAAGTATTGTCTTTGCTTTTTCATATGCTGAGTTGATTAGTCATACTCTTTTTCCAAGGAGCAAGCATCTTGTAATTTCATGGCTACAGTCACCATCTGCAATGATTTTGAAGCCCCAAAATAATATAAGCTGAGTTCTCCACCACAGCAGCAAAGAGACTTTGAGGCAGAAACGCCCACATAAGCCATTTCTAGCTCACAGACTGTGAAGAGTTTAATAGGCAAAGTTTATTAGTGCAGTCTTGGAGTAATGCTGCCAGAGAGGAACAGAAAGCACCGTCTACCAGGAAACAGGAACTGACTTCACCACTCACCACCATCTCCTACCAGCCTCCCTCCAGAGGCAACGCTCACATTCCTAACCTCACCTGGGCATCTCACTTCTGCCTTCATGTTTGTGTGTAAGGGCTGCCTGCTCTCAGACGTGCTTCTCCTAGAATTGTGCAGGCCCAGCTCCTTCCTTCATCCTAGTCACCGCAGCAAGGCCTTTTAGACCCTCTTGACCAGTGACTCCAAGCCCTCCCTCACAAAGCCCTTTTTTATTTTCAGTAGAGCACTTGTTCTTTTCCTTCCCCTGTCTGGCTTCCATACTTTTCTCTTTCTTCACTCCAAACCGAGAGCTCCTTGAAAGGACGGGCCGCTGGTCATTTTCAGCACTGTTCTCTGTACCACTGACTCACCTGGCATAGAGTGAGTACTCACAGCCTGGGGGCAGAGTAAATAAACGTGAAGATCCTGGGGCTCCCCTTCCTCTTCTGTCCAGGTCGGTCTCTTGAGATGATCACTCTTACTAGGAAGCGCGTGCTGTTTCTGAGGCGGGAGCATGGCCAGAATGACCTCCACCATCCTTTTTCTCTCTCCAGTTGCTCCTGCAAAGCTCAGCCAGCAACCCCGACTGGGTGCCTCCTGGTGGCCCGCGCTAGCATTGCAGGACTAACTCGAACCTTCATTCAGGTCTTCAAGGCGGAGGCTCTCCAGAGTTCCTGAGGTGAAAGTGTACTTCAGGCAGGCTGTGGAAAGACCCAGGAATCTCCTCATTTTTCATTTCCTCTCCTCTCTTTGGGGTTTAGTTCGTTCATGTTGCATCCTCGGCTCAGACAGGGCAATAATTTCCCCCTACTTTCAAATTAGAACCTCTGGAATCCGGTTAGGGCTGGTCTTCTTTCTGGAACCGTGACTCTGGGTCCACAACTGAGCCCTCTCCTGCTCACCACAAGCCCTTGTTCCTTCAGCTGCTCTCTCCTCTGAGGGACCTCTGTGAGTGGAAAGCATTTTTCCAAGCTCTCAGACACAGGGGTCAATGGTGGAGAACCAAGGTCGACAGATTTCCCAAGCATACTGAGTGAACGCTTGGGGGGCCCAACAGCAAGCACACAATGTTTAGGAAAGGAAAGCAAGTCCTTCTGTCCTGTAGCACCGTCTACACTGGGGAATGGGGTGTGTGCTCAGCCTGGTTTTAACAGCCCAGAAAAGTGGACTGTGGGACTGAGACCATGTTCACTGGAGAACACTGAGGAGAGGGCCCACACCCAGGCAGGACTCGGGGAACGTGGAGAATCCCCCTCACGCTTTGGACTTCTGAACGCAGTGCCCGTTGCCAGGAGCAGGGTATGGAGGCCCCTGCTCCATGGCGGAGCTGCCTCCAGCCCTTCCTGCTCTCCCAGCCCTGACACGGTGTGTTCTCTCCCTTTACCATCTCACATCGTCCCCACTGTGGACCCTATTTCTGTTTGTGCCTGCTTGTGTGAGCATGAACATGCAGAGAGAATAATGGCCCAAGTGGGGCCAGGTTGGTAGAGTTCACCAGGAACTTAGGGTCTCACTTTCAAACCAAGCATGATGGATAGGACTGCGAACTGGCTTAGGGAGCTGGGGTCCTCACTTTCCTACTGGCTTCTGCTCACATACTGTGTTCCAGACAAGTCTGCCTCTTTCTAGGCTTTAGTTTTCAAATTGTACCAAGAGGGCTTGGATAAAAAGCTGCATAAGCGCATGCACAGGCAAACGTGTTCTCTGACTCCAGCAACAATAGATGGGTTGTTGGCATGGGTGGTCTCAGGAGGCCTGTGCTCCTGATGTGGGCAGAGGCAGGCGAGCTTGTAGTGGGAGTGGCCAGGACACCTGTCCTGTCCCAGCACCAGCCAGAGGGCATGTGCAGGCCCAGGGACAGTGGGCGCACCCGTGCCCGCCTCCCTGCACAGTCACCGACACTGGACCAAGGGCTCCGCTCCGAAGGGGAGTTGTTTCTGGTGCCCCACCTGCAGCCTCTGAAAGGCCCGCATTTTCTGGAGCCCTAAGGACAGATGATTCACATGGAAGTGGTTCCCAGCAAGTAAATGGAATGTGGAAGGGATATTTGCCGTGTGTACTCTCAGGCTGTGAAAACACGCCCCGTGATGTGCCATACATATCCCCTTTACAACGAAGTGAAATAAGCCCAAGGAACATGACTGCATTTGAAAGCACATGTTGAGGATGGAAAATCCACAAATTAAAGGTTGCTGAGTCCCAGAATCTCTGACTGGAGGAAAATCAACAAGAAGAATCGCTTGCTATTGGAAACTCATTTTATTTTATTTGTATCGGGCTGTTAATGAAGAGAGCTTGCCAGGTGGCGCTAATGGTAACAACTGAGAGTGTTAGCAGCCTGGGTAGGGAGGCCAGAGGTCCCAAAGCAGCAGGAAGAAACGAACTGCAAGTGGCAGACTCCTTTCCCTTCTCTGTTGAGGACACCTGGTTCCCTCTGAACTTGACTTTTCTCAAACCTTGAGCTAACCAATGCGGTTTTCTTATGGAAACGTTTTTCTTAAGCTATGCTAATGAAACTATGTACTGGCTTTGGGATCTCACTTTCTTCAAATCGGTTCTGCTTGAGACTAACTTTTGTCTCAAACCTTGGGCTGTTAATGGCTCAACAGATCAGTATTCATGTCAATTGTTTCCTGGCTGGGGACGACACACCTTGTGCTATTCTATCTCGAAAACTCTCACTGTGGGAGGGGGGCCTGGTGACACGCCCTCAGCCTTGAGGCGTCTCCTGACCCAAGACGAAGTCTGCCCAAACCCATGTCCATTGAGTCGGTGATGCCATCCAACCATCTCATCCTCTGTCATCCTCTCCTGCCCTCAATCTTTCCCAGCATCAGGGTCTTTGCAAATGACTCAGCTCTTCTCATCAGGTGGCCAAAGTATTGGAGTTTCAGCTTCAGCATCAGTCCTTCCAATGGATATTCAGGAATGATTTCCTTTAGGATGGACTGGTTGGATCTCCTTGCAGTCCAAGGGACTCTCAAGAGTCTTCTCTCTCAGGACTATGTGCCTGGTAGCCATGGGGATAAGATGCCTTTGGCTGAACTGGCCTCCCAGACTGACAAACATGAGATTCCATACCAAGATTTCCCATTGCCAAAAGACTTGTAATAATCCCCTATATAGTCGGTCACCTTTGTAAGCTTTATGGCACCCATTGGTGTAGGCTACAATGTCTAACCAGCTGACTCTTCTGATTTTGAATCATGGCTGTAACCTGACTGTATCTCCCTTTAACACTTTCCAGGCTAGGTTTAAGGAATTTGGGGATGAGTACACTTGCAACCCACTCCAGTATTCTTGCCTGGAAAATCCCATGGACAGAGGAGCCTGGGGGGCTACAGTCCACGTGGTCGCAAAGAGTCGGACACGACTGAGCGACTTCATTCACTCACACTTAAGGTATATAAGGTTTTCAAAAAAGTCGGTCGGGGTCCTTGGCTAAGAGGAGACTGTGCCTTGGGCCTGCCAGTGTAATAAACTGCACTCCACTATCTGCATGCCGAAGCCTTTGACTGTGTGGATCACAATAAACTGTGGAAAATTCTGAAGCAGATGGGAATACCAGACCACTTGACCTGCCCTTGAGAAACCTGTATGCAGGTCAGGAATCAACAGTTAGAACTGGACATGGAACAACAGACTGGTTCCAAATAGGAAAAGAAGTATGTCAAGGCTGTATATTGTCACCCTGCTTATTTAACTTATATGCAGAGTATATCATGAGAAACCCTGAGATGGAGGAAACACAAGCTGGAATCAAGATTGCTGGGAGAAATATCAATAACCTCAGATATGCAGATGACACCACCCTTATGGCAGAAAGTGAAGAAGAACTAAAAAGCCTCTTGATGTAAGTGAAAGAGGAGAGTGAAAAAGTTGGCTTAAAGCTCAACATTCAGAAAACTAAGATCATGGCATCCGGTCCCATCACTTCATGGGAAACAGATGGGGAAACAGTGAAAATAGTGGTTGACTATTTTTATGGGCTCCAAAATCACTACAGATGGTGATTGCAGCCGTGAAATTAAAAGATGCTTACTCCTTGGAAGGAAAGTTATGACCAACCTAGACAACATTATTAAAAAGCAGAGACATTACTTTGTCAACAAAGATCCATCTAGTCAAGGCTATGGTTTTTCCAGTATTCATGTATGGAGCTGAGAGTTGGACTATAAAGAAAGCTGAGTGCTGAAGAATTGATGCTTTTGAACTGTGGTGTTGGAAAAAAAAAAACCCTTGAGAGTCCCTTGGACTGCAAGGAGATCTAACCAGTCCATCCTAAAGGAGATCAGTCTTGGGTGCTCATTGGAAGGACTGATGTTGATGCTGAGACTCCAATACTTTGGCTACATGATGCAAAGAGGTGAGTCACTTGAAAACACCCTGATGCTAGGAAAGATTGAGGGCAGGAGGAAAAGGGGACAACAGAGGATGTGATGGTTGGATGGCATCACCAACTCAATGGACATGGGTTTGGGTAGATTTGGGAGTTGGTTATGGACAGGGAGGCCTGGCATGCTGCAGTTCACGGGCTCGCAAAGAGTTGGACACAACTGAGCGACTGAACTGAACTGACTCTCTGAAATGTCCTTCTGAATGAGTTTGTTTCTCAGAATGCGGGGCTACAACAGATTTGCTAAATGAGGGAAAAGCACAGTTTGATTCCCTACCTTACAAGCTCCAAGGTATGCCGGCTGTATCCCATTGCTTCAGATGTCTATTGATTCCTTGGCATTAACTCTGGACTCCTATTCTCAAATGGCTAAAAGTCCATAGATTTTCCACTTCCATCTTCTGTTTCAGTTATTTGTGATTGTGATGAATTTAATTCAGATGACCATTATATTTATTACCATGGGCAAGAATCCCTTAGAAGAAATGGAGTAGTCCTCAAAGTCAACAAAAGAGTCTGAAATGGAGTACTTGGGTACAATCTCAAAAATGACAGAATGATTTCGGTTCATTTCAAAGGCAAACCATTCAGCATCAAAATAATTCAACTCTATGCCCCAACCACTAATGCCAGAGAAGAACAAGGCCTTCTAGAATTAACACGAAAAAAAAAAAAGTTCTTTTCATCATAGGGGTTGTTGTTCAGTCGCTCAGTAGTGTCTGACTCTTTTGTGACCCTATGGAATGAAGTACACACTCTCTGTCCTTCAACATCTTTCAAAGTTTGCTCAAACTTATGTCCATTGAGTTGATGATGCCATCCAACTGTCTCATCCTCCGTCATCCCCTTCTCCTCCTGTCCTCAGTCTTTCCCAGCATCAGGGTCTTTTCTAATGAGTCAGCTCTTTGCATCAGGTGGCCAAAGCATTGGAGGTTCAGCTTTAGCATCAGTCCTTCCAGTGAATATTCCGGGTTGATTTCCTGTCAGATTGACTGGTTTCATGTCCTTGCTGTCCAGGAGACTCTCAAGAGTCTCCTCCAGCACAACAGTTCAAAGGCATCAATTCTTTTGTGCTCAGTCTTTTTTATTGTCCAACTCTCACATCCATACACGACTACTGGGAAAACCACAGATTTGACTATATGGACCTTTGTAGGCAAAGTCTCTCCGCTTTTTAATATGCTGTCTAGGTTCATCCTAGCTTTTCTTCTAAGGAGCAAGCATCTTTTAATTTCATGGCTGCAGTCAACAAACTACAGTGATTTTGGAAACCAAGAAAATAAAGCCTGTTACTGTGTCTGTTTTCCATTCTATTTGCCATGAAGTGAAGATGCCATGATCATCATTTTTTTTTATGTTGAGCTTTAAGCCAATTTTTTTCACTCTCCTCTTTCAGCTTCATCAAGAGACTTGTTTTTTCCTCTTTGCTTTCTGCCATAAGGGTGGTGTTATCTGCATATCTGAGGTTATTGATATTTCTCCTGACAATCTTGATTCCAGCTTGTGATTCATCCAGCCCAGCATTTTGCATGATGTATTCTGCATATAAGTTAAATAAGCAGGGTGACAGTATACAACTGTGACATACTCCTATCCCAATTTTGAACCAGTCAGTTGGTTCCATTTCATGTTCTAACTGTTGCTTCTTGACCTGCATACAGGTTTCTCAAGAGGCAAGTAACAGGATCTGGTATTCCCCTCTCTTGAAGAATTTCCCACACTTTGTTGTGATCCACACAGTGAGAGGCTTTGGTGTAGTCAATAAAGCAGGAGTAGATGCTTTTCTGGAACTCTCTTGCTTTTTCTTTGATCCAACAGATGTTGGAAATTTGATCTCTTGTTTCTCTGCCTTTTCTAAATCCAGCTTGAACATCTGGAAGTTCTTGGTTCACATACTGTTGAGCCTGGCTTGGAGAATTTTGAGCATTACTTTGCTAGCATGTGAAATAAGTGCCATTGTGCAGTAGTTTGAACATTCTTTGGCATTGCCCTTCTTTGGGATTGGAATGAAAACTGACTTTTTCTAGTCTTGTGGTCACTGCTGAGTTTTCTAAATTTGGGGGGCATATTGAGTGCAGCACTCTTACAGCATCATCTTTTAGGATTTGAAATAGCTCAGTTGGAATTCCATCACCCCCACTAGCTTTGTTTGTAGTGACTGGAATGCAAAAGTAGGAAGTCAAGAGATACCTGGAGTAACAGACAGGTTTGGTCTTGGAATACAAAATGAAGCAGGGCAAAGGCTAACAGAGTTTTGCCAAGAGAACGCGCTGGTCATAGCAAAAACCCTCTTCCAGCAACACAAGAGATGACTACATATGGACATCACCAGATGGTCAATACCAAAATCAGATTGATTATATTCTTTGCATCCAAAGATGGAAAAGCTCTATACAGTCAGCAAAAACAAGAGCAGGAGTTAACTACAGCTCAGATAATGAGCTCGTTATTGCAAAATGCAAACTTAAATTGAAGAAAGTAGGGAAAACCATTAGGACATTCGGGTATGATGTAATCAAATCCCTATGGTATACAGTGGAGGAGACAAATAAATTCAAGGGGTTTAGGTCTGATAGAGTGTCTGAAGAACTATGGATAGAAGTTCATAAAATTTTTCAGGAGGCAGTGACCAAAACCATCCCCCAAAGAAAGAAGTGGTTGTCAGAGAAGGCCTTACAAAGAGCTGAGAAAAGAAGAGAATTGAAAGGCAAAAGAGAAAAGTAAAGATATACCCATCTGAATGCAGAGTTCCAAAGAATAGAAAGGAGAGATAAGAAAATCTTCTTAACTGAACAATGCAAAGAAATAGAGGAAAGCAACAGGATGGGAAAGATTAGAGAGCTCGTTGAGAAAGCTGGAGATACGCACTATGTGACAGTGGCCAAGCTACATTTTATTTGGGGCAAAACGAGGACTGAGCCCAGGAGACAGTATCTGAGATAATTCTGAGAGACTGCTCCAAAGAGGCAGTGGGGGGAGGTTAGTATATAGGATTTTGGTGAATGGGGAGTTCAATGCAATCAAGCACTTATTTTACAAAAGGTTTTCTGCTGGTCCCGAGCTGATGTCACCATGAAGGGATTTAGTGATTTTCTAGATATGAAGAAATGTAAGACTTGGGATCAAGAAATCAGTTCCTGAAAATATCTGACTATCTAAAAGACCTGTTCCAGCAGTTTCCCTGGAGCAGAGTGCCTGGCTCTCCACCCTAGGTTCCCCTCAGCAGAAGTTGACGGTCCACAGCTTCAGCAGCAGAGGGTCAATCTCCGCTGAGGCAGCTGGCAAATCCCCTGTTGCAGGTGAGTCTCTGGCCAATGCTCCTCACAAGTGCCAATTTGTAGCTGACATAGATATCACGTGGACGCAGTTGAGAAAATATTGAAAAGGTAAAGCAGAGATGTATTAAAGCGCGCTATGTTAGGTTTGTCAACCGCAAACTGGCACTTGCAATGGTCACTTGCCTTCCACCTCTAGAAGAATCAGATAATGTGCTGCTGCAGCTGCTGATTTTCAACACCCCTTGAAAGCAGTTCAGGCTGGAGAGCAGAAATGAAGACCCCTGTGCTCTGGGAAAAACTGGTGGAACAAGTCTTCAGATAGATATTTTCAGGAGTCAAGTTTATAAGGCCAATTCTTGTATCTCCTAGTATCTAGAAAAGGGCTAAAATCCTTCATGGTGGTTAAGTCGACAGGTTTTATATTTTAAGGAATCAGAATTTATTATACTTTTGCTTTCCCATTGAGAAATGGAATATTTCCTGCCATATCAGTAACAAATGATTTCACAGTCATCAGTGATTGCAGCCACCAGCCAAAGGTGAGCTGGTGAAGCCCTGAGGGGACTCAGGAGGGAAAGACTATCTGCCCTCTGGCAGCCTTCAGACTGCAGCTATGCCCCATGGCGAGCCCTGAGGGAACTCAAGATGTGAAAATGCGGTAGGATATAGATGGGTCCCAGGCTGCACACCTGGTGATTGTCAAGGGGAGTAAAGTTGAAGCTTTGCTCTCACCCAGACACTCCAAGGACAAAGCTAGTGGCAAACACTGAGCTCTGCTGAAGTAGAGATACAGTGCCCACTCCTTAGGTCAAGGAGGACTTCTCTGTGCACACATGTGCAGGAAGGCTTGTTGAGGGTCAGAAAGGGAAGGGAGTCCCATCCCATAAGTGTGGACATACACCTACAGGCTTGTGTGGTGGAATCCATATTAGCAGAAATTTGCACAAGCATCTTAGGGGCAAAGGACCAGCCAGGTGTGAGAAAAGAAACAAAGTAATTGGCCAAATCTAAACAAAGACCCTATATAAGGACACTCCTATATGAGTGTTTTCTTTTTCTTTTTTTTCTGATCTTATTTTTTTCTTTATTTGATCTAATATTATGCCCAAAGTGAAGACTTATAGAGCCCATACACAAAGCGTAATAGTGAAAAGTTTAGAAAGAAACTGGACCCAAGGTGCGTGTTGAGTCACTGACTCAGAGCCTATAGTGGCCTTCCGTCTTGCCTTCTAGTACATGGCCGTGCCTGTATCTGTAGCTTTATCACTGGTCTCCAGAGGAATCTCAGGAGAGTTGTGTACGATACACACAAACGGAAGTCCCACTCCCGCCTTCACGGTAACAGGTCAGAACTGAGTTTATAACATTGTAATCTACCGCAAAGCCTGCAGAAATGTCAGCACCATCCCCCAGATGCCCAGAATAGACACGTAGGTGGCATTCCTGTCCATACCTTACTTTTTATCTCCAGTTATATAATTTTTACTCTCAAATATGTTTCAGTTTGCATCTCTTCTCTTTACTTCTGTTGTGATGTTTTGTGTCTGCTGCTGCTGCTGCTGCCAAGTCGCATCAGTCATGTCCGACTCTGTGCAGCCCCATAGACGGAAGCCCACCAGGCTCCCCCGTCCCTGGGATTCTCCTGGCAAGAACATTGGAGTGGGTTGCCATTTCCTTCTCCATATATGAGTATTTTAAACCAGCTTCTTACTGCACTCCCCATTCAGGACACCCATGCTCCTCTCCCAGTGTGTGTTACTGTCATGCTTCTGACATAAATAAATTATTTCTGAGTGCTCTCCTATGTGTTGCGCTGTGTCTCTATATAAAAAACTTTGCACCTGTTCTGCAGTTTTTGCCTCCTTGAAACATTTTTGCTTTCAAATGGAGTAAGAATCAAGGAAGTTAGCTTGTAGCCTCTAGCCACTGGTGGACTGGCAGCTGGGTTCATTTCCTAGATGGGGAAATGAGATCCTACTTCAAGACTAAGACTGTGCCCCCAGTGCAGGGGGCCTGGGTTCTGTCCCTGGTCAGGGAATTAGGTCCCACATGCCACAACTAACATGTCCCACGTGCCACAGCCCAGTCTTGGCACAGCCAAATAAATAAATAAAGACTGCTATTCCTTCCAGGACAAAACCACAGGATCCTGTCCCCAAACAGCTGAGATGCGTATCAAAGGAATGAGTTCAGTGAGGCCAGCCTCTTGCATCTTCCCACACATAGAAAAGTGCTAAATTCATTCACTTGAGATATCTGGCTTTCTTTTAATTAACAATAATCTTTGATGTTCTGACTACTTGCCCTTTGTGCAAAACTTCTATGTAACCTGGCTCCCCCTCACCTCAGAGCAGTTCCCTCGGTTTTCTTGAGGTGCTGTCTCCCTGTTTGGAAATCCTAAACATTCCTGCTGAATAAAATGTAACTCTAAACTTGTAGGTTGTGCATAATTTTAAGCCAGCACTTCACTGTCTTTAAAGGAATAAAATTATTTGTAATATATGTAATATATACTTCTTAGGGGCTTCTGTGGTGGCTCAGATGGTAAAAAAATCCACCTGCCAATGCAAGAGATTTGGGTTTGATGCCTGGGTCAGGAAGATCCCCTGGAGAAGGAAATGGCAACCCACTCCAGGACTCTTGCCTGGGAAATCCCATGGACAGAGTCTCAGAGAGTCAGACGCAGCTGAGTGACAACAGCAACATCTGCAACAACAACGACCTCCGCCTAAACTTGCTCATGTCCCTCCATCACCTTATCTGTCCACGGAGAAGGTTTCGTGTAGACCTGGGAAGACGTGTATTCTGGTTCCATTGGGTGGAATGTTCTATATATGTCTCTTAATGTAATTTGGTCTAAAGTTTGGTTTAATTCCAACACGTCATTCTTGATTTTCTGTTTGGGTGATCTATCCATTGCTAAGACTGAGATGCTGAAACCCCCTCCATTGTTGTAATGTTGTCTATTTTTTCCTATAGGTCAGTTATTATTTGCTTAAAATACTTAGGTGACCCAATGTTGTTTTATATATTTGCATATGTAAGTGTGTGTGTGTGTGTGTGTGTATACTTTTTGATGTATTAACCCTTTGTCATACAATGGCCTCCTTTGATGTTTGTTATCATTTTTCTTAAAGTCTATTTTGTCTGATATAAGAATTACTATGCCCCCCTTCCAGAGAAGGCAATGGCAACCCACTCCAGTACTCTTGCCTGGAAACTCCCATGGACGGAGGAACCTGGTAGGCTGCAGTCCATGGGGTCGCTAAGAGTCAGACACGACTGAGCGACTTCACTTTCACTTTTCACTTTCATGCATTGGAGAAGGAAATGGCAACCCACTCCAGCGTTCTTGCCTGGAGAATCCCAAGGACGGAGGAGCCTGGTAGGCTGCCATCTATGGGGTCGCACAGAGTCGGACACGACTGAAGCGACTTAGCAGCATGCCCCCTTCCTTTCTGTTTTCATTCCTGTGAAATACCTTTACCTATCCCCTCACTTTGAGCCTTTGTGTATCCTTAAAGCTGAAGTGAGTTTCTTGTAGACAACATATACTTGGGTCTTTTTTTTAAGCATCAGTGTCTTTTTATTGGTGAACCCACTCTATTTGCATTTAGACTGGGTATTGATTATAAGAGCTGACTCCTGCCATCTGAGTGATTGCTTTCTGGTTGTTTTTTGTCTCCATTGATTCCCTTTCCCTTTGTTTCTGCCTACTTTTGTAAATTGGTGGCTTTTCATCCTGGTATTGTTTCCCCTTTCTATATTTCTTGCATCTACTCTAGATTTTTAATGTGGTTACCATGGAGCTTACATTAAAATTTTATACCTAAAACAAGTTTGTCTTGTGCTGATGGCAACCTGGCTTTTTTAGCCAATAAAGTGGCTCCGCCATTTAACTCTTCCTCTGCAATGTTCTGATGTTCCGGTTCTCTCTTTTATGCTGTGTGTTTGGTGATAAGGTATATTAGCTGTAGTTACTTTTAGTCATCCTTTCCTTGACCCTTTATACTTGAGCTTGTTAATATACCATTCTTCTAAGTAATTGGAATTAACTAAATCTGACTATACATTTTTACCTTACCTAGTGTGTTATATACTTTTGTATGTGTTCATGTGTTACTTTGCATCTCTTTTATTCTGCTTGAACTTCTTCAGCATTCTTTGCAAGGCAGATCTGGTGGTGATGAACGCCCTTAGCTTTTCCTTAGGAAAACCTTTATTTTCCCTTCATATTTGAAGGATGTTTGGTGAATAGAGTTTTTCTGGTTGGCAATTTTTATGGCTCTGCCCTCTGAATATTTCATTTTACTCTCTCCTGGCCTGTAGTTTTCTTCTGAGAAATCCCCTGATAGCCTCGTGGGGTTTCCTGTGTCAGTTATAGTCATGCCTGTAAGTAAATCAGACATTTATATTTTAGATAGGAAAATTTAATCAGTATTTTGTAACAACAGTAAGGAAAATTGTCGTGATCTTGGCGCTGGTTGGAAAAGAATTTCCTGACATGAGACAGAGTGAGAGGGAAATAAAGTTTCTTAGCGTGGGAGATGCTATTAGAACAGCAGGCCTGCTCAAGAGAGAACCGTCTTTGAACAGGGGCCCTTAGTCCAATTTTATACCCAGGGTACAGGGAGCAGGATACGGGTCTTGCGGGTCATTGCTGATTGGATGAGAAGGAGGGCGGAGAGTAAAGCAAAGACCTTCTCCCTATGGGCTAGGAGGGGAGACAGGTTGTACTGCTCAGAAGGACGTGAAATCCGTTAGTAGTTACACCATGGGGGAGGGAAGGACGATCAGGGTGTGGTTCTCCATTCCTGCATTTCGTTCCCCCTTGGTTTTCTCTGCTCTTCTGTCCTTGGGTCTCCACCTTCCTCCCTCTCTTTATTTTTAGGGCCAATTCTTTGGCCCCTTTTGAGACCCTGCTCACGTCTAACTATCTACCTATTTCCCTTCTCAGGCATTTGGGAACCCGGTCTCAGGGGAAAGGGGTGATGACCACTCTGGCTTCTTCAGGCTGGAGGGGCGTTGTGGGGCTCTAGGTTCCCTTTGCCTGCTCTCTGCCAGGATGCATTTACGGAGGGAGATGAAAGTCCATGGAACGATAAGGCGGCACGTTTCAGCGTCGTCTGGGTGTTGGCCAGGGAATATTCTTGTCAAACTATCACTTGGAGATTTGTTGTTTTCTAGAAGAAACAAACTTAACAAGAAAGTTAAAGACACATGGCCCAAAGATTGAGAGAAGCAGAAAAGCTCCCGAGGAGCTAGCCAGGAGAACCAGGGCCAGACATTGGGTCATGACATTAGTGTTTCTCTGGGTGCAAGAAGAGGTGAGAAGCTGGGCTCATAAAAACCTTTACCTGAAAACATCCGACTCCCTGAAGGCCGGTTCTTCTGGGTTTTTCCCAGAGCAGAGTGCCTTATTTCTAATCTCCACCTTGAACTCCTTTCAAGGTCAGCAGCTTGCAGTGGTCACGATGTAATCTTTGTAGAGACAGCTGGCAAGGGCCAACTTCCAGTCAGCAGGGTCCCTTCATAACCACATATTTAACCATGCTTTGGGGGCATTTCAGGGCCCTCGTGTCTCAGGTCTAATGAAGATTCCATTGACAGGCCATTGTGTGCTGTTACTAGACCAGACCTTGCAAGTAGCAAAAGTCTCAGGACCACACCTGTCTTACTAGCCTCTTGGCCCAGGAGAATATTCCCTCTTGTTGCTTCTTTCCATATCTAGAGTTACATTATTACATTCATTGATCTCATCAGTTCAGTTCAGTCACTCAGTCGTGTCCGACTCTTTGTGACCCCATGAATCGCAGCACGCCATGCTTCCCTGTCCATCACCGACTCCAGGAGTTCACTGAGACTCACATCCATCAAGTCAGTGATGCCATCTAGCCCTCTCATCCTCTGTCGTCCCCTTCTCCTCCTGCCCCCAATCCCTCCCAGCATCAGAGTCTTTTCCAATGAGTCAACTCTTCGCATGAGGTGGCCAAAGGACTGGAGTTTCAGCTTTAGCATCATTCCTTCCAAAGGAATGTGTGGTTAGATTTTAAACTATTGATTCAAAAGTATAATTTTCTCTTGAAATGTGATTTCTGCTTCTAAATTCAAGGAGGAGTGTCTGGACTTCCTTAAGGGGCACACTTAAGAGTGGTAGCAAAAGAGGAAGGCATGTCCTGCTGAGAGCTTGTGATGTAGGGAAGTTAGAGGCAGGCTAACAGGAACAGGGGCGCCCAAGGGATTGCTTAGAGGAACATATTCCCGCTGATTTGTTTCTAATTGGAAAGGATAAATGAGGAAACAGTCACTGACCAAGACCGGAATGTGAGGCCTAGTGCTGCAGAATTTGGGGGTCTGGATTTCCAGAATGGTTGCTGCGGGGCATGGGGCAGGGCCTCGTGGGTTGTAGGGAGTTCCCTCTGCTTTTAAACATATTTAGACATATTGAAACTCCTTTGGTCATCTTGAACTGAGCAGCTAGCTATTTTGTGGGTAAACTTTATCACTAATTACACACAATGGTAATAACCATAATAGTAATTTTCATTATTGGAGATTTTAGTATTCCTCATCTACTACAACCTACAGTATAACATAACCACAACAACCTACAATATAGCAGAGTTGAAAGCACCAAAGTTGTCTGGCCACCTGGTCGACCTGTTGGCGGTGACCAGCCGGCTACAAACAAACAGCATGAATGCTACCTGGACAAATTTTGCTCACAGGGCGAAGGTACAGCACCACCACTGCACTCATTTCCTACGAGTTCGCCGCAGGTTGCATTTCTCTCCCCTAAGCGTCCTCCCGTCCACTTGTGTTCAGAGGCTCTTCCAGAACCAAAGACCGAGCCAGGGTCCGTACCCTGGTTCCCTCAGCGGACGGCCCCGACCACTCTTTGGGTCTCAAACACTTGTTTGGTGCCTCTGATCACCGAGGCCGAGCAGGACTAGAGCCGCGCGTTGGGCGGCCTCCTTGCTCGCCCACGGGGAGGGACCCGTGTGTGGTTCACACAACCCCCGAGCCCGCAAGAACAGCAGAAACTACATGCGGTCCCCGCGAAGACGCAAGCCCGCTCACGAACGATCGCAGAGTATGGTGACACGACAGCGTCCGTCCCGGAGCGGCTTACCCCGCCGCCCGGCTCTGGTGCGCACCTGGGCCTCCAGGCGGCGAGGACGTGGCGCAGGGAGATCCGAGCCCGGTGATCGCGGTGCCGCCTGGGCGCGCAGTCCAGCGCCGCTTTGTTCCGCGCCTCCGGCAAGGCCCCACTCCGGGGGAGGACGCACGGGATTCAGGGACGGCAGGCGGGAACTCTGCGCCGTCTGCCGACGGAGACACACGGCTACTCAGACGAGGCGGGAAAACAAGAAAATGTGGCCCCAGGACACCGCGCGGTGCACCGTCACTCTCCTGGCCGCGAGCTGTACCCCAGGCGGACGAAACGTTCGGATCGCCGCACAGCTTCTGGATACACGGCCCGTCCTCGCCACGCAAGCCTAAACGTTCAACTCTAGCGGGAGCAGGACGCGTCCAGGTTCGGAGACGGGGCCCAAGCGCGCTCGCCAACGAGCCCTGCGAGCACGGCTTCGGCCAGGCTGTCCAAGACCCAGACCCTGGAGCGGGAGGAACGCGGAGGGGAGACGAACGCCCCTAACGGTGACCCAGGAGCCTGGCCGCTGAGCCACAGGCACTCCGGCGCGGAAGACCCTCTTCCTGCGCACTCCCAAGCCCCGCGGATGGAAGGACGAGGAGAGATGCTGGTCGACCAGAACAAGCGGCAACCCACCACCGAGGTACGAGACCGCCTCACAAACCTGCAAGTCCAATCTTCAACAGGAACAAGCAGGCCCAGGTCTCCGCAGCACCGCTGTTATAGCCGCCCGTGCTGCCAGTCTCTGGAGCTCTGCGCCGCGTTCGCCGGCTGAGTAGCAGTCCTTATGAAGGTCGCGGAAGGACAGGAACGCTCTAAAAGCGGCCGCCAGGGGCGCCCGAAAACCGCTTCGAGTGTCCCCGGGACGAGTCGCCGGCAGGCCGCAGCGGCGCCGACCGCCCTTACGTCCGAGCTTGCCCGGGGCCTCTGCTTCGGAGGGGACTCCCCGCTCGGGACAGCGCGACGCGGCGTCGCGGAGCGGCCCAGGCGGCAGACGAGGGCGGGCGGAGAGCGGGAGGCCGCGGCGGAGAGGCCCTCCCCGCGAGACTGCAGGGCCGCAGGCCAACCTGAGCAAGGGAGATTCTGCAGGGGGCTGGGCTGTGTGAACTGTGAGCTGGAACCGTGAAAGTAAAACAGAAAGAACAAAAGCACGGAATACGTTTTATTCTGTAATTTCAGAGTTGAGATGTTACTAAAGCACAAAAATACAAGGCTCAGAAGCCATAAAGGAAACGACTGAAAACTTGACTATGTAATTGGCCTTTTAGTCTTTACCAAGCAAAGCCAGGTGACAAAAAATGGGTGTGTGAGAACATTTGTGCAACTAAATATATATTAAGAATGTTGACATCAGCATTACGTAATAATAGAATATTTAGAAAACACAGCAAGGGACCAGTTAAGTACATTTTCAGTGCATTCACGTAACACAAGATTGTCAATTTGCTTTTTGGTTTATTGGTGTTGTTTAAATGAGTTAGATCCATAGGTATTGACTTGGAAGATGACGAAGGCAAACTGTCAAATGAAAACAGAAAATTTTAGCACTTCCAGGGGTGTATATATATATATATACACCTTTTTTAAAAGTGAAGTGGACATATAAAGAGTTAGAATAGCTAAAGCGGTTTTAAAGAGCAAGAATCAAGTCTTCCCTGTAGCCTGGTGTCTGGATAGAAAGACGTGCCAGAAACAAAGATGGGCCACACTACGTGCTTTTCTGCTCCCTCCTGCTGTAGTCTTGGGACAGGCAGCTGACATCTCAGCCCCTCCACGTCTCTGCTCCACTAACACCCACAGCCCCTGCAGGCAATCAGAACTCTGACTCTGCAGGCCTGGGATCCCTATGTCCACAGTCTCTTCCTTCACATCAGAAGCCTCGAGCAATTCACTTGGTTTGCCCAATCATCCATGCCCAGAGCTGCTGGCTCTAACATACAGCTGTGTAGTCCTTCTCTCCATAAGCTTTGAGCTGATATCCTAAGGGAAGACCATTCCCCTCACAAAACAGGTATGACCCACGGGAACAACCGGAAGTTTGCACCTGGACCCATGATACAAACTCTGTGTGCACACTCAACTCCCAAAGACACTACCCTTTCCACTGTGCTGTTTGCATGGCATGACCATCGCTTACTTGAAGCATCCAGGCCCACTTATGTGGCAGGAAGAAATATGACACACACACACACATGCACACACACCCACGTACAAACATAGAGGCACACACACACACCCCAGGAGCTAATCTGGACTCCTGCTAGGGCTGACAATGGTGGGAGCAGAAAAGAGATCATTGTTGCTGCTTCTCGGGTCCTCTGCGCTGGCAGACCTTGGTTGCTTTGCTGACTTCACCATGGGGAGTGCGGGCTTGGGGCGCCCTAGTCTGCAGTTTGCTGTCCAGCGCCCTGCACTTTATTCGGTCCACTCTACCCTCTCTCCTCAATGCACAGTCACCATTAAGAAATAAGAATCGACACATATTGCATTCAATTTTCAAACTTGAACAAAGTTTAAGAACAGAGAGAAACGGAGTTATTGTCAGGAAGGTAGTGAGGAAGCTTTATTTATCTGTTTTATAGCTACCAAAATGTTCAAATATAGTCTATAAAAGCTTAATATGTTTTAAAATTAGGAAAAATAAATAATCCCTCATTACTCCTTCTTGCCCATCACCACCTCTGCCCCAGCTTCTGTCATACTGGGCTCACCTGATGACATGCCTGTTCTCCTGGTTTGGAGACTTCTTTCACACTCATCACTATCCTCTATGCTCATTACACACCTGAGGCCATTGTAGCCATTCACATGGTAAGTCAGGGGATTTTTCTCTAGTGAGCCTGAAGGTTGTATTTTTTTTTTTTTTTCCTTTTAATAGAAACCTCTCCCATCTGTCCTCTAAAGTCACAACCTTTACAGATGCTGTAACAAGTGGGTGTGAATGACAGAAAGAGGGTGTTTCCATATCAGTCCCTGAGCTGCCATATGCCTAACAGAGTGGTGGATGTTACTGGCATTAGTATTTCCTAGGTGGTGTTAGAAGATCCAAGCTGAAAGGAGAAACCGGACAATTTGGCAAGACACAGATCAAATCTGGACTGAGAGCAAGTCCCTCTCATTGTTTCAAGGTCAAGAACTCAGCCACCACTGTCCTCCTCTGCATCCTCATGCAGGACTGTTGAAACTGATCAGATAAAGCTGGGGAGATGGAAAGAAGTCATGAGAGCCAAGCCTTTAAAGCCCTGCTAGATACTCCAGGCATGAGTCCCCAACCATTCACCTGGGGGTGACTCCTCTCACCAAACCACGCGCATGCAGAGAAATAGGGAACCCTCCTTTCTCTGGGGTCAAAGGTAAAACACTAGGGGCTGCTGCTACTGCTGCTAAGTCGCTTCAGTCGTGTCCGACTCTGTGCGACCCCATAGATGGCAGCCCACCAGGCTCCCCTGTCCCTGGGATTCTCCAGGCAAGAACACTGGAGTGGGGTGCCATTGCCCTCTCCAAAAATACTATGGGCTACTCCCCGCATAAACAATGTAGTAATATTTCCATTTTACACAGAAAAAAAATGAAAGTCATGAGCTTTATACTCTGATTAGATCTACTTATTCAGAGTTATTTAATTCATACTCAATTCTTATGATTTACATCAAATCCCAGGAAACCCTCACAGTGATCATTTGGGGAATCTTGACTCCACAGAACAAACACCACTCTCAAACATTTCCATAACTAATTCTTGATCAAATGCATCAGGCTTTGTTCTCTGATACCCACTGAAGTCATTTAGAGTCCCCACCCTTCCTGCTGTGCCCTTCCCTGACCCTCTGGATGCAAGTGCCTTCAGTCATCTTGAGTCCTCCCCATGTGGGAATCAGGCAGCTTTGGAGCCCGAACCTTAGTTCTGTCATGGCCTCAGATATGTGACCAAGCCACTGTGAACCTTTTCAGTGGTAGGTGAAACAACATTAAGGGTCATGTCTTGGTGAAAGGTCAGGCACTCTGGTCACACAGATAAGCTCTTAAACCCCCTTGCACAGGAAAGAAGCAGGAGCACATACATCATGAGTCCCCTGGTGGTTGTCACAGTCCCACAGGGCAGACACGCTCATCAAATGCAGAGGAAGTTTAATTTGGGGTGAAATCTGGTTGACACCTTCAGAGGCATGGTGAAATACTACATGGATTTCTGTCCTGCTAAATATTATTGGCAGAAACATTCTTCATTTCATACTTTTTGTATAGGAAGGTATTTGTCTCTAAGGAAGGAAAATTAATTACTTTCTTCATCAAACAAATTTGTGTGCTCACTCAAAACATATTCTGATATTTAGTTGACACCTTCCATCTTCTTAAAAGATAAGAAATATAATCATTTGTTTCATTTCACCCTGCTCATCTCCAGGTTTCCCATTTTCCGAGAAGGGTGTGCCTTCTCTGAGTACAAGTCCCACCTACTCCCTTGTCTTCATAAGAGAGCTCAGGCCTCAACCATAAGTTCGCTCTTGAAATAAATACCTCAGATGATCTAGTGGCCCCAGGAGAATGAGAAGCTATCCCTAGTATGGTGAGAATCCTTGAGTTCCCTCCCCAACTAATCTGCCGTCTCCCCTGCTCAGAGCTATTTTCCTAAATGATGTCTGTGGGCAGCAGCTGATGTGAAAGAGAAGAGTGTGCCCAGAGGCCCAGCACCGCCCCTCTGTCCCCAGCAGCTCTAATTCTGGGTCTGGTTTCTTGTTTCATTTATTTTACCATGAGAGCTCTTTCCAGCCATCCTAGGACTTCCTTTAGAGTAGTTCTTTAAAGATCCCCCAACCACCATTGACCTTGTGTGCCATGCTATACTTCCCTCCTGAAACTAAATTCAGTTCTTTTGAAAGATTGAGTCCGGGGACTTCCCTGGACATGCAGTGGTTAAGAATCCACCTGCCAATGCAGGGGACACAGCTTTGATCTCTGGTCTGGGAAGATCCCACAAGCCACAGAGCAACGAAACCTGTGCAACCCGACCACTGAAGTGTGCGCACCCTGGAGCGGCTGCTCCACAGCAAGGGAAGCCGCCACAGTGAGAAGCCAGGCGCCGCAGTAGAGGAGCCTCTGCAGGTCACACTGCAGACAGCGGGTGTGCGGCAGTGACGGCCCGGTGCAGCCAAAAGAAATCAATCAGTTAAATTTTTAAAAGACAGAGTCCAGCAAAAAAAAAATAACATTTCATTTCTCTTTATTTTCATTCTTCTTCTGACATTTTGTACCTGATTCTGTTAGGTATTTAGAATGCTTACAAAACTCCAGGTCACAGAAAAGGAGGAATTTCCAGTGTTCAGCGTCTCAGGGAACAGGCACACATCACTTCTGCTGAATAGTCCAAGGAGATGTGAGGGGAGCAATGAACCAAACCACCAGAAAATCCCAAGAGGAGAGCAGCGCATGGACCCCAGAGCAGCTGTCTGCGGGCTCAATGGGGGCAGCAGAGGGCCCGCAGGCTGGCCAGGCTTCCTGAGCCCCCGGACTGCTGGCGAAGGTTGCCATCTTTCAATGATTCAGACTCCCCATTAGGAAAACCAGGCCTGATCTCAGCATCTCTGACTCAGTAAATACCTTCAGGACCCACCCCAAGTCCACCCTCTCCTCCTCTCTCTCAGGCAGAACGAATCGACTGCATTCAGTGCGGGCTAGGTCGGTGATCATCCTGGGGTGCTAAGGCCAGGGCTGGCCACATAACTCACCACCCAGGGATTCTCGGGGTCATAAGAACTTACCTACTTCCTCATTCAGGGTGAGGAACAGCAGTGGCTGTCACAGGCAAGACGTCCCAATAAGGCAAAGGGACAGGAGGAGTCAAGGTGAAATGACAGGAGGTTGTCTGTGTGGGAAGCTGACCAGGGCAGCGTGGCCAGCCCTCTGTTCAGAGACAGGCAGGCGCCCTTGTCATCAGAAGCAAATGCAAATCAGCCAGGGTCTCAGGGCTGTGACTCATAGCAGGTAATGACATCATCTTCTTGGTCCCTGTACCAGATGCACACTTGTGAATCTGGGGTGGCCAAGGAGAGCCAATCCAGGTTGAAGATTGGCCCATGGAGTCTGCAGACCTTGTCACCCACTGGGTGGAACACAGAGAGAAGGGCTGACTGGTCACCAACTCTCAGTGAGAGGGAGGCAGCAGGAAGCTTTGGCCTGAGTCTCATTCCTAGGACCTACCTACAAGGTTAAAAACTGACCTGACCATTACTAGATTCTTTTTAACAGAAGCCCAGGGTTCCTACTATACCCAGTTTCTAATGGGCCATGGTGAAGATGGAAGAAAATGTTAGCTTCATTCCTTCTTGGATTCATTTGTAAATTCATCCAATATTTACTGGACATTTTTATCACTAGTGATAAAGAACAAAATCTCTCTTTGAGAAGCTCATTCTCTGCTGGTAATACAGAAAGTTACCCCCATCACAGGGCAGTGGAGAGTCCACTCGCTCTGCCCAGGAGTCTGGGGACCCTGACAGTCTCATAGAGGAGGGGAGGTTCAGGTGAGTCTTTAAAAGTGAGGCTTTTTTTACCTGAAGGTGGAGGCAGCTCATGTGAAGAACGGGAATGTTTGTGAAAATGAACCTCATCCCCCCCCACCCCCGCCTTCTCCTCTCAGGTGCTGGACCACATGGCATCCCGGGCTGTTCTTTGAAATCCCAACACCCCCTCAGTCACAGAGCATTTCCCTTCTCTCTAATTCCCCTGATTCCTCTTCTAGTGACAGACAGCTCATTCCTCCACTGGCTTCAGGCCTTTACTTAAATGCTGCCTCCTAGGGGAGAGACCCCACACCTCACACGGAGGGCATCAGCTCCATCCTTCTCTTCCACTCGTCCTGCTCTCTCTCTCTCTCTCTCTTATTTCTTGCATCTCTGACAGCCTCTAGGGATGGGGCTGTGGGTGAAGGGAGATGTGGGGAGAGGGTAGGGTGGTATCTTCTCTCCACAGGCTTTGCTGGAAAAGAAGCTGTTTTTCTTCAGAGACAAGGCATGAATATAAACTGCAGGTAAGTTGAAACTTAAATTGAAGGTATTAATAAATTAAACATTAAGTGTGAAAGACAAAAAACATGAAACCTTTTGGAGCATACCTAACAGAATGCTATTATGATGTCTGGGGGATGAAGAACTTCTTTAAAAAGCCAAACAAACGGGTAAGTAAAAGATGGATAAATATGATCATGTTACAAGTAACAACTGCTGCTCATCAAAAGACATCATAAAATGAGGAAAGCAAAAGCCAGGGAGTAGGAAGTGACATGTGCAACAAGTGTAAAGATCTTTCACCAACAAATATTTTTTTAAAGTAGATGTCAAAAACACGTTAACAGGCTTTGCATGGAAGGTGAAACATGGAAGTCCAATGAACATTTAAAATGTGATCAATTTCATTTGTGATAAATTAAATACTAGTTAAAATTGCAACAAAACACCATCTCACAGCTCACAGTTCAGCAAACATTTGTGAGTGACTATGAAAGGCTGGCTCAGATGTGGAACAGAAGAAGCTGTCATTCCTTGTTATTCGGAATGGCAACTGTAGTAACACAGCACAGCTGCACAAGTGCACACCCTAGGCTTCATTAATTCCCATCCAGCTCATAAAGCAGATACATGTGAATGATATTCTTAACAGCAAAGAGCTGTAAACAGCGCCAACATTCAGCAACAATAGAATGGGTAGATTTGGTACATTTAAAGTATGGACTACTATATAGCAGTAAAAGTAACTCAATGGCATGCATACGAATGAATGAACCTCAGAAACCGATACCACACACAAAATAAGTATTATGTCACAAAAGGATAATCACTGTGATTCTACTTACATAAAGGGACAAAAGAGGAAAAGCCTGTGTACTGTTTAGGAACTCATATGCATGTGAAAATCTCAAATAAAAGGCAGAGAATGACATAGAATTGACATATACAGAAAAATTAGAATCTTTTTAAATGAGAGTGGGTGTTGAGAACATGAGAATTTGCTTTACTAATATTCTGCAAATTATGTATTTATATTACCTACAAGCTTTTCTTTATATAATCTATTTCTCAGTAAGATTTGTGCCACATATCAAAATAAATTCCAAGTGGCATTTAATATAAAATTTGATACCATAAACCTTAAGAATAAAGTATAAATATGTATGCAATCTTGAGATGAGGAAGACCTTGATAAACTCTGATGGACTGGGTTGTGTCCCCCCAGGGAGATGTGTTGAAGTGCTAACCTGAAGAGACTCAGAATGTGACTATATCTGAGACAGAGTTTTTAAAGAGATAAATAAATTGAGGCCTTTAAGTTGTGCACTAATTCAGTATGACTCTTGTGCATGTAAGAAAAGGAAATTGAACACAGAAAGAAACCCCAGGAATGGGTGCATACAAAGGAAGGGTCAAGTAAGGACCTAGAGAAAGTCATTGTCTGCAAGTCAAGAAGCAAGTCCTTGGAGAATCAACCCCAACCACACTATGATCTTGGATGTCCAGCCTCTGCAGCTGTAAGAAAACAAATGTCTGCCATTCAAGCTTCTGAGGATATGTGATTTTGCCATGGCAGCCCCAGCAAACTAATATATAAGCATTACATTGAAGGGCAAACTACATAGAAAAGTCTTTGTGGGTTTTACTACAACATCGCTAAACACTTACATGTCAAAAAGGAAAAGGAAAGTTACAAACTCAAAGCTATAATACACTTGACAAAGTCTGACATTACCAACACATAGCCCTGTAAGTGTGTAATAAAACAATCTAGCAAAAACTTTGGCAAGATCCATAAACTGAAATGTTCATATAAAGAAATACAAATGCTTGTTAGAAGACAGGAAAAAAAAAGTCAACTTCTCTCAACAAATTAAGGCTGAGATATTATTTTTTCTTCTATTAAGAGACAAATGCCTCATAAAATAATAGCATACACATTTAACAAAGATTGTAGCTATCATCCTTAGCAGATCTAAGTATTTAACATTCCTTCTTGTTTGGTCCTTTGACAGTACATACAGATCAAAGAGTGGTAAAAATGACTTATGTTTGACATGGAAATTTTAAGTCTCACTTCTGGGAATTTATACCAAGTAATTAGGTAAATATTTTGACTATTTATTTTGACTATTAGAATATGTACTCTAAAATGAGAAATAATCTTTACTCTCAGCATAAGGATTTGGTTAAACAAAGTATAGCAACTTTCACACCATGGAAATGTTTAAATTGGAAAGGAAATAAACCAAAATATGAAATGAAATCATCTCTGATAGGTTGATTTTCTGAATTGTATACAGGTAAATTTAAATGTCTTCTTTCCTAGTTATCAATATTTTTCAAAGTTTGCTACAATAAAATATAGATTGCTTTGATAATAATATGGTGGTGGTTTCATCACTAAGTTCTGTCTGACTCTTTGTGAACCCATGGACTGTAGCCCACTGGGCTCCTCTGTCCATGGATTTCCCAGGCAAGAATACTGAAGTGGGTTGCCAGTTCCTTCTCCAGGGCATCTTCCTGACTCAGGGCTGGGACCCATATCTCCTACACTGCAGGCAGATTTATTACAGCTGAACTTCCAGGGAAGCCCAAGAAATCTATAAAGTCAGAAACATGAAAGCAATTGCTGAGGCGATTTGAGTAGAATGGGAAGTGGACCTCCTGTGGGTCTGAGACCCAAGGACAGGACGCAACTGCATTTGAGTCGTGGTCACTCTCACTTGTTCTAATCTTGGCTGGGTTTCTAAAAGTATCAAAGTCTGAGTTTTGTCAGAGGCCTCAGAGCCTTGTTTCCTGAACTCAAAGGGCTCAGAGTGGGCACAGAGAAAGGCTGCTTCTCACCAACTCCTCCAACCTTGTACAGTGAAAAGTAGATTTTTAAAGTTGAGAGTAATAAGGTTTTTTTGAACCAAGGGGGATGCAGAAGTAGAAACAGGCCAGATGGATGGAAAGAATCCAAAGCAGGACCAGAACCCAGAGGATGCTAAGCATGATCCCCCTGTGCTCAGTATCACGAGTCATTCCCTGGGATCTGGGGGGATCACTAGCTACCCTCACAGATGTGAAGAACTGACTCATTGGAAAAGACCCTGATGCTGGGAAAGACTGAAAGCAGGAGAAGGGGGCGACAGAGGATGAGATGGCTGGATGGCATCACCGACTCGATGGACATGAGTTTGAGTAAGCTCCGGGAGTTGGTGATGGACAGGGAGGCCTGGTGTCCACGGGGTCACAGAGAGTTGGACATGACTGCGTGACTGAACTGAACTGAGCTACCCTCATATAAGTACCAGTACATGTCTTACCTCATGTAATTTTCCACACGGCTCTATGATGCAATAGGATTGTCATTTCCACTCTAGAAGTAAAGAAACAGGTGATTAAAGACACTAGGTGTCCTGTCCAAAGTCACACAAGTAGACAGGGGTAGCGATAGGATGTGGATATTTGTGTGACTCACAGCCAACTCGTGTTCCCCCGACTCACACAAGCACAGTTTACTTCAGGCTTGTGCACTGAGAATGCCTGGCTTCTTACCTCAGCATTTGATAACATATTGCTGTCACTTTCAGCTAGGTGTCAGAAGAGAAAGATGCAAAGCTAAGTTTCCATCGGCACGTTGTGATATAAGGTCATTTTTTCCCCTGGTTACTCTTTCCTTCCAATGGAACCCCCCCGGTTCTGGATGCTCATCTCTGAGGGATGGCGCTCACCTGGTGGTCAAGATGCAGGTGCAAGGCCCCAGGAGCCCCTTGTGCATCACCTTCTCTCAGCTCAGCTGTCTCCAGAGCATCTCCAGATCTAAGTAAGATCACGAGCACACACCCTCCCAGCTGTTTCCCCGAGGCTCCTCTGCCCACAGTCCCTTTCTGCCCCCAGGGAGGGCCTTTCATATCTACCCACATCTTCCCTTCCCTCTTTCTCAGCAGAGAGGCTTCTGAACTGCTTTTCTGAAGATACATATTATCAGATTACCTTTCCTCATTCTAACTCCCTGATCTCAAAAACGTCAGAATGATCTCTGTTCGTTTCCAAGACAAACCATTCAATATCAGAGTAATTCAAGTCTATGCCTCAACCAGTAACCTTGAAGAAGTTGAAGGTGAATGGTTCTATGATGACCTACAAGACCTTTTAGATCTAACACCCAAAAAAGATGTCCTTTTCATTATAGGGGACTGGGATGCAAAAGTAGGAAGTCAAGAAACACCTGGAGTAACAGGCAAATTTGGCTTTGGAACACGGAATGAAGCAGGGCAAAGACTAATAGAGTTTTGTCAGGAAAATGCACTGGTCATAACAAACACCCTCTCCCAACAACACAAGAGAAGACTCTATACATGGACATCACCAGATGGGCAACACCAAAATCAGATTGATTATATTCTTTGCAGCCAAAGATGGAGAAGCTCTATACAGTCAGCAAAAACAAGACCAGGAGCTGACTGTGGCTCAAATCATGAACTCATTATTGCCAAATTCAGACTTAAATTGAAGAAAGGAGGGGAAATCACTAGACCATTCAGGTATGACCTCAATCAAATCCCTTATGATTATACAGTGGAAGTGAGAAATAGTTTTAAGGGCCTAGATCTGATAGATAGAGTGCCTGATGAACTATGGATGGAGGTTCGTGACATTCTACAGGAGACAGGGATCAAGACCATCCCCATGGAAAAGAAATGTTAAAAAGCAAAATGGCTGTCTGGGGAGGCCTTACAAATAGCTGTGAATAGAAGACAAGCAAAAAGCAAAGGAGAAAAGGAAAGATATAAGCATCTGAATGCAGAGTTCCAAAGAATAGCAAGAAGAGATAAGAAAGCCTTCCTCAGAGATCGATGCAAAGACATAGAGGAAAACAACAGAATGGGAAAGACTAGAGATCTCTTCAAGAAAATTAGAGATACCAAGGGAACATTTCATACAAAGATGGGCTCAATAAAGGATAGAAATGGTATGGACCTAACAGAAGCAGAATATATTAAGAAGCGGTGGCAAGAATACACAGAAGAACTGTACAAAAAAGATCTTCACGACCCAGATAATCATGATGGTGTTATCACTGACCTAGAGCCGGACATCCTGGAATGTGAAATCAAGTGGGCCTTAGAAAGCATCACTACAAACAAAGCTAGTGGAGGTGATGAAATTCCAGTTGAGCTATTTCAAATCCTGAAAGATGATTCTGTGAAAGTGCTGCACTCAATATGCCAGTAAATTTGGAAAACTCAGCAGTGGCCACAGGACTGGAAAAGGTCAGTTTTCATTCCGATCCCAAAGAAAGGCAATGCCAAAGAATGCTCAAACTACCGCACACTTGCACTCATCTCACACGCTAGTAAAGTCATGCTCAAAATTCTCCAAGCCAGGCTTCAGCAATATGTGAACCGTGAACTTCCTGATGTTCAAGCTGGTTTTAGAAAAGGCAGAGGAACCAGAGATCAAATTGCCAGCATCCGCTGGATCATGGAAAAAGCAAGAGAGTCCAGAAAAACATCTATTTCTGCTTTATTGACTATGCCAAAGCCTTTGATTGTGTGTATCACAATAAACTGTAGAAAATTCTGAAAGAGATGGGAATAGCAGACCACCTGATCTGCCTCTTGAGAAATTTGTATGCAGGTCAGGAAGCAACAGTTAGAACTGGACATGGAACAACAGAGTGGTTCCAAATAGGAAAAGGAGTATGTCAAGGCTGTATATTGTCACCCTGTTTATTTAACTTATACGCAGAGAACATCATGAGAAACGCTGGGCTGGAAGAAACACAAGCTGGAATCAAGATTGCCAGGAGAAATATCAATAACCACAGATATGCAGATTACACCACTCTTATGGCAGAAAGTGAAGAGGAACTAAAGAACCTCTTGATGAAGGTGAAAGAGGAGAATGAAAAAGTTGGCTTAAAACTCAACATTCAGAAAAGGAAGATCATGGCATCCGGTCCCATCACTTCATAGGAAATAGATGGGGAAACAGTGGAAACAGTGTCAGACTTTATTTTTCTGGGCTCCAAAATCACTGCAGATGGTGACTACAGCCATGAAATTAAAAGATGCTTCCTCCTTGGAAGGAAAGTTATGACCAACCTAGATAGCATATTAAAAAGCAGGGCCATTACTTTGCCAACAAAGGTCCCTCTAGTCAAGGCTATGGTTTTTCCTGTGGTCATGTATGGATGTGAGCGTTGGACTGGGAAGAAGGCTGAGCGCAGAAGAATTGATGCTTTTGAACTGTGGTGTTGGAGAAGACTCTTGAGAGTCCCTTGGACTGCAAGGAGATCCAACCAGTCCATTCTGAAGGAGATCAGCCCTGGGATATCTTTGGCAGGACTGATGCTAAAGCTGAAACTCCAGTCCTTTGGCCACCTCACGCGAAGAGTTGACTCATTGGAAAAGACTCTGGTGCTGGGAGGGATTGGGGGCAGGAGGAGAAGGGGACGACAGAGGATGAGATGGCTGGATGGCATCAGTGACTCCATGGACGTGAGTCTGAGTGAACTCCGGGAGCTGGTGATGGACAGGGAGGCCTGGCGTGCCGCGCTTCATGGGGTCGCCAAGAGTCGGACACGACTGAGCGACTGATCTGATCTGATCTGATCTCATTTCTGAAGACAGGTGATGTGAATGTGGCTTCTTTTTTACTCTTTTACATTTAAAGACTTTTGTATTACCTATGCACTTTCTGTATGTATCCCCCCCCCAAAAAAAAATACCAGACATCCACATAAATTCCAAGGGGAATATAAATAGAAAACATGATGCCATGAACTTCAAGATGAAAACTAAAAATATTTCTATGGTCAAGGAAGATATTTATAAACTGTTATGAACTGAATTTTGTCCCCCAAGTTCACATATTTAAGCCCTAACCCCTAGTATGTCAAAGTGTGACTAAACATATATCTGTGGCCTATAAACAGTTAAACAGTAAAATGAGGCTGTTAAAGTGGACTCTAATCCAATCAGGCTGTGCCCCTTCCCTATGAAAGAGGAAACTTGGAGCCACAAGGAACACAGGCTGCATGTGCACAGGGCAGATGACGTGAGCACACACTGAGGAGGCTGCCTGTGCCAGGCAGGGAGGGGCCTCAGGAGAAACCACAGCTCATCATGCCGTGGCCTTGGGCTTCCAGCCTCCAAAACTGTGAGGAAATCCATTTTTGCTGCTTACAATTCCTTCCCTGCTCCCCTCCAACCTGTGGTCTTTTGTTAAGGCAACTACAAGAAAATAATATTATCCTAAATGCCAAACTACACAGAAAAAGCTTAAAGAGTTTTACTACACAGTACTGTTAAACTCTTATTTGTCCAAAAATAAGAGGAGAACCACAAACTCAGAATGTTACTGCTTCCCCTCCCCCAGAATGTAACTTCTAATAGCTGATAGAGGTCTAGTATTCCCAAGAAATAATTCCTATAAATATATAGCAGTGTAAACACTTTAGCAGAAAAATTGGCAAGAAACGTAAGTAGGAAAGTTGAAATGAAAAATATACATTGCTGCCAGAAAATAGAAAAAGAAACCAAATTAAGAGTGAAATAATATTTTCTTCCCCACAAAGAGGTAAGAATCTTCCAATATAATATCTTACCCACTAACAAAGACTGTCGCTTTCATTCATGAAGATCTGTGCACTCTACAATTTGTCTTGTTTGCTTCTTTGGTGGCACATACAAATCAAAACCCTTTAAAATGTTTCCTATGGATTTGGCCTAGGGATTTCATTTCTCATTTCTGGGGATTTACACCAAGTAGATAACAAGCTATAAAGTTTTACCTGTTTGATGAGAAATAAATAATGCTAAAATGAGAAATACTCTTAAATGCTCAGCAATAACAATTTGATGAAACAAAGCTAGTACCTTTTAATACTCTCATGCTCTACCAACTGAGCTAGCTGGGCAATAGTAATTTTTATATCAGGAAAATATTTAAAATTGAAAGAAAGTAAGCAAAGAGAGATCTTTGGGTAGATTTGGGGGATTGTGGGTTACAGGTGAATTAAAATTCCTTCTTTCACTATTATAAATATTTTCAAATCTGGCTACAATAAATAAATAGTATTTTGGTAATTAGAGAGATCTACAGGAGCTACTTTGAAAAAAAAAATGCAACCACTGAGCTCTGAAAAGTACAGGAAGAGAACTTCTTGTGGGTATGAGTGCCCAGGAATCAGACTTGTCTGAGTTTAAGTTTTGGCTTCTCACTCACTAACTCATTCACCGTGTGATTCTGAGGCACCAGAAATAGGGTCTCAAGTTGAGCAGCTGGAGTTTGTCCCCTATGGACACATACTCCAAGATGAAGGCAATAGCAGGAGAAAGGAGAAGTTGGGCACTGCCCAGATAAAGAGACCATGTATTTCTCATTCTCCAGGTCAAGGAGGCTTTCCTGAATACACATCCAGAGAAAGGCTGCTCGGAAGTCAAAATGAGAAGGCACCACCCCATAGTAGGTGACGTCAACCTACCCATAGTCCTCTTCACTAGAGCCCGGCTTGGCTATGAGATGCGCGTGTGCGTCGGGGAAAACCGTGAGATACACCCAACACAGACTCAGAGCTCAGCAAAGCAAGGTGACTGGTCAGAGGGAACCTGGAAGAAACACCCCACATAAGGGATTCAAACTAAGAGGGTGCAGCTCTCTCGCTGAGCCACCCTGTGTGTGTCCAAGCGTACCCTTCTTCCTTCTATAAACAAATCGTTGACTGTTTTCAATATTTTCCATCTATTTTGTCAGATTTTATTACAAGGTCGACTGGAGAGGACCTTTTCACTGGCCACTGGACAGGATCAGTGCTCTCACTGCTGTGGCCTGACTTCAATCTCTGGTTGAGGAACTGAAATCCTGCTTCAAATTTCTGCAGGTAGAGACCATATGAGATCAATCCTGGCCAAGTTACTAAAAGCACCATGTCTCAGTTCTGTGTTTTGGAAAATAAGAATAGTTGTGCTACGTCAGAGGCTTTTTATAAAGATTAAATAAGATCTTGAATTTAAGGGCTCAGTGGGCACAGAGGAAGGCTATGTCCCACCCACCCCTCCAACCACACACAAGGGAAGGTGGAGTTTCAGTTGGAAATAATTACATTCAATGTGGATGGTTGAAGATGGAAAAGTAGAAACAGCCCGTGGGAAATGAAAAGGGCCCAATGCATGACCGAAGTCTGACAGTAAGAGTGATCACCCTGGGGACCACGTGGACAAGTAACACAAAGTATTTCAAGTCGTTCATTGGGATTATTGGGATTGGTATGTGGCCTTGCATGTGCGGGCTCACTCAGTCACATGCTATTCTTTGCGACCCTATGGACTGTAGCCTGCCAAGCTCCTCTGTCTGTGGGATTTTCCAGGCAAGAATACTGGAATGAGTTGCCATTTCCTCCTCCAGGAGATCTTCTCAACCCAGGGATTGAACCCACGTATCCTGCATATTGGCAGGCAGGTTCTTTACCACTGAGCCACCTGGGAAGTGCTTGTGTGACCTCAGTTCAGTTCAGTTGCTCAGTCGTGTCTGACTCTTTGCAACCCCATGGACTGCAGCACGCCAGGCCTCCCTGTCCATCACCAACTCCCGAAGCTTACTCAAACTCATGTCCAGCAAGTTGATGATGCCATCCAACCATCTCATCATCTGTTGTCCCCTTCTCCTTCTGCCTTCAATCTTTCCCAGCATCAAGGTCTTTTCCAGTGAGTCAGTTCTTTGCATCAGGTGGCCAAAGTATTGGAGTTTCAGCTTCACCATCAGTCCTTCCAATGAATATTCAGGGTGGATTTCCTTTAGGATTGACTGGTTGTATATCTTTGCAGTCCAAGCGGACTCTCAAGAGTCTTCTCCAACACCACATTTCAAAAGCATCCATTCTTTGGTGCTCAACTTTCTTTATAGTGTGACCTCAGATATGAACTAATACACACATTATCTCATGTAATTCTCCGTACAGCTATATAATATAATAACATTTTCATCTCTGCTTTAGAAGTAGGGAAAGTGAGATTAGAGGTGGCTAGTCGGTCTCTCCAACCTCACATGGACAAGGAGTGGGTAGAGCTAGGATGCCAATGTTTGTGTAATTCAGGACCAGTTTGTATATTTCTTATCAGCATCTTCATGTCTAAATGGGTGAGCCACAGCAGGATGGGGGGACATTTAAAAATCAAGTAGGGCAACTACGGTCCAACTAGGCATTCACAACGGAGCCAGGCGGCCACTATGAATGTGGTTTCAGACACATCCTGGGATTGCGGAGTGCTTCAATGAACTGACCCGTGTTGTTAGTGAAGGCTAGTTTATGTGTCCAATGCAGAGTGAGACCAAACAAATGGAAACATCTGAGTTTGGAGCAGAGAAAAGTTTGTTCTGGGCCTTGTGAGAAGAATGCAGGGATCACGCCCCTACAAAAGCCCCAAACTCCCCCAAAGCTCTCAGCACAACTTTTCCAAAAGCAAGCTGTGAGGTTGGTTGTTGCAAACTTCTTGGTGCAGGAATTCTCTGTCCCTGAATGTCAGGTCACCATGTTCCTGGAAACATCCCGCAAAAAAAATGTAACTTTCTAGTCTGAAAATTTTATGTCCATGAATGGAAAAGTGTTATACTCTTAAAGATCAGAGCCTTGGGAATGGGCTGACCTGTATATTTCAGGCTATAGACAACATTCTTAACTCAAAGTGAAACCATAGAGTATAGAGGTTAGCGTAAAAGAAACAGACCTAATAGATTTGTTCTTCCCTATTACAGCATCAAACTCAAGGACACTATCAGTCACTCTCAAAACAGTGTCTACTGCCAGCTGCCACCAGCAACCTTACAGTCTCAAAGCCCTCCCTTGTAACCATGCAGCCATTCAAGACTGGGGCCATATTTTTAAAAATTTCAACCCAGCTCTACCTTCCCAAGGTAGAGGGAGTTTAAGTCGGAGCCTCAGTGCACGATGGGAACTTGTTGTCTGCAAAGCTAATTTTATTGTAATGAGCACATAATGAGCAAAAGTTACAGTGAGACACCAGAGATTTCCACTTTTCCCAGCTTTGTTTTTGCTTCCAGGACATCTATAACCCCAAAATGTGTGGTTTCCTGTCATTCCAGAGGCTCCTGATTTTCTTTGCCCAAAGCCCCCTTGTTTACAGGATGTGTTCTGGCCCACCTCTGGCCCTGGCCCTCTGTCTCTGCTCACGTCTACTGTCTGCCTGGGCTCTGGGCCAATAGGGGCAGGAGCACTTGCACTTTGTGTTTTGCCAGGTTCCAGGCTACAGCCACAGAGCAGAGTGAGGGAATGCCTTGGCCCTGTTGTCTGTCTTTCTGCACTCAGGGCCCACATGGAGCAACAAGGTGGCAGCCAAGTACACATGCTTCATTTCTGAGCCGTCATCTCTGGTGTGAAAGAGTCCAGATTTCCCATCCTTGGCAAAAATTATTCTTTAGAAAGGTTTGCAGGAGGCATTCTGTTCTCTGCCAAAGTAAGGTGTCAAGTGAACTAAAATCGCCAGAGTCATCCACAGGCATTGGCTGTGAGCAGCCAGGGCAGGTCCCAGCCCAGCTCCTTTTGGGTTCAGGGAGCACAGAAAAGCTGCTGGACTCCCCTGGGCCATCCCCAGGCAGGGAAGCTGCAGTCCTATTTGTGGGCTCTGAGCACGGAGCCTGAGGATGAAAAGGCAGCTCTCTGCCCCTCCCAGGGTGGGCAGTGGGGACCTGATGGATGATGGACTGGGCCCAGGCAGGAACTGCTGCTCAGACTGAACTGGCACCCTGCATGCCAGGGACAGGATGGCCTCCATTCACTCCTGGGGCCGGGGATGCCAAAACGAGGGGGATGCCAACACGAGGGCTGCATGTGAGCAGGGGGCAGGCGTCCTGGGGAGGAACTTGATTCATTCACACCTTGGAGGAGCTTGGTAACTTGGTTTTTGTTGTGCTTTGTGTTCATATTTTCTGTAACATCTCAGTCTCTCAGTCATGAAGATCCCCTGGAGGAGGGGGCATAGAAACCCACTCCAATATTCTTGCCTGGAGAACCCCATGAACAGAGGAGCCTGGTGGGCTACAGTCCACCAGGTCACAAACAGTCGGACACGACTGAGTAACACTTTCAGTTTCACTTGTGCCATTGGTTTGTTGCGAAATGCTGGTCTCGAAGAAGACATGCTGGTCTCTCAGTTACATGGTGGTTCTATAGACCCAGCCAGAGCATCCTACCACCCACGGACTAGGCTCTACCCCCATACTGTACTGGCAGGACCTGCAACTTAAGAATGATTTTTATATTTTTAAGTGTTGAAAAAAATTTAAATACTGTTTCACAACATAGGAGAATTGTATGACATTCACAGTTTTGTGTTTATAAATACAATTTTATTGGACAACAGCATGGCCCTTCACTAACCTTTTAGCTGAGGCTGCTTTCCTGCTGCAATGGTAGAGTCTATGTATAAGCAGAAGTCACGTGGCACAGTTTAATAGATTCACTGTCTGGCTTTTTAGAAAACTTTGCCAACCCCTTCTCAAGAAAAGTAGTATTTTCTTAAAACTATATGATGAGAATTTACTTAATAAGCAGGTTAACTTTTGGTGAATTCCCCCCCCCCCCCCCCCCCCCCCCGCAGATCTCAGAATAAACCCTAGACACCAGATGTGCTATCACTCCTGCACTGAGAAGGGAACTCACCTACTGCTTCTTTCACCCAAGAATCATCACACATCAGCACAGGTGGAATACAGCTCCCATCTGAATTAGCATCAACTACAGACTGTCAGTGTTTCCATTCTTCAAACTGGGGAAGAGTAAACTATGCATCTCCTTTGGACTTTGGTTTAGATACATCTGTTTTGACTATATCACTGTTTGCTGAAGTACACTGAACATAACAATTAAAAAAAATCATTGATAGAAAACTATCAGAATTTAGTAAGTTCTATTTATTATACTTGGAGAAAAGAAAACTGCTAACTGGTCACACTGAGGACATGATTAATACAAAAGTTACATACACTGAAGAAAATTTATTAAAGTAATATGAGAATCACAGCATTTCCTGTTATGAAATGACAGGCATTTTCATGCAGCTTCCAGGTATACTGTTCCATCTGGTGTTCTGCTTCTGTCTTGAAATACATTTTTGCATAATAAAAACACATTGATAAAGACATTTTGAGTTTTCCTTAGCTATTTATAAGTACATTTTTAAAAATTTATTGCTAGTTTATATAGCAAAAATGTTTTATTCTGTGTTGCTTTGAATTATATACAATTAAATTAGAAGGAAATTAGGACCCCAATACAATAATCAAAATAGATATCCTTTTGTCTGCTAATCTTTAACATGGAAACTTGCTGAATCTTAAGTAAAATAGCTGATATGTGGAATTTTAACATGTGTGTAGAAAAGATTTTCTTTTCTTATAAAAAATACTGGCTTTTCAAAAACCTAATTTAGAATTCAAAGAATTATATTTAAGAGTACTTATTTTATAATATACGGAGAAGGTAATGGCACCCCACTCCAGTACTTTTGCCTAGAAAATCCCATGGATGGAGGAACCTGGTGGACTGCAGTCCATGGGGTTGCTACGAGTCGGACACGACTGAGCAACTTCACTTTCGCTTTTCACTTTCATGCATTGGAGAAGGAAATGGCAATCCACTCCAGTGTTCTTGCCTGGAGAATCCCAGGGACGGGGGAGCCTGGTGGGCTGCCGTCTATGGGGTCACACAGAGTCGGAAACGACTGAAGTGACTTAGCAGAGACTTTATAAGTCCTGCATGATATAATATGGGAATTCTCTGTAGTTCAAATGGTAAAGAATCTGCCTGTGATGCAGGAGACCACAGTTCGATCCCTGAGTCTGGAAGATCCTCTGGAGAAGGGAATGGCAATCCACTCCAGTATTCTTGCCTGGAGAATTCCGTGGGCAGAGAAGCCTGACAGGCTACATTTGTGGGGTTGCAAAGAGTTGGACACCACTGAATGACTAGCATATTTTATAATAGTAAACAGGGAATCTTACTCTTAGGAAAGGAAATCTAACTTTCCTCTGTTCACATCTTACAGAATACCTTTCCAAGGTTTCAGAACTTTGTGAAATATTTGTAGTAACCTAATCATTCTAAAAATACACAATCTTTCCAAGTCCTACAATTGGCAATGTTTTAAACATAATTTGTTTTTATATAAAGTGCCCATATATCCCAGTAGATTAGTTGTAAACAACCTGTAATTTACACCATGATAGACATTTTGTCTTCTTTTAATATCACTATCTTATTTTCTACAGTATTTCTATTATCTGCATTAGGTTGCAGATTTCTGTGAATAGAAGGGCGCTGTATTATTCACACTTTAATCCTCATAACAAAGTTCTAAAATATTAGAAGTTCTTTGTAAATATTTGGTAATAATTAAACATTTGATTAGTGAAAGAATAGTGATCTAGACAATCTTCTCTTGCATGACACATTTATCTCATTGATTGTGGACTCACAGTTTCCTTTAAGGATAGAAAGATGATACACTCTCTTCCTTGCTTTTCCTTGTTTATGTGTGTGTGAGTGTATGTGCAAGCATGCGGGAGTGCAAACACACACACGAAATACACAGGCATGATGCATCGAACAGTACATTCTAATTAGCCATCTTGAAAACCATGATTCAAGCCATCAAACATCAAAGACCTCAAGGATCTGATGCCTGTTTGGCAACAAAGAGAATGCGATTAAACCAAAGAGAGACCAGAATGTATGACTCAGCCCCCACCCTCTCCCTAACTAGACTTCTTGTAGGTTTAACTTCCCAAGAAGACATGCTCTCAAGGTTGGTTTTTCTCCCAGCGCTTTCTGTTTTAGGACCCATCAGGTAGAGCGAAGGGTGAACCCGTGGAGGGCAGACACACACATGGATGGCGGGAGGGGACAGGGCCTTGTGTCTGAGTGAAGGGGTGTATGCACCCCTGGGGTCCAGGCACATCGTGGAAATGGGGCTCCCCCATATCTCCTATCATCTTACACCTCCTCAGTCATGGAGATATGGACTTGTTTTATTTGGGGGTTTTCTGATGGAAAAACAAAACTCTTCACTGTAAAATCTCAGGTAAGGGAAGAACCTATGGCTCTGAATCCTTGGAATGTTCCTGTCCAGCAGCAGCTTCCCCAGAGTCCACTCTCATTCCCAACCTGACTTGTATACACTCGTATAACACTTACATCCCCCGAAGGAAATACTCTATTACTACACTATATTTTGAATTAGCCATGAATGAGAAGACACATTGTAGAAAATTATCTATGGTAAAATGAAGGACAAATGAATTATAAAACTTTTTATAACTTTCCCAGTGTAATATTTTATTTATTGGACTTTCTCCATAAAATCGCAGGTTCCATAAGGATGGAGGGCATATAAGAAATTATTATATGGACCAGATCCAACACCTGGGAAGTCCTAATAATGTCTCCTTGAATTGAGAACTCTATCCAAGGCCCACATTCTAGCTTTTTACTGCAAATGGAAAATTCAGATGGTTTTTCAAATTGAGTTTTTCAAACTAAGCTTTTCAATGCATCAGTTTAACAGAGAACCTACAGATTCAAACTCATCCTTATTGCAATAATCAAGTTACATCACACATGAGATGCCTGTTCCTTGAGGTTGTGCAGTTAGAAACTGTCCACATAATCAGGGAAAGAGCACAGGTTTCAAAACCAGCTGTGTCTTTAGGAGAGTGGGGGGCGCACAGTGTGGGGGGGAGAGCATGTCCACATCACTGGAAGGGATCAGCTCCTGATCAAGGGAGTTAAGAGCATCCATGTTCACACATCAGATTTTCAGAGAAGTGCTTGGAGAGGAGAGTGGATTGGATCTGAGCTTGGCTGTCCCCACTTGTAAAGGAGAGCTGAAAATGCCAGACAGCAGAGGTTCTCAGAGCAGCCTGACAAGGGCACTACACAGAGTTCCCTCAAAGTCTGCTGTGCTGGTTCAGCTTGCCTACAATAACCTAAGTCCCCACATAATTACAGCAAAGAGAAGTGTGCCTCTGTCTCCCATCCAGATCTGGAGGCAGGTAGCCCAGTGCTGGTCTTGCAGGGCTGTTCCAGAGAGCTTCTCTGTCACCCAAGGATGACAGAGAATGGATGAGGGGTAGGATAGAGCTACCATTTCTGGGTTTACATTCCCTGAAGCAGAAGAGGGGAGGAGAAAGGGCCTTCCTCTCCCTCCTAGAAAATATCCTGGAAGTTGCACAGCTTGATTTTCTTCCATCCTGGAGGGAGAGCATAGTCTCACAAGCAACCTCTTTGCGAAGGAGGCTGGGAACACCTCTCGTCTCAAGCAGTCACGTGCTCCGTTAAGTTTAGTGCTTAAGGCTCCCTGATGGCTCAGTGGTAAAGAACCCACCTGCAAATGCAGGAGACACAGGTTCAGTCCTTGATCTGGGAAGATCCCATGTGCATTGGAGCAACTAAGCCCATGTGCCACAACAATTGGAGCCTGCACATCTAAAGCCAGTGCTCCAAAACAAGAGAAGCCACTGAAATGCGAAACCAGGCACCGCAGCTGCAGAGTAGCCTCTGCTTGCCGTAACCAGAGAAAAGCCCACACATCACTGAAGACCCCAACACAGCCAAAATGACTGAATACTACCGTTAAAAATGTAGTGCAGTTACTCCAGGAGACAAGCGGACCATGTGGGCTGGTGAATGAACTGGTGCTCTTCTTTGTGTTCTGTCTAAATCTCTTTCTGGACCATGTCACAATGTCCAGCAGAATGTTTGAAGCAGTGTGAGGCAGGTCTACTCCTGCTACTGAGCATAAGTTTTTGTGTTTGCTTAGCACAGTGAGGCTTTTGTGTTTGCTTAGCACAGTGAGGCTAAGCAAACAGAGAGAAAGGTTTTGGCAGGGCCACGCATGGAGACAGGTGGCAGGTGCCCCACATTGCCTGAGCTCCCTAAAGGGTTAAATGGCAAAGCATTTGTAAAGTCAGGGGAGAGAGGGGTGAGTTGGTTGATGCGAGCTTCTTGGTGCAAAGACCCTTTGTCCACACAGGTAAGGCCACGATGTTCCTGTAAACCTCTGACAAGAAAAGTATGTTAGTCTCTGTTCTGTAACTTCTCTCTATATGCATGGAAAGTGTTGAACTGAAAGTTCGGCATTAAGAATGGGCTCTTCTGTATTGCGGGCTACAACCTACATTCTTGAAGCAAAAGCAGTAGAATAAAAGGCTGAAGTAAAAGAAACATCTACTGTGGAGTCAAATTTGTTCTTCCTTATAACATGTCTGACCGCCCTACAGCCAGAATGCTGTGCCCTGAACGCCCAGCTTCCTTCCCATGGGTGTGGCTGTGATGGACCTAAGGTCTAAGTGTGGAGGACGCTGACGGTGCCTTTGTCCTTTTGACCCTCCCAGGTCAGGAGTTCTTACTGCCAGGAGTTTAGGAAAAAGCCCGGGAGCCTGGGCCCTCCTGAAGTCAAGGATAAAATGTGTGAGAGCACCGGCTTTCTGCAGGTAGGAGTAACTGCTCTGGGTCCAGCCTCACCCAAACATTTTACCCGCATTTCTGGTTGTTAGATATTATGTATTTTCCCAGAATACATAGCTATAGTATTTCCACTAAGAGTTGTCATTAATTAGTAAAGGTAAGCTTCTGAGGATCAGGGGAAAGCAGTGGGTTGAAAATGTGTAGAGCATTCTGGGAAGCACCAAGTTTCAGAACCGCATTGCTTCATCTTCCCCAACAGTCCCCAGACTATAGTTCTTAAGAGATCTTTCTAACTTTCAGGTAACTGATTTTTTCCCAAAGAGTGGAATTTTTATTTTTTACTTGTAATTTTTATTTTGTTACTTTAAAGCCAGGCTAATATCCTGCCTTTCCTTTCCATCCCCAACACAGCTTTCAACTCTGTACACAAATAGTTTGGGGCAAACTGAAGTTGCTGTTGGATGTGTCACATTGTGCACATTTGGAGGCTCGTGTGTTTTTCATTTTAAGTTTTAAAACACGATTTGGATGCTTAGATCCTGGAAGGTCAAGATACCAGGCAAGAAGGCAGCTCCCTGCTCCCCATTGTTGGATACAGTACAGCCTGGGCTGCACGTCAGCCCCTGTGACGCGGAGAAAATCCTGCTACCCAGAATAGCACTTAGGCGGGCTTCTCGTTTTAAACAAAATGCATTTTCTCTGTGGCCTCGGTGGTGCTCTTAGGGCTCACATCACAAAGGCCAGTTCAAGTCGTCTGAGGGGGAAGGCGGTCCTCACTCAACGTGCTGGTCACTTTGTAGCGTCCAAGAAATGGCAGCTGGTTTCAGGTGAAGTCATTCCAGGTAAAAATAAAAGAACTTTTAAGCGAAAAAAATCCAGTTCCAGAAGTCTTTCCAGCCTGGTAAAGCCCCAGGTTTCATTTTGTATTATCTATTCTAGAAGTGCTTTTTTTTTTTTTTTTGGTCCTCTTATAAAACTTGGCCTTCCCTGGTGGCTCAGATGGTAAAGCATCTGTGTACAATGTGGGAGACATGGGTTCGATCCCTGGGTTGGGAAGATTACCTGGAGAAGGAAATGGCAACCCACTGCACTACTCTTACCTAGAAAATCCCATGGATGGAGGAGCCTGGTGCAGGCTACTGCCCATGGGGTCGCAAAGAGTAGGACACGACTGAGCGACCTCACTTATACAAACTTACCGCATTAGAGGGTGGAGCGCTGCTACATGCAGCAGTTTGATTGCTTTTACTGTTTCTCTATAGAAATGTTTTATTGACCACTCATTCTGTGGGTCCCAGACCATAGCATGGGAAACAGTTTCTACTTTCTCCTGTCTTTATGAAGCTGACTCCAAGGAAGACATTTTTGAAAACACCTGTCTACGTGCAGACAATGCAGCAGCTACTGTCAAGGATTTGCTAGTGAGCATAGATTAGATCTACACCATGTGTCACGTCCACTATGATCCTTGAAGGAGGCAGGGCTGAAGTAGCTTCACGGAGCTTTTCTCTTATTTTCAAGAGTTCCTTTAGAAGATGTCCAATTCTGTACCATTAATCCCCACTGTTTATAGCAATTCTCAGGCTCTCTAACAAGGTAGAAGTGCAACTCATTCCTTTAACGCTCACTGTAAAAACCTAGAGCTGGGGGAGCCCTAGTTCTAGGTTGTGGCCTGACTCTGCGCCATCACACACAACAGCACCTGGACCTGCACGTGGGGTGGCTTCGGGCGCTGCTCCTGGCCTGGGGGGGGGGGCACCCTGGTTGCCAGCCAGCTGAAGAGAAGTGTGAATCCCTCTCATCATCTCCACTCCCAGTTCCACTTGTCACAAACCTCTGTGAAAGCAGATGTTGGGGTGGATTTATGTATGACGTGTCAACCTTTGTGACGGCACAGTGAGAAAGCAGCATGGGGCATGTGGCAAAACTGAGCTGTGAGGCAGTGCCAACACAGCCTCGCCCCCCCACTGAGGGCTTCTGCAGCATTTGTGACCTCACAGTTTCTCCAGCGTCCCCACTGCACTTGGCCATTGGCTGCAGCAACGCAGCAGAGACCATCCAGGGATGAGGCTGCCTCGAGGAGCTCTTGGCTGAAAGTTGTGTCCAGACGGCACACCCAGCACGTGGGCAGTGAGTGTTCTCTGTGCCAGGGGTGTCAGCGGCATAGGGATGTTCACCGCAACTGGGGCTCAGTAGGATGCGAGGTGGAAGCGGGAGACCTGTCTGAACCGTTTATCTTTTCAGCGGGCCGCCCTCCCAGCAAGCGGCATCAGCGGATTTTGGTGGCAAAGAGCCACTATGGGTAAAACTTAAGTTTGAGTTTCCACTTTCCACTAGATCCTTTTCTGCTAGCAGTCACTACCGATTCTGGTACTGAAGACTCTATTATCACCAAATCAAGGGTAGGTCCACTCAAGAGCCCAAACTCACAGGATGCCCAGGAAAACCAACCGGCAAGTGTCTTGGTGCAAAACCTGCCGCCTGGGGGAGAGCATGGAGGATACCCCGGCGGACAAAGGCACTAACTCATAGACTTCCCAGCTCTCAGGGTGTGGCTGTGTGCTCCAAAGACGTACCCAGTGGGCAGCTTGATCACCTTGCCCTGACTTTACTAACCCCCGCTGCCTGTCTGAGGGCTAAGACACAAGCCTCATGGAGGACACAGCCACGCTGCCACCATTTGCTTCTGTGATGTCTGAACCTCCTAGTTCCCCCCCACCCCCAAGGTCAGCTTCCTCACCTCCTCTCACTGACTTTCTGGCTGACCAGAATGAGCCCTCTGCTCTGAAAGGTTGTATCAGACCATTTTTAAAGTACTTGAACAATATGGACCAAATCACATTTTGCCTGTCTCTCCACATTAGCCCCTGTTTAATCTGTCATCCTGAAAACAAATAGCACCTACTAAATTCCCCAGTGGCCAATGTTAGGTATACAATAGTAAAAGTTACAAACCTGTGGTAAAAATAGTGTGGGAATGTGTGCATGCAAATAATATTTAAGCCTTGCAATTTTTTTTTTTTTGCAGGCTATGGCTTAACCCAGCACACTGCCTGGGCTTACAGGAGAAGCCATTAACACCTTCGAATCAATCATACCATCACTGAGGGAAATTCAGAACAGTGGAAACGGTAAATTGACCTCTAGTTGGCAAGACCGCAGTAACAGCACTGACTGGGGCAGACAGTCCTGTGGGACCAGCAGAGAAGATGGACATGGGGGACACCTCCTCCTCCTCATCCCACCACTCCACACGGGAGCACAGGCCAAATGGAGTTCACAGCCTCTCCTTGCTGAGTTGGCCAAGGACACGCTTCATGCTTCATGTGGGTGATTCAGTCGTGGCATCTCCCTTTTATTTCAAGTTGGATCTTCTCTGCCCACCTCCACTCACATTTCACTTTGGCCTCAATTCTACACTTTCGTGGGCAAACATGTGGCCCAGTGGGGAGAGCTGACCCCTCTGGCCACGAAAGCCTGACACTGAGGTTTAATGTATTTTCATATTGTTTATAGTTCTTACTTGATTGTGATACAATATTTCAGTAATTGTTAATGCTGAGGACGTTTGTTCAGTGACAAACAGGTTTAGTGACATCCTGGTGAGACTTGTGAAGACTGGAGAAACCCAGAGAACTCATAACTAAAGAGTTTTGGGAGAGCCCCACGCCCACGATGTGACTGGAGAGGTGCTGTCAGCAGGGCTTCCCACCCCGCTCCTCTTGACCCCAGTACTGGATCAAGAGGCCACGTCCGCTCTCTTGACCAACCGTCTCCCTTTTCTCACCACACCCCAGGGGCGCCAGCTGGCCCGCACAGCGCATCCTCACTTACAGTGTATGAACAAGCGGCACCACTTCTCGTAAAGAATACAGTGAACACAGTGCAGAGCCGGCACCTGCCAGTGACGCCGAACTTAAAACCACAGAGTGAACCAGAGGGGGCTGTTTAGACTATGATGTAACTTATGAAAACAAAACGGATGAAAACCCATTTATAGCAGCTTTTATTTTTTCACCAATGCTTGCATAAAACAATTGGTCGTCTAAGTAGTTCAGTTCAGTCACTCAGTCGTGTCCGACTCTTCGTGACCCCATGAATCGCAGCACGCCAGGCCTCCCTGTCCATCACCAACTCCCGGAGTTCACTCAGACTCACGTTGATGCCATCCAGCCATCTCATCCTCTGTCGTCCCCTTCTCCTCCTGCCCACAATCCCTCCCAGCATCAGAGCCTTTTCCGATGAGTCAACTCTTCGCATGAGGTGGCCAAAGTATTGGAGTTTCAGCCTGAGCATCAGTCCTTCCAATGAACACCTAGGACTGGTCTCCTTGCAGTCCAAGGGACTCACAAGAGTCTTCTCCAGCACCATTTTTCAAAAACATCAATTCTTCTGCACTCAGCCTTCTTCACAGTCCAATACTCATATCCATACATGACCACTGAAAAAACCATAGCCTTGACTAGACAGGTGTTTGTTGGCAAAGTAATACCTCTGTTTTTTAATATGCTATCTAGGTTGGTCATAAAATGGAGGAAAACAGAATGGGAAAGACTAGAGATCTCTTCAAGAAAATTACATACCAAGGGATCATTTCATGCAAAGATGGGCTTAATAAAGGACAGAAATGGTATGGACCCAACAGAAGCAGAAGATATTAAGAGGTGGCAAGAATACACAGACCTGTACAAAAAAGACCTTCATGCCCCAGATAATCATGATGGTAAGATCACTGACCTAGGGCCAGACATCCTGGAATGTGAAGTCAAGTGGGCCTTAGAAAGCATCACTATGAACAAAGCTAGTGGAGGTGATGGAATGCCAGTGGAGCTCTTCCAAATCCTGAAAGATGATGCAGTGAAAGTGCTGCACTCAATATGCCAGCACATTTGGAAAACTCAGCAGTGGCCACAGGACTAGAAAAGGTCAGCTTTCATTCCAAGCCCAAAGAAGGGCAATGGCCAGAGGATACTCAAACTACGTCACAATTGCAGTCATCTCTCATGCTAGTAAAGTAATGCTCAAAATTCTCCAAGCCAGGCTTCAGCAACACGTGAACCGTAAACTTGCAGATGTTTAAGCTGGTTTTAGAAAAGGCAGAGGAACCAGAAATCAAATCACCAACATCCACTGGATCATGGAAAAAGCAAAAGAATTCCAGAAAAACATCTGTGTCTGCTTTATTGACTATGCCGAAGCCTTTGTGGATCACAATAACCTGTGGAAAATTCTGAAAGAGATGGGAATACCAGACCACCTGACTTGCCTCTTGAGAAACCTGTATGCAGGTCAGGAAGCAACAGAACTGGACATGGAACAACAGACTGGTTCCAAATGGGAAAAGGAGTATGTCATCTAAGTAATCTGGTTCTAAATATAGGTTTTTAATTTTGAAAAGCGCTGCTTATTTCACACCAAAAATGTACCTTTGAAGCCAATGCTAAAATCTGCCAGTGACTTCACCAAAGCAGTTTCTTCACGTCTTTAGAGACGCCATCAGAAAGTTTCCAGATTAGGGGAGCATTTCCTGGGTCACAGGCAGCCCTTGGGCATTACAGTGTTTACTGTAAATGGTGGCGCTGAGAGAGCTGGCAGAGTGACTCAGGCTCCTACAGACACAGGAGCGGTTTGTCACCAGGGGCATCGGTGGCAGGTGCGGCCAGTGCGTGGACACAGCCCCCAGCCCGGCCCCCGCCCCAGGCAAGCTGCCCTGCCGGCCTCCCTCCCGTGCTGCTCCCACCCCTGGGATCAACAAGCCTGGGACCCTGTGGGCCACTCATGCACTCTTCCCCTTCCCCACTCACAGGTATGGACAAGTCATCTGGGTGCTGGTTCCCAGAGGAAGGCAGTTCAGTCCCAGTCCCAGGAACACCCGTGGAGGGGGACCCCATCCACGCAGAGGCTGAGGGCTCTTCACGGAGGTGCAGGTATTCATGGTGGCTGGAGGACCTCAGTGCCTGCCCTCTGTGTGGTCTCACCTCATGAGCAAAGCCCTTTAAACCCCAGGGGCAGTGGGAGTGTGTCTCTAGGGCAGTTGAGGCTCAGATGTGTCAAGGATAGAGAGGGCCTTCCAAGTTCCAGGGCACAAAGTCCTTTCTGAGGTGGAAGCATGAATGGATCTACAGAATGGAAACATTGGCTGAACGGGTCCCGAGTACAGGGTTTCTGAGACTCGAAGAGACACCGGAGGAGGGAAGAGTGCCGTGAAGATCTGAGATCTGATGCCACCTCGCTTCTCAGTTTGGGAGGTACACGTTATTGTACTTACGACTGTCCATAAGTCACAGCAACTGCTTCTCCCTGGCTCTGATATTCAAACTTCATGATAGCAAAATATATGAGAAAGGAGCTAGGGCCTTCAGTAGGCTTTATCCTCTGTCCTTCATATACAACCTGCAGTAGTGCTCCACGACACCCAGCTGTCCCACTAAACACTCAGTGCTCCCTCCCCCAGAGCACATCCACAGAGGCCCCACTGCATTCATGGCCTGTTTGAGATACCAGGGCACAACAGTGGATGAAACAGGAGCCCAGAGATCCCCATCCTTAAACAATAGGCGGACGCAGAGAGGCAGAGAAAATGTACCCAAAGTCCGATGGTAATGCGCTTCTTGGAGAAAATCAGAAAGCTTAGGGAATAAGTAATGGATGACAGAGTGTCCTGGGCTGAGAGAACAATTGCTGAGACACTGAGGCTACAGTGGGCTGCGTGTTAAGAGTCTCAATTACTAGACTTTTTAGTCAGTTTCACTTAAGTAGCTCATTAGTCTGCTTACCAATTCTCTTGTACTCAGCATACTGTATTGCAATGATTCACAGTGAAAAACTAGGGTGACTTTTGAGTCGTTGTTTACTTGCTCACTTGTCTCTGATGCTTTGCGACCCCATGGACTATAACCCACTCGGCTCCTCGTTTTATGGGCTTCTCAAGCATGATTACTGGAGTGGGTTGCCATTCCTTTCTCCATGGGATCTTCCTGACCCAGGATTGAACCCATGGCTCCTACATGGGCAGACAGGTTCTTTACCACTGAGCCACATGGGAAGCCCTGTATTTAATATGCCTGGTAAGTACCTGATACATATAATGCAAGGTCTCTCTCCTTGGATAACCAGTCTTTTGGAGACAGATTTAGAGGCCACCAGACTTCAGCTCTAAGCCCTCTTGATGACTTAGGCCAAGCAACTAGGACACTTGGTGCCTCAGTTACTAAATTTGACAGTTTGGTTTTGCCAGACAACCTTCTGGAGGGGGAAGCCCGGCTGAGCTCCTGGCCCCTGAAAGATGCTACAGCTCTGCTGTCACCCAACACTGCTCTCTAGTAACGCTGATCTGCACCATGGAGGGGGAACATTGATGGGGGGAACACAGGAGCTGGGGAGTGTGGTGGTGCCCAAGCAGCACTGAATCCAGGGAACTGGACTGGGCCACTTCCAGCTGGTCCTCACAGGACACCAAGGGCCACATCCCCAGAATGTGTGCGGTCAACTACAGATTGGCACTTGCCCTCTACCTCTACAATGATTACAGCATGTCACTGCAGCTGCTGACCTTCAACACCCCTGACAGTTGAGGGTGGAGAGGAGCAAGGAGGTACAATGTGCCTTGAAAAAAGCTGGCAGGGGTACTCTTTCTGCCCCCTTCTGATGCCTATGTCAGAAGCTTTCTCTATCTCCTTTATACTTTAATAAAACTTTATTACACAAAAGCTCTGAGCGATCAAGCCTCGTCTCTGGCCCCGGATTGAATTCTTCTCCCCCCAGGGTCAAGAATCCTGGTGTCTTCGCGTGATTCAACAACAACCTTTCAATCATTTGCTTTTTTTCTCTCCCATCTGCTTTTAAAGGGGTCATATCACAGTGTCACAAGATTCTTTGAATAAAGCTCTTCTTTTGTATATATAGAAAAGAAAAAAGAAAAAAGCTGGCAGAACATGTCAACATTTTCAAGAGATTTTATTAGCCCCGTTCTTGTATCTCATTTAGAAAAGCACAAAAATCCTTCATGGTGAGTTCTGATGACTAGCAATACTCCATTAGACTAGCAGAAACTTGCCAAAAAAACAAGCTTGATTGCACATACTCCCCTTCACCAGTCACTTGCTTTCCCCTCTTTGCAGGAATTTCTTAACACCTTCAGAAATGCTATCTTCTGGGCTATCATTTTGCCGCAATAAAACTCAATTCTCAATGTGTGCATTTTAAGAGACAAACTCTCTGGGACTAAAAAGTCCCAGGCTGAGGGCAGAGCCCACACAGGCCTAAAAACGTGTGGGGAGCAGCCCCCACCCAGGAACCTGGGGAGCCCAGGCTCCAGAGCACACTGGGCGGTAAAGCCGGGCTGGCAGGGTTCCCAGCCTGGTGGCATCAGTGGCAACACCACCCGGAGGATACCTGGTTAAAAGACTCCAGGTTGTGGAAGATGAGACTTTCGCCACCTCTCTCATCTCCAGTTGCCACTATTACCCCTCACCTCTGCACAGGAGCTCTTTTCATTAGCCGCCGTCATGAGGCACCCATTGGTGTCCTGGTCAGGGTGGATGGCGTGTGGGTTTTTGAGAAAAGGCATCAGGACTCAGCTTGTGTCCACTGAGCTTGATGGTGGCTCAGGTGTGGTGAGGTGAGGGTCTGCAGGAAAGCAGGGTGTGAGGCCGTGGACAGACAATGCATAAAATGATCACGCTGGGAACTTTATCTCATTTTTACAAATGTTAGATTGTGTCTGTGTATGTTAATGATAGAACAGACAATTCTTCGGTGGAAAAAAAACTATATAAAACACGGAAGAAGCTCGAAAACACTCGATGCGTGACATCCACCCGTGTGTACGAAGGCCTCTCCACGTCTCCAGAAAACCCAGCTTTTCTGGAGGCAACCTCTGCTCACCGCGCACCCAGGATCGCGGCCGGGCTCAGCCCTCTTCCAGACCATCCCTGAACGGTGAATGCCGGTCCCGTTCCCCGACATTCGGGCAGCTGACCTCCAGGCCCCCGGCAGAACCGCCAGCACGCTGTTAGCACGCCGTGAGCGCCCCGTTAGTTCGCGCTGTCACTTACGGCGAGGAGACCTCCGTGTCTGGCGCACAAGCGCCGGGCCCAGGGAACCCCCAGGAGAGGGAACAGGGGCGCTCTCAGTGGAGATGCTACAGGGCAGGGCCTACAGGGCGTCCTGTTTGTTGAGCCATAGAATGTTTATAGCCGAACTGGAAAAACCAAAGTGCCCGCCGGTGAACTTTCAAGATGTCACCAGGATGGACCCAGGCCCCCAAGGGGCGAGGACGCACCCCAGGACTGTATGCGGATGCCCTGTCTGTGGGAAAGAATGGGCCTCTGGAATCCATCTCCAGTCCCTCCTAGTTTCGCATTCGGGCCGGTTCCTGCTCCAGGGGGAGAGGTAAACGACTGGGATTAGGATGGACAAGACCCACTGAGGAAGAGTGTGTGCATTTGCCTCGTTCTTGCTCTGTGGGCCACTTGACAGTGGGATAAACGGCAGACAGGTCTGTGATCAAAGGCGGACAGCATCCCTCTGGCAGAGAAACGTGAAAAAGTGCTGGCCCCTTCGGGCGGGTGCCATCACCTGACTCGGGAATGTGGCCACAGTTATTCCCTGTAAAGTGGCTTCGCTCTCTCTCTCCCTAAAACTGCCAACTCAATCTCCAGTGAAAGGAGGTATCGGGTCCTCTCTGCTCCGGGGGCTCTCGCTGCTAGCGCCGCCGGCTCCCTGAACGCTCCCTCCGGGCGGGCGGCGGAGGCGCAGCCCCTGGGCAGGGCGCCGAAGCTCCAGGGGGAAGAAAGAAGTCGCTCAGTCGTGTCAGACTCTGGGCCCCATGGACTGTAGCCCGCCAGGCTCCTCTAGCCAGGGGATTTCCCAGGCAAGAATACTGGAGTGGGTTGCCATTTCCTTCTCCAGGGGATCTTCCTGACCCAGGGATCGAACCTGGGTCTCCCGCATAGCGGGCAGACGCTTTACCTTCTGAGCCACCAGGGAAGCCCAGCGGGATGTCCCTGGAACGTCTCCGGTTCGGATCCTGGTCGCGGGCCTGTTGTCGAGAAAGGAACAGCGCGAGCTGCTGAAACGCCAGAAAGCCTCCTGGGAAGTCTGTCTCAAAGCTGGCACCCAGCCCGCACAACATGCCCGGGCCGCGCGACCTGGGCCGCAGAGGAAACGCGGGCATCGGGGAGATGGAAACGCCTCGCCGGGAGGCTGCCTCCAAGGAGATGCGCCCGGTTGACCCCAGCCGGGTGGCGCACACGCAGCCCAGAGACGCTGCATGGTCCTTGCTCACGGGGCTGAGAGGATTGTGAAATGGCAACCGTGAAAGTACTGGGAAAGAGCATGTGTGAGAATTATTTATATTATGCAGTTACAGAGTGGAGTCCTTGCACAGAACTTTAAAGTCATACTAAAGTTGAATAAACAACTACATACTGATCTTTACATATTTCACGAAGTCCAATGGCAAGTACCTGGAGCACATTTGTGCAAATGTGTATGCCTAATAAATTGAGGGTAACTTTGCTTCATGTAAAAGCATTTGGGAAAAACTAGTAAGAGGAACTAGGTTGGTAAGTTCTAGTACAATTACACAAGGCAGTCTCATCAATTTGTGTTTGAGTTATTGGTATATATTAAATGAAGTAGATCTATAGATACTGCAAAAATTGACAGTGCAACTTCAATGAAAACAAGTTGTAGAACTTCCAGGGGTGTTCTTCAAAATAAAATGCATTTATCTTCTGAAGAAACTCAGCTGGAAAGCCAAAGATAATAGAAAAGCTTAAAGGGAATTAAAAAAAAAAAAAACACGAAGGAAACAGGTTTCCTTGTGACTTGGACTCTGGAGTCAGAAAGCAGACCTGGACGCCCTGACCTCTTTCCTCAACCTGGGAGTCCCCACTGCCAGCCACACGAATTCATAAGATTGCCCCGTGTTAGTTGTGTTAGAAATCACCCACCTAGTTCCTTTTAATGGTTGTGTTCCAAATACTATGCTTTTATATTAAGTAATGCTGGTACTCATACCAATCATCCCCATTCCAAGGCTCCTAGCCAGCCACATCTTGCATGGGTGTGCAACACTTCTCTGCATGAGCTTTGAGCTATTTTCCCGAGGAAAGGACATGCCCTTCCCATGAAATGCAGTACTGTGGTGCAGTCTCAGAAATGACAGAATGATCTCTGTCTCCAAGGCAAACCATTCAATATCACAGTAAACCCAAGTCTATGCCCCTACCATTAATGCTGAAGAAGCTGAATGGTTCTGTGATGACTACAAGACTTTTTAGAACTAGCACACCGAAAAAAGTGTTCTTTTCATCACAGGGGACTGGAATGCATAAATAGGAAGACTTATACAGGCGGTAACAAGCAAGTTTGGGCCTTGGAGCACAAAATGAAGCAGAACAAAGGCTCAGAGTTTTGGCAGGAAGGATGCATTGGTCATAGCAAACATCCTATTCCAAAAAGCACAAGAGACAGGTTTCCATATATGACATCATCAGATGGTCAATGCTGAAATCAGACTGATTATATTCTTTGCAGAATATAGAGAAGCTCTATACAGTCACCAACAAGACCAGGAGCTGACTGTGGCTCAGATCACGAATGCCTTATTGCCAAATTCAGACTTAAGTGGAAGGGAGTAGGGAAAAAGTGACAGATTCAAGGATTAGATCTGATAGAGTGCCTGAAGAAACTGGATGGAGTTTTGCAACACTGTGTCAGCAGTGGTGATCAAAATCCATCCCCAAGAAAAAGAAATGCAAGAAGGGCAAGATGGTTGTCATGAGTAGGCCTTAAAAATAGCTAAGAGAAGCTAAGGCAAAGGAAAAAAGGAAAGATACACCCATCGGAATGCAGAGTTCCAAAGTAGAAAGGAGAGAGATAAGAAAGCCTTTCTCAGTGATGAAAAAGAGGAAAGCAATTAGAACCGGAAAGAGTAGAGATCTCTTCAAGAAAATAAGGGGAAATCCAGGGTATATTTCATGCAAAAGACAGGCCCGAAAAAGGACAGAAATTGTATGGACCTCACAGAAGCAGAAAATAGTAAGAAGAGGTGGCAAGCAGAGAGTAAGTGGAGACTTTTCACTGTTCCTCCCCGCAAACCTCAGTTAGAAGGTGTGAGCTGTGGCTTATCCACTTAGACATGATGTTGCTGATAGGAAATACACCGACTGGCCCTGAATAATACACACATTCCCATCCCTGCTCTGACCTCCCCATCAGTGAAAAGGCCCTGTAACCATTCTATCCTCACTTCTGCTAAAGCAGAGATGGCAACATTATCACATCGCATTGCTATGTGGAGAATTGCATGAGATAATGAATTCACCAGTGCATAATATGTAGTCACATTTTGGATCCTTTTCATTGCTCATGGCCTGGTTCTATTTCTCCATTCTCCTCAATCCACACAGACCCAGTGATTCCAAACAAAACTGCACCTTCCCTTGTACAAGGTTGGGGGGTGTGTGGGAAGAAGCTTTCTTCTGGGCCCACCCCCACAGCCCTTCAATTCAAGATCTAATTTAACCCTCAGAATAATTTGCAATATTTCAATATTTTGACATTTATTGAGCTTTTTTGTGGGCCAGAATATCTTTGTAAACTTTTCATGTAAGAAAGAAGTGTTATTTACTGTGTAGTTCTTGGAGTTCTTTATAAAATGTTCACTATATGAAGATGAATAGTGTCACTCAGATCTTCTACATGCTTAACAGATTTCTTTTTTTGGTCTAAGTGCTATAACAACAAAGTTGCTTTAATTAATAATTACATATTTTAATTTTTGCAAAGTCTATGTCTACTGTACAAATTTCTGTTCCATATGAGAAGCTTATTGAAGTTATATAAACTCATGTAAAGGATTTCACAGGCAATTATAAATGCTTATTAAAATACCATGAATACATTGAAAATACAGAAAAATTTATTAACAGTTTATTAACTAATTCATAAAGTACTTAACATTTTAACATTAAACATGCTAATTCTTCAAGGAAGATATTTTTGAGAGTTTGAAATGTTCATGTTTTAGTCACAAGGTAAATAATACTTAAAATACATTAATTATATAAAGTTTCAAGGATGCAGGAGAGAAAAGAGTAAAATAGGAGAAAGTGGGCTTAGTCTGAATTCAGGCATATTTGTAAACGTGGTGACACTGTGAACTGAAGAATTTCCTCAAATTATCTGATTCACGTGTGCAGTAGAAGGTGATTCCTTTTGTGGAAAGTAAATGAAGTACTAAGAATGCTTAAAAGTTAGAAGATATGCAGAAAAGTCTGAAATATTTGTGAAGCATAGAATAAGATTTAATTATCCAGATATAGTACAGTGGCAAGAGATGTTTGAAAGGTGTTGGGAGGTTTGTGAGCCTCCCCAGGTTTAAGATGCTAGTTAGATTCAGCCATGGAAAAGCAGGTCTGTGAAGTCATCCAGGACTGGAATCTTGACAGCAGGTGTGATAAAAGGTCAGAAGTATATGAAAAGTGTTGGTCTTCATAACTATATGTTGAAATGACTTAATTTGATGAATATGACATAAAAATAATGATAGGTTGACACAGATATTAAGGGAGTGGAGTCAATTCAATGGAGGTTTTCCAAGCATTTGGGGTCAGGAAAGGAACTGAGTAAGAACTTCAAGTAGCTTTAATTACTTTTCTAAAAACTCTTTGATTTTTGTTTCCTCATACATAAACTTGATTCACTATTTCCCTTGTGAGAAGCACTAGCCAAGCCCTTCTTAGTGCTGACTCTGGGAAAGAAGATTTCTCCGCTTTTCTCTTGAATACTTCCCGTTTGCTGGTGCCCCACTGGCAGTTCATGCCCAGGTAAAGGTTCAGGAATTCATGACTTTAGGCCTGGAATTTACAGATCAGATTCAAGTCTCATGGCTTTCTTCTATTTCCTCAGGTTCACTTGCTTAGAGAACGTACTGACTGTGAGATAATAAAATACAGAGGGAAACAGCTAACAGCTGAGTTCTTGGCGATGCGTCTCTGTGTGACTGGGGGCTTGCTTTTTCTAGTGAAATGATAACTCTCTTTTCAGTGGTTAGAATGGTATCTTCACTTGTACTGAGGCTTCTAAGTGTATCCAGGAGGCATTCCAGGCTCTAACCATTAGTTCACATGCAGCATCTCTGGGAGGATTGTGGGGTGGACAAGCGCTAATGCAGAAAATGCCTCCTTTCCAGCATTTACACGTAGAGGCCTGAACCAGCTAGAATCTCCTGTTACTCTGAGTAGGGAGATGGGGAAGCGGCAGGAGGAAAAGGATCATCAGAGCTGTGAGGCTCCAGAGAGATCAGAAGGGAAAAGAGCCCTCAGCTCACAGGAGAGGTCAGGCTGGGACACTCTTTCACTTCTGCAGCCCCAGGGTCACTGGCTTGAGGAGGAAAATCTGTCTGTTGTAGCTTGTGAAGAATGACTGATGTGTGTTGAGGTGATAAGGGCAGCGCTTCCTAAGCCCAGGCCCACAGAAAGCTGGCTCCATCCTGCAGAGTACTGGACACCTCGTCGAGGTTCTTGGAGAACCTCAAGACTCGTGTTTCTGTGGCTTTACCTGGGTTTTTTTTTTTTTTTAATGTAAGAAGCTCTTACCTATTAGATCATTCGGTCACTCAAGTGTCTCAGGAGGTTATGAAACTATTTCACACTTAAGAATTTGGAGGTTTATACTTGAGGAATTTTGCTCACAGTCACAGCTAAGTGGCAGAACATGGATATTGTTTGCCTCGTGCTTAGTCTGTGAATTTAATTAAACTTTGTGGGGAATAGAGCATATTTATGAGCTCCCAGGTACCAGTTTTATAATCACCAGTCAGGAAGTTAAAATTATCATTCCGTTGTGGAATTTCCAGATGTTTCAAACTACTTTTCACGTGATGTTCCATCTTCATGAAAGTTATTCTGGATTTAGAATGTGCACATCTCTGGGATGTTTCTGAAAGGCGTATGAGCAGTCACCCCAGAGATATACTGGACTTGACCTCTGAGTTTGGTTTTGACCCACACAGCTCTCTGTCCCTGGTGCTGTCATCCTAAACCATCACCTCTGCACACTGTGAGCAATGGTGCCACTCGAGCCAGGACGTCCACCGTGTTTGTAGGAATCATGGACCTTCAAGGGTGAGGCTGTGAACTCATCCAATGAGGGAGGCTGTGAAAATGTATCCCAGAGGAAACTGCGGGAATATGATGCTCCTCAGAAGTATCTGGCAGTTTCCATGTGTACACACGTGCTCAGCTGCTTCAGTCATGGCCAACTCTTTGAGACCCTATGGACTGTAACCCTCCAGGATCCTCTGTCCATGGGATTCTCCAGGCAAGAATACTGGAGTGGGATGCAATGTCTTCCTCCAGGGGATCTTCCTGACCCAGGGACTGAATCTGTGACTCCTGCAGTTCTTGCATTGTGGACAGATTCTTTACCACTGAGCCACCAGGGAAGTCTTGACAGTTTCTATAGCTGATGCTGATTCAAATGGAAGCTTGGCAGGAGTTTGGCATTATGAACAGAGTAGGAACCTATGGTCCTTGCCCCCCACCCACCATGTCCTCTGCCTGCCTTTTGTCTGTGGAAAACTTTAATCAAAGAATACGTTTAGCTAGAGAAATGGGAAATGCTGAAACAAAGGAATACAGTTAAAGGAGACTAACTGTAGTCCTTAAGCATAGTCGAGGATCTTTATTTCTTTCTCAAGGGCTATAGATAATATTCTGAGCCACATGCCATGTGCTGTCTTATAGATACTAAAACACCAGGTGGGAGAAGTTAGCTACATGGTGCCTAGACTGTACCCAGGATGTGAGCTGCCACAATTCAAGAACTGGCTGCAAAGAAATGGGAATAAATGGACTCCAGAACTGAAGATTAACTGTACCTAAAGCAACCAAGATGACGCTGGTCAGACCACTAGTGACCAATTCAAATATGACTGTTAGAGATAACTGTGCTGTTTCTACTTGTAGTCCCACCCCATTCTATCTATAAAAGTTCTGACCCCCTGCTTGTTGAGAGTGGGCGGATTCAGCCTTTGGACAGTTGTCTGCCGGCTTCTCCCCATCCCAGTTGCCAGATCTGAAATAGAGAAGCTTTCCTTTCCACCAACCTGGCCTGTTTATTGGCTTTTGACGGGCGAGCAACCAGACCCCACACTCAGTCTTTTGTAACAGATTTTGGCCGCCAGGACGGGGCTGCCTGCTGCTGGCTCCTGTGCTTTCACGGCACCTGGCTTACCTGGGTTTTCTAGGGGAGATCTATGGCCATGACAGTGTATGAGCCTGCTTGTGGTTAGCTAGCCCCTAGTAGGGGATATGGGACATGTTCCTAGCAGCTATCAAAACCATTTTTTTTTTGAGAATCCTCTCTGTTTCTCCCCTTCTTGGCACTGGCTGCCAACTTGTGCTTTTCATTGGCGGAATGGAAACTTGCATCTAGGAGGAGCTGACAAGCTCCATGAGTGGGTAAGTCCACTGCACACTGGTGTGCACACAGCGACCTTCCCATATGTGAGTGTTAGTGCTATGTGGGCATTCTTGCCAGTTGTTTCTGATGTGTGTCTGATGTTGAGGATCATTTGTGAGCACGGACTGCTATTTAGGCATTTTTACCAGTTGGTTCTGACTCCTGGCTAACAGAGCAGGATGGCTGCAGCCCTCAGCAGGTGGCCATTGCTCTGTCTCATTACGCTGCTCCCTGTTACTAGGCAACAGGTCTTGCGCAGCCATTGGTCGGCGCCTCAGTCGGCCCCACCCAGAAGCAACCAACTGTTGACGAGTGTTAGTTGTCCTGCTCAACTGTTGGTCAGCACCACAGCGGGCCCTGCCCACTGGTAACTGTCAGTGAGGGACCACTGGGGAAGCGATTCAGCCAGGGGTCAGTGGGGTCCTGGTCACCCAGTGGAGAGTGAGGTAAGAGGCAGACTCAGGCCTTCTCCGGGAGGCCCTCCAGATTCCCCAGCCTTCGGTCCGTGGGTGAGTGGAGGGCCCAGGGAACAGACTGGGGCTCCATCCCGCAGGGCTCCAGAGGCCTCACAAGGCCTCCACTGGCCTTGGTCCAGCCCTTGAGGCAGCGGTGAACCTCTCCCTCACCCCTGTCTCTGTGACCTAATAGCAGTGGCCGTCCATATGAGTCACAGTTTGTGGGACTGGGTCTCCCCATTTGGGCAGCTGAGGAGACTGAGGGTCAGTTGAGTTGGGTGCCTGGCTCCCTCAGGGATGATAGCAGAGCAGGCCTTGGAAACCTGGACCTGAAGGAGCTGCCAACTGAGATCTGCTTCCTCTCAACCAGGACTGGGACCTTGGACAGTGAAAGGTGTGCCTTGGGACCTTGCCCTTGCTTGTCAGGACAGAGAGTAACATTCATCTGTAGAGACTTACAGGAACATCATTACCGGACCTCAGAAACAAACGTTCTGACCCCGAGAAGTTTGCAACAACTAACCACACCCATCCCTCAATTTTTGCTTTTAAGGGGGCTTGCTGAAAGGTTTCATTAATGTTGGAGTTCTTAGGGCATGAGCGACCCATCTTAGGGCATGAGCGACCCATCTCCTTGTATGGATGTGTATTAAGCCTTTCTCTATTCCAAGCTCATTATAATGTTTAGAATTGATAGGCCTCACTGTGTGCCTGGCACATGGGCTTGTGAATTCAGTAACATAACTACCCGTGAGGACTGTTTGTGTCAGGGAAATGTTCCTTTGGGACTCTGTACTGGTCACCCTCGGAGAGGGTTTGTGACTCATCTGTCACTCAGTGTGTGAGACTGTATTCCATTTGCGTGATTGGTATTCTTGCTGCCTTATGCAAAATGACAACTCATTAGGGCACAATTAAGCAAAATTTTAGCTACAAAATTATAACTAAGACAAAGAAAGATGACTATTATTATTATTTTGAATAACGTATGGCAGCAGCAGATAGTGAAGGACAGGGAATCCGGGCGTGCTGCAGTCTGTGGGGTCACAAAGAGTCGGACACAACTGAGTGACTGAGCAACAAAAAAATGGCAACATTATTTTTTAAGCTTCAGGGAAAATTGGTTAAGATGAAACTCTTGAAAGTCACAAAAACTGGTTCTTTTTGTATATGCAGTTAGGGAAAGCTAGCTTGATAAAACAGTTTTCCTGGCTCCTGAGAAAACAAAAATATGCCTAGGAGAAAGCTTGAAGTTAACTCTTATCAAGTCCTTGAAATACAAACACAGTCCACTTTGCCTGTGACTTTGGTCTTTGGTTAATTGGGTAAAACTTCAAGCTAAAAAAAAAAAAAAAAGAAAAAGGAAAGAAGCCTTTCAAGAATAAGTATGTAAATTCGGCTATTCTATTATCCATAAACTGATTAGTTTAATTGCAATGGCTGATTCATAAAATGTAAAAAGATGAAAGAATGAGATCTCTGTCTGAATGTTTGTGTGTCTCAGCACGTGTGTTTGTCTTTGTATTATATTGCTGAGGTTAATTTGTAAAGAAGCTCTATTTAATTGTCCTTAAAAATATGGTCACTTACAAGTCAAAGAAATCTAAATTTACTTCCTTTTGTCTTGTAAGACTAGAGGGAAATTAAAGATGTTTTGGTTTATTAAACCTGTATGTTGTACTACTGAAGAAAAAGTATGCTATGAAAAGCATGTATGTTTTTAGGGGTTATAGAGTATGTTCTTGAGTTTGCCAATCAAAAAATGCTGGTATAATATTTGACTCACTTAGTTTCATTAAGGCTTCAAGGAGTAAAAATTGTGATATGTAAAAATAATAAGGGAAAGATTTCTGTGTGTAAAACAAGTAGGATATGTGTAGTTGTGGAAGAGAAGATATTTTTGTTGAAGAAAAACGATAGTTTTTTCCTACAGTTCTTTGTTTTTTGACGAAGAAATACAGGACAAATTTGTTTGGATCTAAAAAATAATAAAAGGTTTGTGAAAAAGAAACTTAGAGAAAAGATTTTTGTATGTTGTCAGGATTAATGTCAGACTGAATTTAATTAGATATATAAATTTTGTTATTAACAGTAAACTGATGCAAGACTGAATTTGTTCTTTTTCTCTGTTAAGAAAACAAAGTTCTCCTGGAATATTGATCTGACTTTGGTAACAGAGGCTTCTAATGGAAAGTACTTGTTTGGTTTCTAGTTTTGACCCTAATGTACAGGATGGAAACGTTGTCCAGTGAAGTTGTCGCAAAGTATAGCTACTCATGGTGTGTAGCACTGCTGGCTCTAAGTTTGCTGCTTAAAGCACATGTGTGTTGTTTGTGTGATGACTGGGGATAGACGATAAAACATATGGCCTATAAAACATTCCCCCATTAACATAACTCTGAGCCTGTTCGTGATGTCTGATTAGTTTCTTCCCACTGGACAACTGGGCAAATATATAAACAAAAAAGAGGCCTAGCGCCGAGGGACATGGATCGACTCAGAGCAGGCCAGAGAGCCGCTCTGGTAACGTTGGAAAATATATTGATTATCAATGCTCCCTATGGAAGGAATTACAACTAAAAGGGGAAAACGATGGAAGAGATTTTCATATATTGAGGCATGGGGAAGTCATTTTGGCCTATACATCATTTAATACAAACTTCAGGTTAACCAAAACAGCCTGTTTGTGGCCTATTTAACATTCACTGGACATCTGCTTTAATCACTAAGACAATAATACAAAGAGGCATTTTGATTATTATCCTCATTGTAATAAATCTAGTAATTTTTAAATATTTGGGTACTATGAAAGTGTATTATCTTTCTTGCTCTGTACTGGTCCCTCCTCAAGATTGAGGAGTATCAAAGCAAAGTGAAAGCGAAGTCGCTCAGTCGTGTCCGACTCTTTTCGACCCCATGGACGGTAGCCTACCAGGCTCCGCGGTCCATGGGATTTTCCAGGCAAGAATACTGGAGTGGGCTGCCATTTCCTTCTCCAGGGGATCTTCCCAACCCAGGTATCGAACCCGGGTCTCCTGCATTGCAAACAGACGCTTTACCGTCTGAGCCATCAAAGCAAAGGGAAGATTCAAACGGAGCAGGCCCTATGGTCCTTGCCTCTCAGCTCGCCTCTCCCCCCACCCCCGCCCCACCCTGCTGCCACCCACCATGCCCTTTGCCTGCCTTTTGTCTATGGAAAAAGTTTAATCAAAAAATAAGTTTAACCAGAGAAGTGAGAAACGCCGAAGCCAAGGAAAACAGCCAAAGGAGACTAAATAGTAATAATGTAGTCATTAAGCACAGTCAAGGATCTTTAATTCTTTCTTTCTCAAGGGCTATAGATAATATTCTGAGCCACGTCCTGTGAGCTGTCTTACAGACACTAGACCATCAGGTGGAGAAATTAACTGCATGATGACCAGACTATATCCAAGATATGAGCTTCCACAATTCCGAGAATCAGCTGCAAAGAAATGGGAACAGATGGACCCTGGAACTGAAGGTTCAGTTCAGTCGCTCTGTCGTGTCCAACTCTTTGTGACCCCTTGCACCACATCACGCCAGGCCTCACTATCCATCACCAACTGCCAGAGTCTACCCAAACCCATGTCCATTGACTCAGTGATGCCAGCCAACCATCTCATCCTCTGTTGTCCCCTTCTCCTCCTGCCCTCAATCTTTCCTAGCACCAGGGTCTTTTCAAATGAGTCAGCTCTTCACATCAGGTGGCCAAAGTATCGGGGTTTCAGCTTCAACATCAGTCCTTCCAATGAAAACCCAGGACTGATCTCCTTTAGGATGGACTGGTTGGATCTCCTTGCAGTCCAAGGGACTCTCAAGAGTCTTCTCCAACACCACACTTCAAAAGCACCAATTCTTCAGCGCTCAGCTTTCTTTATGTTCTAACTCTCACATCCATACATGACTACTGGAAAAATCATAGCCTTGACTAGATGGATCTTTGTTGACAGAGTACTGTCTCTGCTTTTTAATATGCTGTCTACGTTGGTAATAATTTTCCTTCCAAGGTGTGTCTTTTAATTTCATGGCTGCAATCATCATCTGCAATGATTTTGGAGCCCCCCAAAAATAAAGTCAGCCACTGTTTCCACTGTGTTTCCCCATCTATTTGCCATGAAGTGATTGGAAAAGATGTCATGATTTCAGATTTGTGAATGTTGAGCTTTAAGCCAGCTTTTCCACTCTCCTCCTTTACTGTCATCTGCTGCTGCTACTGCTAAGTCGCTTCAGTCGTGTCTGACTCTGCGCGACCCCATAGACGGCAGCCCACCAGGCTCCCCCATCCCTGGGATTCTCCAGGCAAGAACACTGGAGTGGGTTGCCAGTTCCTTCTCCAATGCATGAAAGTGAAAAGTGAAAGTGAAGTCTCTCAGTCGTGTCTGGCTCTTAGCGACCCCATGGACTGCAGCCCACCAGGCTCCTCCGTCCATGGGATTTTCTAGGCAACAGTACTGGAGTGGGGTGCCATTGCCTTCTCCATTCACTGTCATCAAAAGGCTCTTTAGTTCCTCTTCACTTTTTGCCATAAGGGTGGTGTCATCTGCATATCTGAGGTTATTGATGTTTCCCCCCGGCAATCTTGGTTCCAGCTTGTGCTTCCTCGAGCCCAGCATTTCTCATGATGTACTCTGCATATAAGTTAAATAAGCAGAGTGACAGTATACAGCCTTGACGTACTCCTTTTCCTATTTGGAACCAGTCTGTTGTTCCATGTCCAGTTCTAACTGTTGCTTCCTGACCTGCATACTGGTTTCTCAAGAAGCAGGTCAGGTGGTCTGGTATTCCCATCTCCTTCAGAATTTTCCACGGTGTATTGTGATCCACAAAGTCAAAGGCTTTTGCATAGTCAATAAAGCAGAAATAGATGTTTTCCTGAAGCTCTCTTGCTTTTTCAATGATCCAGCAGGTCTTGGCAATTTGATCTCTGGTTCCTCTGCCTTTTCTAAAACCAGCTTGAACATCTGGAAGTTCATGGTTCATGTATTGCTGAAGCCTAACTTGGAGAATGTTGAGCATTACTTTACCTAGCGTGTGAGATGAGTGCAATTGTTCAGTAGTTTGAGGATTCTTTGGCATTGCCTTTCTTTGGGATGGGAATGAAAACAGACCTTTTCCAGTCCTGTGGCCACTGCTGAATTTTTCAAATTTGCTGGCATATTGAGTGCAGCACTTTCACAGCATCATTTTTCAGGATTTGAAATAGCTTAACTGGAATTCCATCACCTCCACTAGCTTTGTTCATAGTGATGCTTTCTAAGGCCCACTTGACTTCACATTTCAGGATGTCTGGCTCTAGATGAGTGTGAGTGATCACACCATTGTGATTATCTGGGTCATGAAGACCTTTTTTTGGTACAGTTCTCCTGTGTATTCTTGCCACCTCTTAATATCTTCTGCTTCTGTGAGGTCCATACCATTTCTGTCATTTATTGAGCCCATCATTGTGTGAATGTTCCCTTGGTATCTTTAATTTTCTTGTGATCTCTAGTCTTTCCCATTCTATTGTTTTCCTCTATTTCTTTGCATTAATCACTTCAGTATTCTTGCCTTGAGAACCCCATGAACCATATGAAAAGACAAAAAGATAGGACACTGAAAGATGAACTCCCCAGGTTGGTAGGTGCCCAATATGCTACTGGAGATCAGTGGGGAAATAACTCCAGAAAGAATGAAGGGATGGAGCCAAAGCAAAAACAACACTCAGTTGTGGATGGGACGAGTGATAGAAGCAAGGTCCGATGCTGTAAAGAGCAGTATCGCATAGGAACCTGGAATGGTAGGTCCATGAGTCAAGGAAATTGGAAGTGGTCAAACAGGAGATGGCAAGAGTGAACGTCGACATTCTAGGAATCAGCGAACTAAGATGGACTGGAATGGGTGAATTTAACTCAGATGACCACTATATCTACTACTGTGGGCAGGAATCCCTTAGAAGAAATGGAGTAGCCATCATGGTCAACAAAAAAGTCTGAAATGCAGTACTTGGATGCAATCTCAAAAATGACAGAATGATCTCTGTTCGTTTCCAAGGCAAACCATTCAATATCACAGTAATCCAAGTCTATGCCCTGACCAGTAATGCTGAAGAAGCTGAAGTTGAACGGTTCTATGAAGACCTACAAGACCTTTTAGAACTAACACCCCCAAAAGATGTCCTTTTCATTTTAGGGGACTGGAATGCAAAAGTAGGAATTCAAGAAACACTTGGAGTGACAGGCAAATTTGGCCTTGGAGTACAGACTGAAGCAGGGCAAAGACTCATAGAGTTCTGCCAAGAGAATGCACTGGTCATAGCAAACACCCTCTTCCAACAACACAAGAGAAGACTCTACACATCGACATCACCAGATGGTCAACACCGAAATCAGATTGATTATATTCTTTGCAGCCAAAGATGGAAAAGCTCCGTCAGCAAAAACAAGACTTGGAGTGGACCGTGGCTCAGAATATGAACTCCTTATTGTCAAATTCAGACTTAAATTGAAGGAAGTGGGGAAAACCACTAGACCATTCAGGTATGACCTAAATCAAATCCCTTATTACTATATAGTGGAAATGAGAAATAGATTTAAGGGACGAGATCTGATAGACAAAGTGCCTGATGAACTATGGATGAAGGTTAATGACATTGTACAGGAGACAGGAATCAAGACCGTCTCCAAGAAAAAGAAATGCAGAAAAGCAAAATGGCTGTCTGAGGAGGCCTTACAAATAGCTGCAAAAAGAAGAGAAATGAAAAGCAAAGGAGAAAAGGAAAGATATACCCATTTGAATGCAGAGTTCCAAAGAATAGCAAGGAGACATAAGAAAGCCTTCCTCAGCGATCAATGCAAAGAAATAGAGGGACTGAAGGTCAACCCTAAAACAACTAAGATGTTCCTGCTCAGACCACTGTTGGCCAATTTGAAGATGACTGTCAGAGATGACTGTGCTCTGTCTATAAAAGCTGTTGTCCCCTGCCTGCTGGGGTGTGTGTGTGTTGGGGGTGGGGGACTTGTGTGTCAGTCTTTAGACAAATGTCTGCCCTCCGCCCCCAATTGCCAGATCTTGAAATAGAGCAAACTTTCCTTTTCACCAAACTGGCCTGTTTGTTGGCTTTTGAGTGGTGAGCAGCCGGACCCCACATACTCTTTTGGTAACAATTTTTTCTTAGATGAAAGAAGGCAACAGGTAGATTCCATCCCCAGCACAAGAATAATTGTAATTCTGGTGTCTTAGCTTTGATTTTAATGAAGATTACTGAGAGTAATGTAACCAGCTTTATATTTACCCAAAAAGGTTTATTTCAAATAAATTTAGTGGTAAAATTCACTAAAAAATTAGCTGCTTATTTAATAAATCTCTAATCATATAGTGTTAAGAAAATACTACTAGTTCTTTAGTCAGGGCTGACAACATTTTCTAAAAGGCAAATAGTAAATATTTAAGATTTTACCACACGACCTGTGTTGCATATACTTATTTTTGTTATTGTAGGAGAAAAACAGCCACAGATAAAAGATAAATCAAGGAGCATGGCTGTGAGCCAAAGATATTTTATTTATAGGCACTGAGATCTGACTGTCATATAATTCTTATGCCTCATGAAATAATTTTTTTAATTTAAAATTATGAAAACGCTTACTAGCTTGCAGGCCCTTAACACAGGCTGTGGCCAGAATCTGACCCTTGGGATGCGGGAACCATGGCGTGTTCCAGAGAGCAGTAATGGAACTGCCCCTCTTAGAGACCAACGTTAAACCAACTGCACTAGACACACGACGGACATCGGGAAACTCGGAACAAAAGCAACACAGAACACAAAACCAACTGTACTAGACACACGACGGACATCGGGAAACTCGAAACAAAAGCGACACAGAACACAAAACCAACTGTACTAGACACACGACGGACATCGGGAAACTCGAAACAAAAGCGACACAGAACACAAACTATAGGAAACCATGGCGTGTTCTGGAGAGCAGTAATGGAACTGCCCCTCTTAGAGACCAACGTTAAACCAACTGCACTAGACACACGACGGACATCGGGAAACTCGAAACGAAAGCAACACAGAACACAAAACCAACTGTACTGGACACACGACGGACATCGGAAAACTCGACACAAAAGCAACCCAGAACACAAACCAACTGTACTAGACACACGACGGACATCGGAAAACTCGACACAAAAGCAACACAGAACACAAACCATGAAGAGCTGCCCAAGGTGTGAAGCAATCAGGTCCCGCCCAGGACGCCCAGCCTCCATGCATGCACAGTGCCTTCATGTTGGTGTCCCGAGCAGCCAGCAGTGCATGAGGCTGCTCTGTCCACATGCCCCCTGTCCTGCCACGTGCAGGGCACCCATTAGTTGTGAGCAGCATTACTAGTTGAGCACAGTTCATCACCAAGTCACCACTACCTACCGTGTCTCCTGGAGGGAGAGAAGCCACCTTTGCATCCTCAGCCCTGTGCAGAGCTGTTATTCCAGCTCCTGTCCACCATGTGGTAGCTTGTTCAGGGTGTCGAGATCCATCCCAGAGCTAATCAGGGCTCGAGTCCTCAGAGGAATCCACACCATCCTTGCAACCCTCCAGGGAAGTGACCCTGCACCCACAGGAAGTGCAACTTCAGATCTCGGGGTGTCAGCTGGGTAAGGGGGGCCAAGCATGGAAAAGGCATAGTGCATAGCTCTGCATGGATGAAACCCGCAGTCTTTGCTAATTGGTGTGATATTATATTAAAATTTTTTGTGTCTAAATATGAATAGGAAATTATGTCCCAGTCTTAATTTGTATAGATAGTTTTCTCTTTTTAACTTTTTACTTACTGTATTTTTTATTTCAACTTTCCAGTTTATCTTGCCAATTTTTCTGCAAGGATGTTCACTCTATTACAGATTTTTAGATGCTATTTATTAGGAATATCAGATTTCTTCCACATATATTATAAATAGCATTCTGAGTTGACAGTTATCTTTGAAGAAAGGTAATACCCAAGAATGTTCAAACTACCACACAGTTGCACTCATCTCACACCATAGCAAAGTAATGCTCAAAATTCTCCAAGCCAGGCTTCAGCAGTACATGAACCTAGAACTACCAGATGTTCAAGCTGGATTTAGAAAAGGCAGAGGAACCAGAGATCCAATTGCCAGCATCTCTCTCAAAAAGCAAGAGTTCCAGTAAAACATCCACTTCTGCTTTATAGACTACACCAGAGCCTTTGACTGTGTGGATCACAGCAAACTGTGCAACGTTCCTCAAGAGATGGGAAAACCAGACCCCCTGACATGCCCGCTGAGAAACTGTTGCGGCCTGGAGGAGCAGAGGCCAGAACCTGCCCCAGGGCCGTCCTAGCAGGCATACAGATGGACATCCCTAGGGCGGGGTGTGCTCCCTGCTCCGCTTCACTGCCTGCCCTGCGTCCATCTCCAGGGAGACAAAGCAAGATATTCCTGGTTAACAGCAGAGCCCGCACTAATCAAACCCACCAGTGTAGCTATTCCCTAATTGTCTCATGTGACTTCTACCAATAAAAGTGCGGCTAAAAGGAGCCATTTTGTCTTCCTGCCATGGAGAGCAGGAGGGCCCCCTGACTCCCCGCTTGCCAAATTATATGTGTTTATCTTTTCATTACCACCCCCCCCCGCCCCCATTTCAGGTCTTTCTCATCTGCTGTGCTGGACATGGCCAGAAATCTGTATGCAGCTCAAGAAGCAACAGTTACAACCAGACATGGAACAATGGACTGCTTCCAAATAGGAAAAGGAGTACGTCAAGGCTGTATATTGTCACTCTGCTTATTTAACTTATATGCAGAGTACATCATGAGAAAGGCAGAGCTGAGGAAGCACAAGCTGGAACCAAGATTGCTGGGAGAAATATCAATCACCTCAGATACGCAGATGACACCACCCTTTTGGCAGAAAGTGAAGAGGAACTAAAAAGCCTCTTGATGAAGGTGAAGGTGGAGAGTGAAAAAGTTGGCTTAAAGCTCAAAATTCAGAAAAGGAAGATCATGGCATCCGGTCCCATCACTTCATGGGAAATAGATGGGGAAACAGTGGAAACAGTGTCAGACTTTATTTTTCTGGGCTCCAAAATCACTGCAGATGGTGGCTGCAGCCATGAAATTAAAAGACGCTTACTCCTTGGAAGGAAAGTGATGACCAACTTAGATAGCATATTCCAAAGCAGAGACGTTACTTTGCCAACAAAGGTCCGGCTAGTCAAGGCTATGGTTTTACCTGTGGTCGTGTATGGATGTGAGCGTTGGACTGTGAAGAAGGCTGAGCACCAAAGAATTGATGCTTTTGATCTGTGGTGTTGGAGAAGACTCTTGAGAGTCCCTTGGACTGCAAGGAGATCCAACCAGTCCATTCTGAAGGAGATCAGCCCTGGGATTTCTTCGGAAGGAATGATGCTAAAGCTGAAACTCCAGTACTTTGGCCACCTCATGTGAAGAGTTGACTCATTGGAAAAGACTCTGATGCTGGGAGGGATTGGGGGCAGGAGGGGAAGGGGACGACAGAGGATGAGATGGCTGGATGGCATCACTGACTCGATGGACGTGAGTCTGAGTGAACTCCGGGAGTTGGTGATGGACAGGGAGGCCTGGCGTGCTGCGATTCATGGGGTCGTGAAGAGTCGGACACGACTGAGCGAGTGATCTGATCTGAAAGTTTTGTGAAGAAAGAAATGGAGCCTAGCTTCAGAAGGGGAGGGAAGTCCAGCAATGTCGAATGAGGTCCAGTGGTGGCTGGGGATTCATCTGGAGGAACTTCTCTGAAGAAGGGCCTGGGGTCCACCCGAAAGCTGAAGTGAGAGCCCGTGCCTGGGAGCGAGTGTCCAGAGCAGGATGAGGGCTCCCGGGAGACTGACTGTAGCAGGGCTGGTCTCCAGGCGCCCCCCTCCCCTCCCCTCGGCTGGTGCCCACAGGCCGGGTAACCACCCTTGGGGAGGGCTCGGCAGGAAGCCTCCCCGTGGAGGGAGCCCACAGGTGTCTCGCTGCTCGTGGCTGTCGCTCAGTTTCTTGGGCTGCCAGGTCATCCGAGCTATTGCTGTGAGAGGGAAATTCTGCCTCAAGTTATGCTTGAGGCCTGAGCTCTCTTATTATCAAATTAGGCCAATATCTGATATATAATGTGAATACCTGGCATACTACCATGAAATATCTAAGTATCCATGTGCTGAAAGCTAACTCCATCCCCACAGGTGCAAGTTAACGCAGGTGAACTGGCGCATGTGTGACCGGTATAATGGTAGTGGTAAGAGCGGGAATGAATCGTGAGGGTAGATGACCAGGTGGAATCTCTCGATTCAAATCCATGAATCTCTGAGCACTTTGTGAGCAGGTTACAGTTCAAGAGTCATTGCTGGCCTGAGAGGTAGCATGAACAGTACTTTTTTGATGGGTTAATGCATACGCGATGCAGGAGTCCAGATCCACAGTACCCAGCAGTATCTTTGGTTATAGACAGGTCCAGAAAAAGCTATCAGCTCATTGTTGGCTCTTTCAAAGCATGTATCAGCTGTGTGGTGGCTGGAAATGTTAGTGCTGTAAATGCACCTCACCCACCATGTACCTGTTGGCCTTGTAGATGAGCAGGTGGCTGAGTGCACAAGTGACTTGGTTTTAATCTCTAGAGCACCCTTTGCTGTGGGCTTGGTGAAGTGCAGGTCCTCAGCACACAGCATTCTCATCCCTCCTGGACTCTTTCTGGCTCCTCTTTACTATTTGGGTTCCACAAGCTTCATCTTTAGCAGCACACTGTACTTTTACCACAAACAGCACTTTCTTTCAAGGTGCGTCTTGTCCTTCACCGCTGGTGCTGGGGTCAGACTGTCCCCTGCCCCACGGCTCTTTCCCAGGCCTTTCCTTTTCACTCTCCTGTGGCTAAAGCTCTGACCCACCCACCAAGTGTGAGACCTCTTCTCACTATTTTGCATTCAGGGCAAGCCTACTTATTCTGGGAGTTATTCCTCCTTGATACTTTCTGTCTATAACCATGACCAAGACCAAGCACACAAATATCTTTCCATGCAAGCCCCTCCTGACTCTCAGCTCTGCTGGGCATGTTGGTGCTGACTCTCATATGGATGGTGAGTTGACACTTGACAGGTGAGCTTTCCATGAACCACGTAGAAAGTATGGTTGGTAAGCCTCTGACACAGATTCCCCCATGGGAAATCATTGTCACCTCCTGAGACAGTCCTGGGAACAAAGTCAATGACCAGAGGATTCAGTGTTTCCAGACAAATCTAGTGGTTGTTGCAGACACAACCTACCCCTACATCCAAGATCAAGTGTGACGAAAGGCATAGGAGCAGCCTGAACCAGTCAGCTCTGCTCTTCTCCTGGCTGCAGTCCAATAAACTCCAAATAGAATGCCTCTCTGTTGCAATCAAGTGTCCAGTTCTAAAATTTTGTTAACAATGTATATAATAAAGGAGAGGGAAAGCCAGCTTTACTTAAACTTGTGGATAATGCAATTCTTATCCATGCTACTGTTTGACACAATTCGGGTTTAAGAGCATCTTATTTTCCAGGAAAGATACTATATAACTAAAGGTATGATTTCTAGTGCCTCCTTAATTTTCCAGTCTCTGGCTATGAGAACTGCACTGAATGTTCTCTAGTATATTTTCAGGGACATGACAAAAACACTATTAAGATCCTTCCTGATAGATGTTCTGAAATAGAACTAAGTAGCTGCAAGAACTAAATCTCAGTTCCAACTCCAGTAGAGGAGAAGCTGCATTGCTGGACACAGTTCAAATAAACACTGAATCTTCCCAAGAATGGACTGGGCACCCCCAGCATTTACCTTGAGGCTGCAGCAAGGAATAATAAATCTGACCCCGCATTAGGTCTGTTTCTTTAACTTTAACCTTTACACTTTATCCCTGATTGCTTCAATTTATGTATATTGCCTATAGCCTGAGATATACAGGATACGCCCGTTGTCAAGGCTCAGACTTTTGAGTCTAATATATTTCCATTCATATGCTGATAGAAATTTGCAGAATAGAGAACAATATTTATCTTGTTGGAGGTTTACAGGAATACCATGACCTGACATATGTGGAAACTTCAAGAATAAATTATTCCAAAACCAAGAGGTTTGCAACAGCTAACCAGGCCACTCTCGCACATTGCCTAGAAAAATGCTTGGATGAAATGCTGCAAGAAGTTCCATGTATTTTGGGCATGTGCCACCCATCATCTCTGTCTAGCCCAGCAATAAATTTTTATTTAAACTGACATTTTGGTATGTTCACCATGCTTCAGGCACATGACTTTGCATTTTTAATCAAGGTAATCTGCAACATCTGGAAGAGACCATAATGGAAAAGCATGAAAGTGCTATTCTTAAAGACATGTGAATCATTTTCATATGTAGTATTATCTAAATGAAATACTATCAATTATTTTTGGAAGGTTCTGTATTTTCATCATTTCATGGATGTAAATCTGAGGTTATTAGAAAACACGAAATATACCATCTGCATTTCAGACTTCCCAATTAGACTGAACTTGTGAAATCGCTCTAGGCCGAGATGCCAGATGGCCGCCCTGCCGCTTGGTATCTGTCTCCATCAGCCATGCCCGAAAGGCACGTGAGATCACAGACAGCACGTAGCGCGCCCAGAACACACAACAGGATCCTCCTGAACCCAGAACGGCGATTGTGATGGATCCACGTGGAGGGCGTCGATATCCCCACCTGATGCGTGAATAGGAGTCACACAGACTCGATGGGTTTGAGCTTGGATGGGGTGCCCTATCCGGAGAGATCACGTGGGTCAGAAAGCACACACGGAACAGAACAAAACCAAAGACCACAGCCAAGTCGAGGGAGGGCTGAACCCGAGGACCTCACCGGTCCCGTGGCATCACGTGCCGTACACGGCCTCTCTCGATGGCCGAGAGGGACGTGGAATGTATGTGTCCCCGTCTTGGTGTGTCGTGCCCGAAACCGCGCCACGGAGAGGGATCGTGTCTGATGCTCATCATCGCTCCAAAGATACATACACCGGGTCTCTTTAGAAAACGATGGAAGGATATCTTTGAATGCCAAAGGGTGTGACGTGGGAAAGACACATCCAAGTGGAATCAGCGTGGCCGAGAGAGCTCCCCCAAATAGAGAGGGGAGGCCATCGAGGAAGAGGTCCGTGTGTCTCAGTCTGGATGGAATGTCCACTTGGAGCACTGACTGGGTCCCAGAGGCCTCCAGATCATCTAAGGAAACAGTGTTCCCGAAATTCAAGATACCTCTCACACCCTCCCCTTTCCCTAAATACCTTGTGACCGTCTACCCTGGAAGAAGAAACATGTCCCTTGTTGCATGACAGCAAATCCTAATTGCTCTCAGCTGGCTTGACAACCTCACGAGGTTCAGCTTTCTAGGCCCCTGACTCTTTCCTGTGGAACATTCCCTGGGTTTTATTGAAATCTGTGTCCCTGCATGGCAATATCTAAGACCCTCCCCCCCCCCCACCCCCCACCCCCCCCACACACACAATAAAGCTTTCTTTTCTTTTTTCTTTCTTTCCTTTTTTTTTTTTTTTTTTTTTGGCGTGCAGCCAATACTGACCATTCATTGAAAGATAATAAAACTAGGTGATGTTATGTGTGTCATGTCCCGGTGTATTGAAATAGAATGTTCTTCGTTAAGGACATACAACATCCTCTGTTCTAACGTGTACAGAATGGTGACTTGATGCACCTGTCTGTTGCAAAAGAATCATTCATGACCACCCAAGCGGTAGCTCATAGCTTGACCACAACCCATACATGCCATGACTGTATGCGAAAGAAAGTGAAGTCACTCAGTCGTGCTGGACTCTTTGCGACCCCACGGACTGTAGCCTACCAGGCTCCTCCGTCCATGGAATTTTCCAGGCAAGACTACTGGAGTGGGTTGCCGTGTCCTTCTTCCATTGTACGGGAAGTGAATGCGTCATGTCCACGGTCATGGCGACTTTCGAATAGGATAATGCTGCTGCTGCTGCTGCTGCTGCTGCTGCTGCTGCGTCGCTTCCGTCGTGTCCGAATCTGTGCGACCCCGTAGACGGTAGCCCGCCGGGCACCCCCGTCCCTGGGGTTCTCCAGGCAAGAACACTGCGGTGGGTTGCCATGTCCTTCTCCAAGGCGTGAAAGGGAAAACGGGAAGGGAAGTCGCTCCGTCGTGTCCGACTCTGTGCGACAACGTGGACTGCGGCCTACCGGGCTCCTACCGGGCTCCTCCGTCCACGGGATTTTCCGGGCAAGAGGACTGGAGTGGGGTGCCGTTGCCTTCTCCGAATATGAGACGACGATAATACCAATACTATTCTTTAGAATCACCGTGCTCTTTGTGACGTAGACAGTATATATGTACCTTATCCGTGAAGTCCCCCCCCCGCCCGCCGTTACATCGGCATCTTCCCATGTCTCCCTCCCCCGGCCGCTCTGTGATGATCGTTTTCATTGTTTTAGGTGGCCTTGCATGGCATGTCAGTGACAGGAGAAACTCTTTTTCTTTCTCTACCTGACTTCTTCATTGGGCATCACTCCCTAAGTCCCATCCATGCGATCACGATGTAAGACTGTGTTCATTCCTGGGGCTACCTGGGACACCTAGATCTCCCTATCGATCGATCTCTACCTGGATCGTGTATCTTCTTGATCTAGTCTTCCCTTGATGGACACTTGGGCTGGGTCCCCATCTTGACTCTCGTGAATGGATGCTGCGATGGACCTGGGGGTGCAGGCCTCTCTCTGCGAGTTTCAGGTTTTATTTTCTTTCGAGGTCTACCCAGAAGTGAGATGGTTGGCAGGATCCATCCTCTCTCCACCGAGACTCGTGTCTAAGTCCTTCTGAGGTGATCCGGTTGCTGCTGCTGCGGCTGCCGCTAAGTCGCTTCCGTCGTGTCCGACTCTGTGCGACCCCACAGCCGGCAGCCCGCCAGGCTCCCCCCCTGTCCCTGGGATTCTCCAGGCGAGAACACTGGAGTGGGTTGCCACGGCCTTCTCCGATGCGTGGAAGGGAAAAGGGAAAGGGAAGTCGCTCGGTCGTGTTCGACTCTTCCCGACCCCGTGGACCGTGGCCTACCGGGCTCCTCCGCCCATGGGAGTTTCCAGGCGAGAGGACTGGAGTGGGTTGCCGTGGCCTTCTCCGGTGATCCGGGGAGCGATCCGTGCTTTCCCAATAGACGCCGTTTGAATCCACGCGACTGCGTACGTCTTAGGGAATACGGCGACGACGACGACGACGACCCAAACGCTCCCGTGAGCACCGTGGAACCGGAGGGTGTGTCCTCGGGATGATTCCCCGGTGCCAGCTTTCCACGGCTCGTACGCGTCCACGAGCCCCCCTGCGGTCGGCATGTCATTCGATAGACACGGAACCACGGTTGTCACGGACCGGGGTTGCCTAGGTGCCAGTCGATCCCCAGATGAGTGGAGGGATGACAGAGTCCTTAGGGAACAGAGCGGAGACCCAGAGAATGATTTCCACGAGACGAGGGCGGTGAGACGAGAAGAACGACGGGAAGTGGTGCCCGGGGAGCCAGACATGGTCGAACAGGAAAGAAAACGTGTCAGACGAGACGAGAGGGGAGAAGGATTCCAAGTCAGTGGAGCGGCACGGGGGAGACAGGCCGAGAAGATGCGAGCGGATGCTGGGGGCACGGCACACCTGGACCCGTGAGCGCGCAGGGAGCCGAGAGGGATGGCCGACCATCGCCTGCAGGTCCGCGTGGGCCGATCTCCAGGGCCCGGACTGTGAGGGACTTCGTGAGAACAGTCACGCTCACGGTGCCCACGGGTCACGTCTCCACGGTGCTCTCGGCACTGTACGGAGAGCTCCCCGCGCTGCCCATGGCACAGTGAGCTAGGGTTTCTTTATGTGTATCGACAGAAGATTCAGGGAGCTTCCCGAGTGACGGGACTAGGTATTGGCCGCTCGCGTCCGATCTCAGGCAGGCCGTCTCGCTCGACGATCATTGGACGTATTTGATGTCTGTGGGGGCGTGCTCTGTGTGTCTTCGTGGCCGTGCAAGCTGTTCTCTCTCTGTGGAGAGAGGGGGTCGCTCTACGGTCGTGTGTCTGGGCTTCTCGTGGCTGTGGTTCCTCTTGGGGGGCAGGGGCGCCGGGGCACGTGGGCTTCAGTGGCTGCTGGGTGTGGGCTCAACACTCGCAGCGGCCAGGATCTGGAGCACAGACTCCATCACCGAGGCGTATGGGTAGCGTGTGGGCTCTTCCCGGACCGGGGGCGAAACCCACGTCTCCTGCATGGGCACGGGATCGTTGACCACGGGGCCCCCGGGGAAGCCCCAGTCCCGAACTCAAGACGGATCTCTTGACGTCACCGCTTTTTCTTGGAGAGGTTCGAAACGATCGGGCCAGGGAGAAGGACACAACCTGGACGTCCTTTCGATGGGATCCCTGAGTCCAGGAGGAGCCGTGCAGACGCCGATAAGGGAGGAAGGGGATGATTTTGCCTTTTTGTAAGGTGAGGATTGGACTCGCAGTCCACACTCCTGTTCCCACCGCTCCCCTCCGGGAACTGGAGTTCGAATCTAGGTGGGCCTCTGAGCACACACCTGGCCGGGCTCCATCATGCCGGGTTGACCTTCGGTGCTCACACACCGGCACGCTTGCTGCCTCTCGACGTGTCCTAGAGAAGAAGACATCGGATTCCGTATCAGATCAGCTTCTTTGATGAGCGACGGCACGACAGCCACAGCAAGTGGGATGGATACACACAAACGTTGGTTTCTTTTGGACTATGAGCCCACCTCTGTTCGTGTGTGTGTGTGTGTGTGTGTGTGAGAGAGAGAGAGAGAGAGAGAGAGAGAGAGAGAGAGAGAGAGAGAGAGAGAGAGATGCCTTGGTGGTTCTAAAGCAAGAAGCACTGAGGAGTGAAGACATTCTCGAACGCACATATTTTCCTTCATTTCAGTCGTGATGGTCCAATGAGTTGGAGGACGACGTGGACTGTTTCGGGGTAGATGAGTTTAGAAGGCTGTGAAGGGACTTCCCTGCCTGGTGGTCCAGTGGTGAAGAATCCACCTGCCGATGAGGCAGGGGACAGGGTGTTTTCGATCGATCCCTGATCCGGGAAGATGCCGCCGGGCTCCGGGCAGGTTCGATATGAACCTACAGAATGGACGGACAGTGCCAGGCGTGAAGGCGAGGGCAGGCAGACGGGGGACTCTGGACGAGGATGACGGACACGGACGGACACGGACGCCTCCGTTGTAGGTGGGCTGTGGCCGGCCGGCACGCTCCTCTGGGGCAGGATGTTCCTAGGACCGTTGGGGAGCGTGCCCGTGCGCGCCCGTGGGAGGAGCAGGGGACCGAAGGGAACTCTCTGTCCTCTCTGCTCCACGGGGCCCGCGGCACCCTAATCGGCTCCAAGAGAGGATGCCTCCGATGGAGAGACAAACCCACACGTGAGGGACCCTCCCTTCGGGTTCACTTGGACTCGGAAAGCGTGACGGTCAGGTTCACTCAATGCTCTGGATGTCTGTGCTTCCCGAGATCCCGGCCTACTCACGGGAAGGACCCGCGGAGCCGGATGAGATCTCCCTCTGCACGGCGGCGGCGGCTCCAGGGTGCACACGTTTCAGTGGCTACGGCTTGTGGACATCGATCGCACCGAGAGCCTAACCCCCGGTGTGCCAGACGCCTGTGTCCACGATGGGTGAACAGTTCTAAGTGTGGGAAGCCCCACACTTGCCACTGCCTGTCCGATCTGCAGGGACTCGGCGAAGCACAAACGTGCCCGGTCTCCTGACCGATCGATCCCCTTTTCGGAGCCAGCCTGGTGCGTGATCTCTTTTCCAGGCCGCAGGCACACACTGGCGCTGGGGAGCTGTGTTCCTGTTCCTCCTCCTCCTCCTCCTCCTCCTCCTCCTCTCTGCCCCCACCCTTCCCCCCACACGCAGGCTCCCCCACCCCGCCTGGCCCCGGCCCGTCCGGGTCTCCCCCACCCGCGGAAAAGGCCAGGAAAAACATGGTCCCTGAACGACGCAGCTGAGAAACAGTGCAAGTCCACTCGGATGCGGTTAGGAGACACCTGAGCATACCTAGGCCAACACTGCCACCGTGTGGGGTGAGAGGCCAGCGCGAGGGGAGCTCGACAGTTCAGAGGAGGGGGAAGAGGAGCAGGAGGGAGAGAGGGGGGGTGGGCGGGGGGCTTGGGGTGGAGTGGGGGGGGGTGGGTGGGGGGGGGGGAGGGACAGGCTGAAGCTGTCTCAGGGCGATGACGTGGATGAAAACGTTCCCCTTCGGAAGGGCGCTCCAAAGAGATCGTGGCGGCGGGACCTGGAGAGCACAAAGGGCTTCGTTTTGGAGGCTGATCTTCAAGCTGGGAGTGGGGGGGGGGGTGGGGTGGGGGAGGGGAATCATCCAGACAGAGGAAAGACACCAGGCCGAGAAGGCAAGAGAGATTCTTTACACAAGTGAATCGGATGCTTTTCTGTCCATGTGTTCCCTAATCACACCATCACGGAAATCCAGCCAGCCAGCCAGCCACCCACCATCGTTTCGCTCCTTTCCTGTTCTCTACATTTTGAACGGCGAGTGAGGGAGAGAGTCTTTCAATGGTTTGAGAGGAGTTTGGAATGTCGTGGGACCATGGTACTTTTCAGCCATGGATGAACGTGACGGCTTCTTTTGTCCGCTTCGGCGTTCAGGGTTATCCCCAACTCCCCCTGCCGAGTGAGGCCTGTGTGTCGCTGTGTGCTGGAGGACACCGTGCTGTCCCCATCTTGATCTTGGACTGAACAAAACCACCGTTGGCAGTGTGTTCGGTTGCTTGGCTTCGTTTCCTTTCCCTATGGCACTCACCTGACCGTCCTGTCCACTCTTGGGATCTTTCATCTCCTCCTCCCCCTCAAGGCAATCGGGTCCTTTTCTTTCTCCTCCTCCTGCTCCTCCTCCTCCTCCTCCTCCTCCTCACCCTAGTTTCTCCCCCCCCCCCCCCCACACACACACACACACAAGTCCCACTCTTCTCAAACGGACGTCTAACTGACTGCCAACGTTTACTTTTGCCTTCTTTCCTTCCTTCCTTCCTTCCTTCCTTCCTTCCTTCCTTCCTTCCTTCCTTCTTCCTTTCCTTTTTCTTTGGGGGGGGGGTCGTTCCCCCCTTTAATTTTCAGCTGTACAGACGATGTTTTAGTGTAGCACATGACACAGCCATCACCAGGATACATCTAGTTAGTGACTGTCCGTCACCACCTGGTGTCACGGCAAATGACATTTGGTGTGATGACGTGCCCGTGACTCATGTATTTCATAAGTGGAAGGTTGCACCACTTCGTCTGTCTCCCTCGCCAGGGGCACTCACTCACTCTCTCCTCACCCCCGCCCCCCCGCCCCGCCCCCCCCGCCCCGGTGTGTTCCTTTGTAGTATGTCTGAGCCTGTTTCTGTTTGGTTCGGTTCTGTTCACCGTGTATGGTTTGGTAGGTTCTGCATGGAAACGACTGATCTGAGGTATTTCATGTAGCATAATACCCTCTAAAGGTCTCTCCAGGTTCCTGCAGACTGTGAGATTTCATTCCCTTCTGGTGGTTGAGTCCCATTCCTCTGTGTGTGTGTGTGTGTCTGTCTGCATGCGCGTGAGCACGCGTGCACGTGAATAGATCCAGGCATAGGCACACAGACAGAGTTCTATCATGATGTGTGTACGGAAGTCGACCTAGGTATAGGGGTCGATCCCACACATGCACACATCCGTATCTTCTTTGTCCCTTCCCTCCGTGGGCACCCTGTGGAGTTGCTGGGTTGGGTCGAATGGGGGAATCTTTGGGGGAGTGTACATCGCAGGACTCTTTTCCCTAGGGATGTGGTTTCTCTGTCTGTGAGGCGCCAGGGGATGAGATCGGATCTCTCTGAGTCCGCCCACAGTTTTCTCAGCTGCAGAAAAAACGCGTTCGATCCATCAGGAGCCACTGTCCTCTGATGGTTCGAACTTGCTGTCGTGATTGCGATTCCCGGCTCCTGGGCCTTTCCCCTCCGAATGAGAAGGATCATTGTCCAGGGAAACGCCCCGGGGTGGGGTGCTTCCGTGAGCCCGCCCCCACCCCCAGGAGCCCCAGCTCAGCCCAGCCCAGCCCAGCCCAGCCCTGCCGTGGATGTGTGTTCTACCTTGTGCTTCTGGGTGTCTGCCTGTTCCACCTTTCTTTGGAAGGAAGGGGTCTGTTCGGGCCTCCTGCCCACTTCGCTCATCGGGGGTTGTTTCCCTTTTGGAGGTTGAGGTGTCTGACGCCTTGATCGGTGTTGGACAGAAAAGCCCCTTTTGCAATATGCTTGTGCTTTCCCCGGACAGACAGACAGACAGACAGACAGACACACACACACACACACACACACACACACACACACACACACACACGGATGTGTGTTTCCGCCCGGGTATGTACGTGTGTGTCTGTGAGTATATATATGTACGAATGTACACCCATAGATACACACACCACACACGCGCGCACGTAGACATCCACGCAGACACATGGGTATACATGCACACATACACTGATGCACATGTACATGTACGTATACACACGCGCGTTTGCGTATGCGTATACATGTGTGTGCATCTATGCACATCGATCTGTGTATAGGCACTCTAGATGCACACGGGCACCTGTACATACGTACATGCGTGCACGTCTACGTATACATACACACGTGTGTATGTAGGCACAGATTCTCGCGTGCGTCTGTGTGGACGTACATACGCTCTCTGTAGACGTCTGCGTCTGCGTCCGTACGTATGTATACGTGTGTACATACACGTGTGCACATACACACGCAGATATGTGTGTCTATGCAAGCATGCACGTACGGGTACGCATAGACGTGCATCCACACCTGTGCGCAGACATCACACGTATACACACTATACGTGCATCTAGATGCGTTGACACGTCCGCGTGTATGTGTGTGTGTGTGCCTATGTATCCCGACGTCTCTGCACATGTGAGCATGTGTGTTCACGCCTGTGTCTATCCGTGTACGTATGTGTATAGATGCCTCTGCGTATATACACGCAAGCATACACGCACACTAGAAACGCCTAGGCATACACGTGCGCACACAGACACGTGCGTGTACGTGAGCATGCCCTTCGTACGTGTGTGTTTATACGCCTGCGTGCACGTATATATAGACGCGATGACGTGTGCGTATACATATGTACACGTGTATACGCACATGTGTATGCGTTCTCCCTCTCCCTCTCCCTCTCCCTCTCCCTCTCCCTCTCCCTCTCCCTCTCCCTCTCCTCTCTCTCTCTGACTTTTAAGCTGCCAGGACAGTTCCACGAGTTGACTTTCCTGCCTGGTGGTTTTGTCTCGTTTCGTTTCTGAGCTACGTGAAAAAGTTATGTATTCATTGAGGTGGCTGTTGTCACGGGACCCGGGGTTTATTTAGTGGATCCCTATGGACTCCGTCCTCCTCACCAGCACGCCCCTCAATACCACCCCCCCACACCCTCCCCGCAACCCCCCAACCCCCCACCCCCCACCCCCCGCAGCCCTGCCACCCCAGACCTCCCAGGCCGTCCGCCTTTCCGCTGTTTGTGGCCAGTGGTGTTGAAATCCATGTTCTCCTGACCTCTAGTGCACTTTCCCCACCCACCCGCGCATGCTTGTGTGTGTCGTCTCTGGACTTTGTCACGGTGTCTCTACCCAGGTTGAGTTTTGTTTTCTCTTCTTGGGGGTCCGAGTGTCTCCTTCTTTTCCTTTCTTACTCCTAGGCTTGTGTGTCTGTGTCCGTGTCTGCTTTCGAAAGTCCGGCTTTGTTCTCCCAGCAGCGCTTGCCTGGTTTCGCTTTGCCGGTCCCTCCCTCCCTCCCTCCCTCCCTCCCTCCTTCCCTCCTTTTCTCCCTCCCTCCCTCCCGCCCCTCTCTTTCGGGGGGCCGGGGGCCGGGGGTTCCTGGGATGTCACTGGTGCCCCCTCTCTCCGCCCACCCCGCCCCGAGCCCCCGCCGCCCGCCCGCGTCTCCGTGGAATGTCCCCCCACCACCCTGGAATCGCGTGGGGGGGGGGGGGGGGGGATCGCGGCTCTTTCGTGGCAGCCTCCAGGGGAGAGATCTCCCGGCTCCTCTCCCTTCCTCTGCGGCCGGGGTCGCGTCGCGTCGCGTCGCGTCGCTCGGCGGCGGAGGCTCCGGGCCGAGCTCGGGCGTTTGGGCGGCCGGCGCTGCGGCGTCCCCGGCGGCCGGCGACAGCGACCCGTCCTCGGGACGTTCGAGCCGGTTGTCGGGAGCCACCTGGCGGCCGCTTGTATATTGTCCCTCCCCCTCCGGAGCTTCGGCGAGCCCTTCAGGAGGGTTGTGACTCAGCCGCCGGGCCCGAGGCAGAGCTCTCAGACACCGGCTATGCTGGCGGCGACAGTCCCGGTGGCGCCGAGGCCTAGGGACGTCCTGCTGTCGCCGGAGATTGGTTCTCTAGGTTTCTGAGGAGGGTGATCGTCGCGGCGCTCCGGGGCCGGGCTCTGCGGTGGCCGGACCGGGTCGACCAGCATCTCCCCGTGCCCCTGTGGCCGCGGAGAAGGACCGGCCGGACCCTCCCTGGGCCGGGCCGCCGCGGTGGGCAGGGAGAGGGTCTTCCCTGCCCGGAGCGCCTGGACTCGGGCTCGGCGGTCCGGACTCCTCCTGGGCCGCCCTCAGGAGCGTGTGCTTCGCCCTCGGCCCCGCTCCGGAGGTGGGGACCCGCCCGCCGGAGTCGTGAGGGTTGACGGGGAGAGGCGGGCGCGTGTGCGGCCGCCCCCCCCCCCCCCAACCCGTGGGGTCCGGTCGCCCGAGGCGTCTCCTGGCACACATGCTGTTTCTTTTTCAAAGTCCCGATGGGTCCGGAGACGTGGATGGACCGGACCCTGCTTCCGCGGGTGGCCGGGGAGGGCGCGCCCGACCCTTCAGCGTGCCTTCGTGGGTCTCGGTCGTCGGATGCGACTTTGTCTCACCCCTCCCCACCTCCCTGAACCCAGGTCAGGAGGTGGGGACCGGCTCGGGCCGTCCTGGGTGCCCCATCTAGGACGGTCTGGGTCCCGCCCGGGCGCGGTCCCTGGTCGGGGCCCGCTCGTCTCGTTGGAGGCGCCTCGCTGACGGTTCTTCCTTCTTGTTTCTTGATGCTCATCGAAGCCAAATCCCCGTTCGGAGACTCCGACGGACCGGTACCCCTACCCGTGTGGGCGAAGCGGGAGAGGGCGCCCCCGGCCAGCTCCCTCTCCCTTGGTGGGTGTCCGCGCCCCCACTTTGGCCATCGCGCGCCCCCTCCCCCTGCTCCCCTTCCCCCGGTCGACCAGATGACTCCCCCCCCCCCCGCCCCCCCCCCCCCCGCCCCCCCCCCCCCGCCACGAGAGCTCCGGGCCTGGTGTTTATGGGGTAGCGCTGGGGACAGGTGGCCGGGCCAAGGTTCCGGGGGTCCTCCATGCGAGTCGTGGATGGGCCCCGCTGTCGGCTGCTGTCATTTCGTCGCCCTTAATGGGCCTTTTTTACCACCAGGTAAGTGCTGACACGGTCTGCTTCGGTGTCTGCCGCCGAGGAAACTTTGGGTCTCTGGGTGTACGCGGGGCTCTGGGCCTTCGGGCCGCCAGCTCTGGTCCCCGGTTCGGCCCTTGCCGCTGGAGCCGCCCGCCTGGGCCTGTGCGCCGGCTCCTGTGTGGTGTTGTCTGGCTGACCCGACTCGTGGTGCCACCTCCGGTCTCTGGGCGACCCGAGGGCGGCGGGGCGAGGCGCCGTGGGTCTTCTACCCTGTGCGCTCCCCGCTGCGGGCACCCGGTGAAGGCTGAGATGCGGCCCCCGCCCTGTGGGCTCCGTGCCACGTGTCAGGCGTTCTCGAACCTCCTGGGGTCGTGGGCCGCTCTCGCCTGAGGCGAGGTGGGGGGCGGAGGTTGCCGGTGAGGCTTAAAGCGGGCCCCTCTGGTGACTGTCCTCGCCGTGCCTTCCCCCCGCTCCACCTTGGCTCATCCGATCGATGTGGTGTGGTCGTGCTCTCCCGGGCCGGGCCTAAGCCGTGCCAGACGAGGGACAGGTGTTCCCGGTGAACGTGTCTGCTCTTCTCGGTCTGTCCGCGGGGCCCCTCGCCTGACTTTTTCCCCCTGGCCGTCGGGGAGGGGGAGGAAGGCGGGGGCTGGGTTGCGGCCTCTGGCCCTGACCTTCGGTCTCCTGTCCCCCGCCTCGGGTGGCGTCAGTGGGGGCCGTGGGTCTTCTGACACAGCAGATGCTCTCGCTTCGCCTTCCCGGCGTGTGCTCCGCGAGCGGCCCTCCCCGCGGTGGGGAGGGCTGTACCGCTGCTGCGCTGTGCCCCCCCGCGTGGGTGCGCGAGCGTGCCTCGTTGGATCCTCGGTGGTGCTCCTGGAGCGCTCCAGGTCGTCGCTCAGGTGCCTGAGGCCGAGCGGTGGTGTCGTTTCCCTTAACCCCGGTGTCCTCCTCGGGTCCCCACCGCGGTGGTGTGTGTGTGTCCCGTGAGTGGGCTCTCTTTTGGGGGGGGTCGAGGCGGTAGGAGAGGCGTGCCTGTTCCCCTCGTCGTCGAGGCTGACGGGTGAGGCCTTGCAGGGGACGGGACGCGGGGCTCTGCGCTGGCCCCGGC